>NC_080108.1:30415723-31665723 GCF_950005125.1 Chionomys nivalis | reverse complement strand
TTTAGGCATATATTTTATCCAATTAGTTATAGTTTATCATTAGTTTTATCAATTGATGGGGGTGGGTCTTGTATTAATCTGTTGCTTTCATTGGTTAATTAATAAAGAAACTGCCTAGGCCCATTTGATAGGCCAACCCTTAGGTGGGTGGAGTAAACAGAACAGAATGCTGGGAGAAAGAATCCAAGTCAGTGAGTCGCCATGATTCTCCCGCCGGACACAGACACAGGTTAGGATCGTTCCTGGTAAGCCAGCTTGTGGTGCTACATAGAATATTAGAAATGGGTTAGATCAATATGTAAGAGCTAGCCAATAAGAGGCTGGAGCTAATGGGCCAGGCAGTGTTTAAAAGAATACAGTTTCCGTGTAATTATTTTGGGGCATAAGCCATGCGGGCGGCCGGGTGCCGGAGACGCAACCCCGCTGCTCTTATTACAACAATCAATGCTAGTAGATGCAAAAGGGTTAAAAAATATTTTAATAAGTCAAAGAATACTAGCAAACATGGTTACCCTTACCAAAGATGGCTACCCATGTGTTTGTATTTTTCCAGAGGTGCTGTAATCTGGAAGCACACATGCACATAGAAAAATAAATCTACATACATAGCTATATTTTGGCCACATCATTCTAACAAGACAGACAAATAAAGCACTTTTAGAGCAAACACTGTAAGAGGAGGTAGGGGCAAAAGCCAGCAAAGCACAGCAAACAGCTTAGAGAAGCAGGGAGAGGGGGAGGGGGTGGGGTGGGAGCATACATCTAGGAAACACGGGCTTTGGGGGCGTTCTTAATTTATGTTAGATAACCCCAATTTCAAAGGATTTTTTTTTTTTTTTTTTTTTTTTTTTTGGTAAAAGGGCAGCCAAAGAGCATTTAGGAAACAGCTTGGAATCTTAAGTAACCCACTGAAATACATGCCTGTGTGATTTAAGTCTGTCACAGAATGTCCTCCGAATGTCCACCAGGACAATCCTTGAGCCAAAAAAAAAAGGGCTGTAAAAATCGAATGCCACGTGTCCCTGTACAACAAACAAAATTCACCTCGGCAAAAGTTTCTGGCTTCCATTGCGTGGGTCAGGCTTCCGGCGAGCCCGGGGCTTCTTTGGAAAACCCGAAAAGCAAATGGGTCACCCCAAACCCTACCGGGCATGGACTATAAAGGGGAACTCACCTGAAGCCGATCTTGCATGGCAAAGGGTGTGTGTGGGAAGTGTGTTTTCCAGCATGTCCCTGGGCCCTGGGTCCGCGGGGAAAAAAAAGGGCCCTTTCAGTGGGGACCTCCACCTGTTAAGAAAAATCTTAATACAAGCCACTCCGACGACACAAAGAATTCCAATTAAACCAAATTAAATGCCCATGTTTAATAAATGGCGCATTCCCGGGTGATAGAGAGCAGGGCAGGGAGAAGACAGGGAGTGCACACGCAAACCCAAAACCACGTGTTCCTTTTACAGATGCAAGCCTAAATACCCTGTGGGAGTGGTCCTGACCCTCCCCAAGGAGGGGTCAGTGGAGTCCAAGAGGCTTGGCAGGCTGGGAGTTGGAGTCCAAGAGCTTGACAGGCTGGGGTGACACTTCCAACTCAATATTGCAGTCTCTTAGAGTCTGCCAGAGGTCTGTCCAGGATCTTCTGGCTTTTATAGTCTCCATTGAGAAGTCCGGTGTATTTCTGATAGGTCTGCTTTTATATGTTCTTTGGCCTTTTTCTCTCACAGCTTTTAAGATTCTGTCTTTATTCTGTATGTTTAATGTTTCAATGATCTTGTTGAAGATCTGCTGTGTGCCGCTGATTTAGGACTATTCCCCCATCTCTTCCTATAATTCAGAGGTTTGGTCTTTTCATTGGTTCCTTTATTTCCTGCACATTCCTTTCCTATAAGTTTTGTTTTTCACATTCTTTGCTTATTTCATCTCAATCCTTTATTTTATCTTCCAGACCTGATGTTTTATTTTCTCCTTGTTTATAAGGCTTTTCTTTTAGTTTTGTAGTTAGTTATTACATTTTTAAGTTCCATCTTAACCAGCGTAAATCCTCTTAATGTTTCTATCACTTGGCTGAATTCCATTTTGAAATCTTGGATTATTTTAATCATTTGATTACCCTATGTGTAATGTAAATTTTAATTGCTCTTAATAATAAAAACCCGGAGTCAGATATTAGGGGGTGAAAACAGAAAGATCAGAGAAGGGAGCAGCCCGCCACTAACTAGAGTTTTTTTTTGTTTTTTTGTTTTTTTTGTTTGTTTGTTTTTGTTTTTTTGTTTTTTTGTTTGTTTTTGTTTGTTTGTTTTTGGTTTTGGTTTTTCGTTTTGTGTTTTGTTTTTACTGTGGGGCCAGCCATGATAAGCTAAGTCTGGGCAGGTCACCCAAAGCAAGTTCTTGACTTCCAACCATTATCACCTGGGACTCTGGCCATCTATAAATTTAATAAGAGGCCTTAGTCTCAGTAGTTTCCCCTGAAGCAATACCTGGTGTCAGGGAAGAACCACAAGCTGAGATAATTTGACCCCCACCCAAGAGCAGACCATTCAAAGGAAATGCCTGGCATTCCAAGCACTGTAGATAGAGACACCTGCCAGCGCACATTCACCAGGACACCCCTAGACAACTGTCAGTCAATCAGGGGTCCTGAACCTCAGAGACCCCTCACCCCCAACTTTATTACTGTAAAAACCCAATTCTAATTGAGCTCGGGGCTCTCTGGTTATTCCAATATGTTGGACATGCAGAGAGACCAAGTTTGCAAACTTGATTAAAATAAAGGCTCTTTGCTTTTACATATGGAACTTGATTTCCTTGTTGGCTTGTGTGGGGACCTTGCAGTTCTGGGCATAACACTTACTTCTACCAACTCCTTGGACCAAAGGGGATCAACTTCCTGTCTCCTCTGGTCTTACATTACTCTCTCCACCCAGCCATATCACTTCCTGTCTCTACCTTTCTACTGCTGGGATTAAAGGCCTGTGCCTCCCGGAGACCACTTCCTAAATATAACCCCAGTAGCACAGATATTGAGAGAAACAATTAATAAATGGAACCTCCTGAAACTGAAAAGCTTCTGTAGAGCAAAGGACATGGTCAACAAGGCAAAATGGAAAAAGATCTTCACTAACTCCATATCAGACAGAGGTCTGATCTCCAAAATATACAAAGAACTCAAGAAAGTGGTCATCAAAAGAACAAATAATCCAATAAAAAAAATGGAGTACAGACCTAAACAGAGAACTCTCTATAGAGGAATCTAAAATGGCTGAAAGACACTTAAAGAAATGCTCTACATCCTTAGTCATCAGAGAAATGCAAATCAAAACAACTTTGAGATTCCATCTTATACCTGTAAGAATGGCCAAGATCAAAAACACTGATGACAACTTATTCTGGAGAGGTTGTGGGGTAAAGGGAACACTTCTGCATTGCTGGTGGGAATGCAAGCTGGCACAGCCCCTTTGGGTGTTAGTGTGGTGATTTTTCAGATAATTAGGAAACAACCTTCCTCAAGACCCAGCAATACCACTTTTGGGTATATATCCGAAGGATGCTCAATCGTGCCTTAAGGACATGTGTTCAACTATGTTCACAGCAGCATTGTTTGCCATAGCCAGAACCTGGAAACAACCTAAACGCATCTCAACTGAAGAATGGATAAGGACAATGTGGTACATTTACACAATGGAGTACTACACAACAGAAAAAAATAATGATACCTTGAAATTTGCAGGCATATGGATAGAGGTAGAAAACATCATTTTGAATGAGGCGACCCAGACCTAGAAAGACAATTATCATGTGTACTCACTCATAAGTTGTTTTTAAGCATAAAGCAAAGAAAACCAGCCTTCAAACCACAATCCCGGAGAACTTAGACAACAATGAGGTCACTAAGGAAGACATACATAGATCTAATCTACATAGGAAGTAGAGAAAGACGATCTCCTGAGTAAATTGGGAGCATGGGGACCTTGGGTGAGGGTTGAAGGGGGAAGGAAAGAGGCAGGAGGGGAGCAGAGAAAAATGTAAAGCTCAATAAAAATAATTTTTTTAAAAAGGTCTTTGCCTCTCATTTGCTGTGATCAAAAGGTGTGTGCCACCACTGCCTGGCTTCTATGCCCTCTAATCTTCAGGCAAGCTTCATTTGTTAGTGCACAAACAAAATATCACCACACTTATGTTTGTGTTTTCTTGGGAATCACATCATCTCTCTTTCACTTATTCAAGTTCATTGAACTAATCATTGTGACTTTTTTAAATTCCTGAATTTTTTGTTGAAACTGGTGTTTTTTCATTTAAATTCAGTTTCCTGGGGCACATCTAGATAATTCTCATTAGCAAACATGTCTACAGGACTGGTATGGGTTCCTTTTTTATGGTG
Organism: Chionomys nivalis; assembly: GCF_950005125.1. Taxonomy (NCBI): domain Eukaryota; kingdom Metazoa; phylum Chordata; class Mammalia; order Rodentia; family Cricetidae; genus Chionomys; species Chionomys nivalis. The sequence goes on along the minus strand of NC_080108.1, from coordinate 31,661,351 downwards.
GTGGGGGGAGGGAGGGATATAATCCAGCCTTTTGAAGGTATCTGAATTGATGATGGTTAAGTAGAACCTTTAACAAACTTGCAAATGTAAAAGACAAAATGACCCAGATTACCAGGGATGGAGTTTGTGGCCAAATTCCATGACTTCAGATGAGACCCTAAGGGGTTAATCCTTACAAATAAGGATAATTAAGGAAATCAAGGTGTTCTGCAGTATTACAAAAATGAAACTTAAATGACAAAACATTGCCCAAAGCCACATGAAAATGTCAAATATAATGCAAAAATAAAATAAAAAATAAATGAGCAAGTACAGCAGTACTGTTCTTGGAGAGTTATAAAAATACATTTTGAATTAAAATACCTGATAATAGCTGTTACTTTGGAAAGGGTTAATATAATTAAAATATTCCATAATGCTTACAATATCCAAGAGAATTACAATAATTTCTCAAAGTTACAGAGTGCATATTCAAGATAATTTTTACCAGAACTGTGAAATAATTTTTAAAATTATTTCAATTTTGTAGAATGAAGACTGAAATCATCAAAATAATAAATTCAGTATGAGAAAACACAAGATAAAAGCAGAAAACAGACTGAAAGAAAATGAGAATAGTAAGAACAAAAATAATCATTAGTAAATACAATAAATAAAAATGAACTAAATGCTACATAAAGGAACAATATTCAGAAAAATAAATTCAACTATGTGCTATTAAAAACAAACATGAAAGCAGAAAGGACAAAAAGTTAAAAATAAAAACTTATATATCAGTCAAAAGGAAGACAGTGTTAGCAATTAACAGAAGTTTTACAAAATAAGCATAGAGAGTAGCATTTGTTACATAGTACACAATATCTTACTTCCTTACCCTGGGTTACTATTGCTATGATATTAACACCATGACCAACGCAATTTGGGGAGGAAAGGGTTATTTAGCTCATGCTTTCATGTCATCATCAATGGAAGTCTAGACAGGAACTCAAACATGGCCAGAATGTAGAGGCAGGAACAGATGCAGAGGCTGTGGATGGGTGCTGCTTACTGGCTTGCTTTGCTTCCTCTGGCTTTCTCAGCTGCTTTCTTACAGAACTCAGGCCTATCAGCCCATGGATGGCACCACCCGCAATGGAATGGTCCTCCACCTCTGATTACTAATTAAGAAAATGCTTCTACAAGCTTCCCTACAGCCTGATCAGGTTTTTGTTATTGATTTGTTTGGGGCTTTTTTGTGGGTGCGGGGTGGATGGGGTGGAGTTGAAGCCATGTTTCTCTGTGTAACAGACCTGGTTGTCTTAGAAATCACATTATAGACCAGGCTGCTCTTGAACTCACAGAGATAACACCTGTTTCTGCCTCCTTTCCAAGTGCTAGGATTAAATGCATGTGCCACTACTCCTGTCTAGCCTATGACCTTAAGGAATTTTCTTCCTTGTTTGCGAAGGGGGGGCTTTGTTTGTCCCAGCCACCTGGCTAGCTTACACCCAAAATAATCACACAGAAACTGTATTCATTTAAATACTGCCTGGCCCATTAGTTCAAGCCTTTTATTGGCTCTCACATCTTAATTTAACCCAGTTCTAGTAATCTATGTAGCACCACGAGGTCGTGGCTTACCGGGAAAGATTCTAACCTACGTCTGTCTCAGGCAGGAGCTTCATGGCATCTGCCACTCTGCCCTTCTTCCCAGCATTCAGTTCTGTCTACTCCACCTACCAAAGTGCTGCCCTATCAAAAGGCCAAGGCAGTTTCTTTATTCAACCAATGAAAGCAACACATAGACAGAAGAACCTCCTATACCACTTCCTTTCTTCCTTTTGTATTTTTGAGGAGACAGGGTTTCTCTGTGTAAAACCCCTGACTGTTCAGGAATTTGATTAATACACAAAGCTGTACTGGAATGCAGAGATCCACCTGGGAGGCAATTTCTTAACTGAAGTCCCATCCTGTCACGTGTCACTAGCTTGTGTCAAGTTGACATAAAACTGTCCAGTACACTTACATAGTAATAATGTGTAGTTACATATATAATACAAAGTTTACAGAGTAAATTACCATCTCAAATCCTAAAGAGAAATACATAGCAACATTAAAAGTTTTGGTTCAGCCAGGAGATAGAATTCCTCTAAATTCTTGTGCATCGATATTGTACTTTCAAAAGCAAAACTGGAAAAAAAAAAAAACCAACAAAAAAAATCCATAATCAAAGTGAGATGTGTTTATTTATTCTGTCAGTAATTGATAACATAAGTAGAAAGAAGATTGACAAGATCATGAAAAAATATTTAAATAACATAATTTAAGATGTAGAGTTATATTGATCCATATGTTATCTGCTTTCTCTGGATAATTACTGAATTCTGAGGCAATGTGTGAGTCATAAAACCTGGGCCTGATAGACAGAGTGAAGTATCCCAGGGCCTTCTAGCAATTCCAATTAGATAAAAAGGATTGTGTGAGCAAATGCATGATTTCCTCTTTAGACATTAGCTAAATTTTGAATTTGCATAGAGTAGATAAATAAATTCAAAACTTTAAGTTTTGAAGAGCTATGAATTAGATTTTTCATTCTTTTCTCAAAAATTTGAGAGGACTTTCTATCAAGAATATGTTTTAGGGCACAACAGTTAAGAGCACTCACTATCTGCTCTTCCAGAAGACCAGGTTCAATTCCCAATACCCATAAAGCAGCTCACAACTGTCTGTGATCTGGGAGATCCAACTCCCTCAAACAGACACATATGCAGGCAAAACACCAAATGCACATAAAATACAAAATCTTGAAAAAAAGAGAAGAATATATTTTAAAAAGAGACAAGGTCAATTAAATGCATTGTGAGGGCTATTCTTGGTTGTCAGTTTGGCTACATCTGGAATTTGGTGTTAACTAAAACCAAGAGACTGTGTAAGCCTATGGGAGTTGTATTTTGATTAAATTATTTAAAATGAAAAGGCCCAACATAAATGCACAACTTTTGATATGAGAAGATCCAGATAAATCTAGATCATCTGGGGCATTAAGGCTCACCTAAAATCTAGACCACATTTTCTGAAAGCAGCCTGTAGAAAGGGCATGGAGGAAGGGAAGCATTTGCTTTTTGCCCTCACACTCACTGGCAAGTTAATTCCTTCACTGGAGTGGAGCTTTCTTCAAGATCCTGGTGTATACTGAAGACATCCAATCTCACAGACCAAAAAACTACAGAAATCTTGACCTTTTTGTGGTTAGACTGCCAATGCTAGAGTAACTAGACCACAGCCTGTCAGCTACTCTACTAAATTCCCTTGTGTGTGTGTGTGTGTGTGTGTGGTCTATTCCCCTAGAGAACCCTGACAAGTTCATGCACAGATAGTTAGCTGTTGTAAACACACACACATACACACATACACCCACACACACACAACCAAAACAAGCAGACTTTACACCATAAAGAAATTTCAACAGAAACCTGAAACTAAAATATAATTAACTGGATACTATAGAAAATAAAAACTATACTATATAATATATACTATGTAAGTAAAAACATCCACGCCAAAATTAAGAATTATATGGATTTAATAGGAGACTAGCATATAACAAAAGGAATGAAAATAAATGAGGATAAAAATTTTATATAAAATAAATAATCAAGTAATCTAACACTTATGTAAGTTCCAGTAGAAAGATGGGGAAATATGGGGCAGAAGAAATACTGTGTCCTGCAATTGTTGAAAGCTGTCAAGTTACAAATTAAAGAGTAACAAACCTCAGGGGGAAAATTGTAGAGAACTCAACCTAAGTACATCATCATCTAGTTGTTAACAACCCAAAAAGACTTAGAGGCCTCTAAAAAAAAAGTCACCATGAAAATGAGACACATCAACTTTAAATTATGCACAATAAGAGTGAGAGCTGACATTTTACTAGAAATTGTGGTTACCAAAAGACAGCAGAGTGACATGTTTGCGAGCCGGAGAGAGTAAACATAAAATAATAACAAGAAAAAGCACTGAGTGGGGTAACTTTGTAAAAAATATAATCAAGTAACAACTGTTAGAAATAATTATACTGTAAGGATTATGATGGAAAGGTGAAGTACATGACAGCAAAGGTAAAAAATACGAAAACATTAAATGGATTAAATAAGTTTTAATACATTGTTGAGGAGGTGGTAAAGATAACAGGATAATGAGTAAGTAAGAAATCAACACAGCATATTATTAGCTAGTAGTAGATTAAAGAATAGGTAAGGAGTTGAAACAATAGCTCATCAGTTAAAAATATGTGTTGCTTTTCCAGAGACCCTGATTGGATTTCCTCTACCAGGAATTTCACCCACACCAGGCAGCTCACAACCATCTGCCATTCAAATCTCAGGAGCTCTGAGAACTTAGGCCTCAACAGGGACCACTTTTATGTACTACACTCATACACTGACACACGAACATAGATTACTTGGATGGTTTGTGTCAGGAATGTTTTAGATTGAACATTTTCCTTGACCAGTGAATATATTTCTTCTATCATGTCTTCAGTACATCAGATTCTCTTTTCTGTCTCTTGTATTTTGTTGGTGATGCTTGCGTCTGTGTTTTCTGTTTACTTACTTAGATTTTCCATTTCCAGAATTCTCTCAGTTTGTGTTTTCTTTATTGTTTCTACTTCCATTTTCAGGTCTTAAAAAGTTTTATTCCTTTTCTGCAACTATTTGAGTTTTTTTCTTTTTAGTTTCTTTGTTTTGTTTTGTTTTTCTTGACTTTTTTAATATTCTGTAAGTGATTTATTGATTTTCTAAATTATTTAAATGTCTTTTCCTGAATATATTTAAGGGATTAATTTCCTCTTTTGGAACTCTATCATCATCCTTTTAAATAAATAAGATTTATTTAATTTATTTATTTAATGGTTATGAGTGCTCTATCCAACTGTACACCTTTATGCCAGAAGAGGGCATCAGATCCCGCCAGAGAGGGTTGTAAGCTCGCATGTGGTTGCTGGGAATTGAACTCAGAACCTCTGGAAGAGCACCAAGTGCTCTTTATTGCTGAGCCATCTCTCCAGCCCCTACCATCGTCTTAAAGTTGGTTTTAGTCAGGCAGTGGTGGCTCACGCCTTTAATCCCAGCACTTGGGAGGCAGAGGTAGGCAGATCATTGAATTCAAGGCCAGCCTGGTCAACAAAGTGAGTTTCAGGACAGCCAGGACTGTCACACAAAGAAAGCCTGTCTTGATAAAACAAAACAAAACAAAAAAAGAGTTCGCTTTAAGGTCATTTTCTTATACTTCAGCTATGTTGGACTATTCAGGGCTTGCTATAATGGGATGACTGGGCTCGGGTGGTGACATATTGCCTGGGCTGTTGGTGTTTGTGTTCTATTTATTTATTTGTTTATTTGTTTATTTATTTATTTATTATGTGTACAATATTGTCTGTGTGTATGTCTGCAGGTCAGAAGAGGGCACCAGACCCCATTACAGATGGTTGTGAGCCACCCTGTGGTTGCTGGGAATTGAACTCCGGACCTTTGGAAGAGCAGGCGATGCTCTTAACCACTGAGCCATCTCTCCAGCCCCCGGTGTTTGTGTTCTTACACTGATGTTTAGGCACCTGGATTTAAAGTAATTATATGTCTATGTGGCAATTTCTGGATTTGTCTTTGTTGGGTGGGTGTTTTTCTTCCCTTGGTTTCTGTTTTCTCTCTGGTCTTGTAACTGTAGTGGTCTGTGGTTAAGCAAAGGGTCTCTGCCCCAATTGGGGCCTGAATGCCTCTGGTCCATCAAGGGGTTTGCTGCCCAAGTTTCGGGCTAAAATTCTGACTGAGTGCCTGGACTCTGATCTGGCCAGGGATCCTCTATATTCAGGATACTGACCTGGCTTTTGGTGGAATAGGAGGTGTCTGCCTGATTGTCAGGGAGCTGGCCTGGTCTCTGGGGTTCAGGATAACTGGCCTTACCTTTGGTCAATTTGCAGGCTTCTGCCAGAGGTGTGGACTGGGATAAGGTCACAACAAGAGGAATGATGATTGAAGTTATGCTGGGCAGGGACAGGTAGAGTGGAGAATTCATTTTACCTGAAGACAGGATGTTGGCCTGGCCTGGCCTCTGGTGGGGCAGGAGAGTTCCATAGAGATTAGGCAGAGATATCATGACAAGGAGAGAAGAGGCAGTTGGGGTTCTGCTGGGTAGGTGCAGGCAGATTGGGGTGAAGTGATGGCTTACCTGGTTTTCAGGGAGTTGGCCTGGCCTCGGACAGGTATAAGGCCTTGCCAAAGGCTTGGACTGAGATACGGTGATGAAGAGAGGAGGGGCAGTTGGGTTTGAGTGTGTGCTGTGTGCTCTCTCTCTCTGTGTGTGTCTGTGTCTGTCTGTCTGTCTTACCTGGTTTTCAGGGAATGGCCTGGCCTATGATGGGGTAGGAGACTTCTGCTAGAGGTGTGAGCCAGGATATGGTGACAAGGAGAGGAGGGGCTGTTGAAGTTATATTGGGCGGGTGCAGGATGTGGGGGGGCAGTCTCGAGTGGGCTGTTGGAGTTATGTTGAGTGGGTGCAGGATGTGGGGGGCAGTTTCACCTGGACTTGCCTCTGGACAGGTAGGATGCTTCTGCCAGAGGTGCAGGCCAGGATATGACAAAGAGAGAAGTGACCTTTGAGGTTATGCTGGATGGACATGGGTGGGTGGGGTTGGGGAGCATTCTTACCTTGGGTTCAGAGGGCTGGGCTGGCCTCTGTTAGGCTAGGAGGTTTCTGCCATTGGTGTGGGCTGATATATGCTATTGATGGCATTTTTATGTTAGCATCTAAACAACTAGTTTGGGAAGATTGTAATTTTAGGTGCTAATATCTAAAGAGGACTGGCAGATGCCTGGTTTTTTAACAAGCAGCAGAATAGGTGTGGATTTTGAAGGGTGGGGAAGTTGGAGAGGATTAAGAGTTGGGAGAGCAGAACTATAATCACAATTATTATATGAAAAATACTATAATTAAAAGAAAATAGAAGAAAATAACACAGACTGGTTAAATGGATTAAGAAAGAAAATCCATCTTTGTGTTATCGTCAAGGCACTCAGATTTAATTTTAGACACAATATTAAAAAACAATTAGAAAAAGTATTGCAAGCAAGTGGGACAAGAAAGCAAACAAGCTTTGTTCTCCTAATATCTGACAAAATAGACTCCAAGCTAAAAATGAATTCAGAGAAATAAAGGATACTTCATTCTATTTAAGGGAAAAAATAACCAATAAGATATTACTGTCCTAAACATATATGCAGCAAAGTCTGGTGTACCCAACTTAATAAGAAGCATGCAGTTGGATTTAACGACACAAACTAGCATCAAGTCAATAATAGCATACCCATACATACCCAACATCCTCCAGTAAAAAAGCCATATAGGACACAGTTTCTGCCTACACCTGGAGGAAGAAGTAAGCATCTGAGCTACCAGCTGGACAGCCCTGTGCTCTCATTCCTAGTCCCCAGGGGCACATCCTGTGTACCACCTCACCTACTGCATCCCCAGCAACCAGGTAGCAGCATCCTCCCTACCCACCCAGCCCCCACAACAGCCACCACCTGTTGTTGTTGTTTTTTGTTTTTCGAGACAGGGTTTCTCTGTGGTTTTGGAGCCTGTCCTGGAACTAGCTCTTGTAGACCAGGCTGGTCTCGAACTCACAGAGATCCGCCTGCCTCTGCCTCCTGAGTGCTGGGATTAAAGGCATGCACCACCACTGCCCGGCCCATCTTCCTTTCTTTGGTGTCTGGACAGGACTGCGGAGGAATGGGCTTCCTCTTTCCCAGAATTTTCCTGTTCTCATTGCCCCACCTCTACTTCCTGACTGGTTGTCCCACCTATACTTTCTGCCTGGCTACTGGCTAATCAGTGTTTATTGAAAACATAATTGACAGAATAGAGAATTGTCCCACACCACTTCCCCCTCGTTTCTTTTAAACAAAGGAAAATATCTATAGTCCATTTTTTGAGAATGTGGATGTAGAATTCGAGGCTACTTCCTGCTGGTTGGGGCCGCTGATTTCTCAGGGGTTTCCCTTGATCAAACCTGATTTTTCTTAACTCAAAATGAATCCACAATCTCTCATTTTCTGTGGAAACAAAAGCAAAAACTCTTCTCCAAAGTAACATACCTTTTGACTTCAATTCTGATGTCAGGGTACTTTCAAAACGCACAGAATAGCTAAAATGATATAATAAAGGAAGTTTATAATAAAGGAACGTCTGGAGGCATCACCATCCCAGACTTCAAGCTGTACTATAGAGCTATAGTAATAAAAACAGATTGGAGCCAGGCAATGGTGGTATAAGCCTTTAATCGCAGCACATGAAAGGCAGGCTCTTGAGTTTGAGTCCAGCCTAGTCTATAGAGCTAGTTACAGGAAAACCAGCTTGGTATTGGCATTAAAAACAGACACTTGGATCAATGGAATCAAATTGAAAACTCTGATATTAACCCACACACTTATAAACAACTGATTGTTGACAAGGAAGCAAAAATTGTACAATGGAAAAAGAAAGTATCTTCAACAAATGGTGCTGGCAGAACTATATTATCAACATGTAAAAGAATGCAAATAGATCCATATCTATGCCCATGCATAAAACTCAAATTTAAATACATCAAAAACCTTAACATAAATCCAGTTACACTAAACCTGATAGAAGAGAGTGGGAAGTTGCCTTGATACATTAAAACAGAAGGTCACTTCCTGAATATAACACCAGTAATACAGCCACTGAAATTGACAATTAATTAATGAAACCTTCTGAAACTGAGAAGCTTCTGTAAGGCAAAGAACACTGTTAATAAGACAAAACAGCAGTCTACAGAATGAAAAAAGATATTCACCAACACTGCATCTGACAGAAGACTGATCTCCAAAATACATAAAGAACTCAAGAAATTAGACATCAAAATACCAAGTAACCCAATTAAAAAATGGGATATAGATCTAAATAGAGAATTCTAAACCAAAGAATCTCAAATGGCTGAAATACACTTAAGGAAATGTTCAACATCCTTAGTCATCAGCGAAATGCCAATCAAAACAACTCTGAGATATCATCTTACACCTGTCAGAATAGCTAAGATCAAAAACATCGATGACAGTTTATGTTAGAGAGGATGTGGAGTAAGGAAAATACTCCTGTGTTGCTGATGGGAATGCAAACTTGTACAACCACTTTGGAGATCACTATGGTGGTTTCTCAGAAAACTCGGAATCAATCTATCTCAAGGTCCAGCAATACCACTCCTTTGCATATATCCAAAGGATGTACAATCATATAACAAAGACATCTGCTCAACCGTGTTCATAGCAGCATTTTTTGTAATAGCCAGAACCTAGAAACAATCTAGATGCCCCTCAACCAAAGAATGGATAAAGAAAATGTGGTAATTTACACAATGGAGTACAAATCAGCTGGAAAAAACAATGAAATCTTGAAATTGCAGGCAAATGGGTATAACTAGAAAAAAAAATACATCCGGAGTGAGGTAGCCCAGACCCAGAAAAACAAACAGGGTATGTACTCACCCCTAAATGAATATCAGATGTAAAACAAAGGATAATCAGGCTACAATCAACAACCCCAGAGAAGCTAGGTAGCAAGGAAGACCTTAAGAGGGACACATGTAGGGCACCAGGAAAAGAAAACAGTAAGATCTCCTGGGTAATATGGGAAGGGGAGAAGAAGGAAGGGTATGGGGGATGAGAACATGAGTTCTTGAGATGGTCTATTTGGGGAAAGGTTGGAGAAAGGGAACTATGAAAAAGATATCTTGGTAGAGGAAGCCATTATGAGGTTAGGGAGAAACCAGGTCTTAGGGAAATTCCCAGGAATCCACCCGGAAGAACCCAGCTAAGACTCCTAGCTTTAGTGGAAAGGGTGCTCTTTGGACTGGAGAGGGAGGGGGAGGGGAATGGGGAGAGGGAGAGGGAAATAGGAGGAGGTGAAAAAATTTTAATAATAATAATAATAAAGAGAAAAAAAAGAAAAGAAAAAAAAGAGAAAAAATCCTGCATGGGACTCAAATAGACCCTCTGAATGTGGGTGATAGTTATGTGACTTGATCTGCTAGGGGTGGGGGCTGGCAGAGGCACCAGGACTTATTCTGGGTGCATTAACTGGCTTTTTGGAGCCCATTCCCTATGGTTGGATACCTTGCTCAGCCTTTATACAGGGGAGAGAGGCTTGGTTCTGTCTCAACTTGGTATATCAGACTTTGTTGACTACCAAGCGACACCTTACCTCTTCTGAGGAGTGGATGGGATTGGAACTGGGGAGGTAAGAATGGGGGAAATGGAGGGAGGGGAACTGGAGCTAGTATGTAAAATTAAAAATGTATTAAAGAAGAAAAAATTGTCATATAAACAAAAAATAAATGGAGAAACATCAGAAGTAATTGACATCATACATCAAATATATCTAACAAATATCTACAGAATATCCAACCCAAATACCAAAGAAGATACATTCTACTCAGGACCCTTGGAAACTTCTCTAAAATCAGACACATTCTAGGCACAAAACAAGTCTCAACAAATTCAGAAAAAGTGAAATAATTCCATATGTCCCTTTTGACCATAAAATATATATGTAAATATCAAGAGCAAACCAATCCATAGGAAGTATGCAAACTCATAGAGATTAAACAACTCGTTACTGAATAATAAATGAGTTAAAAAAGAAATCAAGAAAGATACAAAAAGTCCCTAGAACTAAATTAAAAAAAAAACATAATATATCTCTGGGATACATTAAAAGCAACCTAAGGAAAAAACTTATGACTCTAACAGTTCAAATGATCTGATACAGAAAATGGGAAAGGGAGAGGGTTCCAACTAGGGAGGGAAGAGAGAAAGAATAGAAAAGAAGGAAGAAGGACAAAATAGCACTGTAGATGGCTGGGAAATTCTTAAAGAATCACACTATTCACTGTCTTCCTTTAAAAATGTATAGTATATTCAAGACTGTGCACAAATATCCATACATAGCTTAAGTGAAATTTTCTCATCTTTGCTGAAAATGCTTGTCAAAGAGACAAAGGCCACCTAACAAAAACCCCAACACCAAACATCAAATCCTCTTTTGAGGTGTTGGTCAGGGTTTTTCAAGCAACACCCAAAACATTTAGTATATTGCTATTGCCTTTGGTTGCACTTCCTCCCTCAGAAGTAAAATGTAAGTACTTATTGATAAAGACGCCATACAGTTCAGAAACAGTGCCCAGAGGCTCCTGAGCTGGAACTAAACATTTTTGAGGACTAGTGTCATGGGAACAGAAGGAACTAGGCAAGCTAACAAGGCAGTGCAGAAACCAATAGTCCTACCTAGGAATGACATGTATGAATGACAAATTTGACTAGTATGACATGATAGTCCTTCAGGGTGCAATAGTGGCACATACCTTAGCAGCAACCAATAGCTCTCCAATTGGACTTAAGACCTGATAAACAAAAGGGAAATCATATCTAGTTCTGAAAACCTAGGCCACTACCCAGAGCTACTCAAATAATGGATCTTGGAAGAGAATCTACATCCATTACTTACCAAACAAAATAATCTATAACTACACTCTAAATATGTGTCTGTATACTCACAGACATGTATAGTCCTCACACCCCATTAAGGAAATTTTTCTTTGTAACAAATGGAGACAGTTGAAGGAACCACAATCAAAGTGCAGAGTTGTGGAATCACAATCAAAGTGCAGAGTTGTGGAATATAGTCCCAGTGGATATATCCACAAAAGAGCTCTAACAGCTAAGGCTCAGGGAGCACTATGGAAGAGAGAATGGGAATATTGTAAGGGCCAGAGACTCAAGTAGTATTCTGTGAGGCTGTATCACAGTAATATCAGAAGCTGCACTCAAATCTCACCAACATGACTCCCTAAACATGAGCTGAGTAAAGACAAACAGTAGATATGTCATCGTGTTTGTAGGAAAGGCCACAGGCCTTAATGCTGTTGTGATGGTTTGAATAGGAATGGCCCCATAGACTCATGTGTGTGAATGTTTGGTCCATAGGAAGTGTGACTATTAGGAGGTGTGGCCTTGTTGGAGTAAGTGTGCATGCCCCCCCCCTTGTTTCCCGCCATGACAATAATGGACTAATTTCTGAAACTGTAACCCAGACCCAATTAATTATTTTTCTTTATCAGACTTGCTAGCGGTGGTCATGGTGTCTCTTCATAGTAGTGAAACTCTAAGACACCCACATAAAGAACTATAGGCAGCTAAGGAATGCTAAGAACAAGATAAATAGTCTTCCCGAGGGAAGAACAGGTCAGTTGGCTATCCAATAACGAACGATGATCCCTGAAACCATACATGCATGTAACATTGTAAAGACTGAGCATATCATATGTAGACTATGTATATACACATGCATGTATATATGTAACAGCAAGTAATGGGGAAAAGGTCACAAATTTGAAACAGAAAGTAGGAGTATGTGGGGGGTTGTGGAAGAAGGAAACAGCAGAGTGAAATATCATCATATTATAATTCCAAAAATAAAAATCTGGAAAGCACAAGTACATCACTTAATAATGCAACTTAGTAATTTTTAATAACAAAAACAAATGAAACTGAAATCCATTAGACAGCAGGAAATAATAAAAATCAGAGCAGGTGTTAATGAGATAGAAACAATGAAAATATATAAAGAATAAATGAATCCAAGAGCTGATCCTTTAAGAAGATAACCAAGATCAATTGACCCTTGGCTCAACTAAGCAAAAGAAAGAGAGGACACCCCCAAAAATGAGGAATGAATAGGCAAACATTTCAACAGACATTAAAGAAAATCAGAATGTTATAAGGGAATATTTTAAAAACATCTAGTACCTTAAGTTGGAAAAATTTCAATAAATGAATGAAATTCTGGATTAATCTGAGCTACAAAAGTTTGAAAAAGAAGAGACCAACAAGTTAAATGGTTCCTCAAACCAATAAGAAAATCAGAAAAGTAATAAAAAAGGGTTTTGATTAAAAGAAGCCAGGCCCAGGTAAATTCACAGCAGAATTCTACCATTCAAAAAAGTTATAATCCATACTTCTTGAGTTATTTTAACAATACAAACAGAAGGAGAACTTCCACACTCTTGGAATGAAGCCAAATAACTAACCAAACCAAGGGGCAGCAAAAAGTACAGGCCAATATCCCTGATGAACATAGGTGTTAAAATCTCAAAAAAAAAAAATATTTCAAACCTGAATACAGAAACATATAAAAAGATCTTCAACCATGACTAAGTTGAGTTTATCCCAGAGTGAAGGGATGCAAGTCAATGAATGTGATGAATTACATAAAAGAATTTAATGACCAAAATTATGTAAGTTTCTCAATATGTGTATACAAAAGCATATGACAAATTTCACCATGGACTAAGTGATGAAAGTCCTTGAGTATAACCGCAGGGGGTGTGTCTCAACATAACAAAGGCTATGTCTGACAAAAATCACATTTTTTTTTCAAGACAGGGTTTCTCTGTGTAACAGCTCTAGCTGTCCTGGAACTCGCTCTCTAGACCATCCTGACCTCAAACTCGCAGAGATCCACCTGCCTCTGCCTCCCAAGTGTTGGGATTAAAAGTGTGCACACAACTTCCTGGTGACAAAACCACATTTAACCTCATCCTAAATTGAAAAAAAGTCCAAGCAATCCCACTAGAATCAAGAATGGCACGGGGCTGTACACTATACCTACTTTTTATCAATACCATACTCATAGCACTAGTTACATCAATGAAACAGAAGAAAATTAAATGAGTACAAATAGAAAAAGAAGAAATCAAGCTATCCTTTTTTGCTGACGGCTTGTTTTGTACATAAGAGATCCAAAAATTCTGACAGAAAACTTGTCAAAACATTCAACAATCTCAGCAAAGCACAACATACAAAACAAACTCATAAAAATCAGGAATCTCTTTTATAAACCAACAGCAAATGCAATAAGGAAGAGATCATAGACTCACTTTTATTCCCTTCAGCTTTAAAGAAAATAAAATTTCTAGGAATGCACCTGGCCAAGAAGTTGAAAGACCTCTATAAGGAAAACGTTAAACGTCTGAAGAAGATTGATACTTGTGCTTCTAGATTAGCAGACTTAATATTAATTTTTTAATATTAAAAAGCAGCTGATCGACTTCGTGCAATCCCAGGAAAATCCCGCACAGCATTTTCACACAGAGAGAAGGGAAAACCATCCTAAAAGTCAGGTGGAACTACACAAGACTCTAGATAGACGAAACAATCCTGAGCAAGAAGAATAGTGCTGGAAGGATTACCCGGGCAGATCTCAAGATATATTACAGTGCTATAGTAATAAAGAGCAGTTTGATACTAGCACTAAAACAGATATGCAGATCAGTGCAACAAAACAGAAGACCCAGGGATAATCTCCCTAACTAGATATTTAGTCCCAAGTGGTGAGCTCCAAAAACATACACATAGAAGCAACGTTAAGCATACTCAGCAGGCTGCATTTATATGTTCATTTGCATACATATGTAACAAAATTACGTGTTCATGAATTTGAGAGGAGAAGGACATGAAAGGATTTGGAGAGAAGAAACATAAGGAGAAAATGACATTATTGTATTTTAAATAAATAAAACAGTTTAAAAATAAATGGAAAAAAGTAGATCGATTAGCAAGCCAGCTTCTGAAAAATTTGTATGTCTAAGAGTGTAACCTTGACTTCAGTTGTAATAGATGTATGACTTAGACAACTCAGCCATTCTGTGAGACAGAGTTCATAGAGTTGCAACTAATACTTGTGTAATATCTGTGAATCCCAATAGCTTTGGCTCTGATTCCATCTACCTTCATTCAAGGTAGTGCCATTGTCACCAAAACCCAGCATCTTTCCACCAAAAGAAACTAATACAGGAAATGAGCCCGATACATTTAGTTTTCTGTCTCAGGCTGAAAACCCACCTGTCCCCTCTGGAGAGTATGAGTTAATAAGTGTCATTCATGGAGTGTGTGGGAAGAGGGTTACTCAGGAGGTTAAAAAATGAGATCTCTAACAAATACTGGGACAGGAATTCATGGATAATTTTCAAATTTTAACATTTAGCTACTTTTTCTGTTTCTACTTTCTTACGGATCACACATTAATTTTGATACTAAATAATAACTAATGTTTATTTCACATTGTCTTTATATTGGTGTTTCCTGAGTCTTCCTGTGATAGCCGTACTACCTTAACGTTTGCCTTTCTAATGGTAATTTTTCAGTAAAGATAACATAAGGTTCTTTGCACACATTTTAACCTAGTAAAGTGAGGAATCTTAGAAAAGTCAAGGAGACCTACATGAAAATGCAAGGTGAAATGGTGCCTTCAAGAGTGGGAGGCTAATTTCTGCGTATGACACAGGCACCAAATCATAAGATATAATTATCCCTGGAAGCTGGCACCAGATTGTTTACTTCCTTCCTCTTAAGATGAGAAGAAGATTTTATAGGAAAATATTAGCATTTTGCTTATTTTTTTAAAGAAGAAATTTGTATCTAGCTCAGAATCTAGAAATGTGAATTGAAAATAGCAGCCGTGTTTCTCTAACATTTCTCTAAAAGACTGAGACCCAGATGTTAATTTGAGTCTGTGGCTTTGCATAAAAGGCTTTATTCTGGCACCTTGCTCAGTCAAGAGGGCAGAGGCCCAATATATTTTCCTGCAATTAGAAATAGGCTGGATTCAGACGCTGCTACCATTCCTCAAAGACTTAACCTATGAGCAACAGGAAACCAGAATTTTAAGAAAAACCTCTGGGTTACTGTAGCATAGGCAGAGCTTCTGGGGAGTCCCAGGAGCTGGGTTACTGTAGCATAGTCAGAGCCTCTGGGGAATCCAGGAGCTAAAGGTGCACAATAGTAGAGAGAAGTACATTCTTTTCCTTGTCACAGGCGCATCCACAAACTGCAGCCTGTGCACAGGTACTGTTGCTACATGATGGTCAGGGATGCTGTAGAAATGGATCTCTGAGGGCTCTTGTACAAGTAACTGGCTGTTTCATCAGGTATCTTGAGGACTAAGTCTGAAGACCAGAGCATATGATCGTTTCATCTCAAGTGGTGAATACGGGCCATGTTTTATGATCAAAGGTTGATGTAGGGTCAATTTGAGGTTAATAATACTAGAATCTGAAAAAAAAAGATGCATTTATTAGCAAATAATGACTTTTACAAGGCCAGGCATGGTGGCACATACCTTTAATCATAGTGCCTGGGAGGCAGAGGCAGGTGGATCTCTCTGAGTTTAAGGCTAACCTGGTCTATATAGTGAGTTCTGGTCCAGCCAAGGCTTCACATAGAGATACTGTTTCAAACAAATAAAACACAACACAAATCAATAATTTTTACAACCAGGATTCATTTCATACTTTGAAACATTGTTAACTTTGTTTTGTGATCCTAGTAAGCCATTAAAAAGCAGCTGGAGGTTGCTACGGTCTGAATGAAGGATAGCGGCGGATGTACTGTCACATGGGTGCCAGTCCCTATGTGGACTTAGGAGAGGCAAGCTATATTAGTCATGCTTCTCTGGAGTAACAGAACTGATGGCCTTGAGTCTCACTCTTTCCTGGGTTGGGGGATGACACCAAAATCTGCTGTTGCTCAGGTAAATAAAGATCACATTGTAAAAAATGAAAGGATTGACTTAAACAATTGGTCACATGAATAAGAACTTATCCACATGATATGCAAAGCCCAACTGTGCTTGAATACAGACCAAGCCAGAGTTTGGTAGGAAACTAGTAGACTGGTTAGTAGATGGGTCATACATCATCATTATGTGCCCCCACACAAAAGCAGTTCTTAAGTTCTTTTTTTTCTTTCTCAGGACATACTCTAAAGTCAATGACAAAACCAATATTAAAATCCTAGATAAAAAGCCAGGCATAATGCTCATGAGATCCAGGCAAGAAGTTAAGAGTTTGAAGCTTAAAAGAAGAAGAAACAGGGAAAAGGTAGGAAGGAAGGAAGGAAGGAAGGAAGGAAGGAAGGAAGGAAGGGAGGGAGGGAGGGAGGGAGGGAGGGAGGGAGGGAGGGAGGGAGGGAGGGAGGGAAGGAGGGAAGGAGAGAAGGAGGGAAGGAGGCAGGGAGAGAGAGAAGAAGGAAGAGAGGGAAGAAGGGAAGGAGGAAAGAAGGAAAGGAAGAAGGGAGAGGGAGAGAGAGAGAGTGGGAGGGAAGGGAAAGAAAAGAAAAGCCAGCAAACAAAAGACCCCTGATGGCAAGTATTGAGTTTATTGAGAGAGTGCTATTTTCAGTTCTTGTCCTCCTCAGCAGAGGTTGAGTAATGTTTCTGAAAGTGATTCAACCAGTGTTTTCATAAATGATCTATTTGTCATTATGTTATTTCTGGACTAAAGAAGGAAATATAAGGATTAACTTTTTTGAAAAAGCTTTATATATTGTTTATTAGATGCAGTGTGGATGAAATATAGCTACACTCTAAGAAGTGACTTGTTAGGTAATTCAATTTAAACTGCATGAGGGCAATGCCCCTGCCAGATGTAATAGACTATGAAATAACAAATCCATAGCCGTGTGTGGTTGCTGATCAGTGGGGTTCTCTAGAACTCTCAAACATCACTGGTTAATGCCATTGGTCTCAGCTATCTTCCAGAATTTTACAGTAAGACCCTGTTGCTGTAGATGCCACACACTTAAGTCATGGAACATGGAGAAATAAAGCCAGTCCCAACCCATAAACTTCATCCCTACCTAATAGCTTCCATAGTGCTCAGATGTTTTATTTGTGGTATCAGGGGAGAGAAAAGTATTCATATCAATATTACACACCTGTGACCTTCAAAGCTACAATAACTACTGGCCTGCACAATGTTCAGGCTGGCACAATAGTGGCATAAATGCTGTTGGAGTAAACAACCACTTTCTGATTGGCATTAAAGTCAGGCTCCATGCCACAGATCTTGTGGTTAGTATTGTTAACTGGACTAAAATCCTGTGACTGGCTAAGTCTTAGGTCATAGGGGAGAACCTGGTAATATTATTCCACTAAATGGATATGGTATTAAGCTACTTCTCAGTTGTTATCTTTATACACACATGTATATTAGTGCATCTCTAATCCCTCACTAGAGAAACTTCTTTTTCACTAGATGATAATTAATACAGAAACTCACAACTGATCAACAGGCAGATAATAAAAGATTATACTATTAATGGGACATCTGTATCACATTTCCTCCTCCAAAATCTCAGGATTTATCACATAAAGGGTTTGAAAAGATTGTAAGAGCCAGAAATAATGGAGATCTGTAGAAACGTATTTCCTGGACATGACAAAGCCATTGAACTCTTGAACCCCACCGTCACTGTGACAGCATGCATAAGAACTCTACAAGATCATGACAGGCAAAATCAAAGCATAGAGAGGGAGGGAGCTCATGAAATCTCACACTTAAACTGAGAAGTTATTGGCATCTGATGGCTGCTGGAGGGGAGGGATAATATGTTTCTTCAGGGATGCAGTCTCTGAAGGGAACCCATGCTCCAGTAGATGACTGTGGTGGCCAATATTGGTTGTCAAGTTTACTGGATCTGGAATCAGTCAAATGTAAGAGGCTGGGTTCATCTACAAGGTATTTTCTTGAACAGATTATTTGAAACTGGACCACCCTAGATATAGATGGCTCCTTCTAGTGGCTGGCCAGCTGGAAGGACATGGAAGAAGGCAGTATTATATCCTTCTAGGGTCTGTGATGGAGCTGAAAACAGATAGTTATATTTATAGTTTTCCTTAATTATAAAAAAAGATATATTAGATACAAAGCTTTAGATTTGTATCTAATACTCACAAAATAGATGTACAAAACTCACAAAATAGATGATAGAGTATTTACTTTAATTTTTCCTAATATAAATAGACTAAATATTGTAACTGTAATTCTTGCTTGATAACTGTTTTGTAGTCTGTAATTTTGCTACGTTAAAGTTAAAGCCTTCCTTTTTTATTTAGACAGAAAAGGGGAGATGATGTGTGGGGGGCATTTTTCTTTATATGTGTTGCTTTTATTGGTTGATGATTAATGCTGTTTCAGCCAATGGATAGGCAGAATATAGCGAGGCAGAAAATCTGAACAGAGAGACAGAGAAGAAAGAAAGAGTGAGGAGGTGCCATGTAGCCACAGAAGGAGTAACATGGCATACCAGTAATCCACAGCCTTGTGGCAATACACAGATTAATAAAAATGGGGTTAATTTAATAGTTAGAACTAGCCAGTGAAAAGCCCAAGACATTGACCAGACAATTGTAACAACAATAAGTCTGAGAGTGGTTATTTCATAAGTGTCTGTGGAAACCAGTGGGTGGGACCCAGTTGGTGGAGAGAAACTGGTCCGGGGTATCAGCGGGACAGAGGATATTTCCAGCTACAGTCATAGGCAATAACAACCAATTCTTATTACTCCAAAAAAGATGACTTATCGAACTAGCAAGATGGTTCAGCAGGTAAAGGCACTTTCTGCCTGACAATGCAAACCTGAAAACGTCAGTTTCATCTACAGAACCCATGTAAAGGTGGAAAGAGAGAACAATCTCCGCAAAACTGATCTCATCTCCACATGCATGTTGTAACACATACACTCGCCCAATCACTCCCTATACACCAATAATAAATAAAAATGGAAAAGTAATTTATCATTTATAAGTGAAGTTAGATTTCTCAGGGGTCTTAAACCTATCTTAGAAATTATGGCTGCTATGTCTAGTTTAAGTAGTGTTGAGACCCATGCAAGGTCCTCTGTGTCCTCCAAGTGTATTCTCTTCGTTGCCACAGATTTAGAGAGTGCTGTCATCAAATGGCTGTGTGAGTGATGGCGTCTGTTGTTCCGCTTGGACATTCAGAGTATACCTTGGCCATGAAACCAAGGAATGTCTTTAAGTTATTTAACAAGAAATGCTCAAAGTTTTTGACTCATGCACAGAAATTTTACCCTTGTACCACCTCCTAATCTGAGGTGATTACTAGAGTGAATTGTAGGAGGCTCTCTTCCGTGTTGTGAGTCAAGCTCCTTGTTATCTCTTTCTTTCCTGAGCATAGTATACAAGTCTACTTTTTTCTGGTTATTAGTCTTCTAAGAAAAAGATTAGGGCTACATGATTGTCATATTATCATAGCTCCTCAGACTGGCTCAGCAAATGACTGCCACCATATAAAAATGGACAACCAATGTGTGAAAAAAAAGCTTAATATCACTAGGTCTTGAAATGAAAACCAAAAAGCACAATGAGCTATCATTTCATCCCCATAGGCTTGGCTATTGGCAAGAAACAAAAAATGTTGGTAAGAACATGGAATAAAATGTGTTCCTATACTATTGGTAGGAATAGAATTTAATGTAGCCATTACAGGGAAGTAACCATGTGATCCAGCTGTACCATTTTTGGAAATACAGCCAAAGGAAATGGAGTGAGCATACCTAAGAGACATATGCCCATCTTTATTGTGGTTCTATTAGAAATATCTAGGTATGAAATCAGCTTAGGTGTCCATTGTTAGGTGAATGGATAAAGAAAGTTAAAAATAAAGTGTTGTGTCTCGGGTTTCTAGTCCCAACCACTATAGAAGCTGTTAGGCAGGAATATCCCAAATTCTAAGCATTTCTGGGCTACAGTAATTTCAAAGCATGTCAGGGAAACTGAGTGAGCTCTGCCTCAAAATAAAAAGTAAAATGTGTGCTAGAGATATAACTCAGGTGTAGAGTGCTTGCCTCCTTTGTATGAGGTCTAGGGTTTAATCCACAACACAAGGAAAATATAGAAAAAGAAAAAAATAGTCTATACCAACATTGAAATATTCACTCAGCAAACAGAATAAAATATTGTTTTCTGCATCCAAAAGGATAGAGATGTAAAACATTACATAAATGGTAGTAAACCAGACATATACAGACATACATCTCCACACATATGTGCAGACTGAAAAGACTGGTTTATAGAAAACAAAAGCTCTGAAGGGTAGAATGGAGCGGGATGGGGAGGTTGGATAACAGGTACCAAAATAGAGTTGGATAGAATAGATGCATTTTACTGTTCTGCAGAACAGTAGGTGATAATCGTTTAAAAGATTCTACTACATATTTTATGACACATGAGGAGAAAAGAGCTTGGCGCTCCAGACACAAAGAAATGATAAGAAGATGAAAATGTCAGCCTATTTGGTTTAGACACCATGCATACATGTATTTAATCACAACACTGTATCTCATATATATATGAATAATTATATAAAAAATAAAGTTAGTATGGTGGTTCATGCCCTCCAGAGGCAAAGGCAGGATTGCTTCTAAATTCAGTGTGAATAGCTACAGAGTAAGATCCTGTCTCTTAAATCAAAATCCCAAATCAGAAAAACAAAGCCTTCCTGGGCCTTGGGGTCACTAAGAGGATGAGGGCAGCTCTCCCTGCAGCTGAGCTTTTGCTCCCCTGGACCACAGTACCTACGACACGCTCTCCTGTAACTATACTATTTTAGGGAATGTGAGGGAATAACATGGACTTCTCTGAGAATTCCTTTCTATTGGACAGAGCTATCAAATATGGCAAGCTGGGTTCTTTAGGTCCTGAACTGTGCTCTTTGCCCTCTTCTGTTGGTGAAGGAGAGTGGTGTGGCTGACAAAAGAAAGTCAACAAAATGGTTAAGTTCTTCTCTCTAGAAATACTTGGAGAATGGAAATCAAATGTGTTATGTCATGACAACTTGAAACCCAGAAATCATTTATGCACATTTGGTGGCTCCATGCAGAGCAATCAACAGCATTTTTAACCTTTGCTATTTAAAAAATGAAAAAGTATTCATTCTTACTTTCTGTATCAGTTTTCAGCTCTTGGCATAGGACACAGGCTTGTCCAAGTCCTATGAAAGCTTACGCTTATATCCTATGCCTAAATAAACATGCTCTTCACCAGGTAGTTATGTCTGAAACCAGAGTGTTGGTTCACAGGCCTATGCAGGCAGGTGGGAAACAGGGCCCTGAGTTTAGACCCTGCCTAGTGTAGCTTTCTTTTTCTATAGACTGTCTAATACCCAAGTCATGGACCCATCACACTCCAGAGGAATGACTGCTATAAGTACCAACATGTTGGCAGTCATGTATCAAATTACACACTCAGAAGTGCCTAAGAGAATCAGACTGTGTGGTGCTAAGCTCTAAGAAGAGCTGTAAGAAGGTTGGAGGGAAATGCGGCTTTTTTACTCTCTGCATATCATCGCCATGACCTTCTTTCTGCCTCCATCCCACGCTGACACATTTGCCATTTTTTGTATTTCCAGCTCTCATTGTTCTTCAAACTCAAAAGGCTGAAGTACTCTTCTCCCAGTCTGTTGTCCGGGAGCATCTCTGCAATAGTGGCTCTCAACCTATCCATTAAGGACTTATTATATAAGCAGAACATTCTTTTTAAAAAGTCTCTCTCTCTTTCTCTGTTTCTCTCTGTTTCTCTCTGTGTTTCTCTCTCTCTCTCTCTCTCTCTCTCTCTCTCTCTCTCTCTCTCTCTCTCTCTCTCTCTCTCTCGTTATTGTTCCTTGCTCACATTTTAATTGATTTTGGCAAGGAAGGTGAGGCATCTGCGGCATGCATGTAGAAGCTGGTTCTCTTTGTCTGCCATGTTGAGTCTAAGAAATGAGGACTGTGCCAAATGCCTTTACCTGCTGAGTCTTTTTTTCAACCCCAGCAACAAGATTCTTGAGCCTTGCTACCATCAAGTAGATGCTAGGTGTTATCTAAGGACTTTTATTTTAAAAATAAACATTAATATTTATAAATTTTAAAAATAAATAAAAATAAAAATGTTCCAGCTCCAGGTGAGCCTCACACAGTGTTCCAAAGATCTTTTCTGAGTACTCCTTGTCCCACAGAGAAGGACTATTCTCCTCATAATTATTTTTAGTGACTCATCCATTGGTTTGTAAATATGTCTAAGTATTCCCTCCGTAAAAAAGAATCCTGAGCTGAGGAGACAGCCTGCCTTGTAAGCAGGAGGTCTTGAATTCAATCCTCAGAACCTAAATTAAACAACAACAACAAAAAGCTTGGGAACACAGGCATGCATGTGTCATCCCTACTTTAGAGAACTGGAATCAGCCCCGGGGTTCACTGGCAAGGCAGTCTTGACTACTCAGTGAACTCCAGACCTTTAACTAACTAAAACAGAAAGAGATACTGAAGTTACCCTCTGGTCTCCACGTAAACATGCACACCTGTATAGGAGAGAGAGAGAGAGAGAGAGAGAGAGAGAGAGAGAGAGAGAGAGAGAGAGAGAGAGAGAGAGAGAGAGAGAGGCCTTACAGTTCCCAGCTTTCTTAGAATTTCTGAGATGCAGGCGAGCTCTTTGTTCCTCCTAGCCTTTGCACTGCTGTTGTCTGGAGTTGGGTGCCCTCACCCCACAAAAATTATTACTTCATAACCTTGATATTAAGAGTCCATATTAGAGGAGCATTCCTTGGTCACCTGGTATGAGGTAGAGACTCTTACTATTTTTTTATTGCTCCTATTATTTTTCTTCAGAATATATTTTCTAATTTATGTATTTTTTCTTGTTTCTATCCTTGCTCACAAGATTATGAATTTCAGAAGGTTTCGTAATTATAGCTTATTACTGCACTAACCCCAATTCCTAAACACAGCAAATGTTGATTTATAAAATCGGGGACTTGATAAAGCCCCTTTGAGGGATGACTCATGCACACCACCCCCCAGCCCTGCTTCCATATTCTGCACTTGAATGCATGTCTGAGGGAGCGAATGACCGCCAAAGGCCATGCTCCTTCATGAACAAAGCCAGTGTTTCTCGTTGTCCCGGCTGATCCTGATGCTACAAGGGCTGAGAGCTTTGCAATTTAATGATTTCAGTCTAAAGAAAAGCAGAAAGCTTGGTTTCTTCTTTGGTACAGAAAGATGGCATGGCTGATGCTATTCTGTGATTACAGGATGATCTTCATAAATCTCCCGAGACCTCTCTTTTGTTAGCTGTGGCAGAGTGAATGAAATGAAGAGAGGGCTGACTCATCCACCCCCTGCGTAGCACTGTGATAGCCAGCGTTCCCTTAGAAACCAGGCTTTAAGGGTTCTTTCAGCGTCTCTGTGCACACCTTCCTGGTTCTGAGTGCAGGCTCTAAATGGTCTCACCTAGCTGCATCTGACTTTCCTTCTTGGGGTAAAAATCTGCAGGCAAGAAAAATGCATACAAAAATCTGTATATGTGTACATTGTCCATGTTCCTAATTTTTGTTAAGTGATGCTAACACTTAATTGATGTTTTGCATAAAGCACTTAATAAACCTCTTCACTTCATGAGAGCCAGTGCTTGCTTAGAAACCTAAGCACACAAACACATACACAAACAGCGACAACTCGCACAAATCATTACATCCTCTTCAAGTTACTTTCTAAACAAATCATGCATTCTGGATGAGAATCTGTACATTTCTTCATTTTATTATTTATGTTTAAGAATGTCTTGAAATATAATCCAAATGAAGTGGGATTAAAAACAATTACTAGTTGGTGGTGGTGGCACACACCTTTAATCCCAGCACTCAGGAAGCAGAGGCAGCAGGTCTCTGTGAGTTTGAGGTCAGCCAAATAAATAAAAATCAGTTACCAAAAAGGAAAAATGTCAGAGCTGGCTGAAGGGTTATCAACAAAGAATAGTTTCTGGGCTAGGGAAATTCCATTTTCTTAAGTATGTGTCCCCTAGTAGGTGGATGCTCTGGAAAAAGCCCACACACCCAGGAGTATACAGGCAGCACAAACTGCTCTTGACACGTCTCAAAGAAACAAAACAAAACAAAGACAGAGGACAGGAAGTTGGGAGGGGGAACAAGATGGGTAAATCTGGGAGGAGTTGAGAGAGGAATGCTATAAATATGATCAAAAGACATTTTATGGAATTGTCAGATAATTAATAAAAATAGTTCTAAAACATCCAGAAATGGTCAGAGCTAAAACCCCATCAGAATTACTTGTTTAGAATTGGCAGATAGATACAAATTAAACATCTAAAAACCAATATAATATTGCTCATGAACAGTATACTTTCCTCAGTGTGTGGATATATAGAATCTTGCAATCCCAAACTGATAGATGGGGTCAGGTTTATACTAGTGAACTCTGAGAGTGTCTTTTGTACCCTGTTTTATGTCTTGCATCACTGCCGAGTTAGTCTAGGCCTTTCACATAACGGTGTCTTCCCCTCCTGTAAGATCTCTTACCTTCTTCTATAACCTCCTTTCATAGGTTGGTGTTATGACCTACACACATATATAAACCTGTTCACATACATGCACATACACACATATATAAGTATAGATATGTAAAATTTTAAATCTAAATTCCTCATATGGAAAGCAT
Organism: Chionomys nivalis; assembly: GCF_950005125.1. Taxonomy (NCBI): domain Eukaryota; kingdom Metazoa; phylum Chordata; class Mammalia; order Rodentia; family Cricetidae; genus Chionomys; species Chionomys nivalis. Next base: position 31,635,957 of record NC_080108.1, on the reverse strand, counting down.
ATGATAATATGTCTTTCTGCATCTGCTTTTTTCATTGACATAATGATTTCTAGTTCTATCCATTTTTCCTGTAAATGTCATAATTTCATTTTTGTCTATAACTGCATAAAATTCCATTATATATATTTGCTACATTTTCTTTCTCAGTTAACTACTGATGTATAACTAGGTGGATTCCATCTAACTATTATAAATAATGGAGAAATAAACATGGATGTGTAAGTCTGTGTGTGAGATGTTAACTTAGAGTCATTTGGATATATATCCAAAAATGTGTAGCTGGAACATATGATAGTTATGTTTTTAATCTTTTAGAGGAACTGCAATACTGATTTCCACAGCATATTTACAAGTTTACAAGCCCAACAGGACTGAATGAGCGTTCCTCCAGTTTTTGTATCGTTTGTTTCTGTGATGTTAACCATTATTACTGGGATGACATAAAATCTCACAGCAACTTTAAGGTTCATTTCTCTGATGGCTAGGGATGTAGCATATGTTTTCAAATGTTTATTGCCTATTTATATTTTTTCTTTGTAGAAATGTCTACTCAGTTCATTAGCCCATTTATTAATTGAATATTTTTTGTTTAAACATTAGTACTTCATATTTTTGAGAACTTGCTCCCTTGTGTGATGTGCTCTTGTAAAGACTTTTCTTCCCATTTATAGATCATCTTTTTAGGCTGGTGATTGTTTTTATAGCTGTGCTAAATTTTCCCATTTTCAATTTTTGGAGTTATTTCCTGTGTTATTGGAGTACTTTACAGAGAATTCTTGCCTAATCTTTGATCTTGAAGTGTTTTTCCAATGTTTTCCTCCAGTAGTTTGCACATTTCAAGTCTTATATTAAGGGCTATGATTCAGTTTGAAATGATCTGCACAGAGACTGAAATATGTGGATTCTGTGTCACTCTTCTATATGTAGAAGTCCAGTTTTTCTCATGCCATTTGTTACAGAGGCTGTCTTTTCTCCAATGTCAATTTTTGACATCTTTGTAAAAAAAAAAAAAGTTAGGTAGCTGCACCTGTAGGGCTATTTCTGAGACCTATATTCTATCTTATTGTTTCGCATGTATATTTATGGCAGGACTGTGCTGATTTTATTGCTATGGCTTTCTAACATAATTTAGATCAAATACTGTGATGCCTTTGCTCTTTCTGCTAAGAATAGATTTGGTTATATGAATGCCTTGTGTTTCTATATAAACTTTAATGTTTTTTTCCTAGTTCTATGAAGAATGACATTGGAATTTTTATGAGGATTACATTGGCCTATATTTTGTATATGCTAACAATATATTTGTCCTATATAGGTTTTATTATGCTGAGGTAGGGTCTTTCTAGTTCTTCTCTTATATAAAGAGATATTAAATTTTGTCAAAGACCTTTTCAGAACCTATTTAGATGATCATGTAATTTCTGCCCTTAAGTTTGTTTATGTGGAATATTACACTTGTATATTTATGTATGTTAAAACAGTCTTGTGTCCTGGAAAGAAACCAACATGGTCTTGGTGTAATCATCATCACAGTATGTCCCAGAGATCAGTCAGTTTTCAAGAATTTTATTGAGAATTTTTTTTGCATGTATATTCATTGGGCAAATTAGTCTTTAGTTTTTCTTTTATTCTTCTTTGCTTATTGTCATTATTCCTTTATAAGGTTTTGGTATCAGAGTAAAGCTGATTTCATAGTATGAGCATGATAGCCTTCCTTCTTCCCTTTCTCCTTTTATGAGACAGTTTAAGGAGCATTGTTGTTAACTCTTTTTTAAAGGTTTATTCGAATTTGGCTATGAATCTGTCTGGTCTTGAGATTTTCTTCATTGATAGATTTGTTTTTATTATTTCCATAATCTCCTTAGATGTTATAGGTTTGTTAAGATTACTTATATATTCTTGATTTAATGCTGGTAGGTTTTAGATGTCTGAGAATTTTTACATTTGTTCTAGATTTTCTCAGGTTTGACTTTTATTTTCTCTTTGTTTTTAAATATAGGTATTTCCTAATAATTCTCTGAATTTCATTGAAATCTGTGGTACTTCTCTCCTTTCACCTCAGTTCTATTGTTTTCAGTCTTATTTTCATTTTGTATGATTTGGCTATGAGTTTGCTAGTCCTGTAAATTTTTTCAAAAAAAAACAATTCTTGTCAGTTGTACATGTTTTTCATTCCATTAATTTTTGCTGTGATGTTCAGTATTTCTTGCCCTCTATTGTTTTGGCATGTTCTTGCTTTCCCAAGAATTTGAGATGTATTAGATCATTCATTTTAGATCTTTCTGATTTTTAATGGAAGTACTTGGAACCAAAAAAGTCTCCTCTTGTGGAATTTGGATCTCATGAACTGTGCTTTCATTTTCATTAGATTCTAGGAATTTTAAAAGGTCCTTCCCATAAATCCAACAACACTGAACCTGATAGAAGAGAAAGTGGGAAATAGTGTCCAATGCATGAGCACAGGAGACCACTTCCTAAATATAACATCAGTAGCACAGACACTGCAAACAACAATAAATAAATAGGACCTCCTGAAACTGAGATGCTTCTGTAAGGCAAAGGACAAAGTCAATAAGACAAACAGCAGTCTATTGTATGGGAAACAATCTCCACCAACCCCACATCAGACAGAGGACTGATCTTCAAAATATAAAAAGAACTCACAAAACTAAACACAAAAATATCAAATAATCTAAGTAAAAACTGGGGTACAGATCTAAACAGGGAATTCTCAACAGAAGAATCTCAAATGGTCAAAAGATACTTAAGGAAATGTTCAACATCCTTAGCCACCAAAGAAATGCAAATCAAAATAACTCTGAGATACCATCTTACATCAGACATAATGGCTAAGATTAAAAACATCAATGATAGCTTATACTGGAGAAGGTGTGGAGTAAGGGGAACACTCCTCCATTGCTGGTGGGAGTGAAAAATGGTTCAACCACTCTGGAAATCAGTGTGGTTTATCTCAGAAAATTGAGAATCACCTTCCTATCTCAGGGGCCAACAATACCACTCTTGAGCATATATCCTAAGGATGCCCAATTATACTACAAAAATATTTGTTCAACTATGTTCATAGCAGCATTATTTGTAATAAGCAGAAGAAGTTTGAAACAACCTAGATGCCCCTGAAGAATAGATAAAGAAAATGTGGTACAGTTACACAATGGAGTACTGCTCAACAATAAAAAACAATGACATTTTGAAACTTGCATGCAAATGGATGAATCTAGAAAAAAAACCATTCTCAATGAGGTAACCCTGACCCAGAAATATGAACATTGTATGTACTCACTCATAGATGAATACTAGGTGTAAAGCAAAGGATAATAAGCATAAAGTCCAGGACCCTAGAGAAGTTAAGTAACAAAGTGAACCCTAAGAGAAACATATATAGATCCTCCTGGGAAGGAGAAATAGAAAAGATTGCCTGACAAAATTGGGAGCATGGGGGTGGGGAGAGAAGGAAGGGTGGAAAAGTAAGAGAATGGGAGAAGGAGATGGGGAGGAGAACTTGAGGGAATGGAATAGTCTACATGAAGGAAGGACAGAGACAGAGAACAAGGGAAGAGATATCTTTATTGACAGAGTCATTATGGGGCTAGCAAGAAACCTGGCACCAGAGAAATTCCCAGAAATCCACATGAATGACTACAGCTAAGACCCTAAACAATAGAGGAGAGGGTGCCTGAACTGGCCTTGCCCTGTAGTCAGATTGATGACTATCTTACATCCATAAAACCTACATTCAGCAACGGATGGAGACAGGGGCAGAGACCTGCTGTGGAGCACTTTGCTGAGCTCCCAAAGTCCAGTTGAAGAGAGGGAGGAGTGAGAATATGAGCAAAGTGGTCAAGACCATGATGGGGACACCCACTGAAACAGTCTACCTGAGCTAATTGGAGCTCACCACATCCAACCAGACAGGAAAAGAACCAGCATAGGACCAAGCTAGACCATTTGAAACTGGGTGACAGTTGTATGGCCCAGACAGACTGTGGGGCCACTGGCAATGGCAGCAGGATTTATCCCTGCTGCTTGTACTGGATTTTAGGAACCCCCTCCCCCCTTTTTTTTTGGATGGATAGCTTGCTCAGCCTGAATATAGTGGGGAGGGCCTTGGTCTTTCCTAGGAACAATGTGCCTTGTCCTCTCTGGGAGTGGATGAGGGGTGGAATGGGGAGGGGGAAGGTGGATGGAATGGGAGAAGGGGAGAGAGTGCGAGTTGAGATTGGAATGTAAAAAAAAAAAGGATAGTTTCTTTCTTTAAGAAAAAAAAGGAAAAACTTCCTTCCCAATTTCTTCAACTAGTAGCTGACAACCCAAGAGGGACTGGAGAGATGGCTTAGCAAACAATAGCAATATTGCCCGTGAACAAAACCCAGGTTTATTTTCCCAGCATCCATATGGTGTTTCATAACTTGCAATTCCAGTTCCAGAGGATCCAGGAACCTATTCTGACCTCTTTGGGCACCAGGCTCACATGAGATGCACATACTTACATGCAGGCAAAATGCTTACACACATACAATGAATTTCAAAATATTAAGAGCATAGCAATCAATGACCTTGTGTTGTCTCAGTAGTCATTCCTGATATCTCTACTTTTATCAAACAGCAATATGATCAGATATAAGAGAATTATTTTGAGTCTTTGTATTTGGTAAGATTTGATTTCTGGACTAGAGTAGGATCTCTTCTAGGGATAGTTCCATGGCCTGATGAGAAAAATGTGTGTTCTTCATCTAGTGGATGAATGTTTTGTAGTTATCTGTTGACTCCATTTGATCCAGGGTATAATTTAGAGTTGAGGTATTTTGTTGTTTTTTGTTTTTTGGATTTTTGTTTGTTTTGTTTTGCTTTTTCAGTTGTTGAATGATGTCTTATTGCACCTGTCTGATCATTATGTCCATATGTTGGAGGGAGCCAGTTGTTGGTTACCAGATGTTCAGCCCCAAAAATAATCACACAGAAACTGTACTAATTAAATCACTGACTAACCATTATCTCTAGCTTCTTATTGGCTAACTCTTACATATTAACTCATCTCTATTAATATGTGTATCTCCACATGGCAGTGGCTTACTGGCAAGATTGTAACTGGCATCTGTCTCTGGCGGCTCCTTGGCATCTCCCTCTCTACCTTCTTTCTCCCAGCATTCAGTCTAATTTTCCCCACCTACCTAAGTTTTTCCCTATCAAAAGGCCAAGACAGTTTCTTTATTCATTAACCAATAAAAGCAACACATAGACAGAAGGCCCTCCCACACCAATATTTTTTAATGAAATTGGGCCTTTCCAACGTTGATGCATATGTATTGATGGTTGTTATATATTTGATGAACTATCCTGTCTATTAATTTGGTAGTGACATTATTTATTTACTTATTTTTTATTTTTGAATTCTTGCCTCTTCTGACTAATTTGATTTGTAGTCTATTTATCAGATATCAGAATGGTGATGCCAACTTGTGTTCGGTTCTCATTCTCATTCTCTCTCTCTCTCTCTCTCTCTCTCTCTCTTTCTCTCTCTCTCTCTCTCTCTTCCTCTTCCTTTTATAAAGAAAAAAATCTCTTTAATGGAAGCATATATCCATCTCTGGCTAATTCACAAAGAGAAGCCATCCAAGACATGTTTTGCCTTCCATATATACTGTCATTATTAAGTTTCTTTTTGGTTTATGATTCAGGTTACACTTTGAACAATTTAAATACATAGAGGAGACTGCAAGTCTAGCCACTTAGTCAAATGGGAGACTTATACAGCAAAGATATTACCAGAATTATTTTTATTCATTTTTTAAAACTATTTGTTCTCATTTTACAGACTAATTCCAGTTCCTACTCATTCAGCTCCTCCTAGTTCCTCTATCTTCTCCCCTACCCCAGCCCCTGTTCAATCTTCAGAGAGGGACGGCTTCCCGTGGGGAGTCAACAAAGTCTAGCACATTGCTATGAGGCAGAACCAAGGGCCTCCCCACTATATCAACACTGAGCAAAGTATCCCTCCAAAGAGAATGGGTTCCAAAAAGCCAATACACGCAGTAGGGATAAGTCCTCGTCTGATTGCCACAGTCTGCCCCAACCATGCAGACTCACCGACATTTGGTCCTATGCTGGTTGGAGTTGGTGAGCTCCCATTAGCTTAGGTAAGCTGTTTCACTGGGTTCCCCCACCATGGTCTTGACCCCTTTGCTGATATTATTACTCCTTCCTCTCTTCCACTAAGGAGCTCAGCCCACTACTATGCTGTGGATCTCTGCATCTGCTTCTATCAGTTACTAGACAAAGATCCTTAAGGAATATTTCAATATCCTTAGCCATCAGGGAAATGAAAATCAAATGACGGAGATACCATCTTACACCAGCTCTCATTCTCTTAATAGACTTTTTTTTTTGGTCTATGTGTGTCTTAGAAACAATAGATAGTTGACTTCAGTTTGTTCTGCTTTGTTTCATTTTTAAAATACAGTCAATCAATCTGTATCTCTAGTTACTTTAATCAAGGACATTATACTTAAGATTTTATTGCTGAAAGATGATAGCTAATTTTGTTGGCTGTTTTTCTGATAGGTTGGATTATTATTTGTTCTCTACTTTCCTCTCTATTTGCTGGATTAGTGTGCTGGATATAGTGGATTCCTTTCTAGCTTTTCTCTGTTTGTCTAGTCCTAATTTCTTCTTTCTTGTGCAACGACTGAGACCGTTGTTCTTCCTGCTCTATAAGTGCCTTCTACAGTTCTGGTTTGAAGGTTATGATAGCATTAGTCTGTCTTTGTTATGACATGTATATATGTACATATATATGTATTTTACTGTTCATTTTAAAGGAGTTTTGTTTCTGTTTTTGCTTGCATATAGAAATTTTAGTTGATCTTTGGGGCCTTGAAATTCATCATTCCTTGTTTACTAGTTCCATCCATTTTCATGCAAATTTCAAGATGTCATTGTTTTTTCCTGCCAAGTAGTACTCCATTGTGTAAATGTACCACATTTCCTTATCCATTCTTCAGTCGAGGGGCATCTGGGTTGTTTCCAGGTTCTGGCTATGACAAATAATGCTGCTATGAACATATTCGAACAAATGTCCTTGTAGTATGATTGGGCATCCTTTGGGTATATGCCCAAGAATGATATTGCTAGGTCTTGAGGTAGGTTGGTTCCCAATTTTCAGAGAAATTGCCATACTGATGTGAGGGAATAACATGGACTTCTTCTCTGAGAATTCCTTTCTATTGGACAGAGCTATCAAATATGGAAAGCTGGGTTCTTTAGGTCCTGAACTGTGCTCTTTTCCCTCTTCTATTGGTGAGGGAGAATAGTGTGGCTGACAAAAGAAAGTCAACAAAATGGTTAAGTTCTTCTCTCTAGAATACTTGGAGAATGGAAATCAAATGTGTTATGTCATGACAGCGTGAAACCCAGACATCATTTATGCACATTTGGTGGCTCCATGCAGAGCAATCAACAGCATTTGTAACCTTTGTTATTTAAAAAATTAAAAAGTATTCATTCTTTTTTTTAATTTTTTTTATTAATTTATTTAATTATTAAAGATTTCTGCCTCTTCCCCGCCACCACCTCCCATTCCCTCCCCCTCCCCCAATCAAGTCTTCCTCCCTCCTCAGCCCAAAGAGCAAGCAGGTTTCTCTGCCCTGTGGGAGGTCCAAGGACCACCCACCTCCATCCAGGTCTATTAAGGTGAGCATCCAAACTACCTGGGCTCCCACAAAGCCATTACATGCAATAGGATCAAGAACCCATTGCCATTGTTCATCAGTTCTCAGTAGTCCTCATTGTCCGTTATGTTCAGCAAGACCGGTTTTGTCCTATGCTTTTTCAGACCCCGGCCAGCTGGCCTTGGTGAGTTCCCGATAGAACATCCCCTTTGCCTCAGTGTGTGGGTGTACCCCTCGCGGTCCTGAGTTCCTTGCTCGTGCTCACTCTCCTTCTGCTCCTCCTTTGGATCGTGAGACTTCAGTCCAGTGCTCCAGTGTTGGTCTCTGTCTCTGTCTTCTTTCATCGCCTGATGAAGGTTAATATTCAGGGGGATGCTTATATGTTTTTCTTTGGGTTCACCTTCTTATTTAGCTTCTCTAGAATCACGAATTATAGTCTCAATGTCCTTTATTTATGGCTAGAAACCAAATATGAGTGAGTACATCCCATGTTCCTCTTTTTGGGTCTGGCTTACCTCACTCAGGATAGTGTTTTCTATTTCCGTCCATTTGTATGCAAAATTCAAGAAGTCATTGTTTTTTACTGCTGAGTAGTACTCTAATATGTATATATTCCATACTTTCTTCATCCATTCTTCCATTGAAGGACATCTAGGTTGTTTCCAGGTTCTGGCTATTACAAACAATGCTGCTATGAACAGAGTTGAGCATATACTTTTGTTGTATGTTTGGGCATCTCTTGGGTATATTCCCAATAGTGGTATTGCTGGGTCGAGAGGTAGGTTGAACCCGACTTTCCTGAGAAACCGCCACACTGCTTTCTAAAGTGGTTGCACAAGTTTGCATTCCCACCAGCAATGGATGAGAGTGCCCCTTTCTCCACAACCTCTCCAGCAGAGGCTATCATTGGTGTTTTTGATTTTAGCCATTCTGACAGGTGTAAGATCTTCACCAACCCCGCAACTGACAAAGGTCTGATATCCAAAATATATAAAGAACTCAAGAAATTAGACCAGAAAAGGTTAATCAATCCAATTATAAAATGGGGCACTGAGCTGAACAGAGACTTTTCAACAGAAGAAGTTCAAATGGCCAAAAGACACTTAAGATCGTGCTCAACTTCCTTAGCAATCAGGGAAATGCAAATCAAGACAACATTAAGATACCATCTTACACCTGTCAGAATGGCTAAAAGTATTCATTCTTACTTTTTGTATCAGTTTTAGCTCTTGGCATCGGACACAGGCCTGTCCAAGTCCTATGAAAGCTTACGCTTATATCCTATACCTAAATAAACATGCTCTTCACCAGGTAGTTATGTCTGAAACCATACTGATGTCCAAAATGGCTGTCCAAGTTTATACTCTCACCAGCAATGAAGGAGTATTCCCTTTACTCCACATCCTCTCCATCATAAGCTATTACTGGTGTTTTTTATATTAACCATATTGACTGATGTAAGATGGTATCTCAGAGTCACTTTGATTTACATTTCCCTGATGGCTAAGGATGTTGAACATTTCTTTAAGTCTCTTTCAGCCATTTGAGATTCTTCTGTTGAGAATTCTCTGTTTAGATATGTACCCCATTTTTTGATTGGATTATTTGGAATTTTGATGTCTAATTTTTTGATTTCCTTATATATTTTGAGATCAGTCCTCTGTCTGATGTAGGGTTGGTGAAGATCTCTTCCTATTCAGTAAGCTGCTGTTTCATCTCATTGTTTGTGTTCTTTGCTTTACAGAAGTTTCTTAGTTTAAAAAGGTCCCATTTATTTATTGTTGCTCTTAGTGTCTGTGCTACCAGTGTTTTATTTAAGAAGTAGTCTCCTGTGTCCATGTTTTCAGGGCTACTTCCCACTTTCTCTTTTATTAGTTTCAGTGTGACTGGATATATATTGATCTTTGATCCATCTGGACTTGTATGTTGTGCATGGGGATAGATACAGATCAATTTGCATTCTTCTACATGCTTGTGTCCAATTATGCCAGCACCATTTGTTGAAGATGCTTTCTTTTTTCCATTGTATACTTTTAGCTTTTTCGTGTACCTAGTGGGCTTATCTGTAGGTACACAAGTGAAGATAATACCTGCCTCTTCCCCCAGAATCCACCAGAAGACAATAGGTTAGCAGTTTGTGATATAAATCTAGGTGTCCTTCCCAGATTCATGCTTGACTGATGCCTGTCTTGTCTTGTGAAGGTCCAGTGCAGGCAACCATAACTGCGTTATGATCATGTTTGAGTTGCTTTATCATGCCCAGCATATAACATTTCACAGCCTCCTCCATTATTTAGATTTTTTTTTGTTTTGTTTTCAAGACAGGGTTTTAGACACTTTTACTTTATTGTATTTTCTTAAAATTTCTGTTTTTGAAGCTGAAAAGATAACTTATCTATAAAGTATTTTGAACATAAACATGAGGGCCTGGGTTTGGGTCCTTAGCATTCACATGAAATCTGGATATAGTGTGCACCTGAAATCCCAGAATTGAAAGGTTATGATGGAAGAGTCTTTGGGGCTCACTGGCCACACATTCTAGCAAATCTGTGCTCTTTAGCATAGTTTGAATCTTATGATCACACAGTTGGCCCAGGTTAAACTCAGCAGGTCACAAGGCAAAGCGTGACAGCATGAAAGAAGAGGGAGTATTGACAGGAATGGGAAAGAGATAGGAGAGGGTGGGTGCTAGAGTAGCTAGAATGCATTATATGCATTTATAAAATTGACAAATTAAAAATTTAAAGTTAAAGGTATATTAAATATTTAAAAGTAGTAAACCGAAGATAAAAGAAGGAGTATCAGAGGTGGAAAAATAGAAGAAAAAGGGTTTCAAAAATGCTAACAACTAGAGTAGATTCTTTTTGAATCTTGAAAGATGGAGATCACTATATATGTGCATGGATAAGGGGTTGGTTGAACTTGAGGATTCTTTTCTTATAATTCACACTATTGCTGTCTGCCTTTAGCTGAAAAGTGTCAGGCATCTGCTATAGCCATCTTCACTTTGGTAATCTTCTTTACATACCAGGGACCTCCATTGGACACATTATCTCTACAGTGGATGAGAGTTGGGCAGTTTCTTCACTCTCCCGAGACTCCCTGCATCACACTCCCTGATGTCTGCAATATTCTGACGGAAGGAGTTTCTAGATTCACTCTGGATGTGAGAAGAAACCACAGAATGAGATCAAAGGTAGAGGACTTGTCTCTGTGTTCTAGACCTCCTGCATTGATGCAAAAATACTCAATAAAATGCTGGCAAATAGAATCTAAGAATGCATCAGAAACATAATCAACCATGATCAAGTCATGCATATCCCAGAGATGCAGGGGTGGTTCAATATACTTTTATTTGTCAATATAATCCACCATATAAACAAACTGAAAAATAAAAACCACATGATTATCTCATTAGATGCTGAAAAAAGCCTTCAACAAAATACAACATCCCTTCATGATAAAGGTCTTGTAGAGAGCAGGGATACAAGGAGCATATCTAAACATTATTAAGGCAATATACAGCAAGCCAACAGCCAACATCAAACTAAATGGAAAGAAACTCAAAGCAATACCACTGAAGTCAGGAACAAGACAAAATTGTCCACTCTCTCCATATCTATTCAATGTAGTTCTTGAGGTCCTAGCTAGAGCAATAAGATAACAAAAGGAGAGCAATGGGATACAAACTGGACAAGAAGAAGTCAAACTCTTACTATTTGCTGATGATGTAATAGTTTACATAAGCGACCCCAAAAATTCTACCAAAGAACTTCTACAACTCATAAACACTTTCAGTAATGTAGCATGATATAATCTCTTCAGTGAGCTCTTAAACCTTGCAAGTTGGTGAAGAAATTCAAATGAAAATAAAGAAGTTAATCAGATATAAGATCTTGAAGAGAGAATTGAAGCCTATGGAAAGAAATAAAATAATGCAGGAGACAAAAACGGAAGTCATCACAAAACCTGGAGAGAAAAGAAAGCACCCAGAAAACAAGTTCCCCAGTGCAGTCAGTACAGCATCAAAAACATTATAGTTAAAAAAAAAAAGGCAGGTCAGAAAATGGTTTGAATGAGCAAAGAGATGCTGAGGACCATTGTTTACTGGAACAGTGGAGGTGAAGGTCTTTTGCCATCTGAGGAGTCAGGATGTGAGAAAATGGACATTATAAAGAGGCTAGTCTGCAAAGGTGGGTGGTTGAGAGAACAGGAGACTGTAGAACAAAGGGAGACAGTGAGTAATTCTCTTACATGGATCCCTCAGTTCTTGTTTTCTTGAGGAGAAAAAATTCTAAAAGACACTCAGGCTGCTCAAGAGGCTTATTTAGTAAAGATAAACAAAGCAAACCCTCCAGGGAGACAGCCCAATGAGTTCTGTGTCATAGAATTTTTTATTTCATGAATATTTATAAGGAAAGAAGCACATTCACAGAGAAAGGTGACCCTTTTCTTTCCCAAGCTATGGTAGACAGTACCTCCCCTGAGGGTATTTCTTCTCAAAATCTCTAGAAAAGCCCACAAAAGTAGTGGTGTCCAAACCTCGATGTAAACAAGTTATTTTGAGGATACAAACCTTTTGTTAGCGGAGACGTATTAATGTCCTGGTGCTTTAGTTTCTGATATAGTAAGGATAATCTACTTGTTATTTCAAGGACATTTAACTGCAAATGAGTTCTGACCCATCAGGAGACACAACACCAAGATGTAGAGGCAGTTTTTGTTTGGTTGGTTTTGGTTTTTCAAGACAGGGTTTCTCTGTAGCTTTGGAGCCTGTCCTGGAACTAGCTCTTGTAGATCAGACTGACGTCGAACTCACAGAGATCCACCTGCCTCTGCCTCCTGAGTGCTGGAATTGAAGTTGAACTTTTAAGAAAAACAACAAGAGAGAATAAGGAAGGCCAGATGTGGTGGTTCATATCTGTAACTCCCGTTCTTAGGAGACTCAGTAGGGAAGATTACCATGAGTTTGAGGCAGGCATGGGTGACATATTCAGGTTTAGGACAGTTTGTGCTACAGAAGAAGATGCTATCTCAAAAAAAAAATAGCAAAAACAACACCAAAAAGGAGGAAAGAGGAAGAAAGAGAGGGAGGAGTATAATAAATCAAGTGATACGTGGAGTAGAGAGAAGATGAACTGGAGCACTTCCTTGGAATGTCCTTTATCATGTTTGAAACTGGAAGTACTAGTAATTTGACACACACACAGAGGGCATGGGTAGCCCTGAAGTCTAGGAGAGGCAGTACATATTTGAGCTATCCTTTGGGCAATACTCAAGAGCATCACTATGAACAAAATTACCTATAATCACTGCAAGCGCTAGATTATATCTAGCATGAATATGGAAACTCAAACAGCAAAATTTCTCTAGAAATTCTTTGACATAAAAAATTGAAAGGAAGGGGGGAAAGTTGAAAAGCAGAAATGTCTGCTGTGGAAACTCAATAAAATCTGAAATGAGGTCCACATCTCCCTCTCCTTAGAAAGACAATCTATTCAATGATGTGATGCTCTCTGCCCGGGCTTATTTGTTTGCGCCTTCTTCACAGGACTGATTATTGTTCCTCATGATAGTTTGCCTGAGATGTGTGGGTCCTCCTCAACCTAAACCAGTGTCAACACGACTTAGAAAGTGTTGTCGTTATTGCTGGGCAGGATGGAATAAACCATCCTACAATGTGGATAAATGCTAATAAATGGATGAACAAATGTGACTAATTAATGTGTGGCTAAGGATCACAACGCTACCCTGCTAAAGATAGAACTTCGCAACCTAGTTCCATGTACCAAGGTACTCTCCTAATTTGTTGACCCCAGAAAATTTAAGTGACCCATGGTGGGGTCTGTTGCTTTAAACATCCTATTGCCTATTATTTAATAGGGAAGATTTGCATTAGTGATTAAAATGGCGATTAATGCACAGGGACCTTCCTTCTGCTGTTTGATTGATAGGCAGGAGAGGAGCAAATAACCTCTCAAAGATCTGCAAGAGCATCATTAGTTTCAAACCTGTATCTCCCAGTCCTGCCCCCCTACATTCTTGGCTTTTTCTTCCTTCCTTCCTTCCTTCCTTCCTTCCTTCCTTCCTTCCTTCCTTCCTTCCTTCCTTCCTTCCTTCCTTCCTTCCTTCTTTCCTTCCTTTCTTTTTTCCCTTCCTTCCTTCCTTCCTTCCTTCCTTCCTTCCTTCCTTCCTTATTAATTTCTCCTGTTTTGCTTTCTCATTATAGTTTGACAGTTTTGGATTAGCCAATTCTGTGGCATTAACTGAAACTCGTAATGAGCCAAGTTATGTTAACTTAGAACCAAAGAGCAGATCAGCACTGCATCCAGACACAGAGCCAAAAGCAGGGGCAGAGAAAGCACCTAGCTTCCCTTCAGGAATTCCTCTCTTAGTTTAAACATCTTAGAAAGGTTGAAGGGAATAGAGCAAGGATAAGAGTGATGATGAACTTTGAGGAGTAATGGGGGGAAGGAGAATGCTGTTTCAGCAAAGAGAGAAGGTTGCAATGTGTTCATGTATGTGTGTTTTAATATGACTGTAGACATGAAAATTATTTTTAATTTTTAATTGAACTCCACATTTTAATTCTAGAGGCACATACAGTTTTAAATATCAGATACAAGAGAATTTATACATGCTTTTTCAGGTTTCCCTGAAAAAGTTGTGATATAATATCACAACTGAGAGTTTGACATTGTTACAATCTGTTGTTAATTTAAGCATTATCCTGTTTGCTTTGCTTATACCTGTATGTGTTTTCTCTACATTAATTTTAAATTTTATTGTTAATTAGAATATTACATCATTTTCCTCCTCAATCCTATTTCTCCAAACCCTTCCATTTTTACCTCCTACTCCCTCTAAAACTCATGAGCTCACCTCTTTGTCATTATATATATATATCATATATATGTATATATGTGTGCGTTATATATAACAGATATATGAGTGTGTGTATGCATGTATTCATATATATACACAATCATACCACAATCCCAGAAAGCTACATAGGCACAAGTGCAAACCACAACAGTTGGAAGAACAGGCACAGGCACAAGCCACACCAGTTAGAAGAAAAGATGAGTAGATGAAAGAGCAATATGGCACCACCAGAACCCAGTGACCCTACAACAGCAACACCTGAAGAGTCCAGTTCAGCTAAAACACAAGAAATCAAACTTACAAATTACTTTATGGAGATGATAAAGTATCTTAAAGAGGAAATGAAAAATTCCCCTAAAGAAGTTGAGGGAAAGACAAACGAAAATTTGAAAGAAATCAGTAAATCCCTGAAAGTAAACAAAGAAAGCCAAGAAAGAAAACAACCCAACAGGCAAAGGAAATGGTTCAAGACTTAAATAGAAATAGAAACTGAACTATAAATAGAAAAGTGAAGTAGAAACAATACTGAAAACACAAATGTAAGGAATTCTGGAAATGAAAACCAGAGGAAGCAAACAGGTACTACTGGTGCAAGTATCACCAACATAATACAAGAGACGGAAGAGAATCCCAGGTGTTGAAGACACAATAGAGGAAATATATTCATCAATCAAAGGAAATGTTAAGTCAAATATATTTCTAACACAAAACATCCAGAAAATCTGAGACACCATGAAAGGTCCAAACCTAAGAATAATAGTGATAGAAGAAGGAGAAGAATCAGAGTTCAAAGGCACAGAAAACATATTCAACAAAATCATAGAAGTCCTCCTGCCACGTAATAATCAAAACACTAAATATACAGAATAAAGAAAGAATACTAAGAGCTTCAAAGGAAAAAGGTCTTTATATATGAAATAAGATTGAGGAGGAATAACTCAAGTGGTTTGTACACAAGCCAAAAAGCATAGCTACATTATATGGTGGATTTGTTTTCTGTTTTTTGAGAATAGCCACACTGATTGCCAGAGTGGCTGAACCAGTTTACACCCAACCAACAGAGAATGAGTGTTCCTCTTTTACCACATTCCTGCCTATATTTGTTGTCAATTCTTTTGTTGATCCTAACCATTGTGACACAGGTAAATTGAAATCTCGAAATCACTTTAATCTGCATTTTCATAATTCCTAAGGACTATGAACACATTTAAAAGCTTTTTTAACCATATCATTTCTTCTTTTGAGAACTCTCCAGTCAGATCCGCAGCCCATATTTAACTGGGTTGTTTGTTTTCTTTTCTCTTAGTTTTATAAATTCTTCTTATATTCTGGGTATTAATTCTGTCAGATATAGAGCTGGAAAGGATCGTCTTCCATTCTGTGGGCTTTCTCCTTACTTGACAGAATGTTTCCTTAGTTTCCCAGAAGCTTCTTTATTTTATGAGCTACCCTTGTCCACAATGGACCTTAGCTCCTGGGCAAATGAAGTCCCAGTCCGTAGGTTCTTTCCACACTAATAGCTTGTAGAGTACTAGCTATATTTTCTGCTAGCAGTTTCAAGGTTTCAAGTTGCACATTGAGGTCTTTGATCTACTTGGAGTTGATATAAATACAGGTCTAATTTCATTTGTCCACGTGTGTACTCCAGTTTTCCCAACACCATTCACTCAAGATGATGTCTTTTCTCCAGTGTATGCTTTGGTCTCTTTGTCAACTATCAGTTGGCTGTAGCTATGTGTCCCCATGTTTACAATTTCTGATATGTTTCATTGTTCTACAAGTCTGGTCTAATTCTATATGTCTGTTTTATGTGTCTGGAATATTACACAACTGTGTAATATACCTTGGTATCCAGAATGGTAATCCCTCCAGCATTGTTCTTTTAGCTCAGAAATTTCTTTTTCTGGAGGGTGGTGCTATTCGGGGTCTTTTGTGGTTCCATATGAATTTTAGGATTCTTTCCATATATCTGTGAACACTATTGTAGGGTTTGGGGGGATTCCATTGGATCTCTAAATTGTTTTTGGTAAATTGATTGATTTCACAAAAGTAATTCTATCAACCCACGACTCTCTCTGTATGTGTGTGTGTTCATGTGTGTGTGTGTCAGTCTATTTATTTGTGGGTTTAGAGTTTCAACGGGATAATTTCACTTCTTCCTTTTCTATTAGAATCACTTTATTTTCTTTCTCTTGCCTCAGTGCTCCAGGCAGTGCTTCAAGTACTCTATTGAAAAGGAGTGGAGATAAAGGGCAACTCTGTCTCATACGTGATTTTTGTGAAATTGTAAAGTGAGGTTCGCTCCATTTAGAATAATGTTGAGTATAGATGAGTCAGACACTATAGCCTTTATTATGCTGAAGTGTGTTCTCTTCATTCCTAGTCTCTCAAGAACTTTTGTCGGGAAGGCATATTGAAATTTATCAAAAACATTTATTGCATTTATTGAGGTGCTCTTGTAATTTTTGCCCTTAAGCCTATTTATATAATTGCTATTTATAAAATTTACATATGATGATCCATTTCTACATCTAGAGGATAAAGCCAACTTAATCTTTTTGATAAACATTCATAATCAGTTTACAAGTATTTTATTGAGTATTTCTGTACCTATGTTCATGTGAGATGTTAGCCTGTAGTTTTGTTGTTGTTATGTCTTGACTTGGCTTTTATTATTATCATTATTATTGTTTTATTACTTAAAAAAATACCAATCCAAATTCTCACTCCCTCCCCTCCTCTCACTCTCTCCCCCCACCCTCTCACTCCTCCACTCTCAGGCACCCTACACTGTGGAAAGTCCAAGGCCATAAATACTACAACTAGGTTGAGCAAGGTATACATCCAAAGAGAATAAGATTCTAAAAAGCTAGTACGTGCAGTAGAGACAAATCCCAGTGCTACTGTCAGTGGCCCCTCAGTCTGCCCCAACTGTCAACCGCGTTCAGAGGGTCTAGTTTGATCCCATGCTCATCCACTCCCAGTTCAGTTGGAGTTGGTGAGCTCCCATTACCTCAAGCAAACTGTCTCAGTGGGTTAACCCCAAATGGTCTTGACTTCCTTGTTCATATTCTCACTCCTTCCACTCTTCAACTGGACCTTAGGAGCTCAGTCCATTGCTCCGATGTGGCTCTTAGCCATCAGAGAAATGCAAATTAAAACAACTCTGAGATTCCGTCTTACACCTGTCAGAATGACCAAGGTAAAAAAAAAAAAAAAAAAAAAAAAACACTGATGACAGTTTTTGCTGGAGAGGATGTGGGGTAAGGGGAAAGCTCCTTCATTGCTGGTGAGAATGCAAACTTGTACAGTCACTTTGGAAAGCACTAGAACCATTTCTTAGAAAATTAGGAAACAGTCCACCTCAAGACTCAGCAATACCACTGTTGGGTGTATATCCATAGGATACTCAATCCTAACACAAGGACATGTGCTCAGTTATGTTCATAGCAGCATTGTTTATAATATCACAAACCTGGAAACAACCTAAATACCCCTCAACCAAAGAATGAATTAAAAAATGTGGTACTCTATTACAGAGCTACAGTATTGAAAACAGCTTGGTATTGGCATAAAAACAGAGAAGTCGACCAATGGAATCGAATAGAAGACCCGGATTTTAACCCACAAACCTATGAACACCTGATTTTCGATAAAGGAGCTAAAAGTATACAATGGGAGAAAGAGAGCATCTTCAACAAATGGTGCTGGCAGAACTGGTTGTCAACCTGTAGAAGAATGAAAACAGATCCGTATCTATCACCATGCACATAACTCAAGTCCAAATGGATTAAAGACCTCAATATCAGTCTGAACACACTGAACCTGATAGACGAGAAAGTGGGAAGTATTCTACAACACATGGGCACAGGAGAACACTTCTTACGTACAACCCCAGCAGCACAAACACTAATGACATTATTGAATAAATGGGACCTCCTGAGACTGAGAAGCTTCTGTAAAGCAAAGGACACTGTCACTAAGACAGAAAGGCAACCCACTGACTGGGAGAAGATCTTCACCAACCCCACGACAGACAAAGGTCTGATCTCCAAAATATATAAAGAACTCAAGAAACTAGACATTAAAATTCTAAATAACCCAATTAAAAAATGGGGCACTGTATTGAACAGAGAATTCTCAACAGAAGAAGTTCAAATGGCCAAAAGGCACTTAAGGTCATGCTCAACCTCCTTAGCGATCAGGGAAATGCAAATTAAAAGAACTTTGAGATACCATCTTACACCTGTCAGGATGGCTAAAATCAAAAACACCAATGATAGCCTTTGCTGGAGAGGATGTGAAGTAGGATCCATTGCTGGTGGGAATGCAAACTTGTGCAACCACTATGGAAAGCAGTGTGCGGTTTCTCAGGAAATTTGGAATCAACCTTCCCCAAGATCCAGTAATACCACTCTTGGGAATATACCCAAGAGATGCCCTATTATACTACAAAAGTATTTGTTCAACTATGTTCATAGCAGCATTATTTGTAATAGCCATAACTTGGAAACAACCTAGATGCCCTACAATGAAACAATGGATGAAGAAAGTGTGGAATATATACATATTAGAGTACTATTCAGCCGTAAAAAACAATGACTTCTTGAATTTTGCATGCAAATGGATGGAAATAGAAAACACTATCCTGAGTGAGGTAACCCAGACCCAAAAAGATGAACATGGGATGTACTCACTCATAATTGATTTTTAGCCATAAATAAAGGACATTGAGCCTATAATTTGTGATCCTAGAGAAGCTAAATAAGAAGGTGAACCCAAAGAAAAACATGTAGTTATCCTCCTGGATATTGGAAGTAGACAAGATTCCTGGGCAAAAATTGGGAACTGGGGGGTGGGGTGGGATGGGGGAAAGGGGAGATGGGGAGATACAAGTGAGAAGGGGAGGATGGGGAGAGCTTGGGGGAATGGGATGGTTGGGATAATGGAAAGATGGATATGGGAGCAGGGAAGTATATATCTCAATTAAGGGAGCCATTTTAGGGTTGGCAAGAGCCTTGACTCTAGAGGGGTTCCCAGGGGTCCAGAGAGGTGTCCCCTGCTAAGTCCTTGGGCAGCTGAGGAGAGAGAGCCTGAAATGGCCTGATCCTATAGCCATACTAATGAGTATCTTGCATATCACCATTGAATCTTCATCTGGTGATGGATGGAGATAGAGACAGAGACCCACATTGGAGCAATGGACTGAGCTCCCAAGGTCCAAATGAGGAACAGAAGGAGGGAGAACATGAGCAAGAAAGTTAGGACCGCGAGGGGGGCACCCACCCACTGAGACAGTGGGGCTGATCTATTGGGAGCTCATCAGGGCCAGCTGGAGTGGGACTGAAAAAGCATGGTATAAAACCGGACTCTGAATATGGTGAACAATGAGGGCTGCTGAGAAGCCAAGGACAATGGCACTGGGTTTTGATCCTACTGCATGAACTGGCTTTGTGGGAGCCTAGCCTGTTTGGATGCTCACCTTCCTAGACCTGGATGGAGGGGGGAGGACCTTGGACTGCCCACAGGGCAGGGAACCCTGACTGCTCTTAGGACTGGAGAGGGAGGAGGAGGGGAGTGGGGCATGGGGAATAGGGAGAGGAGGGGAAAGGGAGGCGGGGAGGAGGCGGAAATTTTTAATAAAAAAAAAAACCTGCAGGGGCACACTCATTCATTGCTGGTGGGAATGCAAACTTGTGCAACCACTTTGGAAATCAGTGTGGCGATTTCTCAGGAAATTTGGGATCAACCTACCCCAAGATCCAGTAATACCACTATTGGAAATATACCCAAGAGATGCCCCATCAAATGACAAAAGTATCTGTTCAACTATGTTCATAGCAGCATTGTTTGTAATAGCCAAAACCTGGAAACAACCTAGATGCCCTTCAATGGTACTACTAAGCGGTAAAAAACAATGACTTCTCGAATTTTGCGTGCAAATGGATGGAAATAGAAAACACTATCCTGAGTGAGGTATCCCAGACCCAAAAAGAGGAACATGGGATGTACTCACTCATAATCGGTTTCTAGCCATAAATAAAGGACATTGAGCATATAATTTGTGATCCTAGAGAAGCTAAATAAGAAAGTGAACCCAAAGAAAATCGTATAGTCATCCGCCTGGAGAGGGGAAGTAGACAAGATTGCAGGGCAAAAACTGGGAACTTGCGGGTGAGGTGGCATGGGGCAAAGGGGAAATGGGATGAGAAACATGAGAAGGGGAGGATGGGCGGAGCTCGGGGGATTGGGATGGTTGGGATATAGGAAGGGTGGATACGGGAGCAGCGAAGTATATATCCTAACTAAGGGAGCCATCTTAGGGTTGGCAAGAGACTTGACTCTAGAGGGGTTCGCAGGTGTCCAGGGAGATGTCCCCAGCTGGTACCTTGGGCAACTGAGGAGAGGGAACCTGAAATGACCCTATCCTATACTGATGAATATCTTACATATCACCTTAGAACCTTCATCTGGCGATGGATCGAGGTAGAGACAGAGACTCAATTTGGAGCAACGGTCTGAGCTCTTAAGGTCCAAATGAGGAGCAGAAGGAGGGAGAACATGAGCAAGGAAATCAGGACCACGAGGGATGCACCCACCCACTGTGACAGTGGAACTGATTTATTAGGAGCCCACCAAGGCCAGCTGGTCTGGGACTGAATAAGCATGGGTTGATTCCGGACTCTCTGAGCATGGCGGTCAATGAAGACTGATGAGAAGCCAAGGACAATGGCACTAGGTTTCAATCCTAATACATGAACTGGCTTTGTGGGAGCTTAGCCTGTTTAGAAGCTCACCTTCCTGGACGTAGATAGAAGACCTTCGTCTTCCCGCAGGGCAGAGAATTTGGACTGCTCTTCAGTATCGAGAGGGAGGGGGAATGGTGTGGGGGGAGGAGAAGAGGAGTGGGGATAGGGGGAGGGGAGTGGGGGGAGGGGGCAATATTTGGGAGGAGGGGAGGGAAATGGGAAACGGGGAGCAGGTGGAAATTTTAATTAAAAAAGAATAAAAAATAAATAAAAGAAAAAAAAAGAAGACCTTCGTCTGCAGAGAATTTGGACTGCTCTTCAGTATCGAGAGGGAGGGGGAATGGTGTGGGGGGTGGAGAAGAGGAGTGGGGATAGGGGGAGGGGAGTGGGGGGAGGGGGCAATATTTGGGAAGAGGGGAGGGAAATGGGAAACGGGGAGCAGGTGGAAATATTAATTAAAAAAGAATTAAAAAAAAAGAGACAGACTACGCCCCAGTGGGCTGGTATCTTAAAGGCTATTGGCTGAAGGAGCAGAGTGTGTTCCCACCGCACTTACCTAGCCAAGGAGATGCCATAACCAGAATATCTGCATGGCCCTCTCTGGAAAACTGTTTGAATGATATTTATTTATAGACTGTTTTGGAGACAAAATTAATCTTCAAAGTTAGAACACGGATTGAAGGTCGAGTTGGGATATGATTCCTCTGCAATAGTCCGCAAGAGAAAAGGAGACTGAGGTGCACATGAGAGTTCAGAGTCCAGGGAAACCCATGGCATGGAATGGGAGGAGGGTGGAATAACAGCAGCTTAAGTAGGTTTTCTGTCTGTTTGTAAGACATCACTGGGCCTACAACACTGCAACTCAAGAATCAGAAGACTGAAAAATTCAAGTCATGTCTACAGTCATAATCTTAGTCCCGAGGCTCTGAATGGTAGCAACCTTTATCTGACCCTGCATGGTTATCTTTCCCCAAAGGACTCTGTCAGTGTTCATCGGGTCATTGCAGGCCACACATCCTGTGCCTGTTGCTGTATGGACTAGACACTTCACGGCAGAGCTACAGGAAAAGGAGTAAAGTCTGGTGTAGGCCCATATTTCTATATGGTATGGCAGCCAGGCTCTCAAGCCAGAGGCCACAGCTGAAGTGGTCACGTGACCTTCCAGACAGGCTGTTGCTACCCCAACAAAGGGTCAGGATGTTGTTTTGCTCCTTTCTTTGTAATTTGGAGTATGCCTGGAAAGAGGTGCTGATTCAGCCCACATGACTGAGCTAGCATACAGAGCAAGAAGAAGTTACAACAGGCATAGGTAGATGGGGACGCGGCTAAAAGCCATTCACCTGGTTACCTAGTAAACAGAACGCTAATGTATTTCCCCCTCAGTTTATGTTCTGATATATAAGGCTGTTTGGAAAATAAACAGGAGGAATTTCTCAGGATGTGAACTCGGGATTTCATCAGGGATCACGGAGAATCTCCCTCCCGCTAAAGCCAAAAAAAAAAAAAAAAAAAAAAAAAAACCCTGCAAAATAAAAAAAAAAATGGTACATTTGGAGTAATACACAGGGGTAATAATGACATCTTGAAATTTGCAGGCAAATAGGTGAATCTAGAAAAAAAACCATAGTGAGTGAGGTAACCCCTACCCAGAAAGACAAATATAATATGTGTTTACTCATTAGTGGTTTCTAGACATGAAGCAAAAAATAAAACCAACTTGCAGTCCAAGGCAAAAAACACTTATAATAACTGATAATAACCTAGACAACAAAGAGGACCCTAAGAGAGACATACATGATCTACATAGGAAGGAGAAAAAAGCAAGGTCTCCTGAGTAAATTGAGAGTGTGGGCATCATAGGAGAGGGCAGAAGGGGAAGGGGAGGAAGAAAAGGGAGCAGAGAAAAATGTGTAGCTCAATAAAAACAGTAAAAAAATAAAAAAATAAAGAAGAGAAAAATAGTTTGCTATTAGTTTTAAGATGTATTACTTTATGGTCAGATAAGATAGATGCGGTTATTTTAATTTTCCATGATTTGTTAATATTTGTCTGTATCCCCAAAATGTGACCTATTTTAGAGAAGCTTCTGTGGGCTGCTGCTGTATATTCTTTAGAATTTGGTGGAATATTCTGTAAACATCAGTTCAGTCCATTTGATGTATCATCATTTAATTATGTTTTTCTCTTTATGTTTTTGTCTAGGTGATCTTTTTATTGGAGAAATTGAGGGTATTGAAATTATCTAGTATTTATGAGTTGATTTTAATCTGTGTTATAAAGCCAATATTATGTTCTTTATGAAACTGGGCGCACCAGACATGGTTCATTTTTGTTTAGGATAGTAATATCTTTTTCCTTATTTTTTTTATTGATTAGAATAAGGTGTCCATTATCTCATTGGAATCATTTTAGTATGAAGTTTCTTTTATGAGATATTAGGGTAACAATTTCTGATTGTTTTCTCATCTTATTGGCTTATGATTTTTTTTTCTATATTTTTCCTTTAAAGCAGTGCCTATCTTTAAGGCCAAGATGTGTTTCTTGCAGATCATAGAGAGATGGATTTGTACCTTAATTCATTCAGCTAGCATTTGTTGTTTGATTGTAGAATTGAGGGCATTACTACTTAAAGTTAGTAATAAAATGTGTATTTTGACTGTCAACCTTTTTTCTGTTTGTATTCCTAGTCAGACTTTGTGTTTCAAAAAATAAGAGATTCACTTGTTTTCTTTCTGTTGTATCTTGATTATTTTTAGAGTTCAAATTATCATTCCAAATTCTCTGTAAGACTTATTTGGTGGACATAAGTTCTTTTAGCCTGTTAGTAGCATGAAAATTTTTTTCTTTCTGCTTCAACAGTAGAAGATAGTATTATTGGTGTGTTCAGTAGTCTAGATTGGCATCTATATGCATCACTCCAGGCTCTTATGGTTTTCAAAGCTTACACTGAGAAATTACCTATTATTCTGCTGCATTTTCTTTCATATGTGACTTATATTTTTCACCTGCAGCTTTCAATATTCTTTCTTTGATCTGTATATTTAGTGTTTTAATCACATACATTGTGGCAATTTCATTTTTGGTCTTGTCTATTTGGTCTTCTGTGTGCCTCTTATATTTGCCTGGGTATGTGTTTCCTTAGCATACAGAAGTTATTTTTTCTATGATCTTGTTAAAGATAGGGTATATACCACTGACCTGAGAGTCTTCTCTTTCATTAGTGCCTAGAATTTGAAGACATAGTCCTTTCATGGTGTTCCTTAGTTTTTGCTTCTTTCGAGTGTTTAAAAAAATTCATACTCTTTGCTTGTGTGTTTTAATTCCTCTACTTCATTTTTAAGATCTCATATTCTATCTTCCACTTGATTCATTTTAGTTGTAAGGTTTGTTCTTGAGCTTTCTTATGATGTTATTAAGTTTTGCAATTCCTTATTCATTTTAGCTGGAGACCTCATAAATATTTTTAACTCTTTTTAAAAATATTTATTTATTTATTATGTATACAATATTCTGTCTGTGTGTATGCCTGAAGGCCAGAAGAGGGCACCAGATCTCATTACAGATGGTTGTGAGCTGCCATGTGATTGCTGGGAATTGAACTCAGGACCTTTGGAAGAGCAGGCAATGCTCTTAACCGCTGAGCCATCTCTCCAGCCCCCCATATTTTTAACTCTTTAGTGGATTTAGTTTTCAAATCCTGTATCTTGTATGTCCTTTCATTCAGTCTTATGTTTGTGCTTTCTTAGGCATCATTCAGATATTTATTCTATTTTACTTTATTAAATAGTTTCTATTTGTCTTCCTTAAATTCCTTGAACTATTCAATGAAGTTATATGATTGATAACTTTTAAGCTCTGTGTTCTGGGGTTTTTCTGGGTAATTTTTATTGAAGAACATTTCTGTGGAGTGGTTGGCTTTGGGATGGTTACATACTTTCTGGGACTTTCATATTTGTCAAGTCCTTGAGAAGTGGAATTCTCTTCTTCGTTATGTGACTAATGTGGACACAGTAGGTTGTTTTGGCAAACATGTTATAAAATCTTCCCTAGACCTAAATATTGGTCCAGATATAGTCAAGGCTCACCACCTTGGGTAGAACTCTGTTTGTGGACCCTAGATCATTTAGGGAATGGGAAGGGTGCAGGCTGGTTAGGGTCAGGTGAATAGACTCACCAGGTGGGACCAAAGCACAAGACAGTCCAGCTGAACTGGACCTGTAGGTTGAATGATGAAAAGGCAGGATAAGGTCAAGCAGACACACTAGTTGTAAGTTTTGGCCTGAGCCTAGAGGTTAGAATCAATATAGATGAGGCTTTCTTCCAAGGCTGGGCAATGGATATGGGACTTGGTCTCAGTCTAGATATGGGAGATGGTGCAGATAAGATAATATCAGATAGAAAGACTCATCAGGCTGAGCTACAATACAGAATGTGCTGTCTGCCATTTTATCATATGCACAGAGTTGGGTTTCCACCACTACAATAAAGACCAAATGTTTCCGCACCACTGGAACCCTCTTTTCCCCAGTGAAAACTGCATCTACCTCTTCCACTCTATTCTTTATCAGTACTGCAGCACCTAGCATCCACTGTTCTTCACATATAAGAGTTTGTTATTATAAACACATTTTGTAAATTCACGCAGAATATAATGTTAATGATGTTTTATTTTCTGTACTTCTCATAGAATCCATTAAGTGTTATGGGATAATATTTTTACACTGTGAAGATGTGCTACTCTGATTGGTTTAATAAAAGCTGAACAGCCAATAGCTAGGCAGTATTTTCAGGCACAGAAGATGCTGGGAGCAGAAGAGGGAGCACCAGGAGATGAAGAGCAAGCAGGATGGGCACTATGGAGATGCGATAATAAAGTCATGAAATAGAAAGCAAATTTATAGAAATGGTCTAAGCTATCACAAAAATTTTCATAATCAATAATATGTCTCCATGTCATTATTGGGGAACTGATGTTCCTGACAAAAAGTCTGGCTACAAATGGCATCTAGCATGGGAGCACTTATCCTCACCTAAGACCAGTCAGAACTTTTTAAAAGGTCCCAAACACACAAAAAACAGTCAAACCTGGTTTCCTAGTCCCACTGTCTCTCGTGTGTGCTGTGGTACAGAGATTTATCTCCAAGCCACTGCCTGCCAGCTTGAACTTCCAGTGCGCCATGAACTAAGCTGCATGGCAGTTTAAGATTTTGCTCATGCAGACAAGGTTACAGATACAAAGTAAAGCAGATTCAGAAGAAAAAACTCTAACAGGTTACAATGTGTTTAATAATGTGCATAGGCTTAAGAAAAATTATATAAACAGTCATAAAAAAGAAAAATACAGTTTAAAGATAATAAAATAATAATAAAATAAAGTCTGTAAAAAGAGACATAAACCTTAAAAATGTAATATACCACATAAGGACACAAAATATTAGAATACAAGGACTTTGAACCTTATATAGTGCTTTATTACTTTTGAATCTTAAATAATAAATAAATGGAGAGAAACAGCTGCTGAGAGACATTGGATTATGTAAGGGACTGCTGAATTAAACCAACCTATATACTTTTTTAATGCCTTAAATTTAAAATGGAAGTCAACAAAATGTATTACATTGGGGAAGAGGTTATGCTTTTCTTTGCATGGAAAACAAAAGACCATAGTTTCCTTTCAGTTTAATAGAGATCAGATTTGACTGTGGGAGACCTCCTGAGCATCTTGGCTATAGACATGGGAAAGGAAGGCAAGAAAAACCACATGACAGTTGACATGTAAGCTGATTCCCTCTATGTGGGAACATCTCAGAGCTGAGATGAGACATGATAAATCTTGTTTGCTACAGCGTCCTCGTGACTTATTATTATATATCATATTTTCATACGGCATGGCTAGAGATTTATATTACAGATTGTTTATATAGTCCCAATGGAATTCAAACTTGACAGATAACTTTTTTCTGCTCAAACATAGAACAAAAATCATCTTTAACTCACTTGTATATACTGTATATTCCATACTTGTGCTAATGCAGATATGTATGTTACCTTTAAAAGTCTGTGTGTTTTCAGAACAAGGGGACAAGACCCCAATGAAAATGGGTGGCCCAGGTGATCCAGCATCTCAGAGTTTCTCTGTTGCTGTTTCCTCAGAGTTCTGCATCCAGAACAGCTTCAAGACTGATGGCTGAGATGGTCCAGCCTCATAGACTATTCCAGACAGAACTTCAGACAAGCCTTGCATCATTTCATTACACCAAGACTGGAAAACAGTTAGCCCCTCAGGACTTGACCATTATCTTAATTTCTTAGGGCCTCCTGAAGATGCAAGTGCCCTCAGACAATAGGAAGCAATCTAGAGAACATGACATATTCCTAAGTGACAGGATGGGTGAGTTTTGGTTATTCAGTGGGTTATGAATATATCTCATATTCAGAGGGCTTGGTTACAACTCGTTATTGGTAATGATCAGGAAAAAAAGTGAACAAAGATTAGATTCAGGGATCTCATTCTGAAAAGAAAAAGGGGGGGTATACAAATGATAGGATAAAGGGGTACATTTTTGAAACTACTTTTAAACTAAAAAAGCAACTACTAGTCTTTCTTTCTTTCTTTCTTTCTTTCTTTCTTTCTTTCTTTCTTTCCTTTTTTTGAAGAAGTGACTTATTTGGGGTCTTTTGAGACAGAATTTCTCTTTGAAGCCTGTCCTCAAACTTGCTCTGTAGTCCAGGTTGGCTTCAAACTTGCAGAGATCCACCTGCCTCTGCCTCCTGAGTGTTGGGATTGAAGGCATGCAGCACTACCACCTGACTGAGAAGTGACTTTTTTTCTAGGTAACATTCAAAGAAGTTATTTGTATCCACTCTGCCAATCCCTCACTTAAAACCATTTTTTTTAATATGGCGGCACTCATGTCTACCTTTAAAATTGTTTGTGTTTCTATTTCCTTCTTCTGATCTGTTTAATTTCTTTTTTTCCTTGGGTTACTGACATGTAATGATCCTAAATTCCTACAAGGAGGTGTTATGTCCAAAGTCCAGATTCCAAAAAGAACACTATGAGACTGTATCCAATGCAAAAGCAAAGAGTCTTTATTGCAAGTTAACTCGGGTCCCCCCATCCATCCAAAGCAGCAGCAGCAACAACAACAACAACAACAACAACAATGGTGGCAGCAACAGGAGCAGTGCAGGAGAGACCCTGACCTGAGAAAAGAGGGGGTTTAATATAGGGGAAGAGGCTTAGGGAATCTGGCTGCCCCCAAGTGGAATGAGGGAATTCCAGACTTCCAGGCTTGGGGTTGGATGGCCCTTATGATGTAAGGGATGTCCAGGCTTGAGGGGAATTCCCAACTGCAGTAACTGCCTGAGTGGAATGCCAAGTCTCTAGGGGCTTAGTGATTGGTCCGTTTTCCCTGCTCAGGGATTGGCTGGTTTTGTGTCAGAGATGACTCTGATTTTGGGGTCAAACTGTGTTTCTTTCTTTGGCTGCTTTTAACCTTTTTGACTGTAATTCTTGGAACGGGGCAAATATCTTTGGTATGCTCGAAACTAGGAGCTTAGTGTGTTCTTTTGGTCCTTCTTTCGGGGTCCTGGGACTTTTCTCTGACTCTCTAGGTTCAGGGACAAAATGTCTCTTCCACTGGCTCTGGTCCCATTTTCATGGTGTGTTTCTTTTTTTTGGGGGGGGGGGGTTTCGAGACAGGGTTTCTCTGTGGTTTTGGAGCCTGTCCTGGAACTAGCTCTTGTAGACCAGGCTGGTCTTGAACTCACAGAGATCCGCCTGCCTCTGCCTCCCGAGTGCTGGGATTAAAGGCGTGCGCCACCACCGCCCGGCTCATGGTGTGTTTCTTTCGGTGTCTCTGAACCCAGAGCCAGGCTGCTGGGAGGGGGGGGGCTTTGCTAGGGCTACAGACTCACTGAATCTGTGGGGTTCTGAGCCTCTCAGTGGAATGACTAAACTTCATGATTTTAGATCAGTAAAGTATCGAAGACCAGAGCCAAACTGTCTTTGTCTCATTTTTATTCACATTTAAGGTAAATGGCCTTGTGATAACAAATATTGGTTGCCAACTTTATTGTATCTGGAATCAATTACATGAAAAATGCTACACACTCTTGTGAGAGATTTTCTTTAGTAGAATATTTAAAGCTGGAAGACTAAACTAAATCTGGGTGACAATTTCTGATGGCAGCCCAAAGAAAAAAATAGATAACAAGAAAGCTTTGCTTTTGTTTCCTTGCTGTCTCTCTCGTTGGCTAGTTTATCTATCCTCTTGCTGCAGTATTCACTCACAGGTATCAGTACAGGAATCGTCTAGGTTGTCAACATCAGAGTGAGACTTTGAGACATCTCGCTTTGTGAACTGAGCAGCTACCATATCTTCAACCTCTCCAGATACTCCATTTTTGGAGTACCTGAACTTCATCCTGTAAGACAATCTAATAAATCCCATTGTATTGTAGATACACACATATATGTGCTGTGTGTGTGTGTGTGTGTGCAATTTTATTATTTCTGTCCCTTTAGGATAACCCTAGCCAATACAGATCTTTATGCCATTCACTGCTCTCTGCCTCTGCCCCACCATGTTTGATCTTACATCCTTTGTTACAGGCATTTATTATGAGCAGACTGTTAGTCTTCACCAATCCAAAAGCTAAGAATGTGACCAGATGGCAAACAAACCTGACTTTGCTTATCTGTAGTCCTCACTAATCTATTTGGTAGCTCTGCTGATTTGTGCCTTTTTTGCTCTGTAACAAATAGAATCACATGTAACCACTTTCACAGTGAAACTGTTTTTAAGGATGCTGTGCAGGAAATAAAAATTCAAAAAGTAAACAAAACTTATACAGCCCAGAAAATAAACAACTTAGGCCTTATAAAATTCAGAAGTATATCCTCAAGGTCATACAGCAGTAATAAGTGCTGTGGAGAAGAGACTCTCTAACAAATAAAGCTTCCTGGAAGCCATGCAGGAAACTTCAGGAACGCAAATTGTACGAGGCATCATTTGTGCAGAGGTGGGCTTTTGGGGGCTGTAGCTGCCTTTGAGTCACCTATTCTCCTGTAGCTAATCCCTCATCCACATACTCGTGTGTAACTTCAATAAACATATGCACAATATGCTAGACTTGGATGGAATTGATTCTTTGATCACTTATTAGTGCCATATCTGAGCAGAATAGGTGTTTGGTCATATTTTTTTCCAGGAAAAGTGAATAGAACTCAGAGCAGTTCGAATCCATCCTGACAGACGACAGTCACACACTCTTCTCAAGAATGAACTGTTTCATATTTCATTTAGGTGAATGTTATGTTTTACATTGAGCCTCCCACCCCCCATCTAACTTTCCATCCCAAGTGCTGGGATTATAGGAATGTAATCCACCATCCCTGGCCTCTTTATTATTTCTTCATTTCAAGATTCCTTTTATTATTAACTCATTTCTATTTGATAAATTATGTTAGCCCATCTTGAAGAGTAAGTCTGACAGGGATGCATTCTTCTCGTGTGATAATGTCTTTATTTTCTTTCATTCCTGAAGCATAATGTTCCTAGATACAAAATTCATGGCTGAACTTTTTCTTTTCAAGTACTTGAAAAACATTGTGCTGTCTCCTTTATTTTCTGTTGTCTCTGATGAGCAATCTACTGTCATTTGAATCATTTTCCTCCTACAGGTAATGTGTCACTTATCTCTAGTTTCTTTCAAGATTATTTTTCCCTCTTTGACACGGATTTCTTCAGTTTAATCCCGTTTAAATCTATATTTCTCTGTGTTACCAAATTTGGTGATATTATATTTTTAATCTATAAATAGTCTTTCAGTTTCACTGTCTCTATTATTAAAGTTTCCATAACCTCCTAATCCAGACATGAATCCCCACCTCTTGTGAAGACTGTGGCAGGAGAATTTAAGAAGTTTTAGGGTGGTATCAACATCTTAGTGAGACCCTGTCTCAAAACTGAAACATTTCAAACAGGGCTGAAGGTAAAACCTGCGATAGGGTATTACCTAGCATATACAAGGACCTGAGTTAAATTTCCAGCATCACACCTGAAAACCCCTACCACCTTTCTGCCTCTCAATAACTCCTCAGGCTGGTGATGCACCTTCAGCATATGGGTGTTTGCAAACAGAATATTTCAAATCCAAACTCTAATAAAAGCCTGTGGAAACAAAATCAAATCTATGTGGCTGATGATCCAGCGCACAGAGTCAAATGTATAATGGAGTGTGTGAGGCAAGCTAAGCTAGCTGTATTATTTTTATCTAATACCCAGGGCCCTTTGAAATGCGGTTTATTGGTGTGACTCATCTGGCTAATGAAATGCGGGCAGAAAGGATGAGTATCACTTACAGGTGGTGGCTCTGAGAGCCCAGAGGATGTTTGCTTTGTTCTCCTCCACCCTGACGATGGATGGAGTTTTAGTCAGCAGCAGCTCGATCAGCCCACGTCCCAAATGAGAATGATGACAGCTCAGAGCACAGCCCCTGCAGATCTTGGAGGGCACACGGTGTGTGGAAGGAAGAACAGATTTGTGTGCAAGTGAGCCTTAGAGCTCTGGGTGGTGGCTTGTCAGCACAGCCTCACTCAGCTTATCCATCCTCAGTGAGTCCGACTTACAGAATCCAGCGCAGAGACAAATTCTATCATGGGGGGGGTATTAAGAATGTGCAAAAATATGGACACTAATAATCACATTTATTAAGGGTTAGGGATTTT
This sequence comes from Chionomys nivalis, assembly GCF_950005125.1. NCBI lineage: Eukaryota > Metazoa > Chordata > Mammalia > Rodentia > Cricetidae > Chionomys > Chionomys nivalis. Next base: position 31,603,903 of record NC_080108.1, on the reverse strand, counting down.
TATCAACAGCAGAATGTTTGCCTAACACATGCAAAGTCCTGGGTGTGATCTACAGTACCATAAAGATGAAATTCCATTTATTTATGCATTTTATTCATGTATCTGTGCCCTCTGGTTAAATATAATAAATGAAATTTTATTAGATGTAAATGGGAAGCTACACACTTGGTTGTCAGCATCCATCTATGTTAGAGTACCTGAGTGATTTACAAATATGTGAGATATAAACAAATGCTTTGTTTCATCAGAATTTTGTGGGGCTGTGGATATTTGCACCTATAAAATAAAAGGTCCATTTTGCCCCCATTCTCAGGATGGACTCAAGGACTAATTATAAAGCGGGTAACTCTATGCTTATCTTCAGCATGCTGCTGTTCACAGTACTAGCATGTCTTTAACTGACAGTCCTGCATTGGGATCTTCACAGGCCAGTGATGGTATCTGCTTATTTTATACCAACCCACAGGCATAGTCTCTCTGTGTGTGAACAAAACCACAGTGTAAAGAAGATAAATCCATACAAAGGGAAGGAAAGCAATCTTCCTCTGAGGGCGCTTGGTAAACCTGCAGTGTTACACCATTTCCAGATGATGTTTCTTAAATTAAGCTGGCCTTGACACTTCCTTAGATGTTCGTAATACAATTTACTCCCGAAGAAAATGTCACCTGCTCATTTAAGAAGGGCACAGAAGTATTTTCTGTTAAACTGTGAGGGGGAAATCTGAATTTTTACAAACAATATTGGCTTGGTGAAAATGAAATCAGTTGACAGTTAAATGAGCATAACTCATGTACTCTGGAGCAGAGAAGTACAAGGACATCTGGCCAGTTCAACTCCTCAGGCAAGCATGTCGTCCACAGCTGTCCCTAAGTGCCCCTTTCTACTGAAGACAGGTCCAGCCTTCAGAGATAAGCCTTTGCCTTATCTCTCTTTAGTTTTCTCCTAAGTTCATACCACTTATGCTTTATTCTTAAAGATTCCAAACGAAACCAAGTCCCTCTTCTGATCCCTTTCTGAGGTTCTGATCAAGATGTGTTGTAGGCTTTTGTAATTTATGAATTTTACTCCCACACAGGTGTTTGGAAATCTACTGTACCATTAGACAAAAGGGAATGACATTAGATCACATTAGAGTATCATTTGGCTCCATGTACTTACTTGGTTTTAGCTGTTTCTCTTTAAAAACAAAAACAATTAAGCAAACAGAACCCTCCTTATGCTTCTGGAAGAGTCTGAGTGACTTACAGAATTTTTAAAGAAATAATGTTGGTTTTAGTTCCCACTACATTTATTGTTTCAATAGTCAGATTTACAGAATTTCTCAATCTATCTTCAGCTGGCAAATACTAAATAAAAATTATAAGAGAATGAACCCACAAAGTAACATTTCTATAGAGTAAAGCATTCTTGAATGGTCAGTGTTTGTCAGACACTGGGCTGTCAGTCAAGCAGGAAACAAATAAGACTTGTTTACAAAACTTCACCCATGGTCTCTCTCTCTCAGTGTGTTTGCTGCCGAAGCATAGAAAAGTTACTGATCTGACAGCAGACACACTGCAAATGAGACCATGGACACATTCCTAGCTATAATAGCATCAAAGACAACTTGGTATCTTGGAATAAAACTCATCAAAGAGGTTCAAAAACCTCCATAATGGAAATTTCAAATCTCTAAAGTGAGAGTTGGGAGGAACACTAGAAAATGAATACATGTGTCCTGTTCATTCCTATGTAGAATTAATATTGTAGAAATGACCATCCTACCAAAAACGATTTGCAGATTCAATGCAATACCAATAAAAATCACCACAAAATTCTTCACAAAAACAGAAATTAAAAAATATGCTAACATTCTTACAGAACCAGAAAAGACCCCAGATAGCCAAAGCAATTCTGAACAGAAAGAATAGTAGAGGGATTGCTATTTCAAACTTCAAAATACATTATAGAACTATAATAATAAAACCAATGCAACAAAAAACAGACATGTAGACCAATGAAACAAGACAGAAGTCCCCAAAACATGAGTGCTCATAACCACAGCCATATGATATTTGACAAAAAGACAAAACACACACACATTATCTATATATGTATCTATCTATTCATCATCTATCTATAATATATATGCATATATATATAATTATAAGTGTTATAATATACAACACACAAACACACTGGAGAACGGATAGCATCTTTATCATGGTACTGGGAAAACTGGAGGTTTACACACAACATAATGAAATTAGAGCCATATCACTCACCACAAAAGTTAGATATAAATGGGCAGAAACCTCAGTTTGAAACTTGGAACACTGAAACTGCTAGAAGAAACCATGGGCATTGCTCTTCAAGTTGTAGGCATAGGACAGAATATTCTGAACCAACTCCATTGGTCAAGGAGATAAGACCAGAACTGGCAACTGGGAGCTCATAAAAAGAAAAGCTACCGTACAGCTTATGAAACAGTGTATAAAGAAGAAGACCGAAGTATCGGAGAGAATCCTGCAGCTCTGCATCTGACAGAGGATTAATATCCAGAAGATACAAAGAACTAAAACAAAACAGAGACAAGGAAACAAATGATTCAATTTAAGAAGGGGTAGGGGTTATGGATACGAGAAGAGAGTTCTCAAAAGAAGTAAAAATGGCTAAGAAAATACCTCAATTACCAACTAGGCAAATGCAAATTTAAACAGTTTGGAGATTTCATCTCAGCCTACTCAGAATTGCTAAATTAACAGAACAACTAACTCTAAATGATGGTGAGGATATGGGAAAGGAGGAATGCTCTTTCACTGCTGGTGGGAATAAAAATCGGTGTAGCTACCCTGGAAATAAGTATAGAGAATCCTCAAGAAACTAAAATTAAACCTACCCTATGATGCAATTACACAACATCTTGACTTATGCCCAAAGGACTTGACATCCCGTTCCACAGATACTTGTTCAGTAATGTTCATAGCCACCCTAGTCACAATAGCCAGGAAATGGGAACAACTCAAACGTCTTTCAGTAGATAAGTGAACAGTGAAAATGTGGTACATTGAACTAATGGAATACTATTCCACTTCAAAGAAAACTAAACTTATAAAATTTGCAGGTAAATGGATGTACCGAGAAAAGATTATATTGAGTGAGGTAAACCAGAACCAGAAAGGCAAATGCTGTATATTCTCTCTCACATACAATCCCTAGCTCCAAATCATCAGATGTAAGTATACAACGTGGAGTAACCATGGAAACCAGGAAACTAGAAAGAGACCCTAGGTGGGGAGGGAGTCATGGAAGAAGAATAGGAGGAAACCAGTGATAATGTAATGGGAGACAGAATAGCAGGGAGAGGGCTCCAACTGGGGAAAAGAGAGGGAGGTCCATACAGAAAGACAAGAGAGAATGAGAGGCAAATAACACCAAGGTTGTTTGATGAAACTTTAAGGAATATGTGTGTGTGTGTGTGTGTGTGTGTGATACACACAACATGTATATGTACACATACCTTAAGGAAATTAACCCACTTGGGTTAATAGTGCTCCCCATAGGACCATAAACAGAAATCCTAGTACCATGAGAACTCTCTCTTTATATGATTGGTCAGGATATACTAAGTGATTCTCAAAAAAGTATAGAGTATAGATGTAGCCCTTGGTTGTCTCTTGGAGTTGAGTGTGAGTCCCTATTGCTGAAGACTACACATTTTGGACATGGGCCTCAGAAAATTCTAGTGAATCTGACCTGAAAACATCTTTACAGCAGTTAGCTTCCATGGTTTCAGAAAATACTATGTAAATTAAGAAGAGAGGGAAGCAATTAAAGAGTCCTCTGAATCACGACAATCACCAGCACGGCAAGATATGCTTAGTTACAATAAGTGGCCCTCACATGTCCATAGCAACCAATAGCTGCCTAATTGGACTCAAAGTTCATTCATACAAAGGGAAATCATGCCTGGTTGTGGAAACCTAACCAACTTTTTAGGGCTAATGAGGTCATAGGCCATACAATTACTACCACTTTTGTAGACCAGAAAAATTCCTTACTGCATTTTAAATTTTATCTTTATGCCCACAGATAATTGTTGTTACCAATCCTTGTGAAAGAACCTACCCTTCAGACAAATGGAGACTAACACAGAAAACCACATCTGAACACAGCGCAGAGACCAACAGATACGAAGAGCCCAGTCTCAGTGTGTCTTACATGCTTTACTATTGCTGTGTTAAAATACTGTGAGCAAGGCACCTTATAGAAAAAAGGAGTTTATTGGGCTTATCATTTCAGAGGGTGAGTCCATAGCCATCATGGTGGGGAGCATGGCAGCATGCAGGCAAGCACAGCACTAGCACAGTAAAGTCTACATGAAAGTTAACATCTTGAGACAACAACCACAGACAGAGAGAGAAAGAGAGCTAACTGCAAATGGGATGGATTTTTGACACCTCAAATTCACACCTCCTCCATCAAGACCACACCCCAAATGGTTTCTTAATAATTCCACCATCCGAAACCAAACAGTCAAATACATGAGCCAATGGGGGCCATTCTCATTTAAATCACCATACAATAGATACATCTACATCACAACTCCTGCATCTCTGGCTCGGGGAGCACAACAGCATTAAGGATAGGAAGATTCTAAGAGCCAGAATTCTAAGGGAATCTATTTTGAAACAGTCTCATCTAGAAATGGCTACATGAATAAGACCTAAATGGGAAATGTTGACATGGAAGGAAATTTTTCATGAGGTCTCACCCCTAGACAAAGATCTATAAACAACTTATGATTGTTGTGAGAAGGATAATTAGACTCCCCTAGGTATAAGCTCCCTTATTAATTGCCCAATGCAGAGTAGTCAGCTTTGAAGTGATATGCACACAAACAATAAAAACAGATTCATCAGGTTGTTTTTGTATATATTTGTGAACATACACATACACATACACACACAATAATTATAAAATAGAAGCTTTCAACTTCTGGGGGGCATGAGAAAGATTTGAGCAAGGGTAACTGAGAAGAAAAAGGAGGTATGAAAGTGATGTAATTCTAATTCAATTAACAACATTAAAAATAGCTGGGTGGTGGTGGTACATACCTTTAATCCCAGCACTTGGGAGGCAGAGACAGAAGATCCCTGTGTTTGATGTAGCCTGGTCTACAAAGTGAGTTTCAGGACAACCAGGGCTATACAAAGAAACCCTGTTTTGGAAAAAAACAAACAAACAAACAAAAAACATTAAAAATAGAAACAAACTTAGTCATTCACAAAGAAAGTGGCCCAGTAAAAGAAATGAACTGAAGAAGACATATGCTTATTTAGTTGGGCTCAGTGGCGCATTCTGCTATCCCAGGAACTCAGTTGCCTGAGGAGGGAGAATCATGAAATCAAAGCCAGCCTGGCAACATAATCACACTTCACTTAAAACAAACAAACAAACAAATAAAAAACACTTATTCAGGACAAAAGGAAAAGTTGTTTGGTCAGAGGACAGAGTGGAAATGTTAGTAGATCAATTATCATTCACATTTGGCTAAATCAGAGAATAAGAACTATAAAGGCAGTGTAAAGGACATTGATCCTATAATTCGTGATCCTAGAGAAGCTAAATAAGAAGGTGAACCCAAAGAAAAACATATAGGCATCCTCCTGAATATTAAACTTCATCAGGCGATGAAAGGAGACAGAGACCCACATTGGAGCACCGGACTGAAATCTCAAGGTCCAAATCAGGAGCAGAAGGAGAGAGAGCACGAGCAAGAAACTCAGGACCGCGAGGGGTGCACCCACACACTGAGACAATGGGGATGTTCTATCGGGAACTCACCAAGGCCAGCTGGCCTGGGTCTGAAAAAGCATGGGATAAAACCGGACTCGCTGAACATAGCGGACAATGAGGACTACTGAGAACTCAAGAACAATGGCAATGGGTTTTTGATTCTACTGCACGTACTGGCTTTGTGGGAGCCTAGGCAATTTGGATGCTCACCTTACTAGACCAGGATGGAGGTGGGTGGTCCTTGGACTTCCCACAGGGCAGGGAACCCTGATTGCTCTTCGGGCTGACAATGGAAGGGGACTTGATTGGGGGAGGGGGAGGGAAATGGGAGGTGCTGACAGGGAGGAGGCAGAAATCTTTAATAAATAATTAAAAATAAAAAAAAGCCTTATGCTGAACTTTTCCTCCAATTAGAAAAATTGTTCTTTCTCTTTCCATATATATATATATATATATATATATATATACTATATCTATATCTATATCTATATATAATATATATTCATCAGGAGGATAGTATTATAAAAAAGGAAAATAATGTATAACAAAATACACTGCCTTAGATAGGTTTTCAATTTCTGTGAAGAGACACCATGATCATGGCAACTCTTATAAAGGAAATACATTAAGTGAGATGACTGACATTTTCAGAGAGTTAGTCCATTATCATCATGGTGTGACATGGTGACATGCAAGCAGACATGGTGCTGGAGAGGGAGCTGAGACTCCTATGTCTTGACCTACAGGCAACAGGAAGTTAACTGAGACACTAGGCATAGCTTGAGCATAGAAGACTTCAAAGTCTACCCCAACAGTGACACACTTCCTCCAACAGGGCCATATTTCCTAATGCAACTTTCTATGAACTTATGGGGGCCAATTATATCCTACTACTACCCTACTATAAATGAAAATTTCTATGAGGGAAATTTTATCAATAGTTGAACTGACAAAAGAAAGAGTTAACAGACTTGGATATATATATATATATATATATATATATATATATATATGTTGAATATATAACTTAAATATGTGCTTCCAAGAAACAGAAAGATAATAAGTACAAGTTATTTTTGTTGTCTTATGTGAGTCATATGTTGATCTATGGATCAAGATGTAGGAGTCTCAACTCCCTCTCTAGCTCCAAGTCTGCCAGCGTGTCAACATGTAATACCACGATGATAATGGACTATACCTTTGAAAATTTAAGCTGTCCCAATTAAACATTTTTCTTTTATAAGAGTTGCCATGGTCATGACAACTCTCACAGCAGTTGGGAACAATAAAATCCCGTAAGACACTATCAGTTATACCTATTGTATTATTTTTCTGTTGCTGTGATAAAGTACCACAAGGAATGCTACTTAGGGGTGAAAGATTTATGTTGTTTGCAGTTCCAGGATACAGTGTATCGTGATAGTGATCAAGCCATCAGGAGTTGAAAGCAGTTGGTCTCACTGAGTCTACAGTCAGAAGGAAGAACTTCATGAATGTTTATGCTAAGTCCCTTTTTTTACACTTCAGGAACTTATCTGAGGGAATGGGGCTATTCACAAGCTGCAAGTCTTCCCACATTAAGAAATGTAATCAAGGTAATCCCTCACAGGAGTGCTCAGGAGCTTTTCTCTAAGCTAATCCTCTATTTTATCAAGTTAACAATTAAAATTAACCATCATACCTATGCATACCTACCCACCAACCTACCTCTAATAAGCATCCATGAATGAGAGGAAAGAGAAAAATAGAAAGGAATATTTGAAATATCAATGGCCCCAAATTCCCAAGTGTGAGGAAAAGCATATATGTATATATCTAAGAATGTAAAATTAGATAAGCTGAAGGAAATTTACACACATATAAATAAACAAGAAATTTTAAACATATAACAGACAAATCTCAAAAGCCTATAGAGTAAAAGAAGCTAGTCATGAAAGCCTACAGGAAAAAATTTATGGTGGACCTAAAATGATGAATGCATGCCTGAGAGGGAGCCAGCTACTAAATATCTCGATGGAAATAATTTGTATTTATTGAGGAAACTGCAATATAGGGTGCATTTATTAGTTAAGACTCACTAAATTCTACACATAATTTTGTATAAATTATACTTCTAAATTACCCTTCAAACTATACAAGTATTAAGGTCACAAACTAACATAGAAAATTGTGCTAAAATGACTTTTAAAAATCTATGGGCTGAAAGAGAGAGAGAGAGAGAGAGAGAGAGAGAGAGAGAGAGAAGAGACCTTGGAACACACAACTCTAAATAAGATGTCTCCATCTAATCCCTCCCCTTTGCGTTCAGGGAACTCCACAGAAGAGGCTACAGAAGGAGTATGGGAGCCAGATGGAGTACATACAGCAGGAGAACAAACCTTCTGAATCAGCTGAGCGAGGATCATAGGACCTTTCAGAGACTGAAGCAGTAAGCACAAGGCGTACATGGGTCTACACCAGGTCCTGTGTTCATATTTTATAGCTTCTACTTTAGTGTAGTTTTTTTTTTTTTTTTTTTCGAGACAGGGTTTCTCTGTAGCTTTTTTTGGTTCCTGTCCCGGAACTAGCTCTTCTAGACCAGGCTGGCCTCAAACTCACAGAGATCCGCCTGCCTCTGCCTCCCAAGTGCTGGGATTAAAGGCGTGCGCCACCACCGCCCGGCTAGTTTAGTGTTTTTATGGGATTGTTGAGAGTGAGAACAAGTAGGTCTCTGACTCTGGTGCCTTCTCTTGGGTTTTTTTTTTTCCTTCTGTTGGTGTGCCTTGTCCAACTTCAATGTAATAGGTTTTGTTTTATTATACTTTTTATGTTTTGTTTTAAAAAATTAGACAAATAATTAAAACCTGAAAAAAATATCATGGACTGGAGAGCCTCAGAGGCAGATTCACCCAGGCTTTCAAACATGGTTAGCACCCTAGTTGCCATCTGGACATTGATACACCTTCAATTCACAGTGTCCTAGTTCTCTAAGCCCCACAGAATATGATGTCCCTGGCCACACTCACTTTATAAATCACAACCTCTACCAACTGGTGTGCATTATCATATGGAAGCAAGACTCTTATGTGACAAAATATTATCTCCTAACTCACACAAGTGGAAGCGAAAAAAAAAATTAAGACTTCAAAAGCCTTCTCTAGAAAGTTAAGGCAGGGGGATTGTCACCACTTCAATGCCACCCTAGACTATCAGACTCTGAAAAAATAAAAGAAAGGAAGAAAGAAGAACAGACATTCACTGGGGTAAGAAGGCATATCAGAAACCTCGTCCCTGTTACTCAATGAAAGAAAACAATCAGGATAATATACAGCTTCTATTATTGCAATAGATAATCGCTGTAAACACACTTATCAAGCCTGGTAATATCTCTGTTGGAAACCAGGAAGAAAGCACTTGCCACACAATCAGGAAGACAATTTTGGAACCTAGCATCCACCTAACAAACCAGGTGTCCCACAAATTTCTAAAATCCTTAGCTCCTAGGGATAGAAAGATAAGAAGGTCACTGGGGCTTGCTAGCTTGGGCTTCCAGACTTCAGGTATTGACCCTACCTTTAGGAAATGTGTGGATAGCAATAAAGAAGAACACTACAAAAGCACACACATGTACACACACACACGCAACCACACAATGCACTCTCTCTCCACTACCCTCTCTCTCTCTCTCTCTCTCTCTCTCTCTCTCTCTCTCACACACACACACACACACACACACATGCACAAACGCACACAAGTATGCACATGTACTTGATGTGGGAGTCCCCTCTGGGTGCTGTGATTACCATTAATGAATAAAGAAACTGCAGTGGCCTGTTGATAGGGCAGAACTTAGGCAGGTGGGGAGGACTGGACTAAATGTTGGGAGAAAGACGGGTGGAGTCAGGGAGACACCATGGAACTGCAAGAGTCAGACATGCCAAATCTTTGCCTGTAAGCCACTGCCACGTGGTGATACACAGGTTAATAGAAATCAGTTAAATTAAGATGTAAGAGTTAGCCAATAAGAAGCTAGAGCTAATAGGCCAAGCAGTGTTTTAATTAGTACAGTTTCTGTGTAGTTATTTCGGGTCTAAGCTAGCTGGGCGGCCGGGATGAACAAGCGTCTCTCTTCACTCCCTCCAACATGTATTCATGCATATATACAGACAGGAGCAGTGGGGATCCAGGTCAGTAGAAATCCACATACAACACTCTCCCCTCTCCCACACACTGGAACTTCAGAGTTGTCTACGGGAAGAGTTGCAGCAGAACCCAACCCAGCAACACCATAGATGTGGATCTCAGTCTAGAGTGCACTTGCTGGGATTTCTAGGTCATTATGTCCCAAAACAATAAACAAAGGACATATAGATAGTGATTGAAACAGTTTATTGAGAAAGAGAAAGACAATCTCTAGGAAGTTGGCTAGAGAACTTGAACAAGTTGAATACGAAAACCCTGGATCCTCAGCACCATGTCTCATTGCAAGACATTTACATAGCACTGGCCTTTCCCACATCTGTATGTGGTAGGCTTTTCTCATGTGTGCTCTAACCCTTACCAGAAGATATTTATATCCCCAACAGGGCTTATCTACCTTTAGTTTATAAGCATCTTTAATATGCACATATTAGATATTTTGGTTGAAGAAGTAAGCTATGGGTCTAGAACCCCTGAAACTTTTAGGTGAGGACTCAATGACATACCTTGTTATTAGCTCATGTATGGGGAAATTCCTAATGGCTGGAGTTGTCAATAACACATCTTTTGACTTTGGAGTATTTCCATTAATATTGATTACTATGCAAATGTATTCATTAAATTGTTTTGGATTATCCTTTAGGGCAGGAAACAAAACACCGGTTCTGAAATGAAAATGAATAACTTTAGGCACTATCTCCTCTACTCCACTTCATTCTCAGATTTTCCACATCCTTCTTCTCTCTAAAATTTACCAGTCCAGTAGAAATGCTTACTAATGAAAATTACCTGGATGAACTCTAGGACACACAGAATTTAAAAACTAATAATAAACATCATCATAGAATTCAAAGAGCTTAAAGAAGACACAAGGAAATCAAGAAGAAAAAGCTGAAGGATAAATGCCTGGGAGACACTCTAATTAAATGGGACCAGAAAGCAAGCAGGTGTCACTATTCTAATTTCTGACAAAATCGACTTCGAACAAAAAGTTATCAGAAGCAATAAAAAGAGCCACTTCATTTCAATTGAGAAAACAAGTTTAGGTTATAAGTATCCTCAACATGTATGCACCAAAATGTGGGGCTTCATTAAAAAAAAAAACTACTACTTTATAAAAACTAGATTTAAAAAAAAAACGATTAATGTCAATAAAATGAATGCTCCGTTTTACTCAGGACAAAAAATTAACAGATACATCAGAATTTGTTGGCATCACATATCAAATGGACTTAACAGCTACCTGCTGAGTATCATACTCAAACACAAATTCTACTTAGCAGCACATGGATGTTTTTCTAAAATAGAACATATCCTGAGTAGTCTAAACAGACAAGATTGCCTGACAAAATTGGGAGCGTAGGGGTGGAGAGAGAAGGGACAGTAGAAGGGGAAGAGGAGGGGAGAAGGGGAAGGGGAGGAGAACTTGAGGGAATAGGATAGTCGACATGGAGGAAGGACAGAGATGAAAGCAAGGAAAGAGATATCTTGATTGGGGGAGTCATTTGGGGGCTAGCAAGAAACCTGACACTGGAGAAATTCCCAGGAGTCCACAAGGATGACCCCAGCTAAGACCTTAAGCAATAGAGGAGAGGGTATCTGAACTGACCTTACCCTGCAGTCAGACTGATGAATATCTTAAATATCACCATAGAACCTTCACCCAGCAACTGATGGAAACAAAGGCAGAGACCTGCATCAGAACACTGGACTGAGCTCCCAAAGTCCAACTGAAGAGTGGGAGAAGTGACAATATGAGCAAACAGCTCAAGACCATAATGGGGACACCCAAGGACACAGTCTACCTGAGCTAATGGGAATGGAACTTACCAACTCTAGCCAGACTAGGAACAAACAAGCATTGGACCAAACTAGTCCCTTTGAATGTGGTTGACAGTTGCATGGTGCGGGCAGACTGTGGGGCCACTGGAGTGGCACCAGGATTTAGCCCTACTGCATGTACTGACTTTTGGGAAGCCTATTCTCTTTGGATGGATACCTTGCTCTGCCTAGATAGAGTAGGGAGGGCCTTAAACCTTCCCCAAAGCAATGTGCCTTACCCTCTCTGTGGAGTGAGTGGTGGGTGGGGAAGGGGAATAGGTGGAATGAAAGGAAGCGGGAAGGGAGTGGGAACTTGCATTGGTATGTATAATGCAAAAAGGTAGTTTGCTTTCTTTTTTAAAAATATAATAAAAAATAAAATAAATTCTAAAAAGAACATGTGTTCCTGGGACACAAAGCAAATCTTTACAAGTTAAAAAAGACTGAAATCAGTCCTTGTGTCTCTTATAATCACAATGCAATAAAACATAAAATTGACAGCAAAGAAAAAAAAGCCCTTCCAGTAAATAAGCAAACTCATGGAGATTAAAGAACTCATTACTGAATGATGAGTTGGTCAAAGAGGAAATCAAGAAAAATTTAAAACTTCCTGGAATGAAATAAAGCTATAAAAACAACACAACTGAACCTGTGAGGCACATTGAAAGCATTCCTATAAAGAAAATGTATAGCTCTAGGAACATACATTAAAAATCAGAAATCCCAAAAATAAGCAGCTTAATGGTGCAACTCAAAAGGTTGGAAAAACAAGAATAAACCAAAGTCAAATCCAAACCCAGTCGATGGCATGAAATAATAACAGAGCAGAAATCTACAAAATAGAAACAAACAGTACAAGGAATCAATCAATCTAAGAGCTTGTTGTTTGATAGACACTTGGTCTAACCAATAGAAAGAGAGTAGCCAAATTAAAAGAACCAGAAATGAACAGGGAAATATTACTACAAATGCCAGAATAATCAGAATATGTAGAATATATAAAGGATTCTTTTTTGTTTGTTTGTTTATCAATTTTTTTTTACATCCCAATCAGTGTTTCCTTCTGTCCCCTCTTCCCAGTCCATCACCCCCCTCCCACTCACACCCAACCACCCCTCCTACACTGTCTCTCTTCAGATACAGGTAGGCATCCCATGAATATTAGCCATCCATGGTGTCTCCAGTTACAGTGAGACTAGGCACCTTCTTTTCTCTGGATGAGGCAGTATGATAAGAGCAATGGGTCCACAAAGCAGGCAGCACAGCCACAGACAGCTCCTGCTCTCATGATTAAGAGTCTCACGTGGAGACCAAGTTACATGGCTCCCTGGTAGTCAGTTCAGTCTTTGTGAACCCTCTGGGAAAATATAAGGGAATATTTTAAAAATTGTGCTCCATTAAGCTGGGAAAGCTTTTTTTTTTGGAAAATATGTTTTCCTAGATTCAGCCAAATCACCAAAAATAACACAGGAAGTCAGCTACTAAGCAGACCAAATGACAAATGCGAGTGAGATACCAGAAACAGTAATAAAGAGGGTTTTCAGCTGGAAAGACTTGCAGATGAAATTTCCTGTACGATATGACTGGCAGCAGAAATCTACCGGACACTCAATGAAGAATACCACCAGTCCTTGTTTTCTAACCTTTTCATTGAGGCCCATAGTCTTGATTATGTTTATTTAGACAAAGTTTTTCTTTCTTGTGTCTTTTAAAATAAAAAATTTAATTTTCATATATCTCTTTTTTCATAACAAATTACAATATAACAAGATAGAACAAAAACAGCACATCCAAGTTGGACAAGGCAAACAAATAGACAGGAAAGGCATACAGTTAGTCTTTTCTAAACTATAAAGAGAGAGAGAGAGAAGGAGAAAAAAGAGAAGAGAAAGAAAGATGGAAGGAAGGAAGGAAAGAAGGAAGGAAGGAAGCAAGCAAGCAAGCAAAGGAGAATCTCCAAACTCAGTATTACTATAATTTCTGAACCAGGTAAAAATAGAACACACACAAACACAAACCAATATCCCATGATAACATAGATTCAAAAATACTCAATGAAGTATTTGCAAATAGATTACAGACACACATCAGAAAGACATACATCATGACCAAATTATCTTGGTCCCTCAGATGCAAGGATGTTTCTACAGATAACCATAGTCAATCAAAATGCACAGTTGTGGTGTCCAGCCCCAACAGATACGTTTACAAAATATACCTGCATCTGAGGCTCGAGAAAAATTGTAAAAAGGGTGCAGAAAGATTGGATATAGTAGTATGAGCTAGCATTGGGGCCTTTCTGAGTTTGTAAAACACATACCCAGTTCCTCCTGGCTTTGAGAGTCTCCACTGAGAAGTCAGGTATTCTAATGGGCCTACCTATTCATGTGATGTGGTCTTTGCCCCTTGAAGTTTCTAATCTCTTTTCTTTGTTCTATACATTTAGTGTTTTGATTATTGTGTGTTGTAGAGAATTTCTTTTCGAGTCCTATTTATTTGATCTTCTATGTGCTTCTTCTATCTTGATAGTCTCTTCCTTCTTTAGATTTAGATCTAGCTTTTATTTCTCTATTTCTATTATTAATAAATTTGGACTTTTCATAATGTCCCAGATATCTTGGATGTTTTGTGCCTGGAATTTTATTGATTTATTTACCTACATATCTATCTATCTATCTATCTATCTATCTATCTATCTATCTATCTATCTATTTATTAGATTTAACATTTCTTCTACCTTTTATTCAATATCTGACATTCTTCCTCCCATGTCTTGTAATTTGTTGGTGAGGCTTACCTCTGACCTTATGTTTGACAGTCTAAAAATTTTTATTTTCCAGTTTTATTTCAGTTGGAGTTCTCTTTAGTGATTCCACTTCTTTATTAAATTATATTTTTGTATCTCAAATTGTTTTCAATCACTTGTTTTTTCACAGACTTAATTAAGAAACTTATTCATATCATTTTTAAAGGCCTTAAACATAGTGTTAACTGCTTCAGCTATATCGTGTTTCACAGGGCCTACTACTATAGGGCTATTGGCTTCTTGAGGAAGCCTATTATCTTGGCTGCTCATGTTTATGTGTCTTGCTTGGGGTCAAACCATCTGTAGTTATGATGTTTCTTGGTGTTTATATTTGGTCTTCTCCTTGGTAGGTGTGAGTTCTTTTCATTGGTTCCTGATGCCCTCTCTGGATTCCAAACAAGTGTGGGACCCTTCCTTGGTAGAGAGTGCTTCTGTGTCTTGGAGGGTGACAGAAAAAGTGGAGCTGGGCTAAGAGGCAAGGTTGAGGTGGTGGTGCTGGTAAAGAGTGAGGAGTTTCAGGGCCCACACAGGGGGGTAGAGTCCCTAGTGGATGTAGGTGCAGCCTAGGAGGACTATGAGTCTTGAGAGTAAGTCTGGAGAGATCACAATGAAAGACAAGAAATTCGCAGGCAAATGGATGGGACTAGGAAAAGTCATCCTGAGTGAGGTAACCCAGACTCAGAAAGACAAATACGGTGTGTATTCACTCATAAGTGGATATTAGACCAAATGCAAAGGCTAACTAGGCTACAGTGCACAGAAAAGCTAGGTAACAAGGAAAACCCTAAGAGGGACACATGGATCACCCCGGGAAGAGAAATTAGATGAAATCTCCTGGGTAAACTAGGGACAAGGGGGAGAGGTAAGTTGGAGGGGATGAGAGATGAGAATGTGAGAGAATGGGATGGTTGAAAGGGGAGAGGTACACAGTGGGAAAGCAATGAAACAGAGATCTTGATAGAGAGAGCCACTATGCAGTTAGGAAGAAACCTGGTGCTAGGGAAATTCACAAGAATCCACAAGGATGATCCCAGCTAAAATTCCTAGTGATAGTGAGAGGGTGTCCGAACTGGCCTCCCCCTATAATCAGATTGATGAACATGCCAACTATTATCTTAGAGCCTTTGTCTGGTAACTAATGTAACCAGATGCAGGGATCCACAACCAAGCACCAGGCTGAACTCCAAGAATCCAATCAAAAAAGGGAGGAGGGAATATATGAGCAAGGGAGGTTAAGATCATAATAGTGAAATCTATAGAGACAACTGAACCAAGCTCATGGAAACTCATGGAGCCTCCATGGGACCGAACTGCCATATGTGGGAGACAGTGGTAAAGCCTGAACTAGCTGAGAGGCCCTTGGCAGTAGGATCAGGATCTATGCCTGGTGCACAAGTGAGCTTGCTGGAGTCCATTCTCTATGGTAGGATGCCATGCCCAGCCTTGAAGCAGAAGGCAAGGGCTTGGTCTTGCCCCAACTTAATGTACCAGACATTGTTGACTCCCTATGGGAACTCTTAACTGTTGGAAAAAGTGGATAGGGGGTGGGCCAGGGGAGGGGGCAAGGGAGTAGGGTGGGTGAAGACTTGGGGAAGAGAACTGTGGTTGGAATGTAAAATGAAATTTAAAGAAATAAAGAAATGAAAATTGCCTATCTGAGTTCCAGCCCCGTGTAGTCACCGTAAGTCCTTCTTAGAAAGTGTATCTGTAGGTCAGCAGATTACACACAAATGGTCAACTTTTCACTTCCAGGTATTTTTTTTCTATACCAGTTATTTTCTCAAATTTCTAATGCCAAATCCCTATCCTTACCCAGTCTACTACATCCATACTACACCTTAGTACGCAAGGTCCAAGTACGTACCATACTATTCTTGTTCATAGATCGTCCAATATGTATTGAAATTAAAGAGACAGCTATTTTGGGATTATTAGCATGACACTGGTATTCTGGAACTGTCCAGGAGCTAGGGATGCTTCTGCAGTTAATAATCTACTCTGGAAATAATAGAAGGACTATACCATGTTTTCTGAATTCACACTGAGGGCTTAACTTCGGGGCTATATATTCAACTCTACTACAACCTATCCAAAATTCAATACCTCACCTGAAAGAATGTAACTGATTTGAAAGGGTCAAACAATGGAATAACCCATTTATAGAAAGCTCAGGATAAATAAAAGAAACATGGAAACTGAAGGCAATATGCCTCCTCGTCCTCCAGAAACCAGTTCCATACCCACGGATCTCAACAGAGAGCATTACATGGAATCTCACACAAGGAATTTAAATGAATGACATTAATTAAATGTTGGTACAAGTAAATTCCTAAATTCAAAGACAATAAAAATAAATGACTAAATGAAGTAAGAGAATGAATATAGAATATGATATAGGAATTCAATAAAAGATAAGAATACTGAAAACATTCCAATCAAAATTTTAGAAATGAGACTCTCAGATCAAAGAAAAAACAGAAATATTCACTAAAATAATGGTTCAAGTCAATAAAAACAGAATACAACACATTAAAGACAAAATAAATGAGTCAAAAATTAAACTGTTGAGAAAGGTAAAATAATAAGAAAGGCATGAACACAATGTATGAGATATAAGAAACATTATTAAATGGAAAAATTTATAAATCATGGGGATAAATGACATCATATTAAATGTATAAATAATATATTTAATATGACAATAGCAGAAAACTCCTCAAATATAGAGAAAGTTGACTATCTAGACCTAGTATATATATATCAGAAAATATGATACTCAATTAATGTTCAGGACATAGAGAACAAGGGAAAAATATTGGACACTGCAAGAGTAAAGCATCAAATCATGCATAAAGGCAAATTTATCTGAATTCCTGTAAGGGTACTTAACAGAAAATCTCAAAGCCAGCAGGGCATGGGATGATATCTTCCAAATTCTGGAAGACAATAATCACAAGCTCAAATCACTATATTCTCCAAAATTGTCTCTCATAACTGAAAGAGAAAGAACTTTCCATGATAAATAAAAAAGTTGAAGAATTTATGAGCACTAAGCCAACACTAACAGAAGGTAATGGAAGGACTCCTACAGATCGAAGAGAAAGACAAATATATCCATTAAGTTGCAGGAATAAACTCCACTAGTAATACTTAAGTGAGAGGAATAGGAAGACACCAAATGCTATAAAATCCACAATATGACAAAATTTTAACTTTGAACACTATGAAGTAACTTCCCCCTTTGAAAGACACAGACCAGTTAAGTAGATTGGATTAAATATAATGTACAGTTTTACCTTCCCATCAAGAAAAAGGCGACCCTGAAAGAGTGGAAAACTGTATTTAAAGCAGTGAAACTTTTAAAAAGCAAGAAGTGGTGACTAACATCCAACAAAATGTACATTGCATCTAAAATAATCAGAAGAGATAAAGAAGGTCATTTCATAATGATTCAGGGAACCGTTCATCAAGAGGAAAGTACAGCTCTAGTTCTAAAAATATATGCACCAAACATTGGTGCACCTAATTTCATAACACAAATACTGCTGAATGTAAAGGCACATAGGAAATATGAACCCCAATATAAGAATAGTCGGTGGTTTCATTACCCCAATTTCATCAGTAGGCATCCCAGCAAAATTAAGCAAAAACTTCTGAGTTAAATGACACCATAGATCAAATGGAACTAACAGACATCTACAGAACATTCCCTTTAAACACTAAAGAGTGTCCATTATCTACAAAGTTCCTGAGAACTTGCTCTTTAAAAGGGTAATAGAATAGAGCATGAATCAAGTCTGAGCAAATATAGGAAATTTAAAATGTGTTTACATAGTCTGTTAACACCAGTAGAATAAAGCTGGTAGCAGTAGAAGAAATTACTTAGCATACAGAAACACATGGAAACTGGAAAGTACATTAAATGATGAATAGGCTGTTGAAGATATTAAGAGGGAAATTTAAAAAATTCTTAGAATCAATCAAGATGAAAACACAATACTCCAAAACCCATGGGATATCATGCTATCAGTACTGAGACATTTATAATTATAAATTCCTACAACAAAGGTCAAAAAGACCTTAAACAATAACCTAATCATGCAACAAGAACAAGACAAATTAAATGTCAGTAGCAGGAAAGAAATATTGAAGATCAGCATAGAAGGTAATGAAATCAAAACCAACAAACCATAGAATCAATAGAACAGAATTGGTTCTTTCAAAGGATTAGCAAGATTGACAAACATTTAGGCAAAGCCACCAAAACAGAGATAAGATCCAATTAACAAAATTGTAAATGAAATAGAAATAGAAGATATTTCAGCAGATAACCATGAATTTCAAAACATAATTAGGACATATCTTAAAAACATATCCAACAAAATTGGAAACCTTGAAGAAATGGTTTAATGACTGATCAGATCTGAGGCCCATGTCATGAGAGCGAGACCACTCCTGGAGCATCAGGAACCAGAGGCTGGATGGCCTAGATAGGTAGGATAGAACCAAACATGACTGGAGGAAAAAAATGCCAATGTAATGATACCTGATGATATTCTATTATACTCATAGATTAGTGCCTAGTCATCAGAGAAGCTTCATCCAGAAATTGGTGGAAACAGATGCAGACCCACAGCCGAACATTAGGTGGAGCTCAGGGTATCCTGCTGAAGAGAGGGATGAAGAATTGTAGGAACCACAAGAGTCAAGGACCCTACAAGAAAGCCCGCAGAATCAACTAACCTGGGCACATAGGAGCTCACAAAGACTGAACTGACAACCAGGGATGCATGGTACTGACCTAGGCACTCTGCACTTATATTACAATTGTATACCTTGGTCCTCTTATAGGACTCCTAACATTAGTAGCAGGGGCTATCTCTGATGCCTTTACTAGCTTTTGGAACCCTATTCCTCATACTGGATTGCCTTGCCCAGCCTTAATACAAAGTAAAGCACTTAGTCTTAGTACAACTTCATATCCCGTGTTTGTTTATATCCCTCAGAGGTCTGTCCTTTTCTGAATAGAAACAGAGGAGGAGTGGATGGGGGTGGAGCAGAGGGAAGGGGGGAAGGACTGGGAGGAGAGGAAGAAGGGGATAATGCAGTTGGGATGTAAAATAAATAAATAAAATTCTAACAATAACAACAAAAAAGAAATGGCTTAATTTCTAGACTTATATGAACTACCAAAGTTAAACCAAGATGATTTCAATAATGTAAACAGATCATTTACAAGCAATGAGACAGTAACAGGACTTAAAAAACAAACTCTAACTAAAAAGAATAAAAGTACAGATGGATTCACTGCTGAAACCAACAAGACCTTTAAAAGAAGTACAAATATCAGTAAATACCAGTATTTGTCAAATTATTTCATAACATAGAAAGAAAAGGAATGTTGCCAAGCTTCTTCGTGAAGCCAGAGAAATACTT
Source organism: Chionomys nivalis (assembly GCF_950005125.1). Classification (NCBI taxonomy): domain Eukaryota; kingdom Metazoa; phylum Chordata; class Mammalia; order Rodentia; family Cricetidae; genus Chionomys; species Chionomys nivalis. The sequence goes on along the minus strand of NC_080108.1, from coordinate 31,583,882 downwards.
TATGAAACCTTGAAATCAAAGCCAATTAGATACACACACACACTGCAAATTTTCTCAGTAAATTACTAACAAACAAAATTCAAGAACGTATCAAAATATAATTCTCCACAACCAAATCATCTTCACTCCTGGTATACATAGATGGCTCAGCAGTCACAAGTCATGTATGTAATCAATAAATAAGTAGATTTAAGTATATAAACCACAAGTTTATTACAATAGATGCAGAACAAACTTTTGACAAGAATCTAGCAACTGTTAATAAGAAAATCTTCGGAGAAACATATATCTAGTTAACAAAGGTTATATATGGCAAACTGAAGTTATACTAAATGAGAAAAACAAAACTCACAGCATTTCTATGGATCAGGAATGAGACAGCGATGTTCACTTTTCCCATCCTCTTTAATATAGTTCTCAAAGTTTTAACATAAAGATGAAAAAAATAATTCACATAAGAAAGGATGTGATTGTAGATTATATGGTTCTGTACATAAGAGACACCGCAGACTCCAACAGAAAATTTTGAGAACTGATAAATACTTGCGGCAAAATGACAGGATACAAAACTAACCCAAAAATCAGTAGCAAGAGATTTTACTAAGGTCCTCTCCCTTCAAAGCTGTCCTTTCTGCTTGAAGTTCTGGCTACACCTTTGGTAAGCCCAAAGAAAAGCTTTCTCCACAAACTCAGAGCCTCTGATCTCAGGCTGGAAGCCTAAACCTGGCACCACGTGAAACCCACTAACTCAGAGGGATCTGAGAATCCAGCCTTTCAATTGAGCACAGGTACATTTAATCCCATATGTATTCTTTTATCTCATTTTAAATTATTTGATTTCTACTCATGCATAGCTGTCATGGCGTAGGCCGGCTTTTATTTGTTTACTACTTTCTTAGCTTATAAGACTGTTTTTACGTTTCTCCTTGGCTCGCTAAAGCATTTGCAGCCACATCTCATATACTCCTAATTCCTGTCTTTTCTTTTATTCCATCATCTTTTCTCTTCTTGATTATAACCTTCTATAGCTTTAACTATCTCCAATAGACCCTAATAATATCCTAGTTTTTCTATCCTAGCTTTTTTATCCGCTTGAATATTTTTCTCTTCTAAGTTGATCTAATACTTAATTCCTGTCCTTTATCACCTTACTTCCTGCTAACTTTTAATTTTGCTAATTAAAACCCAAGTATATTTCATACCATCCTTGGTTATTTATCTTCCAATAGTTACTGTAGGCAAAAAGGCCACTCATTAATTGACTTGTATGGCAATTACATAATGGTGGTAGTATCAAACAGCTGTGGATGTTCTCTCAGTATTGTGGTCAGGGAGCATCATAATATTATGTTAAACACTTGGAGCTCCTGTTCTGAATAGCTATTTTATGAAATGTACACTCAATGCTACCACATCCAAGTCCCACCATCACACTATAAATCCCTCAATAGAAATAATATAGCTATTAAAAACAAGCAAATAATAGAAGATGCATGATTCCCAATACAGAAGTATAAGAAACATGAAAAATAAAGAAAACATTAATTCCACTTAAGAGTATTACCAGCAATGGCATCTTGTGAGGGCGAGTTAGATGAAATCCAAAGAAGAGAACGCAAAGTAATGATTGTATTTTCAAAGCCACAAACAGCTCCAAGAAATAAGAAAAGTGGTGGATGACATGAAAAAAGAATTTAGCAAAGAGAAATACTGAAGAAAGATAAATTGAAAATGCTAGAAACAAACACAGTAAGTAAAAAAAAACATGAAAAGTCTTAACAATATAATTGATCAAAAAAGAGCAAAGAATAGCTGAGCTTGAAGACAAGTGAAAGAACTAAACAATCCAATGTGGGGGTTGTGGGAGGGGTCAATTAGAAAGCACCAGAAGGAATCCTGGAGACATAAATGATCAAATTATTCATGGTGAGCATATAAGGAAAAGAATCTTATTCTAAAGGCATAGAAAATATTTTTAAAAAATCATTTAAAAAATCCCAGAGTTGAAAGACAAGAAAAGAACCTCCTTTGTCATAGTAAAGTCAAAATACTAAATATACAAGATGAGTAAAGTATATTAGAAGCAACAAGAGAAAATCACTAAGTTATATATATATATATATATATATATATATATATATATATATAGGCAGGTCCATCAGAATAGCAGGGTTTTTTTTTCAACTGAAACTTTAAAATCCAGAAAGGTTTGGGATGATGTATTTCAAGTTCTGAAAGATGACAACTTCCAACCCAGAATATGATACCCAGCAAAGCTATCTGTTATAACTGAAAAAAAAAAAAAACTTCACATGATAAAAATAAGCTAATAAGATTTCTGATCACTAAGGCTTCTCTACAGAATGTGCTAGAAGGAATCTTTAGACTGAAGGGGAAAAAGCCAAACACTACAAAATCAACAAAATGGCAGGAATTAATACGCAACATTCAATTATAACTTTGAATAGTCATAGTGTCAATTCCTTAACCACAAGGCACATACTGATAGACTAGATTTAAAATGTATTTCAAGCAGATGGACATATGGAACAAACAGGTGCTTCTGAGTGTGTTTATTTTTTTGTCTTTAAACAGAATTAATTCACTGTATTTTTCTTGTGTAAAAACTCTTATGTAGTAGTGACAGCTGGAGCCTGGATTTTCTGAATGAATACTCTTGTGTGGGTTTTCACAAGATGGTCAGCGAATTCCTGATAAGGAGACTTGGTGAGCGCAATCTCTTTCCAGATGTCAGTAGCTGTAGGTCTTGGAGACACCATCAAAGGTGGTCTTGCCAAAGTTGACCAGGGTGGGCGCTGGAATGCGCTCTTCATATAACAGTGGGGCTTTATCACCCATGTGTGTTGTGGTGTATTTACAACAGTCCAGTTATTAAAAGAACCTGGGTTTCTGTCAATAGATGAATGTATTGAAATAAACAAAAAAGGGGAATTTGTCTTTGCAACAGATGGAGATTATTATAGAAAGACACAACCAATAGGAATGCAGAGTTGTGGAGGCCAGCCACAAAGGATACATCTTAATAAAACTCCTATGCCCAAGTCTTAGGAATCATTGTAGAAGAGGGGCCCAGAAATCCAAGGGCCCTTATTATATGGACCAGAGGAACAGAGGGTTGGCTGTGAGATGTACCTCCTATAAAGACTCACCAACATGACCACTCAAACAGGAGCTGAACAGGGACAACAGCAGTAGACATGTTAATGTCAACTTGGAAAAGACAAGGAAGCTTCAACCCTTCAATAAGAGTTCTTGGCAGCTAAAGAATGCTGAAACAACAACAAAAAAAGTTTTCCCTAAGAAGAGTACAGCAATTGATTTTCCAATACCAAATGGTCAGCCCTGAAAACAAGCAAACTGAAACAACAATTAATCAGAAAGAGAACAAGAATTTGAAAGAGGAAAAATCGGAGTATATGTGAGGGTTTGGATAAAGGAAAGGGAGCAAGAAATGTTGTAATTATCATATAATCTCAAAAATAAAAGAATTTAAAATGTCAAAAAAGAAGAAAATTTTAGTTGAAAATGGGATACATATATACACACAGTGGAACTTTTTTCTATTTTAAACTAAAATAACTTATCATTAACAGAAGGATGAATATTAAAACTTAAATGAAAGATGCAAGACCAAAGGCAAATGGGTCATTTGCAGCACAGAAGTTGGGGAGGGGGTGGAAAAAGAAGGAAAATGTGAAAGTTAAAGGGAGAGTATTTGAAAAGAAAAATGAGACCAGAATCTCTGTGAGTTCAAGACCAGCCTGGTCTACAAGAGCTAGTTCCAGGACAGGCTCCAAAGCCACAGAGAAACCCTGTCTCGAAAAACCAAAAAAAAAAAAAAAAAAGAAAGAAAGAAAGAAAGAAAGAAAGAAAGAAAGAAAGAAAGAAAAAGAAAGGAAAAATGAGACCAATGAAGCGAGTGTGAGGGGCAAGTGAGGGCAGTGGAGTGGGCAAACATGACCAGAACATGTAAATCCACTGATAGAATGTCATAAGGAGATGCACTGTTTGGCATCATATTTCTGCATGAAGATGAAGAGGAGGAAGTGATAGATGAGGAGGAAACGTGTGTGATTAATCTACAAGGAAAACACTATACTTAATATGTGTGGATTAGTGGTTTATAGGGTGTTTATGGACTAACTATTATTTTTAAGAAATTAACATATCTAACCATGTTGTCAACTTTGCTCCAAAGTTGTGTCACTTCTCTTCACTCTGTTGACATTAAACATGCCCCTTGGTTCACTGTAATTTATTTATTTATTTTTTTAATCTTTAAGTAATTGCAGATTCACACTATGAAAGCTAATGGAGCTGAGAGCAGTTCACTGGCCTTTTCAAGCAGCTATCAGCATGTTAATAAACATAATTAAAATGCAGTTTATGTTGTGGACATTGAGAAACACATTTTATTGACCAAGGATACAAAATATGTGTTTCTAGCTTGTAAGTGTGGGAATGTAGCAGGTTAAGAAAATAAATTGTTAGTGGTTCACCAGGTTCCAGCTCACCTGTATTTGTTTGCCCTGTATTTCTATACAGATTCAGAAATGCAAACACGACTCTTATGACCACAAAAAGTAATGAGATTGAAGCTTCTAGAAAAAAATTATTCATCAAAAAAACCCTAGATCTAAATAACTTTTGATGAATTTTTTTCAGTTGTTTAAAGTAGAAGCTAGTTGCAATGCTCCACACATCGTTCAGTTTGTAGGAAAGAACCCGTTCAATATCATTTTATGATAAATGTATACTTTTTAGAAGAGTTTGAACCCAGATACCCTGAATAGGTGGATAATTTTAGTAGTTTACCAAAAGATGAGAGACTATGAGTGAGGGATGGGAATATGTTGAATGTATGCCATGGACAAAAAATAAATAACGTATTCTTTTTAAATTTCATTGCTTGGTCTTGGGAACTCACGTGGAGATGGAAGAAGAGAACAGACAAAATGCAAAGCAATGGTTTGGTTTAATCTGTAGTCTTGATCATGTTTTTGGTGGATTTTCTCTAGAAGTGCTGATTTAGGTTGTTTCTTTTGTTGTCTCTTACTTTGATTTTGGTAAGAATATCATACTAAGAGATAAGCCAGCTCATCATCCTGTTTTTGTTTTCTTCTGAACATCTGCCTTCTATGTGCTTATTTAAAAAAACAAAAACAAACACAAGTAAGTGGCTACTGCCATCTGTTGGCTGTGGTGAGTCCCAATCAACCTAGGGACCTTGAACACCCAAGCACTGGTCCTTCTCTCAACTACTGATGGTATACTAAAGTTGAGTTTGTCCTTTGATGTTTATGCATGGATCTTGTCTTTCATCCCCAAAATTTAATCTGTCGGAGGGGCATTTTTTCATCATGGCAGCATGCTTTGTCTTTGGCAGTTGAAATTCTTTCCGCTGAAGAGAGTGTGACGTTTGTATTTTCTTAACTTGAGGCAGGCAAGCCTGGTAGGAGACGTGTGACTGAGTATGATTAGGAAAAGATTCCTTTTAAATTTAGACTGCATTAAGAGGAAGTGCAAGAAAATTCACAGTGCTAGATTCTGGTGCATTTTGCAGGCAGTGGTCTTATTTCTTTGGGCTTTGGTTTCCTCTTCTCTGAACTCGAGATACTGAAGCCATAGTGAATGTTGTCAGAATGGAAGCCGAGAGATTTGACCAAGCTTCAGCTTCACCTTTCTCCAGGGTGTGACCAAGGTCATGGGCTAACTCTCAAGACTCCCGTTTTATTCTCTGATCCACTTTCTCCCCGAGCTTTGGTGAAGTTTGGGATGTAGGTGGAGGAAGTACAGCCCTTCTGCTGGTGCTTAAACTTTCAAGAACATGAAATATAATCTTTCTTGTTTACAAAAACCTGGGGAGAGTCCTAGGCTTTCCTGTTGCCAGAAGAGAGACTAGGAAGGTGGTAAGATGGAGGAAACGTGGGGAGAAGGTCTGATGGAGAAAGATCCTGTTTGTCATTGCTGGAGAGAAACAGCCAGTTTTGTAGTTGGTTATATGATTCATTTCCGCAGTTAAGGTTTGGGAAGATGATAGTTGAAATTTGAAAGAGTCATTTCTGTATCTGGCAAGAAAAGAACTCCGAGAGATCAGCATGTACTATTTGGAATTTGGACATCTTTGGTAATCGCAGTGCTTCAATCAACTTGGACTGTAAGAAAAACACCATAGGTGGCCAACTTAGAAAAAACATATTTTCCCTCCTCACATTTCTGGAGCCTAAAATGATGTGCCAATCTGATGAGTTCTGATGTATCTAGCCTTTGTGTTTCATACAGCTGATTTTTTTTTTTTACTGTGTCTTATTATTAAGGAAAGAGAAAGCTATGATCTGGGCCCACCTTCATAAGAGCATTGTTCCAATCATGTGAGGGTATTAACTTCCTTTCCATTGCTGTGATGAAAATATTTGCAAGAAACAATCTAAAGGAAGAAAGATTTAGTTTGGTGCACAGCTTCTGGAAGAGTCTGTTCCATTGTGATGGGGACGGCAGAGCAAAGTATTTCAGTCCACGGTAGCAGTAACATACTGCAAAGATCAAACTGTTCACATCATGGTGGACCAGGGATTAGAGCGTGACCAGAACCAAGGACTATGCTGTAATTGTCTAAACCTTGTCCCTAATAATCTGCTTCTTTCAGGTAGGCTTCATTTTCTGAATTTTCCATAGCCTTCCAAAATGGGTCCACCATGTGGGACCAAACATTCAGAATATGAACCCTGGCAGGGAGGGACATTTCGAACCACAACAGTAGAATTTACCCTAATGATCTAGCACTTTCCGACCTAAGCCCTTCCTCCAAGCCGCACCATTCCCTTGGAGGTTAGAATTTTAATAGCTGTAATCAATAGCATTATATCAAGAAAACTCTAAAGTAGAGTGTAGGGACATAGCCCCACCCATTGGGGGCGTGTTTGCCTCGAGAGTTTGCCCTCAGGGTTGGGGACATCTTTTAATGGTTGGTTTAGGGTTGAGGGGATGGGGTGATATTTTTTTTTTTGAAAAAAAAAAAAAGAAGAAGAAGAAGAAGAAGAAGAAGAAGAAGAAGAAGAAGAAGAAGAAGAAGAAGAAGAAGAAGAAGAAGAAGAAGAAGAGGAAGAAGAAGGGGGTAACTGGTTTTTTGGGATGATTGGTATTTGTGAATTACTGTTTATAGAAAATTGTACTGGTACTGTTTCTTGTATACTGATATGTTGAATATTGAATGTGAGTGTTCCTACCTCTATTTTTGTATGAGTATGCTTATAACTTTGTCTATATTGTATTGATACATCTACCATATTACATTGTACATTTCTACCTCTGATACTATGACATTGTTTACAGTTGAAGATCATTGTCTTCATATATTGCACAGTTGTTTATTCTTTTAGTCTTCAAAGTTAGATAGGTATTAAAAATTATATGTTTGTCATATTTATTTTTAAGTTTATCAGATCTTTTAGTTACATAGAGATTATATTTAGTATAGATAGTATGATCTTCAGCCTCTTCGAAGAGCTGTAGAAAATGACCTTTAATCTAACCTAAAATTTCTATGCCAAAGAGACACAATTACTCCTGGCAACACCACTCTACTCCAGAGAGAACGTTGAGCACCAAAGACACTCCACTGGGAGCTTGTCTTCTTGGCAGAACTGGCCTTTGGGTTAAGAAAAGCCCATACCTCAACTTCTGACAAAGATACAGAATATCCCTAAGTGGATGAAACAGGATTGTCTTATCTTGCCAAGTCAGGGTAGGATAGTCCTAAGAAAGTTCCTTGCCTTTAATAATGGTATGCCAGTTATGTTAGGCCTTAGCCAAAGTTGGTTGACTCAACATTACAAACGAGACTTTGGGTGATTGCCCAGGTAGTCAGTTGTCTCTGTCAATTGTTGCACATTTTGAATATCTCTCGATTGTTAAGTAATCTTTATTCCCTTCTCAGATCTTTGACGGAGTTAAAGATTATATAATTGTAGTTACTCTCTATGTTATTTAGACTCCTTAAGATAAAATGTTTAACAAAAGTTTTGTTCTCAATATTGTTTGTTATATTTATTATTTGTTATTATTGTATATAGTTGTATTTGGTTTGGTTTTATCTTATTTAGACAAAAGGGGGAGATGTAGGGACATAGCCCCACCCATTGGGGGCGTGTTCGCCTCGGGCTAATGTTTAGGGATAAATCTGCCAGGCGTGAGCCCAGCAGCCCTTTTTTCTTTTGCTCCGCTTTTCCGGTACACCGCGGGAACCTTTGGTCCTGTAAGTTTATTTCCTTATTAAAGCTGTATATATCTATATAATCTGTCTACATTCATTTGCGCCACCACAGTAGAGTTTTCTAAAGTAGAACTGTAATAAGAAATAAGAAATTACCTAAGCAAAAGTGCATGTTGTTACAATGAATCCTACAACTATGAATATCCTAAGACCAAATAGTAGACAGAAAGTGGATACACAAGTAGTAGGGTTGTAAGAAGTATATGTATAAGTATGTATCTCTTCTTATCTTTTCTGAATATTTATGCCCGGCATTCATATTTGGGCCTTGAACATGCTAAGCACAAGTTCAACCACAAGTTTTACAGCCCCACTCCAAACACTCATATTCAAAGACCATACAATGCCACTATCAGTGTTCACATTCTCAGTTAGCTAGCATGTTTCTAAACATTAGCTTCTTGTGCAGATAGATTATTATCAAATGCTTAATCCATCAGTTTCCCCCACAGCCTTGCTTCAAGAAGTGGTGAACACTCAACGAACCATTTGATAGCATAAAAAGAAAGCTTTCCAAGAGTAAAGGCCATTCATTTAACATTGCTTTACTTTTGCTTGTTCTAGGAAATACTGTGGGTCAGAATCTCCAGGCCAGAGAACTCATTGCTATTGCAAATTATTACCCATCTCCTTCTTAGAATGAGTAGTTGCAGTTTGTAGTGGTTATACCAGAGGGCCCATAACTTCTGTAATAGCCAGGTTCTCTATCTCCTGTACTAGAGAAGCCAACACTAAACCTGCCCTAGACATGAAGCACCACTAAGTCCTTAATACTGCATTGTCCTTGCTATCTCTGCCTGTAAATTGCATTGCATGAAAAAAAGAGACAGAATCTAGGGACTGGAATTAGTGTACTATGACTTAGTGACCCTGACTCTTTATGTGCCATGGGGAGGCAGAATCACCTTTCTGTATATCAGACTCTATTGTTACAGTGTATCTTTGAGATAGGGGACAATCTGATGTGTTCAGGCCTGTCAATGCCAAACCCGTTGTCTTAGTTAGGGTGTTATTGCTGTAAAGAGACACCATAACCACAGCAACTCTTATAAGGAAAGCATTTAAGTGGGGCTGGATTACGATTCAGAGGTTTAGTTTATTATTGTTATGTCAGGAAGCATGGCAGCATGCAGGCAGACATATTTCTGGAGAGATAACTCAGAGTTCTACATCTGGATCTAAAGGCAGCAGAAAGAAACAGAGAGATAATGGCCTGGCTTGAGTGTCTGAAACCTCAAAGCCCACCCCTAGTGACACACTTCCTTCAACCACACCCACTCCAACAATGCCACACCTCCCAACAGTATCACTTCTTATGAGCATATAGGATCCATTTTTTTTATTCTCTCATAAATTAAATTCTGATCACAGTTTCACCTCCTTCCTCTTCTCCCAGTCCCCAAATTCCCACATCCCCTCTCCCTCTGATCCCCCCTTCTCCTTTTTCTTCAGAAAAGACCAGGCCTCCCAGAGATATCAACCAAACACAGCATATCAAGTTATAATAAAACTATGCACAGCCTTTCATATTAAGGCTAGATAAGGTAATCCAGTAGGAGGAAAAATGTCCCAAACACAGACAGAAGACTCAGAGACAGCTCCCACTCCCACTGTTACTAGCACCACAGGGACCTCAAACTACACAATCCTAAAATACATAGAATAGGTAAGTTAGATGCATGCAGCCTCCTGAATTGTTGGTTCAATTTCTGTGGGTTCCTATTTACCCTGATTAGTTGATTCTGTGGGTTTTATTGTGGGGTCTTGGACCCTCTGTCTCCTACAATTCTTTCCCACTCTCTTCTGCAGGATCCCCAAGCTCCATCTAATGGTCTCCCCATCTGTTCCCATCAATTGCTGGATGAAGCCAGTCTGATTGCCTAAGACTGCTGGTTCAGGTTCCATATCCCCCATAACTAGGAGTCTTTCTAGGGTCACCTTTCGGATTCCTGGGTGTTTCCCCTTCATTAGGTTTCTACCTCTCCTCTGACATGTTCCCCAATTCTGGATATTTCTCCCAGTACTCTCTCATACCCCCAATCCTGTCGGTTCCCATTCCCACCTGCCCTATGGGATCCATTTTCATTCAAACCACCACACCCACATCTTGTGACTAAGGGTCATAATCCCCAGAGGCAGGAAATATCCAATTCAAATTCTGTTTAGGTTGCAGAATTTGCTTAAAGCCAACTTTTTGAAACCCTATCTCAAAATAGTGGGGGAAAAAAAAACCCAAAACACTAAAAGAGAGGGATGAGGGTTTTGCTTTGTGGTAGAGCACGTTCCTAGCATGCCAAAGACTGTGCCTGGAAGGTAGGTCAAGGAAGGTGGGTACTGCAAGGATGGAATAGGAAACTGGACCCTTTGACATAAAGTCATTAAACTGTCTGAATGTAGATTCTCCTCTGTGGGGAAGAAGGAAAGCAGAGATGGTAAGTGAACCCATGGCATTAGACATGCATGCTTGTGAGATTTCCTTTTTTTTTTTTTTTTTTTTTTTTTAGATTTCAACGATTTGGGTTTTCTACTGAAGTTGCTTGTAATTGACTTAAAGTTATCAAATATCCGATTTTCCAATTTTGGTAATGCCACGCGGCTACTGTTAAAAACTTTGGGTTTCAGTAGCTCTTACTCGACCATCAGCGGGGATGACTCTGGATTGCTCTTGACGGACAGGGGAGTTGAATCATTCATTAAAGCCAAAATGTTCACTAAGGGAGCCTTCCCATGGGTCATGCCATGTGCTGAGGGCTTCATGTGGGTCACCACATTTATTCCCCTGTGTGACTCTGGAATCCTTTTGTTAGTTTCTGAGAAAATACTGAAATCAAGAGAAGCTTCACAGCAGGATGAGGAATCGAATTTTGGTTTATTATATTGGAGAGCTGTGTTTGTTCTTAGGCATTCTAGTTAATGATTTTGTCGTGATTTCCTCCTACGATGAGGGAGAGTTCCTACTTTGTGGAAGCAAGCCATGGAGAGGCTCCACATTCACTTGGCAGCGAGAGTCGCGCATGATCTTTACCATTATGAAATAATGCTAGAACACAGCATCAAAGTAAACAATTTTAAATTATTGATCAGTTGCTATTATTCCAAAATGATACTGATTTATTATGCTTAATAGTTTATTTGTATATCTGTAAATTAAATATATTTTTAATCCCTAGAAACAAAAAATGTAGAGTACTTTATGACTTCAGTCATTGTTCACTCATCCATCTATCTATCCATCCAAATATTCAATAAATATTTGGTGATTTTTATATTACAATGTAATAGTTTCTTCTCTCAGGGCATTTGCACTAAGAATTACGAAGTAAGGGGACTGGAAAGGTGGGTAGTGGATAAAGCTCTTGCAGTGCATGTCTGAGGACTAGAATTTGTATCTCCAGCATCCATGAAAATGCTGGAAAGGTAAAGTAGTCCCAGTGTCTGAGGAGATGAAGACAGGTGTAGAAGGAGCTGCGGGCTGCATTCCTGCCACCCAGCTTCCGGCCGTCTGGCTAGCTTATGCCCCGAAATAACAACACACAAATTGTATTCATATGAACACTGCTTGGCCCATTAGCTCCAACCTCCTACTGGCCAATTCTCACATCCTTATCAACCCACCTCCATTAATGTGTGTAGCACCACAAGGTGGTGACCCACCAGGAAGATTCTAGCGTACGTCCATCTTGGGCTGGAGCTTCATCGCATCTGCCCTGGAGAGGAGAGGTATGACATCTGCCTCACTTCCTCTTCCTCCCAGCATTCTGCTCTGTTTATTCCACCCACCTATGTTCTAACCTATCAGGCCAAGCATTAATTAATTAATTAGTTAATTAACCAATTAAAGCAACAGATTGATATATGACACTCCCACATCAGACAGGGATCCTAAGAGCAAGCTGGATATCCAGAATAGCCAAATTGGCAAGTCCTGGGCTCATGAAAGAGATTCTGTCTCAGTGTATAGATGAGAGAGATGGAGGAAGGCACCTGACATCACATCAGCCTACACACATATACACGCATGCACACACACACACAAACATGCACACACATGCATATACACAGAAAGAGGGGGAGGGAAGAAGGGAAGGAGAGATGAAGGAGGGAGAGAATATAAATTATGAGGGAAGTGTTGTCATGAGGGAGAGCTGTAAGAGGAAGAGTCTCTTACTGGGAAGCCCCTGAAGCACTGCTGGACTTTCGCTGGGACAATAAACTGGTGAAGAACAGGATGTAGGTGAGCAACTGTACATTTCTAGATAAGTGTGAGTGCCATGTAGGTGCTTTTGGCTGAATTTGGCAGGCAGAGGGGACCAGCTCCTTTTTCAAAAAGGAAATTTCAAACTTGGGTTAAATTTTAAAGGGATGCCATTTAGAGCCAGATAGGCTGGTTTGAATTCTGGCTCCATCTTTTTCATACTGTATGCCTGTGGGTAGCTATCTTCTGAGCCCATCTTCTACACTGGAAACTTGAAGGAAATGAGGTCTGGCTTGCGATTCTTTTCAACAATCCAGTTCAACCATATGTTCAGAACCCAACTATAGTGATATGCCATTTGCATTTTAATAAATAAAGCTTGCCTGAAGTTCAGAGAGTAGACCAGCTGCACAAATCAGCTTTACAGACCAGGCAGTGGTGACATACACCTTTAATACCAGTAGCCATGCTAGTTTGCAATCGAAACCAAATGGTCGTGGTGCACGCCTTTAATCCCAGCACTAGAGAGGAATAAAAGACGGGAGGAGACAGCTCTCATACACAGTCTTGTTCTGAGATCCCTGAAGGCAGGATTACCGTTTCAAACTGAGATAGAGGTAAGAGCCAGTGACTGGCCGTTTTACTTTTCTGACCTTCTGATTGAACCCCAATTTCTGTCTCTGGGTTATTATTCATCATGCTACACCCAGCCACTGGCCAGACCATTACAATGCTTCTTATCAAGTAGCTGGCGCTGAACCGGGGGATGATGACAGAACTGGCATGAACAGTGAGAGGCAGAGGTTTGAGAGACAAGAAAGAATGGACAGAACCCAAAGTTCAACAAGTGAGCTTATAGAGTAACAGGGCAGAAGAGTGAGATGCAAACAGGAGGGATTCTGGCATTATCCTGTCGGCAGCACCGTCATAGGATACGGTTCTGTGGGTACCTTCTGGGGCAGCTGCCCTTCTTTCTTTCCAAGCCAGTTCAGGAATGCAGTAAATGTAAACAGCTGCTGACAACCAGAGGTGTGCAGGAGTTTTCAGGTTGGTTCTTTTTATTCTGGGGGGTGGGGAGGTGGGTTTCAACTACACGGCATAGCATAGGCAAGTTGGCTGTAAAATTCACTCATTTATTTGTGATTTGAATGGAAGGTCTGTCTGTTGGTGGCACATGCCATTTACCTTCTCATGGATGCTAAGTTTCACCTCTTACCCTGGGGACAGTGGTGACAGAATGTGGAAGGAAGGCAGTCCTCAGCAGCAATACCCAGCTTCCGTTTTTGAATGCTTTCTTTCTTATTTCCCCTCTCTTATTTTCAACAATGCAAGAAAAACAGAATTACAGTACAAAATGTACTCAGGTTTACTTAACTGTGAGAACATTGATATTTTAAGCACATCCCCCCCCCCCACGAGGAAGCCAAGCAGGAATCTACCAAGAGAAAAATGTATTTCAAAGGGAGAAATGATTCAAAGTTAAACTAGGCATTAATGAATCTGCTAAATGAAGAACTTTTCATTGTCAATACACCATATTTTAATTTTTATTTTATTTCGTGTATGTGTGTCTGTGTGGGGTATGTGCACATGAGCACTCATGCCTTCAAGGCCAGAGACATTGGATCCCTTGGATGTGGGTTGAGCTGGCCAGTGGGGGTGCTAGTCTCTGGTTCTTTGTGAGAACAGTATGAAATCTTAACTGCCAAGCAACCTCTTCAGCCCTCAAGTCATTATCTTAATCAAATGTATGATTTCCCAGAATAGTACGCCTCTAGCCATCATCTTTGTTTACTTCTTCTTGCTGTGACAGAGCATAATGATAAATGGAACCTTTGAAGGATGAATCTGTTTTATCTTCCAGACCCTAACGAGGTGAGTCAAGGCAGGAATTGGAGCAGGGCAGGAACCTCAAGAAAGGAACTGAAGCTGAGACCATGGAAGAGTGCTGCTTACTAACTTGGTCCTTCCGTTTTGTTCAGTTTTCTCTTCTATTCACCCCAGAATCTCTTACCCAGGGGTAACACCACCTGTATTCGCCGAGCCCTCCCTTATCAATCATTATTCATGACAATGTCCCACAGGTTTATCTACTGGTAGATGATCGAGACATTGATTCTCCTTTGTATCAAGTTAACCAAAAACTAACCAACAAAATAAACTCCACAACAAATGCAATGAAAGTGAGCCCTTATGCCAGGGTCTCGGGAGTATCTTGCTGTGTCTCTATGAAGGGGAGGAGGACTCTGTACATCAAAGCCCGAACCCTGAATCAGGCCCTGAAAAGGCTCTCTATTGCCACCAGCAGATGTCAGTGTTTCCATGTAAAACTTCAGCCACCCCGCAACGCTTTTACATCATTTAATTTGCATTTTCTTATTCTAAAACAAGACAAGCTCACTCACCATTTCTTGTAACGCCGTACATGTCACAATTTCTCTTCTGGGAAAAAAAAAAAACCGGTGTATCCTCTAGAGAAGAATTATTCGTGCAAAGGCAAACACGCTTTCCCCATATTTGGCTACACTGTAAAGGCCCATCTCAAAAATAATGGTTACTGGGTACGGTGGCACATGCCACCAATTCCAGTACCAAAAGGCTGAGGCAGGAGGATCAAGAGTTTGAGGTCAGCCCAGGCCGCATAGCAAGAATCTTTCTCAGTAATAAAGATAATAATAACTGCAGAACACCAACTGCTCACCTCAGATTAACTTCTCTGATTCAAGATGCAAACTCTCCTCCAGGGTTTTAGAACCACTTCTGAAGAGATAAGACTTAAACAATGTAGTAACTCAAAGTGTTGACAATCAAGAAGTGAAGTAAAATATGATATTTTGTCTTAGGTAGGTTGGAGGGCAGCAGGGGTGGGAGCAGGTGGAAGGATTTAAGAGAAGACAAAAGATAGATTGTCTTCATCTGGTTCACAATGGAAAGGTGCAGTTTTGTTGTTTTTCCTTGTTGAGAGATGAAAAATATGTTTAGAAGACCTACCTAAGAGAGAGCTGTGAAGAAATGAAATAGATTAAGGGTGCTCTTCTAGGATCTGGGAATAAGAGCAGCAATGTCTGTGGTGATGAGCCAGGAATGGCAACTCATGCCTGTAATCCCTTGGCTTGAGAGGTTGAGTCATGGTGATTGCCTTAGATCAAAACTCAGCCAAGAACACACAGCGACTTCAGGACAGGCCGGGATACAGTGTGAAAGCCTATCTTACAGCACACTGAACCAAACTAAAACAGAGCAACAAAACAACAAGTTCCCTCACAAAGCAATAACAAAAACAAATACGTGAAAATAAGTGAAGATCAGAATGAGGGGTAGGAGGAAAAAAACTAGCTATGTCAGCTTCCTGTCAGGTATAGTCATTGTGTCTTCTTTTCTAAAATCCAACATCAGGTCACAAGGTCATATAACAAAACAAAACCTTTAAATTTGGGGCCATTTCCAGAAACTCTAGGGTATGTCAGTGCTTTAGGTATGCAAAGAAGGGAGTGACTTGAAGTTCAGGAACTAAGGTGACAGGGACAGTGATGGGGAATGACTTGAATGGGAGCATGCTTAGTCAATGTGACCTATCTTACTGAAACTGGCCCCGCACCAGTCTGACAAAGATCCGGGGACCTGCCAGTTTAAAGCTGGAATCTTGGCCAGCACTGTATTCAGGAGTCACAGACCCAGAAGCGGACACAGTGTCAGAGGAGACAGAGAAAAGACAGCAAGTTGTAGTTTTGAGATTCATCTTTGGAAGTCAGTTCATCCTGAAGCTGAAGAGATGGCTCAGAGGTTAAGAGCACTGGCTGCTCTTCCAGAGGACTTGAGTTCAATTCCCAGCAACCACATGGTGGCTCACAACCATCTGTAATGAGATCTGGTGTCCTCTTCCGGAATGCAGACATACAGGCAGAACAGTGTATTCCTAATAAATAAATAAATAAATAAATAAATAAATAAATAAATAAATATTAAAAATAATGTCTTGGATAAGGCTTATCCAAAACTCACACTGAAATTTTATAGAGGTAGAATCTATGACAAATGACTGAGTTATTAAGAGGAGACTGGGTATATAGGTGCCAGAGTGGCTTGGCAAAGAGAAGCCACAGTCCTCTTGCTTGTGTCTCTTTTCTCATGACCAGCTATTCTGTCATGTTAAAACACTCCATTATTTTGGCAGATACTCAATCTTAGACTTCCAATTTCTAGAATCATGGGCTAAATAATCTTCCTTTCCTTATGAATGACTTAGGTGTCCTTTTATAGCAACAAAAAAAAATGAGGAAGACAAGACATTAGCAACAACCTTCCAGAAGGAAAATAACTAGGCACCTTTCCCTGGTGTAATATGCTCATAAATGCTTAAATTCATGTTGATTCCTGAACCTTGCTGCATCCACATAATGGGAACTCATGACTAGAAGCCTAGAATGTGCACTCCCCCACCAATCTCATGGTGCAATGGTTTGGGTGTAAAATGTCTCAGGAAGGTCCATGTGTGGAAACCTGATTCTCAGTGTGGAGCTAGAGGTGGGGCCTTATGTGGTGATTAGGTAACCAGGATGATGTGCTCATGAAGGAGATCCATGCCCTATAAAGAGGCGTCAGAGAGTTCTCTTGCCTATTATACCTTATGAAGACAGCAAACTATCAAAAGCCAGCTATGAACCAGGAAGCAGGCCCTCCTACCAACTATTCTATTCTGCTGATCCAAAAGGCCTTGACTTTTCTAGCATCTGAACCTGTAATGAATAAATTTCTGTGTTTGGTAAGCCAATCAAGCTACGATGTCATATTATAACTATCTGAGGGGATTAAGGCAAATGTTGCAATGATACATAAGTTCATACATACATACATACCAAGGGTTCTGAAAGTCACCAGCAACTGGAGGAGATGGGCATAGAGCCTCCCTGAGTCTCCCACTGGAATGTAGCCAGGGGCAATGGGTGCCATAGTACTAGAATTCAGACCTATGTGGAATAAATTTCTGAGTGAAATCAGAAGACATGATGTGAAAGACACAAAGAAGAAATGAAAAAAAAGTTTAAAAAAGGAAATTAGCATTGTGGAAGTGATGTACCCGTGTGATAGAAAGGAACCGAAGGGTAAAATACGGAGTTGAAGGTCCCTCTGCTCACTCGCCCCACAGTCGGGCCTTTATTTGTTTCTTATGTGTTTCTTTTTCTCTTCAAATTATTGTGAATAGAAGTTTATTTACATCTCCTTTTCACATAAACTACATTGTTCTCTCAATTCACGATTCATTTTTTCCTTTTTCTGAAATACATTTTTTTCTCACATAAAATATCTGGATTAGGGTTTTCTCTCCCTCTACTCATCCCAGTTTTTCTCTGTCTCCCCTCCTCCCACATCCACTCCCCTTTTGTACTTTATTTGAAAAAAAAACAGGCTTTTTAAAAATTATTTTAAATGTTTTATTCATTGTATATACCAACCACAATTCCTTCTTCCCCTCCTCCTGCTCTCTGCCCCCCACTTTTCCCTCACATCACCCCTCACCCATTACTCAGAAAGGGTAAAGCCTCCCATGGAGAGTTGACAAAGCCCAGCACATCTACTTGAGGCAGGACTAAGCCCCTCCCTCATGCTTCAAGTTGGAGCAAGGCATCCCACCACAGGGAGTGAGCTCAGAAAACAGATCCTGGTCCATCTTCCAGAGTCCTCACAAACAGAACAAGTCACACAACTGTCAACCATAGGCAGAGGACCTAGTTTGGTCCCCTACAGCTGTCAGTCCAGAATCCATGAGCTGCCACTAACTGAGGTCAGCTGTCTCTGTGGGTTTATCTGTTTTATGTTTATTTATTTACTTATTTTTTAAAAACTCTCTTTTCTCTCTTTATGTACCAATTCCAGTTCCCACTGCCTACCCTCCTCCTGCTCCTTCCAACACCACATAGATCCCACTCCTTAGGGAGGGTAAGGCTTTCCATAGGGAGTCAACAAAGTCTAGCACATTGCTCCGAGGCAGGACCAAGGCCCTTCCCACTATACCTAGGCTGAGCAAAGTATCCCTCCAAAAAGAATGGGTTCCAAAAAGCCAGTACAAGCAGTAGGGATAAATCCTGGTCTCAATGCCAGTCTGCCACAGCCATACAACTCTCATGGCATTCAGAGGGCCAAAGCTGGTCCTATGCATCAGGTCGGAGTTGGTGAGCTCCCATTAGCTCATGTAAGCTGTTTTCAGTGGGTATTCCCATCATGGTCTTGACCTCTTTGCTTGTATTCTCACTCCTCCCACTCTTCAACTAGACTTTGGGAGCTCAGTCCAGTGCTCTACTATGGGTCTCTGCCTCTGTTTCCATCAGTTGCTGGATGAAGATTCTATGGTGACATTTAAGACAGTCATCACTCTGAATACAGGGTAAGGCCAGTACAAGCACCCTCTCCACTATTGCTTAGGGGCTTAACTGGCATCATCCTTGTGGATTCCTGGGAATTTCTCTAGTGTCAGGTTTCATGCTAGTCCCATAATGGTTCCCTCAATCAAGATATCTCTTTCCTTGCTCTCCCTTCTGTCCTTCCCTGAGCTCCACTATTCAGTTCCCTCAAGTTCTCCCTGCTCCCTTTCTTCTCTCCTCCCCTTCCAATTTCCCTTCTCCTCCACCCCCACATTACCAATTTTCTCAGCAGATATTGTCTATTTCTCCTTCCCAGGGTGATCTATGTATGTCTCTCTAAGGGTTCTTCTTGTTACATAGCTTCTCTAGGGTCATGAACTATAGGCTCACTATTCTTTGCTTTACAGCTTATATTCACTTATGAGTGAGGACATACTGTGTTCATCTTCCTGGGTCTGGCTTACCTCACTCATGATGTTTTTTTTTTCTAGTTCCATTCATTTGCATGCAAATTTCAGAATTTTTTTCCACCGAGTAGTACTCCATTGTGTAAATGTGCCACATTTTCTTTATCTATTCTTCAGTTGAGGGGCATCTAGATTGTTTGCAGGTTCTGGCTATTACAAATAATGATGATATGAACATAGTAGAACAAATGTCCTTGAAGTATGACTGAGAATCCTTTGGGTATATGCCCAAGAATGATATTGTTGAGTCTTGAGGTAGGTTGATTCCCAGTTTTCTGAGAAACCATTATAATGAATTCCAAAGTGGGTGTACAAGTTTACATTCCCATCAGCAATGGATGAATGTTCCCCTTACTCCACATCCTCTCCAGCATAAGTTGTCATCAGTGTTTTGGATCTTAGCCATTCTGACAGCTGTAACATGGAGTCTCAGAGTCAGTTTGATTTGCATTTTCCTGAGAGCTAAGGATGTTGAACATTTCCTTAAGTGTCTTTTGGCCATTTGAGATTCTTCTTTTGAGAATTCTGTTTAGATCTATACCCCATTTTAAAATTGAATTACGTGGTAGATTGAGGTCTAATTTCTTGAGTTCTTTATATATTTTGGAGATCAGTTCTCTGCCTGATGTGGGGTCGGTGAAGATCTTTTCCCATTCAATAAGCTGCCTTTTTGTCTTATTGAATGTGTCCATTGCTTTATAGAATTTTCTCAGTTTTGGGAGGTCCCATTTATTTATTGTTGCTCTCAATGTCTGTGCTACTGGCATTATATTTAGGAAGTGGTCTCCTGTACTCATGCATTAAAGGTTACTTCCCACTTTCTCTTCTATTAGGTTCAGTGTGGTTTGATTTATATTGATGTCTTTAATCCATTTGGACTTGAGTTTTGCATCGGGATAGATTTGGATCTATTTTTATTCTTCTACCTGTTGACATCCAGTTATGCCAGCATCATTTGTTGAAGATGTTTTCTTTTTTCAATTGTGTGATTTTAGCTTCTTCGTAAAACATTAGGTGTTCATAAGTGTGTGGATTAATATCTGGGTCTTCAATTTCATTCCATTGGTCAATCTGTCTGTTTTTATGTGAATGCCAAGCTGTTTTCATTACTATAACTGTATAATAGAGCTTGATATCAGGGATGGTGATGACTCCAGAAGTTCCTTTGCTGTACAGGATTGTTTTGGATAACCTGGGTTGTTATTTGTTTTTTGCTTTGTGTTGTTGTTGTTGTTTTGGCTTTTGTTTTTTTTCATATGAAGTTGACTATTATTCTTTCATGGTCTGTGAAGAATTGTGTTGGGATTTTGATGAGGTTGCATGGAATCTGTAGATTGCTTTTAGTAGGACTGTTATTTTTATTATGTTGATCTTACTTTTCCATGAGCATGGGAGATCTTTCCATTTTCTGATATCTTCTTCAATTTCTTTCTTCAAAGACATAAACTTCTTGTTGAATAGACCCTTCACTTCTTTGGTTAGTGTTACCTCAAGATATTTTATGTTGTTCATAGCTATTGTGAATTGTGATGTTTCTCTAATTTCATCCTCATCTTCTTTATCATTTGTATATAGGAGGGTTACTGATTTTTTTTTATTTGATTATGTATCAATCTTCAGTTGTAGGTGTTCTCTGGTAGAATTTTTGGGGTCACTTATGTATACAGTCTTATCATCTGCAAATAGCAAAAGTTTGACTTTTTTCTTTCCAATTTGTATCCCATTGATGTCCTTTTGTTGTCTTATTGCTATAGATAGAATTTTGAGAACTATGTTAAATAGATATGGAGAGAGTGGACAACCCTGTCTTGTTCCTGATTTTAGTGGAATTGCTTTGAGTTTCTCTTCATTTAATTTGATGTTGGCTCTTAGCTTGTGATATACTGCTTTTATTATGTTTATATATGTTTTCATATCCAGTCTGTTAGCTTGTGTCTATATAGTGGACACTGAGTCCATTGCTATTAAGAGATATTAATGACCAGTGATTATTAATTCCTGTTATTTTTCGGACATTAATGGTGTCCTGTTCTGAAAGTCTATTCCTGTGCCAATGAGTTCAGTGCTATTCCCCTACTTTCTCTTCTATATTGCCCAGTGTATCCTGGTCTTTTTCTTTTGAAACTTTTAATATCCTTTATTTGTTTTGTACACTCAGTGTTTTGATTATAATATGTAGAAGGGACTTTCTTTTCCATTCCAGTCTATTTGATGTTCTGAATGCTTTTTGTGCTTTGATAGGCACATCCTTCTTTAGGTTAGGGAAATTCATTTTAGTTGAAAACATTTTCTGTGCCTTTAACCTGGTCTTCTTCCCCATCCTTTATCCCTATTCTTATATTTGGCCTTTTCATGGTGTTTCATACTTCTGGAATGTTTTGTGCCATGATTTTTTTTTAATGTTTAACATTTTCTTTGACTAATGTTCTTTAGTTCTATTGTGTCTTCTATGCCTCAGAGTCTCTCTTCTTTCTCTTGGCAACTAGTGATGACATAGCTGCTGAGTTGTTGAGTCCATGAGAACAGGAGGGGAGAATAGCTGATTCCTAACATTCCTCCCTTTGTTTATTATAAAAGATGAAAAAATAGGATGGGGTGATGGTGAGGCAGGAATGAGGGTGCCATATTTTTTAGACTGCCTCCTGTTGTTTGGGAGCATCACCATCTCTGGGAACCCAAGAAAGCTAGGATACTGGCCAAGTCCTGGAAGAGCAGGCTGCTTCAGGCTCTGTGAGACCAAGTAGGGTTAGAAAAATGCAGGCTTAGTTGAAGTAGTCTGGGATGCTGGACCACCTGAGGTTAATCATTTTGAAACTGTGTGGGATGTAGATCTCGAAAGAAGGCATGGAAATGGCAAGATGCTAGAACAGGTATACAGTAGGGACAGACAATAAAGTTAAGGAGCTTAGGGAGAAATTTTTCCTTAGGTGTACATTTGAAACTTTTAGGTTCATGGGTGTTGAGGGAGGGGAGTCCCAGGAGCAGGCAAAGATGAAGAGATACCACCCTCAGGAGTAGGGATGTGGAGAAACAGGCTGTTGATTGATTGACAGGAGTGGTTATCAGGAGTCCATTTGACCCAGAAGTAGATTTAAACTGATACCCTAAAGCTTACAAGAATGTTTTCAGTTTGCAGAAAGATAAGTTTTAGATAAATTAGCATTATCACGGTTTGTAATCTGTACTGAAATTCACACTATAGAAAAGGTAATAAACTCACACTTTTGTATCATATTAGAAACTTAGAAAATGGTTTTGGTTTTAAGCATAAGGTGAGCTTAAGACAGAAACATCCAATGGAGCAGAAGGGAAAAAACTCACTTGATCTTATTTTTTAGTGTTAATAGAGACCATGAAAGCAGGGCGTCTTTCCTCTATCTTGAAGGCTGGATGTATATAGATTAGATGGATTTTTTTTAATACAATGAAAAGCACTTTTAAGTCTATATTTAGAAGACAACCAAAGAAAATTTAAAACCTTGAGCTTATAATTATGATAATGGTAGCAGCACTTTCTCAGAGATCAGAATTCCACTGATTAATGTTAAGACTCTGAACTTTGAAGTCTTAATACAATAGTAGCATGGTGAGGGAAAGAAATCTGAAATATTATTCAAATACTTTAAGTCACTTTCTTATACCTTTACAAATTCCATTTATGCACCTTAAGTCACTTTCTTTTCACAACTTAAACTTTCATATTCTCCTGGCTTAAAACAGCTTCTCAGACCCTAAAACATTTTCTTAGATTCTCACAGCTTAGGCATTATATAAACTTCATACCGTCATAGAAATGACTTTCTATTCAGTAATTTACCATAAGACACAGGTGGTTGATTATTGAGGGCAGTCTTTATAAAGCAAGTTCCTTTAAATAAAGGAATAATAAAAAGTTACACTAAATTTCTTTCTTTTTGGTGGGGGGGGGAGGAAAGGATTTATTTCAGTTTTCAGTTCCATTGCACAGTACATTACTTGTTGTACGAGCTGCGGTGGGGCTGCGTCCCTGGCACCCGGCCGCCCCATGGCTAGCTTATACCCTGAAATAATTACACAGAAACTGTATTCTTTCAAACACTGCTTGGCCCATTAGTTTTAACCTCTTATTGGCTAGCGCTTACATATTGATCTAACCCATTTCTAATATTCTGTGTAGCACCACGAGCTGGCTTACCAGGAAAGATCTTAACCTGCGTCTGTCTGGAGTGGGAGAATCATGGCGACTGCCTGACGTGGCTTTCTTTCTCCCAGAATTCTGTTCAGTCTACTCCACCTACCTAATTTTCTGTCCTTAATAGGGCCAAGGCAGTCTCTTTATTTAACCAATGAAATTAAGACAAAACAGAAGACTCTCCCCCATCATTTCCCCTTTTTCTGTTTAAACAAAAAAGAAAGGCTTTAACTTTAACATAGTAAAATTACATATAACAAAACAGTTATCAAGCAAGAATAACAGTTACAATATTTATATCTATCTTATCTTTTATCATAACTAAGGAAAACTATAACTAACCATTCTTCAACTCCATCAAAGACTCCAGAAGGATATAAATACATATACATATATATATATATATATAATATTACCTAAGCAAACAAGAAATCCAAAACTCTAGAAATGACAGAGACATCTCGCTGCCTGGACAGTCACCCAAAGTTCCTCTGTACCATTGGGGCATCCATCTTCGGCCTACAGGCCCATAGTTTCCAGCAGACATTTCCATGAAGCAGGAAAATTCCAAAGACAGTTCAGTCACTTTCTGCTGTGTCCTGCAGAATGTCTCGCAGACTCTTTCATGAATCAGGAACACCTGAAAGACCATCTCACCTTTAGGCAAGTTCAGCAGTCCTCTCTCTGCGGGTTCTCTGTGTCCAGTTTATGCAACACTCCAGGCAAGAGCAGTTTCTTGCCCAAATGGCTATCAAACTCCTTAAGGAGCCTCTTCGATGCCCATCTTCCTCTTGAAGTAGATTGGTGCTGCCAGGAGCAGACGTGTCTCATTGTCATGAAAAGCCCTAAATTATTAAAACATTAAATGCCATATTCTGCAGTCTTTGAAAGATATGAAGAATGTCTATCTAACTGAAATATATCTCTATATATCTAGAAAATCTAACATGACTACAAGCCTAACTATTATAACAAAATTGACCTTAAAATCCATACCAATGCAAATTATTCATACCTATATCATATCCCCTTTAAATGTAAAAGAACATTTATAAACAATATTTGGGAATATGGGCACAGTTATTTCTCTCCAAACTGCTTCCTGCTGTATGGGGGCGCTGTTAATCAGATCTTTCATGGTGTAACCTGTGTGCTAGATTCATCTCAGTTGGCAGTTGAGCAAAGTAATTTTTTGAAGGTGTTCACAGCAATCTTTCAGGAGGGCGTGGTCTATCATACCGTATTGGGATAGAAGCAATCCAGAGGGTCTCATCCTCTGTGAAAACAAAAGAAGACCCCTCCAAAGCATCATATCCTTAGACCCAAATTCTGAAGTCATAATACTCTTATGATATCCATTCTGGTTCCTATTGGCAGCCCATATAATGAAATGTCTCTCTGTACTTAGCTCCTTCACAGTCAAAAATTTTAAAGAAAACACAATGTACATAATCCAGACTCTCTGTGAATTTTTCATTTTTACGTGCTTTATTTTTCTTTATTTATTTTAATCTATAACTATCTGTACTCTGTCTCTTTAAAGACTTTACCCCCCCCCCTTTTTTAAGGGCATTAACTTTATTCTCTCTATTTTTTTTTCCCCCAAGTCTACGTACATTCATCCAACACTGTGATCCATTTAGTGGTCTGAATCTGTCCTATTGTGAATCATTTTACTATCCAGGAGCAGTTCTTAAAATGCTAAGCACTTCTTAAAAGCTTAAGTTGCACCATGTAGGGGTAATACAGTACTGCCTGTTTACTGCCAGTCTAAACCTTAACTGCGCTGTTGTTGTGGTAATTATGATCGTTCCTGACTGAGGTCAGCACAGTTCAGCATGGAGCAGCCGCTCCTGCCTCAGATCCATTTGGTGTCCCAGATCCATGTGGTTCCCCAGAGCTGCGCACAGTTCCAGGCCGCATTGGAGCCGCACTCGAGCTGCATTCAGCAGTTTAACTCTGAGACTGAGTGTGCGGCACAGAAACTCTTTTCATCCAAGTTACATCCAAATCTGACACGCAGAGCATTGCGCAGCCTGGAAACATCTCTTTGTATGGCAACAAGAATCCGCCATGCTCTCCCACCTGACCAAGTCTGACTCCACCGTCTGCCCAGGTAGGAAGAGCTGAGCCAAGGGCATGGTCTCAGCTACTTTCCTCCCAATCCTGAGCGGGAATAGAAACATACAGTCCCATAAAAGCCATTGAAATGCTTTAAAGCCAGAGTCTGCACTGGCGGTACAGCCCCAGAAAGCCGCGTTTCAAAACCGCAGCTTTTTTTTCCTGTTGCGGCTGCTGAGTCAGGAAATTCTCTCTACGGCACACCACCAACAAACAGCAAAAATCTGCGTTAAACTCCGTTTTTTTTCTCTGTTTAAAATTAAGCTCTCTCAGGTTTTATGTGGAGTTCATTACCACGCTGGGCGCCACTCTGTTGTACGAGCTGCCGTGGGGCTGCGTCCCCGGCACCCAGCCACCCGCATGGCTAGCTTATGCCCTGAAATAATTACACAGAAACTGTATTCTTTCAAACACTGCTTGGCCCATTAGTTTTAACCTCTTATTGGCTAGCGCTTACATATTGATCTAACCCATTTCTAATATTCTGTGTAGCACCACGAGCTGGCTTACCAGGAAAGATCTTAACTTGCGTCTGCCTGGAGTGAAAGCTACACTAAATTTCTTTTGTGAGTTTATCTTTTTTATGAGTCTGGTTGCAAGGTAAATGTTGTCCAAACCTGTTGACTGAGGTTTATGTCCCACCAGGTCCCACATTCATTTAGTCTCAAATAAACACAGAGAGGCTTATATTAATTATAAACTGATTGGCCTATTAGCTCAGGCTTAGACAAAAGGTTATCATCTTATGCAGTCTATTTTAAGTCAGACTTGAAACACATATATACTACATGGTAGCAAATACAACCTTAAATTTCTACCATCATACAAAAATCCATACCAACCCAAAATATTTGAGACTTGTTGTTGCTTCCCTGGTCTAAAAAGAGATAAACTAATAACCAGAGACTTCATTGGGACTAAAGTTTTAGAAATGTTGCTTTGGGTTATGAGATCATCTTAAGATGTTGACGTCACATGGCATGTACTCTTTAACCTTGGTAAAGATGGTTGTGAGCCATGTGGCTGCCTACTTCCTGACAAAGTCACCAGCAATAGGGAGGAAAGTCACATGGTTGTTATTAAAAATGAGAACTGAATTCAAGTTACATGCACATATACAAACAGAATGAATCCAAGTTACATACATACATATATAGAGATGAATCTACATTACATACACATGTACATATCACACATACATATCCCAAACATGAGTTTAATCTCTCTCCCCCCACACACGTATAAACTTTGATGATTACAAGCCTTTTGTTCTTTTGTTATAAGTTTAAAGATAAATTACAGATGACATAGATGCTAAACCATACCTAATGAGCAAGTTACAAATCCTGAGATAAGAGGTTGCAACATAATCCTAAAATACATATTTATTTTGAGAGCAGAGCACAGACAAATCATAGAGATAAAAGGGTTTTCCTTTTGCATTCATTTAATATATTTATTTATTGTTTATTCCCCTTTTTACTTTCAGTCCCTTCCCCCACATCCCCACTGCCCCCCCCCCCACTCCCACACCATTTCTATTCAGAAAAAGGCAGACTTTGCATTGATATCAACAAAACTTTGGCATAAAAGGTTGTGGTAAAATTAAGCACATCCCCTTTTATTAAGGATGAACAAGGCAACCCAGTATGAAGAATAGGGTCCCAATAGTCAGCAAAAGAGTCAGAGATAGTCCATGATCCCACTGTGAGAAGACCAAGCTACACAACCATAACATATAAGTAGAGGGCCTAGATCAGTACCATGGTCCTGGTTATTGGTTCAGCTTCTGTGAGCCCCTATGAGCCCAGGTTAGTTGATTCTGTGGGTTTTCTTGTGATATCCTTGATTCCTCTGGCTCCTACAATCCTTCCTCCCTCTCTTTTATAGGATTTGCCAAGCTCCCCCTATGTTTTCCTGTAGGTTTCTGCATCTGTTTCCATCAGTTGCTGGATGAAACCTCTCTGATGACCTTTGGACTAGGCACCAATCTATGAGTATAGCGGAATATTATTAGGCAACATTACATTAATATTTTCCCTCTCCAGTTGTGTTTGGCATGATTCTAGGTCTCTGGATCATCAAACCTGTGGGTCATTTTGCTCCAGGCAGTGTCAAGGGTGGGCTCACTTTCATGACAAAGGTCTCAAGCTAGACCAGTCTTTGGTTGGCCACTCCCTCGATCTCTATGCCACAGCACATATGTAGAAGATTATGTGGGCTGAGTTGGTATACAATACCTCCAGTAGAAATCTTACCTGGTCACAGGCAGATGGCAGATTCAAGCTACCTATCCACTACTGCTTGGAGTCTTAAATGGGGTCATCTTTGTAGATTCATGGGAGTTGCCTGTGCAATAAGTTTCCATCTCTCCCCCAAGTTCCCCCCTTTTCCAGTTATTTCTTAAAGTAATACCCTCCTTTATCCCACACACCTGCTCATGCTTCCATCTCCGCCTGCCCCCAATCTGCCCTCAACATCGATTCTATTATTTCCCCTTCTGATGGAGATCCATGCATCTCCCTTGAGCCCTCCAGCTACCTAGCCTCTTTGGATCTGTGGGGTGTAGCATGGTAATCCTTTGCTTTACAGCTAATAATCACTTATGAGTGAGTACATGTCATGTCTGTCTTTATTCATCTGGATTACCACACTCTGAAAAAAATTTTTTAGTTCCACTCTTTTGCCTGCAAATTTTCATGATATCATTGTTTTTAACAACCAAGTAAAGAAATATGCCACAACCTCAGAGACAAACCACTTCAGAGTAAAGGGTTGGGAAAGGATTTTTCAACCAAATGGATCTTAGAAACAAGTTGGTTTAGCTATCCTAATATCTAACAAAATAGACTTCAAACTAAAATCATTCAAAAGAGACAAATAAGGACATTTCATATTTGTCACAGGAAAAATCTCTCAGGATGAAATCTCAATACTGAACATCTCTGCCCCAAACATAAGGGCACTATCATACATAAAAGAAACACTTCTAAAGCTTAAATCACACATTAAACTTTACACACTAATAGTGGGAGACTTAGATACCCCATTCTCACCACTGGACAGGTCTGTCAGATTAGTAGAGAAATAAGGGAACTAGCAGATGTTATGACTCAAATGGACTTAACAGACATCTATAGAACATTCCGTTCAAACATAAAAGAATATACCCTTCTTCTTAGCACTTCATGAAACCTTCTCAAAAATTGACAACCTAATCAGTAACAAAGCAAATTTCAACAGATACAGAAAACTTGGAATAACCCCATGTATCTTATCGGATCACCATGGCTTAAAGTTAGAATACAACAGTAATAAATAATCCTCTATTATACTCAATTCTGAGCTAGTGTGGGATTTCTTTTAAGTGTCTGTCTTCAATAAATTCTTTATGAAGCTACTCAAGTGCTATGAGCTTTCCTTCTAGCTCTGTTTTAAGTATGTCTATAAATTTGGGAATGTTGTGCATTCATTTCTATTAAGTTCTAAAAAGTCTTTAATTTCTTTTTATTTCCTACTTGATACAGAAGTCATTTGGCAGAAAGTGTTCCATTTCTGTGAGTTTGTAGGCTTTTCATTGGTTCAGTTGTTGAAATCCAGCTTTAATCCATGGCAGTCCAGGATGCATGGGGATATTTCAATTTTATTGTATCTGTTGAGACTTACTTTTTGACTGAATGTGACACATTTTGGAGGATGTTCATGAGAGGATGAGAAGAAAACATATTCTTTTGTGTCTGGCTGAAATGTTCTGAAGATATCGGTTAGATCCAGTTGGTTCATATTATTTAGTAGCTCAAGTGCTTCTATTCAGTTTTTGTCTGAATGATCTATTCATTGATGGGAGTGAGGTATTGAATTCTTCCACGCTCAGGGTCTGGGGGTCATCATGTAATTTAAGCTATAAGAGTGTTTCCTTTATAAATGTGGGTGCCCTTCGTTTGGGGGCATTGATGTTGAGAATTGAGTCATCATCTTGACAGATTTTTTCTTTTATGAGTATCCTTCCACATCTCTTTCGATTAACTCTGGTTTGAAGTCTATTTTGTTAGATATTCCAACAACTATACCAGTTTGATTCTTGGGGCCATTTGCTTCAAAAATCTTTTTTCCAATCCTTCACTCTAAGCAAAGTCTATCTTTAATGCGGGCATATGTTTCTTGTATGGAGCAGAAGAATGGATCTTGTTTTTGCATCTACTCTGTTAATCTGTGTCTTTTCATTGGGGAATTGCATCCATTGATATTGATATATATCAATGACCAGTGGTTGTTAATTCCTATTATTTTGTTGTGACTGTCGGTGGTGGTGGCAGTAGTGGTGGTGGTGGTGTGTGTGGAGGGAGAGAGAAAGGAAAGAGTTCTCTTCATCGAGGGGGGCATTTTTGGGTTAGTGAGAAACAAGGCTCCAGGGAAACCCTCCATGAATCCACAAGGATGAATAATCACAGCTAAAACTCCTAGCAGTAGTGGAGAAGGTGCCTGAACTGGACATCTACCATAATCAGATTGGTGACTATCCTAATCAGAGATACTTTACCCAGTAATTGATAGAAGCAGATGCAGAGATCCACAGCCAAGCACTGGGCTGAGCTCTGGAAGTCTTGCTGAAGAAAATGAGAAGAAATTGTATGAGCCAGGGGGTTAGGATGGGGGAACCCACAGACCATTGACCTGAACTCATGGGAGCTCATTGATTCTGGACCATCATTGAACAAGTCTGCATGGGACCAACTTTGGCCCTCTGCATGTGTGTGACAGTTGTATAGCCTTTTCTCTTTGTAAGGTTCCTAGTAGTGAGATTAGGATATCTCCCTGGTGCTTAGCCAGCCTTTGGAAACCTGTTCCTCGTGCTGGATTGATTACCTTGGCCAGCCTTGATGCAAGAGGAGGAGCTTGGTTCTGCCTCAACTTGATGTGGCATGCTTTGCTCAAGCCCTTGGGTAGCATGCCCCTTTCTGTATGAAGATGGAGAAAGAGTGGATAGGAAGGGGATAGATGGAAAATTGGGGAGTGGGAGGACAGGAGGGAGAAACAGTGCAATCATTCTACAAAATAAAAAATGTTATTTAAATAAAATTTTAAAAAGGGAGAGTAAAACGACAACAACAAAAACATAAAGAAATCTACATCCATAGAGGAGGAGAGAGAGGGAGTCACGAAACACAGCACTGTGCAGGTGTATTCCTACAAGTTCCAAAGGGGATGAGAGAACTGAAGCCGTGGGGCTGGGGGCTGGAGCCAGAGATGGCCAGGAGAGAACAGGGAGAAAGGGAGCTAGTACGTGTCTTTAGCAGAGACCCATAGGGTATCAAAGATCATAGTCAAGAAAGAAAGTTGCCGACTTGGTGAGAGCTCTCAGGGTTAAGAAGCTGGCTCCTGGCGCAAAAGATACCTATGGTACTTGACAAGGAGAGGGACAAGGAGAAACAAACAATAACTGAGAAGCACATATGTGTCTGTTTGGGTGGCACCAAAGGTCGGAGGGAAGCAGCCAATGGAGAGTTGGACTCTCAGATTTGGAAGCAAATCCACAAACAAATGATCTGTATAAACCTTAGGAGAGCTAGGCAAATGTATTGATGTGGGAAGGTCATTTGCCTATCTGTTGCTTTCAGTGGTTAATTAATAAAGAAACTGCTTGGCCTGATAGGTCAGAACATAGGTGGGTAGAGTAAACAGAACAGAATGCTGGGAAGAAGGGAAGTTAGGCAGTCGCCATGCCTCTCTTCGCTGAGACAGCCGCGATGGAGCCAGCCGTCAGGTCAGACATGCTGAATCTTTCCCGGTAAGCCACCATCTCGTGGTGCTACACAGATTATTAGAAATGGGTTAATCAAGATGTGAGAATTATCCAAAAGGAGGCTAGATAAAATGGGCCAAGCAATGTTTAAATGAATACAGTTTGTGTGTTGTTATTTCTGGGGCTAAGCTAGCCCTGCAGGAGCTGGGCAGGATGAAAAGCAGGCCTGCCTGCCTCATCACTACAATGTGCGCACAAACCAAGGTAAGAGATATCATGGAGAATGAATGGCAAAGCACTCCTTGGTTGTAGGGAGATTCCAGAAGTTGAGAGAGAATGAGACTTGGGGTTAAGAAACCTCCTCCTTAGGAACAGGGACTGGGGAAGAGGCAGGCATTGAACTCTAAGGGCAATAATGGGGGGAAAAGTATGGCAAACTGAGCTCTAAGGAAAATAGTGAAAGGAAACAGTGGAGAATCAACTCCTTTGCCTGCCTCACAAGTTATCCTAGCCCATTCAAAATGCTCCTCCCGGAGTCTATCTCAGTGACTGTCTGGATGTGCAACTAGATCTCTGTAGACATGACATTAATATTACTGAAAAGATTATGATGTGAGATCAGGTCTTAGCCATTTCTTTTATTAATAAAAAAAAACAAACGCCAAAAAAAAAAAAAACCAAAATGCTCCTCCCTTCCCAGACTAAGGAGAGACTGGACAATATGAAAGAGGCCTCTAAACCTAAGTTCAACTCCCCATCTTCACTCTCTTGGGGCATGGGGTTCTCTCTCCTCCCCTTCCACGCCCAGTAGTAGAATAGGAAAAAATCGCCAGGTTCATTGACCATTTCCCTCTCTGATATTCTAGGTGAGGAGTTGTCATTTATTTTCTTCCATTGAAGCAAATAGGCCCTCATGATGGGCAATCCTGGTTTCTCCATTGCTTATTCTAAACTGTGATTCAAACAATACCCAAAAAGGTAGACAACCAGATGCTATGGCATGCACACATAAACACACATTCTCAAAATAAGTAAATGTGATTGTTTTCGGAAATGTGTCTGAAAACATGTATAATTCAATACACATTTGTGGTTAATCTGAACAGCATCACCACCTCATGTAAAGTACCAATGCTTTATGGAACTATGATATGATTGTGGTCAAATTTGTGATTAAACCTAATGAATGCAATAGACATAGCTCGAGAAGACACATGTCAGTCAGGGTACTGTCTACTCAGATATTCACAATGAGACAAAGAAATAGGTATTTTTCATCTTCCTTCTTTTCTTTCCTCATCTTTCTTTTCTTTTTAAAATCATCTTATTTTACATATTGATCCCAGTTCCCTCTCCCTCCCATTCTCCCACTCCTCCCACCTTCTCCCCAGCCCGCCCACCATCCACTCCTCAGATAGGTTGATGCCTCCCATGGGGAGTCAACAAAGTCTGTTAGATCACTTGAAGTAGAGTATCCCTCCTTAGGGAATGGGCTCCAAAGAACCAGTTCATGTACTAGAGATAAATATTGGTTTCACTGCTAGTGGTCCCACAAACTGACCAAGCCACACAACTGTCACCCTCATTCAGAGGGTCTAGTATGGTCTTATGCTGGTTCCTCAGCTGTCAGTCTGGGGTCAGTGAGCTCTCATTAGCTTGAGTCAGCTGTTTCTGTGGGTATCACCATTATGGTCTTGACCTGTTTGCTCATGATGTCACTCTTCCTGGGCTGGACTCCAGGAGTTTGACCCAGTGCTTAGCTGTGGATCTCTGCATCTGCTTCCATCAGTTGGTGGATGATGGTTCTATGACGAAAACTAAGGTAGTCATGAACCTGATTACAGGGGAAGGGCAGTTTAGGTACACTCTCCACTATTGCTTAGCTTCTTGGATGGGGTCATCCTTGTGGTTTCCTGGGAGTTTCCCTAGTGCCTGATTACTTGCTAACCCCACAATGGCTTCCTCTTTCAAGGTATCTCTTTCCTTGCTCTCCCTCTCTGTTTTTTTTACCCTACTCGATCTTCTCAATCCCTCATGTTCTCCTCCCTTCTCCCGTTTTTTCTCCTCCCCACTCTGCTACCACCCTCCCCTCCTTCTCCCATGCTGCCAATTTACTAAGAAGATCTTGTCTACTTCCCCTTCCCAGGAGAATCCATGTATGTCTCTCTTAGTGTTCTTCTTGTTTCCTGTAGGCTCGTTATCCTTTGTTTTAGGGGTGTTGAGGTATCCCACTATTAGTGTATGAAGTTTGACATGTGATTGAGCTTTGTAGTGTTTCTTTTAAAAATGCCCTTGTATTTGGGGCATAGATGTTCAGAATTGAGACATTATCTTGATGAATTTTTCTTGTGATGAATATGAGATACCCTTCTTTATTTCTTTTGATTAGTTTTAGTTTGAAGTCTATTTTGTTAGATATTACAATAGCTATAGCAGCTTGTTTCTTAGGTCCATTTGATTGGAAAATCTTTTCCCAACCCTTTACTCTGAGGCGATGTCTGTCTTTGATGTTGAGGTGTATTTCTTGTATCTAGCAGAAGGATGGATCCTTTTTCTGTATCCAGTTTGTGAACCTGTGTCTTCTTATAGATGAATTGAGACCATTGATATTAAAATAAATTAATGATGAGTGTTTGTTAGTATCTGTTATTTTTGGTTTCATTGGTGGTGGTGGTAAGTGTGAACCATGTTTCCCTTCTTTGGGATTTGCTATTGTGGGGTTATCTATTGCCTGTGTTTTTGTTGGTCTAGCTAGCTTCCTTGGGTTGGAGTTTTCCTTATAGTACTTTCTGTAGGACTCAATTTATGGATAGAAATTATTTAAATATGTTTTTATGGATTGTTTTCTTTATCTATGGTGACTGAAAACTTTGCTGGTTATAGCTGTCTGGCCTGGTATTTATAGTCTCTTAGTATCTGCAGAATGCCTTCCCAAGACCTTCTGGATTTCATAGTTTCCATTTAGAAATCAGGTGTAATTCCAACAGGTCTTCCTTTTTATGTTATTTGACATTTTCCCTTTGCAGTTCTTAGTATTCTTTCTTAATTCTGTATGTTTAGTGTTTTAATTATTATGTGGCAAGGGGATTTTTGCTTTTTTTGGTATAATCTATTTGGTGTTCTGTTAGCTTCTTGTATCTTCATAAGCATGCCCTTTTTTTTTAGGTTGGGAAACTTTTCTTCTATGATTTTATTGTATATGTTTTCTGTGCTTAAAAGCTGTACTTTTTGTCTTTCTTTTGTCCCTATTTTTGTTAGGTTTGGTCTTTTCATGGTATCTCAGATTTCCTGAATATTTTATGTTAAGAGTTTTTTGGGTTTTTTATTTTCTTTGGCCAATGAGTCTATTTCCTCTATCATATCTTTGACACCAGCAATTCTCTCTTCCATTTCTTATATTCTGTTAGTTATCCTTGCATCTGTACCCAGATTTTCCATTTCTAGAATTCTCTCTGTTTGTCTTTTCTTTATTGTTTTTATTTTAGTTTTCATGTCTTGAACTGTTTGAACGGTTTGTTTCACCAGTTTAATTGTTTTTTCTTTGTTTTCTTGAGTTTCTTTAAAAAATTTATTGATTTCTTCCATTTTTTTGTTTGTATTTTCCTCTATTTCTTTAAGGGAATTTTCTATTTTCTTTAAGGGTGTCTATTATCTTCATAAAGTTATATTTAAGGTCTTTTTCTGCATTAGGATGTGCAGGTCTTGCTGGTGTAGAGCGAAGAGTTTCTGGTGGTGCCACATTGCTCTTTATGTCGTTGAATGTGTTCTTACACAGCCTATCTCTTCCTTCAGTGGGTGGATATAACATGATCGGGGCCTGCTTGTTGGGGTTTCTGTCTCGCCCAGTTCCCCACAGCTGGCAAGCCCAAAGAAAATCACACAGAGTTATAAAGCTGATTGGCCCATTAGCTCAGGCTTCTTATTAGTTCTTGTAACTTATATTAACCCATTATTGTGATCTATTTTTGCCATATGGCTTGGTACCTTTTTCGATTGGCAGGTCACATCCTGCTTCCTTGGAGGTCTGTGCAGGACTGGGAGGAATCAACTTTTTTCCCAGAATTCTCCTGTTCTCACTGTATCATTTCTACTTCCTGTCTGGTTTTCCTGCCTATACTTCCTGCCTGGCCAATCAGCATTTATTTAAAACATGATTGACAGAATACAGACAATTCTCCTGCACCAGGTGGAAGGTAGGGTCTGTGCTTCATGTGTTCTCTCTTCCTCTAATTGGTGAAGGTGGGGTCTGTGACTTAGATGGTCACACTTCCTCCAGGTGTGGGCAAGTCTGTGCCTCTGGTGGACACTTGTATGATTCAGAAGCTCTTCTGTGTGTAGGTGGGGCAAAGGCTTCAGTGGTTGTAGATGCCATGGTGATGGGGGTTTGAGGAGGCTGTTCTCAGGTCTCCTGGACTCCAGTGGGTGAGGGTGGGGTACAGGATGTACCTCCAAGGATTATGGCCTAGAAAGTAGGGTCCTCTAGGAGGTCAGCCCCATACTTACCTCTCCCAGTGGGGACAGGGCAAAGGCTCTGGTGGTCGCAGATGCTGTGAGAGGTGGTTGGGGGAGGGAGGTGAAGTTGCTTCCAGGTCTCCTGGGCTCTGGTGGGTGGAGGTAGGGTACAGAATGTGCCTCCTGGGGCTATGGTCTAGAGAGGCCCTCTGGCGAGCCAGGTACTCATGTCTCCAGGTGGGGGCAAGGTCAAGGTTCCAGTGGTTGCAGATGCCATGGGAGGTGTTTGGGGATGTAGGGAGGCTGTTTCTGAGTCCATGGGGCTCTGGTTGGTGGGGGTGAGCACAGGATCTATGGCCTAGAGACATCTTCCTGCTTTTTCTTTTCCATCTTCCTCTTCTGCTAATTCCCAGGCAATTTTAATGGTACCCTGTTTGGTGCTTTGAATGAGACAAGTCTCCCCTAGGCTTAGATATCTGAATTCTTGGTCCCTAGTTAGTGATGGAGCTTGGAGAAGTTTAAGAAGTGTAGCCTTGTTAGAGGAAGTATGCCACTTGGGGTAGACTTTGGGAGTTCGTAGCCTTGGCTTACTTCTAGTTGGCTCTCTCTGCTTTATGTTTGCAATTGATGATGTGAACTCTTAGCTGCCATTCCTTCCTGCTATGTCTTCCCTCTGGAGCCCTAATTCCAAACAAACCCTTCTGTAGTTTTCTTCTGTCCATGATATTTTATCACAGCAACAAAATTTAACTAATCCAGAGATTGATACCAGAGTGTATTATTGTTGTAAAAAACTTGACCATGGTTCCTCTCGTCTGGTTGTTTGTTTGTTTGTGAAAGTGGAAGGCTTTGGAATTTTGAACTAGAAAAATGGTTGACTGCTGTGAGCAGGGAATGACCATTCTTTCTGATAGGAGCCTGAACAACAGTGCTGAGATCATTGAAGACTGTGGAAGCCCAGGTAAAGAACTTTCAAAGGGAAATAATATTAGCACTGCACTCATGTGATATTTTGACAAATATTCTGCCTGCTTTCTGTCCATGCCCCCAGAACATGTCTAAGGCTAAATTTAAAAATGTTTACTCATTTTCTTTGGTGGAAGAAATTTTAAGGTAGTACTAACATTAATAAGTGTATGTTTGTTGGAGGAAGCCATTGGCTCCTTGTTAGTTTCCTGGCCACCAGGCTAGCTTAGATCCGAAATAATCAAACAGAAACTGTATTAGTTAAATCACTGCTTGGCCCATTAGCTCTAGCTTTTTATTAGCTAACTCTTATGTTAATTTAACCCATTTCTCTTAGTCTGTGTATCTCCACATGACTGTGGCTTAACAGGTAAAGTTTCCAGTGTCTGTCTCCAGTGACCCCATGGCTTCTCTCTCTGACTCTGCCTTCCTCCTCCCATGCTATAGGCCAAGCCAGTTTTCTTTATTCTTTAACCAATAAAATCAACACACAGACAGAAGCACCTGCCATACATATGTTTGCTAATGATAACACTTATGCAACTCTGTTGGGCTCTCCAGCAGATAGGACTGAAGCAGAGCCAGTCCCACTGGTCTCTCCCTGGGGCTGAGCAAGATGGTGAGTGTTGACCGTAGAGACCTCCCCTGGCCACCTGAAAGAAACACACTGAGTTGGGAGTTTTGATGAAGCAGAATCTCATTTAATTGTATTAGACAGGAACATATATAGGGTTGTGATGTGGGTGGGAGTCTTGGGATGGGGTGAGGTGGAGTAAGGAATAAGGACCAATAATACTCTACCACATTAGCAGTGGTTGGGCAGAGATAAGTTTAGGTCAGGATGTGCTGAGTCACTTATATGCGGAAGTCATGGCCAAAGACAGGTCTCCAAACTCAAGCTAGGCTCAGAAAGTTACACTGGGCCTCATGCTGGGGCCTCATGAGACCCAACATAAGTCTATAATGAAAAACAGCAAGTGGGACAGAAAAATACAAAATGTACAGTTTGGAGAATAAAGCACCAGGAAGCTCAATTTTAAAGGAAATTATCACCATTCAGGAGAAGCCAGCTCTGCAAGACCTCACTCTGCTGTTTCTAACTTATGAAAAAGCGCCTAAGGTGTTCTCAGCCCCTAGAAATCAATTGAATAAAAAAGGCTACTATTAATGTGATTTAAGGGGGACCAAGATCCATTCTGAGCTGTCAGCGGGGCTGACTTTCGAAATATGAAGCATGCAAAAGTGAAATGGTCACTTTTTTTTTTTGCTCCACACTTTCAGGTAGTCACTGCAGCAAGGCAACGTGTGGCAACAGTGTCCCCTGTATGGAGGTTCTGAGAAGACAGGGGCCCTGAGAGTGTATGACACTGTAAAGGTGAAGTGTGGGTTTCAATGGAGGCTTCAAGATGTTGGAGATGCTAGAATCACGAGACATCTTTCAAGGAGAGCTACATATAAAGAGTTGAATCATCCAGAGAAAGAGAGAGACAGAGAGAGAGAGAGAGACAGAGATAGAGAAAGAGAGAGAGAGAGAGAGAAAGAGAGAGAGAGAGAGAGAGAGAGAGAGAGAGAGAGAGAGAGAGAGAGAGAGAGAGAGAGAACTTTTTCAGAAAGCAAAGCTGGAAAGGCAGAGCCCTTTAAGTATGTTGAGAGCACTGCCTGCTCTTCCAAAAGCCCTGAGTTGAATTCACAGCAACCACATGGTGACTCATAGCCATCTGTAATGAGATCTTGTGCCCTCTTGAGGAAGAGACCTGGTCAGTTGTCCTCATCAGCTTAGATCATGAAACCCTATATGGACAATTTCAACAGACCCCTTGTATGCTTCAGCGTTGACAGAGCATAAATTTCACTTCATTTTCATTCACATGAAGCTACAGGATTTGGTGTTTTTCCTGCTGGGTTTCAATCCTGCTTTAGTAGAACAGTGATGTTCCTCGTGATGGCACCATTCCTCCCTTTAGAATGGGAATGTATATTCTGTGCCACTCTATGTTGGAAGCATCTACTCTACTTCTTTTATTTTGCATGAGGCTACAGAAAGAGATGAACCTGAGTCACAGAAGAGACTGTAAACTTTGAATTCTAAGCAATGCTGAAACTGTAAAACACGATGGGACTTCTGAATTTTGACTAAAATGCATTTTGTAGTATGATATGATATAGCCATTGACCAGGGAGCAGAACATAGTGATGGGAATCAGAATGTCCTCTCTGGTCCCAGGCATTTGAATATTTGCTTTGTCGTTGGTGGCTCTGTTTGGGGAGGTTTAGGAGATGTGGTCTTGCTGGAGGAAGATCATCACTGGTAGTGCGCTTTGAGAACCTATAGCCTCACTGTGCTTGCCCTTACATCTCTCTGCTTTATTTTTTAGTTGACTGTGTTGTTTTTCTGCCTTGTGATCCAAACATCAGGCCTGCTTGCTGCAATACTTCCCTGCCGTGTTAGACTCTTATCCACTT
The DNA here is from genome assembly GCF_950005125.1 of Chionomys nivalis. Classification (NCBI taxonomy): domain Eukaryota; kingdom Metazoa; phylum Chordata; class Mammalia; order Rodentia; family Cricetidae; genus Chionomys; species Chionomys nivalis. The sequence goes on along the minus strand of NC_080108.1, from coordinate 31,544,652 downwards.
AGAACCATTAAATAAACAAACTAAATTAACTCTAAACTAAACTCGTCCATAAGTTACCTTGGTCATGGTGTTTTAGCAGAGCAACAGAAAGGGAACTGATATACCGCAGTACTTTCAAATTTTTCTTCAAACTTGTAAACTTTTCTTCTTCCTCAATTCCCTCCCCTTCCTCCTCAGTTTTCTTCCCCAGCAACATTAGTGGGATTCTCACCAAACTTTCCTTTCGATCTGTGGTCAGCAACATGCTTTCTGCCCTTCTTAAGTTTCAGAGTATTAGGGATGCCTTGGTGGTTTCTTCATTACTTATGTCAGTCTGTACCTCACCCAGATGTTTTGCCACATCTCCAATAGGTGGCAAGGTTTGTGGCTTTAATCTCAGGGTAAAATCTGAACTATGAGGAGCCTTCACAGTGGTCTTTTTGAAGACATTAGTCCCTTTCCTTATTGCCTCCTGTATCGGACCCATATGCCTTAATTTCCAAGTTACAATGAGCTTTATCCATTTTTCTGTGTGTGATTTCAATAAATTTTTATCTCTCTTTCCTGGATATTGTCTTCTGCAACAGGTCATTTCTTGGAAAACTCTCCCAAATTGACAGAGAACTCTGAGTTTTTCTTTTACATGTTTTTCTCTGCACATTTGCACACACACACACACACACACACACACACACACACACACAAAGGCAGATGTAGACATCTCACCCTTTGTTTTTTTAGGTAGGTCACCTTTAGCAATCCTGACTGTGTGCCTCACTAGTCTGATGTGGTTCATTTTTTGTTAATTTACAATTTGGTCTTGTAATATATATCTATCATTTATCTGTCTGCCTGTGTGTCTATCTATGTATCATCTATCTATCTATCTATCTATCTATCTATCTATCTATCTATCTATCTATCTATCATCTATCTATCATCTCTATCTATCATCTATCATATCTATCTATCATCTGTCTATCTATCTATCTATCATCAATCTATTCTGTCTATCTATCTTGTCTATCTATCTATCTATTTTGTCTGACTGTCTATCTATTTATCTATCATCAATCTATTCTATCTATCTATCTATCTATCTATCTATCATCTATCATGTATCTATCATCAATCCATCTATCTATCTATCTATCTATCTATCTATCTATCTATCTATCATCACAATTTTGAGCCAGTGTCCTGTTGCCTAGCTATCCTCACAGTGCAGTCTCCCTCGCAGCCAGGACTGTGTGTGGTATCAAAGAACACATTTACCTTTGCGTATATATGTCCCTTTTGTTTCCCAACAATTCTTTTTTTAAAAGATTTTTTCTTTCTTTTTTATGATGTATTTATTATGTATACAGTGTTCTGCCTGTATTATCTGTGGGCCAGAAGAGAACATGAGACCTCATTACAGATGGTTGTGAATTACCATGTGGTTGCTGGGAATTGAACTCAGGTCCTCTGGAAGAGCCCAACAATTCTTATAAATATTTCACTGTGTGTTTCAAAGTTTGTTTAACCATTCCCCAAGTGGTAAATTAAGAAGCTAAATAAAACATATTTACCTTTCGAAAAGGACAATCTCTGTTGTTCAAACATATTTATAACAGCGATTTTCTTGCCCTAAATCATGGCAAGCTAGTTCGATTGTCTTTTAAAGGTAGAAGAGTTGGAAAGGTTTAGGTTCTTGGTGGCAAATGTGTATTTAGAGAGAAATGCTGGAATCTTTCAAGTACCCTTTCTTAGTTCCTCAAGTCCTGTGCCCCAGATAAACACAGGAGTGGCATGCATGTTCCTTATCCAATCAGTAGGTTTTAGAGCCTTTTACACTCCTTCTCTATGCTGGACACTTTTCATGGACCATTGATGAATTCTACCAACTTACTGACAGGTACAAGCTAAGTTATTACCAACACGGAGATGTGACTGCGGGCGAGTGCTGCTCTAAAAATAATTTACGTACACTGTCTTTTCTGGTCTCTCATTATCCCGAGACAGAGGAGGCAAATGGTAGTTCAGCCATTTACTAAAAGGCAGTGTTGCCCAGTGACCCTCTGATATGTCTGCTTACCCATGCTCTTTCACGAGGAAAGGAAATTCTTTGGCTCTCCATAATTGCATCACAAGCCTCCAGAAAACTTAATCATTTGAAGCAATAGCTATCACTTATTTGCTTATGATGCTGAAATTTGGTTAGGGCTTGGTGAAGATGGTGTACATTTGCTTCATTGGATTTATGTTTGGTCTGGAATTTTCTAGCTGGACTTGTTTGCACCATGCAGTCTGTGTCTTCATTGAGTATCTGAATCCGAGAGCCTGAGTGGGTATCTTTCTTCTTCCTGTGTGACCTGCTTGGACTTCCTTGTAGTGTGGCCATCTCAGGCATCTCCTATGACTCAGCATTCTTTCACAATAACTGGTGTTCTTCAGAATACAAAGAGCAACTAATTCCTTTATAATCTCGGGATATAGAAATTTAAGACAGTCTCTTCTACCTTATTTGGCCAAAGCAATCACAAAGCCAGATCAGCTTTATAAGATAACTGGATAAACAATCTTATGTTTAGATAAGGTCAAATTTGTATTACAAGAACTTAGAGGATGGGTCTGGTGCTACTGTAGTGGAAATATTCAGAAACTGCATTGTAGACAACTGGAAAGTCTGCAGAGAAGAAAGAAGTGTCACAGACAGAGCTTATGAGAGTGGTGTATTACTTCCAGTGTGCAAACTGAAGGACAGGTTCACAGAGGGCTCCTTTGAATTGACATTGTTGGACAGATAGATTTGCTTGTATGAACAAATTGGCTCCAGGATATGTGAGCCAAGATGTTTTTGCTGTTGTTGTTGTTTGTTTAGTGTGTGTGTGTGTGTGTGTGTGTAGACAATTCAAGACCCATGAGTCAATCTGTTTCTGGGCAAAAGATGAACTGAGGGACAGAGATGACTAACATGATTGCCTTTCTTTGGCATTCTGGAGAACAAGAACATGTTGTTTTTGTGGATATTAAAAATATTGGAAGAGATTGAGATCATCTCTCATCCCTTCCTTCAATTTGACACATGGAAGCAGCTTCCTCTCAGAGGACTGTTGTTAGGTAGACACATATATTTTTGTACACGTACATTGCCATTGACCCCAGACTGAGAGAAAATAGGCCATTTTGTTCCTGCTATGTTTTCTCTGGGGCTCAGCCTTCCTGAACCCTTGGCACTGCACCTGTAGCGCAGGCACAGCTGTGGATGGCATCACCAAGGTAATTATGAGAAGAATATGCTAATAAGCAGATGCCTGTGATTAATGTGCCTTTTCTATTGCCTAGCTAACTCAAGCTGTATTTGTTGGGAAAAGCTAATTAAATTGAAGTCAGTCAGATGCCTCAGCAAATATTTTATTTGATGTCTTACAGGACAATGGATGGCACTGATGTTTATTTTTCCACCTGTGTCTAAGACTTGGGGTAGAGCCAGGCTTTGAGCTAAGCCTCTGCTCACATGAGTTTCATGTTGCACAAACAGGGGTTCGGTGGTGCACCTGGAGCTTTTTATCTTGTTAATGTTAGGGTATTGTGGTGCTGCTGCATATTTGTTCTCTTACGAGTAAATGAGATTGACTTGAAAAATATAGACTCCAGAGCTACTAATCCTTCAATCTAACCTCTCCCTGCACATCTGTTTTGATGTCTCCTTTGTGAATCTCTGTTGTGAGCATTTTTGATACTTAAGCATCCAGTCTCTCTAAGTGGCCTTGGAGTCTGTTCTTCTCCATCACAGAGGATCTCTCACTGCAACATCATGGTGCTGGACTTCAATGCCTGGATTGCTTGATTTGGCTTCTCTTCTGAGACATATTTACTTGTTTCAGCAAATGGAGGTCATGATGGTGACTTTTGTGTGGTAATTTCATAGAACAAACCTTGCAAAATTTCTTTTCCTTGTGTGTAGCTCTGATATTCCTTAGAGATGGAGAACAGAAGAAAGTGTGTTGGAGGCAAGTAGTTGTTTATTTTGGGTTCAATTGATAGTTTTCTTTAAAGACTTCATTTGAATATTAGATTCCCATGTAGACAGATGACCATCTAAGACATCCAGGCCCTCGAACTGAGCAATCACTGGATTCTTGGCCTTTCTATCAGTAGATAATAACCCTTGTTGGATTAGCCAGACCACAACTGCAAGCTACTCTAATAATTTCCATATATATTCCATTCTGTTACTCTAGAGAACCCTGACTAATACAATAATAAAGTTTGTTTAAAAATATTTCAGCAGAGTAAAACAATTTCCTTCTGCGAGATGCTGCATAGCCATGATAAATATGCAGGCGAGAACACCCAGCAGGCATCCTCCTCAGTTCCCATTCCTAACACAGAAGGGTCCTATGCCTCACCAGGAGTGCCCAGAGGTCGGCCTCACAGTCTTCTGTGATTGGCTAATGCAGAGTGGTACATTTCTAGGGAGAAATTAAACTTAAGCATACATTTGGATTTTAGAAAATAAATTTCCCTGGAGGAATTTGAAATTCTACCAAGTTGCTTCCTTATGGTTAGTAATTTAAATCAACTTTTGTCTTATTCAACCATTTGATAGAAAAAATACTACATTTTGTTTACATTTCCCACCATTTTCTCTCCTTTTACAATATATTTTCATTATTTCCTCCAGATTCTATTAGAATTGTTTGACTTTCTCATTTTTGGGTATTCATTCGTATTATTTTCATAAGATGTAGGAGTTTTGTCATATATAGCTGCTTCAATTAGAACTAACCCTTATATGCATGAGATCACATAATATCCAACTGTAATAAAGATTCCTAGGGGTTTTAGTTTGGGTTTTGTTGTTCTGAGGAAATACCATGACCACAGCAATTCTTATAAAGGAAAACATTCAATTGGGACTGGCTTACAGTTTCATAGGTCCATTATCTTTTTTTTTTTTTCTTCAGACTTTTTATTTTATTTTATTTTATTTTGGATTTTTCGAGACAGGGTTTCTCTGTAGCTTTTTTTTTTTTTAATTCCTTTTTAATTAAAATTTCCAACTGCTCCCCGTTTCCCATTTCCCTCCCCCTCCTCCCACATATTGCCCCCTCCCACCACTCCCCTCCCCCATCCCCACTCCTCTTCTCCTCCTCCCAGTCCATTCCCCCTCCCTCTCGATACTGAAGAGCAGTCCAAATTCCCTGCCCTACAGGAAGACCAAGGTCCTCCCACTTCCATCCAGGCCCAGGAAGGTGAGCATCCAAACAGGCTAAGCTCCCACAAAGCCAGTTCATGTATTAGGATCGAAACCTAGTGCCATTGTCCTTGGCTTCTCATCAGCCTTCATTGTCCGCCATGTTCAGAGAGTCCAGTTTCAACCCATGCTTATTCAGTCTCAGTCCAGCTGGCCTTGGAGAGCTCCCAATAGATCAGTTCCACTGTCACAGTGGGTGGGTGCACGCCTCGTGGTCCTGATTTCCTTGCTCATGTTTTCCCTCCTTCTGCTCCTCATTTGGACCTTAAGAGCTCAGACCGTTGCTCCAATTTGGGTCTCTGTCTCTCTCTCGATCTATCGCCAGATGAAAGTTCCTGTGCCATTCTCCTTGGCCTCTCGTCAGCTCTCATTGTCTGCCACATTCAGAGAGTCCGGTTTTATCCCATGTTTTTTCAGTAGCAGTCCAGCTGGCCTTGGTGGGCTCCCAATAGATCGGCCCCACTGTCTCAGTGGTTGGGTGCACCCCTCATGGTCCTGACTTCCTTGTTCATGTTCTCTCTCCTTCTGCTCCTCATTAAGAACTTTAAGGCATTGAAGAAAGAAATTGAAGAGGATACCAGAAAATGGAAGGATCTCCCTTGCTCCTGGATTGGGAGGATCAACATAGTAAAAATGGCAATTCTACCAAGGGCAATTTATAGATTCAATGCAATCCCCATTAAAATCCCATCAAAATTCTTCACAGATCTTGAAAGGACAATAATCAACTTTATATGGAGAAACAAAAAACCCAGGATAGCCAAAACAATCTTATACAATAAAGGAACTTCTGGAGGCATTACCATCCCTGACTTCAAACTCTATTACAGAGCTACAGTAATGAAAACAGCGTGGTACTGGCATAAAAACAGAGAAGTCGACCAATGGAATCGTATAGAAGACCCGGATTTTAACCCACAAACCTATGAACAACTAATTTTCGATAAAGGAGCTAAAAGTATACAATGGAAGAAAGAAAGCATCTTCAACAAATGGTGCTGGCACAATTGGATGTCAACCTGTAGAAGAATGAAAATAGACCCATATCTATCACCATGCACAAAACTCAAGTCCAAATGGATCAAAGACCTCAATATCAATCTGAACACACTGAACCTGATAGAAGAGAAAATGGGAAGTACCCTACAACATATGAGCACAGGAGATCGCTTCCTATGTATAACCCCAGCAGCACAGACATTAAGGGCAACATTGAATAAATGGGACCTCCTGAAACTGAGAAGCTTCTGTAAAGCAAAGAACACTGTCATTAAGACAAAAAGGCAGCCTACTGACTGGGAGAAGATCTTCACCAACCCCGCTACAGACAAAGGTCTGATCTCCAAAATATATAAAGAACTCAAGAAACTAGACTTTAAAAGGATAATTAACCCAATTAAAAAATGGGGCACTGAACTGAACAGAGAATTCTCTGTAGCTTTTTGGTTCCTGTCCTGGAACTAGCTCTTGTAGACCAGGCTGGCCTCCATCCATTATCAACATTGCAGGAAACACGACAGCATGCAGGCAGACATGGTACTGGAGAAGGAGCTGGTAGTTCTACATCTTGATCCACAGGCAACAGAAGGACAGACACTGCTGCACTAGGCCTAGCTTGAGCATATAAGACCTCAAAGCCCACCTCCACAGTGACACACTTCTTCCAACAATGCCACACCTATTCCAATGATGTCATACCTCCTAATAGTGCCACTGCCTATGGGCCAAGCCTTCATACACACAGGAGTCTGTGGGAGTCATTCCTATTCAAACCACCATATTAAGATATAATAAGTGAGGTCAGGCCTGAGGAGGTCATTACCTCTTTCTTTTTTCAAAACCATAAGATTGTAAGTAAAATTTATTCCTGAATTTTAAGCTAATTCAGTTAGTTGAAAATATAGCTAGTCCTTGAAGAGACTTCATAAAAATAGCATAGCCAGCCATATATTAGCACGTAAGTACAACATTGTCCACATATCCTCACAATGACTCCCTCTCTTTTCCTTTTACCTCTATATTTATTTTTTTTAAAAAAACTATCTTTTCTCATTTTGCATACCAATCATAGTTCACACTCCCTCCCTCATCCCGTTTCCTCTGCTTTCCCCCACCCTACCTTCCATCCACTACTCAGAGAGGATAAGGCTTCCTTCCCATGGAGAGTCAACAAGTCTAGCACATGGCTTTGAGGAAGGACCAATACCATGCCCACTGTATCTAGGTTGAGCAATTATCCCTCCAAAGAGAATGGGTTCCAAAAAGTGAGTACAAGCAGTAGGGATAAATCCTGGTCCCACTGCCAGTGGTCCCATAGTCTGCCCCAGCCATACAACTGTCACCCACATTCAGAGGGCCTAGTTTGCTCCTTTGCTGGTATTCCCCCATACAGTTATAACATTTGTATTGTATCACACTCGACCTGAGGTACTCAGTTACCCCCTTTCTTATATGATATGCTCTGGTGGGAGTCGAGTATCTGGAGAATTTGTGGCCTCTTTGATAAAGAGGAAAGTGCCTTGCCAGAAGGGTACTGTTATCCCTGGAGACCTGGTTTACCTTGAAGGGTAAAGGGCCAAATATTGGTTATCTTTCTTTGATCCCTTTATCCTCATAGGCTTCCAAGAGTTCATTGTTGGATGCCAGAAAAAGAGATTCACCAGTCTTATAATTTTGGCTTCTGTGTGGCATTCAGACAAGGCTTACACAAAGCAAACGAAATAGTTCCATATGAATTTATAGTTTCCCCAAGTGATTAAAGTCAAACATAAACACAGGTAATTATCTTGATTAGACATGCATTCTTATTCTTTCAAGATAGTTCTCATACATTTTACCAGGAGCAATCAGTATCACTGTTAATAATCAAATATATATCATTCTTAAGTTCCATCCTCCAAAAACCCTAAGCAACTTATGCAGACCCGGTGTAACTCAGACTTAAAATTTCATTTTGTTTTCTTAACCTTTTATTTTTCCATTCTAAAGACAAAATGTTATTTTGTCAAACAAAAGCCATCTCTTCTAAAGGCCATCTAAAATACCTGCTTTTCTTTTTTACCGTTTATACCAAAATTGTAATCTCATATTTATATCATTCTCAACTATTTTCTTTCATACCTACTTAATATTCTTTTTCCATTTTATTTCCTAGATTAAGAACAATCTACTGGAGCACAATTTTAGGGGCTGCATTGCTGAAGAACACTTTTTTCTCCTCCAGTGGCCATCAATTATCAGCAGCTTCCTGTATGGGGATGGGATCTCTTATCTCTCTCCTCCATCCATGCTATGCTTTCAGACAACCTGATAATGTGCAGTTCTTGTTCATTCAGTCACAGTCACTGTGAGTTAAGCATAATGTTTTGCATTAGCTTTCTTCAGTCAGCCACTATCTCTAGCTCTGCTCCCTAAGCCTTGGAGAACAGAGAATAATATAGATCTTCCCTTTAGGACAGAGCACTCCACAATAATGTATTCCTTGTGTGTGCTGACAAGTGACAGACCTCTGTATTAATTGTCACCTACTGTAAAAAGAAACTTCTCTGAGAGGGGTGAGAAGTGCACTAATCTGTGGGTGTAAAGATAGGAGTTTAAGGGGCAATTTAATACTATCTTGACTTAGAAGAATAATAGTAATAGGTTCTTTTATAAGGGCTATGACCCACATAATCACAGGATTCTTAGCCCAGTTGACAGTAACAGAAATTAGTGCTGCCTTATGGAGTATGATTTAAATCCAATTAGAAAATTGTTGGTTGCCCTTCCGATGCTTGTGCCACTACTACTCCAATAGGCATGCTTTGCCTGGCCAGTCATTGTAGCTCACAGGATTCACAGCTGGATATGATCAGTAATTTCTCTTTACAACTGGTAGTTTGTGTAGCACCTCCCAGCACCATGAATCTAGCTAATAGAGATCAAATTTCCAGGACTGTGGTACTTGATTTCTCTATGTTCTCTGTCACAAGCATGTTAAATCTTCAACAATAGAATCTTATGGACTTGTGAACCTTTAGAACCTCATTAGCTAATAACACCAAAAAAGTAAGACATTTATAGCACTGGGCTTTTATATTTGTTAGCCTGGGGTGTCTACTAGAGACATTGATGCCCTATTATAGGGTAACTCAACTTTAGCTTTCTACCTTGCTTGTGTTTGGTGTATGTGTGTGTGTGTGTGTGCTTGCATGTATATGCTTTTGCAGTAGTAGGTTTTCAACATGGGTTTTGCAGAAAGTCTTTCATGTTCCCCCTCTATCCTGCCCTCTAGTCCTTTACCCCAATATAATCCTTTCTATTATATTATTCTCTTTTAACTCTTTATACCAGTTCATTCTATCTCCCCTCCCTGTAATATTTCATTCTGTCCACAGTACTGAAATTTTAATCAGTCAATCAGTCTCTGCAGACACAAATACTCTTTAATATTTATCATGTTTGGTTGCAGGAGTCTCGGCTCTTTGTCTAGAAATGTGGGGTAAGTATCTTCAGCTGGGGTAGATTGGATTAGTTGTATGATTTAGGCTTCTTACCTGACTAGAGGGCTCAGGAAGGGACTCTTGGAGGAAAAAGTGGCATGTATTCCACAGGGAGGTGTGGGAGCGATGGAATTGCTGGTCTGGGTCTACTCCTCTTTCCTAAAGGAGGATGGTCCTTAGATCTTTATATAAAAGGAATTGGTGGCCCACATCTGCCTATAGAAGAGGCCAAGAGTGCACAATAGGGTCGAGTGAAGTTGACAGGGGTCAGTGAAGTTGAGTTGACTGGAGGGAGAAATCTAGGCTCTATGCCATGGGATACAGGTCAAGGGCACTCAGCAGGGATGGACTAGGTTAATGTCATAAGTTGGCATCCCAACTTGAAAGAGTGGGTGTAATAATGGGCAGATGAAGTCAGGAGTGAAATATGTGTTACAAATTTAATTTTATGAAGTCTGAGATAATTTATCCTTTCCCTTATGAAAAAGAAAGCCTGATTTTGCATCATTGTCTTGTATCTTAATTTCATCAGGGGCTTAGCCCTTGCTGTCTACCATACCACATTTTCCTACTATGAAACATATGGCAAAGTGTGACAGTGTCCTTTGGCTACTGGTGAGTGACCATATAACCTAGGCTAGGTCACTTCTGGACAAATTCCATGCAGAACACCTTACACTGTGTAGAAATATTCTCCAGACCAGCCCCTTAAGGTCGATCCAACAGAACGTTCTTTGTACCCTGACTGAATCATTGCCTCCATCACTGACCAAATTCCTTGCAGGAGGCTAAAATTGTGGTTTGGGAGCCACACTGACTTTATATGTGTCTTAATCACATTCACAAAATGTCCTAACTGCTAAGGCGGCTCGAGCTTTCCCAGTTTTGGGGGGAGGGAGGGGATGTGTCCTAGACAGTATAAAAAGAGCAGCTTGCGCATAGAACATGAAGGCAAAAGTGTGAGATGAAAGGAGCTGCTCATCTCATGGGAGCTGAGAGGCAGATTTCAGGGCTCCAGTTCTTTTTAAGGCATGCTTCCAAGTTTCCCGTTCAGTCTTATTGTTCAAGTTCCCATCACCTCCCAGTAGCACAACAAGCTGGAGACCTAGGTTTTTGAAGGACACTCTACATTCAAATCACATCAATGTGGAAGGGAGTTTTCAGTGCCTAAAATGGCTTGGATAGAGAAGTTTGCCTGTGAGTGGGCAGGGCAATCAGACTTGTTGATTGCACTTTTGGATGCTGGGCCTTCTGAAAGCAGAAGCTACCAGGTAAATGTCAAATTCTGTGTCTGAAGTGTTGCTTTTGATACACTTACATAGGGTGAGAAAGCCTGCTTGTTGATGAGAACTCGCTTTTAACCAAACTTAAGGGAGATTTCTTTGAACCATATGTTTGGATCAATTCTTGTCCTCCATCCAGGCCTTGTTCTGCCTAGCTTAGTGCTACCAAGAAATCCTGCTATGTTAGTTTTGTGGAAATCCTTCTGTACTTGATATCTACTTGTTTTTTGTTTTTTTTTTTTTTTTTTTTCGAGACAGGGTTTCTCTGTGGTTTTGGAGCCTGTCCCAGAACTAGCTCTTGTAGACCAGGCTGGTCTCGAACTCACAGAGATCCGCCTGCCTCTGCCTCCCAAGTGCTGGGATTAAAGGCGTGCGCCACCACTGCCCGGCTTGATATCTACTTGTATTCCTGTTTACCCCACCCTTAATATACAGTTCCTCATACTATCTTTTCATCAGCTTCTTTACCTTGGTCCTTGGTTATAAATCTCTACTTGTCTGCATTGTAGGTCGAGTTGAAATTAAACTCTTTACTTCTGCTAATTATCTTAGAATCCTGTTGAGAAAACAAAACCCTAGCACATCCTTTGTAGAAATGTAAATCAGTACTTGCATACAGTATGGTGATCCTTCAGAAGTCAAAAATAAAATTACCATGCAGCCTAGCAAGGTCGCTATCAAGTATACATCTCAAAGAAATAAAATCAGTATTTGGAAGAGATATCTACACTCCCATGTTCATTATATATCTATTCACACGGTAATAATGGTACACATTTGTAATCCTAGTACTCAGAAGACTCAGACAAACAGATATTTGAGTTAGAGGCTATCCAGTTATTCATAGCCAGTCCCACAATAGGCAGGGCTACAAAGAGAGACTCAGTCTCAAAAAAAACAAAAACAAAAACAAAGAAAAAACAAGCAAGCAATAAGAATAATAAACAAATACAAAATACATGTTTATTACTTGATGAGGAGAAAAGAAAATATACGTTTGTACAATGAAATTTAATCAATCATAAAAAGCATGGAACTCTGTCATTTATGCCAGCATGGAGGGAATTATTTATAGTTAAGTGAGATGAGACAGACAGAAAGACTAGTACCACATGATCTAATCAATAGGTGGAATCTACAGAAGTTGATCTTATAGGTGAGACTAGAATGGTGGCTATCAGAGGCTTGAAGTGTAAGGTGAGGGGAAGAACATGGAAGAATTGAGCAGCAGTTACCAAAGCATGTGGAGGGGAGGTCATTTATGAAAGACTACACAATGGAGCCATTTACCAGTAGGGAATTTTTACAAACTTGCTTCAGAAATCCTGCCCTGCTAGCCTTGGAATGTAGCCATGTGACAACACAAGATTGAGGTCCCATAGCACATGACTGAAAACTGTGACAAGATCTGAATTCTGACCAACCAGGACTACCCTTATTTGAATAGCAGAGATCACAACATTGGAAATTGCATACACGACCACTCACATTGCCCTCCCAAAAATGTACTCTTACCAATATGGACCAGGCCAGAAAACTGCACCCAAAGAAGCTCACCCTAACCCAAGGACTTCTCCACTGTGAGAAGCAGATAGTCCATTATTCTGTGCTCTGCTTGAGATTAGAGTTGTCCCGCTGGGATGGAGCCGTATTCAGTGCACTCAGAAAACTAATCTTCCTGCAGTGGTCTAACAAAGGGCTTCCTTCACAGCCTGCCACTTCCATTGTCTGCAATAACTCACTTGAAGCTAAAGAGAAGTGAGTGTATCTGTTGTGTTGTTGTGTTTTACTGCTCCCATAGACAGCATAGTTTGCTGTACTTCAGATACCTAGAAAAATGATTTTGAAAGTTTGGCCATGAAGAAATGATTGCTATTTCAGGAGATTGATATTGATGTTTAACCTGATTTTAAGTATTATAAAGTATATCATGTTACCACATTGATGTGTGAAATTTTATGATTTTATATAACTACTTAAAAATAAATTTAATTTATAAAAACCTTGACATTTCAAAGAAATGTCAGAAGAATTTCTGCTGAACACTGCCTAAAACTTAACACTGGATGGAGATCACATTAATAAAATGTGTTGGGTGGCTTTGGTGACAAAAATGTTAACGGCAATTCTTTACTCCATCCTGTCTTAGCTTGTCTGTGAGTCTATGCTTATTTCTCTATTCAATCTGATAGTGGAATGGAAAAAAATGAGTTAAATATAAAAGAAAGAGGGGGGTGATCATTAGGTTGTTAGAGAAAGCTACATCAAATTACACTTTTAACTATTTACCTAAATAAAAGCCCATAATAATGTAAAAGGAGACTGTGTTGGTTTCCTAGGGACCCAGACACAATGACACAGAAGCTATATTAATTACAACACTGTTTGGGCAATGGCTTAGGTGTATTCTTAGCTAGTTCTTATATCTTAAATTAACCCATTTCTCTGAATGTATGTATCACCATGAGGCTGTGACCTACTGGTAAGGTTCCAGCATCTTTCTCTTTTGTCAGCTACCTGACACCTCCCTGACTCTACCTTCTTTCTCCCTACATTCAGTTTAGTTTTCCAGCCTAGCTCTATTCTGCCCTGCCATAGACCAAAGCAGCTTTTTAAAAAAAACCAATAGTAATAAAACATATTCACAGCATACAGAGGGAAATCCTACATCAACAATAACATAATTCCATGTATAAACTTGCATATATACTTGTAATGAACTTCTCACCTGAGCTGATGATGCTCACTTCAAGAGCCAAAGACAACCTAACATGGTATCCAGACATGAGAAGCCCTCTTTTGAGTTGTTGGCCAGAGCTATTCAAAAAATTCCACAAACACACATCTCTTTGGCTCTGGAAGGGAGTATAAACAATACAATAGAAAAAGACCACTGACAAGAATACCAGAGAAAGCCTTAAGAATATGGATAAGTGCAGGTGTATTCTATTTCATCCCCCGCTATTTATGCATAGTGTTTATGAGTTATTCCAATGCCATTTAAGTTTCCTTTTAAGATTCGTGGAATCAACAGGTCTTTTCTAATACAAAGATATTGTTCTCATTGACTGTCACATGCTAAATGAAGGCAGAGATTATTTTCTACACGATTGGCAACAGATAGTTAGGTACAGTAATAATCACCTTTCATCAGATATTCCTTTTATCAGCTTCAGAAAATTATAGTTTACACTTCAAGAACTTTTTAAAGAGTACTTAATTATGCTAAAATCCCATATTGTTGCATTTGGGATGATCAGATTAGTCCCCCGAATAGCCCCCATTCATACCGCTAACTGTTTGTATATCATCTTTTGTCAAGACAACTGGAACTAAAGGATAAAGACAATCCTTAGCAAAACAGTACTGAAGTGTTTCCTGTCTTGGGTGTGCCTTCTATTCCTCCTGACAGAAGACTCTGTAATTCTGCATTAACATGCCACACAGTAAGTAAACATAGGAGCATCATTTGGGGGCCAGTACTATAGTGTCATTGCTGTTTCCCCAAAGTCTCAGCTTGATAAGGTATGTCTTGATGTCTCTTCAAGTTGTCTGCTTATTCTCCCTCTTGGGAACATCTCCTCTTGATTGTTTTGTCATCTATCTTCAGACATTCCATTTATCTGGTATTTTCTGGGATGCTGTCCTGGTTGGATGCATCAAAGTCGGAGCCACCTGGGACTTCATTCATTCTGAAAAGACTCAAGCACAATCTTGTATGAATATTAAAAGAATAACAAGGCCTTTTCATTGATGAGTTTCTAGATATTTCCATTTCACATATACTTTAGGCTCTTTTTCCTTTAGGGTAAAATAGTTTGGGGCAGTTATCCTTTAAGGTGAAAATTAAAAAAAAAAGACATTTAAACTTGATATAATGAAATATAGCAGATTATGTGTGGATATAGATGGATGAACTTTCCTACCCCATTTTTTTTAATTTGGCAATTAAGTATTTGATTGTGTCTTGTAATAGCTTTGTCCTGTGGATTTTAGAGATTTTAGGAACATGATTAATATTAAAATTCATTGAATCACTTTCTAGCATAAGCAGAACCATTAACAGCATTTAGTTGTAATAAGAGTCCTAGGAAGAACAGGCACAAAATTTTTTGACAAAGTCAAGTTTCAGATATGACAGCATGGTTATTTTCTTGGCTCTTCAGAGCTTCGTGCCTGTAGCTGGCCAGTCAGAGACGGGTACCGCATATTCCACTATGTAGTGAACTTTAGCACACATATCTACACATCTGACCACAGAGATGCCCCATCAACAGAAAGCTGAAGTTTCAGATGTCAAGCTGATGTCCAGACATTATTAATTATGCGCCAGGAGTTTATAGTACTGTATAAAATAACCCCTTCGATAGAGGACAGGCTCTCGTGAGCCTTTTAAAAGACCTCCTTTGTTAGAGTCTGATCATTTTTCAGACCAAGAGTAGGTATAAAAAGGTAAAAAAAAAAATCAAACGAAACCTACTTAGTTGACAGTGGCTATTGAAGTTTATAAATCTAACCCTAAAGCTTTACTAATTCAAGAGTTGAATCTTTAAAATTTAGGACAATTTTATTTTTGAGCTAAAGACCTTTTTATTAGGCAACAAAATATTTAGACATTTCCAAGAAATAGTCATAGATAATCCTGAAGGAAAAAACAGGTTTTTCCATATAAGTATGAAAGTTTATATCCAACTGATACTATAAAAAGAAACAAAAGTGTGGACACTACCAGCTTATAACAGTTTCATGGAGGAAGAATCTGTTGAAAAGCTTCAATTTTTATTGCATTGTGCAGACAAGACAGTATTAGTATGTATCAAAAAATAATTTTGGATGAAAACTTCCAAGTAATCCAATTTTTAACTGATCGGATCTTTGGATTAACCACTTTTGGCCTCCAAGGGAATTTGGGAAACATGCAATTATGTTTGAAAGTTCTTTTTGTTAGCCACCATTTTATCTACAAGAACTAAGTTAAAGGAAAGAATTATTCCAATTCACTCCCATTTTTCTTTTAAAATACTACTTAAGCCTTTTTATATTATTATTTAATTTTTAATTTGTATAAAGCATACATTTAAAAAGTGAAAATTTAGTAATAAAACGCAGATAAAATTTGTTGTTTCAGCAGTGTTCCTGTTAAACTGATTAAGCCATAGGTGACCATCGACATCTTCAGAGATCTGAGAAGGATAAGTTAGAGCAGAAGTTCAAACCAAATGGCCTCTGTATCAATCATCAAAAACATTAATTGCCAAGACCAGCATGTCTCTGAGGGCTTTGAAGACCATCTATTCAGGACATCTGATTTTAAATAAACTTTTATTTGCTTTTAGTAATTTGCTTTAGGCTTAGCCTTGAAAATATACAGAATGCTAAGTAGAGTTTGTGCTTGTAAATGAATGACATTTATATTTAGCAAGATTACAAGCCTACTTTTGAGCGCACTAAGAATTTCATCACTTACAAGGTGACTGACAATTAACTTGCATGTCTTAATTATCTTTAACAGTGTTTACAAGTAGCTTTTGTAAGATTAAGATTTTATAGTTTTATACCTGCTAAATTTGACCCTTAAGAATCTGGATTGAAGGCTTAATTGAAGACTTTGTAGCATCAAAATAAATGTTTCAACTGTAAACACAGTCACTAAGACCAAAAAGCTAGATATACATGAGTCAGTTTCTGTTAGCTACATAGATCTTGAAATCTATAGATACTATTCATCAAACATACCTTATTTTTAAATGTATGTTTTTTTTTAATTTAAGACATTTTTAGAAGCCTTCTGCTAGCAAAGATATAAGTGATTAGACATACAGCTTGCAAATTCCTGGGAAATCAAAGCAAGGAGGCTGGTCATGAAAAATGTACACCGAGGAAAAATTTGCCTCTTGTACCAAGGAAGAACTGGAGGTAAAACAAAAACCTGAACTCTTATAAATGTTTCTTCTTCAGCACAGCCTTGTCAGCTCTATATAACCAATATACTGAGCCTGGGACACTAAGACTCAGAAATTTCTTGATGATGGAAGCCACTCCTTCCAATTCTCGCCTCCATACTCTAGCCCCTGGCACGGAATAATCACTCAAGAAGTTGTTTGGTGGAATTAAATGTTGGAAAGACACTGAAGTGTCCTGATAGAAAGAGATGCATTAGCTGTGTTTTGACCCCCAGGTTCCCCTGGAATCTCCCTCTGTAGATCCTGCAGGAAGATTTCACATGACTCATGATCATTTTCCCTGTTTCAAGTAGAATTGTTCCAGATCTGTTTACCATAATGAACCATAATGAGAAACCTGCCTACTGCAGATTGTAAAGTGGTTGGTCCCTGGCTCGAGAATCAATATGGGAAAATATGCCCTGAAGAGAAAAAGGATTCAAGGAAAAACTGACAATCTCTATTTCTGCCTTTATATGAAAATAATTTTATCCATTTTTATAAATACAGCAATTTTTTTTAAAAAGTTTTATTTCTTTTACTTATATAAGTGCTCTGTCTGCGTGGATGTCTTCATACCGGAAGAGGGAATCAGATACCACTATAGATGGTTGTGAGCCCCATGCGGTTGCTGAGAAGCACAAACTTGAGACCTCTGGAAGAGCAGTCAGTGCCCTAACCACTGACTTCAGGCCCTGTATACAACAGTATGAATTTAAAAACTATGCTAAGTAGTTTAGACCCAGATATGTGTAGCTCTCACTTCCCATCAAAGAAGCTTCCTTTTACCGCAGGTGGGGGTTGTTACAGAAAATAACTAGTCAACGTGCAGAGAACAACAGATGGTGGAGTGTCTCAGTCCAACTGATGCATCTACAGCGAAGCCCCTGCAAAAGGCTCATGGACGAAGGAGAGGGAAAGTAGACTATCTGCTGAAAGGTAGTGTCTTCATGCCAGGGTGACTGCATACATATATTACATACATATGGTTGCCCTAAAACGACCTGGAAAATGACAACCCTGGTGAAATGCCAACATAGATGGAGACATCTGACAAGGCCCCATCCCTAAATAAAGAGCTACAGGCAATTAAAGATTGACTGGAGAGGAAGAATCGGTATTCTCCAGAAATGTACCCATTTATTTGTTATCCAGTCTGAAGTGGTCAGCCCTACAAACATGTGCGTACACCTCTATTTCCTGGACACCAGGGAATGGAGAGTATCTGCAGAAGCAGATATGAAGGGCACAGGTGAGCTTGCCAGAGTGTTGGGATTTGAACTTCGAGTTTTTGAACCCAGAATCTCGAAATGAATCGTGATTCCTGTCCATTAGCTTGTAAGGTGTATGTAGATAATCTTGGAAACAAGGGAAACAAGACTGAATTAGAACGGGATTTTGGCTATCATGGACGACTACAAAGTGTGAGGGTTGTTCAAACCCTCCTGGCTTTGCTTTCATTGAATCTGAGGATCCCTGAGATGCTGCTGATGCTGTCCGAGAGCCAGATGGAAGAACACTATATGGCTGCCCAGGAAGAGCGGAACTGTGGAATGGTGAAAAGAGAAGTAGGAGCCGTGGTCCATCTCCCTGTGGGGGTCATTGCCCTGGAGATGATTACCGTAGGAGCTGGTCTCCACCTCTGCGAAGACCTCCAAGAAGGAGAAGCTTTTCTCAAAGTCGGAGCAAGTCACTTTCTAGAGACAGGAGAAAGGAGAGGTCTCTGTCTCATGAGAGAAATCACAAGCTGTCTGGATCTTTCTCTAGGTCTCATAGCCAATCTAGGTCAAATGAAAGGCAATAGAAGACCAGTTTGCCAAAGAAGTGGTGTACAGGGTGCAACTTCATTGGACGGGGTATGTACAGGAAATTCACGTTTTGTTTGAGACTTCATAAGCTTGGTGCATTTTAAGGACATTTAGCTCTTAATTTGTTTTGTCTCTTGAAACTCACATAATGATGTCATTCTCTATGGTTTCAAATGGATCGTATGAGGCATGTAATATCAAGAATTGTTACTTTATACTGTTTCATTAATCACGATTGAATTTGCTTGAAGGTTAGTTTTTCATCAACTGAAATAAACCTAGATCTTGTCCAACTTAAAAAAATGTACATATAAGCAACACGGCTGAACATTAAGAATTAGTATAATCACTTATAGCCCATGTATTGCTGTCTCAAAGGACCTGAGATATGAAAGAGATATCCTAACTCAGCTGATCCTAGGTATACATCCTTTATGCCTAGGGCTAAAGACTAGTATCTACTTTATTGGTCTATACTATTAGAGGTCTTTTGATGAAAGGTTCATTCAGCATTTATCTCTATTAAGCAGCAATTGCTTTCACTTCTTTTCAAGTATATAATATAATTCTTCAAGTTGTTATAAAATAATGTTCTTTTGCAGAATAGACCTCAGTGAAGAGGAGCTTACAACTCATACGTTGTTGATATCCCAATTAAGAAAGGAAATGGAAAATGGGAAGGATCAAGTTAAGTAGATACATGCAAAAATCATTTTCAAAACGAGAATATAAACCTAAACAAGTCACAATTTTAAAAAACCAAACAGTGCCAGAGGTCAGCAAAACATGTTTTTTTTTTTTTTTTTTTTTTTAGGGGTGCAATGAACTTTATTGATGGTATTCAAGAGAGTAGGGCTCCCTAAGCCCCTCCTGCTATTCTGGGGGTCTGGGATGGAAACTGTGAGGGAGATGCTCAGTGTCAAGGGTTGAGTTAGGACAGGGACTGCTCAGCAGCTGAGGGCCTCTCTCTTACTGTGTCCTTGCTGGGATGGGTGGTCCAGGGTGGGCTTCTTACTCCTTGGAGGCCATGTAGGCCATGAGGTCCACCACTCTGTTGCTGTAGCCGAACTTATTGTCCTACCAGGAAATGAGCTTTACAAAGTTGTCATTGAGAGCAATGCCAGCCCCAGCATCGAGGGTGGAAGAGTGGGAGTCACTGTTAAAGTCACAGGAGACAACCTGGTCCTCAGTGTAGCCCAGGATGCCCTTTAGTGGGCCCTCGGATGCCTGCTTCACCACCTTCTTGATGTTGTCATACTTGGCAGCTTTCTCCAGGCAGCATGTCAGATCGACGACGGACACATTGGGGGTAGGAACACGGAAGGCCATGCCCGAGAGCTTCCCGTTCAGCTCTGGGATGACTTTGCCCACAGCCTTGGCAGCGCCAGTGGATGCAGGGATGATGTTCTGGGCAGCGCCACGGCCGTCTCGCCACAGCTTCCCAGAGGGGCCATCCACAGTCTTCTGGGTGGCCGTGATGGCATGGACTATGGTCATGAGTCCTTCCACGATGCCGAAGTTGTCATGGATGACCTTGGCCAAGGGGGCTAAGCAGTTGGTGGTACAGGAAACGTTGCTGACAATCTTGAGGGAATTGTCATACTTGTCATGGTTCACACCCATCACAAACATGGGGGCATCGGTAGAAGGGGCGGAGATGATGACCCTTTTGGTCCCACCCTTCAAGTGGGCCCCAGCCTTCTCCATGGTGGTGAAGACACCGGTCAACTCCACAGCATACTCGGCGCCGGCATCCCCCCATTTGATGTTGGCGGGATCTCGTTCCTGGAAGATGGTGATGGTCCTCCCTTTGATGACAAGCTTCCCATTCTCAGCCTTAACTGTGCCTTTGAACTTGCCATGGGTGGAGTCATACTGGAACATGTAGACCATGTAGTTGAGGTCGATGAAAGGGTCATTGATGGCAACAACGTCCACTTTGCCAGAAGTGAAGGCAGCCCTGGTAACCAGGCGTCCAATACAGCCAAATCCATTCACTCCGACCTTCACCATCGTGTCACTGGAATGAGGCTGGCACTGCACGAAAAGAAGCGGCTGTCTCTAGAGCAGGGAGGAGCAGCTTTGAGATTAATTTTGTTAAAACATACTGAACATACATTTCTACTCTTGTTCAAGGTATTGTATATATAATAAATATATTGTATATAATATATTGTATTAATATATATTATATTGTATATGTTCAAGGTATATATAACCCATTTGACAATGTAATGCAATTTCTAGTCTTTGAAAGTTATTATTACCAACTGTTTAGGATAATAAGGAAATGGAGGTTAATAATTAGTCATCTAGTATAATCAAATTTGTAGTCCCATTAAGCATGTTTTCAAGGTCAAACAAAGATATTTAAGATAGACAGGTCATCTTCAAACACTTTAGAGATCTACATAATATGGTATTTAAGATGTTTTAATAACCTAGGTTCTTCTTTTTATGACAATGAGACATGTCTGCTCTTGGTAGGACCAATCTTCTTCAGAGAAGATAATGGGCATTGAAGAAACTCCACATGGAGTTTACTTTCTTTATGACAAAAGTAAGCCACTGGGCAAGAAAATGCCCTTGCCTTTGCTGCTGACAGTATGCTGTCCTAATTAGACAAGCAGGACACAAAAGAAAGTGAATGACCCACTATCATTATTTTTGACATTTAAATCCCATCTTTTTACTTTTCCCCCTGAACTGACATTATATGATGGTTTTAATGGTCTTACTAGCTCCTGACTTTTCCTCACTCTGTCCTGTTTTCCACACAGAAGACAGACAGAGTAATTAAAACCAACTAAATAAAATTTTCACAAATCTCATCATTTCCCTTTCCTTGCTCTGTTCTGAAATGGTGGTCCTTTCCTTCCAGAATAGACGGATTCTCTTGGGGCATCAGAGCTGCCCCTTTGCTGCTTCTCTGAGCCCATTTCCTTTCTTGTCCACAGCTTTGCAGCCCCACCACCCTCCCATTAGTATCTTAAACATGATGGAGGCTTACTTGTCTACATATAGATCCTGAAAGAGTGAAAACAAGCAGTCCTTCCCTCTAGAATTCTATTGGTTGGGTAAATTATCATTTAGTTTATGCACCATGCTGGGGACTGAACCCAGGATCTTGTTCACGGTGGGAAAGAACCATTTAGTCACATCCCTAGCTCTAGCTGAATTATTCTTTTTTTTTTTTTTTTACTTATTTATTTATTTTTATTCTTTTTTAATTAAAATTTCCACCTGCTCCCCATTTCCCATTTCCCTCCCCTCCTCCCAAATATTGCCCTCCCCCCACTTCCCTCCCCCTATCCCCACTCCTCTTCTCCTCCCCCCACTCCATTCCCCCTCCCTCTCGATACTGAAGAGCAGTCCAAATTCCCTGCCCTGCGGGAAGACCAAGGTCCTTCTATCTACGTCCAGAAAGGTGAGCGTCCAAACAGGCTAAGCTCCCACAAAGCCAGTTCATGTATTAGGATCGAAACCTAGTGCCATTGTCCTTGGCTTCTCATCAGTCTTCATTGACCGCCATGCTCAGAGAGTCCGGAATCAACCCATGCTTATTCAGTCCCAGACCAGCTGGCCTTGGTGGGCTCCCAATAAATCAGTTCCACTGTCACAGTGGGTGGGTGCATCCCTCGTGGTCCTGATTTTTTGCTCATGTTCTCCCTCCTTCTGCTCCTCATTTGGACCTTAAGAGCTCAGACCGTTGCTCCAAATTGAGACTCTGTCTCTACCTCGATCCATCGCCAGATGAAGGTTCTAAGGTGATATGCAAGATATTCATCAGTATAGGATAGGGTCATTTCAGGTTCCCTCTCCTTAGTTGCCCAGGGTACCAGCTGGGGACATATTCCTGGACACCTGCGAACCCCTCAAGAGTCAAGTCTCTTGCCAACCCTAAGATGGCTCCCTTAGATAGGATATATACTTCGCTGCTCCCGTATCCATCCTTCCTATATCCCAACCATCCCAATCCTCCGAGCTCCGCCCATCCTCCCCTTCTCATATTTCTCATCCCATTTCCCCTTTGCCCCATGCCACCTCACCCGCAAGTTCCCAGTTTTTGCCCTGGAATCTTGTCTACTTCCCCCTCTCCATGCGGATGACTATATGATTTTCTTTGGGTTCACTTTCTTATTTAGCTTCTATAGGATCACACATTATATGCTTAATGTCTTTTATTTTATGGCTAGAAACCGATTATGAGTGAGTACATCCCATGTTCCTCTTTTTGAGTCTGGGATACCTCACTCAGGATAGTGTTTTCTATTTCCATCCATTTGCACGCAAAATTCGAGAAGTCATTGTTTTTTACTGCTGAGTAGTACTCTAATATGTATATATTCCACACTTTCTTCATCCATTCCTCCATTGAAGGGCATCTAGGTTGTTTCCAGGTTTTGGCTATTACAAACAATGCTGCTATGAACATAGTTGAACAGATACTTTTGTCATTTGATGTGGCATCTCTTGGGTATATTCCCAATAGTGGTATTACTGGATCTTGGGGTAGGTTGATCCCAAATTTCCTGAGAAATCGCCACACTGATTTCCAAAGTGGTTGCACAAGTTTGCATTCCCACCAGCAATGAATGAGTGTGCCTCTTTCTCCACAACCTCTCCAGCAAAAGCTATCATTGGTGTTCTTGATTTTAGCCATTCTGACAGGTGTAAGATGGTATCTCAAAGTTGTTTTAATTTGCATTTCCCTTATCGCTAAGGAGGTTGAGCATGACCTTAAGTGTCTTTTGGCCATTTGAATTTCTTCTGTTGAGAATTCTCTGTTCAGATCAGTGCCCCATTTTTTTATTGGGTTCATTAGCATTTTAAAGTTTAGTTTCTTGAGTTCTTTATATATTTTGGTGATCAGACCTTTGTCTGTTGCAGGGTTGGTGAAGATCTTCTCCCAGTCAGTGGGTTGCCTTTTTGTCTTAGTGACAGTGTCCTTTGCTTTACAGAAGCTACTCAGTTTCAGGAGGTCCCATTTATTCAATGTTGCCCTTAATGTCTGTGCTGCTGGGGATAAACGTAGGAAGTGATTTCCTGTACCCATATGTTGTAGAGTACTTCCAACTTTTTCTTCTATCAGGTTCAGTGTGTTCAGACTAATATTGAGGTCTTTAATCCATTTGGACTTGAGTTTTGTGCATGGTGATAGATATGGATCTATTTTCATTCTTCTACACGTTGACAACCAGTTCTGCCAGCACCATTTGTTGAAGATGCTCTCTTTTTTCCATTGAATACTTTTAGCTCCTTTATCAAAAATTAGGTGTTCATAAGTTTGTGGGTTAAAATCAGGGTCTTCTACTCGGTTCCATTGGTCGACTTCTCTGTTTTTATGCCAATACCAAACTGTTTTCAATACTGAGGCTCTGTAATAGAGTTTGAGGTCAGGGATGGTAATGCCTCCAGACGATCCTTTATTATATAAGATTGTTTTGGCTATCCTGGGTTTTTTGTTTCTCCATATAAAGTTGATTATTGTCCTCTCAAGATCTGTGAAGAATTTTGATGGGATTTTGATGGGGATTGCATTGAATCTATAAATTGCCCTTGGTAGAATTGCCATTTTTACTATGTTGATCCTCCCTATCCAAGAGCAAGGGAGATCCTTCCATTTTCTGGTATCCTCCTCAATTTCTTTCTTCATTGACTTAAAGTTCTTGTCAAATAGATCCTTTACTTCCTTGGTTAGGGTTACCCCAAGATATTTTATGCTATTTGTGGCTATCGTGAAGGGTGATGCTTCTCTGATTTCCATCTCTGCTTCCTTATCCTTTGTGTATAGGAGGGCAACTGATTTTTTGGAATTGATCTTGTATCCTGCAACGCTACTAAAGGTGTTTATCAGCTGAAGGAGTTCTTTGCTGGAGTTTTTGGGGTCGCTTATGTACACTATCATATCGTCTGCAAATAATGAAAGTTTAACTTCTTCCTTTCCAATTTGAATCCCTTTGATCCCCTTATGTTGTCTTATTGCTATTGCTAGAATTTCAAGCACTATATTAAAGAGGTATGGAGAGAGTGGACAACCTTGTCGTGTTCCTGATTTTAGTGGAATAGCTTTGAGTTTCTCTCCATTTAATTTGATGTTAGCTGACGGCTTGCTATAAATAGCTTTTATTATAGTTAGGAACGACCCTTGTATTCCTAATCTCTCTAAGACCTTTATCATAAAGGGATGTTGAATTTTGTCAAATGCTTTTTCAGCATCTAATGAAATGATCATATGGTTTTTTTCTTTCAGTTTATTTATATGATGGATTACATTGATAGATTTTCGTATGTTGAACCAGCCCTGCATCTCTGGGATGAAGCCTACTTGATCATAATGGATAATTTTTCTGATGTGTTCTTGGATTCGGTTTGCCAGTATTTTATTGAGTATTTTTGCGTCGATGTTCATGAGTGAGATTGGCCTGTAGTTCTCTTTCTTGGTTGTGTCTTTGTGTGGTTTTGGTATCAGAGTAACTTCAGCTTCATAAAAGGAATTTGGCAATGACTTCTCTGTTTCAATATTGTGAAATACATTAAGGAGTATAGGTATTAGGTCTTCTTGGAAGTTCTGGTAGAATTCTGCATTGAAGCCATCTGGACCTGGGCTTTTTTTGGTGGGGAGGTTTTTTATAACAACTTCTAATTCTTCGCGACTAACAGGTCTATTTAGATTGTTCACCTGGTCCTGGTTTAACTTTGGTATATGGTACTTATCTAAAAAAGTGTCCATTTCTATAACATTTTCCAATTTTGTGGAATACAGATTTTTGTAGTAAGATCTAATGATTCTCTGAATTTCCTCTGAGTCTGTGGTTATGTCTCCCTTTTCGTTTCTGATTTTGTTAATTTGCGTATTCTCTCTCCGCCGTTTGATTAGTTTGGATAGGGGTTTATCAATCTTATTGATTTTCTCCATGAACCAGCTTTTTGTTTCATTGATTCTTTGGATTGTTTTCTGTGTTTCTATTTTGTTGATTTCAGCCCTCAATTTGATTATTTCCAGTCTTCTACTTCTCCTAGGTGAGTCTGCTTCTTTTTTTTCTAAAGCTTTCAGGTGGGCTATTAAGTCTCCAATGTGTGCTTTCTCCGTTTTCTTTAAGTGGGCACTTAATGCTATGAATTTTCCTCTTAGCACTGCTTTCATAGTGTCCCATAGGTTTGAGTATGTTGAGTCTTCGTTTTCATTGAATTCAAGAAAGACTTTAATTTCTTTCTTTATTTCTTCCTTGATCCAGGTGAGGTTCAGTAGTTGACTGTCCAGTTTCCATGAGTTCATAGGCTTTCTGGGGATAGCATTGTTGTTGAATTCTAACTTTAATCCATGGTGATCTGATAAGACACAGGTGGTTACCGATATTTTTTTGTAACTGTGTAAGTTTGCTTTGTTACCGAGTATGTGGTCTATTTTCGAGAAGGTTCCATGAGCTGCAGAGAAGAAGGTATATTCTTTCCTATTTGGGTGGAATGTTCTATAGATGTCTGTTAAGTCCATTTGATTCATTACCTCCCTTAATCCTCTTATTTCTCTGTTAGGTTTCTGTTTGATTGACCTGTCCATTGGTGAGAGAGGAGTGTTGAAATCTCCTACTATTAGTGTGTGTGGTTTGATGACTGCCTTGAGTTTTAGTAACGTTTCTTTTACATAAGTGGGTGCTTTTATATTAGGGGCATATATATTCAGGATTGAGATTTCATCCTGGTGAATTGTTCCTGTTATGAGTAAAAAATGTCCATCTCCATCTCTTTTGATTGATTTTAGTTTGAAGTCAACTTTCTTAGAAATTAGTATGGCCACACCTGCTTGTTTCTTAGGTCCGTTTGCTTGATAAACCTTTTCCCAGCCCTTTACTCTGAGTAGATGTCTGTCTTTGTGGTTGAGGTGTGTTTCTTGTAAGCAGCAGAATGTTGGATCCTGTTTTCGTATCCAATCTCTTAGCCTGTGCCTCTTTATAGGTGAGTTGAGTCCATTGATATTAAGTGATATTAATGACCAGTGGTTGTTAACTCCGGTCATTTTTCCTTTCTTTCTTTCTTTTCTTTGGTAGTAGAGTTTGTGTGTTTCCCTTCTTCAAGTTGTGCTGGTGAAGGGTCTTTAGATGTCTGAGTTATTGTGGGCATTGTTGGACTCCTTGGTTTGTGATTTTCCTTCAATTACTTTCTGAAGGGCTGGATTTGTGGCTACGTATTGTTTAAATTTGTTTTTATCCTGGAAAACTTTGTTTTCTCCATTTATAGTGAACGAAAGCTTGGCTGGGTATAGTAGTCTGGGCTTGCATCCATGGTCTCGTAGTTTCTGCAGTATATCTATCCAGGACCTTCTGGCTTTCATGGTTTCCATAGAGAAATCAGGTGTAAGTCTGATAGGTTTACCTTTATAGGTAACTTGACCTTTTTCCTTTGCAGCTCTTAATATTCTTTCTTTATTCTGTATGTTTTGTGTTTTGATTATTATATGACGAGGAGATGTTTTTTTTTGATCCAGTCGATTTGGTGTTCTGTATGCTTCTTGGACCTTCAAAGGAATATCTTTCTTTAGGTTGGGAAAGTTTTCTTCTATAATTTTATTAAATATATTTTCTGGACCATTGAGCTGTACTTCTTCTCCTTCTTCTATCCCTATTATTCTTAGGTTTGGTCTTTTTATTGTGTCCCAGATTTCCTGAATGTTTTGTGATGAGAATTTGTTGGTTATGCTGTTTTCTTTGATGAGAGTGTTTATTTTCTCTATGGTATCTTCAGTGTCTGAGATTCTTTCTTCTATCTCTTGTAATCTGTTGGTGGTACTTGTCTCTGTAGTTCCTGTTCGTTTATTCAAATTTTCCATCTCCATCCTTCCCTCGGTTTGTGTTTTCTTTATTACTTCCACTTCGTTCTTCAAGTCTTGAACCGTTTCCCTTATCTGTTTGATTACTTTTTCTTGTTTCTCTTGGTTTTCTTGGGTATCTTTGAGATATTTATTCATTTCCTCTACCTTTTTGTTTGTAATCTCTAATTGGTTGTGGCAGTTTTTCACTTCCTGTTTAAGGTCCTCTATTATTTTCATAAAATTCACTTTTGAGTCGAATTCTTCTAATTCTTCTGTATTAGGGTTTAGACTTCTCATTTCGGGATTCCTGGATCCTGGTGATGTCACGTTGCCTTTCAAGTTGTTGGGGGAATTCTTGCATTGGCGCCTGCCCATCTTTTCCTTCAGATGGAGCCAGGAGAGGCCTGATGTCTTGGACCAGTCTTTGCTGTGACTAACTCTCTAGGTGTATCTCCTCAGTGTAGGGGCAGGAACCGTTCCCTTCCAGGTGAACTCCTCAACACCAAAACATGGATGCGTGGTAATCCAATGACCCGCGTAAAGAAGGCCGAATGCAAGGGGTCGGGCGGGGTCCAGTAGAACACAGGCGACACTGCAGTACAAGCTGGAGGTGCCTGTGCTCCCTTTCGGGGGTTGCTGAGGCCTGCCTGCTGCTCTGGTTGGGTAGCCTTAGTGTAGGGGCGTTTGTGCTCTCTACCGGGACCGTCCGCCCCAGGATAGTACACACTCACCCGTCCCGATGAAACTTCTTGGCACCTACACAGGAACTCCTGGATGCCCCAATGAGCCAGGGACTAATGGAAGTAGGGCGCAGGCAGAGCAGGTCCAGCAGATCACAGCAGAGACTGCAGCCCCAGCAGCAGGGGCCCGCTTTCCCTGGCGGGGACCTTGAGGCCTGCCCTCTGGTCAGGGACTCACTGCTCTGGGTTGGTAGCCTTAGTGAAATGGCAGGAAACTGTTCCACAGCTAAGGACCTTGCATACAAGGCAGGTTTGGGGGTGGGGGTGGGGGCGGGTGTGTAGGAGAGCAAGCCCTGCAGCAGGAGCTGGGGGAGGGGTGTTTGTGCTCTCTACCGGGACAGTCCGCCCCAGGATAGCACACACTCACCCGTCCCGATGAAACTTCTCGGCACCTACACAGGAACTCCTGGATGCCCCAATGAGCCAGGGACTAAGGGAAGTAGGGCGCAGGCAGAGCAGGTCCAGCAGATCACAGCAGAGACTGCAGCCCCAGCAGCAGGGGCCCGCTTTCCCTGGCGGGGACCTTGAGGCCTGCCCTCTGGTCAGGGACTCACTGCTCTGGGTTGGTAGCCTTAGTGAAATGGCAGGAAACTGTTCCACAGCTAAGGACCTTGCATACAAGGCAGGTTTGGGGGTGGGGGTGGGGGCGGGTGTGTAGGAGAGCAAGCCCTGCAGCAGGAGCTGGGGGAGGGGTGTTTGTGCTCTCTACCGGGACAGTCCGCCCCAGGATAGCACACACTCACCCGTCCCGATGAAACTTCTCGGCACCTACACAGGAACTCCTGGATGCCCCAATGAGCCAGGGACTAAGGGAAGTAGGGCCCAGGCAGAGCAGGTCCAGCAGATCACAGCAGAGACTGCAGCCCCAGCAGCAGGGGCCCGCTTTCCCTGGCGGGGACCTTGAGGCCTGCCCTCTGGTCAGGGACTCACTGCTCTGGGTTGGTAGCCTTAGTGAAATGGCAGGAAACTGTTCCACAGCTAAGGACCTTGCATACAAGGCAGGTTTGGGGGTGGGGGTGGGGGCGGGTGTGTAGGAGAGCAAGCCCTGCAGCAGGAGCTGGGGGAGGGGTGTTTGTGCTCTCTACCGGGACAGTCCGCCCCAGGATAGCACACACTCACCCGTCCCGATGAAACTTCTCGGCACCTACACAGGAACTCCTGGATGCCCCAATGAGCCAGGGACTAAGGGAAGTAGGGCCCAGGCAGAGCAGGTCCAGCAGATCACAGCAAAGACTGCAGCCCCAGCAGCAGGGGCCCGCTTTCCCTGGCGGGGACCTTGAGGCCTGCCCTCTGGTCAGGGACTCACTGCTCTCAACATGTTTTTGTTAAACAAAGATGTCCATATCATACTAGCTTCCAACATTTTTCAACTAGACACTCTTTGGTAAGTTTTGAGAAACGATTTACCAAGAGTTTAGAAAGGTATTTCAGTTTTTATTTTGGTTGACACAACCAAAATTAGCTGTGTAAAATTTGCAGCGTTCCACACACACATGTGTTCTCTTTCTGCAGACAGATCGAAAGAAACCAACAGATACAAGAACCTTCATCAACACTCTTGTACAACTCTCAGCAATAAAGAAGAATGTCATATACCCAGCTCAGGACATTCTGCTTTACCTGTTGCCTGTGAGTGCTGCTCCCTGGAATCGTGATTTCTGAAGTGTGAAAATCAGGTCTGAACGCTCGCTGCCCACACACCTCCATGCTGTGAACAGAAGGCCATATTTCCATCAGGAGGAGTCCCTGGCGGGAGCTACAACAATATTGTTCCTGAAGCTTGAACGCCAAGTCCATGTGTAGGAATCAGCCCCAAGAAAGCTCTGACTGAGCCAGAACCCCTGCCTCATGATACTTGGAGGTGGTCAGAAAGAGAGGAGTCCCTTTCTGCTTTCATAAGCAATCTTTCCAGCCCTTGGCATTTCTCCTGGGGCAAATGAAAAAGGCACAGCCTGCCTGTTCCAGGATAACGTTTGGTGTTGGACCTTCTGGGGCACTGGCATGATCTGCTATCTATTGTAGGGGAATAACTTTGGAGAACTTCCAGAACATTCTGAATCCAAAACCTGCTTTCCAAAGTGTGCCACTTGCAACTTTTTCACCCCTTATTGACTTGTCAGCCAACTTTTCTATATGTCTCTTTTGGAGCATTTGGCCTCTGGTGGTGCCCTCCTTGAGTAGTTTTCTCTGAATAGGTTTCAGGCTGATTTCCCTCAGAGGGACAAGAGGTAGTCTCTGTGAAAAGTGCCCATCAGAGAACAGGTATCCCATAGAGGACCCGAACATGGACATTGCAGACCACCGAGGGCCTATGTCCCAGACTCTGTAAAACACATGCTTTTCACATGTCCAGGAGGCCTTTTCACTCGGCAGAGGTAGTGAAGCAAAAATCCTTCTTGTGCCCTCATAAGAATATTTTTGCTCTTTCTTCAGCTGTAGAGCTTTGCTGGTGTGGGAAGTTCTTCTGTCTATGTGTTGCTTTTATTAGTTAATGAATAAAGAACTGGCTTGGCCTACAGCATGGGAGAAAAGAAGGGTGAAGTCAGAGAGAAGTCATAGAGCTGCTGGAGATAGACGCTGGGAATTTTACCCAGTAATCCACATTCACGTGCCAATATTCAGATTAGTAGAAATGCATTAAATTAAGGTGTAAGAGTTAGCCAATAGTAAGCTAGAGCTAATGGGCCAAGCAGTGATTTAATTAATACAGTTTCTGTGTGATTATTTCAGGTCTAAGCTAGCCGGGTGGCTGGGAAACAGCAAGTGGTCTCCTCCAACCCTTTGCCATCTAAAAAACAAGAGAGGATTCCTGCTGCCAGAATACTTATTTGTTCTGTGTTAGTGCTTTTGAATCTGTCTAGGGTACAGGTATATTTGACAAATTCTATTTTCTTTACTTAAAAGTAAGATAAAGCCCTTTACAACTTAACACTATGTTAAGACACAGGAATGTGTATCTATCCATTTTTGCTTTTCCTCGGGCTAGACTCTGTCAAGTTCCAGGTGACTGGAATGCTCTGTTAAAATCTGTTGTAGAAGGACTACTCTCCTCCAATCCCCCAGGGAACACTTTCTTTTCCCCCTTTCCCTATTTGCTAATTCTGTTGGCATCATTTCTTAGAGCTGTGGATCACCCATTCATTGTCAGATTTCCATCGATTTCTAGCATCATATTGGATGGCTTTCTTCCCCAACTTGGTTGCCGAAGTTTGTGTGTCACCCAACTTACTGGATCTCAGAGTTTCCATTGAAATGATGCAAGGCGAAGGGTTTCAGACACTGCTAGTGTGGTGGTATCGCTGGCAGAGATACTGTTGACACAGTGCTATTAGAGTGTTGATGGTGATAGACACTGCAGAGGGTGGTAGGGGCAGTGGGGGTGGAGATGGTGGTGGAGGGTGAGACTGTAGAACAGATGCAGGGAATCTTGTGGGTACTGTCTTCAAAATGAATGCACTCTAAACATAGTAATGAACTGTAGTAGGCTGTATGTTCTATGGAGGAGGCTGAGCAGATAACAAATGCAAAAATTTTGCATTCTAACACCCAAGTTTAAGATCTGAGAGAGTTCTTGCAAGCAAAAAAAGAGGAGATCATTTGTAGAAAGATAGTGTAAAGATTTATTTTTTAAATTATGCATATGTGGGTGGAAGTGGCACAAACATGCACAAATGAGTATAGATATCCACGGAATCTGGAAGATATGTCAGATTCCCTGGAGATACAGGCACAAGTGGATATGAGCTATGCAGAAGTCGGTGCTAGAATCTGACTTGGGGTTCTGTGCAAGAGCAGGAAATGCTTTCAACCACTGAGTTCCAAAGAGATAGAGAAAAGAACTCAAGGCGTTCTGTTGAAATTTGCTCAGCCCTGCACTGAACAGATAAAGGAAATCCATCCCTAAACATAATGAAATGAATTTTTAGAACTTCCATAAGCAAAGAGGAAGCGTAAAGGTCAACGAGAATAATGGATGAAGAAGGTAGAAGTGCAGCTGGTGATCTCTTCCGAGGCCTGCAGCCGGAAGCAGAGCAGAACTGAGACTGATGGGGAACGTGAAGCAAGTTGCCGAGCACATAGCTGTCTTCAAGCACAGGGATCCTGAAAGTGTCCGCACTAGACAGAGGCTCTCACTTGACCGTCAAAACACTGAAAGCTCGACTTCCAATAAAAGGGAAATTAACAAGAATGTAAAGAGTGAGCCACAGAAAACAATAATGAAGAAAGACCTCCATTAGTATCCTGGCAAATCCAAGTTAGTATTATCAATGTAAAAAACCACAGCTCTCTTCTTAAAGGGAATAGGAGGAGCGAGTTTATTCTAGAGCCATTTTGAATGATGACAGTCCCAGAACACAGATCTAGGTTACCCCACATTCTGCGTTCCAATATGGACGCAGTTTCAGGAGGTTTTTATAGTTTTATAGAACAAAGGAAGTTATAAATCAAGGTAAATTTAAAATCCGTTGGTGCACCAGGGCATCAGGAATGATTCTGTCGGCTGGAGATGCCAGCTGACTCAGGTGACCTTAGCTTTCGAACTGGAGAAAGGAAGCTACTGGCTTAAAAGATTCTAAAGAGTATGTTTACTGATTGTCACAAGATGCTGGTTCCAATACAGCGTGGGCCAGGGAATGACTGTGCCCAAAGACTAAAGCCAACCCAAGATAAGGTCATTAGCCCCTCTGAACCTACAACATCCTCTCTACAAGAACTGGGATTCTAATCAGTCCCTCAGTCTCCACACACAAAAACTCCTTTCACTTCCAGGAGGTTTTCGTTCATGAGGTACAGTTTCTTTTCAGGAATTTTTATTCACAGCATTAATTTAAAAATAATGACATTCATAGAACATCTAAGTAAGCTATAAGGGGTTGTGTGGCTTGGGCAGTTTGTGGGGGCACTGGCAGTGGAACCAGGATTATCCCTAGTGCATGAACTGGCTCTTTGGAACACTTTCCTATGAAGGAATACCTCGCCCAGCCTAGACACAGTGGGGGGACCTTGGTCTTGCTTCAAGTGATGTGGCAGACTTTGTTGACTCCCTATGGGAGGCCTCACTCTCTCTGAGGAGTGGATGGAGGTGGAGTGGGGTGGGGAGAAAATGGGGAGAGGCAAGTGGGAGGATGGGAGGGAGAGGGAACTGGGATTGGTATGTAAAAATAAATTGTTTTAAAAATAAAAAAGAAAAGAACCATACCCCCGAAAAAGAAGTAAAATCTAAGGAACAGTAAATGTAAAAGAAAATAAGAAATTATACACACACACATATGTATGTATATTTTACAGAGAAAGTCCTAAAAGCTACAGGGTGAGAATGGACTGTCGTGATATTTCATTTGTATTTTAATACATAAAGCTTGCCTGAAGATCAGAATGCAAAACAGCCACACTAAGTCATCTATACAGGCCAGGCAGTGGTGGCACACACCTTTAATCCCAGTAGCCACACTAGTTAGCCATAGAGTTCAGGCACTGGTGATGCATGCGTTTAATTCCAGCACTAGAGAGGAATATAAGGCAGGATGAGACAGGAACTTACTTGCTCTATTTCAGTCTGAAGATTCCATAGAAGTAAGAGCTCTCTAGAGCCTTGGCTGCCTTGCTTTTCTGAGCTTCTGGCTGAACCCCAATATCTGTCTCTGGGTTATTGTTATTCGTTCTACAATGGACAGACCCGTTGACTGCCAACAATGTTAAACATTCAAGAATAGTCTTTCAGAGAACATCAGAAGAATGTACAGCTTCTGAACAAATTGGATCCACATAAGAAGAAAGAAAACTTTCCAACAATATGTAAAGCAGGAACTATTAGAAAAGAAGGAAAATTCATGCACTGTACAACACAGAATGGCGTAGCAGACATCAGTGGGAGTGAACCGAGGGAACGGCAGCTTCTGTGACAACGTTGGGGGACCCTCCTTCAGCAACCCTTAACAGAGGGTTGCAGACCTCACAGAGGCAGCCTTATAGTGCAGTCTAGGAATCTCACTGGCAAAGATAGGAAAGGGAAGTGGCCTGGCCAACTAAGCACAACCCATTCTTTTTTTGACCGCTTGCCCTTGTTTCCTAGCTAGTACTTTGTACTCCGGTTGCTAGGCACCTTCGGAGTCTAGAGTGTTGCTAGGCTTGTAGTCAGCTCAGGCGGATAAAATTGTCAAGCA
This sequence comes from Chionomys nivalis, assembly GCF_950005125.1. Lineage (NCBI taxonomy): Eukaryota > Metazoa > Chordata > Mammalia > Rodentia > Cricetidae > Chionomys > Chionomys nivalis. The sequence continues at coordinate 31,510,204 of NC_080108.1, read as the reverse complement.
GGTGTGACCCAAGAATGAGTCATTGCATTTTTTAGAGGCAGGAAGCTACAACATCTATGCAAAGTCTATTCCCTACTAATCCATGTTTTGGGTACTTCTCAGTGATTTTCTTTACCCCTGAACTTTCAAAAAGGAATGTGTGCCCTTCCATTTACCTGTGGTGAGAAAGCAATGGATAACAAGGTCTGTAGGGCTTGAAAGAAAAAGCAGACTCTTCTGTTCACATTTTCACGTGGATATAGGATTTTAAATTGGCCCTTGAAGCACATTAGTGCCGCATCCCAGATGTGACACAGCTACTCTTGTTTTAGGACGCCATTGGTATGTTCTGTCAAAAAGAGAATTAGCACGATGAATATACCTTCTGCTCTCTGCCTGGGCCCATTTCACCCTGTCTATGTGTCTCCTTCCTTTGAAAATAGTCAAAGAGGAAACAGGCTAAGTGCCTCCCCACCTAGATGCTCTTTTCTGAAGTAGTAAAATATTCTCACCTGCTTGGAGTAAGAATAAAAGAAACCTAAAGTCCTTTGATAGCATGGGCTGGCCCGCCAGATCTAAAGATCCAATCTATACACATGCAGTAGGTTCTCAGAACGCAGGACTAGCTGAGGGAAGAAGACTGGGGGCAGTGGTATTTGGTGTTCTTGGCGCTCATCTATGGATCATCTCCAGTTGTCAGCTCTGCCTCTCATTTTCTTTAATTGCACTTCTGGCTTTAACCACCACATTGTCACCAGATAACAGACCTCAGACGTTTTCTTTGTGTTGCTCATAAGCTTTTTATTGTTCTGAGTCTTAAATGCCTTTTCTTCAAATTTCTCTTCTCTTTCTCTGTTAAGCACATTAATACATAGTTAATTATCTTCCCTAATTCTATAGTTTTAAACCACTCCCCACGTCTACAATTAAAGGTTAAATCCCAGTTTAGTACTATGGGGAGATGATAGGACCATTAAGATTTGAGCCCAGTGGGAGGTCTTCTGGTCACTGGGAACAAGTCTTTGGAGGGGCTTATGAGACCCCAGCACCTCCTTCTTCCCCTTCATTAGTTTATAATCATAAGATAGAATATTTCGTAGGGTCAGAGGGCCTTACTGTGGGGTGCTATCTTGCCAGAGGCTCAAAAACGATTACTTGAATTGATGAAGCTGAGCAGAAGCAAATCTTTCTGCTTACAAGCTGATCACTTAAGTTATTCATCAAAGTAACAGAAAGAAGGCTAATACAGATGCTATACCTTTTCATATGATCCTCTTTGAAGGCAGTGTCACTATGCAGCTAGTCTAGCCTCGAGTTTACAATTCTCCTGCACTAAACTCCAAGCCTCTGTGATTAGGAGCTTGGATCATACTAGGATCGTACATCTGACCACAGTTTCCCCTCCCTCTTCTCTTCCCATTCCCTGCCCACACATCCCCTCTGCTCCCCTCCCCCAATCCACTTCTCTGTTTTCCCTTCCAAAAGAGGCAGGCTTCCCAGTGAGTGTCAGCAAAGTAGCATATCAAGTAGCAGTAAGCTTCTCCCCTCTTATTAAGGTTTGGTAGGTCAATCCAATATGAGGAATAAGTTCACAAAAGCCTGCCAAAGTGTCAGAGACAGGTCCCGCTAAAACTGCTGGGAGTCCCACAGGTGGGTTAAGCGATACAACTGTCACACATATGCAGAGGACCAAGGTCAGTCCTATGTGGGTTTCTTAAGTTGTGGGTCTCTAAGCCATGGGTTCAGCGTCTGTGTTCTTATTAGCCCAGCTTAACTGTCTCTGTGGTTTCCCTTGTGATGACCCTGACACATTACACTCACACCATCTTACCTACCTGTGGCTTGTACACTCCATTCCGTGATGAAGGACATCTAGGTTGTTTCTAGGTTCTGGCTATTATGAATGAAACCACTATGAACATAGTTAAGCAAGTGTCCTTCTGGTAAGATTGAGCATCCTTTGGGTATATCTATATCATCTATATCTATATCTATCTATGCCCAAGAGTGCCATTGCTGGGTCTTGAAGTAGACTGATTCCCAATTTTCTGAGAAATTGCCATATTGATTTCCAAAGTGGCTGTACAAGTTTGCACTCCCACCAGCAGTGGAGGTGTGTTTCCCTTGCTCCACATCCTCTCCAGAGACATTGTCATTGGTGTTTTTGATCTTAGCCATTCTGACAGGTGCAAGATTGAATCTCAGAATCGTTTTGATTTGCTTTTCCTTGATGACTAAGGATGTTGAGCAATTCTTTAAGTGTCTCTTGGCCATTTGAGATTCTTCTCTTGAGAATTCTCTCTAGATCTGTACCCCATTTTTAATGGAATTATTTTTTTTGATGTCTAATTTTTCAAGTTCTTTATGTTTTTTGAGATCAGCCCTCTATTAGATGTGGGGTTGGTAAAAATCTTTTCCCATTCTGTAGGTTACTGTTTTGTCCTATTGATGGTGTCCTTTGCCTTACAGAAGTTTTCAGTTTCATGAAGTTCCATTTATTAATTGGCAGTGTCAGAGACTGTGCTATGGGTGTTTTTTCAGGAAGTTGTGTCCTTGCCAATTTTCTCAAGGCTGCTTCCCACTTTCTCTTTTCTTTCCAGTATATAATCTTGGCTTCTTTTTCAAAAGTTATTAGTTTATAGGTGTGTGGATTTATGCCAGGGTCTTCAGTTTGATTTCACTGATCAACATGTCTGTGCCAATAGCATGTGTTTTTTATTACTACAGCTCTTTAGTAAAGCTTGAAATCAAGGATAATGCTACATCTAGAAGTTCCTTTATTGTACAGGATTGTTTTAGCTATCATGTTTTTTATATGAATTTGAATATTGTTCTTTCTAGGTCTATAAAGAATTATATTGAAATTTTGATGGAGATCTGTGTAATCTATAGATTACATTTGGTAAAAATGGCCATTTTTACTAAGCAAATCCTTTCGAGCATTGAGATATTTCTATGTTCTGATATCTTCTCCAAATTCTTTCTTCAAAGACTTAAAGTTCTTGTCATACAGGTCTTTCATTTGCATGGTTAGACTTACCCCAATATATTTTATGTTACTTGTGGTATTGTGAAGGGTGTCTTTCCCTGAATTCTTTCTCAGCCCATTCATTGTTTATATAGACGAAGGCTACTGATTTTTTTTTTTTTAGTTAATCTTGTATCCAGCTGCATGCTACAGCTGTAGGTGTTCCCTGGTGGAATTTTTGGGGTCACTTATATATATATATTATTATATCATCTGCAAATAGCAATACTTTTACTTCTTCCTTTCCATTTTCATGCCCTTGATCTTCTTTTGTTGTCTCATTGCTCTAGCTAGAACTTCAAGCACTATATTGAATAGATATGGAGAGAGTGGACAGCCTTTTCTTGTTCCTGATTTTAGTGGAATTGCTTTGAGTTTCTCTCCATTTAATTTGATGCTAGATTTTGGATTGCTATATATTGTTTTATTGCATTTAGGTATGTTCCTTGTATCCCTGATCTCTCTAATACTTTTTCATGATAGGGTATTGGATTTTGTCAAAGGTTTTTCCAGCATCTAATGATATGATCATATGGGTTTCTTTTCTATCAGTTGCTTTATTTCATGGATTACATTGACATATTTTTGTATGTTGAACCATCCTTACATTTTGTAATGATCATGGTAGATAATTTTTTTTATGTTTGCATGCTACAAGGTGATTATCAGCTGTAGGAGTTCCCTGGTGGAATTTTTGGGGATATATATATATATATATATATATATATATATATTATATCATCTGCAAATAGCAGTACTTGGATTCAGTTGGTCAGTATTTTAATGAGTATTTTCACATATGTTTATGAGGGATTTTTTTCTGTAATTCTCTTTCTTTGTTGAGTCTTTGGTTTTTGGGGTGTCAGAAAACTGTGACTTCATAAAAAGAATTGGCAATTATTTCTTATGCTTCTATTTTGTGGAACAAATTATGGAGTGCTAGTATTAGCTTTTCTTTGAAAACCAGGTAGAATTCTACACTGAAACTACCTTGCCCTGGACATTTTTTTGGTTGGGAGACTTTTAATGACTACTTCTATTTCCTTAGGGGTTATGATCTATTTAATTTGTTATTTGGTCTTCATTTAATTTTTGTATGTGGTACCTATCAAGAAATTTGTCCATTTCTTTCAGATGTTCTAATATTGTGGAGTGCAGGTTTTTGAAGTATGACCTAATGATTCTCTACCTTTCTTCATGTCTGTTGTTATGTCCCCCTTTTCATTTCTGATTTTGTTAATGTGGATATTCTCTCTCTCTCTTTCTCTCTCTCTCTCTCTCTCTCTCTCTCTCTCTCTCTCTCTCTCTGTCTTTAAGTTAGTTTGTATAAGGGTTTATCTTGTTCATTTTATCAAGGTACCAGCTCTTTGTTTATTGGTTCTTTGTGTTGTTCTCTTTGTTTTTATTTTATTGATTTTAACCCTTGATTTGATCATATTCTGCTGTCTATTCTTCTTGAATAAGTTTGCTTCTTTTTGTTATAGAGCTTTAAGTCTAGAACTTTATGCTGTTAGGTGGCTAGTGTGAGATTTCTCCAAATTCTTTATACAGGCACTTAGTGTTATGATTTATGGAGCAGGTGACCCTGGCAGGTCCCACTTCAGGTGGGAGAGGCCTCAGCGAGTGGGGCACAGACAGATACACCATGTTTAGAGAGCTTGGGTATAGAATTTATTGAGTATTGGGAGGGAAAAGGGGTAAGGGAGCAATGAGGAAGAGAGAGAGAGGCAGAGGAGGGGAAGAAGGGGGTGTGAGAGGGAGAGGCTGCTTCTTCAGAAGAAGAACAGAGAGAGAGAAAGAAGGAAGAGAGAGGCACAAGTTCAGCTTGCTTTGGCTGGAAGGGGGAGATTGTGAATGGGCAAAGTTTGTCTCTTAAAAGGACAGGGTATCCAAGTGACATGGCAGGCCAGCATAATTATAATCATAATAGTCCCATATTTCTCTTATAATAAAAAGGCTAGGAGTTAGGCATGGCAGTTTAAGTAGATGAAGGCATCAAGTTCTCAAGACTGCTTCCTGCTGATTTGTGGGTATTGGAGTCTTGGGACCTGAAAAAGCTGAGATGTTGATCAGTCACACGGTAGCTGGTTGCTTCACTCCTGTCCAGAATTTATGGTATGGAGCTGGATGATTTCTCCTAGACCTGGCAAGGTTTTCAAAGAGCAGAGGACAAGATTAAGTTTAGGAAGGAAAAAAAAATTTCTTTAGGTGCTGGTAGTTGAGGAGAAGAGGTTCAGGATCAGTGAATTGAGAGAGGGGTGTATCTGAGTGGTTTAAGGCAAATCCCTCAATTCTGGGAACTCACAGGAATTCTTGAGTTTGTGAAAACGTAAGTTTTTTCGACACATACATTGTATAGACAGCAGCATGTTTATGCCAGAATGACTGTGACAGATGTTTTTGTGCAATGAAGAGTATCTTTAGAAAACAATTAAGGAGAATTTAAAATCTTGATCTTGCACTAAAGTAGTGGTAACACTCTGCCAGAGTTAGATTAATAGCTTATCAGCACACTATTGATAATGTTAATACTATAAATGGCAGCATAATGAGAGAGAAAATTTTGATAGTTTGCATTTGCCCTCAGCTAAATAACTTGCAGGTATACACCTTATACCTCAAAACACCTTCTTGCTCTGAGCTTTGCATGTTAAAACACTTTTGTTTAGACACTTTTATTTAAACATGGTAAGAAGTTATACTGTTTTGTTTTTTAGGGTTGTCCTTTTTAAACTGACAAAACCTCTCAGCTGTCAAAATAGCATCAAAGACCTTTAAGAAGGATAAAGTTTTACTTGAGTTATTGATTTAAAAAATGACAGATAACTTACTCAATTGGCAAGCTAGAGCCACTCCTCAGGGTCCTCCATTGAGGGCAGGGGTTTTCAGAGCTGCATTTGACTTTCTTTGTTAGTGCAGGGCCTGCCAGGGTCAAGAATATCCTGTAGGTCAGGAATCTGTAGGAAGACAAGCCTACCTTGTTCTGAGCAACTAGGCAGTTGATTCTAATTCTCCTTCATCCACAGCTGGAAATCTTCAGGAATTTAGATGAAAGGCAGTTCTTCCCAGTGGTTAGTGCTTTGACTTGATGAAGCGAATGGTGGATGGATGTTGTACTGTGCCAATCTGTCTTCTGTTTTCTTTGGAGAAAATAGGGTGGTATTGCTAGAACCTGTTTCTCTGTTGTAGTGTGGAGCTGTGGGCTGCATTCCTGCCACCAGGTTCCCGGCCGCCTGGCTAGCTTATGCCCCGAAATAACAACACACAAATTGTATTCTTTTAAACACTGCTTGGCCCATTTCTATTAATGTGTATAGCACCACGAGGTGGTGACTTACCAGGAAGATTCTAGCCTATGTCCTTCTTGGGTTGGAGCTTCATCGCGTCTGCCCTGGAGAGGAGCAGCATGGCATCTGCCTAACTTCCTCTCTTCCCAGCATTCTGTTCTGTTTACTCCACCCACCTATGTTCTAACCTATCAGGCCAAGCAGTTTCTTTATTAATTAACCAATGAAATCAACAGATTGATATATGACACTCCCACATCACTCTGTTACAAAAAGTCTTTTAATAATTAAACATTTAAATGCCATATTCCCCAGATCTCTGAGTACTTGAGGACTTTTTATCAAGTATATATAAGTTATGCCTTCAACTTTGGATAAGCCTGTCTAGGACAGGATACTCCTCACCCTGCCCGTTCAAAATCTCTTTATCTCTCCTATCCTAATTCTGGAACTGCTACCACTATACTATGTAGCCCTGAGTGACAGTACCAATGTTATGATTTATGGAGCTGGTGACCCTGATAAGTCCCACTGTGTGTAGGAGAGGCTGTGGCAGGTGGGAGACAGACAGATACCCCATGCAGAGAGAGCTTGGGTCCAGAGTTTATCTAGTGAGTTTTGGGGGGAAGAAAAAGGGGGTATGGCAGAGAGGGGGGGACCGAGAAAGAAAAGAAAGAGATAAGAGGGGAGGAGGAGAAGGCAGAGGGTGTCTCTTCAGAAGACTGAACAGAGAGAGAAAGAGGAAGAGAATGGGTGGAGCTTGTCTCTTAAACGGACAGGTTACCCAGGTGACAAGGCAGGCCAGTATAATTATAATTATAACATTTTGTGTTATTTATTTTTGTCTTGGTATGGAATTCATTGTTTCATTTTTGTGTGTTGTGTTTTCATTTTCATTGAATTCTAGGAAGTCTTTAATTTCTTTCTGTATTTCTTCCTTGACCCAGTGGTAATTCATTTGAGAATAGTTCAGTTTCCATGAGTTTGTAGGCTTTCTATAGTTTGTGTTGTTGTTGAACTCTAACCTTATCCCATGGTGATCTGTTCTTCAGACTGTTGTGGGCTGAACCTGTGCCAAGAGAGTCTACTGGAGGTACAGGGAACGGCTGACCACAGGGAGGAGGTTGGTGTGAGGTTGGGCAGTGGAGTGGTTCTCAGGGGAACAGATTCCAGTGGGTGGTGGTAGTGGTCCCGTTGGTAGATAGGTCTCTTACTTGCTTGTTGGTTGATGTGATTGTAGGCCATCATTTATTTAAGAGCTTTTGGAGGGGAATACTGGTTCTTCCTACGTTTTCCTAGTTAGTCCCAAACTCCTGTACCCCAATTATCTTCCTACTTCTGCTTTCCAACATTGCCACACGTAGTCCATTGACTACCAAAGCTCTTACCATGCATTTAGCATCTTCAATTTGTAGCCCTCCTTGCCTGGGAATTGTGCAGTCCAAGCCTGTTTCAATGAAATCACTTAAAACATTGTGGTGTTCTGATTTCATTGACTCTTGCTTTAAAAAGATTGTCCTTGGAGCTACTGGTTTTTTTTTTTTTGTTTTTTTTTTTGTTTTTTTTTTTTCAGGCTCTCTCATTAAAGAGAGCCTGAAATCCCCAGACTTTTTCATTTTGATTTCTTGCTTTGTGGCCTTGGCAGTAGGCATTTTGCTCACATGTTGGCCAATTAGTTTCCCATCCTCTGCATTAGACTCTTAATTCCCTAAGGTAATCATGCTGTCAGCATGAACACGGTCCACAAAAATCAAGGTGAGGCCTTTAGAGAGGGAGCAATTAGGAAGCGCCTCACTTCTTTTCCCTCGGTTTCCCTGCAAAAATAGTGTCAACATATGTAGTCAGCTGGCTGCAGCTTCTGACTTGAGTGTATAGTCATGTTTCTGTCCCTGGTATATATTATTTGAGCAGGTGGAATACACCAGAGAGAATATTTTTAACAATCCTATTAGGACAACTTTAAAGAAAAGTGAACAGCTCCATTGCTAAGAAGAAAAGCACATTCTTTTTTATGTAGGTCCCAAACTGTATAGTTTCAAATTCTTAGCCAAAAATAGAACAGGCTAAGTCAAAATAAGCAGATGTCTTAATTTAGGTCCTGAGCAAAGCACCAAAGCTCTGAAATTAAATGTCCAATGAGTGTGGTGAATAACATCTCATCCTGTGTGACTCTTTCTTTGTAAGAGTTCACAGGGGGCAGATACCTCTCATTGCAGGTGTCATGTTCTCTCCGCAAATCTGTTTTCCTTTAAATTAAATTTTGAAATTAAATTGTTTTGACATGAAATGATTTCTAACGATATTGTGCTTTACTCACCGATCATTGTCTAGCCCAACAGTCATCAGAGAGGCTTCACCCAGCAACTGATGGAAACAGATGCATAGACCCACAGCCAAAAATTAGCCGGACCTGTGGAAGAGGGGAAAAAAGGATTATGTCAACAAGAGCAGCCAAGGACACCACCAGATAACACATAAATAGATTCAACCAACCTGGGCTCATGGGGGCTCCCAGAGACTCAACCAACAACCTGAGCGCTTGCATTGAACTGACCTGGCCTCTCTGCACATATGTTATAGTTGTGTGGCTCCATCTTTTTGTGGGACTTTTGACCAAGGGAGTGGGGGCTGTCTCTGATGCTGCTGCCTGCTTTTGGAACCTTTTCCTCCTGCTGGGTTACCTCATCCAGTTCTAATAGGAAAGGAAGTACCTAGTCTTGCTGTAACTTGATATCATGGCTGGCTGAAGTTTATGGGAGGCCTTCCCTTTTCTAAGGAAAAAGAAAAAGAAAGGGAGGACAGGGAGGAGAAAGGAGGAGGTGATGAGGAGGGACTGGAAATAAAAGAGGGAGGGAGGGGGAACTGTGATTGAGCTGGGAGAAGATTAATTGACTAATCAATAAAATGGTCTCTTTGTAAATCAATAAGTTACCTGTTAATTGTAAAATCATTATAACAGAATTAAAGAAGGAAAGAACAATGAAGAAATATCATCATCTTTAGCCTCTGAACTTGAATATGATATAATCACACTCTTTTGTAACTTTTCAGGACAAAGAATATCTGTTTTACTAAATTGCAACCATGGGATTCAAAGAGTTCCAGTCTCTTCTCCCTTACTATAAGTCTGGGCACAATGAAACCACCAAACTAGACCATTCTGTGAGTAGAAAGAAAGGTATATTTAGAGAAATTCAGACTGCCAAGGTTATCTCTGGGGGGTGGGCAGAAGGTATAGCAAAAAAATGTGGGAAGAACCTGCCAGTTTCAAAGAGACAGATTGTAGTGGGAAGGAGCCGTCAAGTTGGAACAGCCTGGGAGTTACAGCGGTGGGAGGTGGGCGTGAGAGCCAGGGTAGCCTGCGGAGTTAGATCTGCTGTGGACAAGTCTGAGCTAATAAAGAACTACATGCCTCCTTGTGGACAGAGCTGGCCTGAGGGACCAATAAGGGTAGTAAGGACTTTCCCGGATAAACAGAAAACTGCTTCATGAGGTTGTGAGGAATGCTGAGAGCAGCCTTCTATTTATCGCCAGCAATCTTCCTGTTTACCTAGTCAGACTCCAACCTGAGCTGAGCCCAGACGATCATTTACAATATTATCAGCAGTGCCGAAGTTTTGGGAGGGCTGCTTTGGACCTAATACCTACATCATGTTTGCTTAAACATCCTCCACTTTAAAAAATATTTGTGTGCATGAATCTTGTTCCCGAGTTTTTACTTCGACAGCAAATATGAGTTTTGAAGTCGTCAGTCCTACTTGCTTGCAGTTAATTCACAGCAGAAGCAATAGGAGAGTCACTGTCGTTTGTGGATTGAAGTACTGACAGACATTTAGGAGAATATAGGCACGCTAGTCTGTGGATAGGTGACCCACCCCTTCCTCCGTGGCCTTTTGTAGAATCATGTTCTTACTGAGTTCCCAGAAACAAAATACTGGCCCATAGAATCCTTTGATAACAAGCTCGTGCTTCCAGTATTAATTGCTTGAATTTTGAGTTTATTGCAAATTTCCCCAGCTTCTTTTTGTAAGTGGCTTCTTCTGCTTAATAAAGATAACCCATTCTTGAACCTCTTCATTCGGTATCAGCTTAATTTCATTTGGAAAAAAAAGTGGTTTTGGCTCACAATTCCTGATCACAGTCACTATTATGGGAGGATTCAAGGTGGCAGGAACTGGAAACAACCCGATATCCACAATAAAGAGCTAGGAGGAAGAGTCAATGGCTGTGTACTCACACCTGGCATACTCACTTTACAGACACCGATGCCACCCGCAGTGAACAGGTTTACCCACCAGGATTAAAGCAGGTTGATAGAATCCTCCCACAGACCAAAACCTATGTGATCTAGACAACCCCCCCCCACACACACACATATAAAACAACACCATTTAAGGTACTATATTTTGCTTGTAACTCTAGTTTACTTATTCTTAACCATATAATACATTATCTTCCAAATTCACTGTAATTAATTTTACACTTTGAATATGTACATGAGTTCCCCCATGTGGGATCTTTGCATATGATGCTGCTGTGTACCTTGCTGGCTAATGTCTTGGTATCATTAATGAATACGATCTCTGAGGTAGAAGATCTATCACAATTGGTACAATTATAGGCTCTTGATTCCCAGGAATAGTCCTGGCTTATGTTGTTGTGCAATGTGATTAGAGCCTCTAAAACATATTTATGCTTGTCACTGTTTTTTTTATTTCCGGCTCCAGTAATGTCAGACAATTTTCAGTGATGGGAATTTATGGACTGCTAGCCAGGGTACTCCATATCCTCAGCACCACACTGACATCTTTCTCCCTTGTACTTCAGTTTGACTTTGTCTAGATGCTAACAAGACTGGGAGTTTTTCATGTATTTATTGTCCCTTTTGAGCAACGAACCTATTGGAAAATCCTTGTTTAGAGCACATGCCTACTTTTCAATTGTGTAATAGTTGTTATTCTGATAAATTTGTTTGGGATACTTTATATATTATGGATATGAGTCTTCTGTTGATTGTGAGAATTGTTGATACATTGTTCACTCCTATTCCTTTTTTCCCACCATTTCCCACTCCTTCATTCTAATATTTTCTCTCTCTCTCTCCCCCTTCCCCCCTCCCCTTCCTTGGTTCCCCTTTTTTTCTGTGTTCACTGAGGGTGGAACCTGGAGCCTCATGTATATATCCTTTTTATCCACTGTTTTCTGTACATCCTTAAAAACTATGTCTTAAAATATGAACTAGTCTGTTTCTAGATGTGGTATCATAAAGTATATTTTGGATTTTTCATCCAGATTCCCTGACTCATAACTCTTGACCTAAATCACAGAAATTAAAATTTCTCTTCCCAAAGGCTATGGGAACTCTCATCTTCTTCCACATTTAGTTAGTCATGAGACATTCTGTGACATATCTTGTCCAATAGTAAGTACGAGACTCTTCCAGTTCCCGGGGCATCCTGTGTTTTACCCATGAGAAAGGAATGCAAAAATGCACGCCTTTAATCCCAGCACTCGGGAGGCAGAGGCAGGCGAATCTCTGTGAGTTCGAGACCAGCCTGGTCTACAGAGCTAGTTCCAGGACGGGCTCCAAAGCCACAGAGAAACCCTGTCTCGAAAAACCAAAAAAAAAAAAAAAAAAAAAAAAATGCAACACAAATACCTTGCAAGATTTCAGCACCCAGTCTCACCGACAGTATCTCTGCTATGAAAAGTGTTAACGTCTCTGAGGCGAGTTAGGAAGATGCCTGCAGAGCAAGGCACATAGGGTTTCTAGTGGTGGTTCCTTCAGTGGGCACAGACGCTCTGAACCCCTTCTCCCAGACCTCTCCTGCATATCTCTCCATCTGTAGGCTTTGTGGTATCTTTTATTGAGATATGTTCTCCTGAGTTATATTGAAGCTTTGCAAAGCTGTGAGTTGAACCTAACGAGATTGTAAAGGGGACCTTGATTTAGACATATTAGCCAGAAACATAAATTAAACAACTTGGGAGTTGTAGACAGTATCTAAAATGCGGGATAAACTCAGTTTGTGGTATTTGACATTAACTTCAGAACTGGTGCCAGAATAGAACTGACTGGTGTCCGTTACGTAATAGATTACTCACTCTCTGGTGGTGAGAAGTCTCACCTTTTAAGCTTACAAGCATCTTCTGTAACGATTGTTTTGAAGGTTAAGCACAGGAAAAGCTCTTTCTCCTGACAAATCTGTCCACTTGACTCATCACTAATGCATTTGTCTATTCTCTGAACAGCATCACGCTTTCTGAGCTGATGTGCTCAATTTTAAGTCCACATGGATGGAAGAGGAAATTCTTTTTCTCTGACCTTTAACGGTGTCTCGATTGTTCTTGTTTCTCTGATTTTCATCTTAAATTTAAAAATTGCATCATTATTAATACACTTCAAAACACACTTACCTGAGACTTTTGTGAAACTGAATATATAAATTTGGGGAGAACCTCCACTTCAACAGGTGAGATTGTGTGCTAGATGGCTGAGCAGCTAACAGCGCTTGCTGCTCTTGTAGAAGATTCGGGTGTAGGTCTCAGTACCCACATGAGACAGCTCACCTGTAACTTCACTTCTAGGGTATCTGATGTTCAGTCTGGCCTCTGCATGCACCTGCACACTCAGGCACACACAGGTATTTTATATATATTATTATATATATATATAATATATATATAAGCAATCACCTTGCTTTTAAGATGTGAATAAATCTGAAATATGAAACAATCCTCTCCCTCCAAAAATTTCAGTAGTGTTCTGTCTAAAGATATACCACTTGTGTAGAAATTCTATTTGCTTTGTTTTTGGTAAGGCATGTTGCAGGTGACTTCAAGCCTCACCTCCAGAAATGGATTTTTAAGACAAACCTTCAGCAAATCCTGGCACCACACTACCAGATTCCCGTCTCCCAGGACACATTTTTCAAGTGGTTGGAAGTAGTTTTTCCAGTGGTAGCTTAGTGACAGGAAGAGTCTTCAGAAACAGCAGATGCTGTTTATACATGAAAAAAAATCAAAGCCAAAAGCAGGTGAGGGGCCTGGTTTAGCCCCCACAGACAACAAGCGACAGTGCTGGTGTTTGAGTTTACAAAGATTGGCTTGGGGTCTGCACTTGGGAACTTTCATACAAGACTGCTTTTCATTCCACAACATACTTTCCCAGCGAATAAAGAGTTCAAAACCACATAAAGACATTACTAAGAGAGAGAATTACAGCCAATCTCACTCATGAGCATTGATGCAAAAATACTAAATAAAATACTGGCAAATTGAATCCAAGAATACATTAGAACCATCATCCACCATGATCAAGTTGGCTTTATCCCAGAGATGCAGGGATGGTTCAACATACAAAAATCTGTCAACGTATTCCACCATATAAACAAACTGAAAAGTAAAAACCACATGATCATTTCATTAGATGCCGAAAGAGCTTTTGACAAAATATATCCCTATTATTTAACAAATAGTGCTGACATAACTGGATATCAACACGTAGAAGAATGAAAATAGGTCCACATCTATCACCATACGCAAAACTCAAGACCAAATGGATCAGAGACCTCAACATAAAGCCAGCCACACTGAACCTTATAGAAGAGAAAGTGGGAAGTACACTTGAACACGTTGGCACAGGAGGCCACTTTCGAAATATAACCCTAGTAGCACAGACACTGAGAGAAACAATTAATAAATGGGACCTCCTGAAACTGAAAAGCTTCTGTAAAGCAAAGGACCCGATCAACAAGACAAAACGACAGCCTACAGAATGGGAAAAGATCTTCACTCTCCCCACATCAGACAGAGATCTGATCTCCAAAGAACTCAAGAAATTGATCATTAAAAGAACACGTAATGCAATTAAAAAAAAAATGGAGTACAGACCTAAACAGAGAACTCTCAACAGAGGTATCTAAAATGGCTGAAAGACACTTAAGGAAATGTTCAATATCCTTAGTCATTAAAGAAATGCAAATCAAAACAACTCTGAGATCCCATCTTACACCTGAAAGAATGGCCAAGATCAAAAACACTGATGACAACTTATGCTGGAGAGGTTGTGGGGTAAAAGGAACACTCCTGCATTGCTGGTGGGAATGCAAGCTAGTACAGCCCCTTTGGATGTCAGTGTGGCGATTTCTCAGAAAATTAGGAAACCACCTTCCTCAAGACCCAGCAATACCACTTTTGGGTATATATCCAATGGATGCTCAATTGTGCCACAAGGACATGTGTATGTTCATAGCAGCATTGTTTGTCATAGTCAGAACCTGGAAACAACCTAAATGCCCCTCGACCAAAGAATGGAGAAAATAAATGTGATACATTTACACAATGGAGTACTACACAGCAGAAAAAAATAACATCTTGAATTTTACAGGCAAGTGGATGGAGCTAGAAAACATCATTTTGAGTGAGGTAACTCAGACCAAGAAAGACAATTATCACACGTACTTACTACTAGGTAGATTTTAAACATCAAGCAAAGAAAACAAGCCTACAAATCACAATCCCAGAGAACCTAGACAACAGTGAAGACCCTAAGAGAGACTGTAGAAAGAACTGCAGGCTGTGTTCCCGCCCAATTCCCACATGCCGGGTTAGCTTATGCCCCAAAATAAAAACACACAAATTGTATTCTTTTAAATACTGCTTGGCCCATTAGCTCTAGTCACTTACTGGCTAACTCTCACATCTTGATTAACCCATTTCTATTAATCTGTGTACCACCATGAGGTGGTGGCTTACCGGGAAGGATCTTAACCTGCATCCATCTTGGAGAGGAGAGCTATAACATCTGCCTCACTGCCTTCTTCCTCCCAGCATTCTGTTCTGTCTTCCCTGCCTACCTATGTTCTGACCTATCAGGCCAAGCAGTTTTCTTTATTAATTAACCAATGAAAGCAACAGATAGACAGATGACCCTCCTCCATCAAGAGACATACATGGATCTAATATACATGGGAAGTAGAAAAAGATAAGATTTTACTCCTGAGTGAACTGGCAGCATGGGGACCCTGGGAGAGGGTTGAAGGGGAGGGAAGAGACAGGGAGGGGAGCAGAGAAACATGTAAAGTTCAATAAAAATCAATAAAATTAAAAAAAATCAAAAGCAGATAGTCATTCTTTCTTTGATGACCATCAAACAACTGTCACATGCCACGTATATAAGATGCATGACAGTCAGAACAGAGTGGAGGAAAGGATGGCCCCAGAAGGTGTTCTGTTCTGTTCAGAGGAACAGTTCCCCCAGACTACTTCCAACAGGTGAGCAAGGCTCTGGACAGTGAGAAAAATCACTCTTCAGTAGTAATGAGCCAGGCAGAGTATGGAGAAACCATGCCGAGTGAGTGTTTTAAATATGAGTTTTACAATTTGCATTAGAGCTTCCAAGACATGGAGTCTTGCATTTGAACTCCTTGTACTCAGAAGCCAGTCTCCCCAAAACGTTCAGCATCTTTTATTGAGTCAAAAACTAAAAGGTTGATTGGATTGTTTATTTAACCCAGTTTGAAATTTGCTTCACTGGAGAATGCATTAGAAAGGAAAGCAGGATGTCCTGGTGGCCAGGAAGTGGAGAACCACTTCTGTTTGTAAATCAGCAGAAATGCCCACACAGCCACTCTCCAGGCAGAGCAGGAAGTTAAACACATATTGATCTGACGTGATTTGTATAAAAGTAGGGCAAGAAAATCACATATTTCAGAGTAAAAGGGGTTAAAAATAGGCAATGAGAAACATTCAAAGACTCCTGTAAAGACACAGGACTAATATGTATCAATTGCTTGAACATCCCTGTCTATCTCAGAGATTAAAGTCTTTATGAAGGATAAAATTTCTTTATACTGTCATTAGCACAGCGCCCACTCCACTCCTTCATTTAATCAAGAGTTTGGTCTCAGGAGTAGCTCTGACCCAGCGGCAGCAACTAATTCAAAGAATGAATCTTTCCCGTGCACAGAGAGGCAGCGATTCTCACATCAGCTCTGCTGAGTACATGAATAATTCAGACTCTGCATTCTCACAATCCCAGTGCAGACTTTGCTGCCAGTGGAAGAAAGACAGGCTGAGTTTCCTTCCTATGAGTCCTTGTGTAAGGGTGTAAGTGATCGTGCTGATTAAAACAGAACAGAAACCCTGATGACGAGGTGGTTGGCCATTTTTAAAGAAAGTACAATACAATAAATAAAACAAAACTCACATGGGTTAGATTTGAGTGTCCTGGGCTTCCATTTCACCTTCTACCACCAATTGCATAAACTGTAGACAGGTCAATCCATCCCACCAATGCCTGAGATGGAATTGGGGCTAGAGAGAATTCCTCTCCCATCTCTTCCCTCCCTCCTCCCTGACTTGCTTATTTTTATAATGCCAGAGATCAAGCCCAGAGCTTTTCACTAAGCTAAACCCTAGCTCTTCTGCCACCCCCTATGCATGTGTGTATGTGTGTGTAGCACATTGTGTGTGAATGTGTATATACATACAAACATGTTCATATATGTATGTATACACACACACATTCATGTTCACAAGGAGGCAACCTCGTGTGTGTGTGTGTGTGTGTGTGTGTGTGTGTGTGTGCACATGGAGACCCAAGTTATCAGGAATTTTCCTGTATTGCTCTTCCACCTTCTTTATTGATACAGGTGCTCTCAATCAAATCCAGAGCTAGCTGATTTGGCTAGTCTCCCTAGCTAGCTTAATTCACCTTGTTCTGTCTCCAGGCTTGGGGCTGGAATTACAGGGGGAACCACTGCACAAACTGGCATTTATGTGGGGTCTGGGTTTTGGAAAACATCTTTCTTTCTCACAAGGAAACACAAGGCAAAACAAAAGTATCTTTGTGAGGCAATTTCTTTCTGCAAAGAATGGAAGACCATAACCCAAACTGAGTAAGGGAGCACATTGGGCAGGAATTTCCTTTAGATTTTATTCTACTTTTTATATCTAGCCCTCGGTGACTTTGATAAAAAAACAAGACGAACAAACCCATATTTCTTATGATTCCATTTTATTATATATTTGGGTTTTTGTTTCGTTTTTCTTCTTTAAACTCAGCCAGTATTCTAAGGATTGTCATCTTTAAGAACAGTAAATGCAGGAAGTTGCTGTGCCTTTTCTTCATTGGCTGATGTCTGACTTCAGTCTATCATGGCTGACTAGTTCTAAAATGCTTGACACAAATGAAGTCAGTGGGGGGGGGGAATGGCTTCTCAATGCCATCCAGTTCTGAAATGTAATAGACAGACCTTTGTGTCAAAAGAGTTTAACTGGGAGAGAGATTCAAAGATTTGCACACAAGTTTTACAAGGTGGGGAAGACTGAAAGACTCATTTCTTTGCAAACAAATTTTAGAAGGTGGGATGTATTTGTGGAATTTTGTCCTTTGGTGCACTTTGACAGAAAAACAACAACAACAAAACTTCAAACTTTTCTCAAAATTCTTTGTTTAACATTTCTTCTTTTTCTTCTTGTTTTTTTTTTTTTTTCCTTTTTCTTCTTCAAAACTCAGCCAGTTAGGTTGACTTTCCAAAGTTTCTGCTACCAGTAAATGACCATTATGTTAAGTGACTAGGGGGTATTTAGCCTTAATGAGGCCCAGGTTCTCTGGCAAATGAATTAAAGTGAGCCTGCCTTCTTAGAGGTCACTTGATTTGAAGGTTCTGGCTCTTTGAACCTTCCTTTTATCAATTGGTGCACCTCTATGAGAATATATCAAAGACTTTGCCTGGTTGTACTTCACTGGGAAGTTCTGAGAAAGTTTTTTGTTTCTTTCCTTCTAACCCTCCTCTTTGCAAACTGGACACGAGTTAGAGTTTAGGGGGTGGGGTCTCCAAACAAGAGAACAGATGAATCCCCATAGCTCCTGAGCATTTTCAGAAATTCCCCACAGTTCCCTTGTTGGAGAAATAGTGCACTCTCAGCGAGAAGTCACCACACACAGATGGAGGAAAACCTCTTTTCTGAGTAAGGCACCCGGCCATAATGGAGAAGCCTTGTCAGCCAATTATCTTTAAGAGGTGGGACCAAGTTAGGGTGTGGCTTTCTGGGACCCAGAGAAAATTAATAAAGATTAAAGAAGGACACTTAAAAGAAATTGCACACTGGCTCAAAATTGAGAATAATAGACTGTTATTTATTTAGGGGTAGACTCACAAATCAGAATCTTCTACTGGAATGGAGAACAGAAGCCGAATCCCACAGTTGGAAAAGAGACCAGACACATGCTTTATGTCAGCATAAATAGTATAAGAGGCCATGCACCAGTGGGTGAGTAATTTGAAGGCTATTGGCTGTATGATTTCCTACTGGTGTAGGAGGTTCTTCTGTATTTGTGTTGCTTTCATTGGTTGAATAAAGAAACGACCTTGGCCTTTTGATAGGAAAGAGCTTAGGTAGGTGTGGAAAAGAAAACTGAATTCTGGGGGAAAGAAGACAGTGTGGCAGACAACATGAAGCTCCTGCCTGAGACTGATGCTGGTTAGAATCTTTCCCAGTAAGACATGACCTCGTGATGTTATACAGATTGGTAGAAATGGATTAGATCAGGATGTGAGAGTTGGCCAAGGAGAGGCTAAATATAATGGGCCAGGCAGTAATTTAATTAATACAATTTCTGTGTGGTTATTTCAGGGGTTAAGCTAGCCAGGCAGCGGGATGCAACCCACTCTTCCTACTACATCCTACAGCACCTCCCCCTTTTTTGTTTAAATAAGAAAATTTTAAGCCTAATACAAAATTATTTATAATAATAACAAATACATTCAATAATTATCCTATCCTAATGAATTTAATTCTTGTATAATAAATAACTTGGCCAAGTCATGAGAGGAAAGTAACTACAACTATTTAGTCTTCAACCCCATCCAAGAAGGGAAATAATGTTACTTCAGTAAGCAGGAAGTGTAATAAAGCAACTTCCAAAATGTACAACAAAAGACAGAGACAACTCGCTATCTGGGCAATCACCCAAAGTCTCATTTGCAATGTTGAAGTAACCAATTTTGGCAAAGGCCTTGAGTAACTGACAGACCATTTTCAGAGGCAGAAAATCTTTCAAAACCATCTTGGCAAGATTTGACAATCCTGCTTATCCATTTCCAGATACTATGTACCTTGTCAGTGGTTGAAGCATGGGCAGTTCCTTGCCCAAAGTCCAGTTCTATCAAGAAGAAAACACACTCCAAGTGGAGTGTCTTCGGTGCTCAACATTCTCTCAGGAATAGATCAGTGCTGCCAGGAGCAATTGTGTCTCACTTCAACAGAACCCTAAGTTATTTAAATACCATATTCTACAGTTCTTTGAAGTAGTTGAAGATTAACTATATATGCAGAATACAATCTGTATGTATCTACAGAACATGATTAGTCTAACTATAAGTATGAAAAACATAGATGACTATTGATTTATAATTCTTAATACCTCTATAACTTAAAGACTAAGACTTCATATTAGAATATTATACAATAAACAACTGTGCAATAAATGAGGACAATGACCTCAATATATAAACAATGTATAAGTATCTTGATCAGAGGTAGAAATGTACATTGCAATATGATAAATATATCCTAAAATTGTATCAATTTTCAAAAATGTTTTAAGCAGAGGTAGAAGCATGCATGCATACACTATGACAAAATGACTTTGCCTAGGTATACAAATATGGTGGACAAAAATAGGAACATATTCAATATAATTTAAGTTTTTATCATTATACAAAAACATATACCATTAATCCCAGCACTCGGGAGGCAGAGGCAGGCGGATCTCTGTGAGTTCGAGACCAGCCTGGTCTACAAGAGTTAGTTCCAGGACAGGCTCCAAAACCACAGAGAAACCCTGTCTCGAAAAACCAAAAAACAAACAAACAAACAAACAAAAAAAAAAAACATATACCAATGTAAATTGCCTCTAAATAGTAGCTCACAAGTATTCACTCTATTACTCACTATTATTATTAGTGTGAGTAAGCTCACACTAATCTATTATCCCATTCAATTTTTCCTTTTTTTTTCAAAGAGATCCCTGAGCCTATAAAATTTCCCCCTAACCCCCAACCCTTTACCAATTATAATCAACCCCTAAATGATGTCCCTAACCCTGAGGACAAACTTTAGTGGAAGAGAAGATGTCATCTTCTAGAATTACTTCCCGATTTCATTGGTGCAATGTTCTTTCTATTGGATCCCATGAAAGTAAAATGATGGTTAAATTCCGAGATTACTGTCTGATATAATTGCAAATAGTATCTGAGTATTTGGTAGGGTTTTTCTGAGGTTCCTATTTGGAGTTCTGGCCAGAACGTTGTAAAAAATGTGCACCATTTCAGCTAACCAAGTTGGAACCATCTTGAGTAGCTGGTACCCAAAAACAGGTCTTACAGTAGTGCTGTCAGCATCATGATGTCATATCAACTAGGTGGAGTTTTTGATGTGGGACCCCATCTTCTTCCTGGAAACTTCAAAGATTACTGCAGGAAAATTTATTGTTCATTGTGGAAAACTTAAACATTATTTATATAGACACATACAGACATATATATTCAATGAAAGATATGTTAGAGACAAAAATAAATATAAAGAAAAGTAAAATTTTTTTCTAAATTCTTTTTTTCTGTTCCATACAAGACAGTTCTTGACATGAGACAAAAACTCTGAATTTTTCTTTTATCAACATGCTTGGATGTAGAGAAGGACAGAGACATTGTAGAACTCCAAAACCAGCTCTATATATTCATATATATATTAAATGTATGTGTATCTGTATGATTTCCTACAGCAAAAGATTCACTTTGAAAAAGAGAAACCTCTTGAAAAACAAAAATGACAACTCATCCACAACAGTGACAACCATGCAGGTAGTAAGGAAACCATATAGGGTTGCGGCAGAGTTCTGCTCTTGTCTTTACAGAAAAATACACATCTTCAAAAATTCAAGAGACCCTAGATGTTTGGATGCTGACAGAAGGAAAAAACTATCCAGTAAGGATCATCAAGAAAAAGGAATATGAATTATGAGTACAGATGATCAATATGTGTGTGTGTGTGTGTGTGTGTGTGAGAGAGAGAGAGAGAGAGAGAGAGAGAGAGAGAGAGAGAGAGAGAGAGAGAGAGAGAGAGAATATATAGAGTTGGTTTTGGAGTTGGACAATGACTCTGTACTTCTCTAAATCCAAGCATGTTGTTAAAACATTCAAAGTTTCTGTCTCATATTGGGAGCCATCTGGTATGGGACAGAAGGAAGACTTTAGGAAAAATTTTACTTTCTCCATGTCTATTTTGTCTATATCATATTCTTTATTGAATGTATGTCTATATGAATAATGTTAAATTTTCCACAATAAACAATAGAGTTTTCTACAGATCCTTTTCATACAGTAATCTTTGAAGTTTCCGGGAAGAAGATGGGGCCCTACAGCAACAACTCCACCTGGTTGAGATGAGATCATGATGCTGATAGTGCTGCTATAAGACCGATTTTGGGGTAACGGCTGCTGAAATGGTACACCTTCTCATTACGTTTTGGACAGAACTCCAAATAAGAACTTTGGGGAAAAAAAAGATCCTATTGACTGCTTGGAAATCATTGGCAGCTGTACTAAACAGTAATCTTGAAACTTAACCTTCACTTTATTTTTGCAAGATTCCATAAAGAGAATATTGCCCCCATGACAGCAGGAAGCAATTCTAGAGGACAATGTCCCCTCTCCCAAAAAAGTTTGTCTTCAGGGTTGGGAACACTGTTTAGGGATTGTTAATTATTATTTGTATCAGGTAGAGGGTTGGGGTGGAAACTATGTAGGTTCAAAGAAAAGGGGAGATAATAATAGTGGGTAATAGAGTGAATACTTATATCCTATTATTGATGGATAATTTACATTGGTATAGCTTTTGTATATTAATACAAGTTCAAATTATATTTGTTATTTATATTTATAATATTTGTATACCTATGCAAAGTTTTTCTATTAGATTGTATATATGCACTTTTCTACCTCTGTTTAGGACATTTTGTATATTTGATGCAACTTTTAGGATATATTTTTGTATTGCATTATATATTATTCTTACCTCTGAACAAGATACTTATGTGTTGTTTACATTTTTAGGTCATTGTACTTATTTGCTGCACATTCGTTTACAGATTATTTAATATTCTGACATGAAGTCTTAGTCCTTAAGTTATACAGGTATTCTGTCTAGATAGGTAATCTTCAACCACTTCAAGGATCTGTAGAGCACGAGATTTAAATAACTTAGGGTTCTGTTGACATGAGACATGATTGCTCCTGACAGCACCAATCTATTCCCAAGAGAATATTGAGCACCGAAGACAATCCACTCAGAGTTTTTTTTTTTCTTGGCATAATTGGCTTTTGGGCAAGGAAGAGCCCATGTGCCTCGATCAATGACAAAGTACATGGTATCCAGATTGGATAAGCAGAACACAAGAAAAAGGACTGCCAAACCTTGCCAAGACAAGGTAAGATGGTTCTGAAATTTTTTCTGCCCTGAAAATGGTCTGTCAGTTACACTAGACCTTAAGCCAAAGTTGGTTGCTTCAACAACGCAAATGAGATTTTGGGTGATTGCTCAGGTAACCAATTTTCTTTGTCATATACTGCTCGCTTTGGAAGCTGCTTGATTGCACTTCCTTCCTACTTAAGTAATATTATCTCTCTTCTCAGGCCTTCAATGGGGTTAATATTAGATAAACGTAGTTACTTTCCTCTTATGATTTATCCAAGTTTATTTCCGATGCAAGATTTAGACTCTTTTAAATAGAATGTTTATTAAAACATATATCATGTGTTCCTTTCTTAAAATTGTTTGTTGTTTGTAATTTTATACTTGATATCTGCCCCTATAATAAATTTTTTATTGGGTTTGGATGGCTCTTGTTTAGACAAAAAGGGGAGGTAATGGAGAAGACTTGTTAGCCAATTATCTGTAAGAGGTAGGTACAAGTTAAGGCATGGTTTTCTGGGACCCAGAGAAAATGGGTGCATGGTCCAAGTTCTCTCTCTCTCTCTCTCTCTCTCTCTCTCTCTCTCTCTCTGTGTGTGTGTGTGTGTGTGTGTGTGTGTGTGTGTGTGATTCCCATGGGGCACAGCTGAGCATGGATTTCTTGTTTCTGTTTTGTGAGTTTTCCCCTTATAATAAATAAAAATATAATTATTTTATCCTTTAGCTAGCTTGGTTATTTCCCGATTCAAGCTAATTTCTACACAGCTGCTTGACGCCAATGCCCATGGAAGAGTTGACCCCAATAGAAAATTTCATTAGCTTGTCTATACCTTAAGCTTATACATTTTATATACAATGCTATCATTCCTTTTGGGTACCGACCCAGGTTACACTTGGACCCATTTAAACAGAGACAGGAGACTGCAAGTCTGGCTGCTTAGGCAGATAGGAGATTTAACCAGCAAAGATATTACATTTTGTCAGAATTATTTTCATTATACCAGTGTTGTTTTTCTTTGACTGTTTCCCAGGTTCATCTTGCCCACCTGGCAGAATTGTTTTATCTTGTTTAGAGCAAGGAAACTTAATGGCAGGCCTAGGCTTAATGATTCTGGTGACCCTAAGCTGTTTCCCTTGAACTGTTCTTTAATGGTATGTCCTAAGTAAGGGAATCAGATACTAATGGCTGGGTGTAAGTTGGGTCTATCTTCTTTGTTTTGGGAATGGAGTCTAATGATTAGTAAATACTGGTAAATAAACATGTAGACCCTAGCACCCTGAATTTCTCTTATCCCTAACATATCTGGTTAGCAGACTATGTTTGATGTGTTGTGGAGTGCTCTCTTAGCTAAATAAATTACACTTGTGTGACTTAATGTCTCCTAAGTAAATATATTAGTTAATCTATTAGAGTAGCAATTCTGTCACTGAAGTTTCTGGATTCTAGTAGACCTGGGGATGCAAGAGGCAAAATATAGTCTCTTTTTAATCCCTCTGACTATATTAGTATAGGTCTTCAAGTATGATTATTGAATTCCCAGAAGGTTACTTACCAGTCTGGTATTTTAAACTATTCTATGGTATTTTGATAAAACTTAAAACCCAAACACCTTTAAATAAGTTTCCTTTAAGCATGCACTTTTCTTTTCTTTAACTCAGCTCTTAGAATTACTTATGAGAAGCATACCAATAACGCTGTTGATTTAGGTAGAGGTTTGACAGCAATATATTGAACTTTGACCTTAGAAATCATTTGTAAAGTCTCATCTTTTATGCATCTTATATAGTTTGCCCAAATTGTCATAACTGGTTTAAACTTCTCGGATTTCTTTTCCATTCTAGAGAAACTTCCAATTATTTTGTTCTTTACTAAAAATATTTCCATTCTTGCATCATCTAACATTTTCTTCTATTTACTGGTTTTCTTTCTTAAGACCTTTCTTAAGACATAGGAACATTCACAACTAAATTTAGCATCTCTTATGAGAATTCTCTTTTTGCGGATGGTGGGAGCCTATTAAGTAATGTCTATTCTCTCCCTGTTAGGTCCCAAGGACAAACCAAAATTTGCTTTTGCCAAAGTTCACCCTGCAGAAACCAATAAATTTATTGACCTTACTTATAGAGCATGCTACTCTAGGAGTGTGAATGACCTGAAAGTGAGGACCCTGGAAAATCTATTGCCTGATACAGCCTCCTCCTGACTGCATAGGAGGCATTCCCTCTTTCTAGTCTTCTCCATTGCATATACTCTAACTCCTCCCCAAGACCCCAAGGCCATAAGTTGTTACAACTACATACAACTGGCTGGGAAGAGTGGCTATATACACAGAAGAGGGTCCAATGGTCCTGCCTTTCTTTTCCTTCTATGAAGGAGGAGCAATAAATCATGAGCCCAGCTGTGGTGATACTCTTTAAGAATACCCAGATGGTCTTATGACTCTGGCAGTTGTTTGGCTTAGACGATGATGCTGTACCTTAAAAGAAAACTGAATCCAAACTACACGGGGAATAATGTAGCTTGTGTGTGTATTGGTAAGTGATGGGGTGTGTATAAATGCCCTGAAACATATTCTAGAAAACACAAGACAGTTAAAAACAGCTGTTCTGTTTCTCCAGCTGAGGGAATGGTCTATCACATATACCATAGCCTTGCTCTTGGTTTTGGAGGTGTATGAGTAGCAGATAGGGATACCAGAAATACATAGAAAACCTTATTAGATTTAAGGCTACAAAACCCAATAGAATTCAACTAAGGAAGTCCTGTTAAAACTATGATGTTGAAATTACTACTGTGAGCTTATGCATATTATTCTATTCTATCCGTAGACTGACTGTCAAAAGCTTTTCTGTTGCATTAGTAGTCATATTGGTAGTAGTAGTATCAATAATCTAGAGCATACAGAACGTAGAAGAAAGAAACCCAAGAACCTGGGAAGATATGACCTTAGCTTGCTCTTTGCCTTTTTGTGTCATTATAACTGAAGTAACAACTAAAGCAAGAGTTCCCAGAACTTGATGTGAGACAAGAGCAGAGAAAATGCATGGAGCAAAAGAGTCTAGAGACAGGGAAGAATATTATTTCCCAAAGAAAAACAGACTGTGAGATGGTGGGAAGACACAGCAAGCTTCAAGTCCCAGCACGGCCCAAGTCTCCAGCCTCACAACTGTAGGAAATAAGATTCTTGCTCTGTAATAACAAATCCAAGGGACTAGTGAGAATGAAGCAGCCTTAATACATCGTTCTGTAGAAAGTGACGCTGGCATCAGGAGAAGGCAAATGTCTGGTGTGTTTATTTGGCATAAGATGGTTATTTTGATGTCCCCATCATGAGAATTTTCTATCCTCTTTCCCCATAAGCTGGAACTTGTATGCTCCCACATTCCCCTATCCATTTGGTTTGGGACACAAAGATTTATCTATTGAATAATGTGGGTCTTGAGATCACTCCCTTTTCTTATTGTGGACTAAGTCATTTAACAGACTTCCTGTATCTTTTCAGCTCTCAGAATTCTGGGAAAAGTGGACACAAGCTGCTAGCTAGGGGATCTGGGGAATCAATGGGCCTAGTGCTTCTTGCTATCATGGTAGCAGAGAGTATCTAACACAAGGAAACGGTGGCAGAGGCTTGCAGGCCCAAAATGGGAAAAGAAAAAGAACAGAAGGAGGAAATTTCACAGTCTCAGTACAAGAAAGATGCATTCATAAGTCTTACCACATAGGCTGGAGCTGCGATCACACGGTGGTGCTAGCTTTATTGTTTGTTGTCTACGGTGACGCACTGATCATACTTCCAACAACCATAGTGAGTTTCTTTCCTGGGGCTTTAGGACGTTCTTTATGACTGTCTTAGGGGGATGTTGCTGGGTCTGAACTGAGGACCGCCACAGCCGTGTTTTCCATCCCTGGAGCAGGCTCCGTGCTCTCCTTCTCTGTGGGCAGCATTGCTTCATCAAACATGACCTACTTCTGAGATCTGGGCAGCCAGCCAAGACACAGGAAAACGTGACTGAAGAGGAAAGAACCTCATTTCTCTGTTTCATTTGGGTCAAACTGTGAGTGGTGTCTAGACGAGAGAGTGCACGTTTGTCTACTGTCTTGGACTAGAGTGACGGTGAGCTCTGATCTGCACACTGCCTGGCAGGGCATGCCCAGAGCTGAATCCACCATGCTCTTCCCCTTGGTCTTTCTCCTCCCCTCCCGCCCTGGTCACAGTTCACCTTCCTTTCGAGTCAGTGCCTACAGTAATGTTTTCTTCTCCTGCTTTCCCTCTTCCTATCAGACTCCACAGTTGCCCCTTCTCTTCCTTTCCCTCCTCCTTCCTCATTGTCCTTCCCTTTGATTTTTTTAAAAAACTTTTCCTCTTTGATATTTCTGTTTGTGCCTTACAAATCTACTGTGATATATGAATCTTAAAGGAAGCGTAGACTCTTTGGGGGGGGCAGAAATAGGTTTTATTAGACAAGTGTAGTAAATAGGATTTGAGTTTAAAGGAAAGGGAGATAACATTATTTTTAACAACATGGGCACAGGAGACCACTTCCTACGTATAACCCCAGCAGCACAGACATTAAGGGCATCATTGAATAAATGGGACCTCCTGAGACTGAGAAGCTTCTGTAAAGCAAAGGACACTGTCACTAAGACAAAAAGGGAACCCACTGACTGGGAGAAGATCTTCACCAACCCTGCAACTGACAAAGGTCTGATCTCCAAAATATATAAAGAACTCAAGAAATTAGACTGTAAAAGACTAATCAACCCAATTATAAAATGGGGCACTGAGCTGAACAGAGAATTCTCAACAGAAGAATTTCAAATGGCCAAAAAACACTTAAGGTCATGCTCAACTTCCTTAGTGATCAGGGAAATGCAAATTAAGACAACTTTAAGATACCATCTTACACCTGTCAGAATGGCTAAAATAAAAAGCGCCAATGATAGCCTTTGCTGGAGAGGTTGTGGAGAAAGGGGTACACTCATCCATTTCTGGTGGGAATGCAAACTTGTGCAACCACTTTGGACAGCAGTGTGGCGGTTCCTCAGGAAATTCGGGATCAACCTACCTCTGGACCCAGCAATACCACTCTTGGGAATATACCCAAGAGATGCCTTATCACACAACAAAAGTATATGCTCAACTATGTTCATAGCAGCATTGTTTGTAATAGCCAGGACCTGGAAACAACCTAGATGCCCTTCAATGGAAGAATGGATGAAGAAAGTATGGAATATATACATATTAAAGTACTACTCAGCAGTAAAAAACAATGACTTCTTGAATTTTGCATGCAAATGGACGGAAATAGAAAACACTATCCTGAGTGAGGTAAGCCAGACCCAAAAAGAGGAACATGGGATGTACTCACTCATATTTGGTTTCTAGCCATAAATAAAGGACATTGAGCCTAGAATTCGTGATCCTAGAGAAGCTAAATAAGAAGGTGAACCCAAAGAAAAACATATAGGCATCCTCCTGAACAGTAACCTTCATCAGGCGATGAAAGGAGACAGAGACAAAGACCCACATTGGAGCACCGGACTGAAATCTCAAGGTCCAAATCAGGAGCAGAAGGAGAGAGAGCAGGAGCAAGGAACTCAGGACCGTGAGGGGGGCACCCACACACTGAGACAATGGGGATGTTCTATCGGGAACTCACCAAGGCCAGCTGGCCTGGGTCAGAAAAAGCAAGGGATAAAACCGGACTCGCTGAACATAGCAGACAATGAGGACTACTGAGAACTCAAGAACAATGGCAATGGGTTTTTGATCCTACTGCACGTACTGGCTTTGTGGGAGCCTAGGCAGTTTGGATACTCCTCTTAATAGACCGGGAAGGAGGTGGATGGTCTTTGGACTTCCCACAGGGCAGGGAACCCTGATTGCTCTTAGGGTAGACGAGGGAGAGGGACTTGATTGGGGGAGGGGGAGGGAAATGGGAGGTGGTGGTGGGGAGGAGGCAGAAATCTTTAATAAATAAATAAAATTAAAAAAAAGAAATCTACTGTGATATATGAATCTTAAAGGAAGCGTAGACTCTTTGGGTGGGGGCAGAAATAGGTTTTATTAGACAAGTGTAGTAAATAGGATTTGAGTTTAAAGGAAAGGGAGATAACATTATTTTTAACAATCTTATTTTCCAAAACAATGCCAGTTCCCTCTCCCTCCCATCCTCCCACTTCTTCCACCTTCTCACCATCCCCTCCCCACCCTACCTCCCATCAACTCCTCAGAGAGGATGAGCCCTCCCATGGGGAGTCAGCAAAGACTGTTACATCACATGAGGCAGGACTAAGGCCCTCCCCCCCATGTTTCTAGGCTAAGCAAGGTATCCCTCCATAGGGAATGGGCTCCAAGAGAGTGAGTTCATGCACTAGGGATAAATACTGGTTCCACTGCCAGTGGTCCCACAAACTGTCTAAGTCACACAACTGTCAATGACATTCAGAGGACCTAGTTTGGACTTACGCTGGTTCCCAGCTGGCAGTCTGGGGTCAGTGAGCTCCCAATAGCTTGAGTCGGCTGTTTCTGTGGGTATCCCCAACATGGTCTTAGCCCTTTTGCTCATAATTTTGTTTCTGCTTCTTCTCTGTGACTGGACTCCAGGAGCTTGGCCCAGTGCTTAGCTGTGGATCTCAGCATCTGCTTCCATCAGTTACTGGATGAAGGTTCTATGATGATAATCGATATATTATAGGGGAAGGGCATTTTAGGTACCCTCTCCTCTATTGCTTATCTTCTTAGCTGGGGTCATCCTTCTGGTTTCCTGGGAGTTTTTCTAGTTCCTGTTTTCTCACTAACCCCACAATAGCTCCCTCTTTCAAGATATTTCCTTCCTTGCCCTCCCTCCCTGTCCTTTACCCTATTCTGTCTTCCCGATCCCTCATGTTCTCCTCCCCACTCTCCTTCTCTAACAATTCTTTATTGGTTCTTTGTGAATTTCACATGATGCACCCCAATCCCACTTAACCTCCCAGTCCCTCCATAACTACCCCTCACCCCTGGAGTATCTCCCTACACAGAGGACCCTCAAAAATTAATTCAAAACAAAACAAACAAAACCCACCATGCTCCCAGAATGTGGGCCTGGGTAGTAGCTGTGCTGGTCAGTACAGGCCACTGGGCCTGCCCCCTTTCAGGTTAGAGACAAAGCCAGCTCTCTTACTCCCACGCCGTCGGAGCCAACTCTCCCAAGCCTGTGGTGAGAGGTAGGGTCATCTTTCCCAATTATGAGGGTTGGAGGAAGGACAGATTTCACATGAGAGTTGGGACCAGCTCTCCTGCTGCACTATCTGATGAGGGACAGGGCAAGTGAAGGGCAGAGCCAGCTCAGCATGGCCCTCGAATGTCAATGTGCATAGTTCCTGTGGCTCCATGATCACATGTGTTATGGACATCAACACAGACCTCAGTTGCAGCAGGGTCACACACCCAGACATAGCTGCAGGCAGCACCTCAGGCCTGGGTATCACCGTGGCTTCTGGTGGTAATGCAGGCCACCTAGTTCAGTATAACCCTAGCAGCCATATGATCCTCAGACACAAACATGATTTTAGGCGGCTCACTAGATCCTGGGCATCCAAACACCCTTCCATGGTAACAGGAGCTTTGGACATCAACTCAAATCCTGGCTGCTGCAGGGCCATGGACTTAGTACCTTTCTTGGCGAGGCAGTCACATCTTGCTTGCTTAGTGTCTTAGTGACAACTGCAGACTGAATCTTCCCTCTTCCCATAATTCTCATTGCCATGCTTCTACTTCCTGCCTGGCTACTGGTCAATCAGCATTTTTAAAAAAATGTAAGTGGCAGGATAAAAGACCATTGTCCCACCGCGGGAGAAGCTATTTATTCTTAAAGTTTATAGTCAGCTCTTCATCCTAGAAAGGCAGGACAGGATCCTAGAGGCAGGAAATGTTTTAGAGACTGTGAAGGAGTGCTGTTTTCTGGCTTGCTCCTAATAGCCTGCGGTTCCTCCTTTCTTATAGCACCATAGGACCACGGCCTAGTTATGGCGCCAGTCACAATGATCTTCCCCTCCCATATCAATAACTAATTAAGAAAATGTGCCATGGACTTGCCCATGGGCCATTCTGGTGAGGGCACTTCCTCAGCCGAGCTTCCCTCTTCTCAAACGACTGTAGTTTGTATCAGGTTGACATAAACTATCCCCAAGTCAAGGCCAAATAATATGACGAGTACACAGAAGGGAAAGGAAGTAGCTAAAGTGTCTCTGTTTGCAAAGGACATGGGGATATACATGACAATTTCCATAGAATCCACCAGGAAGCTCTCAGACCTATATAACACTTTCAAAAAACTGGCAAGTTACAAAATTAGTATACCCAAATCAGAAGCCTCCCTGTATATCAAAGATAAACCCACCAAGAAAGAAATCAGGCAAAGAACTTAATAATCCTAAAAACATACCTTGGAATAAACCTAAACAAGGAAATGAAAGATATAGACAGTAAAAATTGCAAAAAGAAATTGAGGCTGACACCAGAAGATGGGAAGATTTCTCATGCTCATGGATTAGTAGGATTAATACTGTGAACATGGTCACCCTACTAAGAGCAATCTATCCATCAATATAATCACAAAATTTCCAACATCATTCTTCATAGAAACTGAAGTAACCATCTTAAAATCCATATAGAAACACAAAAGACCTCAGATAGCCAAAGTGACCCCGAAGAATAAAAACACTGCCAGAGGTATCACCATTCCCAGTTTCAAGTTATACTACAGAGCTATAGTAGTAAAAACAGTATGGTACTAAAACAAGAATAGAGACATTGATCAGTGTAATACAGTTGGGGAATCAGACAGACGCTAATGTACACACAGCCTACTG
Source organism: Chionomys nivalis (assembly GCF_950005125.1). Lineage (NCBI taxonomy): Eukaryota > Metazoa > Chordata > Mammalia > Rodentia > Cricetidae > Chionomys > Chionomys nivalis. Next base: position 31,478,574 of record NC_080108.1, on the reverse strand, counting down.
ACTTTTGGCAAAGATTCCAAAATTGGAAAAAAAAGCCAGTATCTAACAGATGGTGTTGGGAAAACTATATGTCCATATTTAGAAGAATGAAACTTGATACCTTTTTCTCTCCCTGCACTCAAACTAATTGCAAATGGATTTAAAAAAATCTTAATTTATACCAAAACCCTAAAACTTCTAGAAAGAAGATGAAGCAGTCCTTTCAGGATATAGACTCATTTATCATGACTCCCACAATCAACAAGTGTGACTATAAAATTAAAAGCTTCTTACTACAAAGGAAACTGTTAAAATGCTGCAAAGGAAGCCTAAGGAATGTACAAACAGAGGTTATAGTGTCTACGATTGAAAAAAATATCAAAACGTAAACACCAGGAAAAATCAACCCAAATAAAAAGTGGGCTAAGGAATGGAATAGGGAACTTCCAGAAGAAGAGATACAGTTAGCTAAGAAATATTTCAAAATGTGTCCACCATCCTTAGGGAATGAAAACTAAACTACTTTGTGATTTCATCTTACTCTAGCCAGAGTGGCTAAGACAAAGAAAACAAAAGAAGTATTGGGGAGCCAGGGAACCCTCATCAATTCTGGGAGGAAGCACAAACTGATGCAGCCACAGAAACAAAGGGAGGGAGGGAGGGAGGGAGGTAGGGAGGGAGGGAGGGAGGGAGGGAGGGAGAGAGAGAGAGAGAGAGAGAGAGAGAGAGAGAGAAAGAAAGAAAGAAAGAAAGAAAGAAAAGAAGAAAGAAGAAAGAAGAAAGAAAGAAAGAATACTAGAACTAAACCCACCATATGACACAGTTATACCATAGCTGGTCATATACTCAAAAAACTGTATTCCCTAACACAAAGACATAGATTCATCTATGTTAATAAGTGTTCCATTCATACCAGCTAGGATAAAGGAAACCAGACTAGATTCCATCAACTAAGGGATGAATAATGAAATGTACCTATATACAATGGAATTTTATCCATATCTAAAGAAAACCTAATGAAGTTTTCAGATACATAAATTGTACTGAGAAACATTATATTGACTGAAGTAACCCAGACCCAAAAAGATAAACACCACATATTCTCATTCATGTATGGATTCTGGCATTAAGTCTTTAGATTTGTGGGTTTCACTCACAGTAACAGAAGAATCAAGACAATCAGACAAGGGCCATTGTGAGAGGCAGAAGGAGGCTCTTAAGGAAAGAGGAATTGTGGGTGGTTAGGAGGTAGATTCAGTAAAAATGCACTGTATACATGTTTGAATGTCTCAAAAAATTAAAAAGGCCTGGCTTGTGAAGTTTCAGAGAAAAATTTGAGAGTCACTTAAAGGCTCTATCAGGGTCATTACATACTTTGTGCTAAAAATCAGAGTTCTGTTTAGCTGGGCTGAAGAACCATTGTGATTACAAGAGACCAGAAACACTAAACTGAAACCTTTACTTGTCAGCTGAAACTAAAAAATCCATTGTGATTAAGAGAGAACAGTGGGGCTGGAGACATGTTTCAGCAGTTAAAAGCATTGGCTCCTCTTCCAGAGGTCCCGAGTTCAACTCCCAGAAACCACATGGTGGCTCACAACCATCAGTAGTGAGATCTGGTGCCCTCTTCTGGTCTGGCCTGCAGACATACAGACAGACAGAACATTGTATACATGATACATGAATCAATCTTTAAAAGAAGAGAACAGCATCATTGAGGGGAAGTCTTCTAGGAAGAGCTTCCTTAGAGTTAGCACACTGAAGTTGTGCTCCAGAGCCAGACAAGGTCGTGTCTCAGCTGGCAACAGGATGTGGTCATGAGGAAGAGTTGCCCAGGTGGTACTGGTTTTAAAGGCGGGAAGGGGTCATGTAGGGCAGCTGAGGTTTGGCACTGTGAGAGGCTATCAGTCAATGTGCAACCTCAGTAGATGAAGGCCCAGGATTAAAGAGACCATGCAGACAAAGTGAGGCTTGGTGCCATAAAGAGAGTCTTAGGACACGCATGCAGAGGATCCAGAGTACTTGTGGTCTTTCTCTGATTTACACTGTTGACCTTAGGCAGACAAATCCCTGGTGTTCATCAGAGCTGTCTTGTCTTTAGTCACTGTTCCGTGTGTTCTTGGGGGTCTCTATTGGCCACTGAATTTGCCTGTCTGTGGGGTAGCCGTGCTCTCCTATCCTCTTGAGACTCAACAGATCATGTACCCTGTGTGTCTAATGTTCCAGTGAGGATGTGTTTCCTACGTCTATTGCGAAAGGGCAAAGCAACCACAGCACTGGAAAGAAACAGTACAGGTGAAGGACTTTTCTTTGTACTTGCAAAACCCACTTAGTATTAATCACCCAACTCGAGGGGAAAAAAATCTGTAGATCCCAGGTACTATGAGGAGATTCAGAGTCTTTAGTCTCTCCAGCAGTGGGTGGCAGATAGGTGAAAATGTGGGTTGATTTAGCCACTCACCTCAGATTCAAGATATTAAATGCCAGAGTTATTTGGGGGGGGGGGCTAAGGTTTTCTCTTGGCCACAGAGGGTAGGGCTGCCTTTCTGTACCCACTTCCTGAGCCAAGGTGTCTGACACATTTAACTTTTGGTTGGTCAGAACCTGCCCTTCCCACTCTTCAGTGCTGCCGGCTGGAGCTCCTTCTCACCCTGGGATTGCAGTTAAAATCAGGCTACTGGATTTGTTAATTGTTTCTTGTTCTCAGGTCTGCAAGCAACCAACTTTAAAAGTATTTTTTGGCAACTTTAAAAAACATTTTAGGTGACAGTTATGTGGTTTTATCTTTTGGAGGGGACCCTGGCAGTGGCACCAAGACCTGTACCAGGTGCATAAACTGGCTTTTTGGAGCCCCTTCCCTGTGGTGGGGTACCTTGTTCAGCCTTGATGGGGTGGTGGTAATGGGGGGGTAGTCTTTCCTCAAGTTTGTATGCCAGACTTTGTTGACTCTCTAAGGAAGGCCTTATGCATTCTGAGGAGTGGATGGAGGTTGGGAGGGGGAGGGAGTAGAGGAGTGGGGAGAAAGGGAAGGGGAACTAGGATTGGTATGTAAAACGACAAGTAAATTTTTTTTAAATAAAAAGTATGAAAAATATTAAATTGAAACACAATTGCATCACTTTCCCCTTCCTCCCTTCCCCTCAGATTCTCCGAGACACTCTCCCTCCAACCCCTACCACACCCCAAGACTTGATAGCTTCTTTGACACAGCTAATATAACCAGCTTTAAAGCTGCAAGCTCCCTCTTAGGATGACTTCTAGCTACTGCCATCTGCCTCATAGAATAGCACATAGGATTCTGCTCTCCTGGTGACCTGTCTGCCTGGAATTGCTGTCTCACCAAACTCACAACTGAGTATGAGGCTCGTGGGAGTGACCGAGCCACTGGTTTATTATTATTATTATTATTATTATTATTATTATTATTATTTAATTTTTATTATTTATTTATTTATTTATTTATTTATTTATTTATTGCCAAGACTGCCTGGTTTACTGTCTGAATGATCCTTTGACTTCCTGTACTCCACCTGGGAGTTATATGGCTGGAGCTGGTTTTGATTTGTGTTCTTTCTTTTCTTAGCTCCCTTCTCTTCTTCTCTGCTTTTTGTTTGTTGTTTGTTTGTTTGTTTGTTTGTTTTTCTGTCCCATCACTGCCTTTGTGGATTTACAAAGCACTTTCTCTCTTCTTCTCCTCAGGATGAAACTGATATTTTTAATCCTGATTCTTCTCTCTCACAGCATCACACACAGATAGCTTATAGTTCCCTGCTTTCCCAGAAGTCTTGATAACTCTTTTTAGTGCAGAGTAAGATTCCATTTTCTGTGTCTTCTAAAAGATGAGCATTGCCTACTAATGGACACTTTTAGTGACTATGACTTTAATTTTAAGTAAAACTGCCACAGATGCCCACACGCAGATCACTGTGTGGACATAGAGGTTTTGACCATTTGGATAAATACTAATGCTTAAAGTTTCCAGCAAGTATGACAGACGCATATTTTATATTGTATGACTAGTTTGTAAACGCTTCAAAACTTTTACATTATTTTGTATTTTCTTTCATTAACGCCTTTCCTCTCTAAGGAATCCTCAATTATATAATTTAACCAGTTAGAAAACTAGAGCCAGGCGCTGTACTTCAGTGGTGAAAGATTCATCTAGAAGTGCAGAGAGAGGACAAAGCAGGCCCTCTGAGGATCCAGTCACAGCACTTAGATTACGATGCAGCTGAAAAGTTCTTTCAAATACGGAGGACCAGCATCCTTCCTAAGTGAGGACCTACAGACAACACTGCAACAGAAAACAATGACAAGCACAGTTTCTGAGGACTAAAATAGCAGAGATTAGTATTTTCACAAAAATATAGCCCGAAAGTTCTCCAAATGAGTATTCTCCCTTGGTGTATTTGTTTTGGCAACTTGAAAATTCTATTTCCATACAGAAATTCCACATGTTGCTGTCTCAACAGTTCTTGCAAGCAAGAGGCATGCTCCTGGAAGGTTGTTACACCTTTAAGCCATCTCTCACAGATCATTTTTCCTATAGAGATGCCTACCTCTCTTAGAGTTTGTTGTGGTTGTTTTGTCTGTTGCTTTGATTTGGTAGGGAATTTTTCTATAAAGCTCAGACTGTCCTTGAACTTTCTCTTTTCTTGTCTCAACCTCTCAAATACTAGAATTACATGAGTATGTCATGATGCTGTTCGAGAGAATTAGCATTGTCAGGACAGAAAAGGTAGTTCTCAATTAACTGGAGAATCTTCTCTTTAGGCTGGTTATCATTTTTACTTTCTTAATATAGAAAGTGAATGAAAGGTTTCTGGCTTGAGGTTCAAGGGGAACAAAGGCAAACTATCCCTTTGTGTACTATGCTAGTAATTTTTTTTTCTTTTTTGGAGACTTGATATCAGCTAGGTTCACCTGGGAAAAAGGAATCTCAACTAAGGCATCACCTCTATTCTATCAGCTTGTAGGCAACTCTTTGGGGGCATTCCCTATTTGCTGATTGATGTGGGAAGACTTGGAATGCTATAGGGGATGTCCCCTTGGCCAGGTGATCCTGGGTTATAAAAATGAACAAACTGAATGATCCACAAAAAAAGCAAGCTAGTCAGCATTCTTCCATGACCTTTGCTTCAGTTTCTGCCTCAAGATTCTTGCTCGAGTTTTTTTTTCCTTGGTTTTCCTTGATGATGGGCACTAACCTCTAAGTTGTAATAAACCCTTTCCTCACTGAAACTGGTTTTGGTCATGGTGTTTATCAGTAAGAAGTTCATTAGAAGAGTTATTAACACCATGGACCAATAGACAACAGCATGGCGAGAGAACCGAGGAGCACATGGGTCTGTGGCAGAACATGGGTCTCTTCTTAAGGATTTCAGAGGAAGGCAGAAGTTTCAAGCCACAAGACTGAATAGTCTACAGTGCTGCTTTGCAGTCAAGCTATCTCTGCCCTCAGGGGAGAGAAAGGGGTGACTTGTATTGCCAAGAAAGGAGAAAGGATCCTTGATAACATGGGACTTAGAGGATGTGGAGGAAATGGTGAAGAGACATATTTAATTAAGATGTAGCCATCATGCAAGTGGAGGGTGTACCATCACAGCTCTCTGGTATCATGGCATCTGGTAGCCTTAGCTTGTAAACTTATTCAAGGAAAGGAGAGTTAAGAAGATAGTTCTTCTGGAATTCAGTCATCTGGGAAGTCTGTTAGGATGTTTCAGATACACAGACAAGCAGGCTGGTGTCTCACAGAAGCCGCGAGAAAGAGGCTGCTGCAGGTGGCCATGGTCTAATTAGCCTCTAGCCCAAAGCCCAACAATGAGATGGTTAACCGTGACTATCACCTTGCCAATTCAGACTACCAACATTGGAATGCTGTTCCCCAGTGGAAGCAAGAATATGTGTGCAGCGCAGGAGATTCTTTAGGGTGTCTCTTGCTGTTTCTATACTCTACAATTAAGGACAATGGGAGACTATAACCCTCAATCCAGGCATGTTGATAAATGACCTAGACCCTTCTGGAATAAAGGTATGGATCACACTTCTCAGTGAAGGAACAGCAGTCTATGAGGTTCTTGCTGAGGTGAACATAATACAAAATGGGTAGTAGGAGATGATATCCCTACTAAAAGACAAGCTCAGGCCATGCGACAGCTACAGAAATAAGAATTGTGATGGCCATGTTTCTGTCTTATTTTGTTAAGATTATGTGTGTGAAGATATGCACATATATTAGGCAAATATTTACATTTCATTTTATGTATTTCTTTATCATGTAATGTAGCATCAGTTGAGACAGTATTTGCAGTTGTTATGAGTTATCATATTTAAATTATGAAACATTAAAAGACTAAGCATTCCTCTATTTTTAGAGAAATATAAATTTTGCCTTCTATTATGAAAAAAGAATATTATCTGTTTGGTTTCACATCAGATGATTAAAGCATGTTAGGTAGGATTATGAGATTATCTTCATAAGGAAATTAAGCACAGCATAGGACAATGTATCTGGACATCAAATTAACAACGATTGGACCCAGAATGGTTAATCCCGGTTGTCATCTTGAATAGATACAGAATCAACTAAAATGCACATCTCTGGGAGGGCATTTTCAGGAAGGATTAACTGAATAATATCCTCCTGGAGAGTTGGTGGCCGAAATGCAAGGAGGTTCAAGAAAAAAAAGGGGAAAGGAAAGGCAGGATAGAAGAAAGGAAGGAACGAAGGAAGGAAGGAAGGTAGGAAAGAAGGAAGGAAGGAAGGAAAAGAGGAAGGAAGGAAAGAAGGGAAAAAGGAAAGAAGGAAGGAAAAAAGGAAGAAAGGAAAGAAGGAAGAAGGACAGGAAGGATAGAAGGAAGGATGGAAGGAAAGAAGGAAGAAAGGACAGAAAGGAAGGAAGGATAGAAGGAAGGAAGGAAGAAAGGAAGGAAGGAAGGATAGAAGGAAGGAAGAAAGGAAGGAAGGAAGAAAGGAAGGAAGGAAGAAAGGAAAGAAGGAAAGAAGAAAGGAAAGAAGGAAGGAAGGAAGAAAGGAAGGAGGAAGGAAGGAAGGAAGGAAGGAAGGAAGGAAGGAAGGAAGGAAGGAAAGAAGGAAGGAAGGAAGGAAGAGAGGACGGAAGGAAGGACCAGTGTTGCTGACCTACTTACCTTCAACTCTTTTTGGTGAGTATATTTACACTCTTGTCTTTACCAACATTATGTTGATCATGGCAGACACCACTACCCTCTTTCCCCATGAAACGTGGGAAATCACTTTCTTTTGCAGTTTTCCCCATGAGGGACTCCTCCTCAAGCGCCTTTGGCCTCGTTGAGTAATTCCTGCTAGGCGAGATAGTGGTGGGTAACCCAACCGCTCGGTTTGCATTGCCGCCATGCCTTGCAGTTTTTTTTTTCTGTAACGCTCAGGGATTTCCTCAGGCAGCAAGATTATAAAGCCCCACTCTCCAGCCATCTCCTTCTCCCTGTTCTTAGCAAGCATTTGAGACTGTGGCTCAGCCCACGGATCCTAATCTGAGTTAATAGGCTCCTATCTTCCTAGACACACAAGATTTGCATAAATGTAGATGTGTATATTTTAAGGGAACTAGGTGACAGATGCAGAGGGAAATTACACAGACATAGATGAAATAAGATGCCATTTAACCATTAATATCACCAACAAAGAAATCGAGTGTGAGAAAGAAAACGCTGGAAAGCCATACAGCTGACTTTCTGTGAACAAGCTCTTCCTCCTTACTGAATAAACACACCATGAAATCTTGCTCCCCAGACATTTATAATACAGACCCAAACATGTAGCTCCAAGATGGACTTTGTCTATCGGTTGAGTGGTTCCCAGCCTTTCAGAAGAAGGCAAATTAAAAAACTCAACTTTAGAACTCCGACTTTTAGTCACTATCAGCTAACCAGGGGGAGAACTTGCTTTTACACGTCTGTGGTTGAGTAGAACAAGGCATCCCTTGCTTTCACGGCTGTCTGGTTTCAACATCAAGTTCCCCCAACAACAACAAAATACTAATCTTTAAAAAGTATGGCAAGAAGGAAATAATCTCAGGTTGATCATATTTTGTTTCCTAAGAGCTCACGACACTGAAGCACATTGATTGAAGCTACTGAAACTTTGAGGCAGAGAGACTGGCATCTCGGGACCTTTTTCTGAAAATTATAGCAATTAATGTTAACGTATCCATGCCAGATGATAATTAGAAGGTTTCCTTGCTCGTGCCAAATTCTTTTGGAGGCTCCTGGATCTCAGCACACGACTTACATATAACATTGTGTTCTGTGCATAGCATACAGTATGCTACTTTTCTGTTACGTATATGATAACACACACTGGGGTGTAATTATTGTCCTACTTTTCTGTCCCCAAATTGGAGAGGCACCTTCTGATTTTGACAGAAAAGCTGCCCTATGCAACAGTTGAACAGACCCTTCTCTGCAGGCTGTACAGCCTCCCAGAACTTCAGCATTTCCTACCGAGAATGCAGGATCGTTGTGTTCCCAGTGTCTTTCTTGTGGTACAAAGAAAACCTTTCCTGACTTAGGCAGCACATGCTTCCAGTGGGAAGTAAACCTAGAACAGTTGCGAGAAAGGACTGCCAAGAATGACTAAGTGGGAAGGCATTCTATTCCAAGTATCCTCTTCCTTTGCATTTTTCTCCCAACCAGGGGCCATTTCACCACCCTTGCCAGCTCACCGGGAGAAGATGGATCCAAACTGCTAAAATCACCAAGGAGAAGAATTAAGGTAGAATGGAAGGGTGAGCAATCCATTGGTAAGATCTGGATACATTAGCTGTAGATTCTTGGAGTGGGGGGAATTGGAATCATAATCTCAAGGAGCTGGAGGGGGCATCATAGTCCCTCTGCAAGATCTTTAATTAGCATTGACAAATCAAGCCCAGGAGGGCACAAAAACACCAAAGGGACCCATGCCACCAAATTCTTGGTAGTCATCTATGGTCCCAGCTCCACGCCACTGCTAATGGACACCTACGCCCTCTAGCTCCTTCTTCAAGCTGCTCTTGACTTCTGTGTATAGTGATGGTGGACCATGGCTGACTTTCAATGCCTGTGCTTTACACGATCCTTGGCTAGAACTCTGAGACAACACACGAGACCTTAAAGGGAATCCTTGGAAAAACCCTTCCTGTCTGAATTCGAAAAGCCTCTTCAGAGTATATCACAGAAACATACCTTTCTCTTTCCAATAGATAGTTTCCAGGCCTTGGTGCCGAAACTAGGGATTTTTAACATTCTTTCTGTTCTACTAACTGAAGAAACACAACACATTCCTAGTCAAACAACAGAAAATCCCACATGGTGGGGAAGGTGATCGAATGCTCTTTGATAGGACTTTTAGACTTACCCCATAACTCAAGTGCTGTTGAAAATCAATCTCAACTGTGAGAGAATTTATATGTTCATTATAAATTGTGAATCTGATACTAGAACACATATCTTTTTTACCATGTGTGTGGTGGATGTTCATGTGTGCTTGCATGCAACTGTGTCTGCACACAGACGTGCATTCATATGGAGGCAGAGATCTAGGTCATGAGTGTCCTCCAGTTATTCCCTAACTTGGTTTTCAAGACAGGGTCTCTCACTGAAAGTTTACCAATGTGACTAAGCTGGCTGGCCAGTGAGTTCTAAGCTCCCCCTTCCTACTTCTTCAGCTTTTGGAATACAGATATGCACCACCACGTCCAGATTTTTTCTGTGGGCGCTGGGAACCCGAACTCAGGTACTCATGTTTGCCTGGCAGGCAGTTCACACTGGAGCCATGAACATGGATCTTACTGTGGTGTCCAGTATGGAATACACAGTATTAGGTGCACAATAATAAATCTGAATAGATGTTCGCTGAATAAAATTCAATAATGAAGAGACAAAATATTTGTGGAATGAATTGATTGATAAACATAAAATTTGGATTTTATTTAAGGGGAAAATGCCCAGCCCTGGAGCTAACCAGACAATGCTTTCTCAGCCCACAGCCAAAGAGTCAAGTATAGATGGACTAATAGAACCATGGAGTTCACACCAGGTATCCAAAACATGGATTCTGACCATTTCTGTTCTTGCCTTGTTTTGTTGTTATTATTGTTTGTCTTTACATTTTTACAGTCTAGGTGATGACCTATAGTAAACAGAAGAGCCTAGGTAAGGTGGGAAGCTGTGTTGTAAGATAATTCTAGGATGTCATTACCACACTTAAGCAGCCCCAAAACTAATTGGCCAAAACTCAATGCAGTGTTTGAGGGGTTTCCTAAGGGTCTAAGGTAGTGAATGCCCACCTATCTAGGTAACATTCAGAAGCTAGGTTCTGACAACATCTGCTTGTTCTGGTTCCCAAATCCCCTCCCTTATCCCCTCTACCTGAAGCTCATTTGTGTATTTACTAACCCCATTAATCCCTTCATGTGGGACATAACTCAAATATCAGAATCTTGCCTTGTACCAGAGGTCTGTAGAATAGAGTCTTGACTGGTAGAGTTAGTTACAGGGTCAGTTAAAGATTCCAGGATGAGCTAAATGGGGGCTAAAAATCTGAAGGTAAAGACATCTACTCACAAACAGGTTCCATCTATCCATGTTTCTTTATTCTTCTCTCTTCAATTCATTATTTCTCATTGTTCCACCCATTACTTGTTCTCCTTGTTCTACATTGTTCCTTAGTTCTACCCATCACAAATGTCTCCAGTCTTATATACCCTTAAAACCAGCAATTCTCCAGCCCTAGTAAGTTCCAGGGCTGGAAATCTTTTGCCCCATAGAAAAGCAGATAAGGGTTTTCACTCACACACACACACACACACACACACACAGAGAGAGAGAGAGAGAGACAGAGACAGAGACAGAGAGAGAGACAGAGAGAGAGAGAGAGAGAGAAAGAGAGAGAGAGAGAGAGAGAGAGAGAGAGAGATCCATGCATGTCCAATGAACTCCTTAATGGAGAAAGTTAGTTAAGAAAGAAATTAAATCAACAGGGAATTCAGAGGGGAAGGTTATTGTGTTATGCTACATTTTTAGGTGGTAGATAAAAGGTTTATTTTCAGTAAAATTATGAATAGGGCACGGACTGTATTTTAAATCAGCAGGCTACTTTTTTTCCCTCCCAGCATGCACAGAATCAGGTAACCAAGCAACCTACACAAAGAGTCGTGGAGAAGCAATGGCTCCTGAATCTGATAGCACATACACCAGACACTGCAGTTTCTATGGGACATAAACAGTGAATTTCCTCAATTGAAATCATCAATAGACTGAGGTGAAAGTGAGCATAAGGAGTAAAGAATCTTTTAAGTGGGGTAAAGCCAGAGCAGCAACTTGGGCAGGTAGTAATTCTGTGTCCTTGGAGATCTTTGAATATCTAAGATGCAATGTTCTTGCCTGAACACTAAATACTGACCAAATGCCTGCTGACAGAGGTAATTGCAGGAAGGCAGATTTCTGCCTTACCTAGGAAAGAGGGACGGCCTGGCAATGGGAAACTGTTTTCATGTAGCACAAAGGCTTAGGAACCAGTTCTGAGCTGTGGGAATTAATCCCCAAATAAGTAAGAGAAAGGGAGTCAGCTACAGCAAAAAAAAAAAAAAAAAAAAAAAAAAAAAAAAAAAAAAAAAAAAAAATCTACAGCAAAGGACAGCCACTTTATTCATAAAGCAATAATGCCAGAAAGCCTTGCTTTTTGGTTTAGCCTTTACCAGATCGAAAAAATGGCTGAGCAATTACTGTCTAATGTTGTGGCTGTAGCAGTAGAGAGAGGCTTTCTGTTCTGGGTTTCCCTGGTGGGCAGGTTTCCTCTAACCTTCCCAGTCCATTTGAGCATTTATGTGTAATCACATCTAAGTACAAAATATTGGGGGTTTTGCTTGTTTTGTGTTTTCATGATTGCCAAATTTCAGTCCTTGCACTTCTCTCCCCTTTTTGCTTCCTACACCCCCCTGCATCCTCTGCAATCTTACACGAGTTCAGTGATTCCCGGGGTCCTTTTTCCCATGATGCTGGGACAGCTGGATGCTGGGACAGCTGGATGCTGAGATGCGCCTGTATGAAGTCATTTAACACTGTGGCTTCTTTCACTGTGAGAAGAGGAAGCTTCCTGGACGTGTTAGATATCTTTATATTTCAAAATAAGTAGTGTCAGACAAGTAATTTGGGGGTTGTTTGTGTAAAGAACAGTAATGTTTATATAAATCATTATCAATATTATGACCTTATGTATTTCCTATATTAGAGACTGATTAATAAGTCCATCTCACACATATCTATAGATTATGTCGGTTAAAAACCATGATGTAAACTTTCTTGGTAACTAAATTGGGAAAATGCTTTCCTTTGATGCACAGTAGGAGCTGAGGATGGTGCTAAGCCATTGACAATCAGGATGGAGATATATGAGATTGATCTCATGGAGATGGGTGACAGCAATGACTACTACATCCAAGCCTTTGGATGTGGGGTTTGAGGAAATAAATGAAAGCTAGATAAATTAGAAGAGCTAAACAAAGACTATTCAGAACATGCTGTAGCAAGAGTCAGACATTGCAATCCCACTGGGCAGAGACTAAAGGCAGAGAGGAGTGGGAGCTTACCATTATGGAAAGATTGTAGGTCTAGGAGTTACCTTATTGGCATTTGTTGACTTGGGGAGGGATTAGGTAGGCTAACTAGATGAAGCCTATAGAACTGATCAAATACATGTAGATGGTTATGATCTTCTCTCAGTTGGAAGCAAGGACAACATAACAGAAGCTTCTATAATTAATCAAGCCATGGCCAGTGTGAACTCATTGTTATGGAACTACTGTTCAGCTTCATTGACTGTCAACAATACCGCTCCCTGGCAGCCTGGCACACGACAGGATGACTTTAGGTGTGAGTAGGTGTGTGTGCGTATGTGCATGTGTGTAAACAGAGCCTGGTGGTGACTCTATTCAGTGATTTGGTTTTTGTTTGTTTCTTTGCTTTGAGATGGGGATTCTCACTATGTGGCCTGGGCTGGACTCAAACCTGCCAGGTAGCTCAACCTGGAGTCACAGTTAACACCCTGCTTCATCATCTCCAGGGCTGGAATTAAAAGCCTGCTCTGAGAATTCTGGCCACAAGCTATGAAGTTGCTTGGAAACCTTCTGTGAAGTTTGTCATCTTGTACTACCTAAACTGCGATTCTTTGGGAGCTCAGACTGAAGCGTTTTACAAATTAAATGCAGAAAGGGTTTTGTATTGCATTTTCAGTTCTGTTTATCAATTGCTGTAGGGAGCTAGAAAACAGACAACATTGTGGTGTATGTGTGTGTGTGTGTTAGTTTGTAGATAGGATGGTAAGGATCTTTTACTCACATGTTTAATCACGTTGCTGAGATCACATTGCATTATAAGCTCTGATCACACTTTGGAGATAAAATGGTAAGAAATCTGTTTCGCATTCTTCCGAAGTTTATAGGCAAAGGGGAAAAAAAAACCAGAAGGAAGGACTACTACTGTCTGGAAGGGAAGTACTGGTTGCTGAAGAGGCTACTGCAGTCCAGAAGGGAAGGACTGGGTGCTGGAGAGGCTACTGCCATCCAGAAGGGAAGTTCTAGATGCTGGTATGTGGACAGTCATCTCAATGATAAGAGATACGTCTATGGGGGAAAATCATAGAAAATAAGTCCTCAGCTGGGCGATGGTGGCGCACGCCTTTAATCCCAGCACTTGGGAGGCAGAGGCAGGCGGATCTCTGTGAGTTCGAGACCAGCCTGGTCTACAGAGCTAGTTCCAGGACAGGCTCCAAAGCCTCAGAGAAACCCTGTCTCGAAAAAACCAAAAAAAAAAAAAAAAAAAAAAAAAAAAGAAAATAAGTCCTCAAGCCTGATCACAAAATCTATGGCCCAGCACAAATAAAAACTCGGAACTATTTGATAAAAGGCTATTAAGCAATTTCCTGGAACAGTGGCTCCTGCCTTTAATCCCGGCCCTTGGGAGACTTAAGCAGGAGAAATTACTGTAAGACTGAGACCAACCTGGGTGCAGAGGGAATTCCAGGCCAGAATGAGTCCCTCTGCTAATAAATCTAAAACAAATATATAAAAAAAAAAAACCAAAACAAAACAGTTTCTAGGAAAGGACATCAGATCGTTAATGCAAGAGTGAGGTTCTGTGGTGTTCCTTCCTACATAGCTCTCTCTGTGAAAATGATTCGCCAGAGTGTGTGCTGAGTGCTATAACAGATAATATAAGGTCAAGCCATTGTGGAGCGAGAGAATGCTATGCTTAAACATGATATTGAAAAAATAAAAGATGGGGAAATTTACAGGCCCAAACACTAAAATATCTTATATTCTTTTTATATTGAATTTTTTGACCGTGGATGGCCAAGGTTTCTTAGCTATGAGTAGACACAAGGGCCATCAGCCCTCTGTGGCTGAAAAAGTTTGCTGGAAAAAAAATTGGCAACAGGAAGATGGATGGACCCTGCTCCAGTGTTGGCCAGGATCAGGGGGGCTGTTTGTGTTTTCCCTCCAGATGCAGAAGCTCCTTTCTGGATTCCAGAGAGATGCGTTTGGCCTGTGGATGACTGTGAGCATGATGGTGTTGATGATGACGTGGCCAATACTGAGCCAGGAGAAGAAAGCAATATGGAGCCTGGTGAAAAATTCCCCTGTGTTGATGCCAATGGGAATACATAGTCCATTTTGGCCATCTATATACACCACTAATGATACCACCGGCTGAGTTTCTGTTCACGTGCACATTGAACAGGCCAATATTAATCTTACTTTTACCTTCCCAGTTTGGAAAAGTAATGCTTCTCTTGCTGATTTTTCTCTTAATGCCACCAAGGGCCCTGTTTGACTGTTGAGAAATATAGTTTATCTTATGGGCTTCCAACGTAATACCACAGGAGACTTTCCTGGCCCCCATCCTGCACCCCTATGCTGGCCTCATCTGTCAACCCTCCCCCATGGCCAGAGGGATGTCTGGCGGCATGGTCATCTACCCCCTTTTACACAAGATTAAATCCAACCCAGGTGGGGGTAGTCTTTGTGTTTACAGGAATGTATCTCTGTGGACCATGTGCTGTTCCCCTCATCCTTAAGGAGGGGCTTGTGTTCAATGGAACTGTCAGTTATAATCAGACAGATTATTTTCTAAGATTCCTTACACAGCTGGGAGGAATTTTTCTATTCATTCTTCCCCTTGTGTATTGGCACCCTTCTTTTTTATGGCATGAAATGGGTCGGGATCTAGGGAGGAGGGGATTTTTAATTATTCTTTCAGAAAGTGTACCCTCACCAACTGCTGAACCATAGAAGACAATGCTCTTCTCTCAGGGATTTCTGCTGCCATGTCTGTGCCAGTTAAGGATGCCAGTTAAGGGCATGTCCCTGTTGTCCTGTATCGGCAGAGGAGAGACCTTGGAATGACCACAGCTGTGATTGTCATTATTTCTATCTCTGCCACCACAGATACTGCTGCCGGAATTGCTCTCTCCCAGACTGTGCAGATGGCTGAGACTGTCAATCAGCTGGCTGAAAGAGTCAGTAAAGCTTTGGACATTCAAAATGATCTTAATGGACATATTCAACTGGGCATATTGACCTTGAACCAACAAGTGGCTCTGCTTCAGGAGCAAATGGACTGTCTTTGGACTTTTCAACAGTTAACATATTCCAGCTTTTATCATGTTATGTGCATTAATTCTGGCACTGTATTGCATGCTTCTGCTACTGTTATGGAATATAACCATTATATGAGAGGGGTTTGGAACATTACCTCTGTTAATTTTACCACCCAGTTAGTGCATGTTATTCAGGCCATAAATTCCACCCAAGTTGAGCCTATCTTGGCCAGTGCTTGGTGGGCTTGGATGGCTAAAGTAGAAAGATGGTTTCAGCACTGGTTTGGTTCATTGGTGCTGTCAGTCCTGGGGATACTTGTTTTCCACCACCAGTATCAGAATCAGATGAGTGTCACCCAACAGGCACACATAGCTATGACTATGCAGCTGGAATCTGCCCAAGTTTGGCTGCAGATGCTGGATAAGCAGTAGCCATGGGCAGGCAATGCTTTGGAGTTAGGATGCCACCTAAGACAGAGAATATTAGAAGGCTATTCCCCATGATGGGCAAGGTACTCCACCCAAACTAACCTAAGACAGGCACCGTTTATTTTAATAAAATAAAAGGGAGGAGTTGTTGTGATCTGGCTGCACCCAGATGGCTTGGCCACCCTCACTCCCCCGACCAACAGCTGAACTTCCTTGTACTCTGTATATGACAAGGATGTTTGTGCTCTTTCTGGTGTGTGGTGTTTTGCAGAAGTGTTTTTCCAAACACGATGCCCTGACCTTGACCTCGGGTTCTGGCTGCTCAGCATGGATAGGGCCAGCTGCCTAAAGATATAAAAGGCTCAAGCTTGGGGAAAATAAAGGTGGTTCTTCCTCCTGCACTGAAGCCTCCGTGTCTGAATCCCGGCACTCCCCCCCCACTGCCAGTTTCAGTTTCTAAGCCATGCTATCACGGCAACTACTGATGGATGGATGATGAAAATGTGGTACAGATAGACTATGGAATACTGGCCAGCTGTAAATAAAACTTTGCAGGTAAATGGTTGGATCCAGAAAAGATCATATCGAGTAAGGTAGCCCAGACAAACATCACATGCCTTCCTTAAGCGTCCACAGATCCCCTGGGGCCTTGCAGCTCAGGCAGCAGAATGACACTGGCAGCCTGAATCCTCACGGTCCAGCCTGCCTGAAGCACCCACATGCCCACCTGGTGCCACGAGGTGTCATTATGGTGAGCAAATATATAGTGGCAAATGGGAAAGAAAGAGAGGCAGAATGGTTTGTGTGCTGAGGTAAAAGGCAGTTCTGAGGAAGCCAGGGTTGTGAGGAATGGGCTGATGTTGGCAGCCTGCTTGCCACCTGGGACCAGGGTGATATCAGGCCCGGGATGCTGCCTATGGCCATATCTGGGTTTCCGATAGCTGGTGTCTGTGTTGATGTCCATGGCCCGTGTTGCTGCCAATGCTATGGGAATGCCCAGGGTGTGGGCTGCCACCTGTGGCCATTTTGGTGTTCAAGGACCTTGCTGCCACTTCAGTCGTGTTAATCTGAGGGGCCTGTGCTCCTACTAGGGAACATGATGACATCTGGGCCTGGGCTGATGCTGGGGTAGAAGGGGTATGTCTGGGTCCATGGCCCTGCAGCATCCAGGGTCCGTGCTGATGTCCATGGCTCCTGATAGCATCAAAGCCAATGCCAATGGGACCATTTTGGTGTCTGAGGGCCTTCCTGCCACAGGGGCCATGCAATCCTAGTGGCCTGTGCAGCCACATGGGGCCAGGCGTGGGCTGCTGCCATGGGCCATCACTGGGTCCATGGCCCAACAGCAGCCAGGGTCTATCTTGATGTCTGGCTTGTATTACCACAGGGGGTCATAGGAACCATGCACTTTGAAATTTGAGGGTCCTGCTGAGCCAGCCCTGCCCCTCTTTGGCCTCATGATAGCTGTCTCTGCCTTTCACTGGACACTACAATAAGAGAGCTGGTGCCCCCCCCCCACTAACCCATAGGAGAGCTGAAACCAGCACTCAGGAGATATGACCTCACCCTTCACCACAGTTGTGAGAGAGCTGGCCTTGAGATGACTCTGCCCCTTCCCAGACGGGGCAGTCTCAGAGGCCCAAACCAACCTGCACATCTACAACTCAGACCCATATCCTGGGCCTTGGGTTGCCCCACCCTAATATCTGCCCCATCTATGACCTGCTTTAGTGCCTGAAGAAAGTCATTCTACAGAATCTCCAGGACTGGGACACAACAGAATGTCCGAGAAGAGTTTTGATGAGGGCCCAGTGAGGATAGTGTTGAACCAGACCAATGACTCATTGCAATAAACATTTTGCTGGTGGGGCTGACTGGACAAAAGGGTACCCTGTGTGACACACTGCAATTTCCAATGCCACTAGGATAAATGAAAAGCTGTTGGAAAGATGGAGGAGGGAGCAAGGTAGGTTTCTTGTTTGTTTGGTGGGGGACAATTCTATATTCTGTCAATTATGTTTCAAATAAAGGCTGATTGGCCATTAGCCAGGCAGGATGTGTAGGTGGGACAACCAGACAGGAAGTAGAGACGGGACAATGAGAACAGGAGTATTCTGGGAAGAAGGAAGCTCTTCCCCCCAGTCCTGCCCAGATCACAGAAGAAGCAGGATGTGACCTGCCCCGCTGAAAAAGGTACTGAGCCATGTTGCTAAAATATACTAGAATAATGGGTTAATATATGTTATAAGAGCTAATACAAAGCCTGAGCTAATGGGCCAACCAGTTTATAACTTATGTAGACCTCTGTGTGATTTTTCCTTGGGATTTACTGGTTGTGGGAACTGGGCAGGACAGAAACCCCAACAAGCCTGGCCCTCATGTTACATTTGTTTATTTTATTTTTAATTAATTTGGAGGAGGTATATTGTAGAGGTAAAGGACAGATATGGAGTGACTGGAAGGTGAGCAGGATTGGGGTATGTGAAGTGAAATTGCCAAAGATCAATAAAGGTTTATGTTTTAAAATAAAATCACATGTTCTCTTTCATCAGAGGCTCCTAGCTCCAAATTTTCAGATGACTTTTTCTTAAATTCACTGAGGTGGGAAGACCCACCCTAAATTGTGCATGACCATGCCATGAACTGTGCCCAGACAGAATACAGTGCAAAAGTATGTGGCGCACAAGCAGTAACAGCACCTTTTTCCCTCCTGTGGGTACAGTATGGCCCATCGCCTCAAGATCCTTTGGGGCTAAATGTGTTTGTGTTATGAACTTGACTGAGTTGAGAATAAAAACAACTTCGGGCGTGTTTGTCAGTGTAGTTACAGATCCATGACTTCATAAGGACCCACCTTGAACACGAGCAGTAGGGCAGAGTGGGCTCAGGCTCCTGAGACTAACTAAAAAGACAACAGGAAGCAGAGCACTAACATCGTCTGTTCTGCTTCCGACTCTAGACACCTGTGATCCGCTGCCTCCTACTCCCGGAGCTTTGCATTCACATTCCCGGTCACGACGCACCTTCAGACAGCAAGCGAACACACAATCTTCCCTAGCTTGTGCCTGCCAGGTATCTCAACACAGCGATAGGAAAAGTAACTATATGCCAGCTCAGGGGGCTGGATGCATGAGGCTTTGTGGGGAAGGCAGAGAGTATTTGGTGAGTATGATAACCTCTGCTCGTATTGCTTTGTTTAACTGTGGACTTGAAGCAGCTCTAAAGCTAATATCTGCAGGTCACGTCATGTGTATAAAGGACCACGAGCACAGTCTAGGTAGAGCTATGCAGCTGTGAGAGGCTCAGCAGGAAGAGAAGCCCAAAGACCATCACACATTCGGAGCAATTGGGCTCAGCTTTATCTCTGCGGTGTTTGGCCTATGCACAATAATTGATGTATTCATCATGGAGCTGATTTAGTGTGCAGAACTGTAATTTTCATAAGGCCTTCATTTAATCTCTTTTTTAAAAGATTAATATAGTAGCGGGTATGAATAAGCAGATATTGGAAACCCATGACTGCAATGCTAAAATATCATCAAATTGACCCAAGAAGATTGAGAAAGTGTGCAGACATAAAGTTGCATTTATTGAAATAACCTCATGACACCCTTTGCCTTTTGCTTAATAGTAAAAGGAGGAATGAGAAAAAGACCTCTTTGGAAAGTTTAATTCTGCTGTATTAGTCAGGATTCTCCAGAGACACAGAATCAGTAGAACAGCTGATTGACAGGTGTTGGGGGGGGGGGTGACTGGAAGTTGGATAGATAACAGACAGATGGAGGGATTATGACGAACTGGCTTATGTGTTTATGGTAGCTCAGAAGGAAGTCTAACTATCCAATTCCTACGTTTCTGAGGGCCTGAGAACCTTGTGATTTGATGTTTGATGGCTGGAGCACTTAACATATAAAATTAACCACCATGTTTATTTTCTAATGCTGCCTGTAAGAAATATCTATTGTGGGGTTCTGGTGTATGGTGGTTTAAACAAGAAACACTTACATACTTGGTCTCTAATTGTTGGTGTTGTTCATGGAGGTTATGGAAGCTTTGGGATGTGCGATCTTCCCGGAGGATGTGCATCACCAGACGAAGGCTTTGAGGCACTTCATCCTCATTCCCATTCCTGCTTGCTTCCTCTGCCTCCTGTGTGAATAGGAAAATGTGCTCTCTCAGTTTCCAGCACCTGCTGTCGTCCCACACTGGCCTCACCGTGATGGGCCCCACTCCATTCCTCTGGAACCCAAAGCCAGATGACCTACTTCTTCCCTAAGTTGCTTCTGATCAGAGTGTTTTGCCGCAGAAAGAGAAAAGATTGCTAATACATTTCTATTTGCTTTTCTTTTGCCGACATTTAGTGGAAATTCTTGAACTATAACTAGTGATGACCTAGGAGGTATTATATATGGGTGACCCACAAGACACTGTGTTCTGTTTATAATAAACAAAAAAGAGATGGTGAAGAAAATTCCTCAGAAAACTTTTATGTACACTGTAGTCAACTAAATATTAGAACCCATGCAATAGAGCTGAGGTGGCCCTCAATAGACAACGTCTCTTGCAGAGGACTAGAGTTGAGTTCTCAGCACTCCCAATAGGCAACTCACAATGTCTGCAATTCTAGCTCCAGGGGAGCTAAGACCCTCCTCCATGGACACCTTACGTACACACACGCACACACACATACATACACACACACATACACACACATACATACACACACACACATACACACACACACATACACACACGCACACACACATACATACACACACACATACATACACACACATACACACACATACATACACACACACATACATACACACACACATACACACACACACATACACACACACACACACACGTAGCACAATTACTATAAACCCAGAGACAGAAATTGGGGTTCAGCCTGAAGGTCAGAAAAGCAAAGAAGCCAGCTATTGATTGGTTCTTACCTCTACCTCAGTCCAAAATGGCAATCCTGACTCCAGGAATCTCAGAATGAGGCTGTGTCTTTGAGCTGTCTCCTCCCATCTTTTATTCCTCTCTAGGGTTAAGATTAAAGGTGGGGATTAATCCACTAGGATTAAAGGCATACACTGCCTGGTTTCTGTGGCAACCAATGCGACTACTGGGAATAAAGGTGTGTGTGTCACCACTACCTGGTCTGTAAGGCTGACCAGTGGGGCTGTGTTACTCTCTGATCTTCAGGCAAGCTTCATTTATCAAAACACAAATGATATGCCACTATGCTTTTATACAGATAAAAGCATGGCCCATGCACATATACCCCATTGTTTTAATCTTCAGAAGATAAAAGGAAGAGGGTAAATTCATTTCTCATCAAGGATATTATTTAACATTGTTCTAGAAACAAGAAACTGATCTGTTGTCTGAAAGACAGCTGCGCATCATTCCACGGCAGGGGGAGGTGCCGTGGAGCTCCGTCTCCGTGAGAGATGTGCTGTTGCCCTCTGGACCTCCAGCTATAATTAAAGTACTGCACAAGCTGGAGACCATTAGGCATTCTATAATGGAAAGTGGGGAGAGACTCGCAAGACCCTGCCCGTCCCTGAGGAGCTGTACCTACTTAATGGTTTCTGAGAACGGGGAGAGGGAGGAAGGGAGGGATGGACAGAGGGAGGATTATCCTCACTGCTGTGACCCATGTTCCTGTAAACAGCAACTCATCCAGGTTCCTGTAAGTGTTGTCATTAAACTCCTTGTTTGACGAAGCTATATTTAGGTGAAATCATTTCTGTAATCTGTCACTAGTCTCCCCAGGAGAAATTCATACATGAGGAGAAGAGAGCATATAAAATATAAAATCTACTTTTTTCTATTATCAGTCAGACGGTATTTAGCATTTCCATTAGCTAACTTTAAAGTTATGGGAAATAGTTTAAAAATATGTAAAAAGGTAGGAAACGAGCATAGCATCAGTCAGCATTAGTTTGGAGATGGCTCCATCTCAAGCTGCCAGGATGACCGCTGTGACCTAGTGAGGCGTGCGTGTGCAGAACAGAGCAGCACACACTGAGTGTGCAAAAGAGGAGGGATTAATGGATGAGAAGCACAGACTTCTACAAATGAAATTAGGAAAGCAGGAAAAAGTCAGAAAAACAGGTTTAGATCAATAACTTATGCTTTTCAGAAAATCTAAAAACTGAAAGTTTACAAAGGAAAAACAAACCATAAGCTAACCAAAATAAAATATAAGAGCTCCGTTAAAATATCTTGACTTGGAGACTACCTTCCAGGGGATAGTTAAACCAAGGAGGCAAACCCACACACCGTAGGAAAGGGAGAGGGGAGAAAGAGGAAGACAGGGGGGGAGGACAGGCTTCTGCATATCTGCAGGGAGAACACATTAGGTGGTGTTCAAAGATGCATGATTGAGAAGGCTACATACATGTATGGAAACAGCTGGCATAAAAGAAATAGATACTCTTCCACAAGCTACTGCGTGCACTGCTCACTGGCCAGACCGCATCTGGACTTTAGTTATTCTTCACACGGAAAGATACATTACTGAAGCAGGCATGTCCACAGAGTGTAAAGAGCTCCCAACCTCCAAGAGGGGAGCTGGGCCTTGTAACGCAGTCTGACATTAGCCTGCGGGTGCCTTTGCAAATGTAGGAAATGACACATGCGCACTGCAAGTCCTTGAGGAATCCGTGTAATCGCAATACCTTAGGGATAGTCCTGGATCTCCATTGTTGCAGTTTGTGTAAAGTGCCCCAAAGCCCACATGTTGAAGGATTGGCCTTGAGGGGATGGTGCCCTCAACATTTCAGAGATGATAGGAGAAGATAGCATTTCAAACATCTGAAGTGTGACTGTAAAGACCAAGGCATGGCAGGCTTTCTTGACTCTTCATGGGAGGCCTTGCCCTTTCTGGGGAGTGGATGAGAGAGTAGGAGATGGGGAAGCAGGGGAGGGGAGAGAGGGTGGGCTGTGGTGGGTATGTAAAATGAATAGATAGTTTCAAGAAGAAGGACAAAGCACGGTTGCTAGTGGGGCACAGGAACCCTGCCTTGACAAAGTTCCTAGTACTTTCCCATCATTCCGTTCCCCAGAAGGACAGGTAAAGACTCTTAGAATAGACCTCTTTGTGACTGCCATTCAGGGTCTAAGGTTGTGGCATTTTGTGGCAAGGATGACTCCAGACCTGAAGAACAGGTGTGGATCTGGCCAAGGAAGGCTGAGTGACAAGAACCAAGGAGATTGATGGGCTAGTGTTCTGCAGAGCGGTAGGGAACGCAATCTGCTGGCCTTACCTGCCATTGCCATATGCAATTATTTATGAAGCAGACTATTGGTCCCTGAGGGGAAAGGCAGGCCATTGTGATCCCATTGCGGGCAGGCCATTGTGATCTCATAATGCTTTTCAGGGGCTTTGCAAAGCATCCCTGCTTAGACAGGTATCCCAAAGTTCTCATGAGGAAACAAGATGTTGATCAGGGTAGTATGTAGAAGGTGTTGATCAGGACAGTATGTAGAAGGTGTTGATCAGGGTAGTATGTAGATACTCACTCTGATGTCCAGATTCCAGAAGTAGATTGTGTGTGTGTGTGTGTGTGAGAGAGAGAGAGAGAGAGAGAGAGAGAGAGAGAGACGGAGAGAGGAGAATATGTGTGTATGAGTGTGCACGAGAGAGTGAGAGCAAGAGAAAGAAAGAATATGTGTGTTAGGTAAAGAGGCCCACTGACATTTTGAAATAGTTCCTTTTTATTGATATTTACTTATTTATTTATTGGCTTTCAAGACAGGTTTTTTTATCCCTGTGTAATAACCCTGACTGTCCTGAAACTCACTTTGAAGAACAGGCTGACTTTGAACTCACAGAGCTCTGCCTGCCTCTGCCTCTGATAGCCGGGATGAAAGGCGTGTGCCACATCCAGTTTCCTTCTTATTTTTTTTTAAAAATATAGAAATCTCTATAGTTGAAAAATCTGTAATTATGCTAGAAATTTCTGATTGTGCTTCATCTGTTTTTTTTTTTCCTCTGTGTCTCTATTGTGTTTGTTTCCTTATTGCCAGAGGAATCAAGACCATTGCAACACAGGAGGGAGAAAAGGTGACTTAACTGTGACATACAGCATGAACAGCTAAGGCCATTAGCCAGCGGGCATAGGAGGAGCCATGATGGAAAATTCTAAGCGGAGTCTGATTAGAGACTAAGAGAGGGAGGATCCTTGTGGAAGCCGAGTTGAGCCAGCACAGGGTAGGGCTGGTTGAGAAGACTGTTCAGTTCAGAGGTGATAGGCTTAGACAAGGAGAGCACCTTCATCATAATTCAGTGAGAAAACCAGACTGGCACTCTGGAGAGCATTTCATGGAGCAGAACACAGCAAGTGCAGAGGATTTAGGCTATTGTGATCAGGGAGGAGGAGAAAACTCAGGCAGAGGCAGAAGGGCACCTTTTGAAGCCCTGGGCATCTCTGCAGAGACAAAGGCAGACAAGAGGGTTGTGCTGATACATGGGAAGAGTTTCATTTGATCCGACTGTGATAATGACCTGAGGGCTATCGGAAACTTGGAAAACATGAAGTCAGTCTTGTCAAACCCAGAGAAAGTCAGATTTAGGAAACAATGTAATGAGCCCAGCATTCCTGCCTCAGATAAACACTGAGACTTCCTAAAACCCAGCAAGAGATTCTTCGCATTCTGCACCTATCCCTCCTTGGCGTGTCTTCTCTCTTCCTCAAATGCACCGATGTCTGTAACAAGGTTTATCATTAGTGTTCTGGAAGGGTGCAGTGGTTCAGAAACGATATTTTTCACAGCAGCGGCAGCTCCACCAGTGAGCTGACACCAACCCCTTCCTCAGGTCTCCACAGCCAGTGAATGCTGTTTCCAGGAGACATGAGTGCCTCCGGCATTGCTCACAGAAGCTTCCCTTGCCTCAGCCTTCCTGGATACACACACGCTTTACTATGTGTACATAGTCCCCTAGCAATGCTATTTTTGTATTCAGTTAACTAATGTTTTGGGATTCTCTCATTTATTATTTACTCTGGTAGCTGTAATAGAGAGATGGTACTTCAGGGGTAAATGCAATCTGCCAGTCTATAGAGGATCTCCAGAAGCAGGCGCTACATGATGTGTGTTTGAAAAGTGACTGAAACAGGGGCTGGGGCGCCCATCTTTCCGCCATCTCCTGGGGCCCCAGGCTCCTAGGAGGATGAGAACCACGGAACTGCCTCCTATGTAGCGGTGTGGGGAAACCTGGTTGTGGGAGAATCAAAGTGGCATTATTAGAAATGAACGAATTTCTAGCCTCGTTTCTACTCTGCCTCCACCACCTCACACTACTTTGAGAGCACAGCCTAGAACCTTTCTCATTGTAAGTGACATTTGCGCTCTGTACACACATCTGTTTTTTTTAACTAGGTGAAATGTCTTATTTGGAGGTATTCCAAAGAGGATTGGACCTTGGTAAACATTTATTCAGGGGTGGTTGAGGAAATAGTGTCCTTGCTGGAGCCAACAGTCCTCTGGGAAGAGGCAAAGCCTGGAGCTCTATGGTGGCACGCATCTGTAAAAGGTAGTCAGTGCATATGGTAACTCCTTATTGCCATATAGGAGAGCAGAGGGGTTCAACGCAGGTAGTGAACCCCTACTATCAAGAGTGGTGCCTCCAAAATCTGTTAAAAGTTTAAAAGTTCTTGGTTCACACAGAAAACATTGTGAGGAACAATTAGTCTCTGAGAACACAGCTTTGATGACCTTCAGGTATGCTAGTGACAGATTAGAGAAACCAGCTTGTATTCCTGAAGCTCAGGGGCTGAAGTCAGAACTCACATTTAAACCATGCTTCAGATCCAGCCCATCATGCTGGAGCATGAACCGCCTCAGAATTCTTTAAAGAATAACCGTATTTTCATTGCCCCCTTTCCCATGGGCAAGCTGATCATTCTCTCTCTCTCTCTCTCTCTCTCTCTCTCTCTCTCTCTCTCTCTCTCTCTCTCTCTCTCTCTCTCTCTTCTGAAGAGGTAACCATTACATCTCTCTGCCCCCATCTCCCCTTCTCTCCTCTCTTTCTCTATATCTAGTTCTCTCTTCCCTACATAATCCCCTTACCCTTATACCCTTCCCAGTACCCATTAAACAAACTCTATACCCAAACTCTCTCTACATGGTGTATCTGTCTGTCTCCCACCTGCCACCCGCCCACTAGAAGACCTGCCAGGGTCCCACTGCCGTGAATCTTTCACCTATCTGCAAATTAGAAGGAAAGTAACTTTGAAATGATCAATATCCTCTTTGATCTTTAACCCATGTTCTTGAGCTTCAGAATCAATTTCTTCTGCTCAGACCACTGGAGCATTTTTTTCTACTTTGTGGAAAGAATGCTTCCTGTTACTAAAATTAAAAGTCAAGCCAGTAAAGGTGTAGCTCCACGGTGGATCACACGTTTATCATGTTCAGAGGACTATGTTTGCTCAATAGCTTGTTAAAAATAGCACAAAAACATTGGCAGTGGCTGGAGAGATAGCTCAGGGCCAGTGCCTGCTCTGGGTAACTCACAGCCACCTTATACTCTAGTTCCAGATTTGATACCCTTTCCAGGGATGTGGTCAATGGTCAGGATGTGGGTCTCTTTTCTTCACATACCAGAGGGTGGGAAGGTGTTGGGCAAAGAATTCAGTTTTGGTCAGACATATTGTATGACAGGGTAGCTACAATTAATAATAATGAAATAATAATATTTCAAAACTACAAGGAGGGAAAGTTTCAGAAGTCATGGGCTGGTGTGAACTACCACAAGAGTGATGGAAGTCCGGAATACTGAGCCACTTGGGAGTACCACAGCCATGGTGGCATCACTTAAGTTCATGACCCACTATAAAAGTGGGGGAAAAATGAAGTTGGCACTGAGATCTTGGTTTATGATATCCACTACTCTTGTCTTTGATGGATGATGGTTCAGTGTGATTAGGCAATCTTACCATGCATTCAAAGCCCTTCCTTCTGCCAACCCCGCACTTGAACAAATGGCTCTTGGATTTTTAGGATCTGAAGTCTGGAACTCCACTAAGCAGATGTTACCCAGTAGTCGAGTACGATCACATTGAATCAAAGTGGGTTATATGGGTGGTTTGAGGGAGAAATGCCCCTCATAGGCTTGGGCATCTCAATATTTGATCTTAAGTTGCTGGTGCTGTTTGGGGAAGTTTTTGAGCCTTTAGGAGATATGGCTTGCTGGAGGAAGCATATTACTGTGGGTGGGCTTGGGGTGTTTATACCGCTGTTCTTCAAGTTTGCTTTCTCTGCTTCATGCTTATGGATGAAGATGTGATCTCTCCGCCTTCTACTCTAGCCACCTTATGCCATTCAAACTGTGTCCTGAGACCCTTCTCTCCAGCAGTCATAGAGCTGAAGTTGTCAAAAAAAAACAGAACCAATCCATAGTGGTCACAATGTGACAGGCTGGTTTACAAAGCATGTATAAATCACAGTATCAAAGGATGTCAACAGTTAAAGAGACAACATTGATTTGAAAAGCGTATGATACACTGTGGGGGTGGGGTGGTGGATGTTGATGATAGTGGCAATGTTGAACTCTGCTAAGGCCAGTGGTATACCTTTACCGTTCTACCACAACAGTGTGTTAATTCTCTTCTGTCATTATGGACTCTCCCTTTAGAATCCTTAGCCAAATAAAATTTTTTCTTCTATGGGTCACTTTGGGTCATAATGTTTAATCACAGCTGCAAAGAGTAACTGACAAAACGCTGATCACCGAGCCACGCTTGTCTTTTACAGATTGCCATAAACGTAGGTAAGGTGCTAGATACTGGGTAGAAGTGATGGACAAGATATCAGTAAAATTTTAAATAACTAACATCACCCACAAATTGGGGGGAGGGCTATTTTGTTCAGAAGCACAGAGGAGAGCAAAGGAATTAGAGGATTGGAAATCTGGGGAGATAGAAAGGCTAGGAGACACAGAGGTCAGGTCCTATGCAAAGTGAGTGAGGCCTTGTCAAGCTTGAGCTTTGGGTCTTTCAAAATCTTTTGTAGGTTTGTACATATCTTATTTTTCTTGAAATCAACAAAATGGGGAAATTCTGAATTTCTTATCTATAAAATATGGGCCTTTAAAAAGCAAAATAAAGGAAGATCTATTGGTGCATGTCCGTAAGCCTAGCATTTCAGAGTCTGAGGCAGGAAGATGGAGAGTCCGCATCAAGCATAGGCCCTGTCTCAAAAAATAATAGAATTTCCAAATAAACCAGGTACAGAAAAAAACAAAGAAGCAAACAAACAACATATATGGAAGCTATACATTTTGAATTCATAGAAATGAGCCTAAAATTATTTCTATCAATAATTGAGTTATTGATGGGGAATGTTGGTCCAAGGGTTCAAAGTTTTGTTTAGACAGGAAGAGTAATATTTTGAGATATGTTGTATTTGTATGGTGTGGTTGATAATGAAACAAATTTCAAAATTGCTAAAGAGCAAATTCTGGAGTGTCTCACCACAAAATCTGATTAGCTGTGTTGGCAGCAGTCTTGCCCATCATTTGATTAGCTGTGCTGGCAGCAACCTTGCCTATCAGCCTGACAGCTCTGGAATAGACTAAAGCACATACCTCTGGATGAGTCCGTGAAAGACTTTCCAGGAAGGGTAAACTGAAAGATGAGAAATACGCACACTATTGCTTCTGCTCCCATTAAGAACCTTGTCTGAAACCGTTCATGGCTGGTGCCGAGAGTGGTTTTAGAGAAGAGCAATGGTAAGAATGAGTTTTCCTCCTGGCTGGCTCTCCAGTTTCCAAAGTTGATTAAAAGAAACTCTTGGTATGATGAAATACACTCAGAGTTGAAAGTGTAAGCTTTTCAAAAAACTATGTAAGAAAAATGAATCTAGCACCCCGATTCATCTCCTGTAAGGAGTGAGGAGTGTAGTAGTTAACTCTATAAAGGGCTAAAACTTTTTGTGTGTAAAAACAAGAAATGTGAGCACGAGGACATTACAGTTTAGCAGAGAAGTATGAGCTCAGAAACAAACTTTGCTACTTCAGATGTGTATAACTAACCTTTAACCTTCTAAACGTGTCCTGAGAATCTTCCTTCCAGTAGACATGTAGAGCCGAAACTGTCAAAAGCCAGACCCAAATTTGTTGTCATGCCATTAAAAATCCCAGTATCAAAGGATGTCAGTGGGAAAAAAGAAAAAAAAAAACGTTTAGAAAAGAGGATGACATGGGATGGAGACATATGGGAAGGAGCAGATGAGGTGAAGGGTGTTGAACTCTGGCAAACCAGCAGTATACCTTTGCTGCTCTACCTCAAGTGTATATTAATTATCCATGATCTGTTTCACAACTTAGCTCACATGGACCTTGATAACTCATCTGCCACAAGGCATCATTTACATATCATTTATCATATCATTTACAGGACTGCCTAAACATGGACTAAACAAGGATAGCAACAATACACACGTTAAAGTGGAAGTGGGGAAGACTAGAAACATCAACCTACACAGCAGGCTGCAGATAACTATGGAATACTGAGAGTAGGAGAATCGTCTTCCCAAGGAAGAGCACACCAATTGGTTATCTCATACTAAATGGTCATCTCAGACAACATACATAAAAGTAACATTATAATACTGAGCAGGTTTTACTCATGCATTAAAAGAATGTGTATATATTATATGCGTGTATATTATATGTGTGTGTATGAGAGAGAGAAAGAGAGAGAGAGAAACAGCAAATAATGGAAAATGAGGCCATAAATCTGAAAAAGAGCAAAGAGGTGTATATGGGAGTGTTTGTAGAGAGGAAAGAGAAGAGGGAAATGATATACTATAATCCCCCCAAGATAAAATCATAAAAATAGGTCATCTTAGTATTTTCTTCTTTGTGAATGCAATGACATTCCTTCCTAATAACATGAATTTAGTACCTTGGAAAATAAAGTTTCTATGGCATCTTCAAATATTCCAGAAGCAGTAATAATAAGACATTGATTTATAGGAAGTATTGTAAATATTTTTAGAAATATCCTTTAAAAAGTTCCCCAGTCTCATGGCCTCAAGTTGGGAGAAGCTGCAGAAGTTGGGTAGGCTTCCAGAACTTAGAATAAGATCATCAGAAATCCTGATGGATCCTTCTTTCCATGAGTAAAACTTACCTTATTCTAGACCTAACTTCCAGAGTGAAGCCATCACCTTCCTCAGGCAGATAGAACAGAGCTGCCTTACTGGTTTACCAGACATCCCTGGCCTTCCTCTGCTATCTGCATACTCTGGGACCTTGTACAGGTCAACAGGAAGGGCTGGCCAGTTGTCCCCAGTGTTTCTGTCCCACCGATCAGTGACCCCAGACAAGTATGCATCAGTCACCTCACTCACCACCCACTCCTTTTCATCCATCTCTTCCCCGCTTCCCTTCCCCTCTTTTTGTTCGTTTCTTGTTCCCTATTCCTCTTCTTCCTCTACCCTGCTCTCCTTCCCTTCTTCTGTCTTCTTGTATTTGCCCTTTTTTTTCACATCCCATTTTATCAGCAGCATGAAGCTCTCCTCAGAATCTGGCACAACTTTGAAAAAGTATAACAATCTAAAAGAAAAATATGACAAAAAGAGAAAAACAACAACAACAAAAAGCCGGATGTCCCAGTTTCTGGTTTGCTGTGCTCAATCAGCAAACTTGACACAACGAAGTCAGTTTGTCCCAGGGCCTGGTAGTTTCTTCCTGAGTTAGCATATTTGGGCCAGGGTATAACATTTACCACCTTTAATTCCTATTATGAAAATCCCTCTGGAATTTATAAGTTGCTGTATTTGGCAACTGTGAGGAACAATTCTGTCACCTGTGATATGTGTTCTTAGAAGTCTTTATCCATTGGCCTGGGATATTTTCTGCAGATATGGCCCACTTCATGTACGCCTTAGTGAGGGCTACACAGGGATCCAGTAAGATGGGGTTCCTGGCAATTGAAATTCTATTTACTTGAAGAAAAAGGGAAGCCTTTATTGAAATTTGTGTATTCATTAAAATTACGATATTTAGGTATTTTACCATACTTTCTTTAAACGTTGTGATTCTCCCTAAAACATAAGTGGATGTAGCAATTCCACTTCTTGGGATATATCCTGAAGAATTTAAAGTAGAGGCTTCCTTAAACTGTTTGAAAGGATATTTTACCAAAGACAGTAGTGAGAGTCAGTCTCACTAGTGTGTTCTGTCAGTGAAGGAACACACAAACCAAACGTGACACATGTGTACAAGGGAAGATTATTCAAGTTCAAAATAGTTAATGATTTTTACATGCTGCATGAACTTCTGTCAGCATGCTACAAAACAAAAATGTCCAAAACCCCATATATATGCATGTATGGATGGATGATATATAATATATATATGTTTATATATCAATTATATTTATGTAAATTAAAATCTAAGTTCTCTGAATGAGGGGAGACATCTTTTTTGAGCTCAGCTTATTCTAACATAAGGATTTCTACTCCCGTCAATCTGACTGCAAATATCACGATTCCATTTTCATTTATGACTGAATTAAATTCCAGAGTATATTAATAGCATCTTTTCTTTATCCATTTATTTCTTGATGGACATCTAGGCTGGCCCACTTCTTGGCAATTATGACGAGGGCTGAAATGAATATGAATGAGCCGCTCTGTGGTAGGACTTAGAGTCCTTTAGACATATCCTAGCAATGGTCATATGGTAGTTATATTCTTAGTTTTTAAAGAAAACTTTGTACTTCCAAAGTGGCTGCAAACTCTGTAATAGCTGTACCAGTTTATATTCCCCTCAACAGTATATATAATATCAAAGGTTCTTCCTTCCATGCATTCTTTCAAGTTTATGTGGTTTGTTTTCTTGATGATAGCCAGGTTAATGTATTAGTTCCAATGTGTTGTTTTCTGACAATTATTGGTCATCAGTGTTTCTTCTCTGGAGAATTGCATTCAGGTTCTTCAGTCCATTTGCTGATTGGATTACTGTGAATAGTTTAGCGTTTCATTTTTATATGCATTTATATATTCTAGATATGACCCCTCTTTTTCATGATTTGTTGGCAAAGACTTGCTCCCATTCTACAATCTCTTTTAATGTTTGCTGTGCTGAGGTTTTGTCATTTCAACCAATCCCATTTGCCAGCACCCGGGATGACTTCCTGAGTTGTCAGAGTCTTCCCAGAAAGTCCTTGCCTGAGCTTGTGTCTTGAAGAACTTTGCCTACGTTTTCCTCTTGTACTTTCAAAGTTGTAGGTCTTACATTAAGGTCTTTGATCCATCTTTATTTGAATCTTGTACAAGATGCAATAGAAAGATCTTAGTATCCTTCAGGATTGCTTTAGGATCTGTGATGTTTTACTTTATAGAGGTTCCCATAGGCCCAAAAAATGATGTATGTTCTATATCTATTGGATGGAATATTCTGTAGATATCTGTTAAATTCAGTTGATCTGTGGTATTGTTTGGCTTTGAATTTTCTTTATTGGTTTTTACCCAATAAAGGAGTGGCATATTGCAGTATCCCATTATTATTATGTTAGCATTCATCTGACCTTTCATAACTTTAGCATTTGTTTTATGACACATGGATAAATGTTTGCTAATGTTACAGCTTTTTGTTTGATGTCCCCATGTATTAATTTATAATGACTTTCATGGGCTTTGCTTTATAATTTTCCTGGGTGGGGTAGGCATAGGAATTTAACCTACAGCCTTGTACATGCTAAGCAAATGCTAACATCAAATCCTACACCAATGACTCTAACACCAAGCACATAACCATCTTTTGCTTTGTATTTTTTACACCTAGCTGTGATAACATCTGGAGACTTCCTGTCTAGAAATCCTAAAGGGTTCTTATATTTAAATGTCAGTGTCTTTCTCTAGGTTTGGAACATTTTCTATAATTTTATTCAATGAACTTTGCCTTTGGGATTTAGTGAACCTTCCCTGCCTCTGCAATCATAAGTCACTGGAAGCAATATCCAAGTTTGTGAAAGTTTTGGCCATATTCATTATTACTTTTTCTTTAGTGTTCCCTGCTGTATGTCGATAGTTTGGTTTTTAAAAACATTGGCTGCTTCACTTCCAGAATTTCTGTTTCATTTTTTTTTTCAGATTCTTAGTTTCAATTTAATTCTTACTCCATGTTTTTGAGGCTCTTTTCCAAACTGCTATTAAATGTATTTTATCCATTTTCTCAGCTCTTCCTGAATTAATCACCTGATGCATTCACCTGTTCATGTGAGTCCTCTCTCTGGTCCCTCATGCTTTGAAAAGGATTCTGCTGAGATTGCAGGGATGCCACCTGGCCCATGTTTATTCTTTCCTCATGCAGTCTGACTCCTGTTTCTGTCCTCTGACAAGGTACCACATGCTCATTGCTGAGTTACAGAATCTTCCTGTCTGTGTACAGCAAGTCTATCAGTGTTTCTTTAAGGAGATTAGGCCTGGAGATCTCCTTTTTCTGCCATGTTGCTGATGTCATCTTATTCTCCCCACCCCTTTTAATATACTGCAGTGCTCCCATTACCTCTTCAGAAAAAACAAAATCTCTAAATAAAAATACATTTATTTACTCTGTCATATAGGGCTTCTCATGCTAAGGCCTTTGCGGGCTCTTTGATTCCACTCTCCCTGGCGTGGTGAACAGCAATGCCTGATCTGAGCTTTACTGATCTAGTCACATCCCCAAAGTAAACATCTCTCCAGCTCCTCAGGCCTTTTCTCTTTTTCCTGGTGAAGGGTGTTTATTTAGCACAGTGTCCTTATACATTAAGAACTGAAGAAGAAATTATACATTAAATGGAGTCTTGTCCCCAGGGAGGTTGCTATCTGTGGTTCATTAAACAAGAACAAAGGAAAATGTCAGTGTTTCATCAACAATGAGTTTCTTCTTTTCTTTTGTCCATTTGATGATGGTTCATCATTTCCTGGATGAATCTAGATATATATTCGAGAAATATTTTTCTTGGTACTGTTACATTTGAAGCTTAGACTTACTCTTCTTGAGAGACCAAAAAACAAAAATTGCCTCTGATATGTAAGCTAGTTTATATCGGCTATGTGTGCTCTAGCTTCCATCTTCCCCAGATATTAATAAGATTCTTAAATTGACTGATATCATAAAATTTGCTAGTCCGGCAAGATATTAGGTCATAAGATTGCTATTTCTGCTTTTGTAATCAATCTTGCTTCCTCTCCTCACAAAGACAATGAGGACAACTGCAAGACATGTGTGTTAAAATTAGAGCCTGCTTACATGTAGGCAGAATACATGTAATCTTGTGGGTTGATAATCCATGGGCTGATACAGCTTTGGCCTGTGAAAGAAATAGTGTCGGCACAAGACTCCCCCAAAACACTTTCTCAGCACATAGGATATTTATTTGCCACAGGGCAGGGGATAAGAGTCAGAGACAGGAGACAAAAGACAAGGGAGAAGGGAAAAAGAACAAAGAGAAGGGATAGGATTTTTGTCCCTGGGAGACAAAGGACTGTCTCTGAATTCAGAGAAGGTAGGTAAATGATAGCTTATAAAGGGAAAAAGGGAAACCCCACTTAGGGTGAGTTGGTTTGTTTTGATTGGGTATGTTAATTAGGGTAGTCAAAAGGGAGCTTTTGCTTGCTGGACTTCAATAGTGTTGAGAGAAGGGAGTCAACCTCAGGAGAAGGAAGGGGTCAAATAAGGGAATAGAACTTGGTGGTTAGCTTTAGAAATGTAATGTAGCTTTAGCAAGGTAAAGGGAAGGAGGGAGGGAAAGGCTTTCCAGAGCCTAGGTTGTATTTGTCATGCTTGGGCCTCCCAGATTCCTTCAGGCTGCATCTTGGGAACACTCTCAGCTGCAGTCTTGGCCCCACAGTGGACAGTGGTAGCTAAACTAAAAATCTTATTCTTACTGAAATTTATTTATGGTCATGGCGAAACTCTGAGCTACTCTTTTAGGACTCTCACCTTCTAGAATCTTCTACAGCTTGAGCCCCAACTCCCTTTGTGAGCTTTTTCATATTTCACCCACCAGTCCCTAAACACCATTTTTTTTGACATTTTCATAAACAAAAGACCAGTGTCACCTATGGTCATAGCAACAGATGTAAAAACATGATTAATAAATTTTTTCTCAATGAATATTGATATTCATATTAGGTACTTTGTCACTGTGATTACCCAGTAAATCTCTTAGAAAGAATTTGCTTTCTAACATATTGTATAGCAGTTTCCTCTGAGACTGAAATAACCCATCCTTCAGCAAAGTCCTTAAACCAGAAAGTAAACAACTCAAAAGAGCTGTAGGAAGTCCCTGAAACTGACCAGATTCACTTGGCTGGTCCCTCTCAAGAGCAAGCAATAAATACTGTTGAAAGTCATGTTCAGACAAGCCAAGTTTCAAAGAAAATTTTGAAACCAGACCAGCTTCCTAGAAGAAGCAGAGTCCAGCCAAGCTGCCTGGAAGAGGTTTAGGCCAACTGGGTGAACTTTCGAACCCATTGAACTGCCAGTAAGCTGTGCAGTGTGCTCCAGGTTCCCCGCTTTTATGAGCTGTCACCTGAGCTGGGTTTAACTTTGTGGATACAGCTGTTTGGGGCTCATTTATGTTCCTGTAACTCCTCAGACATATAACTCCACAAAACTCATTGGTTCACTGAGTTGGACTTTGACAGTATCTATACTGTTGGGAGCTCTCTCTCTGGGCTGAGTAGACATGTGTATTATGTCCCCTGTGAAAAAGATATTGTCTCATAATGCATGATGGGAACCTGATTAGCTCCAAGGTGTATGATGCAGACCAGGTAGCTAGAGAGTTCTCTGTGTTTACAACTGCTTAGCTCAAGACATCTGTACTGGCTAGTCTTATGTCAACTTGACACAAGCTAGAGTTAATTACTTGAAAAGTAGGAAACTCAGTTGAGAAAATGCCTATATAAGATCCACTTGTAGGTCATTTTCTTAATTAATGATTGATAGGGAGGGTCCAGCCCTTGGTGGGTGGTACCATCCTTGGGCTTGTAGTCCTGGGTTCTATAAGAAAGCAATCTGAGTAAGTCATAGGGAACAAGTAAGAGAGTAGAACACCTCCATGGCCTCTAGATAGTTTCCTGCCCTGCTTGAGTTTTTTTTTCCTGATTTCCTTTGATGATAAACAGAAATATGGATGTGTAAGCCAAATAAACCCTTTTCTCTCTATTTTGCTTTTTGGTCCTGGTATTTCATAGCAGCAATAGAAACCCTAAGTTAACATCCATTCACCTTTGAATCAAATCATGTAACTCTCCCAAAACTGAGATTTGGTTCTTGTGGATCACTTGCTTCTACAGTGTTAAGTCTGCCCAAATGTGTGCTAAATCAGCTTCTCATGGCCTCCTGTGTTCGTATTACTCAAAACATGAGTTCAAAAGCTTGATTTATGTCTTGAAATTGGTCACGGTGGGAGCACTCATACCTGGAAACTGACAAGTACTGCAAATCTGAGCAGCTCTTAGAGACTACTAATGGTTGGACATATGTCAACCTGCTCCCCATTACAGAATGTATGGAGATTATAATCTATTGTCTTTAGTTATGATGTGGCTAAAGTAGCAAGGAACATTGCAAAGAGCACATCATTAATGATGATTCCAGAACCACATGCCAAGAACAAGAAGCAAGGTCACTCTCCACATGAACTCTGCCAACTTTATAATTACTCCTTCAAGCCAACTTTCTTTGGGCTACATAGTGTTCCTTCATTTGGACGGTTGAAAATTTTTCTATAATTAAATTATGTATAGATTTTCCTAATGTAAATGATACTTCAATAAAGATGTAGCAAAAGTATATTTCCATAGCAGGGGTATAAAGATTATCAAAATTCTAACTACCTCTTGTCAAATAGCTCATCCAGAAGGTTATAGGCATTTAAATTCCTCTATAGTTATCTCAGTTCACTAAAGCATATCAAATACTTGGAATTAGGACAGACAGAACAATTGCCAACCACCTCCAGCCCCTCTCTGCACAGATTCTGCTTTCCAATTAAGCAGGGAGTATTCTGAGAATCTGGCAGTCTCTGTTGTCCCTGGCTTTCACCTACTTTTGTTTCTGGCATTAACTTTACAAAGACCTCTCTTCCATAATCTCCCAGCACTCTAATTTTAAGAGCTAACTTCAATCGTGTGAATTATTAGATGCTAGGAATGGGTTATATGTATTTGAGTTGGTGGCCAAAGAAGCTTCATGGAAACCCAAACCAACTCAGGCTATTTCTGAGACTATTGGTTGCTCTCCACAAACTGATGGTGAGGTCCTAAAGCTGATGACAACATTTACATACCTCATTAAAGACAGAGAAGCTAAGCTGGTGCATACATAGAGCCTTCCCCACTGCTAACTCGTGTTTGTGGTACTGGAAGGCAAGCTGCACATTAGAGGAAACTGTAAGCACCAACTCAGCTAGTTAACTCCACTCCCAGAGGCCCCTGGATGTGGGCAGCATCCTCCTCCCAGCTATTGGCCATTTGCAACTCCTTTCCAGAAGCCCAGCCTATAGCAATTGAAGCAATCATAGACCTAGAGATGGGTATCTCTGTGATAAGACAAAACAAGGTCCAGCTGCTTCCAAGATGTATGGTCTTGGGTGGGTCTGTAGCCTCCTAGGAATATATAGGCAGCCATGCTGTACTGGGAATTGATAAGAAGATGAGACTGCATACATAAAGAGCTATTTCACTTGGAACTTCATTTTCCATTCACATGATTTCTGGGCATGCCTGGAAAGCTGAGCAGGTACAAGTCCAGGACTCAGTGCTGCGCTACAGGTCCTCATAAGTATCAATCAGCCAGATGCAACCCTGAACATACACACCAGGCAGCAAAGCTCAGACTTCAGGAAGGGGCTGATATGGGTATGCACAGATCAAAATGCCAATGGTAAGGATTCCCCTCTGATACCAACTTTCTAGGAAATGGTAAGGCCTGAGCATGAGGTAGATCTTTCAGTGTTATGCTTTTTTATTTTTTGGAATATCCTTCCTCAGTAGAGAGGTCTATGGATTCCTCTATGCCAACCTTGAAGACTTGGGGGACTCTCTTATTTTCTCTACTTTGCATGACCCCATACACAACATGTAGGAAGTATCCTAGACCACCATATGAGTACATGCCCTGGACAGTCCCAGAACTGTGTTGAAAAAGCCTTGTTTGCTCAAATGCTGTTCTACTACTGTCATGACTTTCTTAGCTGTAATCTTAGCTTCCGTCTGATGTTTGAAAGGAAAAACAAAAAGTCTGATGGAATGGTGTAGGAGGTCCTTCTGTCTTTGTGTTACTTTCATTGGTTAACAAAGAAACTGCTTTGGACATGTTGATAGGGCAAAACTTACGTAGACAGGGAAAACTAAATGGCATGTTGGAAGAAGGAAAGAGTCAGAGAATCGCCATGGACCGGCCACCAGAGATAGACATGCTGAGACTTTGCTGGTAAGACACGACCTCGTGGTGATATACAGATTAATAGAAATGGGTTAAACAAATATGTAAGAGTTGGTCGATAAGAAGTTAGAGCTAATGGGCCAAGCAGTGTTTAAATGAATACAGTTTCTGTGTGGTTATTTCCAGACTAAGCTAGCCTGGTGGCTGGGATGAACAAGCAGTTTCTCCTTGCAACAATGGGACATGAATTATATACATTAAGAACGAAGGCTGCAGTTGGGCTATATTGTATGAGAAAAGAATAAAAAAAAGAAAAGAAACTCAAAATGAATATTAGCTTCTACGATATTCATGCTTCTAAATTAAGGAATACATACTTGGAATAGCTTGTGTTATCCCTTAATTCATTAAATCCAGTGACCTAAGCTATTACAGTCCTAGCTAGAAAAGGATAACCTGTACACACTTAATAATACTGACAAATATTCGTGTTTAAATACTTACCCAGAATTAACTAGATCTAACATATGTTCTCTGTGCTGAAATAAAAATGAATAATATCAGCCTGGTCTACAAGAGCTAGTTCTAGGCCAGGCTCCAAAGCTACAGAGAAACCCTGTCTCGAAAAACCATAAAAAAATGAATAATATGAGCAAAGGAACTCATAAACATAAAAATGTCATATTGGCAAACAGTTTCTTATTTTAATAAGGAGGCTTGCAAAACTGTAAACATTATAGAACTGTAAACAATCAAACTTTGAGTAGGTAGCTTACTACCTACTCAATTACCTACTCAAAGATGGAGTATTTCTTTTTTTTAGGTCGACACAATAATGTGTGCATGTGTGTGTGTGTGTGTGTGTGTGTGTGTGTGTGTGTGTGTGTGTTTCTTAGTTGGAGTTCTATTGCTGTGAAGAGGCACCATGACCACAGCAACTCTTATACAGGAAAGCATTTAGTTGGGGCTGGCTTATGGCTTCAAAAGTGTAGTGCATTCATGTCATGGCAGGAAACATGGTAGCATACAGACAGATTCGTTGCTGGAGAAGGAGCTGTGAGTTCTGCATCTTCATCCAGAGGCAGCAGAAGGAGACTGTGTGCCTCATTGGGCATAGCTTGAATATATGGAACCTCAAAGCCTGCCCTGACAGAGACATATTTTCTCCACACTTCTTCCAACAGGGCCACACCTACTTCAACAAGGACACACCTCCTCAAAATGGACCAAGCATTCAAACATATGAGTATATGGGGCCACTCCTATTCAAACAATCACAATATAATATGTTACATATATTACATATTTGATTATAATTATAACACTCTGCATTCTCTTTTCCTCTTCCAGTCCCTCCTAGCTTGACTCCCTCTAATTTATTCCATGGGCTTTCATTCTCAAATTGATAGCCTCTTTTTTGTTATTATTGTTATACAAACACATACACACACACTTACACAATTATATAAATACAACCTAGTGAATTTGGTTTTGTTGTATGTGTGAATATGGTTTCAGGAATGACCATTTTTAATAGGTTAATCAGTTAGGGGGCTCATCCCTGGGAAAGGCTATTTCTCACTCTCTCGGCAGTCATTAGATGCCTCTAGCTCTTTGTCTAGCAGTGGGACCACTTAAGACGTTCCCCTTCCGTGTTACAATGTCTATTTATATTGCCGTTGTTTCCCCCTTGTTTATGCAGCCGTTTCTATAAGAGACTGTTTCACCGAGACGTCCTGTTATTCTGGCTCTAGCCATTTTTCTGCCCCTTTTCCACAATGTTCTCTGAGCCATAGATGTATGTAGGAACTATGTTGCAGGCAATTTGCTGGGGATAAGCTCCCCACAATTCTTAGTTCTCTGTGCTGTATTCTGTTGTAGTCTTTTGTGATGGTTGCCCTTCATGTAGAGAGGCAGATGGTGTCTGTCTATGGTGACAGATGATATTTTTATCTATGGGTTAAGGATGAGATTTAGAATGTGGTTAGGAATTTTGCTGGTCAAGCAAAGTGACAGGAGTGGACTCTTTTTTAAGATCCATGACCTCATTAACCCAAAGAAAGTTGCTAAGGTTCTAATATCAGGCATGATTTCCATACCATTGAGTAGGACTTTAAGTGAAGTTAGACAGCTGTCAGTTAGCACTAACATATGAATGTCGCTTGCATTTTTGTGGATATCTGACCATGATGGCCATTGTTGGGGTTCATAGGCATCCCAGGTGGGTGAGACTATAAACTGTCTTAAATTATTCTAAAATGACACCAACACACAAACTTGCTCTCGAACTCAGGCCGGCCTCCACACTCTATTGCATACTCTATACATCCCTTCCCCACAGGTACATTTGTACACTGAATGAGACACATACTGACACACACATTCCTAAGCACATACCCCAACACACTCAAACACACATATTCTCAAGTGGACATTCATACTTATACACAAGATCATGGACTCATATGTATCTATTCACATCCACACTCATATGTACACACACATGTATACACGAACATAAAAAACACACACAAGTGCACACACACGCGTGTGCGTGTGCACACACCGACACACACACACACAATGCCCTTATAGTTAAGTATATTCACAGAATCCCTTGTCTACCGTTCAGTAATCTCTGCCTCTTCTCTTGCAGGCTTTCCCTCACCCTGGCCCCTACTACACCTGTTCCATTGAACATGCTCACTTCACATCACAGGCCTTCAGCTTCACTCTGATTTTGTGCCTTGTTGTAATAGGAGCGGCGGGGCTGCGTCCCCGGCACCCGGCCGCCCGCATGGCTAGCTTATGCCCCGAAATAATTACATGGAAACTGTATTCTTTTAAACACTGCCTGGCCCATTAGTTCCGGCCTCTTATTGGCTAGCTCTTACATATTGATCTAACCCATTTCTAATATTCTGTGTAGTACCATGAGCTGGCTTACCAGGGAGATCTTAACCTGCGTTTGTCTGGAGTGGGAGAATCATGGCGACTCCCTGACTCGGCTTCTTTCTCCCAGCATTCTGTCTGTTTACTCCACCCACCTAAGGGCTGGCCTATAAATGGGCCTAGGCAGTTTCTTTATTATTTAACCAATGACCTTCCTCCATCATTTCCCCTTTTTCTGTTTAAACAAAAAAAGGCTTTCATTTTAACATAGTAAGATTACATATAGCAAAACAGTTATCAAGCAAGAATTACAGTTACAATATTTATATCTATTTTATCTTTTATCATAACTAAGGAAAACTATAACTATAACTAACCATTCTTCAACTCCATCAAAGACTCCAGAAGGATACAATATTACCTAAGTAAACAAGAAATAAGAAACTTCAAACTCTAGAAATGACAGAGACATCTTGCTGCCTGGACAGTCACCCAAAGTTCTTTTGTACCGTTGGGGCATCCATCTTCGGCCTACAGGCCCATAGTATCCAGCAGACATTTCTATGAAGCAGGAAATTACAAAGACAGTTCAGTCACTTTCTGCTGTGTCCTGCAGAATGTCTCGCAGACTCTTTCATGAATCAGGAACCCCGAAAGACCATCTCACCTTTAGGCAAGTTCAGCAGTCCTCTCTCTGCGGGTTCTTTGCATCCAGTTTATGCATCAGTCCATGCAAGAGCAGTTTCTTGCCCAAATGGCTATCAAACTCCATAAGGAGCCTCTTCGATGCCCATCTTCCTCTTGAAGTAGATTGGTGCTGCCAGGAGCAGATGTGTCTCATTGTCATAAAAAGCCCTAAATTATTAAAACATTAAATGCCATATTCTGCAGTCTTTGAAAGATATGAAGAATGCCTATCTAGGTGAAATATATCTATGCACATCTAGAAAATCTAACTAACATGACTAAAAGCTTTACTATTATCGATGATTATCCATTAGCAACCTATATTTCCTAATTATACATTACATTTTTAAATGAACTACACAATCACAATACCTTAATCAAGATCAAAAATACATATACATATAACAAAATTGACCTTAAAATCTATACAAATGCAAATTATTCATATCTATATCATATCCCCCTTTAAATGTAAAAGAACATTTATAAACCATATTTGGGAACATGGGCGCAGTTTTTTCTCTCCAAACTGCTTCCTGCTGAATGGGGGCGCTGTATTCAGATCTTTCATGGTGTAACCTGTGTGTCAGGGTCATCTCAGTTGGCAGTTGAATGAAGTAATTTTCTGAAGGTGTTCACAGCAACCTTTCAGGAGGGCGTGGTCTATCATACCATATTGGGATAGAAGCAATTAACAGGGTCTCGTCCTCTGTGAAAACAAAAGAAGACCCTCTCCAAAGCATCATATCCTTAGACCCATATTCTGAAATCATAATACCCTTATATCCATTCTGGTTTAGCTTGGCAGCCCATATAATGAAATGTCTCTCTGTACTTAGCTCCTTTACAGTCAAAAATTTTAAAGAAAACACAACAATACAAAGAATCCAGACTCTCTGTGAATTTTCCATTTTTACGTGACTTATTTTTCTTTATTTCTTTTAATCTATAACTATCTGTACTCTGTCTCTTTAAAGACTTTACCCTTTTTTTAAGACATTAACTTTATTCGTTATATATATTTTTTTCTCTCTCTCAAGCCTACATACATTTATCCAACAGTGTCTGAATCAGTTCTATTGTGAATCTGTAATTTTTTTTTATTATCCAGGAGCATTTCTTAAAATGTTAAACAGTTCTTAAAAACTTAAGTTGCACCATGTACAGATAATACGGTACCGCCTGTGTCCTGCCCAGTGTAAACCTTAACTGCACTGTTATTATGGTAATTATGGTAGTTCCTGCCTGAGACCAGCACAGTTCAGCATGGTGGAGCCGAGCCCTCCTGCCTCAGAACCATTTGGTGCCCCTGAGCCACACACAGTTCCAGGAACACAGCAGTCCACATTGCCATCAAGCAAGCCGTAGCAGTTTACTCCAAATGCTCCATTCAAAAGCTCTGTCTCCTGCAGGAGTCTGACAGAGATCGCGATGGCGGCACAGCCCAGAAAGCCAGCATTTTAAAACAGCCAGTTTTTTCCTGTTGCTGAGTCAGGACAATTTCTTTGCGGCATGCAACCCACAAAGAGCAAAAAGCTGTCTTAAATTTTCTCTGTGTCCTTTTTAAGCCCTCTCA
Organism: Chionomys nivalis; assembly: GCF_950005125.1. NCBI lineage: Eukaryota > Metazoa > Chordata > Mammalia > Rodentia > Cricetidae > Chionomys > Chionomys nivalis. The sequence goes on along the minus strand of NC_080108.1, from coordinate 31,434,981 downwards.
GGTTTTATGTGAAGTTCATTAGCACGTTGGGTGCCACTCTGTTGTAATATGAGCGGCGGGGCTGCGTCCCCGGCACCCGGCCGCCCGCATGGCTAGCTTATGCCCCGAAATAATTACATGGAAACTGTATTCTTTTAAACACTGCCTGGCCCATTAGTTCCGGCCTCTTATTGGCTAGCTCTTACATATTGATCTAACCCATTTCTAATATTCTGTGTAGTACCATGAGCTGGCTTACCAGGGAGATCTTAACCTGCGTTTGTCTGGAGTGGGAGAATCATGGCGACTCCCTGACTCGGCTTCTTTCTCCCAGCATTCTGTCTGTTTACTCCACCCACCTAAGGGCTGGCCTATAAATGGGCCTAGGCAGTTTCTTTATTATTTAACCAATGACCTTCCTCCATCAGTGCCTATACATGATTCTGCGCTCCACTTAGATGCCATGGCCACCCTGCATGGTTTTATAGTTTCCTTCTCCTAGCTTTTGGAAGAATTTTCCTAACCTCGTTTCTTGACCTGCTCCTGTCTACCCCAGCCTATGACCAAGACTCTGCGGGGTATATCAGCTGCTCTCCCTTACAAAATGAGAAGATTTTATAATAGTCAGAAGGACCGTCTTGAGTGGGAATGAGATACCACTGCAGCTGGCACTCTGTTCCAAACAGTTCCCCAAACCTCTTTAGCTTGATTTGAAAATTATCCCCCAAAGCCCAGACAAGACCCAGTAACCACGTGGGACAGAGAGAGCCATTTTCCCCTGCTCGCTGAGACTGTGCTCTGGACATTCTCCAAGCTCCTCATCCCACTTGGGATGTTTATTCTTAGCTCATGCTCTCGCCTTCACCAGCTTGCCTGTGAGACCTTGGAAACTTTCTTGCTCAGAAGGGAGTTTATATGTTCACGTGGGGACTTGGGCAGCCATGGAGATGGACATCAGCAATGAGAAGTGGTTCATTGGGGAAGTCCACAACCAATTCCATGAAGCACGGAGGATGAAGTGTTTCTCTGCCCCATCTGGAAGGCCAGTGTGATGAATAGAAAAGACTTAGAGGTGCACTGTCTCTGGGGAGTGGGTGGTTGTGTCCAATGCATACTGGGGACGAAGAGCTTTATTAAATACACCATACCTTTTTTTTAAAAAAAGAAGCATACTAATATAAAACAAAACTATCAAAAAAAAAAAAAAAAGCCGGGCGGTGGTGGCGCACGCCTTTAATTCCAGCACTTGAGAGGCAGAGGCAGGTGAATCTCTGTGAGTTCGAGACCAGCCTGGTCTACAAAAGCTAGTTCCAGGACAGGCTCCAAAGCCACAGAGAAACCCTGTCTCGAAACCAACAGACAAAAAGACACTCAAAGGAAGACACTAGAATCAGAGACCCCCTTGTCCATACCTTCTGGAGTCTCAGAAAAACACTGAGCTGAAACTATGAAACTGGAATACCTGGAGCAGTCCTGGGCAGGCCCTGAGCTTGCTGCAGCTTCTATCTCTGAGTTCACGTTAACTTTGTTCAGTTGGTTTAAAGGGACTTCTTCTTCTAGTCCCCTCTGTTTCCTCTGGATCTTATACTCTCTCCGCCTCCTTTTCCAAGGGATACCCTGAGCTCTGAGGAGAGAGAAATGACAGAGACATCACATTTAGAGCTGTGTGTTCCAATGGCTTTCTCTCTGTGTAATGTCTGGCTGTGATCTCTTTTCATTGTTCCCATCTGCCACAGGAGGAAGCTTCTCCCATCATGGCTGAATAAGGCACTGATCTAGGAATATAGTAGAATATCATTAGGGTCATTTGATCACTACTTTTCTTTTTGTTGTTAATGTCAGTAGTATTTGGTTTTGCCCTAGGGTTCTGGGCTATTCTGTATCTCATTTTTCTTTTCTTTTTCTTTTTTTGGTCACCCAAGCAGTATCCGGTATCTCGTGGAGTGGACCAAAGTCCAATCTACAAACACATGGGCAAGAATGTCTAGAGAACATTTACAGCTGGAATAAGAAAAGGATCGCATGTCACCCACCCCAAACTATCTAAAGTCTTTGACCTTAATATGAGCATTTCTGCCCTTCCACTAATTTAGATGTTTTTTTAAATGTGCATTATTCACGTGATGGAGGTGGGTCATCTTTCTATCTGTTGTTTCATTGGTTAAGTAATAAAGAAACTGCCTTGGCCCCTTTAATAGGACAGAAAATTAGGTAGGCGGAGTAGACAGAACAGAATGCTGGGAGAAAGAAGCCGAGTCAGGAGTCGCCATGATTCTCCCACTCCAGACAGACGCAGGTTAAGATCCTCCCTGGTAAGCCAGCTCGTGGGGCTACACAGAATATTAGAAATGGGTTAGATCAATATGTAAGAGCTAGCCAATAAGAGGCTGGAACTAATGGGCCAGGCAGTGTTTAAAAGAATACAGTTTCCGTGTAATTATTTCGGGGCATAAGCTAGCCATGTGGGCGGCCGGGTGCCGGGGATGCAGCCCAGCCGCTCTTATTACTACAGAGTGGCACCCAACGTGCTAATGAACTCCACATAAAACCTGAGAGGGCTTAAAAAGGAGAGAGAGAGAATTTAAGACAGCTTTTTGCTGTTTGTGGGTTGCGAGCGGCAAAGAAATTGTCCTGATTCAGCAGCTGGAAAAAACTGGCTGTTTTAAAATGCCGGCTTTCTGGGCTGTGCCGCCATCGCGATCTCTGTCTGGCTCCGGCGGGAGACAGAGCTTTTGAATGGAGCATTTGGAGTAAAGTGCTATGGCTTGCTTGATGGCAGTGTGGACTGCTGTGTGCCTGGAACAATGTGCAAGGATCAGAGGCGCGAGCGGCTCCGCCATGTTGGACTGGGCGGGGCAAGCAGGCAGTACCTGTTTTTGACCTAGGAATGTCACAGCTTAGATTCTTAAGCGCTTAGCGATTTAAAAGCACAAAACAAATTGCTCCTGGATACTAAAAAAATTACAGATTCACAATAGAACTGATTCAGACACTGTTGGATGAATATACGTAGGCTTGAGAGAGAGAAAAATATATATATAAAGAATAAAGTTAATGTCTTAAAAAAAAAGGTAAAGTCCTTAAAGAGACAGAGTACAGATAGTTATAGATTAAAAGAAATAAAGAAAAATAAGCCACGTAAAAATGGAAAATTCACGGAGAGTCTGGATTCTTTGTATTATTGTGTTTTCTTTAAAACTTTTGACTGTAAAGGAGCTAAGTACAGAGAGACATTTCATTATATGGGCTGCCAAGCTAAACCAGAATGGATATAAGGGTATTATGATTTCAGAATATGGGTCTAAGGATATGATGCTTTGGAGAGGGTCTTCTTTTGTTTTCACAGAGGATGAGACTCTGTGGATTGCGTCTATCCCAATATGGTATGATAGACCACGCCCTCCTGAAAGGTTGCTGTGAACACCTTCAGAAAATTATTTCACTCAACTGCCGACTGAGATGACCCTGGCACACAGGTTACACCATAAAAGATCTGAAGAACAGCGCCCCCATTCAGCAGGAAGCAGTTTGGAGAGAAAAGCTGCGCCCATGTTCCCAAATATTGTTTATAAATGTTCTTTTAGATTTAAAGGGGGAAATGATATAGGTATGAATAATTTGCATTGGTATGGATTTTAAGGTCAATTCTGTTATGTGTATATGTATTTCTGATCTTGATTAAGATATTGTGATTGTGTAGTTCATTTAAAAATATAATGTATAATTAAGAAATATAGGTTAATGGATAATCATCAATAGTCAAGCTTGTAGTCATGTTAGATTTTCTAGATATATAGAGATATATATTTCAGTTAGATAGACATTCTTCATATCTTTCAAAGACTGCAGAATATGGCATTTAAAAAATTTTAATAACTTAGGGCTCTTCATGATAATGAGACACGTCTGCTCCTGGCAGCACCAATCTACTTCAAGAGGATGATGGGCATCGAAGAGGCTCCTTATGGAGTTTGGTAGCCATTTGGGCAAGAAACTACTCTTGCCTGGACTAATGCATAAACTGGACACAAAGAACCCGCAGAAAGAGGACTGCTGAACTTGCCTAAAGGTGAGATGGTCTTTCGGGGTTCCTGATTTATAAAAGAGTCTACGAGACATTCTGCAGGACACAGCAGATAGTGACTGAACTGTCTTTGAAATTTCCTGCTTCATGGAAATGTCTGCTGAATACTAGGGCCTGTAGGCTGAAGATGGATGCCCCAACAGTACAAAAGAACTTTGGGTGACTGTCCAGGCAGTGAAATGTCTCTGTCATTTCTAGAGTTTTGGATTTCTTGTTTACTTAGGTAATATTATATCCTTCTGGAGTCTTTGATGGAGTTGAAGAATGGATAGATAGTTATAGTTTTCCTTAGTTATGATAAAGATAAAATAGATATAAATATTGTAATTGTAATTCTTGCTTGATAACTGTTTCGCTATATGTAATCTTACTATGTTAAAGTGAAAGCCTTTCTTTTTTGTTTAAACAGAAAAAGGGGAAATGATGGAGGTGGGTCATCTTTCTATCTGTTGTTTCATTGGTTAAGTAATAAAGAAACTGCCTTGGCCCCTTTAATAGGACAGAAAATTAGGTAGGCGGAGTAGACAGAACAGAATGCTGGGAGAAAGAAGCCGAGTCAGGAGTCGCCATGATTCTCCCACTCCAGACAGACGCAGGTTAAGATCCTCCCTGGTAAGCCAGCTCGTGGGGCTACACAGAATATTAGAAATGGGTTAGATCAATATGTAAGAGCTAGCCAATAAGAGGCTGGAACTAATGGGCCAGGCAGTGTTTAAAAGAATACAGTTTCCGTGTAATTATTTCGGGGCATAAGCTAGCCATGTGGGCGGCCGGGTGCCGGGGATGCAGCCCAGCCGCTCTTATTACTACATTCACGGGCTCCATAAAATATGAAATATTCACGCAGATTTGGTCAGATCAGAGCCCAGTATAATGTCAATAAGAATACAAAGTGATATGACCACTGTTTGAGACAGGATGAAAGGACCTTAGACAGAAACAGAATTGCTCTGGTCTCCAATAATGCCGATTCTGAGTATCTACACAAAAGAATTGAAATGAGGACCCTGAAGAGATAGGTGCACACCCACATTCTTCTCAGAATTGTTGACAAGAGATCAAAGCTGGACGTAATCCAAGTATCTGTCTACGGAAAAACAAAATGGTAAGAAGAATGGCCTTTGTATACGTAAGGCTCTATTATTTATCTTTAAAGTGGAACAGAATTCTGATGCATACTACAATATGGGCTGACCTTGAGGACACTATTCTGAGGGACCCAGTCTAAGGGAGAACCTCCCAGATTTCACTGCATGCCTAACGCTCAAGCCAAGTCTCACCCTTGAGGACATCTGTCTAGGAGCCTGGATAAGCTGCCTAAGCCATGAATCCATTAGCTTGGACCCCAGCTCGGCAAGTAAGTATCTCAGTCCTGTTAGCATCTGACTTCTCTCTCCTGGACCTCAGGCCATGGTGATTTCCTAACACAAACGTGTACTCTCAGCTCCGGTAGATTCTTTCCAGCACTTTCTTACCTATATGAAGGAGAAATGTTCACACCTGGGCCATGAGAATCTGTAGCTGGTTTCAGGTTATCTGAGCCATTGGAAGTGCTTGCTCAAGAAGACCGGCCCTCTCCTGTGTTGGCTCCTCCTATCAGCTGAAGAAGGATGCTTAAAAGAAATCCCACAGTAGCTCAGAATTGAGAATAATAGAGGGTTATTTATTTAGTCACAATCCTCTGCCGGAACAGAGAACAGCAACCGAATCCCTCAGCTGGAAAAGAGGCCTGACGCATGCGGTACAGGGGCATAGTTAAGAGGCCACGCCCAAGTGGGCGGGTAAATTAAAGGCTACTGGCTGAAGGAATTCCTATAGCAACCAGCGCAGACACTCCAGGAAGCCATTAGGGCAGATTGCCCCCCCCCCCCCCCCCCCCGTCCTGTCAATCCAGCAATAATTGGTACCCAGGAATTAAACCTAGCCTGAATCTCTTCATTCTTCAAATGCTCCCTCCCGTTCTGCTTTGAGACTTGGCAATGAATCTGGACAAATCTTCCTTAATCATTTATCTACTGTACCTGATGAATGGGCCGTGGGCAAGAAACGAGTGCAGCTTAATATGGAGGAGTTTGGAAGCAGAAATGGATGACTTTGAGCCTTAGCTGGGTCATTGCCCATGCTTTGTGACTGAAGATTAACCTTAAGTCATGGGGCTTTGGCTTTAATGTGGGTAAAGTGAATTTGATAAGCACTTAATACAAGCAGATATGTGTGAATGTCTCACCTCCTCTCCATCTCGGTGTGAAGCTCAGAGTAGGAATTAGATTGAGATTACCTTGGAGGAGTATGGTTTGCAATGCAAATCTATTGTCCTGGGCTGCAAAAAGTGGAGGGGCAAATCCTCTCCGGACCCATAGGTGATGCTTCCACGTATACATGGGGATAATGAGCATCACCGGGCAGCTAGAGATGCCAATGAACTTAGCTTCCTATGGCTGTACCAGGAGAAGATCCGGGGATGCTCACAGTCTAAGAAAACGGCTTTATTGTGGCCATGCTGTCTGAGTCCCGGCTAAGGATGAGTCTTGATAATGAACACTGCTCGGTGGTGAGGGAAGATGTTCAACCAGTCACAGAGCACTTGGTGCCCTCTCCGCTGACTGGAAACCTGTGCTGAGCACCGCTTAAACAGACTAGGAACTCTATGTAATTGATGGGGCAGGACAACTACAACTAAGACCTAAAGGTGAGCAAGGCCTGTGAAGAAGGAATAGAGAGGGAGCAAAAACAGGTCTTCCAAGTGGGAAAGTGGCAACCCTAGGAGAAGCGGAGAGACGGAAGAAAAGTGGAAGTGAGCAGTGACCGGACATAGTTTACGTTGTGGTTTGGGGATGATGCGCATTTGCAGGGACTCAACCAGGAGCCGAGCCTGCATCGAGCTAGTGCAGACGTGAGGTGTAATCACCAATGAGCACAATTCCCATGAGTCCTTGGTGCCGGGGATGGGAGTGTCTGTTCACACGCGGTGCCCAGAGCAGCTTCTTTCTTTTACACCCAAGTGGTACTTGAAGCTGCCTCCAGAGACAAAGTATTGCAAGATCCTAGCAATTCACACTTGGTGTGAACCCCACATAGAGAATTTAAAGGTTGCCTGCTGGCAACACTGGGTGGAGAAGGAAAAGCTAGTGAGGCCTGAGGATGGGGCAGGAGTGCCTTAGCCCACTGGAGGGAACTAAAAGAGCATAACAAAGGGCCTGGGGACCAGGCTGGCATTGAGATCACAGAGGAAAAAGAAGCCATTCAGCAATAGTCTCCCAAAGATGGCAGCTGGAGAGATTGTGCTGCTGTGTGTGGGATGAGAAAGTGGGATTGTCTTCTACTCAATGCTCAACTTGACTCAGGGTTGCTCAGTCCCCCTCTGGGGAACACAGAGGTGTGTACACACCTATTTGCATGGACTGAACATGCCGGAGTCGGTTTTACCATAAAATGCTGGTTTGTTTGCCTACCCTGTCACTCAGGGTAAGATAGTGGGTGATCTTGCTGCAGCTCTGTGCACCTTTCTGGGATCAGCTGGATCACTTTCACAGCCTCATTGTTGTGATCGATGTCAGGAAGGGATCCCCTCTTCAAGCACAAAGGGCTCACAATTCTACAAGTGCAGTCACACACAGGATGGTAATTTGGGGGCCACCAAAATAGCAGCAGAGTAGTTGAGGGATGTGATGCGGACTCACAGTAAGGGCTGCCTTCCTGCTTGGGTAAATAAACTTCAAGGGAAAGCCTCATAGAGCACTGGTAGATAAAGAGATTTGAAAGGTTCTGGTTTGCAACAAGCCCACTGTGGACTAGTTGCCTTCTGATTTCTTCCTGCTTTCCTTCCTTTGCCTGGACAGAGGAGACACAAAATTGGTGCATTCTCAGATCAAGGTTATTTCTAGAGGAGACATTCTTAAGCATGGAAAACACCATATGGACCCTGTGGGTCGATGGGCACAGGGACTTATTTATGGTCACAAAACTGCAGAAGGAAAAGAAAGACGATGGAGAGTCATGGGGTATAACAAAAATTCCTAGGAGCCTTCCAAGATGGGTTGGGTCACAGTTTCAGTGAGGCTTATTTCGATGTGGTCAACACACAGGCCTGCGCCAGAGCTTTCAGAAGAGGACACATTTCTGAAGTTTTCATTTTATTTCACAACGAGTACCATTCTCTGTCTAGTTAATTTGAGTATCAAAAATCTAAAAGTAGGGACAATTACTAGCTAGACCTCAGTCACCCGTGCGTTGGGAATGGTTATGCCTTCTTTGTCTAAGCTGCTGGAAATCAACAGATTTAATTATAGTAATTAGAAGTACACAACGTTAACAAATCCCACAAAAATACCTTGACCAGGCAGCTATGCTCTTTCTGATTCGTGGGAGTGACATAATTTTTAGTAAATGTTCAACTTCACCATGAAATAGGTGATGCTAATTTCAGGGTTAATATTGTATTTTTCCAAGAGACATCCCAACCAACACAAAACACTTTAGAAATATGTTGTCTTAAAGATTCATTTACTTATTTACTTTTTTTTTTTTTCTTTTTTGAGACAGGGTTTCTCTGTGGCTTTGGAGCCTGTCCTGGAACTAGCTCTTGTAGACCAGGCTGATCTCGAACTCACAGAGATCCGCCTGCCTCTGCCTCCCAAGTGCTGGGATTAAAGGCGTGCGCCACCACTGCCCAGTGATTCATTTACTTCTATGCATGTGAGGGTTTGCCAGTATTTATGAATACACACACACACATGCCTGGTGCCCTCAGAGGCCAGAAGAGAACATCCGCATCCTAGAGTTACAGACAATTGTGAGCTTCCATATGAGTGATGAGAACCAAACCTAGCACTCTGGAAAACGCCAACTGCTCTTAACATCCGAGCTATCTTCCCCATGTTGTTTTGTCTTACTGTTGTTGTCGTTATCGTCTTGTTAAAAGATTAATTAGTCCTCTCCTCTCTTTAACATGTCTTCAGGTAGACCAACATTCCTGAGGGTTAAATTCCTCACCAGGCAATACAAGAAGCCCAAGTAAAATATATTTTAAAATAGCTATAGTATATAATGTTTCAGGTAACTTAAAATGGAGGTCTCTACCTAGAGTCAGGAATAAAATTCACTTTTATATATACATATATGTATATATAAAAGAGTAACTTTGCCTTCATGTCTCTCAATAGAGCCCCGGTGGTGTCTGCCCTTTGTGTGCTAAATAAATAAATAAACAGACAGTAGTTTCCAAGGTAAACCCTAAAAAAATGGACTCTTTCTGTAACTGCCTTCATGTCAGTTAATTCCTTTAACTCTAGAGAATCAGAGAAACCTGGGAGGATTTCAGTGAAGCCCGAGGTCAAACCCGTCTCCAAGATGCTCAGGCTGGAGTCAGGGGCCATACCAAGAGCTGACTGCCATTCTTGTGGGACATGCACTTTCCAGGCACGGGAGCCTACTTTTGGCCCTTTCCAGCTGTGTAATAGAAAGCTTTAAAAAGTTGAGTATCAAAATGTCCGACAAGCTGCTTTTTTGTTTTTTCCTAAGCCTCTCCTCCTGGATTCCAGATGGCCAATTTCCTCCCACATCTTGCCTCTAGTTTCTCTTTATGCATCCGTGGTTTCCTATGGTATTCTAATCCATAGGTATTTTATGTTTGTGCAAGTCACTGCCCTTTGCATGGTCCTTTCTATAAGAGTGTAACCCTATTGGATGAGGACACTTCTTGATTACACGGCAGCCCCGTCTTAACCAACTCTGTCCCAGTCCATATGCCGGCGGAGGAGTGCAAGGTTGATAAGAGCAGCACACTCTAAAGTAAGCATTTTGAGAAGTGCCTAAGCCCAGAGAACGACAGGTGAGTGTAGGGATGATAAAAAGACAGGCTGAAACATCACAAGTCTCAGGAATGCAGCTGATCTCCTGTCTAGAGAGAAAAGACATGAGAATCCATGTACTTGTTTTCTCCCACAGCCTGGTTCCTATGAAGCCTACTGGCTAAAGATGAGCTATGCAAGGCACTAGTTTTTGAGGATGCGAATCTGCTACCTTCTCAGACCACTGGCTCCTTAAATAAAGACCACCTTTAAGATATAGCTCCTGTCCCTGTTCATTGATTTTTTTCTTGTGATAAATAATCATCACAAGTCTTCTGCTTATGTCCATAGCGGTCCCTTTGACAAAGCTTCAAGAGCTTGGAGACTGGCTACGCCACAGCAAACACACACAAATGTGCACATGCTTGGTAACGTCTTCATTTTAGCAACTTTCCCTTCATCAGTACCCCACTAACAGCAATGTTCCCTTAGATTGGAGTCCCTCATTCCTGCAAATAACCTTTTCCCCAAACTGGCCAATCCTCCTATCTAGCCACCTTTTCTTTGCATCAACTGCTTTCTAATTTGAATCTGCTCTTCCAGGAAACCAATTAACCAATAATGTTATCACAAACGGAAACTCCACTTTGGCAAAGTTTGGTGCCTGTGTAGCCCCTCAGACTCTTCCCAGCAGCTGCAACAGAACACACACTGTGTTTTAGGATATGATGCTGTACAGCATGCAGCCCTTTCGCGGAGCTCTTGGATATTTGTTGGGGGTTGTCCTTTAGGTATCTGTCTATGGAGAAAGCGCACGTAATAGCGAAGGCTACTTGCACAGCAGGGAGAATCAGTTTTACGTTAACAGTAATGGCAGATGTCCTGAGTCATTTCCCTTCCTTCCATCTGCAGATGGCATGGTGTGATAACTAACTGGAGATTACCTTGGGACTGCCTTCGCAGAGTCTATTGTTTACAGTTAGGTGTCCTTGGTTTAGAAGGAAGAGCGAAGTCAGTATCATTCTTACCGTGTAGCTGTCAGTATTTTGTCTTCTCATGACTCAAGGCTCCCCATGCAAAAAAACTGTCAATAAGAAACCCAGTGTACCTCACAGTCAGTCATTTTTTTGAGGATGATAGCAAATATCATTATTAAAGTGAGGATATACTAAAATTTAATATAATATTTTCTGTGAGACATCAGAAGAAAATTAGGATTCTGAGGAGGGGGAGGAATGAGAAGGGAGGAGTAGGCAGGAAGGAGCAGAAATTCGTGATGGAGACATCCTTGATCCAACTGCAAGGGGAAGCTAAGACTCTACTCCCCTGGAACCATCAGGCTGGAAGCACAGACGAGTAAAGAAGGAAGGAGGAGTGTGTGGTCGTGCAATATTCTGAAAAGATCTTTTACTTTTGAAGAGACTGGAACTTTTGCTACATCTCACAGCCAAAATGCATAATCCAACTTGAGGTTACTGGTGACTCGGGACTGCTGTTCTACTATGTGTCCAGCCTGTTTGTTTAACCTGCCTGAAGAGAACAAAGTACAATCAACCCTACTTGACTTGAAATACCCAAATAATCAACTTTTACAACCTAAGTAAATGCATAGCTACAATCTTGAAGTTATTTACTCTTCCATGCCCCCGACCCAGGTAATGCATGTGTACTAAAAAGCAGCAAATACAGAAATTGAAAGCAACATCCTAAAACCTAGCACAGAGGCTGAAAGCATCCATTTATGGAAATTGGTTGACAAACAATGGGATATGTTATCTGGGCCAGTTGAAGCCAGCCAGTGACTTAATCTCCTGCAAAACTGTTAAAGATTTCTATAAAGTGGTCCATTCCTTCCTTGTTTGATGCTTTCTATACTGTTCAATAAAGACTGAGTGAAGCCCTTTATTAAGGACAGAAGACAGACAGACACACATAGGGATAGACACACTGAGACACAGGAACAAACAAATTCATCTCGCAGCCTTCAGGTAGGTACAGATTCAGGCTCATACAACAGACAGACAGGGAATGGAAGACATGGGGAGAATGAAGTAGAGAATTCAAATCTTGATTCGCTCTTGGTTAAATGATTCCAAGGGGAACTTCTTTTAGGTCTTTTCTTAAGGCTACACCAATGAGTTATCGGTAACTTGAACTTAATCACTAACACATTATAATCCAAAACCAGTGAAGGCAGGGGAGAGAATGAAAACAGTGACAATGGACAAGTCCTGCTCACCAGGGCAGACACTGGGGATGGATAATAGGAGGACATCTAACCTTTCCTTGGAACAAAGGACAGCTTGGTGAGATGATGTCACCAACCCTCTGTCTTCAGTTCCATTAAATCCTGCACCCCATGGCACAGCTGAATCAGCCCAACTGAGCTTTCTTTTCACAAAGTCCCCTCACACAGAGGCATAGTATCCAGAACTAAGTACGGGCAGGTGAGCAGCTCTTGGTATCATACAGGCTTGGACTAAAGATGACTTTGTAATAATAGAAGACAAGCAAGCATGGAGCCCTTATAGATTATCAGGCTGCAGTGGATTTATCTCGGCTTTTAAAAAAATGATTGAGCTTTTCTGGTTCAGAATAGTTGGAATAGAACACATCCTGAAGCTTTATTCCCCAAACAATACCCCTTTGTGCTCTGCTTTTTTTTTTCTTTTTGGTTTAAAATCCCAGAATAAGGAAAGAGCAAACATTTAGAAATTTCATGTTAAGGACAGAACTCATTACCAAAAGATTCTAAACTGGGAAGATAGTTCCTAATCAAAGTAGTGTCGGGACGCAGTCCCTAATCACAGTAGTGTCTTACTTGGTGAAGGTAGAGGACGTGGTCCCTAATCACGGTAGTGTCTCACTTGGGGAAGGCAGAGGATGCGATTTGCTATCCTGAAGTAATGCACACTCTTCTTGAGCTTAAGTCTGACACTCAAAGTGGAGGAGGCATCAGCCGGCAAGCGGGCAGGAAATAGGCTGCAAACAGGCACGCAAATAGACAGCGTTGCTAGCTGAGAGGGTCACCTGTGCTTCGCAATATTTTATGGGATGTTCTTTTGGGGCTAGACAAAAAAAAAAAAAAATAAGCAGGAGTTTCTCAACACCAGCCCCTATTGAGCTGGGGAAAGACAGGAGACAGATGAGGTACTGACTTGGGTCAGGACGTTAAAGGATCCTCTCTGCACACACATATTCTTGCTGTTGATGGTTGTGACTTTGTAACCGGGCATCCCTCCATCACCTGAAGGGACAAGCTCTGTAGGAAGGATTGCATAGATTGTTTATGTTTTTCTTAACAGATATCTGTCAGATTCTTACTTTAACGTTACTGGAGGGCATCAGGTGCCCCTGAGAATCTGGAAAGTCATATGGGTGATGTTTCCAGAATCTGTGCACTACTAGGCAAGTCCCGGGACTCTGGAATCAGTTCCTGAATACTCAGACTTCAAATAAAGTTTCTTGTTTGTTCCACTGCCCAGCTGATTTCTGTCCCAGGAATAAGCCTAGAGAAAGCTTCTAGACTCTGGTGGTATACTAGTTTTATGCTAAAATAGCACATCTGAGATAATACGTGAGACATGCATGATGTCTTTAGGGAATGTGTATTGTTTGACATTGAGTTTAGACACATCAAGGACCTCAATACCACAGATCCTTGGAACGGCAACACCTTCTCCAAGGCAAAGCCTTTTCATGCCCCCCCTCCAAATGAATGTTGGCATTGTCTGTAGAAAGTATTGACTACAGCTTTCTTGTTCCAGCTATTTCAAGCCCGAGACTGTTTCCCTAAAAGCCCTCCTACTGAGATTAGCTAAACCTGTCTTCTCCTTCAGCTGTATACGATAAATCTACCTCCTCAATTCAGAAGTATAAAGTAACTTGCTCTGCAGACCAGCCTGCTCTTGAACTTAGAAACCTGCCAGCCTCTGCCTTTAGAGTGCTGGGATTAAAGGCAGGCTCTAAGCTTTTTTTTTTTTTAAATTCCTTTTCACAAGTTGGAAACTTAGCTGGGTGGGATCTTGCCCTGAGGTCACTACTCCCTTTATTCCACGTCTTAATCCATTTATCTCCTTGAACACAGGATTTAGCTTTATTCCACTTCTTAGTGCCCCTTTTCTCATTCTGTACATTTTAAATTTTTATTTGCTCAGCTTGCTCCTTCTCATTATAAATCTTCATCAGAGTTAACACTAATTAGTGTATAATGGAGTCTTTTAATGAACTGTGGTTCCTTTGAGAAGAACACACATGTACTCTTGGGTATGTATTTTTGCCCTGAGCACCTTTCTTCCTGCTTTTAATAAAATCCTAATTCTGATTCATATCGGATAACCCTGACTTTTCCTCCCAGATTTAAAATCATGAAACCTGGATTTTCCTAAGGTCCCCAAAAGTCAAGAGAACTCAGAAGACTGGGGCTGGTTGTGTAGAACTGTACTTTTATCCCCTCAAAAGCAACACGATGCTTTTCTGTTGAGGTCTTGTAAGCATGATAGGCACCTGCTATAATCCTTCCGGTTGTTAACTCTTAATGTGGCTGGCCTTGGGTTGGGTTGTGAACTGGGGAATGTGTTGCTCATCTCTGTAAACTTCCATGGTCCAGCCCTGACAAAATTCACACATTCCAGGGTAGGAGCATGAGGATTAGAATTATTAAGCAAAAGGAGCATAGATATGAGAGAAATAAAAGACAGAAACACAGAACAGCAGCAGGAGGAAAATTCAATGAATACTTCATATGGGATTCCCTTCTATTTGCTATAAATATGTTTTATTACCACTGGTTAAGAAAGAAGATGCTTCGGCCTATAGCAAGACAGAATATAGGTAGGCAGGAAAACTAATCTAAATGCAGGGAGAAAGAAGGCAGAGTTAGAGATGCCATGTACCTGACAAAGGAGAAAGACACCAGAACCTTATTGGTAAGTCTCAGCCTCGTAGCCATACGTAGATTAATAGAAATGGGTTAATTTGCAATGTAAGAGCTAGCTATAAATACCCCTGAGTCATCAGCCAAACAGTGTAGTAATTAATATACTCTTGTGTAATTATTCAGGTCTGTGTGACTGGGAAACCAAAAAGCCTCTCCATGTAGAAATACTGAACCACATGCGTTTATTTTCCACAGGCTTATATACTTCACCCCAAAAGGGAAGGGAGGAGGCAACAGACTTCATTAACATGTTATAAGGAGTAGACCAAGCATCCTGCAGGCAGCTACTCCCTGGAACCTCCTGCCAATCTCATTTGAAGTATAGATCTACCACATGACTCAACCATACCTCTCTTGGTCTCTTTGTCTATTGATAACTGCTCCTCCATGGTCATTGCTACTCTATTCCCAATAGCCAGGAGATGGAAACAGCCTAGATACCCATCGACTTATGAATGGATAATGGAAATGTTTCCACAATGAAGCATTATTCACCTATAAAAAACAAACATTCCATGCTTTCTCTTATTTGTGGCCGCTAGCTTTTGGTAAGAGTGTGTACTCTCAGGTATAAAAAATGTACTTTTCATAGGTTCCCAGCAAAGGGTATATGATTTGTTCTTTTTCTTCAAAGCTCCCTGTCTACTGCCTTGCTGACCTTTTGCTCATAAACACAGGCTCCATAAGCGATTACCCTCAGTGCATATGTGGCCACCCATTCAAAGTGGTTTGGTTTTCCTTGAGTAGAACACATGCTGATCTTGTCCTTTTGATCTGTCTGAAAAACTATGTCAGAGCCTCTGAGGAACTGCTCTTACCCTCCTCAGCCTGACCACTTCAACCTGTGCCTTAAACCCGCTCCCCGCCAAGCCTACTCCATCTCTGTCCAGTTTGGAACACCTTGCTTGCCTTTTGAATAGACCAATCTGACAGAGACAACCACTCTGCTTTCCAGACACGTGACCAGGTGATTCCAGGTACTCTCAGCAGCAGCACAGCTGTCAGGTAGCAGAGTGCACCAGGTCTTGCAAAGGCCAATAAGACAGGGGAATGGGGAGCTGGAGAAACACACTTACTGGGGCTGTGTAGCTTTGGAAGGTCAGGCAGGGTCAACCATATCACTCCACTGTGACACAGTGTGTCCTGAAGCTACAGGGGACAGCGATATTCTCAGTGTTGGAATTGGGACATCCTCATAATACAATGAACTGATGGGGCTCCATCATAGTGATGAGACACCAGGAGATGTGGGGCATGGTTAAGTGTGATGTCTCATGCAGGGATAAAGGGGACAGGCCACATAAGATTATAAATGTAGGGTGAGGTTTTCTTGAACCTCCATTTTTTTCAGCTTTATGGAAAAGTGTTTGCTTAGCATGTTTGCTTTCCTGAGAACATGCTTTTATGACAGTTGGTTTCAGTTGTCAACTTGATACAATTTAGAGTCACGTAGGAGGAAAGTCTCCATGGGGAGCTGTCTAAATGGGTATGTCTATGGCGGGGGCGGGGAAGCGGTTATCTTTATTTCTTTAATCACAGTATAAAGCCCTACCCACTAGTCCAAAAACGGGGATCTTTACCTGTACAAGAGTTGAGAAATTAGGGTGAGGGCAAGAATTCATGTGTGAATCGCCGTTCTCTGCTCTTGACTGCAGGTGTAACGTGACAAGCTACTGGGAGCCTCTGCAACTTTGACTTCCTCACGACATGGGTTTTGAGCTGAAGGTGTGAGCCGAGCAAATCATTTCTCCTTTAAGCCACTGTGGTCAGGGTATTTGACCACAGCAACAGGAAGGAGAACTAAGACATTTCACAAAGTGCCTTAGGCTGATGCTTTGTCAATTTCCTTTCTGCCCACCAAGATCCCACGCCTTCCTGTGAGAGAACTCAGAAGAGCAAAAAATAAAAATAAAAATAAAAATAAATAAAAAATAAAAAAAAAACAGACCCTGCTTCGTGGATCACTCTTCTGCTCTGCCAGTGGCTTGACTCTGGGTGGAGTGTGTCCTGATGCCTCAAATCTGAAAAATGCACCCTTCTGCCACCTGCAGACAAGGGCCCTTTTCCCATAGATCCCCCAGTGGCACAATGTTTTTTTGTAACTGCCTGTTCTTCATGTTAACAGAGACATTTCTGTGTGCACGCTGGGACACCTCATTCCATCAGCAAATCTTTAGCTATCCTACATCAGGTTCAAGGTCCAGAAATGATCCTTAAACAAACAGGAAACTGCCTGGCAGCTCATCTTCAGCAAACCTCTTGCAAAAGAACAAGTTTCAAAAATGGATCTTTATATTTTCCGGGGTGCTGGTGGTCAAACTCTTTCTCTGTAGGCATTTCATCCCTATCTTTCCACCCCAAATGGGATCTCAATTAAGATGTAGCCCACTCACAGGCGAAAGGATTTCTGCCCTCACCGAATCATTGACTTTGAGCTGGCCTTGGATAGGTACTGAGCCCTACGCTTTATGAACCATTTTCTAAGAAGCGTTCAGTCACTTCCCAGAAACTCGTGTCCCTGGCCCACACCACACAGGAGGGGCTCACGGAAAAAGCCTAACTGTGGAGTTGAGACTCCTATAAAAACAGAGGGCCAGGTAGCACAGACTTCCTCTAACTAGTCAACTTCTCCCTATACGGTGACTTTTCCAGAAACCTAGAGGCACTTTTGCGTGTGAGAGAGAGAAAAAACAAGAGAGTGCATATGCTCTCAACGGTCATCTTCTACTTGGCTGCTCCGCAGCAAGTTTGCTATTTTCCCTCTGCGACATAACCTGAAACAATATGGATGAGCCTGGCTGGCTGCCTTTCACTTATTAAAACATTAATTTCAAGATGCTTCTGAGTTTCCTGGGTGAGCCAGGTACTGCTTTCAGCACTAAGGACGCTGAAGTGAACAGTACACAGACCCCTGCTTATCTGTTACATGAACAAACCAAGAACCAATGAACTTGTAAGTTAATTATCGAGCTTGTTGAAGGATGGCCTCTCTAAAGTTGATCAGTGTCAGACAGATGAAACGATGGGTGAGGGTGTAAGGGATCCCGTGAAGTACAGAAGGAAGAGTCCAAAGACTATAAGGCCGAGCTAGCATCTGCATAGAAGCAGTTTCCTAATGCCAGTAGACTGCCCTCTGTGGAGGGTCAAGGAGAACTGGCATGCCCATGGTGAGCACTCCTAGACAGGCAATGAAGGTGTACCGGGAAAAGCAGTAGAATCTGGTCATATTTTGAGGCTGAGTCCATAGTATTTTAGCCAGGCTTGGATTAGATCAGAGTCAGAGGCAGTAGGAGAGGAAAGAGATTGGGATTGAGATGTGTGACTTGTTTGCTTCCAATGTAATGGGAGTGTGGTTTCACACTAGCCATAGGCCGCAGATGTGGCCACATCCAGATGTCATGCTCACTTTCCGTTCAATAGAGAGCTTGGATGGCTACTGAGAGCTAATTCCTTGCCAAGTTCAGTCATCCGCATTCCTTTTGTATGAGGCTCAGATAAATATTCTATTACTTGAAGTTATTCTGTTCATTGAGCGCTTGAACAAAAATGAAAAGGAAGTCTGGCCAGTAACTGCTGGGAAAGTAAGACATCTCCTAGCTCAGCTGTCTCCATCCCAGAGAGACTGGAACTTCAGGTCTTGTCCTAGGGTCTAGAGTTCCTGTCTTCCAGAGGAAGGGAGGATGCTACATGAAATGCTATGGGAACTTCTTTCGATTTTAATAGGATTTTTAGAAGATCCATGAGAAAATAAATCTGTAAGACATCTTTTTGTGCGCAGAAAGGAGCTTGAACCAGATTTTAACAGGCGGAGAGACTGAGAGTCATCGTGCTATATTTCTTGTTCCCACTTGCTCTACTAAAATACCCAAAATATTCCTTCTAGAATTAACACCAAGAACACATCTCTCCTTTTCAAGAAGCTTGCCATGGCTCTGAAGTTTCCAATTCATAAAATTAATTTCTCACCGTGATTTGCAAATGTTCTGTTTGATTTCTCTAAGCAGGTTTACCCACAAAATGAGGTGCACAGCCACAGCCAGGAATAAACTTGGGGTGTGATTTTTGTTGCCTCGTGTGCCCCTTCACCAGTTAGCAAGCATTCCTGCACAGGAGATGTTAGCAGTCATACAGTAGTGAGCAGGATGGCCTGGTCCCCGTCTTCGTGGGGTTTACAAGCTCGCAGGGAGAGTTTCAGCTTTATCGAGTGTGTTTGGTGACACAAATGAGACAGACGGAGATGACAGGGAAGGATTCTTTCTGCCGCTACCACCTAGGATGAGAAGATTGGGCTGATCACCTTGGTCAGGGATGCAATGGGTCTCAGCAGCCTAGAATACTAACAAGATTCACCTGAGGCTTACCTAGTAAGTAAATAGGGTTTTAAGCCCATGAAGTCTTCTACACCTAAAAAAGAAAAAAAAAAGTGTCCCTTGAGCTCAGAACCTTCATCAACACATTTTCTGACCAGCATGGGGAAGAAGTATTCATCAACTTGGGTAGATATGTCCCTCCTCACTAATCTCTAACAAATATTTACTGTTTCTTTCATTATAGAAGTGGATATTAAGCTACTGTGGTATTAACAATACTGGTGGATTCAGAACATCCCTGCTTACATCTGAATTTCATAAAAATAAATAGTGCTTTGCTCTAAGCATGTCCCATAACATTTGGGATAAACTTACATCAAAATTATTCATGATTCCTTTGAAATTTAAATGTGACTGGTCATCCAACACTTTGTCTGGGACCCCCAATTTCTGGGTACTCTGTCCCACGGGCAGTCAGTCATGGCCGATCATATTATAGTTGCTGTAATTATCATGAAATATTATGTGTACAAAATTGCAACAGTTAATCAACCAAGAACTATATTATTTAGCTTTTTAATGAGGCACATTTACTGCTGAATGACAATTTTATTTGTCTTTAAACTATTTTACTGTTACAACATTATTGCTTTCCAGTGTCATGTGATGTATTTTATTTCACACACTTAGAAACATGAATCTGAGGAACAGCAAGATAAGCCAGTGAGTAAAATCCCGAGTTGCGCAAGTCTGGGGACCCGAGTTCAATCCCCAGAGCCTCTGTCAAGGTGGGAGATAGGAACAGACTCCACAGTCGTCCTTTGGCTTCCACATGCATGCAGGGACATGCATGCTTCACTCCCGACATAGCATCCAAACTGGGCATCTGATGATGAGGGTAAAGGTAATAGTAACAACTTTAAGAAGAGAGGGAGTCTGGGGCGGAATGAGCATCACACAAGGATAAACTCCAGCAGTGCGTCCCCCCTGCAGGCACGGGCCTGGCCGCTTCCTTCAAGTGACCCTGACATTGGTTCTGGCGTGTCCCTTGGATTCAGCCAGAGGTTGTAGGACCCTGCTCTATCCCAGAGAACCAGAGCCCCAAGTTTCACAGGCCTGACTTGAGCAGCAAGGCAGCAGGCCTTGGAGCCTCATCAACCGAGGACGTGCAGTCTTATAAGACCTCCGGGAATTTCTGAAAGTGTTTGCTTTCCTGAGGTCCCACACCCCACCTAGAGCCAAGAGCTGTCTTAGTAGCTGTGGCGAACGCCAGGCGAAGCTCTATGAAAATGACAGCAAGGCTGGAGACTAAGCCAACTGAGGGATATTTAGACAGGACATTTGGAAAAAGAAAAAAAGCCAACTTTTTCCTGCTTCTCTGCTGATAGAATACATGCAGCAACATAGGACAATTATTCTAGAAAACATTCGAGAAATTATTCCATAAAAACTCTGCCACCTGTGCTGTGCCTGCGCCATAGAGAGGTCTACAGTTCTGGAGAGATCTCTGTGTGTCGTTTCTGGAGTCCTGCAAGAAAATCTCTCTCCCCTGCTGCCCTGACCTCCGCACCCTTTACTGTTCATTTGTTTGGCTCAAGCTAGCAATCTTCTCCCAGTGCCATAGGTGTGCCTATTCGGATCAGCCCACCTTGCTTCCTCTGCCCATTCTAGATCCTTTCAGCTCATTCCTAGAGTGACCCCACCCAAATCTGCATAACATAGATGAAACACTAAGCTTGGGACATGTCCTGTGTGTCAGTACCATAGTAAGCTTGGCCAAAACAGCCAGGAGTTGACCAAGCACCTTGCCTGGAGTGAGGAATGAAATGAGTTAAACAGTAGATACTCCAGGAATCTTGATTCAAAAGTACTGTGGATGCTGAGAGCAGGATTTGAAGGTTTTCCCCAGGGAAAGGCCCACCAGCTGCCTATCCAGACCTGGCAATGGGCATACAAGTAACATACAGACTAAGCAGGCTGTATTTGGATATGTAAGAACACAGGCATACACCTCTACTACTATGACTCCCACTACCAACTAATGAAGAAAGAGGCCATGAATTTGAAAGAGAGCTAGGTGGGGGTATATGGAAGGGTTTGGAGAGGGGAGAGGGAAGTGAGAAGTGATGGAATTATATCATAATCTCAAAAACAGTAAGAAAAATGGAAAAGAAGTTATGTGAGTCCCATGAGAAATAATGTATTTATTCTACATTTCTTTTTCACATATACTTCATATGTCTATGTTCAAATAAAATTAATACTTCCAACTGCCACATGGAAACTCATAAGGATCTCCAGCACTGTATGGTGGTGAAGACTCAGCCTGGCCTGCATGGGTTCAAATTACAGACTGACCGAGTGAGCTGAGATCATTCTTGAGCCTCAGCAGCTGTGAGCGTGACCCGTTTACAAAAATGGGTGAAGTTTGCATATTCTCCACCAGCTACTGTGAAGGACAAGGACAGTCCATCAGTGAAACCAGGAAGAGAGATGAGTGCTTCTGGTGAGCAATGATTAGACCATGGAAGAAGCAGGGCTGAGATGTACACAGGCGTAAGTTCGTCATACCGAGGCGTGCAGTTAGCGTGTCAATACCACATTCTCACCTAAGGGAATAACCACACTGCCTCACACACAAAGCTTATGCCTGCGACTCAAGAGGACCACATCACTCTCTTCTCCATTTTATATCATTTAAAGACATAAGTTAACCTCCCCATGTTAGTGGTGTGTGTGTGTGTATGTTGGGGTGATATGCTTTTTCTTGTTTCTATGGCCAAAGGTGCCTGACAAGAAGAAAGACCGATGTTTGTTTAGCGCATCATGGTTTTCAAGGTAGCAGCATCCATCCTGCATAAGGAACGACACAGTAGACTTCAAAGTGGCAGGAGAATGTTGAGGGGACTCCTCGAATTTCATCAGATTAGGAATTAGAGTTTGGTCCAGAATCAGCGGGGATGCAACCAGTACTCATGTCATCCACATTTTCCATCTTGACTCCACCTCCTAAAGGTTCCACAAACTCCCCAGACAGCACCACCATTAGCAGCCCAAGTGTTCAAACACGTGAGCCTTTTGGGGACATTTCCAATTCAAACCATAGCTGGGGGCAGTTGGGAAAAACAGTCTAGAGGTCTGTATGCTCCTCATCGCTGGGCCCCTCCGTTCACAACCAGGGTTCGCTCTGCTCTGCTGAGTGAGCTGAGAGTATACAGACCTTTTAAAATGGCAATTAAATGTTGGGTTTGTACATTTGTATGTATATTCAAGAAAACGTGTCGACGTTATCTCAGAAATGGTCTCCTTATTTAAGGAGAGTTCTCTGGTGCCTGAGGCTAGGATCTTCTACTCTGGTGGTTTCTTAGCCAGAACACAGGTAGGGAAGCTAGGAGGGAAGTATTGGAGGAGGGAGGAGGGGCTCAGCACCGCTTCTGCCACATACCAGCAGGGAAGCTGCAGACAGCAGCCCCACGTGGCCAGCCCTCTGAGAAAACCAAGCCAAAAATAGCTCAGAGCCTCACACTTCATGGCGGGCAGAGGCACGATTTTTCATCCAGTGTCGAGAGTGGTGTTCCAGGGGCTCTGAGCACAGCAATGAAGAAATCAAAGAAGCCCAGAGGCTCTGCCTTATTTTAATCTGTGCACCAGACAACGCCAAATGTTTGGGTGCTCTCTTAACTAGACTGCCTGTCCACAAAGTCTGCAATGTGCTTGTGAGAATCTTAAGAAAGCCCTTGGGAACATTTATCAGAGGAAGGTTTTGGGGATGGGGAGTCTTCCCCAGAGGCCCAAAGACATTCTGCTTTGTGAACACAGGTCCCCCAGCAGACAGCGCTTGAGAGCACAGATACTTTTGGGATAGCTAGGCAGCTGTATTTTTAGGTGTAGTCAAAACTTTGTTCACATGTTACATTGTAATATTCGATTTCCTTATAAACAACAAAGCAATGTGTGTCAACCTTAGCAAAAAAAATTTATGGTTTGCTTCCAGGGCATGATTCAATACAAGAAAGAAACCAAGGGGTGAAATTACCTGGTGTGAATGAGAAGGAAACACAGAACACGCAACACACCCGCTTAGGAGTTTATTAGAGGGGGCGTGGACAGGCCCAGTGAAAGTCAGTGTGGAGAGACAGAGACAGAGAGTGAGACAGAGACACAGAGAGAGACAGAGAGAGAGAAGAGGAGACAAGGAGAGGAGAGGAGACAAGGAGAGGAGAGGAGAGAGGGAGGGGGAGAGGAAGAGGAGAGAGAAGGAGGGAGGCAATGAGAGTGAGAGGGAGGGAGAGAGGAGAGGGAGAGGGAAAGGGAGGGAGGGGGAAAGAGAGAGAGAGAGAGAGAGAGAGCGCTAAAGATGGTGCCTCCAGCTTTTAAGGGTTGCCTAACGCATGTGCACAAGGGGATGGCATGGTTACATCATACACAGATGATGGAGCTCACCCATGTGTGCAAGGGCTCATGTAGCTGCTTCATACATAGATGATGAAACCATGCTGCACGTGGGTCACGCGGGGGTCCTTTAAGATTCCCTAGGGCTTTGTTAGGCACTTCTGCCTGAGGGCTTGCCTGCTGGTGTGTGACCCTGGAACCGGGAAGCGTCAGCCATGTTGTGTGGCTGATGAAATGAAATGAAATGAAAAGCTGGGATAGGCTTCTAGGAGTGAGCCCCTCTTCGCCTTCACAATACAACTATGGATCTTTAAAAGACCTGGCCAGGCCTGATGGATGGCATGAGTGTAGAAAGCTGGCTTCATCTCTCACCTGGGGCGGGGCAGCCCCAGCAACTAAGCATGACCAAATCAGCTACCTCCCAGAGCCACCTTCAGGGCTTTAAACGGGCACACCCCAACATCTACCCCATCTATAATCTGCTATGGAGTTTGTGCGACTGGTCCTTCAGAACCATAGCTGCAGGATCTCCATGATTGCGGGCAACAACAGGATGCCTGAGAAGAGTTTTGGTGGGGGTTCAATATCCATGGTGTACCAGAAGACAGAGACCTTGAACCGGGCCAAGAACTCACGGCCATGAACATTTGTAAGTAAGGCTAAATGGACAAACGGGTACACTGTGTGACACATTGCAGCTTCCAGTGCCACCAAGACAAATAGGCGATGGGGACAAGGGAAGAATGGAGAGCAAAGTGGGTTTTTTTTGTTTTGAATTAATATTTTTAAATTTTCTTTTGTGGGTGGATGCTACAGAGTTGAGCGGCGTATACAGAGGGAGTGGGAAAGGAGCAGGATTGGGTGCATAATAGGAAATCGAAAACTGTCAATAAGAATATGTTAATGAAAAAGAGTGGACCAGGGACATTATGAATAAAGTGCAGGAGGGTGTGCAGTCCAGCTCAGCTGTCTGACTTGCGTGACTCAGCTATTATCATAGCATAGACACCTGAGGTCTCTATTCAGCTCACCTGCGTTCTTTCTTTTACTGGGTCTCGCTTGTAAATACAAGCTTAAGGCCTGGAATACGAAATAGGGTTCCTGTCTTTTATGTGTAGGTGGTCACAGTGGCGACGGTGGCCCCACGTTAGGGAGAATATTTGGGCCTGTGGCACAAGACAGGTGTGACCCATTATCCAGCAACCCAGAGGAAGCATAGTGCAAGCCTTCCTTTCCCTCCAAGGCACCTAGCATATCATGGTAGGAGATGCCTCAAGGCCAGGTACACTAGGTCAGCAGCTGTGACAGTGTCTCAGGCCAGGGGATGGATACCAATCTTATCATCACCTTCTTCTCATAAGCCTAAAGGGAATGGTTGTCCCGGAAATAGGCAACCTCTTTTTCCTGCAAAATCTTGAAGTGGAATTTGTTAACGATGATGGTCAGGCCAGTCTCCCTCAGGACCTTCCAGTGTCGATAACTTCCGGATTGCTAACGCTCATGAAGTTGAGAGGCATCCCAGCCAGGCTCCTGAAAAAAGGGCCGAAAATTCCAGTGGAAAATGTATTTCACACCAGAGAGAAGTATTATCGGCCACCTCTCTTCTTCAAAGGCGAGGAAAAGATATATCAGTGTTTCATTGTGAGATTTCTGACTACCGCATCTTTGCTGAAGATGGCCAGCCATGTCATGCAAGCTCTTAGCTCGCTATAGTCACAGAGGACAAAGCAAGCCCTTCAGAACACAGTTGGGGCCCCACATCTCTACCCACTGTGGAGTCACATTCACCCCTACTTAGAAGGCTGTAGGTATCGTCCAGCTGCTGAGCCCAGGTCCTTGTTCTGAGTCCCCTGTGCATGAACTGAGATCCGAGGGGACGCCAGTGTTGTTCAGAAATGGAGAGAGCATGGTGTGTCCAATGAAGATACTTTCTGTGGGTGATGCTGGCCTTTCTGGCTGCCCTATACTGCACCTCATTGGCCATTTCACAAGAGAGGAAGCCGGAACCAGCAGATACCCAAGGAAGACCTATCTAGCTTGGTCTTGTTTATAATTTTCCCCAGAGAAGGTCCTGTGACAATGTGTGGCAGAGCTGGGCTCTCCCTGAGCACCCCGACTGCCTGGAGGAAAGCTGTGTGGGCTGGGGAGCCAGCCTGCAGGTCTTCCCCTTCTCATTCATGGCAAAACTTACGCAAAACACGTTTCACTGGCAGATGGTCTAATTTATCTCCCTATAAAATTAGCACAGCAACAAATGTGTCTGCCCTGCCTCGGAAGCTCAAAATAATCCATTAGAACCCAGGTGGCCATAAATCTCTGTCCCACGTTATGGCTCACAGGAGTGGGAAACACATCAGGCTTGAACTTCGCAGAGAAAAGTCCCGTTATTTTTAGCCCCCGCTTTCTCTCAGAGAAAAAACGACATTCTTCCAGCCTGCAGACTCTGGGCGAGCTGCCCCAAGCAGTTTAACTAGCCTCCCTAGACACGCTCCCATGCCAGACCTTGGACCCACGTGCAGGCTTTATGTCCTCTCTAACTATTACCTCCTTGTGCCTCAGCTAGTTCAATTTTCACTTGTTTGCTGTCTTCCTCTTACCCCTCCCCTTTTCCCGCAGAGGGGACCATATTCCTCATGGTTAATTCAGGGTGGTTTTCATGATTGCCATAATTCATTTTCATCTTTGACATTAAATAACAATGTCATCCCACAGCCCTGAACAGATATATTCTTGGGATCTATTTATACATAAAGAAACAAACAAACCAATAAATAAATACACAGATTCTACCTACTTCCTTGTGTGCTGGCTTTTCTAAGCACACAGTACTAAATTGTGCCTTTTAGAGCCTTTTTCATAAAAAAAAGGTTTCTTATGGTGCATACCCTGTCATTTTTGAAGTTTTAAAGATTTATCCAAAGTCCCTTGTAATGGTTTAAGTAAAAATACTGCAGGTCCCCAAGTGGTGGCAGTGGGCAGAGGGCCATGAGACCATGCCACGGGTCCCTGAGCAGCATCAGACAGTGGGCAATGGGTCCCTACACCACGGCAGGCCATGAAGGCAGCTGGTCCCAGACAGGAAGCCATCTTGTGGGTGAGAGTCTGAGACAGATAGACATGCCAGGCAGGGTGAAGTTGGATATTTATTTAGTGGGTTATGGAAGGGAAGGGGAGAAGGAAGAAGAGCAGAGAGAGAGAGAGAGAGAGAGAGAGAGAGAGAGAGAGAGAGAGAGAGAGAGAAACAGGGGGAGGGGAGAAGTGGGGAGAAGGGAGAGACAGAAGCTGCCTCTTTGAGAGAGAAAAGGAAAAGGAAAAGGACTCCAGCTGCCAGCAGAAAGGAAGACCTGCCTGCCTCAGTGGTGGATGGGGGAGGGAGTGGGTGGGACTTTTCTCTTAAACAGACAGTACAGATCATTACATTCCCATCTCTCTCTCTCTCTTTTTTTTTTAATAATAAAAAGGCGGGAGGTTAGGCAAACAGGTTAACAAACAGAATTGGGGCAGCGGATTCTCAAGACTGCTTCCTGCTTATTTGTGGGCATCATCTTGGTGGGAGGAACCTGAGAAGGCAGGGTGATGGTTATGTCCTGGCATAACTGGTCTCTCTGCTCCTGTCTGGTGTTTGTGGTATGAAAATTTCTGGTGTCTCTTCCTTACAATCTACTCACTCCATTGCAGGCCAGCAATTCATCCCATTCAAAAGGAAAACAAGCTGGTGGTGCCAAGTCCTGATCCACACATGCTCAGGCCCTTGAGTGTGACATGTCTCCTCTAGGTGTACTTTGCTGCAATCGCTGGCTGCATGCTGAAGAAGTGGGTATACCTGTCAGGGAATGGGCATGCATTATTATACCTGTCAGTCAGGGAATGGGCATATGTTAAGGACATTATTTAGTAGAGATAAGAAAAGCAGGCCAAAGGTGAAACCGTGAGACAGTACTGGGTGGGGTGGGGATGCTGTGTGACAAGCTGCTCAGACTCTAAGCCCAGGAAGCCTACGGATCCCTTCACGTAGTCATGGGTGCAGGGCAGGTCACCTGCTAACCAGTGAGAGCACCAGAGACCCTAGATCTCTGTGATTCCTCTTCTCTGGAGTTTCTTTCGCTGCTTCTCTCTGCAGGCTACCCAGTTGAACCCCGCCCCCCAGCCTGGATTGGACCACCTGATCTTGCTCCCAAAGGCTAGCAGCTCTCTGGCTGTAGCTATGTCCATGCTATGCCACACACACTTCAAGTAGGGTCTATATTTCCAGTGTTGAGTGCAGAAGCCAGTTGTTTGTCCTCCAAACCCTAAGTTTCCTCTTTTCACTTTCTACCTGGTCTGTGAATTGCTGAGAGAGGATCTGCCTCTGTTTGTGATTATGTTTCTTTCCTCTGTATGTTCTAGTTTCACGTACTTCATAATAGAAGCTCTGCTACCAGGGATGTGCCTGCCATCCAGGACTATTACGTACCCCTGAGAGACTGACCCCTTTACCATGTAAGGTACCTTTCTGTTGTTAAATCTCCTTTCTCCAGCACTAATGTCATTTTTCCTAAGCATGGCTTTCAAATAAGTTTCCAACACTTTACTTACCTGTACCTTTATTCTTCATGTGTAGCAAAATTAATAAAAACCCAGAGACAGATAGTAGGGTCCAACTTGAAGGTCAGAAAAGGAAAACAGCCACTGGCCCTTACCTCTACCTCAGTCCGAAATGGCAATCCTGCCCTCAGAAATTCTCAGAAGGAGACAGTATGAGAGCTGTTTCTTTGTGTCTTATATTCCTCTCTAGTGCTGGGACTAATGGAATGCACCACTATCGCCCAATTTCTATGGCAACTAATGTGACTACTGAGATTAAAGGTGCATGTCACCACTGCCTAGTCTGTAAAGCTAACCAGTGTGGCTACTTTACTTTCTGATCTTCGGGCAAGCTTTATTAAAATACAAATGAAACATCACTGCATTTCTCCTTTTTTGTCTAAAATAAAAAAAAAAGAAGGCAATGACTAATATAAGGAAAACTATATACAATAAGTGCAATGACTATATACAATATATACTAGCAATAATACATTAGCAATGTCTAGTCCATTTGCATTTGACAAATTCAGAGGTAATATTCCATATCTACCCTATCTTGATAAGTCCAATGTCTTATACCTAATTTACTTTCTATCATAACTTGCTTTCTGTGACTGGTAAATAAGGAAAATGATAAATGTCTAGTTTTCAAATCCTTCAGAGTCTCAGGAAAGAAATAATATCAGCTGAGTAAGCAGGAAGTGCAAAGCAAGCAACTTCCAAAAATTATGAGAAATGACAGAAACATCTAACTGCCTGTATAGTCAATGTTGTGGTGCCCATCTTCAGCCTATAGGCCTCAAATATCTGACAGACTTTTCTATGAATCAGGGTTCTTTGAAAGACTGTCCAACCTTGTCTGGGCAAGGTTTGGCAGACATTCTCTTTTGTGTCCTGTCTATCATGTTAGGACAGCATACTGTCTGCATTTGAGGAAAGGGCACTTTTTTCCCCAGTTACTTACTTTTGCCACAAAGAAAGCAAACTCTGTGTAGAGTTTCTTCGATACCCATTATCTTCTCTCAAGTAGATTTGTGCTGCCAGGTGCAGACATGTCTCATTGTCATTTAAAAAAAGAAAAATGTAGTGATATTTCATTTGTATTTTAATAAAGCTTGCCTAAGATCAGAGAGTAA
Organism: Chionomys nivalis; assembly: GCF_950005125.1. Lineage (NCBI taxonomy): Eukaryota > Metazoa > Chordata > Mammalia > Rodentia > Cricetidae > Chionomys > Chionomys nivalis. The sequence continues at coordinate 31,405,786 of NC_080108.1, read as the reverse complement.
AATAAACACACTGGTCAGACATACAGACCAGTCAGTGGTGGCACACACCTTAATTCCAGTAGCCACACTAGTTCACCATAGAAGCCGGGCAGTAGTGGTGCATGCCTTTAATCCCAGCACTAGAGAGGAATATAAGACAGGAGGAGACAGCTCTCAGCATGGTCACATCTTGAGATTCCTGGAGGCAGGATCGCAGTTTCAGACTGGTAAGAGCCAGTGACTGGTTGTCTTGTTTTTCTGATCTTCAGGTTGAACCCTAATATCTGTCTCTGAGTTTTTATTAGTCATGCTACATTTGAGTTTATAATTGATATAAGCTTCCAGGTGTTTCTTTGGTACTGAATGGCTGTAGGACTGGATGAGACAGAAACTTCTGCCTACATTCTTGGGTGTATACATTTGTCTTTTTAAAATTCATTTGGAAATTATTTCTATTAAAACTTCTCATCCACTTAATTTCAATGTAATTGTTGACTTAATCAGTTTAAGAAACTTTCTTTCTATTCTTTCCCTTCCTTCCCTTACCCTCCTCTCATTTTGTTTTCTTTTCAAGATACAGTCTCACCATGTATCCCAGGATTCCCTCAAAATCATGGTCCTGTCTCAGTCTTCTGGGATCTGGTATTACAGGCAAGCCCCACCACGCCTGTTACTTCTTTTCTGTCCACCTGTCCTTGACTATTCCCTTTTCAGTCAGTCATTCTTTATAAGGAAAATTATATAAGTCAAATTATTTTTAGATTTTAGTTTACTTTTTAAAGCTATACCTCTTTGTACAATAATTAATTTTGATTTTCAGTTGACTCCACATCCACGATTTTGTCTTTAAGTCTCATTCCAAATGTTCTATCATTATTGGGTGACTGCTAATACCTGATTTTTACTTAGGAAAATGTAATCATGGTGCTAAGGATGTTTCAATATGAAACCAGAATATGCAGAATACATATATTTATCACAGGGGGTTTATTAGTCTGGTTGACAGTGACAGGGATAAAAACTTACAAAGACTGTCTGTAATTCAGTCTAAAACATTAGAAACCTCAGCATGAAGGGACCAGCGAGATGACCTCAGTCTAAGGCAGAAGCCTGGAGACCCCTTAAAGATCTGCTGGCAAGTCGAGAACCTGATGTCTACAGAGGTAATGACAGAAAGCTGAACCTGCTTGGGAAAGTGCAAGTGTGAGCTTAGATTGGAGAATCCATTGCTTGAGTCCCTGGTGGAGGTGCTGGAATGCCATCGTGGGGAGCACATGGTGGAGCTCCCTTCATGAAACAGGAAGCAAAAGACAGTAGAGGCTATGTTCCTACACTCTCCTTCTAGGGAATGTCCCAATGCGCTAAGATCCTCCCACTAGGCCCCCTTCCCTCAAAGGAGCCCCACCTTTGGAGCTGCTGTGGGAGGCAGTCAGAATTTAAACCATTGCTTGCCTTCACCTCCAACATAGGGATGACAAGACTGCATGCTGGGAAATGGAACATACCTAAGGCAGGAGGAGAAAGACATTGGTGTGGACAGCCCAGCTAACTTGAATTAGCAATGATCCCTAAGCCATTAATAAACACATATCATAGGGAATTTACTCTACTCTGAAGAATTCCGGCTCTATTCTAAGAAGAGCTAATAGCCTGGAGAGGTTGACAAGAACGGCCCAGTACAAGGAAGGAAAGGACACAGCTCATCATGAAAATCAGACTACAGTGCTGGGCATGAGAGATAGAGAGCACGCTGAGCAGAGGCAGGTCAGAGCATGGAGCCGGGACAATTTAGAGGCTTAGGGTCTCAGGCAGGCATGATCTGTGATGATGGAGTGCTTTGAAAACAGAGAGACCACGGGGGACTCATCACTCAAGTGCTGTCTGCTTTCAAAAACCATGAAAAGTAGGTTGGTGTGCTTTTTAACTGAATATATTCAGAATATTGGGAAGCCATTTCAACACAAAATCATACTGAGAGATCTCAAATAGGATGGACAGATGTGGCACAATCAGACTTTATTTTACTTTACATATTTTATGATAGGAATGTTTTGCCTCCACATATGTACATGAACTGTGTGCATGCCTAGTACTCGTGAAGATCAGAAGAGAGCCCCAGATCCCCTGGCTATGGAGTTACAGAGAGTTGTGAGCTGCACTGACATGTGGAGCTGGAAATTAAGCCCAGGCACTCTGCAAGAGTAGACAGTATTCTTAGCTTCTGAAGAATCTCTCCAGCCCCACAATAAGGTTCATATCACAGTTTCAAGCACGTGTTTTGCTTTAATTGCATCTAGACCAATGGTTCTCAACCGATGGGTCATGACCCCTGTTTGTCACAACCCCTTTGTGTTGAACGACCTTCTCACAGACAATCAGAAAACATGGGTATTTATTTATATTATGATTCATAACAGTAGCAAAATTACAATTATGAAGTAGTAATGAAAGTAATTTTATGGCTGGGGATCACCATAACCTGAGGAACTATATAAAGGGTTGCATCATTTGGAAGGTTGAGAAACACTGATCTAGACTTAAAGTTGGGATCCTCCTGCCTCAGTCTGCTGAGTACCAAGAATACAAATGTTCATCATTACACTGGCTCAACTATATTTCATATTACTATTCTTATATTGCGTAGTGATAATTAACAATAAGGAGCCATACCTTGCCTTTTGTCCTGAGAAATGATTTCTTGATTCAGCATTGGGTTAGGTAAAGAACCTCAGGAAGTTGATGGAGACAGGTTCAAGTGTAGTAGATTTACTGGAATACCCTTGGAACAATCGGAAAGAGCATGGAAAAGAAGCAAGATTGGGTGGAGAAACATGATCACGCCATGACAAAAATCTCAGTCATTCCTACCAGGATTTCTGTGCTGTTCAGAATGGAGGAAGAGAGCGAGGCTTTGGTATGCCTAGGTAGACTCCCAATGGAGCAAGAAGTGTGCTGGGAGATCAACCTGAGCAGCAAGGGCTGGGTCTGGTTGGCACACGATCTATAATAGAAGTTCAACTTTCATTATGATTTGTGGTGTTGGGCTGGAATCCAGGGTATCATGAATGCCAGGCAAACCCTCTCCTGTCATATCCTTTACACCCAGACCCTCAACTTTTCACTGTCCTTTGTTTTTCTATCTAGGAAGTTCTGTGCTAGAATAAGGAAATAAAGTGACATTTGACATTGTTGACTTGGACTAAGTTTTCAAATGGAAAAGGGATTCACAAGAAGAGCTGACAGTTTTTGAATTACCATTTTGGATCCTGAAGTGAACATAGATCCCTTTTGTAGCACTCATATCTATTTTGTGGGAACTCTGTGCTGTTTCCAATGATGAGGCTGTAAAATCCTATGCTTATATGGAGATGGAAACCTACTATATTCCATGAATTTGATGGACAGGCCCACAGACGTGTCAAATAAGGAGTATTCATTCTTGAGTAGTCTCAATGTATTTTTCTTTTATCCCCCTCCTTTTTCAAAGATGGGCTGTTTCTATGTAGCTCAGGTTGGCCTCAACTTAAAATTTTCCCACTTCAGTGTCTTGAATAGCTGGGATCATACACATGCAACACCATACCCAGATTTTTTTTTAAATTAAATGCATTGAATTTATTCTCTGACAATATCCATTTATCAAGTATATTCTGATTACTGCAATTCCATGCTCTCTTAGTCTGCCCCCACCCCTTCTCTTCCACAGTCATGGTTTTTGTTTTGTTTTGTTTTGTTTTTTTCTCCCCCATTTAATTTCACTAGATTGCTCTGTGTGACCCTGCGTTTATAAAAACATACATACACACACACACGTACACCCAGGATTGAAGTGTCACCCCACCCCACCAGCTCTAAGGGTCTCATAACTTAGATTCTAAGGGCCATATGCCACATAGCCTCACACCGAAGTTTTAAGGGTCACACACCCACTGCAGCAAGACTCCAATGCACTGTCATTTGCTTCTTGATTTAGAAACTAAGTCGTGGGGAGCCAGTGGCAGCTTTGTTCCGGGCATTAGTCATGCAATACTCGGTCTCCACAGCCGGCAGCTGACCTTTCATGGCACCCTCTCGGCGGACTCCATGTTTGTCCCCCTAATTATCAGGGATATCTTAAATGAACATAACTGGATGTTTTCTTCAGGTTGAGTCCCCAAAGTTGGGTGGGGAGATGGCTCATCCGGTAAAGCACTCATGGTGCCGGCACAAGGATTAGAGCTCAGATCCTCAGAACTCACTTCTAAGCCATGCAGGAGTGTCGGCTCCAGCTGTCCACGCAGCGGGTGGAGATGGGCGATCCCCGAAACAAGCTGAATAGCTAGACGATCCCAAATGCGGAGTTCAAGGCTCAGCAAGAGATTCTGCCTCAATCTATACAGTGGAAAATGATAGCAACATACCATGTCAACCTTGATGCTAACACACTTGATGCTCCACAACTGTCTGTGCAACTTCGTATACAAGTTATTCATGTGTGAACATGCACACCCATATATGCACTTTATACACACCTGATGGAGGAGTTAATTTCATTGGTTAAATAAAGAAACTGCCTTAGCCCTTTAATAGGACAGAAAATTAGGTAGTCGGAGTAGACAGAACAGAATGCTGGGAGAAAGAAGCCTAGTCAGGCAGTCGCCATGATTCTCCCACTCCAGACAGACGCAGGTTAAGATCTTTCCTGGTAAGCCACTTTGTGGTGTTACACAGATTATTAGAAATGGGTTAGATCAATATGTAAGAGCTATCCAATAAGAGGCTGGAACTAATGGGCCAGACAGTGTTTAAAAGAATACAGTTTCCGTGTAATTATTTCGGGTAAAGCTAGCCGGGTGGCAGGACGCAGCCCCACCGCTGCTCCTTTCAACACACACCTATACATATGTAAAAAAAATTAGTCCCACAAAGTGGGCTTATTAGGCCAAAGAGAAGGGGTGGGTTCAAGCTCCTTCCCAGATAAGGTGTTCTCTCTCACTAGGCTATGAGCGTTCAATCCATCCAGTCTTTTGGCAAATACTGACTTGATAGTTGTTCTTCATAGTGGTCATTTGCACAATATATCTCTTTCTCCAATAGAGTAAGGCCTTCCAGTTTTCATTCTTGCTTAGTACACCAGTTCTGAAATATTTTTAGGCAATTGGCTTTTGTCTTTGGAGGTTTTACTGTCATTTTCAGTTCATAGCCATCATGCTAGAGGCTTCGGATAGCCTACACAGTGATAGTGAACAGGACTGACAGACCCACCACAAGCAGGTGAGCCAGCAGGGTTGAGACAGAAGCAATGAAAGGTCCAGTCCACAGGGTCAAGGAAAAGAAGGCAGGGCTAAGAGCCAAAACACAGGCAAGACCCAGGAATTTATCCAAGTGCTAAGGAAGCCCCTTCAGATATTTGATAATATTTAATTTCAAGTTGCTCTACCTATACTGTGGCTTTCAATTAAAAAATTCAAGTATACCTATTGGAACTGTATATGAAGACATGCATAATTGATTTCTACATCACATATGAACATATGTGATTTTCTACATCACATGTGATTACAAGTGATATACACATGACTTTGTGTTATATATGAGATTTTATAAACAGCTCTCTCTGATTCTTCATCCTTTAAGTGTAAGTTAAATTCTGATTATAAAATGGCATTTCATGTTTCTTCTGTTCATGTATCTTTCTTGAACAATTGTACATTATTTGGAGTATCAGGATGCCATAAAGCATCTTCCCATCTAGCTGCCCACTATCCCTTACTGATCTTAGCTTGGTTTGTGTTTAATTCTAGGATTGACTAACACTTCACTGTATATATCAGATAGAAAAAGTCCACAATTTCTTTGACAGAATTTTCTTTAGTGTTTTTGTCCATTCTTGAACCACTTTGCTAATTTCAGAAACCCCCAAATAAAGAAACTGAAAACCGTCTACGTTCACAGAGACTGCTCTATCTTTAGTGTCTTAGTTTTTCTAAGTCTCAGGGTGATGGCAAGTGAGACCTTTCTACCCTTCACTGGGTACATCTTCCTGACGAGACTGTGACTTGTTTGCCTTCTGGTGAGATCATTCGCTTCTTCCTCTCATTAATCCGAGAGCCTTTTAATTGTGAGAGTTCTTGTGGGGTTTCTCAGGTATATAATCATATCATATACAGGTGATGTTTATCAAGTTTCTGCCAGTCCAGTAATCCTTCATTTAGAAATTCATACATTGCATCAGCCAGAAAACCTGGACACTATTAAACCAAGCAATGAGTTATCACAAGTAATTGTTCTTGACTACCATTTTAATTGGAATATCTTTAATTTTTATTAATAAGCTGATTCTCCTACTCACCCAATATTTGCTGAATGCATTCAGGATGTTAGATTCTGTGCAGTGCCAGGCATAAGAGGCAAAATGACTTAGTACCTGCCCTCTGAGAGTTCAAGTTCATCGCTTTCGATTCTGAAGCAAGTAGCCATACTGTGCAGTGGTCATCAGTTCATTCAGTTACTCTGATGTCCAAAGCAAGGCAAGTCCTCAAGATCAGGCATCCTCCTGTAGTGAGCTGATATACTTCCTCCTTAGATTACCGAGAGCCTCTCATTGGCTCACTTGAATTTCCAACAATCTCACCCAGTCAGGTATGAATAATGGTAATTTTAGTCTCTCGCTTTCCGCTTGTCACTGCTTTCAAATATTGAAAACTTTCACGTTTTATCAGGATTTGGCAATGTCTTTCAAGTGCCACCTTTTGGAAAAGATCATCACCTTTATTTACCCCATGCTATGGCGCTTTCAGATAAAGGCAGTTGGCTGGGATAGACTACAGTAAATGCCATGAGTCATCTTCATCCCATAAGCAGGCAACTGGCACACCCTTTGCAGTGGTTCCCTAACATGGCTTTGCTAGGCAAGTCTCCGAAGCGCATGCCCAGATCCTTCTACTTGCCAGGAAACCCTAACCTCAGGGGAAGATTTTCCCTGGAAAGAAGCAAGGCAGTGAGTTCAGAGCGTCTGGATCCTGGGTCATTTTGAAGTTGCAGATGCTCAGAGATATACGCTTATGTTCTCGTGGTCTTTTGCCAGCAACACATCTTACCAACCTAATGCTCTTCAGACGTGTGGCTCGCAAGAGCAGAAAGAAGGCAGCACCAGGTATGGGGGTGGATACAACAGGAACACAGGACAGTTGTTGCATTTGATCCTGCTCTGCCAGTGTTAAAGCTACCTCTCACTACTCACTTCAGCCACCCCCGTCTCACAACACCCAGAAATCCTTCCCAGCTCCATCAGGAAACCCTAGTGTGGGGGGCAGGGGAAGCCCCAAGTGAACAAAGTCCCGAGCGAATGTGCATCATTGACATGAATACAGAAATGTCAAGGAACCTGGCCTCAGCCCCCGCTGTTTTGCATATTGTAAGTGTATGACAAAAATGTCCGCCACAGCTTCCTGCTCCCTGGATGTTTACAGCATGCAGACTGCGCCCTACAGAGATGGTTCCTACTAAGATTACCTAAACCTGGCTCCTTCATCCAGCTGTACACCATGCACCCTGTCTCCTTGTTTCTCTGTATGTAGTGACACTGTCTCTCTGTTCAGCTCTATATAATGAACAAACTGCACTTCTGAGTGGTGACACCTCTCCATCAGAGAGCCTAGCCCACTTGACCCCAGCATCTATCTCTCTGTCTCTCTCTTTCTATGTGTGTGCATACGGATGTGACTTCTTCACCCTCTCACCATCCCAATCAGGGCAAGTCCAGCTGTGTCTAGGGCCACAGCACTGTAGAAAGGGTACCTCTCACACAGTTTATAGGGAACTGGTTTAGGAACTGCTGGGCAATCTTTTATATGGGAGGTTATTGATACTAGGGCTGTTTAGAATGTGAACGGGAGTCTCTCCTTTGGATATGTGACTTTAGTCTTAGCTGACAGGAGGCGGCCTGACAAGACTGAACCCCAAACTAAGGGAAGACCCAAGGGGACAAATCCTATGCCTTGGTTTGTTTTATGTTTCAAGAACTGAACGCCCGAGTCTGGCTTGTCTATAAAGAAGAGAACTGTGTCCCTTGCAGTTTTGGGTGGTGAAGTCCAGTGTTAAGGGGCCTGTGTCTGGCGAGAGCCCTCTTGATGCATCATCACAACGGGGGCTGCTTACAGGTCAAGAAAACAATGTGGTCTTGAAAGCCCCTTTGGATTACAGTGTTAATGTATCCAAGCTAGAGCTGTTGTACCCTGAACATATCCCACCAAAGCACCCGCTCCCGTGGGCTATGCCAGAGGAGCAGTGACATGGAATTGAAGTTCCGGGTATTGGCCCAGCAAAAGGGAATCCTATGATGAGCAATCTCTTTAGGAACCGCAGACCCCGGAATGTCTTTTGCTTCTGCTGTGCCTTTAGATGTTTGCTGTGGCTCTCTTCCTCTGGCATCTAGCATGGTGTGGGTGAATATGGGGAACTCTCCACTGCCTGTAATATAGTGTGTTAATCTCTTGGAAACATCCCGTTCTACTGGGCATTTTTACCTGTGGATTCTCAAGATGCTGACCCCTCCCTAAGCTGTACTGGCTAACTTGATAATAATCATGAGAGCTTCTACAGAGTTTTGATGAATAAAAGCAAATACAAGGTTATGTTTCATAGCCAAAGTCTGTGAGTCTCACCTAAGGGGCAGCATGGATTGTCGCTCAAGTTAATGATTAACCCTGGCTTCCACGCCGAGGAATAAGATCCATTCTGATACTTGACAGGAACTGTATTCCGTGGACAGTTCTCCCCCAAATCTTTATCCTGTGCTCCTCTGCATTGCAGTGAGAGGTGACAGATACTTACTGGAGGAGCCCGAGACACATGCCACTTACTTCCTATGCCAAGTGTGAGACAAAGTGGCCACTACATGGAGGAGGAGTTGAAACAGCAGAGCTTGCCATTAGGAGTTTTAATCATTTCCCTTCCCCCTTTCTCTTTGATGAGGAGACATGAGAGCTCATCAGACAAAAGCCTGCAGGGAATTACCATGAATATCTAAGGTTTTAGTTAGTGGAGTCTGGTTGTTGCCCATGGCCTGGTGCAAGGAGCCAAGGGTAACAGGTCACTCTGTGGCACTGGCTGCAATACCACTTTCTTCAGTGTCTTGCAAAAAAGGACTTGCATAAAGAGGTGACTACATGGTGTTCGGAGTACACTCACATAAGCCACACACCGCATCGTCATGCAAAAGTGGCAACCAGACACACTCTTTGCAAAGCGGAGGTTGTTTTATTGCTCGTGGTGATTTTTAGCAAGAAATACACGTGACACTGGAGCCGTCGTACCTATCTATGACATGAACTTAATGAAATGCCTGCACAGCACCGAGTGTTGGCAGGAACGTCACACGAATGTTTCTTGAGCTTCCCTGTTCCTTTCGCTGTTGGTAACACTGGAAGTCAATAGAGGAATTTGCCTCAAAGGTCACACATTCTCCCTCTCCTCTGTCTTCCTTCCTCCTTCCTGGTCCTAGGGTCCACACCCGCCACAGCCACCCCAGGGATTGCTGTTCCAGTTGCACATGTATTGCTGCTTGCAGACAGCGAGGGCCATGTGTGCCGAAGACACAAAGCACATGGCTTTTTCTTACAAAATGAGATGAAGAAATGAATCTAGACACACTTCAAGGGCCACTCTTCTTTAACCTTTAAGTACGGATAGACAGGTAGAGACATATGTTCTTATTTTTCTTCAGTATAACTCTACTTAGAACTTCAAAAAAATAAACTTTCTCTTTTGGTACCTCTGGTTTCCTATATTTGTCTTGGAAACATTTTAAAAATACATCTTCCTATAACTCTTCTGTGCAAATAAACATAAATAACATTAACATCTGCTGCATAATAAAAAAGGCCATTTCAAGGATTTCTTTGTCACCACAATCAGCTGTGACCCTTTGGAGGGGGTGCTACAAGGAACCCGTGACTTTTCCCTGGAAGCTGTGCAGGTCCTGAGCTGGCTGCGGGGCACTCGACAGGAATTCACCATCCTGCTTGCTCATCTGTAAACTACTTGTGAACAATTGCAAGACGCTTCCCAGCCCACTGGACAGCGACAGGGAGGAAATCCAGTTGAGCGAGCCAAAGCTGGGCAGGTTCAAGAGTGGCGACAAGGGGGCCGTCTGGCTGGCACTGGTGGCCTTCCTCCTGGAGCCCTCAGGACGCTCTTCTGAAACAGCCTCCCCAGGCAATGATGACCTGGAAGCCTGCGTGCCAAGTCCTAACAAAGTGCTCTCTCTTAATGGCATGTTCGCATCCACTGAGCTGGGCTCCCCGCTGGCCTCTGGGGAGCAGCCCAGCTGCTGTGCAAGCTGGGAAGCTTGAGAGGTACAATCTTTGGGCAGGAACTCGAAAGGTCCCAGGGTCTTCCTTTCCGAAAGCTCAGTTTCTGGGTCTCCAGGCGGCTGTCCCTGAGCAGAAGTCTCTTTGGGAGTACTGAATTTGTTGGAAGAACTATTGGATGACTGGCGTGCCAGCTGGAGATGGGTGGGGAAGAGGCTCCCCTGGAGCGCTTTGCAAAACAATCTAGAAAGAACACATGAGGAAGAATCAGATTCAAAACTGGTCCATGGCTGAGCTTCAAGAGGCTCACCCAAAGACCGCAAGGGCCAAGGGTGTGCTCTGTACCCGTTGTCAGCTGGGGACACCAGCAGATACTCACCTGGGCAGCAGTGCAGCCACGGGCGTGATGAGAGAAGTCAAGTAAAACAGAGGGTCACCCAGTAATGTCTGCATGGTCCAGTAAGGGTTAGACGGAGGGTAGCAGATGGCACAGGAGGTGTTGTAAATAAGAGCCACGGAAAAAAACAGGAAGATACTGAAGCCACAGGCTAACCAGTTGAGCCAGGTCTGAAAGGAACCAGAGGGAAAGGGCTTTTACTTCACTTTAAGAGTGGCGACCGTGGCAGCTGCATGAGCATATCGGGAATGGTTAGGGGTGTGCCCGCCTTCCGGGTCTTTGTGAAAACCCTTCTTATCAGGGACTGGTTGGTCTTAGAAGAGCAGCCTGGGACAGGACTGTGAGGGCAAGAGGACAGAGCAAGGCAGGGGCAAGGTGGTGAAGGCAACAAGAAGATGGATAGATGAAGATCTGCTCAGGAGGGTGGGTTGTCCCTGGGAAAGTGGCGTTGGGTAGGTGTCCTTTGTGTTCTTATCACACAGCTAGGGGAGCTTTGCAGCTTCCTGTATGTAGAAACCACCTGCTGGAAAGTGTTTTGCCATAATACCGGTCCCTTTGGGAGCGCGACCTCGCCTGTGGCTCTCACCCAGGTTTTGGTTTCGATACCCAGGTGCAGAAGGAAGGTGAACAGTGCAATCGTTGTGACAGGGGTCCCCCAGGTAAACACATCCACATCCGAGTCATAGTACGTCTGAAAGACAAGCAGAATGGCAAGGGCTGGGTGTCTGTCGGTGCCCAGAGGCAGCTGAGGGGAAAACCTTTGCCGGGTTCCTGCTTACCAGGTATGGAATGAAGAAACACACCAGGCTCTGGAAGGCAGCATCCACCATATTTAACCAGAATGCTTGTGGCCGGTACTCCTGGGACACAGAAACAAGGAGAATTACGGAGAAGGGCTTGTCCCCTCCAGGACATTCTTGTTGTGGGATAATCTTTTTGCACACAGTGAAGAGCTGTCTTTGCCAAGGCACCTTCTGATTGCTTTACTAAAGAGCTGAATGGCCAATAGCTAAGCGAGAGAGGTGGGATTTCTGGAGAGAGGGAGGGGGGGGGGGAGAGAGAGAGAGAGAGAGAGAGGGGAGGAGGAGGAGGAAGAGGAGGAGGAATCTAGGTGCTTGGATTTCATCAGCAGTCTCAGCGCAAGTTGGATGTGCCATACTGAGAAAGGGTAACTGAGCCTTGTGGCAGAAAGTAGATTAAAAAATATGGGTTAATTAAATTATAAGAGCTAGCTAGAAACATGCCTAAGCCAAAGGCCAAGCTCTCATAATTAATAATAAGTCTCTGGGGGCTAGCAATTGAAGGACAGTCTGATCGAAAGCTGGCTACACCTTCTTGAGCAGGCAATACCTAAAGCACTGGAGGAAAATGTCCTATTTCAGGATCTAAGAAGAGCACAGTTCCAACATGGTGGAAGAGAAACCAAAACCATCAGGCTTGTAGAGCTGTAGGCATCTGAGCCATGGGGAGCCTTTGATCCCAGGACATGAGCCCTATAGCTACGTGTCAGCAGAGGTCATGAGTTTGAGATGGAGGCCAGGGGAAGGATGGGAAGAGTTGGGGGAGGAAAAGGAAGGGTAGAAATGATGTCAATACAGTCAGGAGTCAGTACACATGAGATTCTCAGGGCGGAGGTGGGTGGGGGCACTGATTATTAGCTTTACAAAAGAAGAGCTGAAATCTTGGGCCTGCCCCCTGAGCTGCTCCCCCAGTCTGAGCTCCCTGATCTGGGCCTTCTAGTCTTCCACTCTGAAAAGGTTTTATGGTAAGCACTTTAGAAAGACTCTTACCAATGAGCCTTAAGTTAGATGATGGGTGTTTCCTAGTAGATTTTTAGACTTATATATGATATAGTGCATGTATACACATATATATATGTATATATTACATATTCATACATATACATATCTATGTATATGAGTGTTTTGCCTGCATATGTACAGGCTGTGTATGCACTGCCCAGAGTAGCAAGTGCTCTTAGTCACCAAGCCATCTCTCCATCCCCTCATGTTATTAAACAAAGAAATTATTATTCTGGTTTTTATATGGTTTTAGTGTGTCCCCAAGAGTTGATCCACTAATTCTTAATCCTCACCATAAAATACTGAGAGAGCAGAAACTTGTTGGGTCTTTGGGAGACAGTTAAGATAAACCATAGAAGCCCCCATGACTGACTTATGTGAAAGACACTAGAAGAGACCCATCCTCATGACTGCCAGGCCGTGCCATGTTTTCAGACTCCATCAACATCAAAATCACCACCAGATACAGTCCTTCAACCTTTCTGGACCTCCAGAAACCTCCTTTTCTTTAAACAGCCTGGCTATAGTGGTTTGAATGGGAATGGTCCTCATAGGTTCATATAATTGAATGCTTGGTTACTGGTTGGTGGAACTGTTTGAGAAGGATTGGGAGGTGTGGCCGTGAAGGTGCCTTCCTACCACCATGGTGGCCGTGCACTCACTCACCTCTGAAAATTTAAGCCCCCAATAAACTCTCTTATAAGCTTCCTTGGTCATGGTGTTTTGTTGCAACAATAAAGAAGTAACTAAAACACCGACTTAGGTATCTTGGCATATCAATGCCGAGCACACTATGACAATCTACACCCATGGCAAAAATGACCTTGACACAGATAAATGGAAGCTGCCAGTACCTGGATGACAAAAATCTTTATTTAAAGAAGCAACAAGAACCCCATCATCCCCTCAGCAGCACCCTAGTGAGTCCTCACATAGCTGGCAGATGCTGTGTTTGTCTTGAAGGATACACACAGGATTCAGGAAGGGCATTTCCACTTAGCACTTAAGGGAAATGTTGGTGACATTCTCATTGGTTACCTCTCCCTCTACATGACAAGCTTACAGCATCTTGCCTCATGGCTGGCTAAGAACAGTAAGCCAGCTAAGATGAGAACCCTGTCAAGAACACAGGTGCTGACCGGAAAACCCACTGACTCCTAATGGAAACTGGGTGTCAGCAGAGTAGCAATAGGAGGGTAACTTGAAGCAAATACATTCTGAGTTAGAACTAGTGCAGAAGAGGCAGAATGCCTCATTCTTCTGCACACGTAAAAACTAAGCTGGCCAAAGAGGAGCATGCATGGTTTACTCTAAGGGCTGGGTGGGACAGCTGGCCATCGGTTTGCCAACATGTGTACTGCTCATGTAAACATACATTTACATCCTTCTGCTCACTCAGTGGTTTCCCTTTGAGTCTGCTGTTTTAATCCAGGCTGAAAGTAAGTGACACTTTGTTTTACTTTGCTTTTGCTGTTTTTAGAACAATTATTATCACCTGTGACCAAATCAGATGTGATGTGAACTTTTGTAGGGGACCTGGAAATAGGTGAGGGAGAAAAGATTTTCATTCAACATACTTCCTGAACACAACAGTTTTCATCTAGAATGTTCCCCAAAGGCTCATGTGTTGATCAGGGTTCTCAGAGTGGCCGTGAGTGAGGTGATGAGATTGTCAGGAAGTGGAGCTTAGTATGAGGTCCTTAAGTCACTGGGACCATGTGGCTGAGGTGATGCTGAGGTCCTACTTGCTTCCTCTTTGCTTCCTGGTTTCTGACATAAGCAGTTTGCTCCAGGATGTGTTTCTTTTTTTTTTTTTTTTTTTGGTTTTTTTCGAGACAGGGTTTCTTTGTGGCTTTGGAGCCTGTCCTGGAACTAGCTCTGTAGACCAGGCTGGTCTCGAACTCACAGAGATCCGCCTGCCTCTGCCTCCCAAGTGCTGGGATTAAAGGCGTGCGCCACCATCGCCCGGCCAGGATGTGTTTCTTACCATTGCCATGACAACCAGGCACTGCCACCAGAAGTCCAAATGGAATTTCCTAATCCTAGACTGCAACTGCCATACCATGCATGCAGAAGAATCTTTTCCTCTTCTAAGTTAATTGTCTTGGGTATTTTATTTTATTTTTTAGCAATAAAAAGCTAACACAATGTATTACAGAGTCTGACATACAGCATCCAGTCTACAGTTTCAACAGTTTTCTAGAGTGTCTATTAGTAGGGATTTGGGAGAAATTTCACTTTCTGGAAGGTGTAAAGGGTCTGGAGGCCAAGAGACAGAGGCAGAGACACCTGCGAGCTTACCTCCATGTTCTGGCCACTCTTGTAAAGCTGTGGCTTCTTCAGCAACATGTCAGCGGGAACGTCTCTATCCAGCACCCCAGTCACAAGCTGGGGAAGCGACGAGAAGAGCAGATTAAAGAATATCAGATACCACTGGTCAATCATGGCAGAGGCGGAGAAGCCGCAGAAGAACTGGAACCAAAATAAGAGGCCCACAAACATCTGCAACAGAGGAGGGGGCGGAAGGACAGGTGATCGTTTTGCAGGGCAGAAGGTCAGATTATTGTTTTGCGGGGAAGAAGGACAGGTGATTATTTTGCTAGACGAAGGACAGGTGATTGTTTTGCTAGGCAGAAGGACAGGTAATTGTTTTGCTAGGCGGAAGGACAGGTAATTGTTTTGCGGTCCAGCAAAGACTCATCTGAAGGACTCAAGATCTCTGCAGAGACGTTTCTTGATTAGTTGGCCAGGCTGTGATTTCTTCTAAAAGACAGCCCTAACCTCCAGCCTTGTTGGTGGCCTGCTCACAATCCTCTTCTGCCACAGTCTACTGCTCTCAAGAGACCAGAGGCAAGAATCTGAACTTCCTGGAGCAGAAGAGCCGGAGATGTGAAAGAACTAAGGTGTGACTGGGGCTTAGGATGGCTTACATTTTAAGAGGACCTATGGCTTCTTCCCTGGGGCCTTCCACCTTCCATTGTTCTACTTTCCCAAACACCAGCCCTAGGAAACATCTGTACGCCCATGCCCCCTTTTCTTTCTTTCTTTCTTTCTTTCTTTCTTTCTTTCTTTCTTTCTTTCTTTCTTTCTTTCTTTCTTTCTTTTCTTTGGGAAAGAGGAGTTGGGAGATGAGGTTTAACTATGTAGCCCAGGATAACCTTGAATTGATGTTCCTCCCATCTCCACCTTACCTTTGAAAAGGAACAGTGGACAATCATCAACACCTTCCAAAGAGGAAGACACACATGAGTACTAGAGAAAGGAGCAGCAGAAAGCTTCAACAACCTGTTCCACAGGGCTGGGAGTGAGCTAGCATGTCTTTGCCCTTTCACCAACTTAGAGTATCAGCAGCTGGAGCGCATTTCCCTAGGGAGTATGGCAGTCCAAGGCTTGATGCAAACCTGAGGTTTGGACTGTGAATGTCTCCCAGAGGCCCCCGAGTTAAAGCTTAGTTCCCAGCTTATGGAGCTATTGGGAGGCAGTGGAAGCTGGAAGAGGTGGCAGCCAGTCAGAGGACAGGAGGTCAGTGAAGGCATTTCCTTAAACAGAACATTGGTAACCCAAGTCTCTTTGCCTCTCTGAGAGTCATGAGGCAAGCAGCTTTTCCCCAACCATTGTGAGCTACCTCATTGTAGACCCAAAGGAAACAGGACCAAGTGTCTATGGGAAAAACATCCAACACCATGCACCAAAAAACCCAACCAAAAACCAACCCCCAAACAAAAACTTTCCCCTTATAACTGATTTATTTCAGTTATTTCCCCAGAGGGACACAAAATTGACAAGCACACAATGTATTTTCACACTTAGGGTAATTTGGCATAGATCATAGCATCCTCCCTACCTCAGTGGACCCATCTATGGCCATACCAGTGGGAGCTACCCAGGGAGGGAGAGTGTGGGGAATTAAAGACCTCATGTGACCCCGGGAATATGGTGGCTATTGTCAGAGGCATACTCTCCCTAGCTAAATGTCCTCATTTCCTTCTTTGAGGCCCAAGCTCGAGGTGTTCTTAACATTTACAGAAAACTGAGGCTGGAGATGTGAAAGTGCTCATAGCACGGGGAATACATTCAACTTGTTCAATTGCAGATGAATCTTGGCATAAGGTCCTGGGGGCCATGCCGTACAGTGGGTGAATGTCCCACTGAACACAGTGAGGACAGGGTCTGGGTTCCGGAGCTAAAGCTCTCTATGGCTCTTGAATGAGTTGCTTTAAGCCTCTAGCTTTTGACTTTACCTCTCTGAGCTTTGTTTTCTTGCCTTGAAAATGGCTTCTAAAGATCAGGAAAAAAAAAATGCTAGTTTGTGGGTGGAAGCTATGACTAAATCCCCCAGGCATTGTTTTAATCTATGACTTGACTTTCCTAATAGGCAATGTTCCCCCTCCACATCAGCCACTGACAGACTCGGGCTTTTCATTGATTTTCTCCCCTGCCTTCCTCCCACGCCTCACTCTTGCTCACCCACCACCGTGGGCTCAGCTTTCTGAGTCATCGGAGAGCAAAGGGAGTCACGGGGAGCAGGAAGAAAATACTTAGATAATTGAGAGCCCCCCTCATAGTGCCGAAGAGCTTTATTCCCAAACCTCTGTTACTATAGAAACTGTTCTTCTCTGTTCTTTATTGGAAAGGCCAATTTATTCTTCAAATTAATGACTCTCCTGTGAGGAGTGATTACCCTTGAACTGCTCACGTGGATGAATGCTTTTAACAAAGCCCTGCATCTTCTATGAGGAAAACCAGGCGGGCGGCTCTTTCCCCTCCCTGTTTTCTCTAACAAGGACAGGCTTAGCTTCCAGGCAGGGGGGAGGCTAGCCTCACCTCAGGCTGCCACTTCAGACTCTTAAGCCTCTCCAGTGTTAGGAAGCTTGGAGCACGTTGCTCTAGCTACCTTCTCAATTCGACAGACTTGAATTGGGTATTACAGAGAATTACAGACTTAATTCATAGTTCTGTTTTGGGGAATTAAAAAAATGTACCCCAACGAAGTCAAACAGACAGGATCCCCAACTTACGATACCTCAATGAGGATTTTTTTTCAAGCTTAGGATGATGGTGTGAAAGCAATATGCGTTCTGCTAAACTTGGAATTTTGATTTGGATCTTTGCCTGGGCTTTATTCTCTTAGGGAATGCTGGACGGCGGCTTTGGGCCAAAGCTCCCAGCTAGCTGGTCACAAGGCAGCCATGCTCCAGTGGGCTGTGCACGAAGCTAAGATAGTAGTTAATCTAAGTGTACTGCATGTATTTTCCACTTGTGATATTTTCAACCTGTGATGGGCCGTTACAAGACCATATAAGCCTACTCTAAGTTGAGGAGCAACTACGCTGAAGACACTACTACAAAGGACGGAAGGAAATGAGGCTGCATTCCAGTCCAGCCTACTCCAAAGGGGGCATTCGCTCCTGGGGAGGGAAGCTGGGACCCTCTAGGTTCTGGATATCTGAGGCCTCGCCATGTTGGCAACTCAATACTGGGTCATAAAGAAAGGAGAAAGACCCCCCAAGGGCAGAAACAGAACAATGGATGTGGTCCCAGGTGGAGCTCAATCGGAGTTGATTTCCAAATCCGCTCAATTAGCCACATCCTGATTGGTTAAGAACATCTGTATTTGTTTGCTAGAAGACATTATAGAAATCAGGCAAGCAAGGCGGTAGGAGAGGTTAGGAATGGGAAGGTATGTGTCAGCCTCCAGAAGGAACCATTAAGAACACAAGAAAGAGATGAACTGACATCAACTTAGAGTTAGCATGACGGTTTCATAAGGACTGAAGAAAATTGAATTTATTTTATTCTTTTCCAGGAGAGCACAGGATATTCTTGACACTGGAGTTGCAGTAAGATTTATGGAACAAGCTCAGAAGGTCATTTATCCCAGGAGGCTAGTTTGTCTCCTTGTCGGTTCCCTCAGCCTCAAGCTGCCAGAGGCAGAGCCCAAACCAGTGGCCCCTCAGGAGAGTGTCTAGAAATCTTAGAAATGAGTCAGTGTTCTGTGATGACCCTGTGGGCCGTTCTGCAGACCCATGGAGTACAAAAGTACTAAGACTAAACATGAGGCCCATGTGGGAGAGATCAGGAAAGGCCGGCTCTGTATTCAAAGCCCCTGAAGAGATACAGATGTTCACGGCGCATCTGGCCTAGGCATCTTCACTTACATGGAGCTACCAATTAAACTCAGCTAGAAGAGAGTGTATCTTCCCTGAGCCCAGAAGAGTATGGAAGCCCCTCCCTCCTTTTTAAAACCAGGTTCAAGGCCTCGCTTGGGGATTTGTACAAGGGCTGGTCTGAGCATGTCTCTGATAGAGATCATTCAATATCTGAACTATATAACAAGATCAAGTGATTTTCTGATCGCAAGGCCACTGAACAGACTTCTCCTTTAGCGTTCCTTGCCTACAGCAGAGAAATCAGTGTCCCACTGTGGACACACCAGTGGAACGCTCCTAAGAAACACAAGGATACAGGTTGAGAACTAAAGAACTATCAGATGTCAGATAGTAACACAGTTTTAGCAAATATCAACTTGATCCCTTGCCACCTGCAGGCCTTGTCACTGTGCTACTTTACAAAGTCATATATGAACTTTCTTGTGTTGCCTGTTGTTATCAGACCTGTCATCCTCAAAGATGCAGCTGTTTTCATTTCCCACGAGTTATTTTTCAGATAAGGTACAAGGCCAGGTTATGATCACAGACATTCATGCAAACCCAAAAGGATGGGGTAGACATGAGACTCTGGTCTGTTGACCTTATACAGGATTCCACCCTCCAAGCCTTTTGGGGGTGAGAATGGGGTAGGGTTGTCACAGAAGCCTTCTCTATCTCTCTTTCTCGACTGTGAGTCCGTAGTCATTGGTACACAGCAAAAGTAGCTACTGTAAGCCTTTTTACCGAAACATTCCAAAGACCCATGCCTAATACCTACTGTGTTCTTGTAGAAGAAATATAGCACCATGTTGGCCAGTCTGGAGTAGCACCAGTGTCCATGGACGAGTAAGAGTCTCTCCAGGTATCGGAACCTCGGCACCGCAAAGTCACTGGCCATCACAGCCTTGAAAAGGAAAATAATTTTCATCACTGCTGATGAAGAACAAAGGCAAGGCAAAGCCAAGCTGGGCGGGGGGGGGGGGGGGAGCCCAGCTTCAAACACGGTGCTAAGTGTGAGCCTGTGTCTCGTTAACTCCTTCAATTGAAAAAAAAAAACCCACTCGAGAAGCATGGTTGCTCAGGGATGCCACTTTCTAGAACCATTCAAGGCCTCAAACATTAGATATATGATTAGTGAGTTTAAAAAGACTTCAGTTTTTCTCTTCCAATATTTTTTCCTATCAAGCCACAAAACATAGAGATGCACAGACTTTCCCCCACCTCTCTCCCATCCCCAGTGGCACTTATCTCTATACCGTACTCAGCTCAGCAGAGACGAGCTAATGATGACCCACTGATGTTTATCAGAGGGACATTCAAACATTCTGGGAGTTGCATCTCAGACTGCACTTCCAGATTAAACCGTTGTGACGCCGTGGTTTTTAAGGAAGAACATGAAAAACCATCTTTACATGTCTGGCCCTCATGCACTTTGTTCCCACACATCGTCCTCTCCTCTGCTGGCATCCAGACTTGAACCCAGGCGTATAAACGGCATCTGCGTGTGGGCAGGCCTACTCTTGGCCCCTCACTTCCCCTCCTGTGGTCTTTATCACTCTTATGAAATTGACAAGGAGTCTGTATTTGACTTTTCTCTGTCTTTTTACAATGCCCCGCAACACCACACATGTGGAGAAGTTCAAGGAACTTGACTGAATGAAAGGAAAAATCCTTGGGAGACTTCGCAGAGTGGCCAGTTTTCTCTATTTCCCTTAAGGAACCGCTAACTAGCACGGTGCTTGTCAATCCCATGTGCAAAGAACCCTGACCAAGAAACCACCGGTCTTCTTAGTTACAGACCTTAATGGTGAGAACCTGGGGGGAGGGGAGGCGGAGACTTAGCTGCTATCACTGCTCTCAGCCTTGAGGCAAGGACTCAGTGTCCCATCCATAAGACTTGTGACCAGAGTCATGTGAGCAGTGATGGAAACAGCTGGGACCATAGGGCAGGTGGCGCTGAGCAAGCAAATTTCTAGGTAGGTAGGATGTGTCTGGCTATTTTTGTATGGACTTCAAGCTACATGCAATGGAAGATATATTATGCAAGGTGGTCAGACCTGTTCTGATGCCCCTGAGCTTGTCGGCTATTCCAGTGAGTGAGAGAATACTATCCTGATCTCTTCTGCAGCACAGATGTGAGAAATCTAGCCTGAGTCCCCATGGATATGTCAGAATAGGTAGGAGGTCACCAGCCCAGCCACTGTTGGGCAGCCACATCAGGCCAGGAGCTGGAAGGGACGGCAGAACTTCGGTGCTTCAAAAACTCAGCCTCCATGGACTTCTCTGCTCTGTCATATAGTGGGACACTCCCTAGAGCCAAGCTCTGGCAGAGGAGAGTACAGAGTGAACAGCTTCCGCCACCCCGTCTCTAACGGGACAGCTGGGGAAGCAGAAAACCTCAGCAGAGGCTATGTCCACATAGGAACAGGCTCTGCGCCTGTACTGGATTTGGGTGGGTAGGAAAGGTAGTAGCCTGGAGAGACAGGTAAGCTTCCTCAAGAATTGTCAGCATTTGGAGGTGTTTCCAAAGACAGCCCGAAAGTCTACACGGTGGCCTACTAATCTCGTTGTTTTTCAGCTCTTGGGATATAACCCAGAGCCCTGTGTGTGCTAGGTAAGCACCCCACCCCTGAGTGGTGTCCTGTGTTCCTTTTCAGTGTCTGCCGCTTTTGAGTGAGCTCCTAAGCTAACCCCGATGAGGACAGTAACTATGTCTAATGGTGTCTGCTTCTAAGTCTGTCCAGGCAATAGCGGAGTCTCATTGATTTTCTAAAGAATGAATCATGGGGTAAATGACCGAAGAGTCTAAAAGCCCATGAAGCATTCGGTTCAGAAATGGATGTTCCATTAGGCATGTATCCGTGGGAACAGAATCTACAGACTCAAACAAACGGTGGATGTCGAATAGTCAGTAAAAATATACTGAAAAACGTAGAAATTGTTCTCTCTAAACAACGCGTTACTACTATTTACGTAGTGTTTCTGTTGCATTGGGAAGAAGACATCATCTGGTGGTTATATAAAGCATACCGATGGGTGTGTGTAGGAGTCATGCAAATACACCAGTTGACGTGGGAGACTGGTGGATTCTGGTGCTGAAGCAGTTTCCCCTGGATACTGAGGGGCAACTGTACTATGCTTCCAGCAGGGACCCTACCATCCAACTGGTGTTTTAATATCAAGCCAGAAAATGAATCTTCTTTGCACAGCCTAGCATACAGTGAGTGCTCCATAAATAGTCTCTGAGTGATCCAACCAGTGCATAAATGGTGATTAACATTATGATTTAAAAAATCCACTAATAAATTCTTCCCTAAAGGCTTTACCAAAGTTTTTAAAAAATATATGACTCAAACTTGCTCAAGTGTTGTAAGTTATAGTGCTATATCCAAAAGCAGTATATTTAAATTAACTAGCGTTTTCAATTTCTGGAAAATTCAGAGCTGACATAAATACAGATGAAAAGCCCAGACAGAACTTCCACGGGAGTCAGGGTGGCTACACTCCATCTTCAGAGTGATTTTAGGTCACAGCAGTGTCACCAGGCAGCTTCTTTTTTTTTTTTTTTTTTTTCGAGACAGGGTTTCTCTGTGGTTTTTGAAGCCTGTCCTGGAACTAGCTCTTGTAGACCAGGCTGGTCTCGAACTCACAGAGATCCACCTGCCTCTACCTCCCAAGTGCTGGGATTAAAGGCGTGCGCCACCACCGCCCGGCCACACCAGGCAGCTTCTAAAGAGCATAGCTACCGTAGAGCAACAGCAAACAGAAAGACCTCCTGGCATGGGACAGAGGAGGCAATGGCTCACCTTGCCTCTTGAAGTCATAGTTTCCCCAAATATACTTCTGTTGACACAGGCGAAGACGTTTGTGGCACGTGGCTTTGTTAACAGAATGACCTTCTGCCTCAGCTTTTACTACTACTTGCTTAGCAGAAGGTGAGCACTGGCCCATACTGGAGGCAAACCCTTCAGCTTCGTTAGAGCCCAGAAACAGGCTGGGACAATGTGCGCTCTGACGGGAGAGGAAGCCAATACATGACAGTTCAACTGGTCTTTTACCTGCATGCCCTCCTGGCCTGAGATCCCCACGCCCACATCTGCCACCTGGATCATGCTGACATCGTTCGCTCCATCACCTAAAAACAATACAGGCAGCAAGAATCATTGATTTTTAAGATGCAGAGACTCACACGGACACATTGAGCCTCTTGGGTCCCCGCTGGGCTGAGTTCGGTGAGGAAGATCAGGAATAGGGCAGAAGAGGAAACTAAGGTGACCCATTGGAGTCAGGCACAGTACAACATGGAACTGCCAGCCATATCAGGCTGTCCCAGAAACCAACTGCCACCGAGCCACCATCTTATTCAGTGCGGTCTTTACTATCAGGATTCACACAGAAAAGACCTTTAATGTGATGGTACATTCATTTCATTGCTATTGTAGTGACTCAACCCCTCCAGCTGGGCCTCAGGACCTCTCCAATTCACAGTCACCTTAGCAATTTTCTTACTGAATCAAATATGTTCTGTTCTGTTCAGCATTTATGCACACTGATTACCTCCGTAAATAAACCAATATGTGATTTTGGGGTCTTTGAGGCATAAATAGAACATGTCTATTGTACCATCGGGCTGTGGACTGATTAGTGTGAAAACAAACAGCCAGAGACCTTGACATCTTTGGGCTGTCAAAACACAAACACAGCCATTATAACTGGAGACTATCGTAGCCCTGTATGCAATTAGGTTCAGAACAGCCCAAGGCATAGCAGACATGCCACGCTGTAAAAATAACAGATGTAGACATACAAAACTCAGATTAGTTGTCTCCCTCCCTGGAGGAGATGCCATCTTCCCTCAGTGTGGGCCAAGGGCATCAGGGTGAACACTCTGCTCATGTCTCCTAAGCTTGTGTCCTTGCCCAACTGGGCATTGTCCCTCATGGATGCTGTGGGTCTCCATACGTCTTAGGGTGTGCAGACTATGGCTACCCAGTTCTCACACTTTACGCTGGCTTCTTCTTAGCAGATGAAGTACCCATGGGCATAGAGGGTAAAACCCCAGACTTTCTGCAAATGGTACTGTAATTATAGGTGACTGACTAATTAGTAAAGATACTATATCACTGAGCCAACTACTTCCCGGGAGCAGGTTATATTTTTAATTGGTGTTGTGAGAGTTACTAGCTTCCTGGTCCTCACCAGGGGGTGGCTGAGTCTGCACTGGAGACTATAGCCAATTCAGAAGTGGGAAGAGAGGGTTCCCGAAGGATGTGTTAAGTGACTACCACCCTGTCGTTGGGGAGGAATCTAGAATGTTCCCCAGCCAAGAGTGCCTGCAAAGAGAAAAAGAAATTAGATACTGTCTTTAAAGGACGCAAAGCTGAGCTGTCTTGAACTGGATTTAGTTAATGAAACACTTGTCTCAGAACAGTCAGCAAGGTCAGCTGAGTCACTGAGGCTTCCGGTTGGTGCAGTCTGGGTCCCCTGATCATCATAAAGCCTTGACCCGAGGAGGCGTGTGACAACTCAAAGCCCTTGAAAAGGGCCTCGGCTAAGTTAACATGTGCTAATACAAGACCATCATTGTGGCTGGACTGTGTGAGGCAGGTAGGTGTCTAAAGTTTTGTCTCCCAGGCCTCGGCCTACCCTCCAGCCTGTCCTCTTAAATTAGCAGTTGCTGGTCTTATAATAGTACCTGTTTCTGCTGCCATATCTTCTGGCTTATTGATAGATGCTTTATGTCTGGAATTCTCTACTTGAGCACAGTGGGTGTAACATTGTAAGTGGGAACAGGTGACTGAGGCTTCGCTTGTTTCACGGTGTTAGATGGAAGAGGATCAGAAATTCAGGTCACATGGAGAGGCTTTAGTTGAAGAAGAAAGCTGAAGGAGCAGGCCTAGATACTTGCCTATGGCCAGGGTCATGGCCTTGAGCTTGCTTCTCACAAGCTTTATCACCATGCTCTTCTGCAAAGGCGTTGACCGGCAGCAGAGGACAGAGCGACACTGCTTGGCCAGAAAGAGAAATTTGTCCTCTAGACTTTTTTCAAGGGCGTAGGCCAGACTTCTGCCATCAATCACAAGGCTTGGGCTGGGGCTGGAGCTGGCGGATGTGCAGGCTGGGTTGAAAGAGAACCCCACGCTCACGTTCATCTCGGTATGTTCGGGGGTGCTCTGGGAGATTCTGGACTGCACATAGATGAGGTATTGGTCTAGAAGGGCTGCGCAGGCTTCCTGAAATTGACAAGCAATGTATTTCAGTAATGTCACTGACCCTGCTTATCTGCCTCAACACTCCAAGCTGATGTCCCACATGGTCAGGCTGAAGACACAACCTGTGTGTCTGTACCATTCTCTGGGGCCTTTACCTAAACCTTGCAGTCTCATACTGACATCAGTGGTGGGACATAAACCTCGTTCCATCCTAAATACTTTACGTAGCAACTTCGTCCTCCAGGAGGTAGACAGTAGCACCACACTCCTTAAGTGGGACTTACTTCCAAAGTGTTCAGTATAGAAAAGAGTGGGATGGAAGGCTGTATTCCTTGTAAGACGGACAGAAGTGGCAAACACCAGGTCCTCAGCCACAGGAGGGCATGACTCCACAGTGCCACAAAATGATGATACCTCATGCCCCTCCACACAAAATTCCTGGCTTCATTCTAGTTCTAACTGCAACATTGGGTGGATTTCAAGATCACATCAGTCTAGAAGCAATTTCATCAGCCCTCTTCAAAATACCAAGGATGTGAAGGACAAAGTCCGCAAGACTCTCACAGCCAGGACCGTTCAAGAGAGCTCTGACCAACAGATGCCATGTGAAATTCTAGAATGGGATGGCAGATGCCAGGTAAGACCATCTAATACAGAAAGAGCTTCATTGGAGCATGTGTTGATATTGGTGGGTATAACAAATGCTCTATGTGCCCCTAAGATGGTATGATATGGGACTGCTCCAAAGACTTTTCCAAACATTTCTGCAAATAGAAACCATTCTGTATATGGAGTTTCTTTTCCAAAATCAGCACTATTCAGATTTAAGTGAGTCTGAAACACAAACACACCAATGATCAAACTGCTTAAGACAAATGGCCAAAAAAAAAAAAATATCCCAACAGCAGCCACCCAGAAGCAATCATTGGTCGTTAGTCAGCAGGGACTCAAGGACTGGACTGCACTGGTTTCATGAGAAACCACGTGTCTGGACGGAAGTGGACTATACTTAGGGAGCTGAGAGAAAATAATTGCCATCTCAGTCTTCCCAGTGAAGACATGGTTCCAGGATGAAACATAGTTAAGATGTTTCCTGAGGAAAAAGACAGGATTTGTTGACAATGGACCTCCCCTGATACAACCGCTTCTGATACAAGGGATGTAGGGAGTCAAGGGAATTCAGGAGGAAGTCCTGTCTCCTGATCCTGAAGACACAAAACTGAACCATCCTGTTTATCAACTGAAGGGTACTTTGGAGAAGAAAGCAGCTGATCCAACCCAATGTGGTATCAATATTGCTTTGGTTATTGAAAAGCTACTAAGCTGGATGAGTTGAAATATGAATCAAACCAGGTGACAAGACAACCTCCCAATATTTGGAAATAAAACAAAACATTTTGATATACTCCACAGACCTGAGAGCAAGCATAGGAAATGCTTATAAAAATATCTTGAGCTGTATGTAGCTAAAATTTCAAAATTGTGAGGTGCAGACATTTTGCATATATTAGAGAAGAAAAAATGTTTGGGAACAGAAATAAAAGCAAGGCGGAGAAGGAGAAGAAAGAAGAGGAGGAGGAGGAGGAGGAGGAGGAGGAGGAGGAGGAGGAGGAGAAAAAGACAACCCAGACCATCATCAATAAAAGTGAAAACAACCCAACAGAGAAAAAAAATGAATCAAGGCAGCCCAAACCTTGGTTTTGAATAATCGGTATAATTGATAGACTAGCTCAAAAGTAATCTAAGAACAGACACAAAACACCAATGTCATAAATAAGAGAGGGAGTGTCACTGAAGTCCCACCAACATCAAGACGGCAAGATGAACACGTGGCTCTCAGGGTCTGGGCAGCCGATGACCTGGGTGTATGACGTAGAAGGGATCCGTGATTACCCAAAGAGGCCTTCATGGCCTTGAGCTCCTAGGGAAGGCAGAGGAGAGGATCAACACAAAGGGAGTCTTGGGCATCACCAAAAACCTTGTGGACAGCTTGAAGTGAGTTCAAGTGGAGCTCATGGGAGGAACCAGATCCTAGATCAGGGAGGTGCCAGGAGTAGACACCCCTTGCAGTCTTGAGGATTTAACCAAAAAAATATGAGTGGACAAAAGAAGTTCCCAGAGGCAGCTGATGAAACCAGAGGAGTTCGTGCTAAGGAGATCACTGCCTTGGCTCCACATCCTAGACATGTAGGACCTCATGAAAATAAAAATCCATGATATGAAAAAGGAAGATGAACTCTACACTAATAAAACCAAGATGTACATTCCTTTGGTATTAAGAAATCCCAGACCCAGCCTCCCCACCCAGAAGACATCCTTTTCCAGGGTCTAGCCTGGTAAGTGTAGTCTTCACCCTTCATCAAGGGAACTTCTCTTTGCCACAGCCAGAGACCATTACATATAAAAGCAGCCAATCAAAATGCAGAGCTGTGAAGCCCAGTCTCAATGGATACATTTTTAAATACAACTTGGGAACCTAAGGCTTGGGGAACATAGAGAAAAGGGGGATAAACCAATCATAAGAGCCAGAGGAACAGGGAGTTTGCTGTGAGATTGTTTCTCCTAGAAATATCAGAAGCTTGTATCAGAATCACAAAGTTTTATCAACAAGACTGCCTAAACATGAGCTCAAAAGGCTCAAAATACAAGTTAACACGGATGGGGGAAAGCCCAGAAGACCTCATCCTAAAAATTGACTACCAACAATTGAGTAACGCTGAGAATGGGAGAAACATGGATGTAACAACAATTAGTGACAAAAGAGGACATGAATTTGAAAGAGAGCAAGGAGGGGGGCAAACAAGAGGGTTTGGAGGACGGAAAAAGAAGAAAGAAAGATATACTATTATAATCTCAAAATATACAATATTAAAAAAATCCCAGAAAAGTCCACATCTCTCAAGACTGATAAAAACGTCCCAAGTCTCAGAAATAGGACAACATGCTCAGAGGGATGCAGGCAAGCATCCTCCTCACTGTGGCCACTAGAGGTAGAAGCCTCGTGGCCTTCCTACAGAGCTCTGTCTTGGGAGCCTAGAGGACATGCGGCTGCTACCTTGGGACAAGGCACAGCCTCTCGGGAAGCTGCGTACCTGAGAATCAGCATTCAGTGTGATGACTTCCTCATCGTGGTCCAGCAGCTTGCAGGCATAGGCAATGTTAATGGCTGTTTCTTGTTTGTCACCCGTGAGAACCCATATCTGCAGGCCAGCCTGTCGTAATTTAGCAATGGTTTCAGGAACGCCGTCCTGAAGGCGGTCTTCTATCCCAGTGGCACCTGGTTAAATGTATGACATTTCACAATGTACAACTTCTTCATAGTTCCTGGGGGTATAAATGCCGTGTACCAAACATACCAAAGACAGACGTGGCGCTACCGAATACCTAAGACTTTTTGGGGCTCCCTCGCCAGGTAACATGAAATGGCAAAAAGTCCCTCTGGAAGCAAGCTAAAATGAGCCATCGTTTCAGGACTGTGTTGGACATTTATCCTAGCTGCTGCCGTGACTCAGTCAAGAATCTATGTAGGAAGGGCGAGTGCGGGCCACCAAACATTATTATGTGCACTCACAAAAGCATACCGTACTTTGAAATCTTTCTGACTAACAAGCAGCTAACTTTCATGTAATCTGAAAAGAGAATATGGAGGGAGGAAATTTGTTGTATTAAGAGCGGCGGGGCTGCGTCCCCGGCACCCAGCCGCCTACATGGCTAGCTTATGCCCCGAAATAATTACACGGAAACTGTATTCTTTTGAACACTGCCTAGCCCATTAGTTCCAGCCTCTTATTGGCTAGCTTTTACATATTGATCTAACCCATTTTTAATATTTTGTGTAGTACCACGAGCTGGCTTACCAGGAAGGATCTTTACCTGCGTCCGTCTGGAGTGGGAAAATCATGGTGACTCCTGACTCGGCTTCTTTCTCCCAGCATTTTGTTCTGTTTACTCCACCCACCTAAGGGTTGGCCTATCAAATGGGCCTAGGCAGTGTTTTTATTAATTAACCAATGAAAGCAACAGATTAACACAAGACCCACCTCCATCAGAAATTACCATATGCCCAAGGCATTAAAAGAAAGGTCTTAGTAGTTACTGACGGTTTCCTATCTCCTATCCTCCAGAAAATTTTCACCCACGAGATTCAACATTTGTGCTTAACCATGTCAACCATTTGTTAGCCAAACCAATGGTGGAGAAAGTCTCATTTTTTTTTTTTTAGGCAACATCATCACAAATGCCTTATCCACCAACATGAAAAATTTAAGAGGCAAGTTCTTCTTACTGACTTTATTAAAAACGTGGCAGGTTGAACATCTCTGGCCAGAGAAAGGTGAAATCCGAAATTCCCCAGAATCCCAAACTTTTTTATCTACCATGCTCTCTTGTGATGGATCACAGTCAAGCACAAGGGTCTCAAGGGTCCAAAAATGCCTCCAGCTTATGCATAAGGTGTGCAGTCTAAAAATGCAAGGTCGTGGTCCCTAGGTTTGTCACTGTGCATGCATAACAAAGCAAACACTCAAAACCAAAACACTTACTACCCTAGGAATTTGGGGTGAAGGACAGTCAACCTGTATTCTGTGCTGAAATGTGCCCTCGTCTGCCTTCCTTTCTCCTCTGAGTATACTCTGATAAGATGGTTTTGCCTTCCTGTTTTGAGAAGGGAGCTGTATCCTGTGACTTGCTGGGCTCCAGCCCTGGCAGAGATTCCTTGCCATCTCTACTTGGAGTTCCCCGTGCTGGGCCACAGTTAGTGGGCTGCATGTCTGTGCCACACAGCCAACAATGCTTTTGGATGAACAGATGGAAGCCCCGACTCCCAATGGGGCAGTGTTAGGAGGTGAGGACTTAGAAGAGAGGTGACTATGTATAAATGAAGCCAAGAAGGGTGGGTCCTGAGTACCATGAGGCATGGAAACACCGATTCTGTTCTGAACTCTACCACGTACCCACATTACAATACCTAGATGTCAGGTGGCTTTTGATGGAAGGGGAAGAGAATGAGTGCCTGCAGATGACATTTAGAGGAACCAGCAAGAATTCTGGGGAAAAGGAGCAGGATACTGCAGCTGAAATTTGTTTCTGGCCCAAAAAAAAAAAGCAGTTTAAGAGCTCAGTATGAAGTTAGCTCTTACTGCTGAAATGTTATTTGTGGGTCCCTTATGTATAACATAATCACATAAATAAAAAAGATTTAGAAAGAGGAACTCGGCTTAGAACATTAAGGATATAAGCTGCTTGCTCAGTGAGGAGTCGCGAACCTTCCTCAACTCCTTGTCCTTTGGTGAAGTTGTTCTGAGTGACTCTTTTACAAGCTGGGGCTCCATCACTTACAACATAAACTTTCCGGGTGCTGGGAGGTAGAAAGTGGTTAATGATTATTGGATTTTACCCGTTGCCATAAATTCGTGGAAAAGATCAAAAGGATGAAGCTAAGGTCTACAAGGGCTGCTCTAACTTAGGGAATGTCAGCAGAGACATGGCACCAAGACTGGGAAGTGGCAGATGCCGCTCTTCTAGAGGCAATTTGTAGAAAAAGGACCAGTTAGGCCATCTCAGGTGTGAACTCTATCCCATGAGATTCGTCTGCATGTGTGGGCGAGTGCAGGAGCCCATGCCAAGCCACAGTTAGTGCTGCCATCTCTTCCTTCCACCCATGCAGCTGCCTCCCCCCACCAGCAGATAAGAAAACTTGGATGCAAAGATTAAGTGACTTTTCCAAGCTTCCACGACTAGCAAGTGACAGAACCTGGACTTGAGAAAGAACCAAGCCAGGATTCCAAACTGAGAGAGATGGCAGGGAAGGGGCAGCGGAGCAACTCACAGCTGTGCTTTCGTGACTTGGGAAGGGAGAAGATACCATCGGCTGTGCTTTAGGGTGGGTCCCACACCAACCGTGAGAGTGTTCTAGGAAGCAAACCACTCCATCTGGGAAGTCAGCACTGTCCAGGAGAAATCCCACCTCAGCACTCATTACCTCAGCCATGGTGGGAGAGCGCCTGGGATCAAACACATTGGTCCAGAAGAGTCAGCTCAGCACCTCCCTCCTATCTTTCTAGCCATCAATACAGAACATTCCAGAGGAGCCTTTCTGGGGTTTTATGTTTATTAGTTCTTTTTTGTTGTTTTGTTTTTTTTTTAACACTGCCTGACCCCCTCTCCCCCACCGCCCCGTGTAGACCTGACTGATCTCAAACTCAAATCCTATGGCCTGTCCCTCCCGCATCCTGGAATTATAGGCATGCGCCATCTTGTCCGGATGCTGTTTCCTGTCTGAAGTCAGGGGTCTTGTAATGATAGCGGTTCCAATTCAGTAATCAAATTAATGGCTTAAAATAGGCAGAAACAGTTTTCGGGGACTTTGTTTAATTTTCTAGAGATAGCATTCACAAAGTCTCTGGGTTCTAAGTCCTGTGGCTTTCTGTGTACGGCAGGCCGATCAGACACTATGGACAAAATATGTGGTTGTATTCTGTCTAGAGCACATCATGCTATTAAATATTAACAGCAACTATTATAAGAGATGCGTATATACAGAAGTATAGATTTCCTGATTCCTCTGCCCAGAATAAAAGGACAAGGGAATACATCTTTTCTTAAATAAGAAAAGGTGAATTCTTTGGAGTCTTAATGCAAGCCCAGTGGAATCTGACTAACATTTCACAAAATGAAGTGGACATTACATGCCTAGCTCCTCAGTGAGCACACACCACAGACACAGACAGACATGGGACACTCAGCTGAATGCATTCACCATGTTAATAAGAAATGTTTAAATATTGAAAAATTAAATATTAAAATAGGTACCAAAGTAATAAGTACCTTAATGCCTTCCCAGTAATTAATTAGATTTTACTAGATGTAAATAGGGACAATGAAGGAAAGACGAGTCATTTTCATTTCATCCCAAATGAATCGGAAATATTTATAAGATGCAAAACTCAGCATTTCCATGAATGTTCATGCAGATGGCCAGGGGGATGAAATCTTTCTGGCTGTCTATTGTCAAAAGGCTTGATCCTGGTAGCTATCATTGCTAGAAAGGGAGGTTTAAAGGCAATAAAAACATAGTGAACCTTGAGTGACTGGCACATATGAGCCCCATGGAAAGAGTCTGTAGAAAGTGTTCCTTCCAACCTGAGAACAAGCTAGCTGCAAACCAGCTGGCTCCACAGACAAGCTCAGCACAGTCCAGAGTAAGAGAAGCAGCTGTGTCACTATTGAGTCCAGGACCACCACACACAGCACTACTCCACACCATAGGAAGCAGGAACTAATTACCCAGCAGGCACAAGTTCGTCTCCAGGCGAACCGCAGACTGGAAGAGGAGCTCCTCACGGCCTTCCACAGATGCCTCTGCCTCGATGTGGCTCTGCAACCAGCAAGCATACTCTTCTTTGCTCAAAACCTGTGGAGACACACTATTGAGTGCTATACTGGATGCTATGCACGGGAGGGATGGTTGCCCGTGTGTGCCCTTCTGAAGCCTACACACACACACACACTCACCCTCTTGGCAATGCACAACGTGCGCAGGCCTTCCACGGCGTAGAGATTGAGGTAATTCTGCGTTTTACTCCGGATCTTTTTCTGGTGCCTTCCTCTGGCGTCATCTAGGTCAGAGTACAAGAACAAAAACCAGTAAGAGCGGCCCGGCTGAGTTCCCCAAGGAGGGTCGACTTGTCTTAATGATTGTAAGTGGTGTGCAGATAGCCTAGACCTTAAAGTCAGCCAGCTGTTACTTTAATAAAGTAACTCATCAAGACACAAGTTTGGGGTTGTTTCTAAAATCTCTTGTTTCAGAAGCACAGCAGAAGGAAACTTCATCAAAAGTGACTTGGTATGTTTTAGATCAGTCTGCTTAATAGACTGAACTAATGCTAACTAATGTCCTATTCAAGTTCACCTCACGACAAGCTGGACCTAGCCAGTAATTCATGAGGTTGACAAAGCATGCAGGAGGCTGACATTGAGGTGAAAAATTTCATTCTCAGGTATGAAGCAGAACATAAACAGAACATAACTGAATGCTAACTTATAGATGAAGAATTGATTGACTCTAACTCATTTCTTTTCTCACAACATCCCCCACTATGGATAAAAGAATTTCAAATGGTATATAAGTCATACTTTTACTAAGCACACACATATTTTATGCACGCACACACACATACACACACACACATTCTATATTAGAGATTTAAGTGTAACGGAACATTCTGTATATTGTATTTTCTAACTCTGGCAATCCTGAGCCATGAGACATCGGGACTCGGGGAGGCTTGTGTCCTATTGAGTTCACCTCACGACAAGCTGGACCTGACCAGCAATTCATGAGGTTGATAAAGCATGCAGGAGGCTGACATTGAGGTGAAAGATCTCATTCTCAGGTATGAAGCAGAACATAAACAGACAAACAGTACCCTTAAGGCTTGAAATGTCTTGCAGGCCAGTTACTTAGAGGGGGCTTCTTACGATCAGTAATGAATGCAAAGAGTTGTCCTGGGTTATTTTAGCACTTAAATTTACCGAACGACAAGTTCAAAGACATCTTAACTTTGACTGCCTTATACTGGTATGTCATCACTCTTGAAAGCTTCCTGGGCCTCTGGTCATTGTTTTAGCTTTGAAGTTAAAATACAAACCACCAGGCTCTTCCATTGTCTCTGCAGAGAAGGGTGTGGCTGGATCAGCAGGAGAGCCAAGTGGTGCAGTGACTTTGATCCACCACAGTTATTGAAAAACAAACAAACAAACAAACAAACAAGCAAACAAACACACATTGCTCCCCAAACCAACTCCTTGAACTTAAGTAGGCTAGGTTATTCAAGATTTGGAATAGATGGAGATAGGGATGGCCATAGGCATCCATTTCTGGGAGGACACTGAGGTGTAGAAGGACTATCTACACAGGACCTGGTAGAGAAGAGTACCAACCCTATCCAGCAAAAACTGCTCACTGGACTGCCCCCACCTCAGACATGTGGACACAAAACTGTGCCTCTTTGGAGAAACCTTTTCTACACTGTCCAGCAGCTTCCTGTGAGAGATACCTACAGAGCATCAAAGCAGGGCAGAGAGAGAAGAGATAGAGTGTGGGGGCTCAGAGGACCTGTTTCTAGGAATGCTTGGATTGACTGATCGGTGGTCTGGTGAAGATATAAGATGCTGGGAAAACTCAAACTCCACAATGCACCATCACCAAGGGTCTGGGGAGTCTAAGAAGACCGCACTGTGGAATGGGTGTGCATCACCCATTATTCTGGCCGTATCTGGAACCAGGGCCAGCAGAACGCTTACTCAAGTTAAAGTATGTTCTCAGTGCATGTGAAGTCATGCAAAAGCCTCTTCTTATTGATACTCTATAGCAATCCCTGTCCTTTGCTGCCTGCCTCCTAATGGGAGGACTTCTGTGTCTGGTGTTCAGCTCCATAGATAACGGAAAACTTGTGCGCTTAGACACGGAAACAAGGCTGCCATTTGCTGACTGCACCAGGGCCCTGGAGAGGCAGACAGAGTGCCAGAATGACAGCTCCTGCCACCGTCTGCAAAGATGGTGCGCATGTTCACCAACTTCCAGACAGCAGGACCGAGAGAGCTGCAACTGGCCAGACACCGGGAAATGTTGCTGAGGCACACAACACTAAGAGGCTCCCAAGGGGAGTGCAGATTCTCTTCTTGATCTCAGTGTGTGCTTTCAGAAAGCACCGAGCATTATTTCTTTGATAGTTTGGAAATTACATTTTCCTAATAAGAACATTGATTTTATTAAGATAGGGAATGGGAAAGGTGATTCTCTACTCACTGATGGGGGAAGGGGAGCCAAGAAAACATTTACTCATGTACGGGGTAGTAGTATGTGAGTCCCTGCTCATGGACCCTATCCTTGCTCTCAGATAAGGGCAGAGCAGACTGAAGGTTACATATTAAAGACCACGCAAAGCTATGACTCCTCCAAACCACAGGCAAGGGAATTTTGAAGAGTGCAGGCAGAGGAATGGGTAAGGGGTCCTTCTTATGTTTCCAGTCCAGGTCATACCAGGCATTTAGCCAGTGTGTTCACAGTTTCCTGGGAGGTAGGCACTGATACACCAAAAGTGAATGATTCATCCAGGGTCACAGAGCCAGGAAGCCCACTTGAACAAAAAGGACTGGGTGGTCTGTACCAACACTACACAACTGCCCACCATGGCAGGCAAGACAAAGACTTGGCAGTGTGCTGTTGCAAGGAACCACTTGGTCTAAGGATATGTTACTTTGGAAAAGAGGTTCTTTTTTTTTTCATAGAAGATGAGAACCCGTGGATTGCTTCCAGACTGGTGTGGTTTCATGGAACAAGACCTCCTGAAAGGTTGCCTTGAACACCCCTCAAAAAAATACTTTACCCAATAAACAGCAGTAAGCAATTTGGAGACAAATAACTATGCCCATATTCCCAAATATTGTTTATAAATGTTTCTTTACATTTAAAGGGGGATATGCTATAGAGATGAACACTTTGCATTGGTATGGATCTTGCTTTATTGATGCAAGTTTAAGGTCAATTTTGTTATATGTATATATATTCTTGCTCTTGATTAAGGTATTGTGATTGTGTAGCTCATTTTAAAATGCAATGTATAATTAAGAAATATAAGTTAGTAGTCATCTATAATAGTCAAGTTTATTGTCATGTTAGTTAGATTTTTCTAGATGTACAGAGATATATTTCAGTTAGATAGGTTTTCTTCAAATCTTTCAGAGACCTTCAGAATATGGCATTTAAAATGTTTAAAAAGTTAAGGCTTTTCATGACAATAAGACACATCTGCTACTGGCAAGACAAAGCTACTTCAAGAGGAAGATGGGCATCGAAAAGGTTCTTTATGGATTTTGCTAGCCATTTGGACAAGAAAACTGCTCTTGTCTGGACTGACATGCAGGACCCGCAGAGAAATGGCTGCTGAACTTGCCTAAAGGTGAGACCATCCTTCGGGGTTCCTGCTTCATGAAAAAGTCTGCCAGATATTCTGCAGGACACAGAAGAAAGTGACTGAGAAAGTGTTAATATAGGCAGAACTGTCTTTAAAATTTCCTGCTTCATGGAAAAACCTTCTGGACACTATGGGCCTGTGGGCTGAAGATGGATGCCCCAATGGTACAGAAGAACTTTGGGTGACTGTCCAGGCAGGAAGATATCTCTGTCAATTCTAGACTTTTGGAATTTGCTTACAATGTACTTTCTGTTTACTTAGGCAATATTATATCCTTCTGGAGTCTTTGATGGAGTTGGAGAATTTATAGTTATTATTATAGTTTTCCTTAGTTATGATAAAAGATAAAGTAGATATTTAAACAGAAAAAGGGAGGTGATGTGAAAGTCTCTTCTGTGTGCTGTGATTACCATTAATGAATAAAGAAACTGCCTTGGCCTGTTGATAGGGCAGAACTTAGGTAGGTGAGGAGGACTGGACTGAATGCTGGGAGAAAGAAGAACGGAGTCAGGGGATGCCATGAATCTGCTGCTGGAGATAGATGTCAGAGATAGATGTGATGAAACTTTGCTGGTAGGCCATGACCTCATGGTGATATACAGATTAATAAAAACGGGTTAAATTAAGATGTAAGCGTTAGCTAATAAGAAGCTAGAGCTAACGTGCCAAACAGTGATTTAATTATTAATAGAGTTTCTGTGTGATTATTTCGGTTCTGGGTAGCCAGGACAAACAAGCGACCTCCTTGCAACAGTGTGCTGACACTGGCACATGGCTCCTCCAACCCTGTCACATTCACTACCGCTCAGCCAGTTCATGATGGTTTCAGTGAAGTATGGGGAGCTCTTTGAGGAAGGTGGGTGGGTTACATCCAGCTCAGAGTCCTGTCTACCCTCCTGATATCACCATCTGTGCACAGGCAAAGTGGCTTGGCCACTGGGTGTTGCTTCCTGACGACAGCTGGCCATCGGTCACAAGTCTGCTCCTCTCCACACCTGCCTAACTTTTTCAAACTAAAAGCTGGACGATGAATGCATGTACACGGCCACATGTCCAGATGGGTGAGTTCATAGAGACCCCAGTGCTATGCTAAGGCTGTTCTTCCTGGTGCCCTCACTGCCTCAGTCTTAACTACCCACTATACTTACACACCCTTGCTACACAAACCCACTGCAATGTTTCCCAGGGGAAGGTGGAAATGCACACAAGCAAATTATTTTTATTTGTCCTACTTGCTATGCAGCACTTGAGAATTTGAGATATAATTGTCATTACCTGGGCCTTCCAGGATGTAAGGGGTTTGAGTTCTGCTCTTAATATCTGCAGCTAACTGGAGATGGCAGCTTTTTCCTGAGGCCCACGATAGGGAGCAAAGAGGAACAAGGCATGTGGGTGCACCCTGCCCTGCGTTAGGGCTGCACCACTGAGCGGAAGGGGCTGTAAGTCTCCGCAAAGGAGAGGTTAGGTCCCCCAACCTTGACCTTAAAGTTGGTTCTGAATAGGTCTTGTAAAGGCTAAATACTCTCCTGCCTTGCAAATGCTGGACAAGAAAATCCTCGGGCACACTAAGCAGCCACCATCCCTGGTCCTCTGCCTGTTCCTTCTTCACCCTCTAGTGAATGTCCTGACAGTGCCCGCCGCCCCAGTAATGCTTCTTCCTCTGTGGCATATTAGGAGAAAAGGAGGGACATGGCAGCAATCAGTCCATAGTGTCCAGTTTATTCAATGATATCTGTTTCTGAGACAGCCTTAGCATGGATGGGCATTAAATGTCTTTTTGAAGTGGACCAATGGTAACGCAACTTGAATGCTCCAAAGGGCCATAAGCTAAATGCTTGGTCCCACTATTTCGGAAGAGGGTGGATGTTGTCCACAGACTGAACCTTGATGGAAGGTCATTAGATCACCAGGGACACGCTATCAAACAGACCAGTTGGCCCTGGACTGCACTCCCTTCCAATTTGCTTCCAAGCCATGAGAGTGGAGGTTTGTTTCACTAGGTTAGCCTACAATGACACCCTCATCACAATGTTAAGAGGGGTAAGGTCAACCAACTGTAATGTAACCTCTAAAGTCTGAGCTGAAACAACCCTTCTCTTTATGGAAAGCTTCATTGTTCATATTTAAAGTGTGATGCTTCCCAAGTGATCTCCAACCCTACTATGCT
Source organism: Chionomys nivalis (assembly GCF_950005125.1). NCBI lineage: Eukaryota > Metazoa > Chordata > Mammalia > Rodentia > Cricetidae > Chionomys > Chionomys nivalis. The sequence continues at coordinate 31,367,812 of NC_080108.1, read as the reverse complement.
AGAGGACAAAAGAGGGCTGGGTCAAAGTGCAAAAGCCCCAGAAATTCACAGCAGTATAAAACCTTGGCACTTGGAGCCCTGGGATCTCCAGATCTCTGGATCTCCAGAAGCAATTCATGAAAATTCCTTTACTTAACTGGATAGGATTTCTCAAAATGCCCTCTCTGGCACTGGGGTGCCACAGGAGAGGAAAAGGCAGGTTACCTGAGGAGCACGGCAGCAAAAGATCCATAATCACCGAATCAGCCCCCTTGGTGTAGACAATGATTTCATCGGTCAGCGGGTGTCGGATCACCACTGACATCCTCTTGCGGATGGAGTCGAAGCCAAGCGTGTGTAGCAGCTCGAAGGTGAGCCTGCCCAGGTGGGGCAGCTCCACTGACACCTGGTCGTGACGTCGGTCCACCAGCGTGCAGCTGTAGGCTCGGGCTGCATACACCAGGGCAGCCTCATCTGGGCTCTCAGCCTCATAGCGCAACTCCTCTTCCTCCAGACTTATCTGCTCCCCAGAGAACTTCTCTGAATTGCAGTCTGGGGTCCAGCCTTCCGCCTGAGCTGCCTGGCTGCTATAGCCATTGCTGGCAATGGCCGGTGCCACTTGCCCTCGCTTCTCCTCCAGCCTGAGGATCATGCTGTCCTGTGACAGGCTGGGAAGGAAACCAGATCCAGACTTATGGCTGGATTTACTGGTAGTCAGGTTCCCGATACTGCTACAACCGGAAGCCAGGCGACTGGGTGTGAACCTGCGAAGGAAATCTTCGATCGTCTTCACTGGGGACTTCAGCTCCGACCTCACTCTCACCTGCGAGAGAAGGAGTCCAAAGTCAGGTGAGAAGAATCTCCGTGACCCCCGCACTCTTCATAAGCACCTCAGAGGAGCAAGTTGCTCACTGATACCTGGCACAAAATTGGGCCGATTTCCTCCACCCACATTCCAATTAAAAAGCCACTTGACTAGCATGGTGCATCAAACCTATAATCCCAGTATTCAGGAGACGGAGCCAGGAGAATCACAAATTCAGTCTTGGTTACTTAAGAGACTATTGTTTGGACTTGTGTCCATAAAAATATACAAGTCAGATGTCTCAACCCAAAAGAATGTGTATATGTGTGTGTGTGTGTGTATATGTGTGTGTGTGTTTATATACAAGTCACATGTCTAAACCCAAAAGAATCTTTCTCAGCAGATTAATAGACTGATTTATGATCCAAATCACTAAGAAGTTTGAACAAGCATCACTAAGACAAGAGAAAGGAGCCATGCACGGACTATTGTTAAAGGTTCCCAAGACTAACGGCAGAGAAAGGGAACCACACTTTGAGTGCAAATGTTCAAACAACAGAAAGCTGAACTATGCCTGAGCTCCAGGCAGATCAAATCCAGCATGGAGGGAGGGGCATGAAGCCCCACCTCTAGGTCAGAAGCCATTGGCAACCGATATCTTTCCAGAGAGGCCAGGAAAAGTCGCTTTGAAAGGTGCGGCCCCTGCTAAGTTGACCAGCCTCCAGCAATGGCCATACCTCCATGAGTATATGGGCAGCACAAACTGTACTGGGTCAGTTTTTAAAATGGGGTAGGGGAAAGGCGCACAAAAACTGAGAGAGTAGGGAAGTGGAATGGGTCCGGAAGGGGTTGGAGGAAGGAATTAATGTAGTAAAAATACACTGTAAGAATTCTCAAAAAAGACTATAATAAAAAAATACACACAGAAAACAAGATGGGGCGGGGGGGAAGCAAATGTTGAAACAAAGCAAAATGGAACTGTAAAAATTCTTAAAACTTTATCATCGATCCTTGGGGACCAAAGCGGTGACTTACCACAGTAATTTCCAGCTAGACTAGGCACTAGGAAAAGTGAGGCACAGGCCTAAATTATGACAAGAACATTTTTCCTTTGGTCCTAGAGTATTTCTATTTTTATTTGATTCTTTTGGTTCTGGGGACTGAGTCCAGGCCCTCACGCATGTTAAGCCTACTTTCTTCCATGGTACCATACTTCATGTCCATTAGAATGACTACATATACTGTATGTCTGATGGGGGATAGGTCCATACTTCGTGTCCATTAGAATGATTACATATACTGTATGTCTGAATGGGAAATAGGCAGCACAGAGTGGCTCCAAATATTCCTGACAGTGGCATTTCCCACCCCCACCTCAGATGCAGGAACAGAAATGTATCTAGAAACATGTTCATTTGCAATCCAAAGGTGGATGATTAAATATTCTGTACCCTCCATGGACCTGACAGCGTATGTGACTTTCAAAACACGCCACAGTTACCTTGGAGTCTCTTGCTTATTTGACATCTGCTATATGGCTTCTCTCTCTTAGGCAGAGGGTAACCTAGGAAACACTTGTACATGGCAGAAGACTTTAATGCTTCTGAGATAAAAGTTCCCAAAGCCAGGTAAGGGATGCTTTAGGAAGCTTGTACCACAGTAGGAAGCAGCTTCTGCTTACGGTCTGAACTGCACAGAACTGCCCACTTGGGATCTTCCAGGACCTTTGAGACCTCACCGCACTGAAGTCGTGAGAATGAAAAGCACAGCTTCCCGATATAATGCTCCAGTAGGAGCATTGGTCCACCTTGCTCACCCCACGGGGTTCCATTAGTGGAGGCTGGTGGAGGTGAGGTCTGGCGCACACACTCAACCCCGATCAGCATTTCCATCCATTTCTTGCCTGATATGAACAGGCAGGCTCACGGGCATTCATTAAGCAGCCTGACTCATGACCACAATTCTTAGGGGAACACTTACGACACACAGAAGGCCTTTTCATATAACCCTCCTCTCTCCAAAAGGCCCTTAATCCTGGATCAAAGCAAACCCAACTTGGGTACTGCTGTTTCCACAACCTTAAGTAACCTCTGACTGAATCGCTCTCATCCACTTCACTGTGTGGGACGATGATGAATGTATTAATTATTATCACCTTATATCTTCTGTATATCAAAACTCGACTCTGAGACCTTCCCATATATCCTCACCACCACTCTATGGCCCAGATCACATACCCAAGCACAGTGATGAAAATAACCTATCTAAAGCTTCAAGTCAGGATTGAAAGTTCACAAATCTTATCCCAGAATCTGTACCCCAGACATCTTTATCATCCCCCTTAGATGATTCTGGAAGCCTGAGGCTCTCTGGGTAAAGTCACTTTGGGTAACAATCCTTCTGACGCTACCCAAGGCCAAGAGGTTCAGAAGTGCCAGGGCAGGTGGGGCTCCTCCAAGTCACATGTCTACCCCTGAGGCTAGGTACTCAGTGGTCTCTGGGTACACCCCTTCCATCCTAGGCCCACAAGGTATCTGACAAGCTGTCCTCCCACCTACTGCGGCCTGATGGCCGCTTTGCCCCTCTAGCACCCACTTCAGCCTGAGGCACCACCGGTGCGTGAGCAGCTTCCTGCAGGACAGGGAAACACTCTGACTAAGAGTCTCCATGCAGGCCTCAGAGAGTGTCAAGGACACTGTGGGGTCTCAGGGATGTGGCAGAGCTTGCCTTTTGCCGTGGCTGATCTGGAGATGTGACTACCACTGTGTTGCAGATGGTCAGTGCAATGAAGAAGTCAAAGACATCAGAGAGCTCAGGTGAGAGGTGGGCCAGAGGGTGCTCCTGGTGCCTGGCAGTGGCCAGGTACCTGTCACACTCACTCACTTTCTCCAGCAGCTTGGGGTCAGGCGTAATGTCTTTCTCCTGGGAAGAAAAGAGTGTATGGTGAGTTGGACCTGGTAACCTGCCAAGTGCTTGGGTACTTAACTGTTTAAGCAGACTTGAATTTGTATAAGGGATGGATAGAATTTCATCACACTACGGACATACCACTTTACAGCTCTTCATTTATGTAACTTCAATTGTATAACATACTTACATAGTGAAATAAATTGATATATGTGAATATACTTCTTAGGAGATAAAAATAAGATATACTATCAGTCTAGGAAAACTCAAAACTTGAGCAGTCTGTAAAAACTCCAAACTCGAACAGTCTGTATTTCATTGCCCCACAAAATAATATCTACATTTTGAAAATCATATCTCTACATTTCCTTGAGATACCATCTCCTTACATTCAAATAATTAAAATGTTTTACATAATGAATATGGTATATAGGAAAAGTGACAATAAATTGACAGTTTTCTCTCAAAGCCCATCATATGAACTTTTCCACAGCTTAAGATTATATAGGAACATATAAAAACCATCGTCAAAGTAGATGAATGTACTATAATTATCTGGGTACCTTTTGCTACTGGCTATTTAACTTCCACCATTCTGCTGGTATGAATAGCATACTGGTAAACTTGTTATAGTAACTGTTGACTGAGTGACTAAATTGCTAGGTCAGAAAGCTTGAATATTCATGTACTCGTTACAGATTGCAGAATGCTGGATGCTCCAATGTGGTCCTCCTCTTGCCTCCCAGAATCGTCCTTCCACATCACAGATCTGAACATAATGATTAACATCCACAATTCTAGATACCTGGACTTACATGGTAGCTTCTGTACCCATCAAGAAAGTCTCAAAAGAATGAGACAATTCAAAACAAAGGATTTCCTCTCTGTTCCTCAAACATTGCAGAAGTCAAAGGAGCTCTTCGGGACCTGTTACATGTAGAAATTTCTTGGCCTAATGGCAGTGGTCCATAAACACATTAGCCACCGACAAGAGAGAAATTTGCTTTGCGCTCATCTAATTAAAACTTTATGGGGCAGGTAATTGGCTCTGCCTTTTCACACATGTCATCTCGTTTCGGTGTTTTGTTCCTTTCATTTGACTAGCCTTCCTCTTTGTCACCTCTTTAGGTAGCTTGCCTGGCAACCACCCAGCTGCAGACACTATGGCACAGAGGCACAAGAGGTGTTTTAGGAAAGATACAATGGTAGAGAGAGGGATTGGCCAGACTGCTTCTGTTCATGGAGCACAGCCAAGTGTGGGCTTATTTGTGATTAAAAAGAGAGAATTTTGATTATTAGAGAAAATGAGAGTGGGAAGAGAGCAGAATGATGGGCTCCCCCTCCCCCGGCAGGAGAGCCCCACGCCGCCTGCACTCACCATGGGGCTGCTGAAGGCAGTGTGCTTTGACAGCATGCTGACTCTCTTGGCCTCAGCTCGACTGCCTGAGCGCCGGTGGCATTTCATACTCTGGTTCTTGAGAGTGGCACGGATGCTTTGGTGGCTTCCGGTGCTGCCACGGTGGGAGGATGGGCCCAGCTTGGGCACCATTTCCTCCTCTTCTGAGTCCACCTCTTGGTACCTGGCCAGTCGCTGGGCTATGGGGACAGGGACACAATGGAAGACATCATGGGGGCAGGCTTAGTCAATTCAGCATGTTGTAGGGTCTACGATGATCTGTCCACGGAACATCCCATTCACACTCTCTGATGGCAAGGCTGTACCTAGTGTTTCACTTGACAAGGGGCTTGGGAAAGTTACTACAACATCCCGACTTATCTGCGTCCTCCATGAAGTTACTGACTGTACAAACCCGAAGGCAGCAGAACATTTCAGCTTTATTATCATGTTTAATGACAGACTCTTTCACAGGTAAGAAGACCAAGTCTCATGTCAGAGAATTTAAGGAACTTATTAAGGTTACACAACACAGGAGAAAGGAGATGAAGGTGGCACCCAGGTCCAAGGGATTCCAAAGCTAGGGATCCTGTCAAGTACAGTACAGTAACTACATTGCCTTACTAAACCAGACTTGGACTCCCAACTGACCTTCCCTCCCTCTCCAGCTTAGATATGGTTTGGTCTACTAAAAGGCAGGGCAGTGTACAGGCCTAACAACACACCGGGGTTCTTGAGAGATCCCCTGCCCTGGGGTGGCTTGCCTCACTGGGGCCCTCAAGACAATGAGGCAATCTTCATGTGAAATGGAAGGTAGGCACCACTGTAGGTGCCTGGCGTTTGGCCATGTGGGCTAGGGAGCTGTCTCCATGTACTGGTCAACAGTGGAGTACTTGAGATGAGCAAGTGTCGCACTCTTGAGACTGCACAGGCTGGCTGCGTGTAACCAAGGACTGGACCCAGCCAGGGAGGCTCTGTCCAAGAGGATCTTGACTATGATCCTGAGCTTGAGTCTTTGGGAGCCACTGCCCAGGAGGACTCCCACATCCACACGGGTGCTTGGAAAATGGTATGAAGAAGAGCTCGTACCACTGTTTCTTGCCAGTGGCTCTGAACAAATCTTCCCAGGTTTGCCAGGCTGGGATGACTCTCTGAGTCATGGGTGAGCAATAAGGAACCTATTCAGGATTACTCCTCCAAACCAAGCATTTTACCAGAATTCCAAATGCCAACAGAGCACTTGGTAGAAGCATTAGGGCAGCCTAATATCAGGGCATTTCTGAAAGTTGTCCAAGGAAGTGGGTACTCGTGGGATTAGTCAGCCGTGTGAGCAATTCAGTTCTATTAATCACCAGCCTTCCTTCAGCGACGAGAGAAACAGGGAAAGGGAAGAAATGCTTGCCCACCATCATCAGGCCCTTCTCCGTAGCAGGGTGCCAAACAGCCCACCTGTTTACCAATGATGTAAGTCCCAGAGTGCTGGCTGGGCGGCAGGGAGGAGCAGTGCCTGGCTATGTGATTTTGCCACTTTCTGGCATTGTGTATTGACTTGGCTCCAACTTGGAGAGGGACAACCTGCAACTCTCATGCCTCCCCCTTCTCTCTGAAGCTGTGGAGCCCGGCAGCAGCCACTGCTGCCGTACTGTGGGCTGAGGCTGGTTCTGATTGCCAACTAGCTGTCGGTTATCCGGGCATGAAGCGAGAAGAACATGCTCATAATCTCTGTGGATGGCTCCGACATGTGAGCCGTGGTTCAGATTTGTATTCATAGTTAGGGTCAACCCATGGGCTGGACCGACTGAAGATGATATTTATCCAGTGTTGGCATTTCTGCACATCGTATCATGAAGATGCATGAAGACTGTTTCATTCCTCAAATGCTTCAGTGTGTCCTTTGGAAGTGACAGAACCCGTTAACCTTACCTTAGCAGTTGACTTCTATTAAATCTATGATTCTGCCCCATGGATCTGTCTCAGATCCCAACTTTATTTTGTTAATTGTGCTACTAATATTATCTTTGATTGACAAATCATAACTATACATATCTACAGGATACAAATGCTTTGTTTTGATACCCATAAAAAATGTGCTATCCATGCACATGAGGCTAATTAAGAAAGGTACCACCTCACCAAGAGAAAGCATCAGCACTGATTCAAGGCACTGCCGTGTGCAGGATCTCAAACTGCTCCCATCCACCTGGAACTGAGCCCCAGCTCCACAGGTTGCTGCAAAGACAATGCCTGGGAACATACTCCAGTCACAAAGCTGAGCAGTTGGGAAGGGGACAGGAGGCCGGAGGGTTAGAGCATAAGGTACAGAAAGGGGAATGGGGTCAGGAAATTAGTCAGAGTAGAGGGATAAAGACAGAAAATAGCACCAGCTGTTTATTTGGGGTGCAAATAAAAAAAATGTTAAAAAGCAGGTAGATACCTAGGCCTTCTACTATAATAACACTATACAGAGGAAGACAGTGGCCATCAAATAATTCTTAGGTGCTAGAGAGACAGCTCAGTAGTGACATCTTTGGCTATTCACTGACTCCTCCATTTTACCCCCCATTCTCCTTGGCAGTGTGTGTTTCTTTGTAGTTTCTATCGAAAAGAAGGGAATTCTGTTTGCAAAGCAAGGGGGCTTGAAAATGGCTATTATCTAGAAATATGGCTGCTCTGAAGGCACCTTCATCGCATCTCCTCCTGGCAAGGGGGAGCTTTTCCTGAGACTTCCTTTAGCAAGGAAGGAGGCAGCAAAGGATAAGGAAAGGAGAGGCAGGAGGCGGGGCTGCCCGAGTAACCAGAAGCAAAGAGACTCATTTCTCTCAGTCTCCAATGGACATTGTGTTCCAAGGCCAAGAATGCTGTGTAAAGTACACAGTGCCCATCTGAGAATTTTTTTAGGCGATAGCAGGAAGATAGATGAGTGACAACAGAAAAACCTCTCTGTCCCTCCCTGGGACAAAGTAAAGCCACTGCAGAAACTAGCACTTCAAGGATGCTCTGCCCGGCTGCTGAGCTCGCAAGACAGAAAATGAGCCAGAACAGATGCATATCATTCCAGACACGGCATCAAGCAGGGCAATGTCAGCTCACTCTATAAATAGCACCGGGCTCCCAAGTGATCGCCAAGGATTTATCCTTCCTTGAAAACGTGCGAGTACTGTAGCCCGTGAACAGTTTTTCCTGCGTCCTGACCATGCAGCATTGGAGAAAGCAGTATTCTCATCCGGGCCACACTGGAGGCCTCTGTTTCTGCCAACTTACCGTTGGCATCATGAGCATATTCTATGCCAGACACGGTGCATCTTCGGAAGACCATCTTGTTCTCAGTTAAAGTGCCAGTTTTGTCTGAGAAGATGTATTGTATCTGCCCTAAGTCTTCCGTGATGTTCAGAGCTCGGCACTGCATCTGTGAGTCTGTCTCCTCGTCATACAGTTCTATATCTTGGTTAATGAAGTATACTTGGCACACCTTGACGATTTCAATTGACACGTACAAGGAGATCGGGATCAGTACCTACAAGACAAAGACACACAGGATGGACGACTGTGAGAACCGGGGAGCAGGGGAGTGAAAGCAGTGGAGTTAAATGACAAATGACCAAGGAAGCAGGAACTGTACTGTACCTTTAAGAGCTTAAATAGGTTGCCTTAAAGCCACTATTGGGAAAGGATTAGAGTGCTGGCAAAGAGTTTAAACTAGAATAGCCTAGGCAGGTGCAATTGCAGAGCAGAAATCCACTCCTGTATCTGGAAGGATTAACGATGGCCTGGAGACTAACTTGTGCTTGAGAGGGGCTAGGAAAGGAAAGAGAGAAGAGAAGAGAACAGGCAGAGTCAGAGTCCTCACGAGCAAAGTCACCTCCGAATATAGCAGTCTCCCTCAGGCTTCCCCTGGGCCCCAGCGGCAGGAGCTGTCTATCACCTAAGGATGTGACCACGGACCAGGGGGCAGCCGTGGAATAAAAACAGTTGTTTCAGAGGCAGGACAATTTCTGTGATCTTATGCAACAGAGAGCAAAGGGAAGATGGCTGGAGAAAAAAAAATGCCCGGTTATGGTTTCAAGTCCAGCCTTCTGGAACTGAGTGTTTACTGGTAGCCTCATAGCATCGAACTGATATTTAGGAACCCAGAAAATCATATTCTGACTGACTGGGTTTTCCTCCTGCTAAATTAATTATGCTAATAAGACAAACTATTATCCTAACACAAGGCTAGCCCAAAATTTGCATTGATGAAAAAGGACTACTTTGTCAAAGGAGACTGTTTTCCCACTCTAGAAAGCACTGGCAGTAAGAGGCAGGGATATCTTAGATGAGGCTGGATAGATCTCTGGTCATGCTGTTCTCAGAGGGTTAGAGGTGATCCTCACTGCCCCTTAGAGCTCTGTGGCTGTCCTTCCTCTTTAACAGGCCTCTCTGGGTGCTGCCACTCAGTTACAGGCAGGGAGGTGTGTCGATGCATGCTGCTGCTACTGAAAACCAAGACTGATGTAAAATACATCATCACAATGAATCCTGGGAGAGAGGCTCATCTGCAGAGACATTGGGAATGAATGACCTAGCATGGGGTCTGGCTCACAGCAAAGCATTCAGCTTGGTTTCCTACTTTTGGGGGGAGTACTGTGTGCCATCTCTCTTGCATTTTAATAAATAAACCTGCCTGAGGATCAGCAAAGTAAAACAGCCACACTGGCCAGCCTTACAGACCAGGCAGCAATGACACACACCATCAATCCCAGCAGCCACACTAGCTTGCCATAGAAACCAGGCGGTAGTGGTGCACGCCTTTAATTCTAGACCTAGAAAGGATTATAAAATGGGAGGAGACAGCTCTCAGTCTCAGACTCATTCTGAGATTCCCGGTGGCAGGATTTCCATTTTCAGACTGAGGTTGAGGTAAGAGCCAGTGGATGGTTGCTTGGCTTTTCGAATCTTCATGTTGAACCCCAATTTCTCTCTCTGAGTTTCTATTAATTGTGCTTCAGAGTACTACACTAGTATAACACACTTGAGTCTGGGAAATTAGGTGAGAAACACAAGTGGGTGTTCTCCATTAGAGTCTGGAATTTTCCTGTAAATTTAAAGATTACTCCCTGATAAAATTTCATTTTTAAAATGATAAAAACTAAGGGCATAAAGTTTAATGGTTACACACCTGCCTAGAATGCATGAGGCCTTTCTTCAATCACAGACTACTACTACTAACAACAACAACAACAACAATAATAATAATCTTAATAATAAAAACCAAGGAAACATTGGTAAAAGCTCAACTCTCGTGCAGCATTTTAAGAAAAGCATAGGAGGGCATCAACCTGAAAGTCTCCAAAGAAAGAACTTACAGATAGAGAATAAAAGGCAACAAGTACTCGTGAGTCTTTAAGATGAGAAGTGTGTAGGACATTCTTCGCAAGGCTTTTGAGTTCCATTGAGGGAGATAAAGTAATTACCACACAGCATTGAATACTGTTACCTGCAGAACAATTATCATTGTCAAAAAAGAGTAAAGGGCGGCCGTGGCTGGAGACAGAGAGCTGCCGTCAGACTCAGGAACATCAAACAACGCTTTCTTCTCTTGGTAGCGCCGTACCCACAATCCATGCCCTGTGCACGTTCAAAGAGAGGCATCATTCATCGGACAGGAAAGAGAGAATGCTGCTTGGGGAAAATTATGAAAAATTTAAGATTGTCATGATCAGCTTTCTTTGCCACAGAAGAAAGCACCACACATAGTATTCTTGAGCCCATGGGCAGATGGCGCCTGGCTCAAATTGAGTTTCTTTTATTTTTTATTTTTTTTTGGATTTTTTGAGACAGGGTTTCTCCGTAGCTTTTGGTTCCTGTCCTGGAACTAGCTCTCGTAGACCAGGCTGGCCTCGAACTCACAGAGATCCGCCTGCCTCTGTCTCCCGAGTGCTGGGATTAAAGGCATGTGCCACCACCGCCCGGCTGAGAGTTTCTTAAATTGTGTGTGGTACTAAGTACCTGTAATCATGTCACTTGGAAAGCTGCAACAGGAGGATCAAACACTGTAGGCCATCCTGTACAACATAGCAAGAAACCACCAACCACACCCCAAGGTTTCCTGTTGATGATGCAGAGTGTCACCACTGGTCACGCTATAGAAACTGTCTATGTGGTAGGAGAAAGATTTCACCATCAGGGTGCCACAAAAACAGAGTCCTGAGCCGCTTGGTGAAAAAGCAGCAGAAACTCAACACTGCCCACGAGGTCTCTTCTTGGAACTTGAACTTTGTCATATTACAGATTCTGAGAAGTCAAGGACTATGCATGTTTCCTCCTAATCTCAGTCCCACACCTATCTGGTTACAAAAACTCTTTGGTGTTCTCCACGGCTCTGTCTTTAATCACCCGAGCCCATGTTTCAAAACCATGTTATACCTGTCTGGTCTATGCTGACAGTTGACCATGAACAAGATGGAAGTCAAGGGCTGGAGCTTCAAAAAACACATCCCTGAAAAGCTTATATAAATGCTCCCCCACCCTTAGGACACAAATGGTCATTTTCTGTTTCTATACAGCCACATTGTCATGTGTGCCTCTCCTGTTGTCAGCTTGGTTTGTCACTCTTGCCGACTCTTTGCTGGATACATTACTATCACTAGGATGGATTCATCTTCCCATCCAAGCAGTAATCAACTCAGAAAAGAACCTTACTCTTCAGAGCCCATCTGCCTCTGTGTGGCCACACTGATGCTGATGCAGACACTCCTGGGATCCACATCAGTGAAAATGGTGCATTTGACCTTTTGGTGCTGGGTCTGTCTAGTGGAGTCAGGATAATCCCCACCCCCAAACTGGCCTGTAGGCTGGAGGGGGGGGGCTCATCTTCAGAGACTTACCAACCGCTGAGAATAGAGACATACAGACGAGGAGGAGGACACACCAGAGGACATCACAGTTCATTTGTCTCTCGAGCTTGCTGCGCTTGTAGCGGGGACCGCTATTGTTCAGTAGGGCTTTGGTTTCATGTCCTGGAGAGGAGGCGGGAGGGATATGGAGTAACTGTCTCTTGAACACAGGGGCCAATGACTGGATCCCGCAAAGCCATTATGCTGGATTACCGCTCTCTAGGAACCTCGCTCAAAATAGGATGCACAATGAAAGGACCGTTATCACAACTGTGACGTGAATGGAAAGAAATACACAAAAATGCAAAAAAAAAAAAAAAAAAGCCAAAAAAGGGGGGGAGGGTAAAAGTATAAACACCAAAAAACTCTATTGGATTGAAGTGCTATTAGAACAACCCTTGCTTTTACACTTTTCTGTTTGCATAAATTTCACAATGTTCTACAATGGGTATTCACAACCCTTGGGATCAGAGAGCATTAGAAAGAAATGTTGAACAGCATACAGCACCGTGTGGCCATGTGCGGTCTAAGGCTTAGCCCGTGCCTACCTGCATAGATGACAATGCCAACCACCGCCTCTGTGTTCCTGATGGTGCAGCCTCGAAGCAGCAAGTTTTCCTTATGCAGCCCAGCCTTCTCCCCATTGCTGTGGATGCTGTGGAGGAACATGGACCATGGCATGTCACATGGCTGCACAAGTACTTCCAGACGGACCGAGGAAGCTTGGCTGCTGGACAGGGGAGGGTATAGAAGTCTCCCAGCATGGGTGCTTGTCCTTGTGGGTCTCCACAACAGCTGAGAGGAAGCTTCTCAATTAGCAACTGGGCACACAGAAGCAGCCCCAATGCTGCTTTTATCGGATTTGCACAGGATTAATTGGGGATTGACAACAGAGGGGACCAACTTGGTAACTTGGTAGTCACGGGGCAGACAGTCTTGTTGGATGGTGGCTCACATGTCTACTTTGTCAGAAATGCTAACACTGTTCAGTGCCTTATGTTATCACAGAATTCACAGGCCTTGAGAAAGGATGCTATTAATTTTGGCACCATTATATTTGTCTGTGCACGTGGTATAAGCATGGATGCCATGTGTACATAGTTACCCACATGGAGACCAGAGGAGGACATCAAGCATTCAGTCTTTTTTTTTTTTTTTTTTTGAGACAGGGTTTCTCTGTAGCTTTGGTGCCTGTCCTGGAACTAGCTCTTGTAGACCAGGCTGGCCTCGAACTCACAGAGATCCACCTGCCTCTGCCTCCCGAGTGCTGGGATTAAAGGCGTGCGCCACCACTGCCCGGCTCAAGCATTCAGTCTTATTTCCTTGAGACAGCATCTGTCCCTGAACTTAGCTAGCACTTATCATTTCTCCAGCCAGGCTGTGCAGCCAGCAGATGCAGCGATCCTGTTTCTGTTCTCAACCTCCTCCTCCGGTGCTAGCGTCACAGGTGTGTGTGGCCACACCCGATTTTACATGGGTCCTAGGATTGGAATTCAGGTGTTCATGTTTCCAAGTTCTCTAATCCACTGGGCCACCTCTTCAACCCAGATTTTGGTAACATTTTATTTCTGTTTTTTATAAAGTTATTAAGATATTAACATATTCAATCTGAGGTGTGTTTAAAGCCACGCGTGGTACAAACTGTTTCAGTGCTGGATAGATCCAGAAGGACTATCCAAGTTTAAGTTATTTACTTTAAAACTTGTCTTCCTGGCCCAATGACCCGTGTTGGCTAATGAAGTTTGCAGTAGTACTAGGCTGCGATAGACCCAGAAGCCCGATATACCGCCACCTGCCACTGTTCTATACCCACCACAGACATCCTTCTCTCCACCCTCATCCCAAATGTCTCTGCTTGGCAGCTCAGACCTCTGAGTCTTTCCTTCCTGCCAGCTCTTACAAGGACACAGACACGTGAGCTGCGGAAATCAATACCTTATTCAGTGAAGAAGATAAACTAGACAAAACCAAGCTAAAATGCTTGCTGCATTTAAAGTTGTTGCAATTAATATAAATCACCCCAGTGTGAGCTTTTCTTCAGCGCATGCACAAAGAGACACTCAAGGGACTATCCAGTTAGCCCTGTGCCGATGGCTCACACCAGCAAACCCAAGATAAGGAGCCCCAGAATGAAGCTAAGTGTCATTCTCTGTATGGGCTCCAGTCAGCCCTGTGCCGATCGACGGCTCACACCAGCAAACCCAAGACAGAGACCCCAGACTGAAGCTAAGCCTCAATCTCTGTATGGGCAGCTACATACAAAGCCCTGCCCCACTACTGCCCCGGGGAGGGAACTTCCATGCTGGATCTCTCCTGTGAATGTTTCTCTAGGCACAGCTGAACATGGAAAAGACTTCTCTGCATAGCCATGAAGAATAATCGCCCGCAGTCATAATTTCTAGGAACAAGATGAACTCAGCAGAGAGAACAGTATTTCAGACTCAAGGGGTGAGGAACTGTCTATAGTGAACAGGTAGATTTCTTTTTCTTGTTATCTCCTATAAAATACAATACGTAATTATTTACCCTGTACTGTTTTTATAAGTCACATTATTTAGAGTATACAGGAGACTATGTATAGTTTATATGCAAACAGTATGGTATGCCATTTTATATAAGGGATTTGAATATCTGAGTTTTGGTATTCACGGAGAAGAGTTCTATGAATAACTTCCAAGATACTGAGGATCTAAGGATTCTCTCTCTCTCTCTCTCTCTCTCTCTCTCTCTCTCTCTCTCTCTCTCTCTCTCTCTTCTGTGTGTGTGTGTGTGTGTGTGTGTTGTACAGTGGATGAAATCTAGGTCTTCAAAATGCTAGGAAAGTACAACTTAAAATCTGAGCAGTACGCCTGACTCCTACACTGTGATTTCAAATCAATCCAACTGGAAAGAGAGCTTATTACCAGAGGTTGAGCCAGCCTAGATAAGGTCCATGGCTACCGGAACAGGCAGCAGATGTGGCAGCCCAGACATACTCCCATGAGAACAGAACCCATTTTAGAGGGAGAAGAGCATCGCCCAGTGGGCCCAGCCCTCAGTAGCTGGTGGGCTGCCCTGAACTCCAGAGGCTGGGTGCTCTCATCAACAGTAGAGCAGACACAGACGTGGGACTCACTTCCAGAGATGCTCAAGAGGAGAGCACACCAAGCTGCCGTCCGCACCCACTTCTTGATTACAGGCCCAACTATGTTGTCCTGTGAATCCATGTGTGGAAGTCTCAATCTCCAGGACCTCAAGATATGACAGGGCCTTTAAGAACGTAATTAGGTTAAATGAGGTCATTAGAACAGTCTCCAACCCAATCTCTCACACAGGCACACACACACACACACACACACACACACACACGAATGGTGATGGGAAGACACAGGGACAAGCTGGCCAACCACAAGCCAAACAGTGAAAGATTGAAAGATATCAACACACTGGCACTTTGGCCTCAGCCTTCCAGGCTGCAGACTGAGCAGACAAACCTGTCTTCAAGTCTGCCCTTCTGTAGTACTCTGCCCTTGGCAATCAAGCCTATCCTTTCCCATTTAATCTAGGCTCCTCAGATGGACTGGTCTAGTGCAAGTCCCCAGGCCTTGTGGCTCGTCTAAATATGCTCTTCTAAATGAAAACTTCATGAAGAACTGACTGATATGTTCTAGTGATCCTGAGAAGCCACAGTGCTCAGCAGAAAAATGTCTGATTCAGCCTTTTTCTCTCCAACCCGAACTCTAACTCATTTGCTGTCGGGAGCGCTCATCTGCATTGTATGAGAAAGGTGAGCACTGGCGACCACATCCATGGCATAGGGGTGGAAAGCCATTCAGTTGAACAGACACGGGAGGGGGGGGGGGGATGATGAGGATTTAATGCTCAGGCAATGTCTACCAAGCCCTGCAGTGTAAGAGGCATCAGCTTGCATAGTCTTTGACATCAGGGCCCTCAATCTGTTCTGGCCTGCTACAACTCTATACCAACCTGTCTACAAATGTGTGATCTGGACTCCTGCTCTACTTTTGTAACAGCTCAGTGATCAGACCTCCATGTTATAATTTATTACAAAATAGTTTAAATTTTTTAACCCAAAGCATTTTCTTTTCACCATGTCTAAAGCACTGCTCAGATTCAGGTTTTACAAATTTCTCTGCAGGAGCCTGCAGCCCAGTCTTGCTGGCTTTGTCGTCCACTTCTCGGGACAGGCACACACTATGCTCCACTGGGAATAAACTTTAGAGGCTGTGTGCTTCCTTTGAAGGCTTTCCCTTCTTGGCAGCCACACCATGGAAATGCCCTTTCCCCTTGTGCTGGTTTTGGCAAAGAGGAGTCCTCTTTTATAGTGTGGGCTCGGTTGTACAGCCTCGTGGACATCCTCTCTTGTAGGCCCCAAGCCAGGATCCTCATGTCTTATTACATTTTGTACCCTGTTGTCCCCCTCAGAACTTAGTAAATGCTGACTGCTGCCCCAACCGTCTATTGGGTAGGACTTGGGAAGGGTGCCAGGAGTAGATGGAAGCAGCAGAGGACAGGGAGTCAACTTCCTGCGCCTCCTTGGTCAGGGAGAACTGATCGACTCTGTCCCTTGACCATAGAGAATTCCACCTAGGGGTCATTCCTGCTCTCGGGTCCGTGGGCCTTGTTGTGGAGGCAACACAACAGCTTTTGATCCGGTATCTATGCTGTGCCCTACAGGTTCCCAGCCCCCTCCATCCCTGTGCAGATAACTGTCCTCTTACTTCCATAAGTCTGAGAACTCCATCCACACCTACAAGCACACTGGCTGGCACAGGCAGGATGGATAAAATGAGAGATAATGGATAATGTCTGGGGTGCTGAACCATGGGCAGACTTCTCTTTGATATAAAACATTGGCCGGGTTTTTGCTCA
Source organism: Chionomys nivalis (assembly GCF_950005125.1). Lineage (NCBI taxonomy): Eukaryota > Metazoa > Chordata > Mammalia > Rodentia > Cricetidae > Chionomys > Chionomys nivalis. The sequence continues at coordinate 31,350,981 of NC_080108.1, read as the reverse complement.
TCTAATTTGAATACATGTGAAAATTACCAAACTGCTTTGTGCCAGTGTTCCGTTTTCTGAAGGGATAATGATCTCTATTATGGTCAATGAAAGCACCGCAAACATTGAGGAGCCTAGTTGATATGATTACAGCTTACTTTAAAGTTTGTTTATTGCCACTGAAGCTCTTGGACAAGTTTCACACAAATCTGAACACTAGCCGGAGAGGATAAGGAACTGAAACAGTTCAACTGTTAACAATGTTTCTGCTGTTCTAGTTCATGGGAGTGTGGTGGTTTGAATGAGAATGGCTGCTATAGGCTCAATCCCCAGTTGGTGGACTGTTTAGGAAGGCTTAGGAGGTGTGACCTGGTTGGAAGAAGTACGTGGTCCCACTCTCTTTCTGCCTTCCCGCCTGAGGATGCAAATGTGAGTTACTGGCCATGGCTGCAGCGCCTGCCCGCCTGCCTGCCACCACGCTCCCCACCATGATGGACATGGACAACTTTCTAAGAGCCCCAGTTAAATGATTTAAGTTGCTTTGGTCATGGTTTCTCCTACAGCAATAGAACAGTAACTAAAACATGAGGTGACGACAGTCCCTGCACTAGCCATCCATGAGAACAAGGCAGCTACCCCAATAAGCAGCCTGCGTTTCCCACAGGCATCCAGCAGTTACCCAGGAGCTGGGAGGCTGTAACCAGCTCTACGACATGCAGGTAGGATGGCTCTGTGGATGCTTACGTGGGGGCAAGAATGGCGACCGAGAGAGCAGAGTAGCAAAGGTCCACTTATGGGGAGAGATAGGCTTGAGGCAAAGAAACTGCCCAAGTGGCGTGCGCCTGTGCACAGGCGCGCACATGCGCACATACACACACACACACACACACACACACCAACATAAACTCTGATTATAATTTTAAAAAGCAACAACACAGGCAGATATGTCAATTATAAATGCATTCAACATCAAGGCACCCACATAAAGACACAGTCACAGGACAGTCTGAACAGGAAAGCAGGCAACTGGCTTTACAATTTGAAATGAATTTTATATCAGACAACCAACCAGACAAGCAGTGTCTTTACTTTTATGGGCAAATGCAAATACTCAACTGGACTATGGTTTCAAAGATCATCCCATATGGGGCCGAGGAGGTTTGGTTCAGTGGTTAAGCCTGCTTTTTTTCTGCTTTTCTAGAGACCCTGACTTGGTTCCCCAGCACACAAGTCAAAGCTGCTCAGAACTGCCTGTAATTCCAGCTTTAAGGAACCTGGGCTCTGTGGGTACTCCTCCCCACACACACACATATACACAAATAAAATAAAAAATAAGCACATACATGTGATCAAGTTAGCTAGCTGAACAGAGGCGACCCGAGCCAACTTTCTCTCTGCTCATATCGAAGGGCAAAGCTTAGCCCTACACTGATGAGGGAACTTTGGAGTCAGCTGACAGTGGTAGAGAAAGCTGGTGTCTCTAGCTTCTGAGGATCTCATTAGGGGTGAGTGGTAGGGACTGATTTAAAGAACACAGCCGGATACTATCAGCAAGTCAGGGACTTGCACGGAATTCTTAGAGAGAAGGCCCATTTCAGAAGTCCATTTATGAGGGGAGACTGCTCTGCACTGGACAATGCCATCATGTGGATGCTCAGGGAGCTAAGTCTGTGAGTTCTACCCTCACAGCGGCATGCATGCCACGGTAGCCTGAGCCCTGTGTCCTTAGATCCTTATCACCTGCTTCGTTCTCCAAGAGACCATTGCTAACAGCCCTGCCGTGCAGTTCCGCAATTCCCTGCCCATGCTGCTCTCACCCAATCTTTCCCCCACACTAGCAGTGTTGCTATTATTAGGAAAATTTCCAAACAAACGTGAGAGCAGACCAAATGGTAGAGTAAGCTCCTGGGCTCCACGTACCCATGACCCAGCTTTGCCAAGTATCACTACACATGGCCATTCGTAGGCCGTATTGCCACCTTTGGTCTTTTTGCTTAGGAGCAAAGAAGGTGACTGAGATATTGTACACACCAATCTCTTTTATCCCAATTAGAAGAAACAAACACAAAGGCAGTCACTGTGACTGTTTTATAGTCAGTGCGCTGGCTAGGACCAGCACGCAGCAGGTACTCAATAAAGCGTTCAATGGCAGAATGAACAAGGAGGAACGCATTTCTATCCCGGCTCTTCCTGCCTGGCCTCTGCCCTCTGACTTCCCTTGCTTTGAGGCCATGTAACATAGTCGTAAGCCTCTTGTCCCTTGTCATGTTCCTTAGCCTCTCAGAGGGAAAGCCAGGCACTCCTTAATAATACTGCTGACAGGATGTTAGAAACTAGTTCCAAGGTCAGCCAAAAGTTGTGTATGTGCGAAAGAATATCCAAAAGCATGTCGTGAGTCTGTGTTTCTGTGTGCGCGTATGGTTTACTAAAAGGAAACTGAGAAAACCCTAAAAGATGCATGATACTCACATGCAGCCACGAAACCTACTCAAGTTGTTGTTTGGCTTCTCACACTCGATCACGCCCGTGAACATCAAAGGGTTGAATTCTGAGACCTGGAATAATAGCACACACATTAGAGCGGTGGTTCTAGATCTGAAATAATAGCACACACATTAGAGCGGTGGTTCTAGGCCTGAAATGATAGCACACACACATTAGAGCAGTGGTTATAGACCTGAAATAATAGTGCACACATTAGAGCAGTGGTTCTAGCCCTGAAATAATAGCACACACACACAATAGAGCAGTGGTTCTAGCCCTGAAATAATAGCACACACAATAGAGCGGTGGTTCTAAACCTGAAATAATAGTGCACACACATTAGAGCAGTGGTTCTAGGCCTTTCTAATACTGGGACCCTTTAAGACAGTTCTTCATGTTGTGCTATTGCCCCAACCACAAAATTATTTTTGTTGCTACTTCATAATTGCAATCTTGCTATTGTTATGAACCTTAATGTAAATATCTGTGTTGTCCAATGGTATTAAGTGATCCCTGTGAAAGGGCCATTTGACCCCCAAGGGATAACGATCCACAGGTTGAGAACTGCTGCATTAGAGAAACCTAGGCTCTGGTCATTCTGATAAAGGCTCCTGTTATCTGTCTCACACTCATGGTAGATTCTGGCTGAGTCTCTGCAGAATGCCATATACTCTACAGAATGTCCAGAACTTAATGAATGCTGTCTCATTTTCATAATGAACAATAACTAATTGTTTTACCTACGAACAGCAACTAACAGATTTGTACTGGTTAGTGAGATGAAATAATTAGTTCTAAAGCAAAATCAGAGATTGATGTAATAGCAAAGGAGGCACCAGCTAAGAAAAAGGGATGAAGTGGGGTTTCTTGATGCATATCAGCTCCCTTCTATGTCTCCATAGCAATTTAGAAAAGCAATTCCTCTTTGAAAATAGGAATTTGTGCTAAAATCTCATTTCCTTGAAGTTCTTTAAAGATTCTTCACTGACCTTTGATGGAAAGAATTTAAATAGCCAAGTGTGAGCCAATAGTCCAGCAATTTCATTGTGATTCTGCTCAAAAAGAAATGACAGTTCACTGTAAAGAGGTGTCTAGATAGATGTTTAGATGGATGCTAACGGCGACTAGCTCCTCTAAAGAGGTCAGAAGGAAAGGAAGGGACAAGACAATAAAGAAGAAAAATGGAGTAAGCAAGCCTTAAAGAGCCCAGTGAAACCGGGGAATTTCTTCTTTCTTTTTCTTTTATTTTTTTTTTTTAAACCAGCCTTCTGGTCATGTTCATTGGATTATCTCTGTCAAGTGTCACAAACCAATAAACCGCCGAGCTCTCTCTGCTCTCATATATCAATCACTGGAAAAACAGGCTGAAACACCATGGAAACATATAGATACTACTGGCATTCGTCCCGGCCGTTCATATTTGTTCGAGACCCAATCTCACCCAACGCTCGCCTGCTCTCTCCCTCGGGCTGCAGCTGTGAGAGCACCTGTTGTCCCTGCTGTTATTATTATTCGTTCTATTTGCTTGTGACTTTTCCAGCTGTAACTGAGGTGGTGGGCTCACCCCTGGTAACAGTCTGAACTCACATCCTTCACACATTGACCTCTGCAATCCTCCCAATACCACTGTGATGCTCTTGGTACTGTGTACACAAATACAGCCATAGAGGCGACTACTTAGAAGTCACTTCTTACAGTTTCCCAGTGTGTCCTGTGGGCATGTAGGACAACTCACTGGCAATGCTAGCCATGGTGCAATAGCTGATTTTGAAAGACTCAATAATTTTTTGTATTCATTTTGCAGTGCTGGGGCTCGAACCTCTGACCTTGCTTGCACTACAAGGCATTGTGCCACTTAGCTCTGCCCTTCAGTCCACAGAATGCCATTTACAGAGGCTTTTCTAAAGTCTCGGAGTCGTCATTAGTCTCTGTCCCTGATGGAAATAGCTTTGCATTCCATTTGCAGAGTAGGGCTCTGCTTCAGCGTCTAGTGTTTATTTAAAGCAGTATGCATGATGTCGAAGCCAGAGGACTGCTTTTTCCATAGCAAACAGTGGCAGAGGCAGCGTATGAGACGGCCATGAAGGGCGTGGCCTTGGCAAAACACCAGGAGGATTTTTGGCATCCAAGGCAGGTGTGACTTAAAATATTCCATCTCTGTTTATCATTCCTTCTCGCTAAGAAAAATGTAATACGCACAGCTTGGAAACAGTGGGGTGTTCCATCCCTGGGGCCTCATCACTGCATCTGTAATGTTCTGCTCCAGCTGTGTGCCTTGGGAAACATGCATGCCCAGAGCACGGACATCTGACTTCATTCAGAACTGGGGAAGACTTTTAGAACTGGAGGAATCTTCAGAGTGCGTTCCAGGCTGAACCGTACCCTTGTGCACAGAATGCAGCTGTTGGGGCCAGAACCTCCAGGAATACAGGATGTGCTTGTGTTTAGAGACAGAACCTTCAGAGAACTAAGCTAAAGAGAGGCCATGAGCACAGGGTTAGCCCAGCAAGGCTGGTGTCCTTATAATCAGAAGCAGATATAACATAGGGCATGGGGTGAGGGTAGGAAGAATAACCATGAGTCTACAGGGAGGAGATGACCATCGGAGAGCTCATGGGAGACAGCAAATTGCTGACACCTTCAACACAGACTTCTGTTTCCCAGAACCATGAGGAAATAAGTATCTGTGGTTTCAATCCTCAGTCCATGGCAGCCCCAAAAAACCACACCAAGGTCACTTCCAGTTTCTCATTTAAAATCTCTTTCAGCCTTAGATTGAGCTCAGTGGAAGAGCATCTGCCCAGTAGCCCCTGTGAGAATCTGGCACACCTGCCCAGCCTCTGGGAGACCCTAGCGCACCTGCCCAGCCTCTGGGAGACCCTAGCGCACCTGCCCAGCCTCTGGGAGACCCTAGCGCACCTGCCCAGCCTCTGGGAGACCCTAACACACCTGTCCAGCCTCTGGGAGACCCTAGTGCTTCTGCCCAGCCTTTGTGAAACCCTAGTGCACCTGCCTAGCCTCTGGGAGACCCTAGCACACTTGTCCAGCCTCTGGGAGACGCTAGCACACCTGCCCAGCATCTGGGAGACCCTAGCACACCTGTCCAGCCTCTGGGAGACCCTAGTGCACCTGCCCAGCCTCTGGGAGACCCTAGAGCACCTGCCCAGCCTCTGGGAGACCCTAGCACACCTGCCCAGCCTCTGGGAGACCCTAGCACACCTATCTAGCCTCTGGGAGACCCTAGTGTGACTGCCCAGCCTCTGAGAGACCCTAGGTGCCTATCCAGCCAGCATATGTGAGTATGTAGTTATTTCTGCCTGAATCTCCCCTTTTTGCTTTTTGTTTTTAATTAGTTTTGTTTGCTTTCAATTTTCTTCTAGGAACTGAGCCCAAAGCCTTGATTACGCTAAGCACCTGCTCTGTTCTAAGCCACACTCACAGCCAGGAAAAATTAATTTTGAAAGTTCCATCATTTTCCAGCAGGGTCACATAATCATCCCCCCCCCCCGCAGTAACACGCATTTGATAACACAAATGTCACGTATTGTGCTATGTGCTGCACTCTTGTATAACTCTGCTAGTGGAGATTTTTAAAGTATATTTCATTTTTAATTACGTGTCCCTATGTGGCTGTTATACTTAGGAGTACAAGTACCCTCCCATGCCAGAAGAGGGCTTCAGAGCTTTTAGAGCTGGAGTTACAGCCTAATGTAGGTTTTAAGAGCTGGACTTGGGTCTTCAACAAGAGCAGTGCATGTTCTAAACAGCTAAGCTTCCCCCTCCAGTCCTCTCAGTTTTGTACACTGCTTAGAATTTGTGGTCCTTAAGTGTGATGACAAAGTTCACACAGTCCTTGCAGTGACTGGAGCTGCCTTGGCTTATGAGACACCCAGCTTCAGCAGAGATGGGCACTCACTGAACATCGATGCTGCTATAACATGAGACCATGCTACACCTACTACAGCAGAAGCTGGCAGTAGATTCTATGAGATTCCCTAACAGAAGGAAGCTGCTTGTGATGGAGCCTCACTACCAGAGAAGCAGTGCCATCTATAAGAGTGATGCTCACGTGTGCAGGCCAGCCTTGCATTGAAGCTGCAGTCTTGTGCAGTTTGGCCACAAGTTGCCAATATTCTGGGATTAAATGCAGCTGATTCAGGGAGAGCTCGCCTACTGCATAGATACTACTTAGCTCACTGGCTGTCTAATGCTCCAAGTGCCTGTTGCTCTTCAGCTAGCTCTGAGGTTTCAGTGTGTAAGAAAACACAGGTGACCTTATTGGTTGGAAAGAAAGAGGCAGCCTGGTGGTCCAGCTGGGGTCCCAGCAGCCCTCCCCTTAAACTTGCAATTCTGCTAGAAACTCCATAAGCCAAGTCATTAAAGTAGGTGATGCTCAGGGACACAGAAAGCCCCAAAGCAGGGTGTCCCCTCATACTCCCCCACCTCCCTCCAGGTAGACCAGATGTCTATGCCGATGCCTTGGCCCCTGTTGATCACACAAGGAGGCAAACCATTGAGGGCATTACTGCAGGAATTAGTTGAATGAATTCCACTACTCACAGATGCAAATCTGTTGCCAGGCCTGAAGTGGAAATGGCTGGAATGGGTTGGGGGGTTTTATCTCAGGTGTTTATCTCAGGCTTCATTCACACACAGTCAACCAACCACAGCCCAGACAGAACTGAAAATATACAGAAAAAACTACACCTGGACAGTCCTTTTCTGCCACTGTCCCCTAACCAATGCAGCATAACCATTTATAGAATGCTCACACTTTATTAAACCTTATGTTACCTAGAGATGATTTAAAGTAATCAGTAATGTATACTGTGTATATACTACACATCATATCCTTTACATATACTGTATAAACGTGTGCTATTTCTCACAAGGGACATGAGCGTCTGCAGTTTTGTTTTGTTTTTTTTTTTTTACCTCCGCATATGGCTGGGGAATCGTGGAACCAATTCCCACAGACACCAAAGTAGGAAGGCATTTCACACTTGCCTTAATCAGATTCCTCCCAATTAGTCCATGAAAGCAAAGCAGATTTCCTGCATCTCACAGCAGTAGCAGTGACATCTGAAAGGACATTTCCAGTTCATGGAAGTGTAATGGGACAGTCTATGGTGTCAGCTGACGAGGGAGGTGGGGCCAGTCTATGGTGTCAGCTGACGAGGGAGGCGGGGCCAGGCTATGGTGTCAGCTGATGAGGGAGGCGGGGCCAGGCTATGGTGTCAGCTGATGAGGGAGGCGGACCAGATAGGTGCACACTGTGGGCCTCTGCAGGCTGCACTAACTGTTAGAAATCCTGTCTAATTCCATAGAATAGAGAGTGAAACCTCCTGCCATTGTCTTTTCATGACATTGGCCCTGAGGGGCCTGCAGAAAGGACGTGCTGCAAGATTTGGCTAGCAGAAGGGAAAACCCTTCTATCTGCTGCATCTGGGCCCTATCCTGAAAACGGCCTCTGTGTCATTTATCACCATTCTCTGAGGCCGAAAGCAACTTTAGGTTCTTCCTCTACCACCAGTTTTTTTATTTTTGTTTTGTTTTAATATTATGTAATCTTATTCACGTGCTTTGACCAGGAGGTTCTAACTTGCCAACATCTCTAACTATACATTAGCATTTTCATGGCTCACCTAGATATTGTAAAAATTACGATTGTGCTTTTAGACTTTTAATGTATATGAATAATCCATCTATGTTCCATTTGAGTGTGAGGTAGCTGAGGATTCCAGGAGAGGTATTACGATACTGAGGAACTGACAACTTTGAGTCTAAGTGTAGGAATGGAAGATTGAACAGCAGGTGCTGAGCCACCTCTCCCACCCTGAACCAAAACTTCACATATTAAAAACAGAAGCAACATGGCTAACTCTTTTTATGAGGCTACAATTACCTTGATACCCAAACCACACAAAGACATTACTAAGAAAGAGTATTACAGGTCAATTTTACTCATGAACAATATGCAAAAATACTCAATAAAATACTGGCAAACCAAGTCCAAGAACACATCAGAAAAATCGTCCACCATGATCAAGTCGGCTTCATCCCAGAGATGCAGAGATGGTTCAATATATGAAAATGTGTCAATGTAATCCTCCATATAAACAAACATGAAAAAAAAAACCCACATGATAATCTCACTAGATGCTGACGAAGTCATCGACAAAATGGAGAGATATACAAAGTTGATTCCACTGAAATCAGAAACAAGACAAGGTTGTCCACTCTCTCCATATCTATTTAATATAGTACTTGAGGTTCTAACTAGAGCAATAAGACAACAAAAGAAGATCAAGGGTATAGAAACCAGAAAAGAAGAAGTCAAACTCTCACTATTTGCTGATAATATGATAGTTTACATATGTGACCCCAAAAATTCTATCAGATTCAAAACATTGCTCATCAAAAATTCAGCAAAATTCTTCATAGACCTCGAAAGAACAGTACTCAACCACATATGGAAAAGCAAAAAATCCAGGATGTCCAAAACAATCTGTACAATAAAAGAACTTCTGGAGGCACCACAATCCCTGACTTCAAACTACTACAGAACTATAGTACTGAAAACAGCCTGGCATTGGCATAAAAACAGACAGGAGGACCAATGGAACCAAATCGAAAACCCGGATATCAATCCACACACCTACGAACACCTGATTTTTGACAAAGAAGCAAAAAATATCAAATGGAAAAAAAGAAAGCATATTTAACAAGTGGTGCTAGCATAACTGCATATCAACATGTAGAAGAATGAAAATAGAACCATCTCTATCACTATGCACACAACTCAAATCCAAACGGATCAAACACCTCAACATAAAGCCAACCACACTGAGGCTCATAGAAGAGAAAGTGGGAAGTACACTTGAACACATTGGCACAGGAGACCACTTCCTAAATATAGCCCCAGCAGCACAGACACTGAGAGAAACAATTAATAAATGGGACCTCCTGAAACTGAGGAGCTTCTACCACCAGACTTAATGCCACCTCTGAATATCTCCCAGATGTTCACTCCTGGTACAAGGCCTCTGCCTGGCTTCCTGCATTATTAGGTCTTACCACTGGCCACAGGATTGGTTGGGCCAGGCTAGCCTGATCGCAGAAGTATTTTTCTGCTATCTTACAGAAACCAAAATACATTCCAACAGAGTGGTGATGCTCTGCCTGCCTGCCAGGCCCTCACTCCTGCCTCAGGGACAAGGGATAGCCTTGCCGTCCTTGTCTCCTTGTGGCATTTCCTTAGTCCTCCCTCTGCTAAGTTGTTAGCTTCCCTGACACTTAGGTTGCTGTCTTTTCAGAAGCCTACGATAGCATCCTGTAGACCGTAGGCCTCCTGCTTCACTGGAAAAGGCTGAGAAGACCCGTGTCTCCTTCACTAGACCACAGGTCCCCTGAGAAAGGAACTCTGTACCCTGTGGGCCAGCAGAGAGTGTGGTGTGCAGACATGGTCAAGAGGTAATGCTTGCTTATTCTAGAAAGAGCTCATGTACCATACACTTCCGCATTATTCCAAAGCTCTGTCCTGGACTCATAGGGGGTCGGGGGTAGAACCCCCAAACAGTCAACAGGCTCTGTCTGGCTCTGGGGAAGGTGTGACTGCCTGAGAGGCTATGAGCTCTTCCCCAGCGTTCCAAATACCAGTATGTTTCATCTCCCAAAAACGTAAGCTGATTTCTCCACAGCCTCTAATCTCGTTCTGGATCTCTTGACAGTGTGTGAAAAGTACTCGACTAATTTAGACGAACATTTTAACCCAAATTGATGGAGTAATTACCCCACTCTAGCTCTGCACTTGGAATCCAATCTGTGTTCCACACAAGCCTGGCGGTGCTGTGGGAATTCACAGGAGGCTGGAGCTCCAATACAGATGAGGAAGGGAACTTCCCTGCCAGCATTGTTTTGACAAGTCTAAAGTCTCCAACTTCTTAAGGAAGTCGTCTGTCCGGTCTACTGTGGTGCCGCTGGCATGCAGTGGAGATTCAACCCCATTGGTTAAGTAAATACATGTTCAAATGGTATGTACCTTGCTGGGGGGTACACTATTTCAAACATATAAGGAAGAAAGTCAGTGATCATTTTCCAATCAGCTTCGTAGATTCAGTATTTACACTAACAGCTTCTGCCCAGATGCAACTATTAAACAGGCCCCATTTCAATTCAAGGTACAACAACAGTTTTTTGGGATTGTGCTATTTAACGTCCTTGAACACACTCACTGGCAGGGCAGTCTCACCAAGCTGGCAGGTAACCCGGTATGTGACAGTTCTGTGTGTGTCTCACCATTTCCTGACATCACTGTTTCCAGGGCAACAGAGCAGAGACTGAGAACAGCTCAGGACACCCATGACTTTCTTCAGGAACAACTTCACAGGTGTCTGTACCATAGATGGCTTCCACGAAGCCCAACACTCCTGACAGGGCTTGGGGAAGGCATTCTGGGATATTGCACTTCTCTCTTCCTACTGCAAATCTTCTTATACACCCAAGCATTAGAGACTAAAGGGACATTTCTCTGAGAGTAGAAAGCCAGCTTTTCCGTCCCTAATTCTGTTCCGAGTATGTAAGAGCCTTTTCCTCCCAGCTCCCCCCAGCTTTTCATCCTTTGTTCGCTGCCCCCCCCCACCCCGTCTGCTTCATTTAGATGGTGGCAGAACTCAAAAGGCTCCGAGTGCTGTGCTCGAGCCTGGATTCTCAAAATCAAAGCCTTTCTTTTCCTCTTGGCCACAAATAATTCATGCTGCTTTAGCGGACCGGTCGTCGGCCGAACCCCGCATCGCCTCTTATCAAACGTGTTTAAGTACATGGAAGACTGATTGGGCATTTAGATAGCAAGTAATGAACGCTGCTTCACACGGCACTGAAACGAGGGCTGTTCTCTAAGGGAGCTGACTTGAAAGAGCCTGGACTTACTCCAGCATGGTGCTCCACAGAACGTGTGCTGCAGCGGCGCCGCTGAGTTAAGCACGCAGCCAGGGCACAAGTCCAGGCTCCACTCGAGTGTCTGCCTCACCGCCATCGACTGCTTTGTGCCCTTTCCATCACTAACAGCGGGAGGGAGGACATGAGCAAAGTCAGGCTGAGCGCTATAAGCTGAGTGTCTCGGAGACCCCTGAGCACACAGCCTGGTGAGAGGAAAGGCAGTCCTGCTGGGAGGGGCCTGATAAACACCCATGGTTTTGGTTTAGTTTTCTTTCTTATAAGACCATGAAGAACTGTACCCCAGAGGAGAAGTGAATTGAAAGTAAGATTTCCAGCACAGTGACAGTGACAGGTACCTAGGGGTAGAAAGCAACGGAAGCCTCAGGTTTACTTTTAAGAAAGCAATAGAAAGACATTATTCTCACATAGTTTGCGGGGGAAATTAGCATGAGGGATACAAAGAGAAGGTCAGCTAAGGCATTCTTATTCTAACCTGGAGAACGATTGCATGACTAAATGGCAGCTGGAATGTGACATTCTAAGCCATAACCAGACAGCTCCTCCATCAGATTCAAAAGACAGATTAGCACTGCAAGCCTGGGCAATACAGACCAGAGCCCCAGCTCCACACAAGAGCATGCTGGGACAGAATGCTAAAGTCACACATCCCGAAGACCAACTTTAACAAAAGGTGACGAGGCATCAAGCCAGGACCCACAAAATGCAGAGCCTCAAGAGATCTGAGGTCCAGGCTTTCAGGGCCCTTTTTCCTTAGTGATCTCCAACTCCCGAAAGTAGAGAATAAAAACCTGAGTAAGACTAGTGGAACTCTTGCTATAGCCTGGCCGGGGGGGGGGGGGGGCACGTTTACTTTTGCTGTCAATGTAACAAACAGCCAAAGACTGAGCCCCAAAAAACAACACAAATCCAGCACCCTGCTGTTCTCCAAGCTGAAGAGAAGGTATGGGCTTGAAGGCAACCGAGGTTCCAGTAGATAATCAGTTCCACATTTGCCCAGCTTCAAGAAGTCAGCATCCCTGACTTCTGGCCTCCACTCAGCTTCAAAATCAACACTGAGAAGACTGAACCTTTCTTATATGGTGTCGTTTTGACAGCGTGTGGCTGCACTGAGGTCACAGGGACAATCTAGGACTACCTCTGTGTCTTGGAAGAAGTTGACTAACCATTTAATCTCATTTTCAAGTTCAATTTTCCCTGCCATTAACTCAGAATATTAAAAAGTTCAGAGGATTGGGATGTGGACATCTTTGAGAAGCCCTATTCTGCCTAGATCTGTAAAGAGAAGGCCCCGATGAACAGCCTTGGTTTTGATGAGGTCATAAAGAACTACAGCCCAGAAAAGGAGGATCTGAATGGAAGATTCTCAGCATGAAGACTGGATCCCAGTTCCCTTAGAGTACTAAGTTAATTTAGTGCAAAATGCTACACAAATAAGAGTCAACTGGGAGACCAGAAAAATCTCAAACCTGAAATTGGATTAGCGTAATTCTACATAGTGCACCCAGAGAGAGCCAAGTCCCTTCTCTCTGTAGATAAACACGCACACATATGTACGTGTATTATCAAAGTCCTCAATTTATTATAGAAATCAAGCTTCCAAGAACAGCTCAGAGGCATAATCAAAGTTAAGAGTACAGAAAAGTAGAGACGTCAACACACACACATACACACGTACACACAGTCAGTGAAAGCTGGGATAGAAATAGGAACACGACACTTTCAAATAACATTTGCTATGTTCATGCAGCCAACGGTAAACATGCAACTTTGGAAGTGCCAGCAGCGAAAGTGGGGCCACGCCGTTTGAGAGTCCCCAAATTCCAATTTAAAACTTAGGAAGCATTCATTAGATTTGAGAAATATAAAAGTCATGAACAATAACGCTCATCAGAGAAATTCATGTAGACCAAAGCATGGGATGGGGGCTGACAGGCTGGGAAGTGAGGGCAGTGTGTAATGAAGCTGGGGATTGGAGAAAAATCACACATGTGCAAGTGAGTGCCTTAAACGAAGGATGAGGCACGATGATCATACGGCACGGAAGATTCAACCTTAAATCAAGATAAATGGACAAAAAACATTCCCAGGCATGTGACGCCAGAACACTGAGGGCTGGTTAGGTTTGCGGCTCGTGACTGTGCTACCAGGAACAGGGTTTACGGTGGGAGAAGCCGTCAAAACCAGGAACAGCATTTTGAGTCTCTGTCTCGACTAGTCATAAAACAATAAAATCCTGAAAACTAAAGAAAATAAACCAAACAACCAGAAAAGGAGACAAGGCTGGGGAGATGGCTCGGAGGGCAAAGGTACTTGTAGCAAAAGCCTGGAAACCTGAGCTCCAACTCTGGAGCCGACATAAAGGTGGAAAAAGAAAAAAACAACTCCAATAAGTCATCCTCTGATCTCTACATGTGTTGTGACATACTACACTCATGCTATGCATACTACACAAATGCCATGACACACTACACACGTGCTATGACACACGCCTCCTTATCTCTTTCACACATAATGATAGTAACAGTAACACATAAAAGTACAACAGATTTCAGAAAAATTGCTACTGAGGGTTAAGACTCAAAGCACAAAAGAAAGGTGTTCAAAGAGAAGGAAAATCCGTCTTCATGGGAGAGCTAAGACACTGAAAATGAACCCAACAACAAATGGTACCTGTGGGCCACTAGGGTGCCATCTTGAGTGGACTGGTCATGTTGCCTCGAGGGCTTCCATGCAGTAAGATCACAGTGAATGAATACCTGTGCTCAGAGAGAAGGGAAAGATAGAAGGAAGTAGAGCATTCTTGCACTGTCTGGGAGAGTACAAAAAATAAATCCACATGGAAGACGGACAAGGACGAGCACGGTAATCTGCAGCGTCAGCACAAAAATGGCAGCAGCAGAACACCTGAAGGAACAATGATAAAGCGTTCGGGCCAAAGAAGGGAAGCTAGATCAGACAGGATAGACGAAAGGCGCACACTTTATTCCACATGCAAAACAAACGAAGAAACAAACAAGCCGAAAACCTATCAGTAATAAGTGATTGCAGAGGTGGCTCAGCAGTTGAGAGCACTTGCTGCTCTTTTAGGGGACCCAGGCTCAGCTCCCAGCACCTCCTTGGCAGATGGCATGTATCAATAGTGCCAGAGGATCTGATGCCCTCTTCTGGCCTGGTGAGGGCACCCCGCAAATGTAAATCATGTCATAATCTTAAACAATATATCATTAATAAGTTTTTAAATAGTCAAATTAAGATATTTTCATGGACACGCAAAGATTGTCAGACTGAAATTTGTTTTAAAAACCCAATAATATGTTTTTTGAAAATAAAGGAAAACATCAAAAGCATACAGATACCAGAAAACAAGGTGAAAGGCATAGAAGGTAGGTAGAAGATAGATGATAGATAGATAGATAGATAGATAGATAGATAGATAGATAGATAGATGATACATAGATAGATAGATAGACAGACAGACAGACAGACAGACAGACAGATAGCTGACACAGGGTAACGGAGAGAAAGTCAGTGTATCTGCACCAATATCAGACACTATTTAGAATCGAAAGGCATTTCCATGTTTAACACACAGTATGTGTCTGAAATGGCGACAGCTCAGTTAGGACAGTAAAGTTCTAGATTTACATAAAGTAAAGAAATCATATACCCTCAGTGTTACACACAAAGGAAAGCAAAGGGCAGTGTAAACCAGTCCACTAAAACCAGCTCTGACTCAGATGGTTTCACCGGCGAAGTCACCAAGGAATGTGGAGGAGGAACCACACTCCTTCCAACAAGAACCAAGACTTCGTAAAGCTGACACCTGCTTGCACCCTCTCCATAGAAAGTGACATGCGGTCTTAGGGTTTGTGGTGCTGTGAGGAGACACCGTGACCACAACAACTACTCTAAAGGAAAACATGTACTTGTGGTGGTTTGCTTACAGTTGAGAGGTTCGGGCTATCCCTCATCATGGTACAGGCAGACACGGTGCTGGAGGGGTAGCTGAGAATTCTACAGCTTGTGAAGGCAACAGGAAGTGGCCAGTCTCACTGGACATGGCTTCAGCATATATGAGACCTCAAAGTCCACCTCCACACTGACACACTTCCTCCAACAAGACCACACCTATTCCAGCAAGGCCACACCTCCTAATAGTGCCACTCCCTTTGGGGGCCATTTTCTTTGAAACCACCATACATGCCTTTCTAACTATTGAAAATAAATCCTTAATGTGGACACACTGAACCCAGCTCAAATATAAAGATATAGAGATATATTATTTTTATCTATTTCTATATATATTATATGCATACTACTATAATATACATTATATATTAATCTAGGAAAGAGACCCATTCCAGGAGTTCAGTGTCAATTTAGCAAGAGCTGAATCAGTATCGCTTCATTGACATGGGAGAGAAATCCTGACATCTCAGCTGAAGCAGAAAATGTAGAAATTGAAGGATACAGTTCAACTCCAACTCACTCTATGTTATCAGAATAAGAACAAACAGCTTGTTATCTTGTAAAAATATTCACCAGCAGGCCAATCTAATCTCAATGTCACGGTACAAAGCTCAGTTTCCCTTTGAAAGTTGCGCTTCAGATTTTCAGCTTTAACACGGGACAACATACCCTCACAACTGTCGTGATCTTCACTTTTAGAACAATCTTCGTTGACACACTCAACAATTTATTTAAAAATAAGCCTCAGATGACTTTGCTCAATCACGAGATAATGTGAGATTCTGAGCACATTTGAGCTCGGCCAAGGTCAGCCATGATATCCTGAGGGTTAGGTTATTATGCAGCCTAGACTTAAGATATGTTTAACTTACAGGAAGCCTATTAGAACATAACCCCATCAAAAGTTGGGAAGCATCTACATTTTTGTCTGACATTTGTCATCTCAGTCTCTGGGGTCAGCCTGCCTCCTGCCACTAATCCTACTAGCAGACACCTGTGCCCTAAGTTTCAAGATTCCCCACTCCTGACAGAAGATGCTTTTCCTGAAGAAGCTGCCTTTAAACGCACTCAGCTAGACAGTTCAGAGTTGTCTATGCACCAGAAATGAACAATCTGGAAAGGAAACGGAGACAAGGTACCAATTTAAAATAACATTGGAAATGGGGCTGGAGAGATGGCTCAGAGGTTAAGAGCACTGACTGCTCTTCCGGAGGTCCTGAGTTCAATTCCCAGCAAACACATGGTGGCTCACAACCATCTGTAATGAGATCTGGTGCCCTCTTCTGGCCTTCGGGCATACATGAAGGCTGAACACTGTGTACATAATAAATAAATCCTAAATAATAATAATAATAATAATAACATTGGAAAGAGTGATATCACTGAGAATCAGTTGACTCAAGGGAGTGAAGTGGTTGAATACTGAAGGCCATAAACGTCAGTGGAAGAAAGGATGGAAGTCACAGGTAAATGAAAACACGGCCTGCTTTTCTGGGCGGCATGACTTAAAACTGTGATGGTGCCTTTACTGCCTGTGGTGATCTATAGGGAAGCCTCTAGACAAGCCAGAAAGGCATCATCTAGACTAAATAATGGAGGTGAGAAGACACACTAGAGCTGTTGGCAGCACCGCTCCAAAGGCTGGATGCCTGGACTGATAAAAAGAAGCCAGCGCCAAGTAGTGGCTTATGCCTTTAATCCCAGCACTCAGGAGGAAGAGGCAGACGGATCTCTGTGAGTTTGAGGTCATCTCTGGTCTGCAGAGTGAGTTCCAGAACAGCCAGAGTTACAGAAAAAGACCCAATCTCAAGGGAGAAAAAAAAAGAAAAAAAGAGCAAGCATGCTGAGCACCGGCATCCCCCATTGTCTGTTTTCTGACTATGGGTGTCATGTGCCCAGTTGCCGGAAGCTCCCGCTGCCATGACGGACTGACCTTTCGAACTGTGAGCCAAAATACACCCCTACTTCCTTAAGTTGCTTCTGTTCGGACATTTTTCCCCCACAACAGAAAAAGTAACAAGGCATTATTCAAATACCTCTCCAGATACAGCGCAAACTGTCATGATGTCATAGGAGTTTTGTTTTCTGTTTTCCCAGAAGTGAAAAGGCCAATCCTCACATTGATGTAGAAATGTGGGGATGACAGACAGAAGAGAAAAGCTGACTTCAAAATTTACTCCAAAGAACCACAGTAAACAACGCACTGTGGCATTGCCCCAAGGCCAGACTTTAGCCCAGCAAACCAAACCAAGCAGGACCTCCTTGCACACGTCACAGTCAGATAATCTTTGAGACTGGCATCGAGTCTGTGAATGGGGAAAAAACAGCTCAACAAAATTCGGCCGGGTCAACTGAGTTTCTACACATGAAAGAATATTTGCTCAGCATTGAGGAGGCAGAGGCACAGGTCACTATAAACTCAAGGTCGTCCAGATATGCAGTGAGTTCCGGGCCAGTGCTTCATACTGAAACCCTGTCTCAAATAAAAGAAATCAAGGAATTGGGTAGATGACCTTGTCTGAAAAGATCAAACAGAGAGTGATTTAGGAAGATGCTCAGGATCTACCTCTCGGGTACACAGGCACACACATCAGCATGAACACACACATAGACTACACACAAAAGCAAACAATGTACTGTACTTGGAGCTCCGCATCACACACATACAAACAATAATTCAATGTGGATCGGTGATCTAAATATGCGTTAAAACCACAGAACTATTAGTAGCATATTTGCCACTATTCCTGAAATATGTTATAATAGTCTCTAAATGTAACACAAAATGCACAATCAACAAATGGGCAAAAGGACTTGGTGAACGCAAAGAACATTGGTCCATGAAGGGATGCTGTCATCAGAATGAAGAGAATTGTTCAGGACAATATCTGGGTATATAGACAGAAGACTGTAGTCACATGTCTGGTAAGAATCGACAAAAAAAAAAAAAAAAAAAAAAAAAAAGTCAGTGGGAACAAAACCAACTGGGTGTCCCACACCTTTAATCCTTCAAGAGGCAGGAGGATAGCTGTAAGTTCAAAAAAAAAAAAAAAAAAAAGCAAACCAAGAGTAAAGAATTAGAAAGAGCAAGTAGGCAAAACTCAACTGGCTGCACCCAGCATTGGGAGAACAGAAATCGCTAGTTAAATCTCTCATCTGTGAGAACAGCTCCCACAAGAGTAAAGTCAGTGTCTGCAGGGAAGTGGAGAAAGTTGAGCTTCTGGGGCATCACAAATGAGAGTAAACAGGCAATTGTCAAAGGCTCAACATAGAATCACACATGACGTAGCTGTTCTACTCCGAGTAACCCAAAAGGTATTGAAAGCAGGAACTGGCTGAAGTCCTTCCGTGGGGTGAGTACTCACAAGATGATGCTAGGGAGAGCCCAGAGGAAGTGGGACAGGAAAGACAAGGTTCTGATGGAAGACCCAGCCCACGTGGAGCATATACAAAGCAGAACAGGAGTGAGTGGGGCTTACTGGGACTCAGGGAAAGCTCGAGGAAGAGAGATACCTGGGCCTTCCTTCCCTGAGAGAGAACCTGAAGAGGTGTCCAAGCTGGCAAAATCCAATTTCTACCCTGAGTCTCTGTAGATGGAGCGGCGGGCTGCATTCCAGCCTCCTGCCTCCCCCGCCGGCTAGCTTTACCCAAAATAATTACACGGAAACTGTATTCTTTTAAACACTGCTTAGTCCATTAGCTCTAGCCTCTTACTGGCTAATTCTCACATCTTGATTAACCCATTTCTAATAATCTGTGTAGCAACACAAGGTGGTGGCTTACCAGGAAGGATCTTAACCTGCGTCCATCTTGGAGAGGAAAACTATGGCGACTGCTCATTTCCCTTCTTCCCAGCATTCTGTTCTGTCTACTCCGCCTATCTAAGCTGCTGTCCTATCGAAGGCCAAGCAGTTTCTTTATTAATTAACCAACGAAAGCAACAGATAGACAGATGACCCACCTACATCAAGTCTCTCCTTCCCCAGGAAGCTCGACGTAGGAGGCTGCTATGAGGAAAAGAACATGCTGTTGGCTGTGACTCTCTCACAAGTGGACCATAGAGTCGTGTGTGTTGTCTGCATTTGTAATATAGAGCTGTTCACAAGCCCACACCTGCCAGTCTGCTAAGGGCAAAATTAGAGGCAGGTGGAGAGCACATAGTGGTCAGGGAGGGAGGTTAGAAGGTTGTGGCGAGTGGGCGCAGTCACGCGCTCACTCTGCTTCTTCCTCCCTCACACCATCCACTGCAAAGGTCTGCCTTTGCTCAGAAAGTCTACCACAGAGCAGAGGAGGCCGGAGGGGACTCAGGAGGCCTTGTCCATTCATAACAAAAGTCCTGGATCTGGGGAATGAGAAGTGAGTTGGCCGCAATCTCAGAGCCACGGTGCAACCAGGCTTCAGCCCCATGCACTAGGCTTGCTGCCTGGCTCCCCTCCTCCTCGTCAGTGCACCATCCCACCCTTCTCCACGCCTGCTCCATTTGGGGTCCATTGTTGCGAGCACAGCTGGGAACACGGTGGCCCTCGAAAGACATCTGGCAGAATGGTCCTCCCACCAGAGCCCTCAGCTGGAGTTTCAGAACCACTCCGCCTCTTTGAACTTCTTCCAGTGTCTCCAAGAAAACATGACTGGACAGCAATCACATACATGTGAGGATTAAGCGCATGAGTACGCTTGAGTGGATGCCCAAATCAAACGCCAGTGTCATGTGTGCCAGTCCTCTCTAAGGAAACGAGATGGAATGTTGGCTCCCAGCTAGCAATGAGGACACAGCAACACAGCCAAAACTGATGCTGCGCCCTCAGCCAAAAGATGATTTACTCCAGCAAACAGGTTCCTTCGACTTCATAGAATACAGTCGGACAGCAATGAACTCTTTCTACATGAATCAATTAATAAGACAAATAAATCACTCCTAAGACACTTATATAGAAAGACAGCTTTCAAAGCTTATTTATACAAAGCTTTTCAAAAAAGCACACTTTTGTAAAAAACCGTTTAGGTGTGTGTTTTTCTTTCTTTTCTTTTTCAACAAAAGTGTCTTAGTGAATTATGGGAAGAGCAGGAAGTCAAGGAGGACCAGCGGGTTGATGTTTCTCTAGTGTCTAGTAAACACAGCAATAAACATGGACCTTTATGTCCAGGTGGAACCCACCTCTGTCAACACAACCCTCACTGCAAAGATCCTGTCCTGCCCTATGCACAGGAGCTAAGACACTTCCGGATTCCTAAACAAGGGACCAGTGTGATTCACCCATCTCCTGCTCCAAAGGCCTAGTGAGCAAGGACCCACAGCCCTGGCCAGGTCTCACCGGATACTGAGACTTTGGGGATTCTGCATTTGCTTCTTGAACAGAATCCCTGTGTCCCAGCACCTGCCCCACACAGACAGTAACAGGGTAGATTCTTTTTACTTCTATCTCTTAAGTGTATTTTGCAGCTGTCAGTGGGCAGCTACCTTTTCAAAGAGCCTCTTTATGACAGGTGCTGTGCTAAGGGTGGGTGACAAAACAGGACACCCCTATTTTGAAGGTATTAAAACAGAGGCCTGGGGAAATCAAATAACTTCTCTAGATTGCATCACAGCCAGTGCAGGGAGACAGATTCCACACTTTACTCCGACGGCCGTACCAGCACACCTGTCTTCAAGAGCCTCTCAGCCAGGCTCCTCCTTAAGCTCTGTCAAGACCTTCCTTCAGAAAGTCAGGCAGCCTGGGGCCACACAAGATGTAGCTTTACATGCACACCCTAAAGGCTGGGGCTGCAGTGGCTCCAGTCCACCGGCCCAGCTCCTCCATCCTAAGAACATGCGGTTTTCTTCTGTCAACTCTCAAAAGGGGAGTTGAGTGTCCAGTGCTAAGCACTGAAGGCACAGACATTCGCTGCGTCCAGAAGGAAACTCTGTGGTGTAAGGGTAGCCAGGAGCACCAGGCCTTTAGTTTCTACTGTTCAGGTCTCAGCAACATCAGCAGGCTCTGGTCTGAATCAGTTCTGCCTACCAGCTCAGGTTTCTTACCTCCGGCCAAACAGGGTTTGGCCTTTGGTTTCTGTTTTTCGGGTTTCAATGACAGGGCCGGACACTCCAAAGCATTCCATGAATCTGAGAGAGCGGAGACGCCTCATGGAGCTGCATGTGGATACTCTGGCCTGATTCCAGATGCTTCTCGTAGCTACCACGTCCTCTGCTCTGTCCACTCCTCAGGCTAGAGAAAGGTGGGAAGTGAAACACACAGCAAGGGTCGTCGTCCACACCTCGGCCACACCTCTATTGGTGACACAGTGCAATACAGTTCTTGCTCACTGTGGGGCCCAGGTGATCTCTTGGCTGAGAGGCAGCTACTTACCATCCTGGTCTGCCCAACTGATACCTCATCGACCTCTCCTGAATATGTATTGTGCTGTGAACAGGCCACAAGGGAAACCTCAACTATCTAACCCTCTTCAACCTCTGGGGGTTCCTCTAATGGCTCCTGTCCCATGGGGTAACCTTGTTTAACTGATAACTATGTATCCCAATGGAAGGCCTTCTCCCCACATCCGTCAGGGAACCAGACTCCTGGAACCCAGGCCTCCCTATTCTGCAACCCTGGAGCTCCAGTCTGTGCACTCAGCTCCGAAAGGCTCACACTGCTTCTGCCAAACCACTGCGAGCGCAGCCAGGTTGGGGACCAGAGCCGCCAGTTAGTGAGGTACCAAGTTACACTGCACTGATCATAGAAAGTCTTCTAGAAATAATCTACTGAGGGTCTTGCCAATATTCTAAATTATTGGAAACACTTCCTCACATCAGTGGCCCCGAAGTAAGCCCCATATGTGTGTGTTTGTGGATGAAGATATGGATATGTGTAGACACTTTGCTCGTCCTGGATTCCTGGCATGCACAGCTCCCTTAGAAAGGCTGTTCTGCTCCGCAGCGTATGGCAATCCGATTTGTGCGTAGTAAACCAATCACCTTCCACCTGTCCTGGGCTAGAGAGAGCCCTTCCTCTATCTCATCGGGGAGCTCTGTCCACCGAAGCTCTTGAGCCAGAGTTCCAAGGTCAAAGCTATTATTCGAGCATGACATTCTGGCCGCAGCTGCTGGAAAGCATGGGCTGACTGTAGAGACTGGATGCCATGATGTACCTACCCACTCTTGAGAAGGTGACGGAGGAGCCAGGCCAGGCTCTGTGTGTTCAAAGTGCAGGACAGACTGGAGATAGCACATAAATATGTATAAAGAAATAACACAGATAGAGAGCAGAAGGCACACGCGGTGAGAGACCTTGAAGCCTCAGAGCTCCCTATGTGACCATGCTTGGGTTCCCCAAGTGACTATAAGTGCCACTTGAGCGCTGTAAATCCAGCCCCTAGCTTGCAAGACAAGGAAGCAAACACCAACAGCCTCAAGCATGGACCCTTTAGAACTCAGGGCATAACCCATCTCGAACTAGTGCATCGAAGGTCCATTCCTGTTGACTTACAAAGAGCTAGAGGGGCTCCTACATGGAGTCAAGGAGCTTCCTGGGGTCGGCAGGCTCTGATTTCACTAGCCGTAGCCAGTGTGTACCTACAGCAAAAAGTAGCCACTCTTACAGGCAAGATGACCCTGAGCACAAGAGGCTCAGGTGGGACTCCAGATGCAGGAGCTAGCTTGGTTGTGAAGGGACCAGGTCGTTAAAGGATGCTGTCTGTCAAGGATAGCCCAGTGTCAGCACGAAACCCTTCCCAGCTGCCCTGCCATAGTTAACAGTGGACACTGGGGGAATGGTACAAGCAGAGGAAAATCGTTCCCTTTGTTGAAAACAATTCTCACGCTTCTTAATGCCCTTATTTCACAAATGTGGATTTATAAACACAGGCTTTTAACGGGGCCATGGGGCAGGGTCCTACGGCACAGATGTACCCATTCCTCGAGCCCAGCAACACCTTGCCTACCTCCAACGCCAGGTCAGGATTCTACTGACGCTCAGCAGATTTTTTCGTTTGCTATTTTTTCATTAACTGTGGGAACGAAGCAAGCCAAGGCCTGGCTCTTTCTGTAATGTAAAACAAACACCAACTAGGAAAACACAAGACACCTCCTCCAATGGAAATTAGGGCTCCTTTGAGAAAATTCTACGATCAAAAGTAGATTTTTAGCCAGAGTTTGAACGGCTTTCTTTCACTATTTCTACAGAAAATATCTGATGAAAAAGAATGTCTTCTGGCTACTAATAGCTTTATTTATACATTTGACACACATGTATGTGCATGTATAAGTGAATGTATAATGTATGTATAAGTGTATGTCTAATATATATACACTATATTGTATATATTAACGCAGTAAAATCCCAGTTCATTCTGATGTCCTATCATTCATAGATTTAGAACTAGCACCATACACTGCCAATCAACTTTCTGGGAGACTGCAGCCATCTCTTTCAATGCCAAGGTTCTCCTCTTCTGTTACTGAAATTTCCAGCCAGAAATTCATCAAGAAAAACTGACCTCCTTGGAGAGCACAGCATGTTGGAATGAACTCCGAGAGTTTGTGGAACTGACCACCGCAACAGCGCACAGTGTCTACATGCACAGAGTCAAGTTCTCTCTGCAAACACACTGTGACAGTGGAGTTCCGCCTCTTTCAAAGGCCTAGGGAGAAGCGACAACCATGATAAGGAACAATGCTTTGAAGGACTGAATGAGTTCAAAGGAAGCATTAGAGTGGGCCCAGACCCACTATGACTGCTGTCCTTATAAAGAGAAGAGATGAGGTCACAGACGAAAAGCCCCATGAAGACACAGAGAGGAAGTAGCTACCCCCAAGCAGAAAAGAGAACCTCACAAGGAGTCAGTCCTACCAAGGGTGGATCTTGACCCCTGACTTCTGGTCTCCAAAGCTGTGAAAAAACAGCTAAGGTTTAAGTTCTAGAATGTGTCATTGTTGGCTTTGGTAGCCTGAGTAGACGTGGGTAGGAGATTTCAGCCACTCCACCCATGACTCCAGCTACGATAGATCATAGAGCTTGCAGCTAACACATGCCGGCAGGTGTCTCTACTCCCAGACTCCTCCAGACCGAAGCTGAAAATGAACAGAGATGGGTCCTGCGGTCTGGAAGCTGGGGTGAGCCGAGAGTATCATCAACACCGTCACACTGGGCATCTTTTCTCCTCTGTTCCTCAGAGTGTCTTGGACTTTTTGTGTGCCTAGTCTACGTTGGAAGGGTAAGCACCACGCAGGTTCCACGAGGACACAGTTTTGAAATACCTGATACGTCAGGAAAGCACAGTCTTGTTTTCACCAGAGTAAAACCCCAGCAAAACTGTGCCCTTACAGGACAAGAAGACAAATCCTCTCTTTGAGCTGTTGAGAACTGCTGGAGGTGGCACCATCTCTGACCTCAAATTCTACTCCAGAACTATACTGATAAAACCAGCATGGTATTGATATAAAAATACACATTGATCAATAGAATTGAATTGAAGGCCCAGACATAGTTCCACACACCTACAGACACCCCCTTTTTGATGAAGAAGTCAGAAATACTGAAAAAACAACAGCAACAGCACTTTCAACAAATAGTTCTGGTCAAACTAGATGAAACTGGATGCTTGCACATAGAATAGTCCAAATAGATGCAATCTTATCACTAAACTCACTTCCAAATGGATCAGAGGCCTCATCATAAGGCCAGACACACTGAACCTGACAAAAGAGGAAGTAGAGAACAGCCTTGAACTCATCGGCCCATGAAATGACTTCCTGCACAGAACGCCAACAGCACGGGCACCAAGATCAACAATTCATGGGTCCATGAAATGGAAAAGCTCCTGCACAGCAAATGACACCATCATTCAGACAAAGGAGCAGGCTACAGAATGGGAAAACAACCAAATTTAAGAATGGTGTTCAGATCTAAACAGAGAGTTCTCAAAAGAAGAAACACAAATTACCTGAGAAGCACTTAAAGAAATGTTCAACATCTTTAGTCCTTAGGAAAATCCTATCGAAACCATTGTGAGATTCATCTTACACTGGTCAGAACGACCAAGATCAATAAAAACAAATGGCAAGTCATGCTGGTAAGAATTTGGAGTAAGGGAAATCCTTATCCACTGCTGGTGTATACCCAAAAGAGCCTCCATTTTATTACAAAGGCCCTTGCTCAACCATGTTTATTGTGGCTCTATTAATAGCCCAAAATCGGAAGCAAATAAGGTGTCCATCAATAGATGAATGAATGAAGACAATGTGGTGGTGTAGGAGGTCCTTCTGTCTTTGTGTTGCTTTCATTGGTTAATGAATAAAGTAACTGCCTTGGCCTAGTTGATAGGGCAGAACTTAGGTAGGCGGAGAAGACAGAACTGAATGCTGGGAAGAAGAAAAGTGGAGTAGGGAAGAGAGCTGCCATGGAGCCGCCAGAGTCAGACATGCTGAATCTTTTCTGGTAAGCCGCTGCCCCATGGTAATATACAAATTAATAGAAATGGGTTAAATCAATATAAGAGTTGGCCAATAAGAATTTAGAGCTAATGGGCCAAGCAGTGTTTTAATTAATACAATTTCTGTGTGGTTATTTCAGGGCTAAGCTAGCCAGGGGCTGGGACAAACAAGCAGGCCCTCTCCTCTTATAAATGTGGTCTAGTACACAAGGGGATATCACTCAGCTAAAATAAAGAAGTTCATGGGAAAATGGATGTATCTAGAAAGAAATCATCCTGAGTGAGGAAACCCAGACCCAGAAAGACAAATATGGCATGTGTTCTCTTACATGTGGTTGTCAGCTGTTGAGCCATTAATAAGTAAACGTCAATCCATATGAGCACAGAGACTAGGTAGAGAGTAAGGAACTAAAGGGGAGGCATGTATTTCATTATTGTTCTTTAGATTCCTGCTTGTTTTCTACCGAGAGATAGAAGGGGTATGGGTCTTGGGGGTGGGGGGAGCTGGGAGAAATGGAGGAAGGGGGGCCATGAGCAGAATACATTGTATGAAAAATCAGCTTTCTATCTTCTTTTTCATAATATCATCTTTTGTTTATTGGTTGCTTGTTCTCCATCCCAGCCACAGCTTCCCTCCCTCCTCTCCTTTTAGTCCTCCTCCAACTCCCCTTCCCCCCAATCCTCTCCTCTTGTGCTTCTGCTTAGGAAAAGGCAGGTTTCCCATGAGTATCAGCAAAGCATGACATATCAAGCGGCAGCAAGACTAAGTTCCTCTGCATGCATCATGGCTGGACAAGGCAACCAAGCATAAGGAGAAGAGTTCCAAAGTCAGCTGCTCTCCCCACTGGGAGTCCCATGAGAGGACCAAACCACACAACTACATCATAAATGCAGAGAGCCTAGTTCAGCCCCATGCAGGCTCCCCAGGCTGTCTGCAAGCCCCCTTGAGCTCAGGCTAGTCAACTCTGTGTATTTCTTGTGGTGCCCTTGACCCCTTTGGCTCCCACAATCCCCTCTCCTCGTCTTGGGCAGAATGCCCCGAAATCTATTTTCTTACATTGAAACTCTATTTTCAATATAAGGAAAAAGTGTCAGTGAACCCTTGGCAAAGGCTGCAGCACACAGTGGGTGAAAGGGGTACAGCAGGCACTGCTAGAGAGTGAAGGGGTCCTGTCACTTTCCAGGAAGATGCCAAGTAGAGACTGTCAGTATTCCCTAAATGTTAACAGCTTGGCCTCCTGCCTTGGGCCACTGGCACCTGGTAGAATCTTGAAGACTTTGGACCAATGGGAAGAAGCTAGGTCAATGAGAAACAGTAGGACTACCAATCCCTTCCTATCCCTCTTTCCTCAATGGCCACAGGTGAAGGATTTTGCTCAGTGTGCGCTCCCATCACATCTGCCGAACCACCAGGTCATGGGCTAACACCTCCCAGACTATCATGAAAAGAAGCAGGTCTGTTTCATTAGTTGGTTGTCTCTAACACTTGTTTCAGTGAAAGGAAAGGAGCCATGGCTAGCCTCAGACTCACTATGTAGCTGAGGGTGGCTTTGAACTCCAGATCACCCCCCCCCCAAAGTGGGGGACCTCCTGCGACAGACAGTCTGATTTTAACCTCAGAATCTGACCCTGCATAACCCCTTTCCAGCTTTCCACATGAAATGACAATCGTCCACAGTCCACAGGGTCTCCCTGAGCCAAGGCAAAGACAGACTTCAGCGTCTGTCCTGGAGAATTTCCTGCCTGGTGGCCAAGGCTTCTCATGCTTGATAAAGGCCGGATGAGCAAACCAACCAACTATTTGAGGTTTTGTCCAAAACAAACCTAGATCTGTAAGCCTTTGAAGTTGACCTAAGTTAGCCCTTCTTCCCACACAAATAAAAGACTTACTTTCAGCCCATGGCAGGTACCACTGATGAAAGTCTAGGTGAATCAGAATTATGTGTTCTTTAAACTCAAAGACAAAGTTTAAATTAGATATTTTTGCTTAGCTGAATGTTTGGGGTGGGAGGCTCATTGGGTTACTGATTGTTGATCTCAGGGCTTCGTACACGCTAATTACCCACTAGCAAAGGAGGAGGAGAAGACAGAAGAGGAAGGGAGGGACAAGACAGAGACAGAGACCCAGACAGAATATCTTTAAATGACTCTGGGCAAGGTTCTGACCGAAGGGCCTTTGCCTTGGTGTCCTTCACTCACTCATCTTTGGAAACCGGGGGAGGGCATTTCTCATCACAGTTAGTGACGCCCACACTCCTGGGCATAGGGCATGCTGACATGTACACTGAGCTACTGAAGGTTGCTTTCCTGGCGCTGCCAGGCTAGAGAAGTCTGGTTTTGTCTCCAGTCTCAGCATAGTTAAGACTCTCAAGGGGGCGTCTTAAGTCACCCATTAGCACAAATGAAGAGAAAGGCTCTGAATTTATCAAATTCTCACTACTAAATCCAGTTCTGATCTCAGAAATCACGGGTGGTCCCATCCACACGACAGTAGGTACGAGTGTTTTCTGAAGTCCGTTTCATAGCTTGTAAGGTCTCGCTTACACCCCCATCACCAAGAAAGACAAATACGTCCCTGCATCTCACTGCCACCAACTCCCCTACCTATGGAAGGGTGAGACTCCAAGATACACTGTCACCAAAATGAAAACTGAAACAAAGCTTTCCTTTTGGCCGCATGAAAACTAAACAGGATCATGTGGTCAAACTCTGAGGGAGGCTTTTCGAACTCAGAAACAGAACGGCTTAACCAAAAAGCAGTGAGCTTCCCTCTGCTACGCTCTGTAGACATGGGGAAGTTTCAGCCTTTTGGGGACTCTGCTCACAAAACCACTGGACAACAAATGACACCAGGCCAGACCCTTCAACAAGGAACAGAGTGTTCCTCTGTCCACTCTGTAGCGGATGTGTGACAATCCGGGCACAGTGACCTAAGGCATGTACTCGCAACCGTGTCAAAGACAAGACTGGAGGCACCGTTCCTCAGAACGTTGTCTGAGAAGCCCACTATTTCTAGACCACTATTTCTAGTGTTATCAGTGCAGAACATGATGGAAGTTAAATTCTGTAAACTTAAAAGTAATACACGGCAGGTGTGCTGGTATGAGCCAGCACTGTGAGAAGCCGAAGCAGGAAAGTCACAGGATCGATCCACCTGAGCTACACGGCAAGATCTTATCTCTAAAAAGGTAACTGAAACAAAATACAAAATAATTCAAAACTGTCTGTCAATGAAGCAAGGTATTAATTGTGCTACACACTCATATTTGAACAACCTTATGAACACACATTCTTGTGCACACACACACACACACAAAACATACACATTCACACCCATTTGTGAGTAGAAGCTGAATATCAACAGGCACAGATCTACTCAAGAAAAACCATCAGAGCACATTCCTGCAGTAAATCAAGAGACAGAGAAACAACACATGGAGGTGTCTTCTCCCTCCGAGCCCCAGCCTCTGGCCTTCCCTGGGTTAGGCTGGCCAGCCCTTCTCCTCCACCATTAACTAAAACTCCAGTGCCCACCTAGAATCTCATGACTACTTCTGCTGTCTTGTTTATATCTACCACTTACTGCTTCAATCTTCCACCTGGGTCACTTATTTACGGAGCTGATATGAGCACCAGGAGAAGAAACTGATGAATGCGGCTTTGAGGCCTAACAGATGTTCAATCAATCTCTGTTGAATCAACCAAAATTTGCAAAGGAAAGTGCTGTCTATCCGTTGAGATGTTTAGCCAATGCCTGATTCAGCAGAGCTAGCCATGCAAATGTTACGGGAGAGGTAGACCTTCTTCGGTGGACTGTGGTGAAACAGACAGGCCAGACCTGCAGGTCTGTGTGAACGTCTGTGTGTGAACATAGACAAAGCCAAGATGCTTTAGACCCCTCCCTCGCGTTTCAGACGGAACCCTTTGCTCCAGCTCCACCTGGACCAGCAGTTCAGAAGACGGGAGGCAGAACAACCACCTTTGCCTTATCCATTTCACACTGGTAAAGCACAATGAGATCATAATTATTTCATAGGATCCATTGTTTAAAGTATATATTTTTTTTAAAATACTGCTTACTGTACTTCGATTACAATGGCATATCAAGATTTGGTACCTAAGAGATCAGAACAAATGTGGCCCACAACTCTGAACGTAATGTTTAGCACTGGAATTCCTTCCTTCCAACTTCAAGTTGCAAACCAAATCTTTCTTTTTAAGTCAAAAACCACAAGTTTCATTTGAGAAAGGCTTGATGGTGGAACCATCCCCCCATGATGGATCCTCATGCTGACATCAGGTCTGGGTGGGGTATGTCCATCACCTCCTGCCTGTCTATAGCTCCTCAACCATGTACAGCTTTATCCAATACTCCTTAGTATACAAACACATTTCCACCACTCAGCGAGTGTATAGGTCTGTGTGACTGTATCAGAGAGTAAGTATCCCAACCTTCATCCTTGCCTTCAGGTTAGGTTCAAGCCCCTCTTTCTGGAAGCATCCCTTGACAGCTGAGATAGGCACTTTCCAACCTCAGGCCCCAACAGGAGCATCAGCCTGGCCATGGGTTTGTCCTGTTTCCTTAAATGACTAGGCGTGACAGATCATGAGCCACTCTCTCTTCTACTATCTCCAAACTCATGAACATTTTATCCAAGATGTATGGGAATGTGTAGGAGAGGTGCTATCTTTTATCTTGTCAGTAGAGGGCGCTGATGGGAAGGTGGAGGAGTGTGGGGTGTGTGTGTGTGTGTGTGTGTGTGTGTGTGTGTGTGTTCACTATTCAGCTCACTCCAAGTTTCTCCAGAACTTAACCACACTTTTCCCATGATTCACAGTTTCAGAGTAACGAAAAGCAAAACCATTGCAGCTTTGTCTCAGGCTAGGCTGCTTCCCCCTAGAACCTCACCTGGCCTCTCCTCCTCAAAGGCTAGGGCTCCTTGGGGCAACTGTCTAGAAGGCATCTATGTATCTTGATTGGGGCCCACTGCAGCTGCTAAGGCTGTCTACCTGAGCAATACATAGACCACAGCATCTCCAGTGGCCAATGATGGGGCAACCCTGGTACCCGGCAAATTAACAAGCCTAGCAATTCTCAATGACCCTCTGTGGTCGACTTCCAGCCAACTCCAAAATTACAGCTCCTCAGTAGTCCCTCTCCTCTAACTATGACAATCCCCCTGCAGAAGGCAGTGTCTACCCCTCAGACTGTACTGCCTAATCTCACATTAGTTCACATCTGTAATGGAGGTGTAGCTCCAAGGCAGAACCCCTGCCCTGTGAGCGGGGCACTCTGTGCTCCATTACGAGCACATAAAAATACTTGATGGACGTTCTCTGACGTGATCATGTATGATTTATCTCCTGACTGGACTCTAATGACATAAGTCATCCCTGTCCTGTGTTATTCTTAAAGAAATACAAGTATAAAAACCCCTTCTAATTTAAGTCCTCCTGCCCTCTATTCCTTCCAATTGACTATCGACCAAGCTGGCAAAACACTGCTCTAAATCTTACACGAATCAGGATGCAGACCACAGTCCACTCTTGTCTAATACTTAATAGGGAAAAAAAAAACCCACTTAAATGAGAATTTACATTGTAATACTACCATGGCAGGTTTGGTTAGTCAGTTCTTAGGCATTTAGAAGCCAGAGATTTGTGGCTTTTTACTTTCCATGTGGAAAATAAATACGAAATTTCAGAATTATAGTATCTAAGAAGCAATTCTAAAGGTGAAAAAATACATCCGTATGAGAATCAAAATATGAATACAACTCGACAAATTTTGTTGTCAAAGAACCTGCTACTATAAAGTCAAAGTTATTAGTTGTTAATTTCACCCAATTTCACTAAATTATGATTCAATTCTATTTGCTTCCTCGGGTCCCCCAAGAGAAGTGGTTCTCAACCTTCCTAATGCTGCGACTCCTTAATACAGTTCCTCATATTGTGGTGACCCCAAACATAAAATTGTTTTTGTTGCTACTTTATCACTGTAATTTTACTACTGTGATGAACTCTAAATGTTTTTGGAGATCGAGATTTGCCCAGGGGTCCTAAGCCACACGTTGAGAGCCACTGACCTAGAGGGTGATAGAGAACAAACACTTGCAATTATTAGTTTCCCAGCTGTGACATGACATCTGACAGAAAGCCATCCGAGGGCTTACGTCACACTTCTTCACGGCACTCATGACGGCATACACGTGAGGCAGCTGGCCATGTGATACCCACAGTCAGGAAGAGCAGCATGGTGGATACCTGTAGACCATTGGCTTTCCCCTTTCCATTCAGTTCAGAATCCCAGGCCATGGGATGGACTGTCCACAGTTCACGTGGGTCCCCCACGTTGATGAACCACATAATCCCGCACAGACATCCCCAGAGATTTGTTGCCAAAGTGATTCTAAATCCCATCATGGTAACAAGATCAGCCATCACACCATCTTTGAATCTTAAGCATCGTTCAGAATTTTAAACACCTGACTTATTTATACAAATCTGGTGTGGGAGGGTCTTCTTTTTATGTGTTGCTTTCATTGGTTAAATAAAGAGACTGTCTTGGCCTTTTGATAGGACAGCAGCTTAGATAGGCAGAGTAGACAGATCAGAATTCTGGGAGGAAGAAGGCAGTGAGGCAGACGCCATGACTCTCCTCTCCGAGACAGATGCTGGTTAGACTCATGCTGGTAAGCCACAGTCAAGTGGCGATACACATTAATGGAGATGGGTTAAACAAATATGTAAGAGTTAGCCAATAAGAGGTTAGAACTAATGGGCCAGGCAGTAATTTAATTAATACAATTTGGTGTGGTTATTTTGGGTATAAACTAGCCGGGCAGCCAGAACAAGGGGCTCCTGCTTCCCTACAACACAAAGCATGTTGGAGCTATGAAGCGTCGCAGTTGCTTTTGAGATATAAGGAAGGTTAGGTGAGTTCAGATGTTAAGGAGTAAACCACATGAAATGAATGAATTCTTGGGAGTCAGCTAAGGAGGCAGTCTTGTGATGATCCCTCCCACCGTGCCACACAGGAAACTCTACCCCAGTTCTGTGTATGATCATATTTCCCTCAACCTCACACAGCTCACTGAGGTCTGCCTCGACCTCTACATACTGCGGTACTTCAATGCTGGACTTTGGGTCTCATCCCACCCCTTCCTGCCTCTTGATGAGACCATGGGAACTGGAAGGGGACTTGGGTCCCTTGCAGCTATCAGTGCTGCAATATTAATCCCCCCCCACACACAAACACACCTACTTATTCTGGGGACACAGTGGGCCAGGTAGGGAAACCTGGATATAAGGCTGACTTACTGCCAAGACTTACTTAAGACCCTGCTCTGCATATAGACCCACACAACTACCGAATTCAGGAAAGCATAATCATCAGGCAAGGCCAGAAATTGCATGGAGCCCCTAACAAACAATCTCTGGCTTTCCTGGCCCATGATGAGAATACTCCATTTAAACCAACAAATGTACATATATGTAAGTATATATATATACATATGTATATTTATGTTTATGTTATATGTTTATACATATATTGATGGAGGAGGGTCATCTTTCTATCTGTTGCTTTCATTGGTTAATTAATAAAGAAACTGCTTGGCCTCTGATAGGGTAGAATTTAGATAGGCGGAGTAAACAGAAGAGAATGCTGGGAGAAAAAAGCCGAGTCAGTGAGTCACCATGATTCTCCCACTCCAGACAGATGCAGGTTAAGATCTTCCCTGGTAAGTCAGCTCGTGGTGCTACACAGAATATTAGAAATGGGTTAGATTAATATGTAAGAGCTAGCCAATAAGAGGCTGGAGCTAATGGGCCAAGCAGTGTTTAAAAGAATACAGTTCCGTGTAATTATTTTGGGTAAAGCTAGCCATGCGGGTGGCCGGGCACCAGGAATGCAGCCCGCTGTTCCTCTTACAACAATATATATTAAGTTTTTCTGTCTTGTTTTGTTTTTAACAGTGTCTTTTTACATAGCATACCTGGACTTTGAGCTTTTTATTTTCTGCCTCGGTTTCTAGAACAGCTCGGAGAATAAGCATGCATCACTACATAAAAGTGATTTTTAAGTTTTAAGTCTATAGTCTCACAAAAGATATTTGGTAGAAAATCATGTGTGTGGGGGGCGGTGCTGCTTTTTGTTGTTGTTGTTGCTTGATTTTTGGGTTTTTTTTTTTGGTTTGTTTGCTTTTCTTCTAGTCAAAGATAAATGAAGAAATTCCGACAGAAACAAGAAAGAGCAGGACAGTGAGGCGAAGGCTTGTAATGAACTGGGGTCCATGGAGGCAGCGGTCTCAAAACTTCGTGTCACATGTCCCAGTATTAAGCTCCCTTTATGGCCTTCTGCAGTTGTAAAGAGGCATCTCTACCAGTGATGGTGAGTGAAGGGGGAACTGCATGACGGGGCATGCAATTCTCTCCAGAGACCCCAACCAAGGAATCATGTCACCTGCAATGCCTGCAATACTTTTATGTAGATCCACACACTACCAATTGCTAAAGCCAGCCCCATGGGCCCTGATTCTGCGTCCTTAAGGAACTGTCAGGAAGTGGTTAGGATGAACCGAGGCGACAGGAGAAATCCGCAAGGACAGTCAGAAATCCGCAAGGACAGTCAGAAATCCGCAAGGACAGTCAGAAATCCGCAAGGACAGTCAGAAATCCGCAAGGACAGTCAGAAATCCGCAAGGACAGTCTCCCTCAAATGCAGGGACTCACTTCCTTAGTCGCTTTGCATAGCATTCTTAGTGAATGCAATGGCCAGACCCGAAGGAGTGACTCAGACAAGCAATGCAGGGGAGAGTAAGTGGGGTCAGGAGGAGGTTCCCCCACTTCCTCTCAGACATTTCCTGATGTCTGGGGACTTCCTGATGTCTCTGTATTTCACCTGCTGTTAGCACTGAACATCTCAACGCAGACTTAGAAAGGGAACTGTTTCTTAAGAACGCTCGTGGGAAAGCCCCTTGGGGACTATGCATTTCCTGGCCCATTTGTGGTTAAAACCTCCCTTCTTACTCTTCATTCAACCCCACTCTTAGTTGTTGCTTCACACAACTGAGGGAGAACTCAAACTTTGGAAGCCCTGAGGCTGAACTGGGGAAGTCACTGGAGGAGATAATGTTCCCAGCCTACACAGGAACAGGCTGTGACTCTGCTGTGCTGCTATTTGGTGACCTAGCATAACGACTCAACAAATGCTGACTGTTTCAGAATGTTCACTCAGTTCTTCAAAGACTAAATACCATTCGGAGAAACTCATTAAGCGTCCAGTAGATATCACAGTCAGAAAGAGTCCCATGCCCAGGGCGAGCGGGCTGACCGTGGGCTTAGGCATGAGGCTGCCAGTCCCTCAGTTCCTGTCTACTAGGAAAACCAGCCCAGCACAATGATAGGGGCTTGCAGGGGAGACAGATCCCGGTGGGACTCCGGGAATGTGGATCACTTACCAGCTCTGAGAAGCCACGGACCACTTGCCGCCGCTTCAGGTTGGTCTCTCCGTCCAGGTTAGCAGTCTCGATGTGGCACAGCCCGTCAGGGTCACTGGATGACAGCAGCAGAATGTCCGCAGGTATGATCTCATTGCAGCGAAGGTGGACGAAGTCACCCACTCGGATTTCTTTCCAGAATCGATTCACGTACTTCTTCTCTTCCCTGGTGAGAGATTTGGATTAACACACTTGGCCAGATCCAACCACGCTGAATCTGGCTGATGAGTTTTTAAGGGTCAATTCAAAGTTTCATTTCTACTTTTTCACAATAAAAAGTTATCTTCAAAAACATAAGGCTATATATGAACGAAACTCTATCTGCAATGGCCAGAATAGACGGAACCATGGGGACAGAATATGGATTCAAGGCTAAAGTGACTGGAAGAGAGGAAGATGGAAACTGACTGCTTAATAAGCCTGGGGGGGGGGGGCTGTTTCTAGGCTGACAAAATGTTCAGGAGTTAGATAATGGTGTGGGCACTCAACACTGTGGGTACCATAAATGCCAATGGCTTCACCGCTTGAAACATAGTTAAAATGACCACTCCCAGACCTGTGACCCCAAAGAACAGAAAGCAAGAATTCAAACAAATCATCTATGTCCATTAAGTATGACATCAGCCACGATACGGAATCGACCCCTCCTCCCACTGATGGACAGGCAGGCAAATACAGTACACATGTGGTGGAATATTGCCCAGCACTTAAGGAAGAATGCTAGAACACAGGAGGAGCCTAAAGGTCTTGTTGTAAGAGAAGATTCACACACAGACTCTGCGATGCCTCCACCCATGAGGGACCTAGCCGACATGTACAGAGGAAAAGATAGTTACCAAACGCTGGAGGAGGAAAATCAAAACAAAAAAAAAATTTCTTCATGGATACAGTTTCTACGTAGTGGTGGTAAAGTTTTGGAAAGAGTGATGCTGTTGGAACTGTACGGTAACACTAACGGTACCAAACTGTATACTTAAAATAGTTAGAATGGCAAGTTTGGGTGTGTGCCACATTTTTTATTTCAAAAATGTAACTTAAATGTAACCGTAACCTTTATATTTATTTACCTGAAATAAAAAGAACACAATTTAAAAACTGTAAACCTGGTGGCTGGAGAGATGGCTCAGAGAAATAGAGCACTGGTTGCTCTACCAGAGGTCCTGAGTTCAATTCCCAGCAACCACATGGTGGCTCACACCATCTGTAATAAGATCTGTGTCCTCTTCTGTACTGCAGGATACATGAAAGAAGAAACTTATATACATAATAATAAAAAATCTTTAAAAAAAAAAAAAACTGTAAACCTGGTGAAACCAGAATTGCACTGCAGCTGCCCAGCAAGACGCGGGGTGTTGAGACGAGCTGGCACTAGAGCTCATGCAGGGACAGGAAATGATCGCTAAACAATCATGTCACTGTGCCACATGCCACTGCTGGGTCTGCAAAATGGCTGTGAGGCCAGATCCATCCTTCCTCACCTAATCAAGATGAAGCCCATGAGACAAGCTATAATCCCCAACCTCAGCAGCCTTCAGAACCTGCTGGTTAGGTCATTCACATGACCACTAGAAAAAAATCGGTCCACTGATCCAACACAAAGGTTGCTGTTAACAGTGTCTTGAAGGTGATTTTGGCCATTCGGTGGTAAGCGTAGGGTGTGGAGAGCTGGCTGTGAAGACTTTCAGCTGCCTTAGCTTCCACATGGGACTGGAGGAAAGCCCCACCAACTTCACGGGCTGCCACCTGCCACCAGTGCCACCTTCAGCTTCTTCCCTGCTTCCTTTCCCTTTCTCTGTCCTCTCATCTGTCTGTCTGTCTGCCTGGGTTGCTATCTCTTGATAAACAAGCTGTGTTGCCCAGGCTGGTCCCCAACCTCTGGGGTCCAAGGACTTCCTTCAGAAACTCAAGTAGCTGGAACTGCAGGGCCACACCCCCCCCCCGACTCTGCTTCCATTGTAAGCCTCTATTTTCGTGTGTTTTACCAATTCAAGCTCCACCAGACCAAATGCGTACAAAGCACAACACGGGCCATTATAAAATAAGATTTAAATGCAGCTTCTATCCTTGAAAACAAGCACTAAGAGAGAGGTACGGACTGCTAGAGAGTATGGGCTGTGGCAATCAAGCACACATAGTTGACCACACACCCCACACAGCAAAATGTGCTTCCCTCTAGGTCCCCTGTCATGATCATGTAGACCTATTATGTTTAACCCAAGAAACTATTTGGCATGCTGCTAACTCCAAGATCCCCCTCCAACCCCCAGAGGTGGGTAGCTCTGAGAGAAAGCACCGAATTGATGCTCTATCACCTACTTTGCTTGCTAATTACCAGTCTGATTGCTTCCAAACTTGGAGAAATATGACCTTGTTAGCAAACAGATTAACTATGTTAAGTGCATTTACAATTCTTTCTCCGAAGGCCAGACCCTGAGTTTATATGATTAGAAGCATTTTTAGTTTTTCTTCTTCATCAACACCATTTCCGAGTTTCTACAGAAAGTACAAAAAAATTTAAAGAGCCAGTCCTTTTGAATGACATTTTCCACCAAAGAAAATGGCAGTGCATGTCCTCAGGTCCATGGGTAAGGCTTGGATCCAATGGGACCCCCAGATGGGGTGGCCTGGAGATCCATTCCAGGACAGCGATGACACTCTTTGGTGAGCTTGTACACAGTATCGAAACTCGGAAAGCTTAGCTTCGCCTCCCCATTAGAGGTCACTTTTACTTAGAGCGGTAACAGAGAGGGCTGTGTGCATCCTGAAGGAGATTCCCCAACAGAGCTAGACAACAAGGGCACCATGAAGAAGCCACAGGACACGCTGTCAACAAGAGCAGCAGCCCCTCTTCGGGATGCCTCGAAGAATAAAGACTCAGGAAAAGGCCCTGCAGACACAGGAATTCTTGTCTTGGACAGACTCTGAGAAACCCAACGTTGGAAATAATTAGTAAACTAACAGTGTGTACTACTGATGCCATAGGCCAGGGATCCCTCATCTAATGCAAGCTGTATTCTTTTCATGATAAATGCCTGCACACTTAAGCATAACTCCCACTTAGGGGAAGAATAATATATGTAGATGCTACCTGTTTATCAGTCTTTCTTTGGGGTGGTGGCGGGGGGAGAACAGTTTAGAGACAGGGTTTCTCTGTAACTTTGGAGCCTGTCCTGGAACTTGATCTGTAGACCAGGCTGGCCTCGAACTCATGAGATCCGCCTAACTCTGCCTCCCTAGTGTTGGTATTAAAGCTGTGCACCACCAGTGCCTGGCTCATTCTTTCTTAATATTATAGGCTGAATTGTGTTCCACCAAATTTTTTTTTTTTTTTTTTGGTTTTTCGAGACAGGGTTTCTCTGTGGTTTTGGAGCCTGTCCTGGAACTAGCTCTTGTAGACCAGGCTGGTCTCGAACTCACAGAAATCCGCCTGCCTCTGCCTCCCAAGTGCTGGGATTAAAGGCGTGCGCCACCACCGCCCGGCTCCACCAAATTTTTTATGTTGAAGCCCTAACCCATACTACCTCAGATTACATTTGGAGATAAGGTATTTCTACCTAGAGGGAACTGAGTGACGGGGGTGTGGTGAGGTGCTATTTGTGTCTGAGTTGCGTCATTATAACAAAGGAAGAGAGAGCAAAGATGTCCACACAAAACAATATGGTTAGATGGCCATTGACAGATCAAGGACATACACCTCCTGACCACAGGCAGCCAACATAGGTTAATACAGCACATAAGTATTTCTAGAAGGTCAGCTCAATGCCAGACCTCTGCAACAGTGAGCTAAATGCACACCATCACGTAACGTCATATAGCTACTGCAGCGCCATGATGTAATGCCTAACTTCAGGTCTGAGACGATACTGCCACAAGCAAAGCTGCTGTGCTGCAAGCTGCATTTAGCACACAAGAGACAACCATGCATGGGATGGTAAGTAGTGATGTCACTGGCCTGTATATTTTCTCCACCACACCTTCTATGTTTCTGCGTCCTTTCCCTCATGCTGGAGAACCAAGCCCACAGCTGCTTTACTGCTGGGCTAACCCTCCCAACCTCTCTGTGATCATCTGAACGCACACATCTGGTTATGAATAATGTCTGCTCTAAAACTGGTTCCTTTGGCTGCAGCTTCTCACACCCATGGTTCCTACCAAGATACCATGGGGAGTGACCAGTTTAAGTCTACGTAATGATGTGCGGGTGACTACGAGGGTCCCACAAGAACAAGATAGCCTGATGATGCCTGTGTGGGAAAGCATCCCCATGGTTAGTCATTCTGTGACTCCCTTCCTCGTGAATCTTGAATCTTCTATCTCTGGTTAGGAAAAGCTCACGGACCAAATTGCCGGAGTGAGCAGAAGAAGCAGGTTGGGTGGGGCAGCACACTGTGTGATTTATCCGCATGTTTGCGCTCTACAGCTCCATACCAGGGCTCCAGGAGAGCGCTATAGAGAAGGCAGAAATAAATCCATTGATGCACTTAGGACAGAAGCACTCTTCTTGAGGCTTTGGCCAGGTGACCTATTTACATCTGCCTCCACATTCCTCACATTTTTGTGCTCAGGGCTCAACCATTTCCCTCTGCAGCAAACATCCCAGGGGTCATGGTACTCCATCTCTACAGATGTCTTTAATCTAGTCTACCCAGAGAACGCTATTCTTTCCAGGAACCAGGGCCACCTGAGAGGCCTGGGTTACGCTGTCGCTCAGTGGTAAAGAATGTGTCGAGCAGGCATGAGGTCCTGGGTTTGATCCTAACCCACAAAGGATAACAGAAGAAAATTAAATAACTCAAGAGGGTTTGCAGCAACCATAGTCCGCAACATAGCAGCCGAGCTCATAGCAATTTTAGAAGTGTCAATGTTTTTGGTTTTTTTTTTTTTTTTAAAAAAAAAAAGCACATTGAATTTTTTTTAAGGACAGTTGCTACCCCTTTGTGGCAGCAGATTCCAAAGTGACACTGATAACACAGGACCATGCAATGGCTTCTGTGGATGGGTTGAAGTCAGTCATATTCATAGGAGCCAGGTTACCAATTTTTATGCTATCAGCTAACCCATAGGACAACTTCCAACGGGAGGCGGGCCTAGACATATCAGTATTCTGAGTCCATGTCTAATACCAAAGACGAGAACGCATATAAGGGCAAAGAAGGGATCACATGGTCAGGGCCTGAGGGTGCAGCTCTCACTACCAGTCAGCATGATAACCGGATACCTTTGACTGTCTTAATCAGTTTCTTTGTTGCAGTGAGACTGGACGATAAATAAACCACAAAGGTTTATCCAGCTCATTGTTGTGGAAAGTAGGAGATTCTAGTCCAAGAGGCAGTGTAGGAATTTACAGACATACAAGGCAGCACAGGGTATCTGGGGAACGGGATGCAAGGACTAGAGCCAAACTCTTTTGTGACAGGGATGGTCTTGAGATAGCCCAGTAGCTCCTTAATCTGTGGGAGAATTCAGTGTCCAACCTCTTAGTCGCTTACAATGAGGATTAAATTTCCTTGTAAGTTTTTGTGGGATCATTGGGATTCTAGCCCAGACCTACTCAATGGGAAGAGGTGGACAAGAATATCTTCTCCTAATTGCAGAAGCCCTGGAACTTTCTATGTAAGGAGAGCTCATATTTTCTGCCTGGCAAAACTCAGAGAAGAGGCTCCAGATAATCCCTTCAGGCTGTAGAAAGTGTGAGATCATGTTTATCTAGTGTTCAGGAGCTTATATGGGTGACATTTATAACACAGTCATAAAAAAACACAGGTCATCTCTAATTCCTACACCAAAGGCCCTCTAGCTCTCCCTCTCCTCCCTTTCCCTTCTCTTCCTTCTATGTTTTTTTTTCTCTTTCTTCTCCCTTCTTCTCTTTCCCTAGCAGCCCCATAGTCTGTATAAACCAAGCAGTAAACAGAAATGTCCCTAGCACTTAGTTTTACAATATCTATGCTTGAAAAAGATCTACCTCACGAAACAAGAGTGTGGTCCACCAGAGGATAAAATGGCAGCAAAGCCAAAGGCCTTGACAGTGCACACCCTTGGAGTGTGAGCTGGCATATGGTCACTCACCATAAATCCTGCTCACTCCAGAGGATGATAACCAGCTCCTCCCTTAGCTGAGTTCTCAGATCAAGATTAATGAAGGGCCTAACATAAGACTACCAACCCAAGAAGAGTTTCAGAGAGCACTCAAGGAAAGATAATGGATGTGATTCTTGAGACTCATCCACTGCCAGTGGCTAGAGAGGCCACAGATACCAGAGGATAACCTACTGATACTTTTCTAGACCAATATCATTTCTGATTATTCTAAATACTTACCCTTAAACCCAAGGATAAATCACTCCTAATCAAAGAAGCTTTTTCTTGCAACAAATAAGGACCATCACAGAGACGAACAATTCATCAAATAACAGAGCAAGTAACTGTGGGGTGGTCGGGCCCAAATGATAGATCTGCAAGGCGATCCTTATAAGTAAGGCTCAGGGGATACTGGAGAAGGGAAGGTGGGAGACTGTAAGCAGGAGGATCAAGACACCTGTTGCAAAGCAGCGCCTTCTAGACATAACAAGAAAGTTGCATCATTGCAGCTCAACTATATGGACTCCTAAACAAGACCAGCGTAATGTCTATACCAGCAGACATGCCAGTGAAGTCGGAGGAAGTCATACAAGGCGCCATCTGTAGATAAAGGGGGCTACAGGCCATCGGTGACAGCTGAAAAAGAATCACCCAGTTTCTTTGGTGGTCAGCTCTCTGATAGGCTAATCAATCTCAAGTGGTCATACGTAAGTACCTGTGCAGAGGAGCAACCCTAGATGGCTCAGCTGGGGTTTGGGTGAGTGGTGTTGTCGTTGGGTTTTCTTGTTTGTTTTGGGGTTTTGTGTGTACATGTATATATGTAACAATAATGAAGACGAGGTCATGAATTTGAGGGGGGCGCAGGAGAAGTTGGAGGGAAGGGGTGGAAATGAAGTAAATGTGGTACTCATGTATGAAATTCTAAGGAAAAGTTATTAAGAAAAATAAGAACAAGAATAAGAAACTCTAAGAAAAAGAGAGAGACGGTTCATCTCCATTGCCAACATGACTGAGCTTCGAGTTACCTAGGAGACACACCGTTGGGCGTCTGTGGGGCATTTCTAGAGACATTTAACTGAGGTGGGATGACCCTCCTGGAGTGTGGCTGACAGAGGTGAGCCTTGGGCACAGGGTTAGGGAGTCTTAAGAGGACAGACAACCCCAGACTACAGAGATGAAAGGCCAAAGGCAGGTTCACACTGAGGCCAGGGTTGCGGACAGCCCACATTTGGAAGGTGAGCCTAGGGTTCTATGGCATCCACCCATGCTCCGTGGGCACTGAAAGCGAGAGACTTTAGTGCTGTGCATTCTGCCCGGAAACGGTGCCGAGAGAACACAGACGGAAAACAGTCCTGGAATGTGTGCGTGGAATCACCACATCCTCTTGCTTTTGGAAACTCTAATTCCCAGCGGCTGGCCCATGGACACAGAGGGTCATCTCTGCAAACATTCCTCGCATGCATTCCTCTCCCCGGAGACTTACTCAGCACTCAAAGGCATCAGACTGTTTAGTCTCCCGAAAGGCACAGCGATTCTTCAGAAACAGCCCTCTGTGCGAGGACTCTGGCTACTCCAGTGATCAGTATTTTTATTTGTGCTCTATAGCCAACACCAGCTAGTCTACATGGTGTATATTGTAGTTTCTCCCAGAACTGAGATTCCATCACGTTAGTATTAGCAAGGATTACAACCAGAAAGTGAACACAGCTCCCTGCCTACCTTGTGGGAGCCGTCACACAGTGTACTCTCCAGCCTGCATCTCAGGAAACCCTCTCTTGGTCCTACCTGTAAATTTCCACTTTCTCACAGAGAAGTGGATCCTAAAGAGACTGAGGAGTCCAATGAAAAAGTCCATGCTCGCTTGGAATTCACGAGGGCAAAGGAGGTTTGACCTTGAAAGTTCATCTGATCTGGTGGCCTGAAGAAAGGACATCTCAAGATGAGACTTTGGGAAATGCTACACACGCGCACTCAGAGACTGGCGTGGTCTGAGAATACACGTTTGTCCTGCCTGCTGAAGAAACCAAGGCAGCTGGAGCAAACACTGCCGTGTTTGAGAGGCACACAACAGCAGCCTCTAGGCCATTTGTCAAGATGCCTACACATTTGTACACAACCAGAGGGGCCTCATCCAAGGTCAAAAGACACTTCGGGCTCTAAACTGGCACAGGTGCGCTATCGAGGCCTGAGCAGACTGAGAGATTAGCCATGTTTCCCGGGACCATACATGTCCAGAACCATCTGAGCTGTGGCTATGGAAAAACAGTTGTCTGCTGTGACCTCTGACTCCAGGCACTTCCTCCTGGCCGTGTCCTTACTGAGTTGGAAAGCTCTCCTTTCTCCTGGGTTTAGGCTGAGTGGTAGGTCGGAGCAAGGCTCCCTCCTAAGACAAATCATGTCTCATTACAGGATGAAGCCACAGATAGGTTTGTGTTCTGTGCGGCAGGTATTCTCACACAGTCCTTCTGCAGGCTTATATATTTATAAATCTATGAGGCCTCTGACTTTGGAGTGATCAACTATTGCTAATGATGCCTCCCATTTGGCCCCTGCTTCCACTTAAGGTCACAATGCCCAGGTGGGTACACAGTCTCATCTGAGCTGCTGACCCATTCCGAGCAGACCCTGGGCTCCGAATGCCTCAGCTTCCCGATCTGTAAGAGTCTGAGCTAGTTCAGTCATCCGGAAAGCCTGTCCCTTCACACCAGCCTCTCCACAGCTCTTCACTTCTATCCTGCACACTTTTCCCTCTCCTGGCACCGTGAAATTAAGTAGGGCCACAATCATGTGTAGAAGGAGTGGCGGGCTACGCTCCCGGTGCCCGGCCGCCCACGTGGCTAGCTTTACACCTGAAATAATTACACACAAATTTTATTCATTTAAACACTGCTTGGCCCATTAGTTTCAGCCTCTTATTGGCTAACTCTCACATCTTGATTAACCCATTTCTATTAATGAATGTAGCACCACGAGGTGGTGGCTTACCGGAAGGATCTTAACCTACGTCCATCTTGGAGAGGAGAGCTATGGCATGTGCCTCACTTTCCTTCTTCCCAGCATTCCGTTCTGTCTACTCCACCCACC
Source organism: Chionomys nivalis (assembly GCF_950005125.1). NCBI lineage: Eukaryota > Metazoa > Chordata > Mammalia > Rodentia > Cricetidae > Chionomys > Chionomys nivalis. The sequence goes on along the minus strand of NC_080108.1, from coordinate 31,306,522 downwards.
TATGTTCTGCGCTATCAAGCCAAGCAGTTTCTTTATTAACCAATGAAAGTATGACCCTCCTCCATCAGTCACACCGGGTTTCACCTTCCAGGCTGCTTTGTGGGCGACTTCTCCCCAATACTGCCTTTAAAGAAAGCATTTCATTTTAACTAGTAAAGTCAGGAACACCACAAATGAACCACGAGTTCCAGCTTATATTTGACTTCTGGAATGGAATTAAAACAAAAGCTAGATAGCATATTGCTTATGAGAAAGACTACAGTTGCTCACAGATTTCAGTGGTCTAAAGCACACAAGTACAACGTCAACATAATCATAGAAGTATGGCTACATGGCTAGTGTCTTTTCTTCATCCTATCTCATCACATTCCTTGTAAAAGCAGGGTCTTTTATAGACATCACAGGGGCTTCTGATCTCTGTATCTTCTATTTTCTGCTAAGACATCCAGGGTGAAGTTGCACATTTAATAACCGTTAAAGCAGATGCATTTGTTAAACCATCAAAAATGCAGTTGGCCAAGCACACCTGAACATGTCCTGTTTTATAAGCAGGCAGATGCATTTTATATCCTGCAAAGTGCATTGTGCCCATGCAAATGTAAAGGTTAAAGGAGGGAGGGGGAAATCTATAAGACCCACAGAAGATGCACTTAAGAAAAGGAAAAGCCCACAGAAATGAGTCCACCATGCAAACCAGCCCCTGAGGCCTCTCAAACACCCTGAAACAGACTGGTCCTTTGGCTCACTGAGAGGGTGATGCATAGGCCTTCTTAAGCAAACAGAACAAGTCTTTGAGACAAAAAAAATACAAATTCAAAAAGATAAAATCCAAATGCCTTCAGAATTGTGAGGGGGTAAATACTCACAGTAAGCCATCGTTGGATCATAGGAATTTACCAGCATGAGAGAGACTACCATCAGACATGTCAGAAATGGAATTCACATCACAGGGAGCAATCTTCCAGAGTCTGACAACCCAGTGCAGGATGGGAGAACAGCCCAGTTCAGTTCATCCTGGATGCTGAGCTCTCATAGATCCACAGAAGGTACAACCATTCGACCAGCATCCGGGTCCACCTGCTGACCTGATGAAGCCCATACCCACAATCTCTAAGTGGATGCTGGTTTGGTCTCCTTGAGATTGTGCTCCCAAATTACAACTTTCATCTGCTGCCCAATAAAACTGCCTTTGGTCTCTTTCAACCTTGTCTATGATCTCTTGCTTTTACAGAGTCTCGTGAAGTAAGTAGTGAAAGGGGCCTCAGTATTTAGAGTAAGAAATCCTCTCATGGGCTTTACCTTCAGATGATGGGCAAATAAGTGTATTATATGGGCATGTGTGCTTTTTTTTTTTTTTTTAAGAGAGGAAAACAGAGAAACAAAGAAACAGAGATAAAGAGCCAGAAAGAAGCAGAAAACGACATTTTGAAAATTACTTAAATGCTATAAGCACTCATTCCTCGGCGAACAGGGAAATCGGAAGCCCAGAATAAGAGGAAACATCTTTAAAAGGATCCACAGCTTCAGCACTGCTGACATTCTGAGCCAGGTAGTTAGTTCTGCCTTCCCTGCCACCCCATGTCCACTGGCTCCCAGTACTGGATACATTGAGCTCAGGCCTCACCATTCTAGATGGGTACTCCACTGCTGAGATACAGCCTCTTTCTACTATTGACTTTGTGACAGAGCTTCACTAAATTACCCAGGCTGGCTTTGAACTTGTCATGTTTCTGCCTTGACCTCCCTAGTAGCTGGGAGCCCGATAGCAGTTGACTGCCTATCACAGGACACCGAGCAGCACCCATGTATTTAAAAGACACCAGCACCCTCCCCTCTCACTACAGAAGCCAACTGTGGAAATTGCCAAATGTCCCCTGGGCATCAGAATCAGCCTGGGTTGAGAGGTCTTGCATTGAAGTACCCAACACCAACACTCTGGAAAATGAATCATTACGTAGACATTTACGGGAGCAACATATCTTTAAAATCACGTAGGTGAGAACCCAGCACTGAAATGGGATGGGTAAGAGCCATAGCAAAAACCTGAGCCAAATGTGTTGTGTAACACCCAGGATGGATCTTCCTTCTACCACACATCAAACATCTGTTCCTTCAGCCCCATGTGCGTTTAACTTATTCAGAATCCAACAGGAAATCAGACACAGTCAAAGACGGAGCTTGCCATGGCTCCTCTGAACAGAGCCTTCCAAAGGCACTAAAAATACCACCGTTTAAACTATCAGTGTGAAATGCGCTTTCTGATCTCATGCAGAATCTTTAAAAGCTGACCTCACAGAGAGAGAGAAGAGGAAAAAATGGACACCACCAGTTGAGAAAGGTGGGGGAGCTCAGAGAGGCAGAGTGGAGAGTGGCAGACACAAGCTGGCGGGGAGGCTGGAGGAGGGAGGCTTGGGTAGATATGGGCTACGCTACAATTAGACAAGAGAAATAGATTCTGTCTTCTACTTCATAGCTGTTTGACTCTGGATGATGGTGACACATACTTCAAAAATGCTAGGAGAATGGACTGGACTCCCCACCACAAAGAAGTGATACGTGGATGGGGAGATCCATATACTCCCTCTGAACATGATAAATTCATTATCGAAACATCAGATGCTACTACCCCCGTGAACAGGTAAAACATGTACATGCTAATTAAAAATAAGTAAGTAAAAATAGGGAAGAAAACCACATTCCTAAATTATTTTCTAATACATGTGCTATAGAAGCAATACACCAAGATGAGTAGGGAAACTGACTATAGAAGCACACGTCTAAAGTCAATGAAGAAACGGATGCAGGAGGCTACTGAGTCTGAGCCCAGCTTAGGCTACAGGACAAAACCATAACTCAAAGAACAAAACAAAACAAAATAATGAGAAGGGCTGGATACTCCAGAGTGAAGCCAGAAAGCTCTATGCAAGGTCCCAGAGGTCGAGCAGACATGAGGGCCCTTAGCTTCTTGGGAAGCAGGCTAGGAGGCCAAGTTTCCCAGTCCAAGAAGAGGGCAGACTGAACTGCTTAAAGAACACAGTTATGCACTCCAAGGTGATACTCAACACCGAGGATAAATAGGATAAATGACTGTTTCCTAGGAAACAGTCCAGCCCAGGAGAGTGAAGTGATACCTAAATCAAGACTGCCTGCAAACTCCGAGTGCTTTAAAACACAGTGTGATTGTTTATCAGGAAGTGAGGAATTCTCAAAATATGCTCATTCCTTAGGGTCCACAGGAACTGGGCCAAGACATTGCTTGGATGCCCAATCTACACATCCAGTGAGTTCATCCGCATACATTCTCTTTTCTTTGTTCCCTTTCTGGCCAGCTACCCTGTGGGAACACTTATACATAAACTGGAAACCTTTCTCTGTGTTTTCTCTTGTGAATAATTTTCTATCAAGTGATGATCTCTTCCCCGCCTCCCTCCCTGTACACCCTACACTCTTCTCTTGCCCTCGTGAGGTGATCATGGTCTCCTATCTGCGAACCATTAAACATGCCTGATGGCTCTGGGCCGCGCTCTGGAAGCATCTGGTGCCAGTGGACTGTTCATGGTGTTTCCTAGTTTCCTTGTTTCCTTTATTGCAAGGGGAGTCCAGAGCATTTTCCTTAAACACAGAAAATGTCCAAACCTTCTGATGCGTATTTTCATGCCACAACGTGAACAAGGAGAGTGTTACTCTTCCTCCTGTTTTGACCAAATACCCAATGAGAAACAACTAAAGGAAGAGATTTTTTTTTTATTTTGATCCATGGTTTGTAAAGGGGTGTGGTTATGATGACAGGGAAAGGAGGTCAGCAAAAGCGTGAGGTGTGTGAGGTGGTAGGACACACTGTGTCCATAGTCTGGGTGCAGAAGGATGTCAGACAGAAAGAGGAGCTGAGCTATGAACCTCCAGGGCCTGCCCCACAATAGACCACTTTCTCCAGTGAGGCTCCACCCAGTAAAGGTTCCAAAGATGGCGCTATCAGCTGAGGTGTTCAAGCACGCGAAGCTATGAAGGATATTTCACACTCAAACCACAACAATGCCCTATGCATTTTTCCTGGCCAACCAGTCCTTCTAATGCTAGTGATGAAGCCATCCTTACCCCTAGAGAATGGAAATGCCCCTTCCCTCTGTACAGAATTTTGTGGCCATCTCTATGATGCTTTAGTAGCTTGTCTCTGCTTTATTTTATTTTATTTTATTCATGCCAACACCACACTTGTTAGACCCAACAAGATATCTGATCAGCTCCACCACTACCCTGGGAATTGGGAAGAACTTTCCTGCAAACTGAATGAGGTCCCCCTCCCTCGGGGGGGGGGGATGTTTCTGAATATAGTTTGGAGTGGGGTTATAATTTCCTCAGCTTGTACAACCTCCAGAGCTTGATCCCTAACACTGGAATCAGAGGTTTCTCTCCCACCCACTAGTTCCCAAATAACCACTCAGAGGCTAAATATTACTTATAAATGTTTGGTCAATGTCTCAGGCTTTTACTAATTAGCTTTTACAACTTTAATTAACCCGTCTCTGTTGATCTATGTATTGCCATGTGGCCATGGCGTTACCTCATTTTCTCTTTCTCTTGCTTTCTTGGCAGCTGGCTGGCATCTCCCAGACTCTACCCATCTCTGCTTGGGATTTTCTGCCTGGTTCAATCTCGACTTCCCATAGGCCAAAGCAGTTTTATTTATCAACCAATGAGAGCAACACAAATTCACAGCATCCAGAAAGAAATCCCACAGCATAATGCTGAAAAAACAAAAAAAAAAAAAAAAAAAAAAAAACCAAATACAGTTTCCTTCCTAGGAGTCTGCTAAGTGCTTACACCCCCTCCAGAGTCAGTGAAAAAGCAAAGGGACCCAGAGAAGAGAAAAGCTGGGATTGGATGGGCTATGTTCTCTACTGGAGAAACCACGGCACCGTGGAAGCTGGGCATGTTTGTTATAGAGAGTTGGAACAAGGGAGACGGGGTTACTGCACACAGCAGAACAGGGAGGTAGCGTTATTTTGCACACAGAAACATAAGGAAGCAGGATTATTACGTACAGGTAGATCAAGGAGGCAGGGTTATCACATACAGAGGAAGAAGGAGGCAGGGTTATCTCACACAGCTGGATCAAGGAGGCAGGGTTAGCTAGCCTCAGTAGAAGCGGTCTCAATAGGCCATAAGCATTGCAGGACGAGAAAAAGATGCAGGACCTCTTCTGCATGCGACACAGCATCCACACTTGGACCAGATGTGAAGGCTTGGCCATTGCCCTCTGAGCCTGAACCCCAGGGAGAAAGTGTTGCCCTTTTCTCCATGGGTCTGAGGCTCTCAAGTCCTGGACGGATGTGACTGTGCCCATGTCAACACCACACATTAATTCAGGACTCAGCTGACTGGAGGCCTCTTCCTCCCCTTCCGTAGATCCAGCACTACAAGTGCTGTGTTTATTCCTCAGTGCTGCTTTTCTTCCTTTCTGTCAGAAGCACTTTCGCCATTTCCCTTCTAAGAGTCTCTGCATTTCTGTAATATTCTAGGAGATTTGGCTCAGCTAGCGTGAGTACGATTATCTGACACCACGCTCTCCTGAGGCTGCCAGGAGCCGTGTGTCAACAGCTACTGTTCTTGCTTATCGTGCCCGCGCTCTGTGATGCCAGGTTCTTTCCCAGAGCAAGATGAAGTGGCTTCCTCTGGGTTTCCGCAGCAGAGATGCAGGGGAGTCAGCACAGGGACTGAGTGGGTCAGCCACCCTTCATGGGACCCGTCCTCCCCCGTGTATGTTTGTACTCCAAGTGTCTACAATCATATCTGATGGGTGCTGCCCACCGATCTGCATGAAGGCAATGTCTGTCTGAGAAGCCAGGACACAGGGCACCCCAGGTGTGCAGTGACAGGGGAAAATGGTTAGTCCACACCACAATCTTCGAGATCCTGCTTCCTCCAAATTACAACTTTATGTCTCAGGACTTCCTGACAACAAGGGCCCTCGCTCTCCTCTGCCTTATGAGAAGAGTGACAGAGGGAAATGGGCTTTCTCACACACAGAGGGGAGCAGCCGGGATCAGCGATGGGGTGCTCTCTGAGGCTTGCTGCTGTCCCTCACTGAACACACCCTTTCCAACCTACCCCAAGCAATACCACCCTAGGTGCTCCCTTCTCACCACGGCGCAGAATTAGACATCATAAATGCAATCTCTTTTAACAAGAAGGCTTTCTAAAAATGCCACCAGAGCAGTATCTCCTGGTAACATATTTCCTGCGAGGGCCTTAAATCATGGTAGGCTACACCATTATGATCACTCTGGGGTTGTAAATAAACAGAGCGCATCACGGTGGAGGCAGGCCCTGCAGGAGAAGGGCTGTTGCATGCGGATCGAGACATGCTACTGGGATGCAATTCCTGCTGATGCCACTTGTGGGGTGACAGGACCCCTTGTGATTTAAGCTTGAGGTCACCTCCCAGCTTCTGTCAGTAAAGGAAGAGAAGTGACAGCCACCCAGAGAAGTGGAGCCCATGATGACATGTGGAGAATAAACGATGATCCTGGACCGCATAAGAAGCTCCGCTTCCCTCTCCGCTGGTGGCCGTCTTCCAAAACTGGAGGTCATGAGCAGGGAACCCCAAGATGGCTACTGCAGATTTACAGTTCCTACTTCATCCTCACTGTGTCCTCGTGAGAAGTGTTGTCCTTCCAAAGAGAAAGACACTGAGAGTCCAAGAAGGCGAATACCGCACCCAGCGAGGAGTCATAGATAGGCCCCCGACAAATTAACTCCCATCTTCGAATTTTAGGTTATCTGACTCGAGAGAATGCTGAGAAGTGCATGGGGATAATCTGGGCTTCTTGCCTTTAACTTCGCAAAGCTACGTTTCCCCTTCCTTGGAGAAGGTAAGTGGGATAGAAGCGGTTTATGTTTCGGTGTCTTAGGTTACCCCTCAGGAATGCAAAGACAAGGCAGGTGTGATGGTACCCACCTGTTCCCACCTGTCATCGTAGCGCTGAGGAGACGAGACTGAAGGATGGTGAGTTCAAAGCCAATCTGGGCTACATAGCACAACGCTGTCTCCAAAACAGAAAGACAAGCTATGTCTTCTCCTGGGTTCTTCTGAGGAAATGACTCAGCGAGGGGCCTCCTACTACATCAGAACACATGGGACCTACATAGCAGAGCCATGCATGGTGGCTGGGACCTACATAGCAGAGCTGTGGATGGTGCCTGGGACCCCCAGGACAATGCTGGTCAATTGACGGTCACAGAGGGCTACGTCCTTGCCAGTCACCTTCAGCTCAGTTTATTATTTTATTAATTTGAACATTTTGACCGACTTATAATACGGCTTCATCCTATGAGGCACAATATAATAAATACTGCAGTTTGTGCATACATTTGGTGATGATCAAATTGGGAGAAGAGAGCTTATCCATAGCCTCAAAAGCAATCATTTCTTTATGGTGAATGTGTTCAAAGCCCCCTCTGTCGGCTACATGGAAATCTGTAATGCGCTCTTACTAGCTACAAGTGTCCCCTATGTAGAATGCCGCACACACTCACACCTTCCTAGGCTAGAGACCTGTGTCCAGGCTTTCCTTGCTTGCTCACCGTCTGTTTGGAAAAATAATCATGGTGACCTCTGGCCTTCACTGCAGACCTGCTGTGCAGATAGCTTCCCCTCTCCATCCTCCCAGTGACATAGTGCTGAAGGCTTGTACACAGAAGCAGGAATTGCCTAGATGTTCTGGGGTTTCTAGATGTCCCCATCACCACGAATGGCCACTGGGCTAGATTTCTAAATCCAGTTTTGCGCTGTGTTACTATCCGATCTTATTGCCCCGGAGCTGTGTTCCCAAAATGTGCTGGAATAGGTACGGCCGCGAGAATTTTCAGCTGGAAGCATTTCTTCTGCTGTCATCCTAATCATTCATTCAAGAGCTCTGGCGATAATAAGCACTGGGGAAAACTGGGCCCCGTGACAGCGGCGCTGCAGAGCTCATCCACGTGGGCTCAGCATCTGTCCCTCAGTGGTGAGTCATAGAGCTAGCCGGGACCCTGTCTGTGTGTGCGCCCCACTATGCCTGGAATCTGAAAGGCTCCCCCAGAGGGACCAGGATGCTTTTATATACACACCAATGCCCTGCAGATGAGTCACCAGGAAGGAGCTACCCCGTGGGCACTGGGAACACAGCCTGTACTATAGGGTTCTTCTGGAAGTGACCCTCATAGTCAGAGGGCATTGGCGGCTACAGCCACATGCGTCCTAGACAGGTATGCGTCCTGGACAGGTATGCTCTAACCCAAATCTACCTGCTTCCTCTGGACAGGCTGGCTAAAGATACAATTTGTGGCTGAAGAAAGCAGGGGCAGCAGACATCTGAGTTCCGTCTGGATAGGTTTCCCTCTGGCTGCGGCTTGAGGAACATTCCTTAAATCGTTGATGTTTTAGATTTTTAAATGATTAATAACTGTCCATATACATGTATCGTTACAATATGACATTTTGATATACACAGTGCAGTGATAAAATCAGATTATTTACCGTCTCCACCACCATACGTCTTTGTGTCTCTGTGCAGCGGGGAGGGCATGTAAGATCTACTCAGTAAGCTTAAAATAGACATTAGCTGTCGTCACTCACCGCGCTATGCAGCAGATAACCAAACTTAATCACGCAATCTGCTTGAAATCTTACATACTTGGACCAACAGCTAATCTCAAATTTTTAGTCACATTTCTTTATTTATTCAGTGTGTATGGAAGTCAGACGACAACTCACGCTATTCAATTCTCTCTACCTTGGGGGCTCTCCCTGCAGTGAATTAAAGTCTTCAGTCTCAGGGGTAAGCACCTTTAGCTCTGTGCCTTCTAGACAGCCCTCAGGTCAATCTTGCTCCCTTCTTCCTCCAGTCCCTGGCCACCCGATTCTGCCTCTCCCTGTTCCCCACCCATACTAGGTACCTTAATCAGAACATCAAAATGGATTTGAGTGTGTCAACCTGATGCTACAGGAGAAATGTTCTTACCGGGTTTCACGTGACATGTGGCAATCAAAATGAAAGCAGGCTGAGAACATTGTAGGAAATTACCTTTGTGCTGTGCACATGGGGCATACAAGAGAAATAAATAACAATGACATCTGTGCTTAGACTTCTGTCCTAGCTCAAGGCAATTCATTATGTATATGGAAACATCCAAGTGGGGGGGGGGGGAGTCTGAAAACTTTTGGTCCTAAGAATTTCAGAGAATGATTTTCCAGCCAGTCTAGATAAGCAGTGTTTGTCTATAGCTGGATTGTCTCACCAATGTTCTCTAGGTTCTTCTGCATTATAAAACATTGTAGGATGTTTGTTTTGCTGCTTTCATAAAAAGTATTTAGAAAATACTCTTTGTACCACTAGGTCAGCCCTGGAGAAGGAGCCCTAAGCAGCCCTGTTGGAGCTCCAGGCTCTGAACCCTCCCTCCCCCGCACTCACACCTGCCCACACACCTTTCAAAGATTCTGTTTATACTCAACTCAATCCCACACACCTTTCAAAGATTGTGTTTATCCTCAAGTCCCTCTTTGACTTCTCCCCCGCTTTGCAAGTTTGTGCTGTTGTTTTTTATTTTAAATTGCAATTTTAAAGATTCTCTTCAAGACTTAAGATGTCTTCAGTTTGGTCTAGTACCTGACTTGACTCTACAGCACTGGATGAGTGGAAGTCGGACCTTAGGCTCTACCAAGGCATGGTCCCTGGGGCAGATGACCCCAGGAGACTTCCTTCCCACAAGTACTTGGCACTCGGAACAGGTAGCTACCGTCTGCTGGTGGGAAACAGGGACCTAAAGCTACCCCTTCGGTACCCAAGCCCCATATTTCACCCTGGGTAGTGGTGTCTATGTCACACTCTCCAGTGACTTCTATCAACCCAAAAGCGTGCTGTACAGAAAGATCACCCTCTGCCACAACAGGCTCCTATGCAGAATACGGATGACACTTTGCTGTGGTGTGCCTGGCCTTTGTGAAAACACGGCCCCTTACAAAGACGATTGGACCACACATTTCGGAAGCTAGACCTTTATCAAGGCAAGGCAATGCCCCCAGCTGGCTGTCTCCTCTTCTTGTCACTGAGAACACATAACCTGATGGCAAACCTGTCTGTGCCACCCACAGTGGGTACTCTTGGCCACAACAGTCCTGCCTAGTAGAAGAACTGAACCCCAAAGTCTCCGTGGGGCCAACTGTACTCTGGAAGTACCTGGAACAATGTGTCCTTCCTGCTTCAGAGCTTGAGTCCCAGTAAGGGCCACACCCAGATCAAGCCCGTGTCCTCCTGTGAAAAGGGGGGCAACAGGCACTGCCAGCACTCTTTGACCTCTGGCCAGCAGTCTGGAGGGTCTCCTAAGACCCTCCAAGAGAGCTGGCTAGGTCATCTGTTATAGAAAAAAGGCCCATATGAGTGACATGTCACGGGAGGACACTTGAGTATCAAATGTATGGGAGAGTGGGGGTATCAGATGGCTTTTCACAGCCGGTCTGGACAGTCTGCAGATGGAACAGCCAGGGCACACCAAAACAAAGGGGAGCTTCAAATCACCCACAGATAAAGGAGCCTTTCTTCTGCTTGCAAAGTGCTAGGTTGCAATCTGGCTCAACAGCGAGTGTCCAGGTTCCTATGGCCAGAGAACACACTCAGCAGTCTGGGGGCACAGTCCAGCCCCCAGGACATCCTAACAGCTTGCCAAATCCCCTTTCTCAGATATGACTTGCTCCCTCGGACCTACAAGCCAGAAAGAATAATCCCACCTGGAAGTAACATTTGAACCAGCAGGGTGCCTGGCATTTACCAGACTTCTCCAGAAAAAAAAAAAAAAAAAAAAAAAAATGCATCTATCCTTTACAGACTGATGGCTGAGCAAGTCTTAGGTAGTCAGCAACTTGAGACAAACCACAACAATTTAGAGAACTTTTGTGTAGAGCAAGAGCAAAACAAAACTCTCAACTAAGTGACATCAACGCGCTCTATAAGGAAATAAAAGTCAGGGCTCAGCAGCAGCAGTGTGAGCGGGTTTGATCCAGACCACAGGGAAGGGCGGATTCATAAACAAACTCCAAGTCCGGAGCCCTAATTCCTCAGTTTCAGACCCTCTCCCAACACACAAGTCAACCACAGAACAATCAGCAAACAGTTCTTCATGCTTGGGGACGGACGCTCAGCCCGCTGCTCAGAACCCAGCCAGTTTTACATGTTTACCTGACAAGGTATTCTATGCAATTATACAAGTTAATGGGATATTTCCATAAAGATTTGCACTGAGAAATCTTCACATCGGGACACTTACTAAATACATCACCTCTAATACTTTGTAGATTTTTTTTTTTTTCAAAAAAAGAATCTTGTCAGTACAACATTGAGCTTCCTGGGTTCAGATAGGGCAAATAAGGTCATCAAAGGGAAAGAAAAAAAAAAGTAATCATTACTCAAAAGTGCAAAAATCACATCACTGAGTGAAAATCTTTAATAGAAAAAAATTAATGTATGCAAAAGCAACCCTGACAAAGAAAAGACTGGATTTTTACAGAACAGATCATGACTGCAGCTTCTATGGAGGCTTCAGCGCCTGTAAACTTCCCAAGCTTTTAGCTCTTTCTCTGCTTATTCCAGCGTGTGCTCTCTCTCTCTCTCTCTCTCTCTCTCTCTCTCTCTCCACTTCTCCAATGTGTTATATTAATTATGGAATATACAATGCTGTGATATATGTATGCCATGTGGAATGAATGAGAGGATCGAGAGAATTAACATATCCATCACCTTAATAGTAACGAAGGGTCTTTCTCCCTAACAGTTTTGTCCACCATCTCTCTCTCAGCCCTCAGCTTCTGCTACCCTTCAAACAGCTCTCGCCTGCTGTGAGCACCACGGTTTTGGATTTCACATGCATGTGGGACAGTATGAGTAGGGGAATGTCTCTCCATGCCTTACTTGTTTCACACGGTGCATCCTCCTCTGGGTCCACCCTTGCTCGATGCTGCAAAGAACGGGACCTTTTTTAAGTTGCATTACATCATGCATGACCAGCACATTTCTTCACGTACTCATGTGCAGATGACTGGTGCCATGCCTTGGTTCTTGGTGCCCTAAGGAACAGGGTGGTGCATGTGTCTCTTGCATACTCTGATTTCCATGTTTTGAATGTACACCCCAAAGTGGGATGATTGGGTCAAAGGATAACTCAATTTTATCTTATTTTATTCTTATTTATTTTTTAAGCTGAGACGAGACATAATATTTGTACATCCTTGAACAGGTGTTCATAGCACTTAGGACATGCTATTCTCCTTCCCTGCATTATTCCAATTTTGTAACATGTTAGACCAGAGAGGACACCATTGTAAGCCACTGAGGAATAGTTATGCTGTTCTCTAGAACTAATCTACATCACCACCAACAGTGTGTGCGAGTCTACACACATACATACACTCACACACACATGCACACACACATGAGCACACACACATATACACACATACACTCACCCATTGGATTGTAGTGGGACTTAAGGTCATGGGAAAGGGTGCTAACAAATCAGAGTGTTCCTGAAACACTTGAATAAGCAAAGGGAGAGTGAGCTACTGCTGCTGCCCCCCTGGGGAAATCTACTCATAGTGACTTTGGATTTGGGGAGTCTGCTAAGGGTAGAAGGAAACTTGACCCAATTTAAACAACTAACCTTAAAAGACAGAACAGTTAGGTGCCCCCAGGGGACATGGCTGTACGCAGGGTCTTCATAAAAATATGTGTCAATCCCCACTATGCCCAGTACATTACGGTATTTAATGTATGCTTCTAAGGAGCAGGGCATTCAGTCAGCAGCAACCCATGCATCAAGTACCCCAGTCGACTGTAAAGCAGAAACCAGAATCACAGTACATGGAATATTTCTCCAGGCTAAATCCTGGCACGAGATGACGTGAGATGCACAGCCCACTAGGTCTTGGATTAAGCACACTCAAATGCGGATCAGATAATGAGGACAGTTCAGGGTCTGCACCACAGAGAACATGGCTGGGTATACATTGTGTCGCATGCAAAAGTTTGTGAGCCTCCAAGATACACAAACCCACTCTCCTGGGCTTCCATTTTTCAGGCCTTAATTTACCATGGTAGTTACTTGTCCAATCTGGTGGGGAGCAAGTGCTTTGGGGGAACACCTTTCTGCTCTCTGCAGTTCTCTGAGGTCCCTGCATCTTCAACTAGGCTGGTCCGTTCTGTCTACACAATTCTACACAATTAGGCATCAGAGGAGTTATAGCTCAGAGGTAAAAGCCCCAACACCTACTTATGCTAAACCCAGCTTTGCTTACCTAATGGATGGCACAAAAATCAATCCCGGTTATTAAGTAGCTGGTTGCTAGCACAGGACAGAGGCTGGACACTTCCTGTACTCCAAAACCAAAGATCTCATCAGCACTCTTACAAACAAAGAGGACATGAGCTCCACATGACTAGGTCATACGGTCCACAAGGCTCAACCGAAAACACAAAACCGCTGTTGTTCACATGGAAGGCTTGGTAAAACTACTTTCCTGAATTAAGTTAGCAAAATGTTGCTCGGGCCAGAATTGCTTGGGACCTCTCCATCTGGATACTTTCCTTCTTGGACAGCAATACAGAAACTGCAAAGTACACTCTGAAAACGGCAAGCCCCATCTTCTGGCGCTCCTGAAGCTGCCCCATGCTACAGGGAGAGCACCGCTGGGCTGCGCACCCTTGAGCTATTGCTTGAAGACCCGGAGAAGCTGGTCAATATTTACCACTCGCCTTCCTTGCGGTCATATCAGATGCTCACAAACTTAGCAGCCAAACTATTCAAATGACCTGCCTGCATTTCTACAGGCCACAATCCCAACAGATGTGTGAATTCAAGAGGCACACAGGGTTCCAAATGCTCAGGCAGAGTTCCTGTGTATCTCCCCTCTTCTGAAGGACACCCCTGTTTCCTAATGTGCACCCCATGGTCTCTCTTTGAGCTAGTATCTCCCTGTTCTTGTCTTCTGTGCTGTGAGGACCACTGTTCAGTGGTCCTACACTGGCCTCACCTGGACATCCAAACAATCTTGCTATGGATAGCTAGCACATTAACACCTTCCTTCTCTCTGCTACCCCAACCAAGACACTCACAACAGCTGAGGGCCTGAATGTCACATCTTGGCGAGGGTGGGGGGAATGAATCATTAGCAGAATTTAGGTAAATCTATACCGTACACACAAGCAGACATGCCTGGTGCCTACTGGAAGACATTGTGTTAGTGTATTTTCCCAGAACAAAGTGTTTACTTGGGGTTACTCCATATTGCCTTAGCTATTGTTATACGTCTCCTAGGAATGATTTCATATACACAGAAGCAACTTCAGCATCTGTGAGTTTCGGTGTGAGTGGTTGGGATCAGAGTCCTTGAGGGAAACCCTGCAGAGACTACGGAACAGCTTTCTTAAAAGAGAAATGGTGACTCCATGTTTTACAAATGAGGGTCAGACAACTTTCCATCTCGGATGCATTTAAACCTGGAGATCATTGCACTCTTCCTCTTGTCTCCCATCCAGACACTTAGAGAGAGAGAGAGAAGAGAGGATGCATTCAGAATGTGGCCGACATCTATAATCCCAGCATTCAGGAACTGAGGAAGGCGGATCTTGAGCTTAAGACCAGTGTAATCTACATGGCAAGTTCCAGGCCCACCTGGACTGCAAAGCTGAACCTAGTCCAGGAAAAAAAAAATTAGAAAGTAAAAGACATAAGTAGAGCAAACTTAGAGTCTTCACAACCTCTCTAGCTGGAGGTCTGGGAAAGTAGAAGCAATGATGGCTGACCCAGCTCCTATTTGCTGAAGCCCTTTCCCCAATTTACGAAGCCTAATTGTTACAAAGCGTGCGCAGGACACTGGTCCATGAGGAACATTATGCAATATTTAAAGGAAAAGACTGTGTAGAGCTACCATCTCACCATCACCTAAGCACAGCAGTGGACTGAGGATTAAGACTGACTTAACTCTGTCCCTGTGCGCGATAACCACGGCTCTTTATTATGCAAACGAGAGCAGCATGAAGCCTCCCTGCACAGCAAAAGTACTGCTCAGTCCTGAGGCTCATTCCCAGCGTGGCTTTTGTTTCTGTTAGGGTCAGGTGGCTTCCCTATCCCAGCTATCCCACGGGACATATTGGAGTGGTAGGTGGGTTAAAAAGTTGAGAAAGGATTGCTTCAACACATTCGCAGTTGAACTTAGTTCCCAGGTATGAAAAGAGTCGTGAGCGAGCACCGACTCTTGAGCGGTGTGTTACTACATCACCACTTTCACCCACTAGGGGATCAGCCTGAACCTTTATTTCAGTATATGACACTGTGTAACTCTGGCAGAAATTCGAAGAAGCTTCTGGAATGTGGAGGGTTAAGCTTGACCTCAGTACTCACTCACAACAGAATTTCTCAGGCTTTGAAAAGGGCCCCAAAATAACATGAAGCTCTTGAGTGGGCAGTAAAACCCTAATAGAGACCATAAGGACCAAGCTGCAGATAGGCAACCATGGGAAGAGGACACTGGAGCATTGCAGTGTCCTGCTGCTCTGAAGATGCTTCCATGTGGCCTGCTGGGTTGGTGGAGAAGGGGAGAGGTTGGAAAAAGTTAGCCAAGCATAGGGTGATGGAGGGCCCAAAAGTCACCAGCTGGAGAGGAGCTGAAGACACGGGCACAGAAGACAGCACAAGTCTAGGGCCAAAGACAGCACATGTGTGGGCGGGCATGCAAACCGTGCTTTTCATTCTTATTTTCCTCAGGAATGCATTTCCTTTTAAAACCGAAGAAGAAACTCCCAAGAAGTGTCAAAGATTAACTGAAGAAAGTCATGTACTTCGCCAGAAAGTTGCTGTGAGCTTTTAAGAATGAGGACGTGAGAAATTTATACAAGGATCAAGGTTTTTCATTTTTTTGTTTGTGCATTTCAAGTAAAGTCCATTTAAAGTATTACAAAAATTATATTTGTGTTTTAAATGCTTCCTTTTCTTCCTTTTCGTTTTCTTCCAGGAAAAGCTCCAAAGTCCTTCACATTCTGTATGTATAGCTTGTGCCTATGAGCAGGCTTCCCAGCAAGGAAGGTGGACCAGGAGGGGCGTATAGGCCACATTCTATCTGCAATCATCTCATCTGAAACGACACCACCTAACCGGAGACGGCTTCCTGCACAAAAGTCCCCAAGTATAGGACAGATGAGATACAGAAGACAAACAGGTGGCCCTCATACCTGTGGCGTTTCTTCTCAGGTTCGCCTCTGCAGTACAGCCACCCTGTGATAAGATCAAGGCTCTCCCTCACCCAAGGGGAAGTGGACTCCCCCACCTCCACCATGGAAAGCTGTGACTCACACATGCTAAAGAATTCAGCTATATCCAGGCCATGGCCAGCAAACTATCTGAAAAATTAATCCCGAGGCTTTTTATCTTTACATATATATATAAAACTGTATATATATAAATATATATATAACTGTATATATATAAACATATATAAAACTGTAGGAATCAGTCATGATAAGCTAAATAGTAACAGACCACCCAAAGGAAGTTCTTTACTTCCAACCATTATGATCTGCCAGTGTAGGACTCAACCATCGATAAATTTCATAGAGGCCTGAGTCTCAGTAGTTTACCCTGAAGCAATACCTGGTTGCAGGAAGGACCATAAACTAAGATTTCCTGAGCACCACCCAAGAACAAACCATCCAAAGGAAATGCCTAAGGTGCCAACTGCTGTAGATAGGATCACCTGCCAGCACACACACACACACCAGGACACCCCTAGACAAATGTCAGCCAATCAGGGGTCCTGAACCTTAAAATCCCTCACCCCCACCTTTACTACTATAAAAACCCAACTCTAACTGAGCTCGGGGCTCTCCGTTTATTCAAATACGTTGGACATGTGGAGAGACCGAGTTTGCAAACTTGCATAAAGTAAAAGTTCTTTGCTTTTACATATAGGACTCGGTCTTTCTGTTGGCTTCTGGGGGACTTCACGGATCTGAGCATAACAATAACAGAAAGAGTACCATTTATTCTGAAGACTCGTCGGAAAAATCCATATCACATGCAAGGACTGTAACAAAATGGTGGCGTCTCTTCCTACAATATACAAATATAGTAGAAGTCCAGTCATCTGATGAGAGAAGATGGCGGGAGTTTCTCTATCGCTCTCTATGGTCCAACCCCAGCAGTGTCAGGGAAGAGATGGGACAGAGAAGGCAGAGAATCCGCAAAGATCTTCCACACCTCCAACCTTCTTGTATGGCCCGCTGCCAGAAGACCCAAGGACCTGGATCCACAAGGACCTGGATCCACAGCACAGCTGGGATAAGAAGCAGTGCGGCTGCTGAGGGCTGGTTTGAGAGCAGGAGTCCCCCAGCTCTGGGGAGCTGCCTCACTCCAGAGGAGCCCGAGGTACCTGCAGTGCTCAGCCTTGTACACTGAACTCAGTCTGAGGTCAGAGGCGTGGTCTTGTGGTTATACCTGTCTCTTACATCGCTTCTTTAAATTGGAAATGTCCTAAGAAATAATTCTTGTGTACTTGTTTTTCAAAGCATAGTGAAGCCTAGAAGAATACACTGGCTAGTCTGCAAATGCTAACAATATACATCGAGGGAAGACGGCTAAAGGGAACAGTGGCCAAACCAAACCCAGATCGTATGTCCAGCAGGGCTTTCATCATAGCTGCCTATAGTACCCACAGAATCGATCGACTGTGTTCGTACCACACAGTACACGGATTAAGCAGTTCAGAGCACATGAACAAGGCCAGGCATGACCTGATTCTGAATCTCTGGAAGTCCAGCAGTGACCATCATGGAGGTAAGAATGTCAGAAAACAGTTAATTTCAAGAGAGCTAAGCAGAAGGCATCCTGCATCCTCCCTGCTACCCAAGCCTACAAGTGGTGCGATCATGATCTTACTGAGTCCTAAAATCAGCCAGCTGTGCCGTAACTAAGTTGCATGTATTCGCTTATTCATTCATGGCAGGGCTGGGGAGGGAACCTTGTGCGGCCTGGCAGGTACTCCATCACTTGGGCCACATTCACAAGCCCAGTAAGCTATGCCTTTAAAAATGTTTTTTATTACATTTTATTTATTGATATGGGGAGAAGGGCATGGATGTGTTACAAAGTACAGATGGAGGTCAGAGCACAAGTTTCAGGAGGGAATTTTCTCCTTCCACCATGTCCCAGGGACCAAATCCTGTTCATCAGTTATGGTGGCAAGTACCTTTATCCACTGAGCCCCGAGCTGTACCCTTCCCATGCAGATCTGGAAGCATTCCAGTAAGCAAAGCTCACAACCTGCCAGCCTGCCTGGAGGATGCCATAGCAAGACTTTGTGTCATGGGATGTATAAAAGCTCATAAATATGTGTAAGTTACCTTTCCAGCAATAGGAATATGTTGAATAGGGACGTAGGGGTGGGAGGCTACTCTGTCCAAGTCCAGAACACTCTCCTAGGGAGAGAGAGAGGGAGACATCCTGAAAATTACCACTGCCTGTGAAACATAAGGGGACCTCTGAGAGAAGGGCAAACTTTGCTCACAGACCAGAACGTGCCACCAAAAATAAAGAATTCCTCAAAGCAAAAGGCAGAGCTGGAAGAAGAAAGGAGAAGACTGAACTAAGAGAGACATCATCAGATGAAGAAGAAGCAAAGACATCAATGAGCATCGTGAGGCATGCTGGGAGACCTCCAGTACCCGCCAGTATGGAGACTCCACACTTCAGTGATTTCGCTGGCGTAACACACTGGTTCTCTTGGGTCCAGCAGAAAATCAGCATCCCTTGGAGATGGTGCACATCCTACTATTTTTACTTATTTCTTTATTGAGAGACAGTCTCACTATGTAGTCGTGGCTGGTCAAAAACTTCTGCTATTTTTAAAGCATTTGTGGCAGAACTGTAGGTCGAATTTGATATGAAAACTCGAAAGGAAATAAAAAGCACTCCTCGTGAGATCATGGGGAGATGCCATCAGGACACGTGGTGCTTGACCTGACATCCCAACATGCACAGAACAATCTAACCCATTTGACCTCCCAGGGCTTCCATACCCCACCTGTCCTACCTGACTGGACCTGGCCTACTCTCTGTGATGTAAGGACCGAGACAGCTCAGAACGCCCCAGTGCCAGAGGAAATATAGACATGCTACTGGAAGCCCTGGTGGAAACACAGCCTCACATGGGGTGCTAGAGTCTCCCTCAGCACTTACTCTCATAGCCTCACTCAGCATTGGTTCCCCTCTGAAATGGATCAAAACATACTTAGGATGGTGGTGTGCTGACTGGAGGCGGGGGAGGGATCACCCACAGTCTTACCCATCTGTGAACTCTGGGAATTTTAGAGATTGCCAGCATGACAACCTGTGTCTATGACATAATAGTGGAACAAATGTTATTGGAGTAATAAACCACTTCCTTATTGAATTTAAAGCCTACTCTACAGCAGGGGAACACATACCTGGTACTGCAAATCTGGCCAATAACATATCATTTTGGCACTTACAGGTCCAGGGATGAACCCGCTACTAGCATTTAGCTCAATGGGCCTAGTATTAAACTGTCCCCTAAATTCCTCTCTCTATTCATAGATTAGTGCAGCTCTCAGACTTCATCAGAGAAGCTTATTGATGCAGTCCATTGTGGTTAGCCCAGAAACATATTACTGGTCAAAGTAAAAAAAAAATTTTTTTTTTTTTTTTGGTTTTTCGAAACAGGGTTTCTCTGTAGCTTTGGTGCCTGTCCAGGAACTAGCTCTTGTAGACCAGGGTGGCCTCAAACTCCCAGAGATCCGCCTGCCTCTGCCTCCCGAGTGCTGGGATTAAAGGCGTGCGCCACCACCGCCCGGCCAAAGTAAAAATTTTAAGGGTCAGTGAAGGACGCAATCACAAATGATGATGCATCTGCATTACACCCTCATCTCAATGCTTTAAAGACCAAAGAGGGGTACCACACCCTCATCTCAATTCCTTAAAGACCAAAGAGGGGGTACCACACCCTCATATCAATGCCTGAAAGACCAAAGAGGGGGTATCACACCCTCAGCTCAATGCTTTAAAAGAGGGGGCAGAAACATTGCAAGGGCAAGGAGTTGGGGAGGACCAGAATGAAAAAAATTGTCTTCTGGATATGACAAGACCATTGCACTCAATTTATAGTAGCTGTGGTTTACCTGCGCAAGACCTTCATAAGATCAAGCCAGCCAATATTCTGTCATGAAATGAAATGGGGTCCCATGAGTTCCAACTCCTAAGTGAGGAGTTGTGGACATTTGATGGCATCTAGGGGAAGGAAAGTCAGTTATTTGTTTGTTTGTTTGTTTGTTTGTTTGTTTATCAATCTCAGTGGCTGGTCCCATATCCATAAGTATATATACGGACAGCTTGAATTGAAATCAATGGTCTGTTAATTTTCTCTTTTAAAGGGGAGGATGTGAAATTGAGGGGTACATAGAGGGTGTGTTAGGAAGGAGAAACAGGGAAGAGTTGGGGATCAATCTGATCAAAACCACCCTACGAACTAATCAAATAATCAGTGCAAATGTTTAACATATGTGTACATTAATATTATAACAACTCAATTATAAGGCTCAGTGGATATTTCCTAAATGCAAAGCTAGAAGCTATGGCCTGGGCTTTGATTCTCTACACAGTCGAAAGCTAGGATCTAAAACCAAAACTATTTTCCATGCTAGCGTCTTTTCCATTTTAACTGCTTTCTTAGCTTCTGAGGCCTCTCTGGCGAAGACCATGGCATCAATCACACTCAAAACAACAAAGCAGGAAACAGGAACCAGCACTCAGCTTCTCGCCTGCCACAGAGAACTTCTGTCGTTTGATATCACGCTCTGTACCGGGAACACAACTGTTTGCGTCTGCTTTGTACTGTGCGGAGCTGTGTTCTATTGCTGCACAATCACTCTAAGGAAATATTACTATAAAAATAAATATATTTCTCTTTTCATTCACCGCGAGGGAAACTAGCCAGGGCACTCTGAGCACACCCACAAATCTCTCCCTGGAACACCTTACGTTTGTTCCTGAGCCTGTATGAATGCTTGGCTGATGATATCAAAGTCCTAATTTATCTACAATCAACCTGATTCAAGTACAGAGGAAAAAGGACTCATTTTGTTCCACTTTAAATTAAAGCAAGATTTGTTCATTCATTTATTTATTTTACTTTGGGGCTTGTCTTTGTTTTTCTCTCAACACAGAGGAACACACTACTTAGTATCATTTTTTTTCTTGGCAGCCAAACACATTATTAGTCTATGAACTGGATTTATTTTTTTTCTAGAAAAAACAAAGCATAATTCTTTGGGTTTTTATGACAAAATATCCTCCAACTCATTATTAGTTGAGGATGACCTTGAACTTCTGATCCTCTTACTTCGACTTCAGAGTGATGAGATTGCTGGTATGTGCCACCAATGCTGGTTTTATTCAAGCTAGGGATTAAGGCTAGGGGTTCATACATGCTGCCAGAACTCTAAAAAGTAAACAACATCTCCAACTCAGCCTATTTTTTTTTAATTTTTTTTCAGCAATAACCACAGCTCTGCCTATGACTAAGATGCCATTAAAACATGGGCATTCCCTACCCCCATTGAAAAAGTGACACGTAGGAAACTATAGAAGCATAGACTAGGATCCTATGGTAAGAGCAAGGGCAGAGCTAGGTTGGGCCCATTTCATTGCCTACAGTCTACAAGCCGTGGCAGAAGACAAAGAGCCAGGCAGTACCTCCGTCCTCAATGTGGAAACCACAGAGCTTCTGGTCCAGAGGGAGCAAGGAAATCAGAGTTTGCAGGATGGAGTCACAGAAAGTACAGTCTGGAAATCTTCAGAGAATCCTGCCGGGGCTTTGGCCAAGTCTTTACAAAGAAACATGAGGGAGGAAAGAGAAACAGCCACAGCCAGAGAGAGAAGCCTCAGTTAAGTACCTCAAAAACATCTCTAGTTCTCACCAGCCAGGGGGAAGAAATTTCTCAGTTCCCAGGTTAGCAGGTGATCCAGTGGCTATTATCTCAGTAGTGGGGATACGTAAACCCTGGAGAAAGGGATACTTGGATCCCATCTAGGATAGGTGGAAAGGAGGCTCCATAGAACCCCGCTGAGTAAATGAACTGATCCTAACACACTCGGGACTCTACAGCCACACCACCCTGAATGCACTCGATCTTATCTGAAACCACTCAGCAACCTGTATAGGAACATACGTGGCCACAATTTGTGAGGTATAACCCACCATGAGGGACTCTAACAAAAACAACAACAACAAACGGCAGTCGTACAAAGAAGCAGGGAAATGGACACGCTATGAAGAGTAAGAATCACATGAGGGAATGGCGCTGAGGGTAAAAATGACCAACAAAAAGGCTGGCCTGTGCACATGTTCAAAAAGTCCGTGGGAAGATTCAAGCGGGGACCATGGAGGGAAAACCAAAGGTGTAGATCTGAGAACTGGAAGGATGGATGAGATGGGCAGATTATAAAAAACTGGAAGAAAGAGAGAGTTTCCTGAGCCGGAAGATGCCCCGTGAGATCGCACAGGAAACAGATTGAAACAAGAGTATCTGTCAGTAGCAGTGGGGCTGGTGCAGCTGGAAATAGAAACCAGGGTGGGGCTAAATCATTTTTCAAATTTTTCAAATAAGATGAAAAGCCTACCGCCATAAATTCAGAATGTTCAATGATCCCAAGTAGTGGGGCGGGGACTAGACCCAGGCTCACAAAACTGCCAAAAATTGAATTGTAACCAAACAAGAAAAGAACGATGTACAAGGAAGGAGAGAGATAAAGGGAAGGACCAACCCTCATGAGAAACAGTGAAGTAAAAAACAGAGTGAAAAAAAAGTTAGTGAAAGAAAATGATCAATTCTGTAACTCTCCACCCAAGAAAAATGTATTTTAAAAAAAAAAGAGAGAGAGACAAAGACATTTCTAGACTTATCAAAATGAACATGACTTATTAAGGGCAAACCTGCAAGAAGGAAAAGCAGGATTAAAAGGTCTCAAGAGAATCTGCAGGTGCCAGGGAACAGAGGGTACCAGGCTGGAGATGGTGTCATCTACCTGGTTTCCCTGACAATGGCCGAAGATCAGCACCGTGGGACATGGATCCAAACCCACTACTCCTTCACCAACACTATCTGGGGTAAGTGGGACTCTGTGAAGTGTCCATTTCCTTGCGCTCCCTGGGGATTTCCAAGTTGTAAAGCTGGCTTGACAGGAGCCAGTTACTTCAAACAGGCTATTGCACACGGCCTTTGGCCCTGTTCTTTCTAGGTTGGGAATCTTTGCGTCTACAGCAAGGCGAAAAAAAAAATTCCCTTTGAATTTTCCAGCTGAGGAGATAAAAATGAAGCCCGCCATATCACACAGGACGATGAAGTCTACTGGAGTCTGGGACCAGTGCTGAAAACAGACGACAATATGCACAAATATTTGTATTCCTTTTGCATGCACACAATGTGCCTTTGAAACTGGAAATGTCCATCTGGTTTGCAAACAATGAGTTTGTAAGGAAGTTCTCTCCAGGGACCAAAATGTCCTTTTAAAGAAAAAGATGCTACAATTGAGTTCCAGATGGTTTACTTCTGCTTAACTGGACAGAAAGCCCCTCCACTCTCTTTACCCTTCAGCAGTCCCTTACCTAAGCCACAGGGAACAAGGAGGTTTAATGCCACAAAACCCAATTTTCCAGCACAGACTTCAAGGCCAGAGGTAGACAGACGCCCACCACAGAGTCCATTTAGTTTTAGGGTACTGACTAAAGGAGATTAGCAGTGCCCTAAATGATTGCTATGACTTCCAGCCTCAGATCAGGTGACTGCATGCAAGAGTTTTGACCCCAGGCAGGGCATATCCATGTTCCAGGCTCATTTCTCTTTGTATATGTACGCAGCCTTCTCTTTCCACATGGGGTGAAGGTAGCGCTAGCTAGTACAAGGTTCCTAGCCTAGCACTCCCAGGTTCCCATGGAAGGTCTATTCTATAGGCTCTGGAGCTCAATGACAAACTGCCAACAAGTGAAAAAAATCATCTAAAAATGGTTATCAAAAAGATGCTGGTGGCAATCTCCAAACCCACATGTCTAACTTGTTGGAAAACTCAGTCATTACTGCAACTATATAGATCCATCTCCCAGGGTGAACTGGTGTTTTCAAACACACAGTGCCTCCAACAAGAAGCCAGGGCTCCTGTGTGGCCAGCTGGACTCTCAAGGTCACACCCCCTCCTGAGTCCTTATTTCCGGCAGAACCTCTCACCAGTTCAAAACTTTCCATGACAAAAGTGACCAGGGAGTAAGAGGGAACGTTTTGGATGGAGGGTGTGTCTCAGTTGTGAAGTGTTTGTCTGCCATGCCCCAGGGACTTGGATTTAAATATATCAGCTTCATCAAAGACAAAGATCATGCCCAAAGCATTGGATTATTCCTACTGGTTATTATAGGAATGCATGCTATAAGCAAGCGAGGATGTATTTTGATAAAAGGAAAAAATAAAAGAGGAACATTGCTGAGTTTATTTTTTTTTTTGTTTTTTTTTTTTTTTTTTTTTTTTTTTTTGGTTTTTCGAGACAGGGTTTCTCTGTGGTTTTGGAGCCTGTCCTGGAACTAGCTCTTGTAGACCAGGCTGGTCTCGAACTCACAGAGATCCGCCTGCCTCTGCCTCCCAAGTGCTGGGATTAAAGGCGTGCGCCACCACCGCCCGGCTGCTGAGTTTATTTTAAGTGAGCAAAGTGTTTGCATGTATGAAAAATGTCTTTTCCCAAGAAAATCAAAATTGTCGGACGTGTTAAATAGCAAACATCTTTCATTTCCTAGACACTGAAGGGGAACTAGGAACTGGCTGGTGGGCTTAGGCTGATATATTTCTACATTAAATGGAATAATACCTTTTTGTTTTGACTTGTATTAGTTCCAATTGGTGTTGACATATGGAAACTTTACCTTTTCAATTCCAGGTGGAGAATCTAAACTTCATTTAGAATTATGTATTGTGGGAAAGTTTGCAGAAAAAGGGGAAAATGATACTGTAAAAAAAAAAAAAAAAAAGTTTGAGGCAGAGGACCTGGACTGCCTTTAAAAATTTATAGAAAAACCAGAAAAATGAACTCAAGCAACATCTACTTGTCTCTTTACCAGCAATGTTATTTAAATTTTAGGTTTAAAATATTTGTAGTTGGTGAGAATTTGCAAAGCAATGAAAATTATGAGTGAAAAAAAACCTCATGCCGCTGTATGACCCTAAATAAAGCCAAAGGCTTTGATTTTCCCCTCTGATGTTTCCTAGAGAATAAAATGGATCGCACAGAAAGCAAAAAATCAAATTTCATGATGCATGGCATAGCACAAACAGAGAATTCAAATCCTGTGTATTTTTTTAACAGTAAATGTCAGGAGCCGTGTCCCCCCAAAATTTACAGGAAGCACCGCCGTGAGGAGTTTTTACAGAGGGCTTCACTTTCCAATTGTATTGAGAATAGTCTTATTGACCAAGCCTATCTCACACCCAAATTAACTGTTAATAGAGAGTTATCTGTTAACGGAACCTGCCTCACATTCCAAACTATCTAGAGAACTAGGTGGGTCACCTTGTGACTTCCTGACCGAGGAATCGTGACCCGACCCATCGTAACCTCTCAGACTGCGTGACGGACGTGGACCACCATGCCCCAGCCCCCCAAGCTCCTCATCCAGGGGCTATATAAGCTGTAACCATGACTCTAATAAACGGAGGCTTTGACAAATACGCTTAGCCTCCTTCCTGCTTATCAGCCTATGTCTTTCAGGTGGTGCCTCTCCGTGACCCTGGAATAACTGGCCAGCCAGGCGGGTTACAAACCCTAGACAGAGTAACCCGTCGAGGCGGCTACAAGTAAAAAATTAACAGTTTTCCAAACTGTTGTAAGTCTACCAGTAGAACATTTTTGAAAAAGTTAAGAGTAACCATGGTCACAGATGCTTATCTAGTTCCATGGTATCAAAAGGTCGCAAATTCGAGACAGTACAAAGGGTCTCACAAGAAATTAGCAGACAAGACAACCGTGAGGGTCTTGCTTTTTTAAACTATATTAATTCTCTTAATTCTTTCTGCTGTGTTGATAATCAAACCTGAAACTTATGTGTCTGGCAGGTCCTCTACCACTAAAAGAGAACTCAGAACCCTCGGTGACTTCTGGCCCATGTCCTATACTCAAAGTCCACAGATCTAGATCTAAGATTGCCACGCTTGAAGACTTCTCATGGGAGCCAGTGAACACCAAAAGCCTGGTAAGAGAATGGAGGTTGAATCCCTCCTGCTGTTCATGTTTCAGACATGTTATGTATGTGGCCCTGGCTTAGAATTTGATAATAAAACTTAATTTAAAAAGAAAAAAATCTGACTAAAATTTACAATTTACTTCATCTATTCAATCCACTGCCTGAATTTTTCCTCTACTCTTTTCTTTAACCATGCGAATCTGTACACAGCTTACCCCTAAGTCAACATCACACAATGTACATGTTTAATGAAGCATTACGTGCTAACTTAAGTATATGTACACCAATCCGTAATAAATGTAAAAGCCAGGCTTAGTATATACCTATAGGCCCAGCACTGGGGAAGTCAAAGCACACACTGTCAAGATTTCAAGGACATCACTGACTACAGCAAGCCAGAGGCCAGCCGGTGTTATGGGAGGGCCTGTCTCACAAATTAATTCATAATCAATTCAAATAAACTGGAAAATCGAATTCCGCTATTAGGATGATTGCTCCAAGAATATGCTAGCATTCTGAATGGAAAGAGGAGGAGAAGAAACACCACTTAGCAATGTTTGGAAATAAAATTTCACTTAGCCTGCTTCATGCTACACAAGAATCTAAGACCTGATTGCAGCAACTGCCAGGGGAGAAGCGACAAAGCCACCCAGATGCACAAAAGCTCCTACACTTTCTCTCCCTGAACTGTCTGCCTGCTTGCTCCCCAGCTGCAGGACACCAGCCTCCACCAGATTGAAGAGGTCAGCAAAGTTTACAACCTCTACACAGTGTTTTTAGCTTTCCTACGGTCAGACTGCTTGTCTCTGAATTACGACTCTTGTTAAGACTGAATGTGCCTCCAAATCTCCAGGCTTCCTAGAAGATGGCGATGCCCGTGAACGGACCTTCTCCTCGGGCAGTGCGTCCCGCAGACCGCTCACACAAAGCTGTATTCGCTTTGCTCTCCCACTAGAAATTAACTTTATTGCTCTAGTTAACTGAATTTCTATTAAAAAATACCTGAGAGATGCATGCGCCTAAGCCCAGAAATGTGTTATTTACTGGTCTGTTATTGTAATCCAACCCCAAATATTTGAAAGTAAGAATGACTCAGTTAAGCTCATGGTTTCAGGAAGACTTCAGTCTGTCGTGGTAAGAAAGTTTACATGGCAGGAACATAGAAGTTCCTCGTGTTCCTGAGTAAGGAGGACGGCAGAGGCAGTACTGTCCCTAGGCAGGAGGTCCTGAGCGGTCAAGAAAGCTGGGCAGAAGCTAATGAGAGCCAGAGTTCTTGAAAGTGGGAGCCAGACAGGCCCTTTCCTCGGCTAAGGTGTCTTTGGTTAAAGTGTTTGGATCACAGCAACAGAAGGCAAACTAGAACAGGATTCCCCAAGGTTTCAAAGACGAGTTCAAGGTTTTGTTTTTCTAGGCACACAAAAAAAAAAAAAACCAAAACAGCAACAACAAAAAAAAAAAAAAAGAAAAAGAAAAAGAAAAGCATATAAGCCTTCAGCATAAGCAAGTTTTCATATTTAGGTGCCACAAATATACTTAGTGGTGCTAATGACGAAGTGAAAAACTCCGATGTACTGTGTCCACACACCACTTTTACATTATAAAAACAACAACAATAAAAACAAACAAACAAACAAAAAACCCGTTTTAAAGCCCAGAACTGGAGGCATGGCTTAGTGGAGGAGTGTTTACTCAGCAAGCACAAGGCTCTGGGGTTTGATTATTACCATCTTCCAAAATAGTAATTCATAAATATTTTTAAGAGGACAGAGAAACAGTTGTTTTTAAAAGAAAATTTAAAAAGATATGGCTAATAACCTTAAAGGGTCAGTGCTCAGGCCCCCGACTAGAGACCGAGCCAGATAGAAGCCAATATTTTGTTAGTTTTGGAGGCAAAGCCTTGATTTAGGGTCTAGTGAAAGGCCCTGAGCTGGAGAGGCCTTCTAGACATTTCAAAACTCAGACATCTCATTTTGAAGGTGGGAAGCTTTGCTTGGACCAAACAAGAAATCGCTAAGATTTGGGGGCCAGGGAGATGGCTCGGCACTAGACATGCAAGCCTGACAACCCACCCAGGTTTGATCCTCATAACCCACATAAAAATCTGGGTGCACTGACATGTACCTGTAATCCCAGCACTACTACAGAGAGGCAGAGAAAGACGATCAAAGTTAGAAGCTTGTAGGATGCAAGGCAGCAGCAAAAATAAGACCCTGCCTCAGCGAGGCAGAAGAGGACTGGCTTCCTGAAAGTTCTTCGGACATGTGCCACATGCTTCCACGTGTGTTATAGTGCGCACACGTGTGCAAACACACACATTACACATATACACACACTCACTCACATGTACAGGCACATACACATGCACATATAAACATACACACATTGGTACACATACACACACATGCATGAACACATACACACATGCATGCACACACACACACAAATTTGTCTTCAGAATATGGCCACTATGACTACACTTAGCAAGTAGTTAAGTCCTTGTGAAAGTCTTGCAAACAGAAACTTCGTAATCTTTAAAAAAAAAAAAATTACATTTCTAGCTGGCCGTGGTGGTACATACTTTTAATCTTAGCACCAGAGAAGCAGAGGTAGGCAGATCTCTGAGTTCAAGGCCAGCCTGGTCTATAGAACAAGTTCCAGGTCAGTCAGGGTTATACAAAGTCACCCTGTCTCGAGAAAAAAAAAAATCGCATTTCTGAAGAGTATTTTATGACTCAGGAAATATACTCATAGTGATCTGAGAGAGATATAAAGTACATAGACACCAAAACTGGGGTGGAGTCAGTGGCGGGAATTACTTCATGGAATAATCATACAATATAATTCATACTGTATGGTGCTAAGTCTTCAGCCGGGAACTGCTGCCCAAACAAGTGACCATCAATAACAACCTGGATTGATTGCAGTGATACATTGCAGTTTTCACCCGGATTATAACTGTGGGAGACCGTGCGAGTTTTATTTATACGTCCTGTGTTCTGTCCTGTCCCAGCTGACCTAAGATCGGAGTGCCAGGAAGATCACAGGACCTGATGCTCCTTTGTCTAACACACAGTAAGGCTAGGAGAGGGATGATACAATATTGCAGTTTCTGGAGGAAGCCAGGCTTTAAGGCTCAGCAGCCCGGGGAAACAATCCCAGGTCTGCCTCCCACCAAGTGCAAAGTCCTCTCTCCGGCTCTCACTGCCACTTTTTCTCTTTGGCTCTTGCTGCCTTGCACAGGCACCCTTTAAGCTTTATACGGTGTATTTTCAGTTCTCAGATGAAGACATTGTGTTTGTTCTCTTAGCTTTGAGAAAGTCTCACTCTAGCCTAGGCTGCCCCACAGCTCCCAACCCCTGGGATTACAAGCTAAATATATATCTGCCTGTGGCACATCAATGCTAACCAAGCTGAATTACTACTTCAGGTTAAAATAAAAGCAAATTAAGTTCCTATGAGATTCTTTCCCTGCACTTAGCTTTCCATCTATGGTCACAAACTCTACATCCATGAAGTTATGAACTATTGAGCCTCCATGAGAATTCCTGATACGTCTGCAGTGTGCAAACTTAAAAGAAATTAACCAGCTATTTATGGATATTTTTTTTTAAATATTAACATATAAATTCTGAAACCTCAAAACTTGGGCCCGAGTTTAGAAATCCTGTATTGATTTTCAGTTAATAGTGGTCAATAATGTATATTTTAAAAACGTCTATCTTCAAAGACCTAGAGTAAAACAACTCCATAGCTCGATGCGGGATCCTGTTTTCCAGGTAGGGTCCTGAAGCACAGGAAACAGCAGTAAGAAACTGACAAATGAGATTCCATCAAACTGAAACTCTTCTGCACAGCCCAGGGGAGGAGAGACTGAAAAGACACCCACAGGACGGGCATATGTCCTAAAGAAATGAAATCTGCATATCAAAGAGACACCTGTCTTCCCATGTTCACTGCCGTTCGTTCTATTCACAAGAGCCAAGAAAGAGAATTACCCAAGCTGCCCGTGGGCAGATGAAGGGATGAGGAAAGTGTAGCCTACGGATGCACAGTGGAATTCCACTCAGCCATAAGGAATGGAAGCCGGTTACCTACCTACCGCACAGCGGACAGGATGGGTGTTGCCGGGAGCTCCTCCCGCTCCTTCAGCCAATAGCCACTGAGATACCAGCCCACTGGGGCATGGTGTCTCCCCCTTTTGTTTAAGTAAGCCGGTTGTGGTGGATTTGCTGAAGGAGGCAGAGGCAGGAGGATCACAAGTTCGAGGCCAGAGCGGGAGCAGAGGGAAGTGGCCACTTTTTTATCTCAGCGACTATTGGCTGAAGCAGCGGAAGGAGCTCCCACAACAGACAGGGACATTAGGCTCAATGAAATAAGTCATAGACAAAGCAACAAGCATCACCTTCTCTCACTCCTGCAGCGAGACTTAAAGATGAAGGGTGGATTGCTAGAAATTGGACAGGGGTAAGCAGGATGTGTGCATGCGTGACCCTCATTAATATCACGATTAATACAAGTGGATAATCCAATTTAAAAAGGAAGATGATATAGTTTCCTTTGTGTCTTCTTTACATACATAAAGTATTATTGGAAATAACAGTAAGGAGTCATTTTTAAGCTCTGGCAGTTTATGAAGGATAATCACATACCTGACTTCATTTAATTCACATGTTTTTTTGAAAATTCAGATTCATTTTTTATTTATGTGTGTATGTGCCTGTGGGGACATAAGTGTATGTGCAGGTCCCTAAGAGACCAGAAGAGGGCATGTCAGTCCCCTGGAGCTGGAGTTACAGGCGCTAAGGAACCACTCCACAAGGGTAGTTGGTGCCAGGAACCAAAGGCTTGTCCTTTGAGAAATAAGTGCTTTTTTTTTTTTAAGAGTTATTTGTTATGTACACAGTGTTCTGCTTGCATGTATGTCTGCACGCCAAGAGAGAGCAGCAAATCTCATTAAAGGTGGTTGTAAGCCATCATGTGGTTCCCGAGAACTGAACTTCGGGACCTCTAGTTCAGTGCTCTGAACCTCTGAGCCACCTCTCCAGCCCATAGCAAGTGCTTTTCATGACTGAGTTATCTCCCCAAGCCCCGACTCCTATTTTTCACAAGAGTTGTACTATATCAATCTAATAAAAGAGAAAAAGGTCAGAAGGTAAAGCTGCCTGCTTAAGTTCACACAATTGAAGACAGGGAAAAAAGCTTGAGCCCTCCCATGCCCCCATAAACTGGCAACTTTCTGTGGGACGGAGGTCTCTAACTAGGCATTATTCGAAATCTACCATATTGTAGCTCAAACGTTAAAATTTATGTTGCTAAACCAACTTGTTTCCACACACATGCTTTCAAAAAAATATGTAATATATGCAGAGTACAGAAAGCATTACTCAAATTAATTCAGCTTCTGTTGATCTTAATTTCCATAAGGCAAACAAAACATTTCCATATCAAAAATGTTCTGACGAATTCCTTCTTGAATGCAACCATATGCAAATTTAGGTTAACACATTTCTCATTCATTACCATACAGAACAAACAGTGGGAACACTGCTGCACTGTCTGTAATTCCCATTTTCAGAGGCCGAGGCAGGGATGAGGCAGGATGAGAAGAAATTCAACGGCTCTATAGAGGATCAGAAGCCAGCCTGGGCCCCACAACAAGACCCTGTATTGGCAAGAAAAAAAAAAAGAGTCCCACAGAAATAGTGTTTTCAAAGTGATTTAAAACCTAACTTACTTCGTTCTGTGTGAGGTATTAACCCTTTTTTTCTGTAAGGAGCTTGAGTCTTTTCTACTGCACCTATTTCTCTCTCT
This sequence comes from Chionomys nivalis, assembly GCF_950005125.1. Taxonomy (NCBI): domain Eukaryota; kingdom Metazoa; phylum Chordata; class Mammalia; order Rodentia; family Cricetidae; genus Chionomys; species Chionomys nivalis. The sequence goes on along the minus strand of NC_080108.1, from coordinate 31,274,397 downwards.
CTCTCTCTCTCTCTCTCTCTTTCTCTCTCTCTCTGCGGAAGGAAGAGGCGAAGATACATTCCAGTGAAAGTTCACGTATGAAAACAAAGGCTGTGGTTTGTTGGCACGTACCTATAAACCCAAGCCTTGCAGAGCAAATCAATTTGTGTCTGGACCCAGACTCCAAAGCCAGCCCTTCCTGCTTTCAAAGGGAAAGACTCACTAGAGCAAGTACCTGAAAAACTGCTCAGTTGTCCTCCTTTCTTACCCCTTAACAGCTTTTTCTTGTTTGACTTTAGGAGGTCAATTACCTTCTGACCATGGTACTAACTCAAGGGTCTGTGTATCAAGAGGGGGAAAACAGAACCTACAGCTTATTCGGATAGTTAATAGACTGGACGGCAGAGCATCAACAAACCCTAAGGAAAGGGAAGAGTTCTGGTTGCTGAATCTGTATCCAAAATCTGTATATTATTTTATATAAATGTTCTCTCTTCATTTCTTTATTTGTTTATTGGGGGGACATACTGTGTATCTTCGTACTTACTATGTAAACTAGGTTAGCCTTAAACTCACAGACACCCACCTGCCTCTGCTTTCGAGAATGCTGGCGTTAAACATATTCATCATACGGACTAACCCTAAATGGTATTTTCAAAAAAGAAAAATCATGAAACCAGATATGGTAGCCTATTGTTGTAATTCCCAGAATTCTAGAGCTGAGAAGCCTGGTTTTGCTATTAGGTTGGGCTATATAATGGGACCCTGTCTCTTCCCCCAATCTGCCACTTCATAAAAGGAAGAAAAAGAAAACATTAATACAAAATAAAAATAAACAAGAAAGTGTAATTCACAGGAAAAGCAGTCTGGGGGCAAGCTCAGAGCTGAATTTACTAAGCAAAACAATGACGTCTAAAGAACTAAACATCTAAGGAGCTAAAAAGAAGCATGGTGGTCCTATCTTTTGAAACAGACTGTTTCGGTGAGGAGAGAGAAATACAGAAAGGAACGAAATGGAGATTCTGGAGCTGAAAGGCACTGGAATGAGAAACTGAGGGACTCTCGGCAGATTCCTCATGGGAAGAACCAGGACACAGTCACGGCCATAAGCTGAGGCTGCAGAGAGGGAGCCATTCATCCACAGACCCATCCACATGTGGAAACACATGTGGTAGCATCATGCGTGTAGAAGCATGAACAGTTGGAGTCCTAAGAGGAACATAGATTTGAGTGACTGAAAACATGAAATTCTCACAACTCAGTAGACAACTTAAGAGGAAATAAAACATCTAAATTGATGTACATCACAGGCCGATGGGCCACAGCCTCAGTGCATTGCTCTTTTGGAAACAGAATCTTACAAAAGTATGAAAAAAATCTGCCTTCCTCTCCAAGGGGCACCAATAAGCTTAACAGCCAATTTGTGGCCAGAAATAATGAAAGGCAGAGGGGAATTGAGTGACGTTTTCAAAGCACTGAAAGTAAAACTATCCGACACTAAGTCTATATCCCAGATACAACTATTGAAGCATAAAGGAAGAAAAATCGAGAAAGCACCACTGGTAGTCTCTGCTTCAAGCAGAAGGAGTTCTTTGAATAACACGGAAGCTTACAGGACAGTAACTTGTACTTTAGGTTGCTGGCCACCAGGAACCGTTTGCTACATAAACAGAGGACTAGAAATGTACCTCTTAGCAATTTCACGAAGCCATATGAAGAAGTCGCCTTAGAGGTGTCAAGATGTCACGTGTATGCTACCACAGGCAAGTCGAGGGGCTGGCACACAGAGCTTCTAAGAGCAAAGCCTTTCATAGAGCTGCAATCTAAGCAGCATTCATCTGAAAACAGATTGCTGCAAACTAAGATGTTAGTTATAATCCTCAAAGTCATCACTAAGAAAATTACTCAAAAAGCAGAGAAAGAACAAGGGGTTGAAATTGTATTCTAGGAAACGTGTTTAGCAAAATAAGGCAGGGAAACAAGTAGATGAACAGAAACGGCACAATGGAAGCCAAAGTCTTCAGTGGCCATGCACTTGCAGTTCCACATCTTTAACTCACACATTTGGTATGAATGGGTCAAACGCTGCTAACAAGCAGACACCGGGTTGTTTGTAAACACCATACATCTGTATGCTCAGTGTAGAAGACAGAAGGCATTCAGAGCCAAACAAACTGAAGGCAAATGGTTGAAGAAACAGACAACATGCCCCAAGTGAACTATGCGGGCTGAGAATGAAAAACGGTAGGGGAGACAAAGGACACTCTGTAATGACAAAGGAGCCACTCTATTGGGAGGTCACAGTAATTACAAACCAAATGCACCGAGGAGACTCGAAAACTTGAAACAGATGACAATTCAACAAAAACGGAAGGTTTCATGCCCCCACTTTCATAAAAAAAAAAAATCAATTGGCAGGAACTCAGCAAGGAAACAGGATGAGCGATACAGTAAACCAGCCAGCCTGATGCAGCCTGATGCAGCTGTAGACCACTCTTCCAGACAGCCATGAATTCGCATCCTCCACAATGCCCATGCAACACTGCAGCACGCTGGACCAGCCGAGCATGAAAGCCACTATGGTCAGTTTGATGGGCAAAGGCCACACCTGTGCCTTCTTTATCGGAATGGATTTGTAAAAGACAGCCACAGCAATAGCAACTTCGAGGAAAGCACAAATATATGGGTATTATTAAATAACCAAGGACTCGAAAAGGAACCCCCAAAAGAAATTTGGATTCTGTAAGATGAATGCAAACCGTGACACTGCAGAACTAACAGAGTGCAGTCAAAAGGAGGTCTCTAGAGAAATTAATATCCTGTATTTAATATCACTTGTATTATCATATGCAATTGTAAGAATTTCCTTGTAATTAAAAACTGTTTAAATGTAATTCAATAATGAGAAGACATCCCGACAAATGAAGACACCGTGGCATTTGTTTTCGCTGCTTTGAAAAATCACCTATTTGGCTACTTCAATATTCGAATACATTAAAAATTACTTTCCAGAGATAGATTAGTAATGGAATCGCTTAGCCAAAAGAAAGATCTTGTGGGATGTGATAGCATGTCTATGACTCCAGTACTTGAAGGGCTGAAGAAGGCGGATTGTGAATTCAAGGCCAACTCTAGCTACGTATACAGGCTCTATCTCAAAAAATAAGTAACCACCAAAGCGGATCTTTCTGCGGCTGGTTATAGCAAGCAACCTCAACTGCAAAGCTATGATCAACACAGACGATTCTGGTGATCCCTGCGAAAGGGGATGGAGCATTGGGCACAACAACTTCAATCTGCCTGAAGAAAACAGACACGGGGAAAGGGGCGTGGGAGCCTAGTGTGTTCTCGTCTTCCCAGTTCTGCTTGTTGTGCTGCAAGAGAAAACAATGAACTGTGCCTTGCCACAGGAGAAAACCTATGACATTTGTTCAAGTCTGCGGATGGGAAGGAAAGATATTGGTTCACAGGTCGTCGGGACAATAGAGCAAGGCCACTAAGGAGGATGACACCTCTTCCAGTTTCCACAGACAGATCAGTGGGAACAGGAAACCAAACAAAAGATCAGTCTGAGGCCAGAAAGGTGGCCCAGAGGCTAAAGGTAAACCTGCATTTAATCCTAATGACCTGAGCTGGATGCCTAGGACCCAAATGGTTAAACAGGAGAAGTAACTCCTTACTAAGTTATCCTCTGCTCTTCACCCAGGAGATAGAGCACACACACACACACACACACACACACACACACACACATATCTTGTATACATAATTTTTAAATTATTAGATGTATTAGTTTTTCAATACACACACACACACACCATCTTTTATGTGGCAGGTGTCTCTCTACTATAGCAACCAGGCATGCAGCCACACACAAAACAAAGTTCTTGCTCTTGTGAGTTTACATTCTTACACTGAGAGAGGCCTGGGAACCAGCCAAGTACACAAATCTGTAAAAGGGCAGGGTAGTGGTATGTGCTATAAAGATAAATAAAACAGAGTAAAGCAGAGATTATGTAAGAAAGGAAGGTCCCTCTGAGGACAAGACATTGGGATGCATGGAAGAGCAGAGTGGGAGTCAAGCAAGAGCTGGCGGAAGGTTCCAGCAAGAATAGCCACAAAGGGCTCTGAAATAGAGCTGGTCTTGGAGTAGCATGCGCAGTAAAGAGGGCATGGTGTGACGGAATGGACGGCAAGGAGCCAGGCAGGAAGCAGTCAGGTGCAGTGTCCTGTGGACCCAACAGAAGCTTGGGTCATATTCCAGGGAGGTGAGGAGGCCCTGGCAACTTCCCGGGAGTACTGGGAAGTGTTTTCTGTTTCCAGCCCTCACTCTGGCTGAAGGGTAGCATGTGTTGGCCTCTAGAGTGGAGGTATGAGCAATGAGAACAGGTTGGAGGCCAACAAGAGGCCTTATTATGGTCTGGAATGAGACAGCGGCAGTGGAGTCCAGGAAAGTGGAAGGTCAAACGCCGCCTGTGCAAGTCTGGGGGCATCCACAAACAGAGCTGGGTCAGCAGAGGGATGAGGCTTGAAGCAGACAGACACAGGGGACCTCAGCAAGAGTGTGTGCAGCCTGAGCCCCTTTGACCTCCTCTCCTGCGCCTCAGAGTACACATGATTGTCCTACAAAGTGCTCACGGGAAGTTCTTGCTGTCTCTTTAGGGATCCCAAACCCTCCAGAATGACATGGCTAGCTAGAGAGTGGCCAAATGCTACAGCGTTGTCCAGGGTCAGAACCTGGCTTGGTCACAACGATCCACAGTTCTAAAGAGAACGATGCTGAGTTGGAAATCTTCAGAGATTTCAGAACTGGCCCTTGCGATTCCTCTAAGAACCGCCCTGCAGGACCTCTCCAATCTATATAAAAACCCAACTCTCACCTCAGAAGGAATAAAAGATAGCTTGTTCTGCTACAAAATATGAGTGACTATAACCAGAGAACACAGTCTTGGGCCACTCCACCTTCCATATTCCAGCACGGAAGCATTTAAATGAAGTTTTGTAGAAACGAGTTTTATAGAACACAGACATTCATAAACCAAGATATATTTTAAATACTTTTGTGGGTATATTGGGTGGGTGGGTTATAGAGAAAAACCCTCAGGTGGTATCTGACAGCATCCCTTGCCCTTTGGCAAGAAACTGGGGATCTGATAATGTATTATAAAAGATTTGTAGCCGGGCGATGGTGGCGCACGCCTTTAATCCCAGCACTCAGGAGGCAGAGGCAGGTGGATCTCTGTGAGTTCGAGACCAGCCTTGTCTACAGAGCTAGTTCCAGGACAGGCTCCAAAGCCACAGAGAAACCCTGTCTCGAAAAACCAAAAAAAAAGAAAAAAATAAAAATAAAAGATTTGTAGTTCTTAGTCACAGAAGTTAGTTCCAGCATGTATGTAAGGAAAGAACGGCTTTTGGGAAGCTAGAAACAGCTCACGATGAGCTGTCGTTTGCTGCTGGACCTGCAATATCCCAACCTCTCCACGTCACTGCAGTTCTAATCAATCAGCCTTCGCAGACAGCTTTTTTCAAGGAATTCTTGTTCGCATTCTCGTGTTCCTCTCACTGTGACCTCAATCGCTAAGGAGTGGCCTAGAGGATGCTTCTGTTCTTCCTCTCACATCATCTCAAAGAAACAGCCTACAGGTTCCCTCCCTTTCAGCTCTCACTTGATTCTGGAGCCTTTCGTCCAAGCTCTAACCTTAACGACTGTTTTCCTACATCTGCCCTGTGCCACAAAGGAACGGTGCCTTAGCATGGTTTGCTATCATTCCATTCCTGCCATCGTATCCTTTAAAAGACACGAGTAGTTTTAAGTATGTATGTTACCTAATGAGATCTCCAGCATGTAACTGCCATGGGAATCGATACCGCAAATACAAGAACGTTCACTTTTTAGAGCTGTCAATGAAACCAGAGAAGCAATTAGCCGAGATCACGGTGCTCCGGGGAAGCTCTCAGTGCCTTCCAGAAGGCAGCCTAGAGATGAGCCAGACTGTACTTCAGTATTCAAAACCACAATTATATTTGGGATGTGGAAGGAATCCACAATGAAATGCAAGCAAAACACCTACCACCCACTCCCTCCTACCACCACCCCCCCCACCAGCACACAGTCAGCAGAGAGGGCGGTACGCTGGGCCTGGTCCAGCAGCCCCTCCACTGTGTCTGGCCATCTGGGTCATCTGCTCACGCCCTCTCTAATTCCAAAGCTGTGTGTGGTTTGGGGAATTCAGGGCTTTGGGGGGACTCCTCCCTTACAAGGTTCTCCGCATTGCAGTCGTACATTTTTGGACAATTACTAGAACTGGAAGGGCTTCTTTGTGTTTATAGTTGCCCCGACAAATGCTGGCTTCATCCATGAACAGTTAATCTACTCAATAAATATATTCAGGGAGAACGGTTTCTAATGGGGTGGGGCCACCTCAGGACAATCCAAAACAACATACTATGTGCAGACAGGAAAAGTTTCTATCAAGTTTAAGAGACTCACGCATGCTGTGTAAGACCCTCAAAATACTTGAATCAAGGATGGTCTTTATAGATTCTACTGCATGAATACACAGGATGTGCCAGTGGTTGGGTCCAGAATAGCCTGCACTCACAAAGTCCTGGATATGTATGTATAGAAAATAGCAATGCCACGTATTTCCTAATAACCGTCCAAACACCGGTCATTAATATTTCATGATTTGCTACACTGAACATTGAAAGACAATGAAAGACATTTGCTACATTGAACACTGAAAGACAAAGGGAGGAAGGGAGGGCAGGAAGGAAGGACAAGAAAGAAAAGACCAACTGTAGAGATTTTCAGGCGTCACTAAGAGTCTACGGTGACTGTGTTATGCAGTTTATGGTGCCTCGGTGACTGATGTTCATCAGATGCGAGCCCTAATCCAACAAGAAGATAACACAGACACAGGGCCCACAGGAAGAAAACAGCCATGTGTGAGAGAAATCGAAACTATAGTGACACATCCACAAGCCAAGGGACACCAATAAACACGCAAGTTTTCTTCCACAAGCCTTCTGGGAACCTGGTCCTTCCAATAATGGCTGGCAGACTTGCACGCTCCAGAACTGAGAGGTGGCTTCTGTTGCTGCGGTAAGGCAACCCTAAGACTCCCATTCTTCATAGATGGGAATCTGAGTGGGGCTCTTCCCAACCCAGACCACAGGCAGAAGCCCTGGGGCACAGTATTACAAAGATTGAAGCTGCACATCCTTCACAGGTGACATTATCCATGTGTCTAAGGGGGAAGAATAAATGGGTAAAAGATGGGACCTCACTGAGATGCTGCAGGGATGTCGCTTAGCAACCAGCCAGGGAAGCAGAATACTAGAAACTGACTGGACAGAATCAGTCATTTGACTACACACCACATCTAACAAACATCTGCTTCCCTTGAAGCTAAGAAATATATATATATACACACACATACATACATATATGTATATATATACGTTGTTGACTAGTTAATTCAGGTTATTTCGGGGTAGAGCAAACACTAAAAATCTAGTGTTAGCAATTTCAATGCAAAAAAGAAAGTTATCAATTATGTGCTGATTAGCTATCCCACAATGCATCCCTACTTCAAAACCTCGAACTACACATCATCTTTATTCACTGAAAAATCAGCTCAAGAAAACATTTGAAATTGTCACTATCTGCCAGACATGATGGCATGTGTCTGTAATCCCAGCACTCTGGAGGCTGAAACTGGGCAGCCTAGGCTACACAGCAAATTCAAGAGACTCTGTCATAGGAGCAAAAAGAGACAGTTCACGCAATATGAAAGTTTTGCTTTTCCTTTCTTTTTCTGAGATTCGGTCTTAGTGGACTTTGACTTGCTATGTAACCAAGGGGCATCTCGAACTTTTGATTTTCCTGATTCTACTTCCCAACAACTGGATTGGAAGCCTGTGCCGCTATGCCTGTGCTGGGGATTGAACCCAAGCCAGCGGCATGTTAGGCTAACACTCTACCAACTGAACTGCACCACTAGTCCAGGAAAGTATTTTTCAAGTTATATCTAAACCGGGATTTATATTTACTGAAATAAACTTACACCTAAGTAATTCAATTAAAAGGAGAATGAATAAGCATTCCTCCAATGTATACAAGTGGGCAGTGGCCAGTAAATACATGGGTTGCTTAATATCATCAGCATTGAGGAAGTGTAAAAATAAGTCACAATAAAGGATTAATTCATATCTTGTAGGATAGCGGCAGTCAAGAGGTCAGGTAAGTTTTAGCAAGGACACGCAGAACGAAACCTCATCGGCTGCTGCCTTATTACCCACCAACTGTAACCCAAAAATATCAATAGCAATAATTCCCAAATTTCAAACTACATGCTATTGTGAGTAAAAAGACGGTATCTAACAACTGCGCCCCTCCACATGTCCGTTCTACAGAGGTGACCCACATGTTAGTCACTTAGCAGTTGGTTCAGTCAACTGCTTGCGACATCTGAGCGCTCGTGTCCTCTTGAAAGCTCTTCCTGATAATAGACCTAAAGCATGAGGCAATGCAGGCAATTCGTACATGCAAAGAGAAGCCGTAGCACGTTCCGTTCCATGCAACAATGAAAGCTTATTATCGCTCTGTGTATATAGAAGAATCGCAGGACACACAGAGTTGTGGACTACCTGTATTCCACGCATCAGTGGTGAGCCTTGGAACATGTACCTGCAAATAGGCGGGAGTGACTATATTCCAATTAACACCCCTTTCTATTTCCTGGGCTATTCCTGGTCTATCTTTCCCCGGTAGATTTCCTTGTGGTCCTTCTCATATAGCATTTCTCTTTGTCAATTCTCTTCCCTTTTGAACTTCCTTTTGATTGGTCGGCTGGACCATTTCGTACTTAAAGGGTTTGAGTTGGCAAATCAAAAGCTCCTGATCACAGAAGTAACAGGACCAGCATGGAAATCAGCATATCCTAGACACCCATGTGGGCAGCCATTAGTCAGGCGATTCACATACGGAAGTACTGCAACCATGATATGCCTACCTCTTCAGGCACCGAAATTTCTCCAAGGCCTAGCACAGACCCCACCTTCTCCAGGCCATCTTCCTCAGCAGAGTAGCCAAAATTACTTGCCTCCTGTTCTCACAAACAGTCTTATCTATGCCTATCTACTGAGCAGATATGGGCATAATGCCAACCCAATGGCAGGATTGTCCTAGAACTTTCCAAGCACTGGTTCACGGGTGCTATTCACTCAGAAACCCTGGGACAGAGATAATGCTGCATCCGTAGAATCACAGGAGACCAGGGTTCACCTATCTGACCATCAGTGTATGCATTTTTCACCCTCTCGGTCTCTAAAACTCAATGACAGAGGCCAGGGACTCGCCTTTAAGCCCATGTAGCAAAGGATATGGACCTTTCTTCATTATTATTATAATACATCAGGTACCATGGTAGATGCCTGCACTCCCAGGTCCTGAACAGACACAAGCAGGGAGATTGCCAAGTTTAAGGCCAACCTGGGCAACTCAGAAAAACTAAGTCAAAACACAGTGGGGGAAAAAAAAAAAAGGAGGTTGCAAGTGTGTCTCAGCGATAGAGCACTTGCGTAACATTGTAAGGCCCAGGGTTCAATCACCAACACCTCAAAGTGTATATCTAAAGTATACAATCTAATATTCTGATCTGCGTCTGCGCAGTAAGACAATTTTACTAGCAACAGGAAGGTTAACATGCCCATCATTCCTTTCTGTCATAATTCTGCTACTCCACAAATCTTTTAAACAAATTTCCAGTATACACACAATAGCACTGCAATACTGACTATAATCCCACAAGCTGCCTATTAAATGCTTAAGCTTGGATGCCCTGATCTCCTCCCATTTCAACACAGCACCATCCACGGTAGCCAAAACATGAAATGAACCTAAGTGTCCAACCATTGGCGAATAAAGAAAGTGTGGTTTCTATGCATACTGAACCACTACACTCAGCCTTTTAAAAGATGGAAGATGTTACGTCAAAGGGTCATGTGTTATCCTAGAGACATGTATCTATTCCCAACAAAGAAAGAAATCCTGATATTTGCTACAAAATAGAGGAGCCCATGAATCAAGCCAGACACAGAAAGACAAACACCATATAATATCACTCTTACATAGAATATTTAAAAGCCAACCAAACTCAGATATACAGAAACAGCAGAAAGGAGGCCCGCGGAAGTGGGAAAAGCGTACTGAGAACCTGCGACAGGTAACCACAGGAAGGGAGAGCCAAGGAGAGGCTCTCAAGGGCACGGAGACAGGCATTGTTATGATCTGTACATGTAAAAGGGCAGACCTCCTGTGCTCCTCACTTAAAGCTGCGAGGAGTCCACCTCACTTGGCAGGAGCAGCTAGCCTCACGGAAAAGCCCTTAACACATATACCCATGCATACACACGTTTGCCTGAGGAGACATGGGCACTGACCAGATCTGATTCACCTACCAGAAGCTGTGATTCGGGCAGAATATCCCTTACCCAAAATGCTTGGAACCAGAAGGGGTTCGCATTTAAATGCTTCTGGTTTGGGGATATTTATGCATGCGGTCGCTATACTGTTGTGCTATATATTGAGAATGCCTCCCGCTCTGGTTTACTGTCTCTTGCTGTGAGTGATACATACTCTGATCAAAAGCAACATGGCGAGGAAAGGGTTCATTTAGTTTAAGTTCCATGTCAGTTTGCCACTGAGGAATGTCCAGGGCAGAAAGTGAGGCAGAAACCATGGAGGAAGTTGCCTCCTAGTTTGCCTACTGGCGCATGCTCGGCTTTCTTTCTTTCTGTTTTCAATCTATTTATTTATTTTACTTTATGTGTATGGGTATTTTACCTGCATGGATGTCTGTGCGGCACGTGCAACGAGTGCCTGCAGAATCCAGAAGAACGCAGCAGATGCACTAGAACTAGAATAACAGGCAGTCATGAGCTGCCATGTGGGAGCTGGGAATTGAACCAGGGTCCTAGGGAAGAGCATTCAGTGCTCTCAACCTCTGAGCCATCTCTCCAGCCCCTCCGCTAGCTTTCTTACACATCCAAGGACGGCGCTACCAATAGTGAGCCATGCCCTCCCACATCAGCCTGCCATGGGCATGGCAATAGACCATTCAGGTAGAGATATATCTGCAATTGAGGTGGCTCTGTTTGGGTGACTCTGGTTGTCAATTGACAGTCCAAAGTAACGAGCATAGCACCCAAGTCTGAAATCCAAATGCATACATAATTCCCCTAGAACACAGCCTGAAGGTAATTTTATTCAATAATTTAGTGCACCTTCACTTTGACCATGGGCTGTCAAATGAGGTCAGTTGGATTTTCTCCTCCTGGCATTTTCAACAACTTTATCCACAGCCCATGCTTGTGGTCACAGCACTCGTGTGGTTGAGAGGGAAAGCGCTTGAACTCAGGGTTGAGTCTAGCCTCCTGCATTGCCAGTATTTCAAGGGCAAAAGGGTTATATGCTTTGGGGGTTTTGGACTAAGGCTATTCAACTACAGTTGGACTTTTTACAATTCTGAGCAAACGTACTCAAAAATCAAAGTACACATTCCTCTCAAATAGAATCCGAGAGGCTTGGTGATACGCTGCTCGTGCCCTAGGTTCGCTGCCTAGAAACACAGGAACAAGACACTGGAACGTTAGCCATCTGCCTAGCCATCCCTTTCCTTCAGGTCAATGGAGGACAGGTGCTGGACTATCACTGCCAAGTAACAGTGACACTGTCATATCCTAAAAGTCATGGTTGTATGACCTCCTAACCACACAATAGTTTGACATCCCACAAGGCCTTTCTCCACCGGGCTGAACTATGTCTAGTTACCACCTCAGGGCTTGGCTTAGTTCTCCAGCTATCCTTTTCATCTCCAGTCCAGGATAGTTTTTTTTTTTTTTAATTGATTGAACGACTAAGTGTTATTACTCACTTCAGAAAGTTTTGAATTCCTCTCATCCAAGGACTAATCAGGCCCAACCCTGCTTGGCTTCCAAGATCTGGCAAGTTCACAGTGTTATGGCTGTAAATTTGATGTCCTACATCATGAAAGTCCCGGTGCCATAAAGGCCCCTGGGGGGTTGGGGAGAGAGGCACCACTCTAAGGATTGTGGATCTTGATAATGTGTGGCATGACCATAAACTGTTTCCCTGAACAAACAAGAAAAAGATGGAATACTAGAGAGTGCCATTGCCCCAACTAAAGCAGGCTTTCCCGCCGTCAGTGATCAGAGAGTTGTCTCAGAAACATCCCTCAGGGAGAACCTCCTCACCCTGCTGCCCTGTGTGCAGGGCCTGTCCACCTCTACCCATGAGCTCTGCATTTTAGGAACATGCCATAATACGACAGTATTTCTCTATGAGTTCTGGGTCTCCCAGTAAGTGTGTAACGTGTTTCCCTGGTGCCTGCAGTGGTTCATATTGCCTTCCTTACTAGCAGTTTTAACTCTGGTATCAAAAGCAGAGGGCTGCGGCATTCCTGACTTAACACAGGAAGAAGAAGCTGTGCTGAGCATGCACATTGGCACATTTCCTGAGACTAATGATTTGACTTGCTCATAAAGGTAATGTACCAGAGTCTGTGGGATGGCTCACAGGGTCGTGAGGCTGCCTGGAAGCTGACTTTAATCCCTGGAACCCCTAAGAATCAACAAGTTGTCCTTTGACCTCTGTAGAGTATGCAGAAGCATGCACGCTCATGCACACACACTAAAAATGGAGTTAAAAACTTTAAAAACAGTAAAACATAGGCAAATAGAGACAACGACTCCAAACTCAACATTAGCAAAACAAAGAATGCAATCTGAAAGCAGTCAAGACCTGAGAGAGTTCCCTGAAGAAAACAAGGCTGAGACAAGGAAGGTCAAGGGTGTCACTCTCCCAGCTGGTGCCATTGCTGTGGGACACAACACCAAGAGCCCTGGCTCTCCATGGGGTCTCCACTGGGCCCTTTTGTAAGCTGTGCTGTGGTAGCTTTCGTCTACACAGGCAAGTGATTCTGGTTCTGACCTCCCCTGCCAAGGTTGGCTACAGCTGGAGTTAGAAAAGAAGCCCAGATGGTTGTCCTCGGTCCTACAGCTCCCCTGACCCTCCTTGACTTTTTATTGTAGACTCCTGAATTTCTTCCAAGGTCAAGTTGTATTTACAGGGAGGGGCAGGTCAGAGTGAATTAATACCATCTTGTTCTAGCACCAAAAGTCTCTATTTTCAATGTTTTTCTGTGGTGAGCCGACAGCAATAATAGGTTCAGCCCTTGGCCATCTACCGCAGTCTGGGGTGGGTCACTTGCATTCCGAGTATCATCACACCAGCCTAACTGGGGTGTGCGGAGGTTTCCAAGGTCTGCAGCTCCACAGAAGTTAACATCCTGAGATTGGAGGAAACCGGAAGAAACTCTTCAGTTCAAGACATGCAACTTACGCCGGGTGGAGGACCGGCCTGGAGAAAGGGCTCAGCACTTCCTGTGAGGGCACTTGAACTCAGATCCCCAGCACCCATGTAACCATGGAGGTATGTATCTGTCACCTCAGCATGGCGGAGCAGGATATTGGCTGTTTTAGTTACCCTTCTATTGGCGTGATCAACTACTATGACCAAGGCAACTTACAGTAGAAAGAGCTTATTTGGAGCTTAGCGTTTTCGAGGGTTAGAGTCCGTGACCATCACAGTGAAAAACAGTGCAGTAGACAGGTAGCTGAGAGATTACATCTTGAGACACAAGCACAAGGCAGAGAGAGCTCATTGAGAATGGCAGGGCATGGGCTTTTGAAAGTTCAAACCCCTCCTCCAGTGACTTCAAGAAGTCCATAGCTCCTAGTCATTCCCAAACAGTTTCATCAACAGAGGACCAAGTATCCACACGTTTGGTCCAATAGGGGACCATTCTCATTCAAACCACCAAACTGGCGGATCCTTAGGCGTTGCTGGCCAGCCACTCCAGCCAATCAGGGTGCTCTAGGTTTAATGACTGACTCTGTCTCAGAAAGTAAGGTGGAGCATGAGAAAAGAAGACATCAGAGTCCACCTTGGGCCTAAGGGTGGCACACACTCACCTGCGTTCAAGCTCCAGGGATATCCTATACGCCCAACCTCTGTGGACACTAGCACACACACACACACACACACACACACACACACAATTAAAAATAAATCTTAAAAATGGAGTATTTACAGTAAGCAGTAAGAGGCTGGCTGGGCATTAGCTCCGTAGAAACAGAGGGATGCTCTCAGGACATCAGGCGGGTAAGTCTCTCTGGGCACTGATTTGCTGTGTGCATCCTGTATCCCAAAAAAAGCACATTCTTAAAGCCTGTGATCTTTCCAGACTCCTAGCTGTACAGCTGTTTCCAACATTCCTCCACCCCCAGACTCCCTCCCCTCTGCTTATCAATACAGTAGAACCCACACAGAATAAGGGTCCTTAAGCTGGGACACCGAGCATCGTGGTTCCCTCTGAGTGTGATCATTCGTCCTACAGGCATTTGGTAGCAAAGAGTACCTTGGCCTGGTGCTAAGGCTGTCGTGTGTGTGTGTGTGTGTGTGTGTGTGTGTGTGTGTGTTACATGCTCTTGTATCAAAAACAGAAAACGGAAGGAAAAAGGGTCCCTTCACACCCTTTGAGATATAACCTGAGAGTCACCAATAGAAAGACAATTATGGCTTACTTTTGCAGAAGCCTCTACTCAATACCTGGTGTGAAAAGCGCAGATGAATCAAGGAGGTGTTTATGTATCCATGTGCACAGCATCACTGATAACAACAGCCCCAAAGCGTAGCAACTTGGCTCAGCTCAAAGCTAAGCAGACAGACAATACGGTATATCCATAATGCGAAACACTATTTGGTCTTAAAGAAGCAAATGCTAACACGTATACATATAGACAGTATTCTAAATGAAATAAGCCAGTAACAATAACACAGATGCTGTATGATTTCACCTACACAAGGTATTTCACTATTTACAAAGAGATAAAGTAGAAGGAAGCTAAGGGGGTCCAGGGGAGAAGGGAATGAGCTGCCAGCATTTCACGGGTACAGGATTTCAGTTGGAAAATGCTGTGGAGACAGAG
Source organism: Chionomys nivalis (assembly GCF_950005125.1). Taxonomy (NCBI): domain Eukaryota; kingdom Metazoa; phylum Chordata; class Mammalia; order Rodentia; family Cricetidae; genus Chionomys; species Chionomys nivalis. The sequence continues at coordinate 31,259,343 of NC_080108.1, read as the reverse complement.
AGTGGTGATGGTCACCCAGCAATGTGAACATCTGTCCCCTGAAAATAGCAAAACAGCAAATGCAGTTTAAGAATTTTCTGTAGTGAAATGATTTTTCCTGGAAAACACAGTAAAGACCATGCTCAAAGAACTCAGACTCTTGGTGACAAGGGCAAGTCCCGCATGGGCATAGTATATGTTGTAGGCTGCGAGGGTGTGGTGCTTAATCTTGGCTGTCAATCTGATTGGCTCTGGAATCACCTACTGGACAGGCCTCTAGGCAGGAGGGTCTGAGAGGGTAGGTATCTCCTGAAGGGATTTAATGAGGAAGCTCCTCCCCCAGAGCAAGCACCTTGCCTTCAGACCTCATTGTAGCTGAGCTGACAACTATAAGGAAGGTTCTTCTGCCTCTGACCCTGAAACATGCACCATAGCACAATGAAGTTCATATGCACATGTGCACACATACACCACAACACACACACACACAACACACACACACAGGGAAGTAAAACTTTCAAAGGAAAAAAAATGATCTAAGAGGAAGGAATCCAGAGAGGTCTTTAGGTTGTTGTTTTTATTGCTTCTGTGTATCTGCAAGCATGTATGGTAGGCGTGCATGCATTTTGGTGGGTGTGCATGCATGTTTGAGTGTGTAGAGAACCAGGGTTGAGACTTCAAAGGGTCAATTGGTCCTTATACGTTGAAGGAGAGTTTCTCACTTAATTCAGGGCTCACAATTTGAGCATCTAGCCAGCTTGATCCAGAGACTCTGTCTCCCCCTCTGACATCCTACGATTACAGAGTTCTGAGGATTTGAACTCCAGCCCTCATGCTTGCTGGTCAAGTGCTTTATTTGTTGAGCCATCTCTCCAGCCCAGAATCATCTTTCATACATACACTCTCTTATGTTTCAAGTGTGGTGAATCCACACAGCGGCTACCACTGAGAACACAGGCGGGGCTCTCAACACAATCCGGTGGCAAAGCACTTACTTGACTAACATAAGAAAGCCTTTGGATTTGAGTTCCAGTACTGTGAAATCAATCAATCAATCAATCAATCACCCATATGATTAGACCGTTTTTAACTCAGAGTGCCTCTGAAGAGCAGGAGGCCCCCAACCCCATGCCACGGTGGTCTGTCACCACTTCCCTGTAAACAGACACGTGAGGCAGAACAAATGGGTTTAGGGATGGCCTGCATGCCGGCCGGCTCCAGGCATATGGCCCGTATCTAATTTTGCAGTGCCTGACCTGGGGTAGTGAAGAGAGCCTGATGAAGGTGACCAGGGATGAACTCAGATCCTATGTTTGCAGCCCTCAAGCGTGTTTTCAAAAGAGCGATTTGCTCTTGAGTAACTAGCGAGCCCTGGGAGGGGCAGTCCTGTCAAGGCCAGCAATGTCCGAAGTGTCACAGCATCGGTGGCTAAGGCAGGACTGCAGGCAGGAGTTGGGAATAGAGCTGGGTAGTACAGACAGGAGCTTCCACTCAGAGCTCCATTCTCCAAGTCCCTCGGGGCTTAGGAAGCGTTTGCTACTGGGCGCTACCAGACAATTCCCTGAGAAATCATCAGGAAAAGAAGCTGAGGGGGGGGGGGGCGGTGAGGCTGCCAGTGGGGGTGGTGGGTGTGAAAACAGACTGGGTTCTCTCCTCCCGTGTAAGGAAACGCCCACTCGACAGGGCCCAGCACACACCAGCCACAGCCTGTCCAAGAGCAACTTCTTGGCCCTGAGCACGTAACTCCAGCTACACACTGTAGAGGGGCTATATGCTGAACACAAACCACAAACTACATACAGACTCTACCAGAAGAACCTGCTGGCCTTCCACCACGCGAGAGCACACACACATTACAAACCAAAGTCATCAGATCCCAACCATAAATCAGATTGTCTATGCAAAAGCAATGATTGACAAGGGAGGGGGAAAGCAAGGAAAGGAGAAAGAAGGGAAGGAGAGGGGGGAAGGAGAGAGGGAAGGAGGGAGAGACAAATGGGTAGAGGAAGGGAAGGAGATAGATTATAGCGCTAGGCAAAGCGTTTGCCTAACAAACATTTGAGAACCTGAGTTCAATCCCCAGTAAATCCCCCCATTAAACAAATTCTACTACGAGAAAATTGTTCAGTGAAAGTCACAAGGAGAAATACAAACCAAGAAAAATCTCACACATGCCTATCACGGAAAAAAAGGAGTAAATAAAATAATGAGAATAACCATTATAATACAAAATGTTATAACATGTTTCTACAAAACAGATCTGAGAGACAAGATATATACAATAAAATCACAGTTTAATAAAAGCGCTATGGTTTACTAAATAAATACCACATATATAATCTTTTTTTTTTTTTTTTTTTTTTTTGGTTTTTCGAGACAGGGTTTCTCTGTGGTTTTGGAGCCTGTCCTGGAACTAGCTCTTGTAGACCAGGCTGGTCTCGAACTCACAGAGATCCGCCTGCCTCTGCCTCCCAAGTGCTGGGATTAAAGGCGTGCGCCACCACCGCCCGGCCCACATATATAATCTTAAAGACGGTTCTACGTATGGCCTTTCCACTCTGCTCACCATTTAATTTGCTGGATAGAAGGTTTTGGATTTAATACAACCCTGTTTGTCCATTTTTACTATTGTTGCCTCGCTTTGGGAGCCATTACCAAAAGATCCTTGCCCAAGCCCACATCCTGAAGGGTTTCCTCTGTCTATGACCTACATAAGTCATTTGAAGAAAAGTTTCCCTCTGAGTAAAATACCAAGTTTGTTTAGGGTACATCCCAGGGCAGCCCCTGGGAGCAGCATTTTCATCCTGTTCTGTCTCCGTCAGACTGTTTCAGTTCCCCGAGTCAGGAGATGCTGTGTGTTGTAAGTGACTGAGGTATAGGTCTGGGATTTTGGTCAGTAAGGCGACATTGACTTTTTTTTCTTAATAGGAAAAGATTCTAGCAGTGTCTGGTGCAATCTCTGACCAAGCCTTGGAAAAAAAAGTCCAGAGAAGGGTGTAGCCACACCTTCTGACTTGGCAAGGGTCAGCAGAGTCTCCAAACTGCTCTTCCATGTACTTAGGAGTTTGGAGAGCTGGACTGCAGAACAAGCACTGGTATCTGGGCTGAAGCAGACCAGAAGGCTTACGTCTTCCACCCTCCTGAGTCACTGTGACTCACTGGGCCAGCAGGCCAGCTTGCCTGATGTGGGCAGTCCCGGGAGAGGCATGTGTGGTAGAGTCAGGATACAACGAACAAGCTTACCTCTCGGCTTCAGGGACACACAGTACTTGCCACCAAGTCAAAATGTAACACAGACTCTTACCAGGAACCAAAGTATGACTCCTGAATGGGCTGTTCCTAATAACAATCATTAGAAGCACAAATACAAAATGCCCAAGAGTGAAGTCAGAACAGGCATGTAGCTCGGCTGTGAGAGCCCGTGCTTGGTATATACCAGGTCCTGGGTTTAGCTCCCTGTACAAGGAGAAAAACAAGCCAACAATAGTAACAGCTGGGTTTAGTCACACACATCTGTAAACCCAGCTCTCAGAAGCCAGCCAGGGCAGCGTAGTGAGACCCTGTTCCAAAGAGACAGACAATAGTGAGGAGGCTTCCACGACAGCTAAGTCTACATAGTGAGACCCTGTCTCGATAAAAGGCAAAACAAGTTACGTTTAAAACCTTACAGGTGCCGGGCGGTGGAGGCGCACGCCTTCAATCCCAGCACTTGGGAGGCAGAGGCAGACGGATCTCTGTGAGTTCGAGACCAGCCTGGTCTACAAGAGCTAGTTCCAGGACAGGCTCCAAAACCACAGAGAAACCTTGTCTCGAAAAACCAAATAAATAAATAAATAAATAATAAATAAATAAATAAATAAACAAAACCTTACAGATGACTCCATTCCTATGTGACACTTTGGATTCCTGCCATTTTATTAACCCCTCTGGTGCTGAATTCCTTTCTAGGTGGCGATTCCCCCCTACCCCAGGAATACTGCATAGGGAAGAAAAAGAGGGCTGGGGAGTTTTCCTGTGGGGTCTAGGCACTCAGCTCACACTTCTAAACCTGGTGTTACCCCAAGGACTGTCTAGGAAAGTCCTCCAGTGCACACACATGCTTCCAGCCTGACGCTGAAGTTCAATTAAGGCCAGTCTCTGAGTTGTTGGCATCCCCTCACTATGGGAAAGCCTGCTGGTCCGCAGAGAACACATGTCTTCCCATGGCATCTTTGTGAGGAAGCTCCCTCGCTACACAGCTGGCCGTGATTTATACTCCTCGAAGAAGCCAGAGACTTTTAGGGTTTTGATTTTTATAATTCTTCTTAGGCAAAAAAAAAAAAGATTATTTTTTAGAGCCAGAGGGTGACTCAGTTGATACAGGCAGCAGCCACTGAGTCTGACGACCTGAAGTCATTGCCAGATTCCACATGGAAACGAGGAGAAAACCAGCAGGCAAGCTGTCCTCTCTCTCTCTCTCACACACACACACACACACACACACACAAATAAATAAATAAATGTTTAAAAAGACCATCTCAAAGGCACCATTAAGTGGGTCAGAGTATTAAAATCATATGTTTTTAAAACAAAAGCAATTAGGCTAAGGAAGACAGATTACTGGGAGCTCCAGGACAGCCTGGACTACGTAGTGAGTTCTGGGTTCTCTGGAACTACAAAAGTGAGATTGTCTCAAAACAAAAACAAAGCTATATTTACTAAGTAAGTTACCTTATACACAACACTGTTAGCTTGCTAATCCAAACAATGCCTTAATTTTACTTTTTTGAAAATTTTGTGCTGGATGGTGGTGGTCACGCCTTTAATCCCAGCACTTGGGAGGCAGAGGTAGGTAGATCTCTGTGAGTACAAGGCCATTCTGGTCTATAAGAGCTAGTTCCAGGATAGCTTGGACTGTTACACAGAGAAACCCTGTCTCAAAACAAACAGAAAGAGCATGTCTCAAAAAACCAGAGAGACAGACAGACAAACAGACAAAGAGTGAGAGACAAAGAAAGAGAGAAAGAGAGAGAGAGAAAAAGAAAAATTTTGTGTGCAGTCCCCACGACATCCTGGGATTGTGGGCAGTTTTCAAAGTCATCCTGGGGTTATGTGCAGTCCCCAAGGTCATCCTGGGGTTATGTGCAGTCCCCAAAGCCATCCTGGGGTTGTGTGCAGTCCCCAAGGTCATCCTGGAATTGGGTGCAGTCCCCAAGGTCATCCTGGGATTGTGTGCAGTTCCCAAGGTCATCCTGGAATTGTGTGCAGTCCCCAAGGTCATCCTGGGAGTGTGTGCAGTCCCCAAGACCATCCTGGGATTGTGTGCAGTCTTCAAAGTCATCCTGGGGCTGTGTGTAGTCTTCGAAGTCATTCTAGGATTGTGTACAGTCCCCAAGGTCATCCTCGCATTGTGTGCCGTCCCCCAGGTCACCCTGGTACCATGGCATCCACACTCTTTATTATACTCATGATAAAACTAGAGAAGCTAATGAGAGCTCGGTCTTCCCTCTCATTAGATATCTTGATCATCTAGATGAACAGCTAGAAGAACATCTAGATCATGTTGCAAAGCTGAAGACTGGTCACGCTGTGACATAAAGGTCTTAGTAGTAAGGAAATTCCTGTATGGCTATGAAGAGATACACTGACCTCTTCAAACGTCCACCTGCCTGTCAGGTGAGCTCTCCCGTTTTCATGTTCGAGCCCTTATTCCTCCCAGTGCACAGACGGGCTTCTATCTGCACTGAGATTATCAGGCTGTAACGCTGCCAGGTTTATACGAGGAGAGTGACTGGATTAAGCCACAGTAGTTGCCCAGCACCTACCTGCGGCAAGGGTTCTGCTTCATAGAGATTCTAATTATCACCAGCTAACTTAATGTAAGTAAAATACCTCCTCATTACCATGCAAAACCAATTTGGCCTGCAAAGTATTCAGACACCTAATATCTCCAGGGGAAGAACAGCCAGAGGGTGTGCACAGGGCAACATACACGAACTGTACTTCAGCAAGATGCAAAAACAAGTTAACATTGAAGGGCGTTCTAAAAATGTGGAAATAAAAATAGCATCTGCATTTTTTCCTGTAAGTTATTTCTCTCTGCTATATATAGCAAGGAGGTCTCAGACAAAGAGACAAATAAGCCTTCTCAGCTCCCCTGTTCCCAGAACTCAGCAGGAAGAAACTGGCCAATAAACTGTGACGGGCAAGAACCTGCAGCTCCCATCATCTCAAGCTCCTGTTAGCCAAGGAATCCAGATGTGTGGGTAAGCCTTGTCTCCAGAATGCTCTTCTAAAAATGCCTTCCAACATCTGCCTGAATGGTCTCAGGGAGGGCACCGTCACAAGAAGAATAAGAATATCACATTCAGCAGTCACGGCCAATGAGCATCAAGTTCCAGGAACTATGGAAGTCACTGTGATAGCTAAATACTGGCCACACGCCAGAGAGTGTTGCCCCTCTAGGACACCTGACCACTCTCAGAAGGAAAGACAGCATGTCTTCTGTGACGGTCACCATAATGAATGACGGAATCAAGTTAGGCCATGGGAGCTTCAGCCACAGAAGAACTGCATTAGAAATAATAGGGACATCTATTTATCCAGTCATGAAGTAGGAAATAAGTAAGAATGAGCCTGAAATCAGGATCATAGGAAAGTATTGGAGATGATACCAAAAGAACTCTGATGTTTTCTATCAACTCACAAATATCCGTTACAAAAATATCTACAGGGTGGGGAAGGTGTGTAGCAAGGTAGCAAGGTGCTTGCCTACCATATACAAAGCCCTGGGTTTAACTCAGGGATCCACCTGCAGGTAGGCCGCTTTTAGAGAGGGTTGATAGAAGATAGCTGGCATGGCCATGGGAAATAACAGAGGAGGATTGAGTAGGATGGAGGCCTGGAGGGCAGGGTAGAGGAAAGATGGGGCCGGAGAAGTAACATTTGTAGGGAGCTTCCTGCAGCATTCCCGCCTGGCTCCTGGCTGCCTAGCTAGCTTATGCCCCGAAATAACAACACACAAACTGTATTCTTTTAAACACTGCCTGGCCCATTATATCTAGCCTCTTCTAGGCTAATTCTCACGTATTAATTTAGCCCATTTCTAATAATCTGCATAGCACCACTAGGTGCGCTTAGCAGGAAAGATTCAGCATGTCTGACCTGGCGGCTGGCTGCATCGCGTCTGGCTCTGAGAGGAGCTGCCCTGAATCTGAGCTCACTTCCTCTTCCTCCCAGCATTCTGTTCTGTTTACTCCACCCACCTATGTTCTAACCTATGAGGGCCAAGCAGTTTCTTTATTAGCCAATGACCTTCCTCCATCAAACACTGAAGTCTTTTGGGAAAGCTATTACTATAAGAAGTTTTCTAATATATACTTACAGAGGGGGGAGAGGGGGGAGTGAGAGAAAGAGAGAGAGAGAGAGAGAGAGAGAGAGAGAGAGAGAGAGAGAGATGTTTAAAAGGGGTTTAAATGAAGTTGGGGGGTGGAGGACTCTGAGACACCATGGGTTAGCAAATAAAAAGTCGAATGCCAGGAAAGAGCTGTTTCTTTTGGAGTCGTTGGTCAGTGAGATCCAATAGACTGCTCCCCTAAACAACAGGCTAGTGCTGCTGATCTTGATTACCCTGGAGAACTTGGCCGGGCGGTGGTGGCGGTGGCGCACGCCTTTAATCCCAGCACTCGGGAGGCAGAGGCAGGCGGATCTCTATGAGTTCGAGACCAGCCTGGTCTACAAGAGCTAGTTCCAGGACAGGCTCCAAAAATCACAGAGAAACCCTGTCTCGAAAAAAAAAAAAAAAAACAGATAGACTTTAAAAAGACATTCTGTCACTTACCCTGGAGAACTTGATGGTAAGACTCTACTGGGAAAATACCACACCTTCAAGCCATAGCTGGTACTGAACTGGAAACGTCACACCTCCTGGCTAGCTCTCATGGTGTTAGGAGTGGTCATGCTCACTTGCCTACCTGGAAGTGTAATGATGACCAGCTGGGCACCCCGCGCTCGCTGCCGCAGCAGCAGCATGAATATTAGGAGACTGACCAACAACTTTATGGCTGGATTCAAGGTCCATTCCACAAGGTGTAACGTATGCCTGCCACTACTAATGGGGCCAGGAATCTGAGGCCAGGTATATCATAGAGCTTAAGAAAGAATCCACTGCTGTCACTCTGGTAAAGACAGACATGGTTCTAAACAGACTGCTATTGGCTCGCTACACCAATCTATGAGTGTGTCTCTCAACAGTCATCGGAGAAGCTGCTTTTCACAGTAGGTGGCGATTCACACAGAAGCCCCAAATGGTCAAGACACAGGAAGAAAGAGATTGCAGAGTGGTCAGCAGTAAATGAGACGTGTGTATCTCTTGCTCCTTCTGTCAAGGCTTAGTTGTCATCTCGCTGAGCGGGAGGGGATGACTATGTGAAAAAACTATTTTCCAGCAATAACAGGGCAGTTGTGCATACAAACTGACAATGGCCGTGGCAACACACATACGTGATTAAGACAGATAAGATCCCAGCATGGATGGAGGCAAGGAGTCACACCCTTAGATGAGGAGCTGCAGGCAAGTGAGGAGAGGCAGAATCAGTTTCCTTCAGGGAAATGTCTCCTGGGTGATGTGGGATTCCCCTCTGTATAATGGGAATATCATTGGTTAACAAAGAAACTGCTTTGGGCCTATAGCAGAGCTATAGGAGAACAGAGCTAGGCGGAGAAAACCAAATGAAATGCTGGGAGAAAGAAGAGGATCCAGCGAGGGTAATGGTAGGGAACAGGGGAGGAGTAGGAGGAGAGGACATGGGGCTGGATTTGATTTAAACACATATGCTTGGATGAAAATCTCATTCAATAAAATATACCCAATCACATCCTGGGAGAAAGTACATCGCAAGAGGTGGACTTTGAGAGTTGATAGTCCACCCCTCTTCTCGTTGGCTGTCTTCGCTTCATTCTTACAGTGAAAGATGGGATCTCACAGTTTTCAGTTACGGCCGCCATGCCTTCGGCTTGCTGCCATGCCTCTACCCCGCTATGACAGCCCCTTATTGCTCCAGTCAAAAAAAAAAAAAAAATTCTCTTAAGCTGCTTTTATTATGGTGTTTTCTCACAGCAGACAGTAAGAGACTAATACATACTAAGAATCTATAAAGAATTCAAAAAATTAAGTACTCATAACCTGTCATCTCCATGATCCTCTAGTCATTAAAGTACTAATGAACAGAATAGTCATATTGCGGAGAAAAAAAATACAAATAATCAAGAAATATTTAAAAAGCACTCCATGTCTTTAGTAATCAGGGAGACATGATTACTAAATTGAAGGTGCTCTGGGAAGTCCATCTCACCGTGGTCAGAATGGCTGTCATTAGCAAGTGACATCAAATTTTGCTGCTACGCTGGGGGATGTTAGCTGTGCGGTCACTCTAGACACCAGCATGCTGGTCCCACCAGGGCTGAAAATAGAGCTCCTGCACAATGCAACCACACGCTCTTAGGTATATATCCAAAGGATCCTAAGTCAGCAAACAGAGACCTGCACATCCATGTGTATTGCTACTCTATTAAAAAATAAAATAAAACATGGGAGCCTGGATGCTCACCAATAGATGAATGGATAAAGAAAATGTCGTTCGTAATATTTAGCTGTAAAGGAGAATGGAACTGGAACCCTGGAAAGGATGGATCTGCAGGGGATGGTGATGGGGAACAAGAGGGTTATGGAATATACATGACGTGAGAGCAGGAGCTATTGGGGAACGGAGAGAAACCAGCAAAAGGGCGGGAGAGAGCACATGAGGCAGGGAACAAATAAGAACAAAGTACATAATTGTATCTGTCTAGAAAACATATGAAACCACTATTTTACAGTCTATGGATTTTTTGAAGAAACAAAACTTAAAACTAATAAGAGAAGATACATCATTATCAAACTAATGAAAAAATAAATATAACGAACTCTGCACAATACGTTAGACGCAACAAACAAACCTCTAGATGACTTCGCATGAACTACCTCAAGTAACTCAAAAAATACAAAATACAACTGACCTGAGAAAAGATTGAATTAGCAGTTTTAAAATTCCTCATGTGCTAAGGGAAAAGCCCAAGGGCTGAGGGAGGGGACATCTCCTTAGGATGTCAGGGTTGGAAAGGCCACCAGGCAGAAAAGCAGGGCTGGGCGGAGGCACCAGTACATCCATAGTCTCTTTTGGTTGCTGCTAAGATCTACATAGAGACTCTAGTGTGTGTCTGGACTGTGGTTCAAGATGGACAACCAGATGTGGAAGCCGCTGTGCCCAGACCTGCAAGCAAGAACATCAAATGTTGTGGTTCCGGATGGCTCAAGATGGCTTTTTCATTCCTGATGTGTCATGCTGAAGAAGACTCAGACTTTAGAGCCTTGTCCCTGTGGATAAAGAGAGTGCACGAGAGTCTTCTTTCTACATTGCCAAGAGGCTCACACCATGAAATACACACTAGGCAAAAGCAGAGTCAGCTGGAAGATTCAGATGCACCCTCAGCTGAAAAATTACAGGCAGCCCACCAAGCCTCAGAACTTGAGGGCATGGACCAGGGCAAGAGCGCCGTGTTAAGTGATGGGGATCTTTCTTCATGGACTTCATGAAATGAACTTTTCTTCATGCAGATGGGCAGAGCATTGGGCTGTCTAACTGTTACACATGTTGGGCACTTGGAGAACAATAGTGTATTAATAGTGTATTAATGTCATTTGTAGGCAAATAATTTTGCAATTTGACTTGAAAATTATACTGATTCAATGACAAGCCTGCATGATCTTCTCAACAGATACAGGAAAATCCCACATCCACCACTCCCACTCCAAAGCTATGTTTGTGTGTGTGAATGTGTATGTATGTGTGTGTGTGTGTGTGTGTGAGAGAGAGAGAGAGAGAGAGAGAGAGAGAGAGAGAGAGAGGTTTTACACATACTATTTACCATGTTGCAGAAGTTCCCTTATGTTCCACCTATGAATATCGAAAAAGGGTTTTTGCGACCTGGAAGTGTAGCTCAATAGTGGAGAACACATTGTGTGCAAAAGACCTTACGCTTTTAAGCGTAATCCTCTGAGTGAGTATATGTTTGTTCATGTGTATGTTTATTTTTATACATGTATAGAATGTATAAAAAAAAAAAGAACTAGAGTTCTAACTCTGATACAGCACCTGCCTAACACATGCAAGGCCAAATCTGGTACCCAGCAAAATACTCACACACACACACACACACACACACACACATCATACTTAATGGTGAAGCACAGTATTTCCTGGAGGATCATAAATAAGACAAGGAGAAACCAATTTCTGTCATTTCTTATACAACATTGTCCTGGACTTCTGGCCAAGCTCATGAAACAAGAAAGGTAAGAGACATTTGGAATGAAGAAGTAAGGCTATCTGTAGATGTGACGTAAAAAAGCACAGGGAACCCAACAAAGCAAGCGCTGCCAATAGCACAAGTTAGCAACGTGGCACAGCAGATGATGCGTGACCCAAACGCCTGAATGCATCCGTAGAAAGACTGTTTGAGATGCAAAAAAAAAATGTAGCTTATTAATGTTTTTAAAGCTGGAAAGAAAGCTTTCTGGAGGAGCACCCAACACCAGGAAGAAAAAATACAAATGCATAACTTTGTACAGACATTAGCTTCCATCTGAGCCTTTGCAGTGAAGCCGGAGAAATGGGGAGATGTTAGCATTAGTTCAAAGTGGACAAGTTGACCAAGGGGCCTGAGGAAGAAGCTCGGTGGTAGAGTAAGCCCTGGGTTCAACACTCAGCACCACACAGGGAGATGGGGGGAGGGAGAGGTATACAAGAACTCTGCACTTTTTTAATAACTTGCCTGTGAATCTAAAATTATTTCAATGTAAAGTTAATAAACTTTAGCAAACAAATTGTTGCTCATTGGGAGACAACAGACACAACACCAAGCCTTCTCTTTCTCTCTTTTTTTTCTATTTGAGCTGCACAGTTAAAGTCAGGACTCCCAGGAAGCAAGAATGACATCATCACCATTGCCACCCTCCAGCAACTCAGGAGGTGCAGGATGGACCCGAGCCTTGCCCTGTCACACAGCAGGAAGGAAATGACACTCGTCTCTAAAGGAAGTGGGGACAGCACCTATGAATGTGGTTACGCCTGAGCGAGTGTAAGCCTGGGCCTGACGCAGCTCTACGGAATTGTCCAGAACAACCCTGCCACTTCATAACTGTTTCAGTAGCAACACGCTAAGAAAACAGCAGGAGTCAGCAGCAGTGTGCAAGCACAGATAGCCCAACTGCTGAAAAGAAACTCTGAGGCCGAACCAAGAGAAATGAATCGTGGAGGGGTGACAAGAGGATTCTACATATTGGAAGAGACTTCAAAATTTTCCAGCTAATTGCAATCAGTAGATTTTTTTTGTGGATCAGATTCAAACATACAAAGGGAAAAATGAAACCATTTGTATGACCTGTGGACATTCTAACACAGACTGGGCAATTTAATAACTGAAAGAACTTAGTAACAATTTTACTGATACAATGGTATTTGCAGTTTCACTTATTGCAACTTTAAAAAAAATAAAGCATTTACAGATGAAATGTCTTGATAACTGAGAACTGCTTCAAAAACTAAGAGGATGGCGCTACATAGCTGAGGTAGGAAGGCTACATTTGTGAGACCACACAGCACCACACCGGGAGACTCCAAGAACCAAATGGGTAGGTGGGAACACAGACAAAGCAAATCTGGCCGAGGGACAGTAGCTTGAGAGGCCACAGAGGCTTTGGGGTCCGGAGTCCTTGGTTCCTGCTAACACTATTTCCCTGGGTAACACTGGAGTTGTAAACAGTTTTGCCACCCCTTAGGAGTTAATTACCATAAAAAGGAAGGCTGGAGAATCTGGGCTTTACTGACGCCCATTAAGACAAAGCTACTTCCTCCCAGTCAAAAAACCCCCAAACTACACCCTATTGTCTCCTTTTTAAAAGGTAAATTATGGCAGGTATCCTGGAGGGTAGGGGATGGGAGGTGGGGACTGAGGCCCAGGGATTCAAAGCTCTGGAGAGGAAGAGGCAGGCTCACCAGGAAAGAAAAAGGAAGACACACAAAGGGAGAAGAGGAGCAGGAGGGCACGATGTGGGGCATCATGGGAGAAAAGAAAAACAGGCAGCGGTAGAGAGAGGGAAGTAAGAAAGAAAGAGAGGTTTGGTCCCACCTTAGATAGAACCATGTTCATTCACAGTGAGGGGAAAGACGAGAGTTGTCCCCTTATATGGGACCAGAAAGGACTTCTGTAATCTACAAAGGAATCTGGGAAGTGTAGAGTCCTTCAGCAAGAAACTACCTCTGGGAAGATAGATGAGCTTGGGGAGAGAGACTAATTTTTATTCCCAATTTTTTATTCTTGTTATCACCGATCATATAGTATTCTGTATATGTGGTCAAAGTCAAGCCTGAAACCAGTAAGTCAAAACAAGTTTAATATAATTTGAAGTTCCTTAGTGTAAAACAATATTCAAAATTCAAAATCTGATACCTTTTAAAAATTGGTTATGAAGAAATAAATGCTTGATAAATGGGTTAAATTTACAATACACTTGCATGGCAGGACACTCCCAAGTTCAAGCAGTTCCCTTGGGTGCAGCACAAGTTATCTTGGATGGAGCCCCATCCCACCAAAGTACATTGCTTGATAGCCTCATTACAGGACAAAGATGCAAGGGAAATAAGACCTCTCAGAAGTCTACTGCTTCTGCCTCCAGCTGCATAGGCCTGACCAGCTCCAGCCGTGTAGTCTAGACCAGGAAAAACCTCCCCCTTATCTAAAGATGAATTATTCCTCACATCTCACATGACAGGAGAATGGATTCTCTTGTCCAATGAAGGACTTCAGAATCCCCCATCCTAAATGGCTCAAACTACAGAGAGGCAAACAGCAATTTCTCTGCCCCCAATGCCTCCCAAGCCCAGCACATGAGGCTGCTGTGTGAACAGGGGAGCCTTGTACCTAAGCTACCACCCTACTGGTATGGGACCTGAGTGACAGTTCAACTTGTAATGCCCTTGACCCTGGCATTTGGTTCTTCCTCTTAGCAGAAGCTAATCTCAATGACTACACCGTAGCCATCCTTGTTCCTCCATTAGAGGAGGATACCAGACCCTTGGATATCACAATCGCAGCTTGGGAAACGGATCCAGAATATTCAAGCAATGTCTTTGAGAACTGCTTTTATCTACAGAGTAATAAATGATTCAAGGAGTGCACAGGCCTTGGCCGTGATTTTTTTAGATGTTTTCTAAAAAAAAAAATTCCAAAAGCCAATAGATGTTAAAGCCCACTTAATTTTGTTACTTGTGCTTTAAAAATTATGTCTATTTTTTAAAAGAATGAAAGTAAGAAATAAGCTTACTGCTGTCAGTACGTGGAGACCTAGGAATTTGTCCATGAGCAAAAGGAGCAAAGAGCTGGCTTAGCCTTTCTTGTTTGTTAATTCAGTCTAGATTATAAATTATTTATTACTGATTTGATATGACAGAGTACTTTCATCTTTCATCTGTTGGCTGAGAGTATGGAGTGGAAATGTAGAGACTTTTTTTAAAGGTTCTGTTAGTAGGGTTAATTTTAGAAAACGAAAATAAATCTGACTCTTGACATGGCAGTTGCTGACTTGGGTAGTAAATTGGGATGTTCTAGAGTGTCCTAGCAAAGAGAAGAGAAAGACAGTCACTATCAGAGTTTGTTTTTCCACTAGAAATTGAAAATCATTTCTTTTTTGTTTGTTTGTTTGTTTTTTTTTTTTTGTTTGTTTTTCGAGACAGGGTTTCTCTGTGGTTTTGGAGCCTGTCCTGGAACTAGCTCTTGTAGACCAGGCTGGTCTCGAACTCTGAAAATCATTTCTTTTTGGGGAATACAACTTAGAATTAAACTGTCACTACACAGTTTGACATGAAATGTATTTGCCATATAACCTTGTGGTACAAGTATAACAATTTGACATTAGCAACGTATGTATTGTCACGTTTTCAGATATTAGTCATGGTCATTTAAGGTAACAGTCCCATTTTAAAAAAAAATAGCTTATCAAAATGTTTTAAGTATTAAGTAATAGCTGGCATTGTTAATATTTGTAAATATTTAAAGCAGATATATGATGTTCATCATATGTGAAAGCAAGGAATACCACTTAGATACTTTTTCTGCTCAGATTCATTCCTTGGATGCTGACTTTATCTGACTTCTTTTACAAAGCTTCCAGGAGCTTGTTCCTTATGCAGAAGTCTGATGTAAACAAGCAGGGAGGTCCAGTAAACTCATGGTAATTTTGATGTATATGTTTTCCTTATGTATCTTTGTCTCTGAATATGCCCCCACAATGATGGGAACAGTTATTGTCTCCTGACTTATGCTCTATCTCTATGACAGCTGTTAAGTCTTATCCTGTGGGGATACCATCTTCTGAGGCACTCTAACTGTTACTCTCCTCATTGCCCGTCTGTTAGCCTTGAAGTAGTTCCCAAGAGATCGAAGCCCTCGAACCCCTAAAAGCAATTTGGATGATCTCTAAAGGGGCCTGATGAGGCATGGTCCATCCAACTCATCCCTCTTCTCGTCACTATGGACACTGTTACTAAAGAGGCTAGACTGAAGCCTCCTTTGCATCAATTCGCCTCCCTGGTATCACCAACTCAGAGCAGCTTAACATCTTTCAGGACCGGCTTGACTCCTGGACTGTTGCCTTCAACACTCCAAATTCAAAAAGGGCTAGACCTGACTGCTGCCAAGGATGGGATCTATGTCCTCCTCAAGCAATACTGCTTCCAGGCCAACAAATTCTAACGGGCTTGAAACAGGGCCTAGAGATACAGAGACTAGAAAAAATTCCTCTGGATCCCTATCACTCTGACTCGCTTTCCTCCTTCATATCCTCACACCTAGTTTTCACCCTGCCTTTTAAATATTTTACTAAATATTTTACTTACTGAGCTTGAGCCTACACTCAAACAAAATTTTCCAATGATCTCACCCTACAACAGCTACATTTATTCCAGATACATCTGCAAAAAGACCATTTAGATGCTCTGGAGAAACTCTGCCTAAAAGAGACATTCATCCTTATTACCCTGGGCCAGATACAGTTCTTTAAATTAGTCCTCTCTTCATGTTCTTTTTTCTGGTGCTCTGTAGCTCCCTGCTACTTCGGTTAGCTCATTTTGGTGCAATAATGCTGGCAATGAGGCTAGTCACCCTGAATCAACTCTATGCCCACCTTCTCCCACCTCTGTTCCTCTCTATTCCTCAATTCTCCTGGGAAATCTCTGTTTTACTCTGTAAACAAACCACCCACTTATAATCCTCTAGTAATAATTTCTTAAGCCTTACCAGGAGTGTAGAACAGCAACCGCCTGACCCATCACAGAGGATCAAGTTAACACTCCCTCACAACTGCACGAACAGAGGACAACCTATTCAATGGACCCAGAACTACCCACTCCAACAAAGACCCTCCCATCAAAAAACAGCTATAATACCCCTGTCCTGCATTTTTATATGCTCTCATAGGAATGACAGTTCCCTGCTGAAGGACTAATAAGAAACCACCTCTCCTCTTCCCCTGTAGGCATTTTGGCCATCTGCACACACGGGTGATGAGATGCCCCTTCTCCATGAATAAACATGTTCCTACTGAAGGTCAGACAAAGCCTCTCTTTCTTTCTGACTTTGGTCTCTCTCTCTTCAGTTGTCTCTTTTTAAATTAGCACCTGCAGATTCTACACTCAAGACCTCAACCAACACTGAACTAAAAATATGTCCGTGGATCCCTTTCTAGTCCTTGTTGCCTAAACAATACAAAAGAATAACTCTTTATCAAGTCTTTCCAATATATTAGGTATCAAGTCACCTAGGGTATCCAGGACAATGTGTGAAGGTTTGAAATAACTCCACACTTTACATAAGGGACCACTGTATGCATCGTTATTGGTACCCACATAATTCCTCCTGTACACTGTAAATGGAAACTGCTCTTTTGTTCCCAGGTACCCAGACCTGAATAATCACACAGAAACTATATTAATTACAACACTGTTTGGCTTGTTAGCTCAGGCTTTTTAATAACTAACTCTTACATCTTAAATTAACACATTTCTATTATTTTATATTTTACCATAAGGCTTGTGGTTTGTTGCCTCTTGTTTCTTGGTTGGCTACACAGTATCTGTATAACTTTGCCTTCTTTCCCTCTCTATCTCTGCTTGGATTGCCTGCCTGGCTCTATTCTGCCCTGCCATAGGCCAAAACAGCTTCTTTATTAACCAATGATAATAAAACATATTCACAGCATACAGAGGGGACTCCCACATCATGTCTTCTTTTATGTCTAAATAAAAAAAAAAGGTTTTAACTTTAAGATAGAAAATTGCATATAGCCGGGCGGTGGTGGCGCACGCCTTTAATCCCAGCACTCGGGAGGCAGAGGCAGGCGGATCTCTGTGAGTTCGAGACCAGCCTGGTCTACAAGAGCTAGTTCCAGGACAGGCTCCAAAGCCACAGAGAAACCCTGTCTCGAAAAACCAAAAAAAAAAAGAAAATTGCATATAACAACACAGGTATCAAGCAAGAATTACACTTATGATATATAGTCTATTTGTATCTGGCAAAGTTAAAGAAAATATTCTATTATCTATTTTATCTTTGTGAGACTAAAGTTTCATATCTAATTCATCTTTTCTAATAACTAAGGAAAACTATAACTGTCTGTCTTCAACTCCATCAAAGACCCCAGAAGGATATAATATTACCTAAGTAAAAAGGAAGTGCATTGTAAGCAACTTCCAAAACTCTAGAAATGACAGAGACATCTTGCTGCTGGACAGTCACCCAAAGTTCTTCTGTAACTTTGGGGTATCCATCTTCAGTCTATAGACCTATATTATCTGGAATACATATAGCCAGGAAATTTGAAAGACTCTTTTGCCTAGATTAGCAGTTTGTTAGTCACTTTCTTCTGTATCCTGCAGAATGTCTGGCAGACACTTTCATGAAGCAGGAACCCTGAAGGACTGTCTTATCTTATTTTGGCAAATACAGTCATTTTTCTGTGGGCCTTGCATGTCCAGTTTACCCAGCATGCCATCAAACAGGACAGGCAAGAGCAATTTCTTGCCCAAATGTCTAGCATTGTAACATTGAAGGCAAATTGCATAATGAGTTAATTCTTAAGAAAATTAACCTCTCTGAAGTAATTGGTGCTGCCAAAAGGAGACATGTTTCATTGTTGAGAAAGGTCTATGTTCTTAAAAAATTTTAAATGATGTATTCTGTAGGCCTTTGAAAGGTTTGAAGAATACCTATCCATCTGAAATATATCTCTGTACATCTAGAAAACCTCATGTGACTACAGTTTGACTATTAAAGATGACTATTAATCCATAATTTTAAAGTATACATCACATTTTAAATCAGCTGTATAAGCATAATACCTTACACAAGAGTGGAAATATACATATAACAAAATTGACCTTAAATTTGTACCAACAAACCAAAGTCCATATCAGTGTAACGTATTAATATTCATTATTATATCATATTACCCTCTCCCTTCTTTTTAAGAAAGAGATTGACTGTGGCCACTAATTGCTTATATTATTGTCACTTATATCAGTTACTATATATAGTATATATATATATACCATATATATAATCACTTATATATCTTACTATATTCTGCTCTGCCATAGGCCAAAGCAGCTTCTTTATGAACCAATGGTAATAAAATATATTCACAGCATAAAGACGGGAATCCCACATCAGTACACTTCCTACTGTAGATTGCCATCACAACACACTCTTAACAGTGGTGCTAGCCAGCTTAGGACAATCAATCCCTGGCCTAGAGACAAATATTTCTCCAGCCTACTGGTGTGGCTCAGAAGAACTTCCTAAATAGAGTCTGCAAACCACTGGAGGATAGGATGCATTCAGAACAAGAACAGAGGCTGATGACAGCTGCTTAAGATGCTTTGCCTAGGAAGATGCATGCAAGACGTCTAGGAAGAGAGATGCACGGTTTCCAGAACTGAACTGGATGACAAGTGCCACAGAGGATCCTCAGAGGAAGGCAGGCACTCAAAAGCCTGTCACTGGGGAGCACATACACACAAAAACATATACAGAGTAGCATGTCATCAATCTACCTTTGAGGACAGGGTTCCTGCTAAGGGCTCTCATGCTTTGAACTCGACACACTGGTTCTCCACTATAGTCCCAGCTACTTGATGACTGAGGCAGAGGGGGATACTTGAGCCCAGGAGTTCTAGCCAGCCAAGGCAGCAGGCTGAGACCACCCACCTCAAACAAACAAAGCTACTCCGATGGAATAAATACCTCCTTCACACTGTAACGGAAGTGATGGCACCTGCAATAGGTGCAAGGCAGGCCAGACCTCCACGTTTCACGGTGGCCTGTGGTTTGCTGCGCTCATAAGAGTACTAGTCAGACTGACCTGACAGGTTCTTCCTGGCTCCCCCAGTGCAGTGACCCATGGGTCAAAGCTTGTGTCCATCCTCACCCCAGATGTGTTATAATTCATTCCCATCCCTCAACTGCAGCACCAATTCTTCCTGTACCCTTCTGGTGACAAGGTAGCCCCAGGCACTTACCTGTTTTCTCTAAGGGGTGTCTCCTGGTAGTCACTCTGCAAACCAAGGCCCAGGAGCTTAGCTTCTGGCCTCTCTCAGGGATGGAACCCAGTTACTACTTCCTTTTACCCCAAAGGCCTGATAACATCAATCTCAGGATTCTATGAACAGAAGAATTTAACCTGCCCTCCCAAAACAAGGAAGAGAAGTGGGACATTAGGTTAAGTGCCCTTCTCACAGCTGGGAATTGCTTTTTTATTTATTTACTTATTTTATTTTATTTTTTGGTTTTTCGAGACAGGGTTTCTCTGTGGCTTTGGAGCTTGTCCTGGAACTAGCTCTTGTAGACCAGGCTGGTCTCGAACTCACAGAGATTCACCTGCCTCTGCCTCCCAAGTGCTGAGATTAAAGGCGTGTGCCACCACCGCCTGGCAGGAATTGCTTTTTTAAAAAAGGGATGATGATGATGTCTGAGAAAGAGGTGAGATACCTGAGGTGAGACCCTTGTACAACCGTCATCTTCGCAAGCCCACATGGTGGCAGGGCTATTAGCTCCAAGGGAAAGCATTCAAGAATTTGGCTTAGAGGTAGGGAGGACTGGGAACATAATAGGCCTCTCTGGAGGCTATACTGGACTCTCAGCAACAAACTGGGAACCTAAATTTAGTTGGATATAGTTTTGCAGTGCCAGATTCCTGCCTCAGATTTCATCCATTGGACGGGGCTGCGATCAAGGGCCAAATCACAAATGGGCAGCACTTTGTCAACTGAAATTAAATTATTTCCTAAAACTTACACATTTCTGTAAAGGAAACTACCGGAGTATTTGGATGGTTGGAAATGGGAACTCCGTGTACACAGACTCAGAGACCAGCTAGTGTGTGCAAGGACAGATACATGACCTACAGGAGCTGCAGACACTGCAGGCTTTTGTATAAAAGATTTCTCACTCCCTTGTTAAGGTTTCTGGTGAGCAGGATTCAGGAAATTCCACAGCCCTTGCCATCCACATCACCATGTCTGGTGGCTGTCCAGTGAGCATCTTTCCAGGGCAAGCAAGGGGGTGTTACTCAAATGTGGGCCATCACATAAGAATCACCTTTTTCGCCTGGTGGCACACGCCTTTAATCCCAGTACTTGGGAGTCAGAGGCAGGCAGGTATCTGTGAGGCCAACCTGGTCTACAGAGTGAGTTCCAGAACAAGCTCCAAAGCTACAGAGAAACCCTGTCTTTAAAAAAATTAAATAAATAAATAAATAAAATCACTTTTTTGCTACATCACTTTTTTGCTATTTCATACTCATTCCTGGGTCTCTTCCAAGGCCTGTGGAGTGTAACACGTTTGAATCTGATACTTTAACAAGTATCCCCAGTGGTTCTTACAGGAAGTTTGAAAACCATAAGCATAGGACGATGGGAAACCTGTTGGAGCCCCAGCACCACTCCCTTCGCAGTAGCCGCAAGGGACTGAGCTTCTCTGAACTTCAACACTGTCCAGGCAGTGAAAAGATTCAAGTTGACCTAGGCAACACAGCAAGAATCTTATCAAGGGGCTGGAGAGATGGCTCAGTGGTTAAGAGCACTGCCTGCTCTTCCAAAGGTCCTGAGTTCAATTCCCAGCAACCACATGGTGGCTCACAACCATCTGTAATGAGGTCTGGTGCCCTCTTCTGGCCTGCAGACATACATACAGATAGACTATTGTATACATAATAAAAAAAAAAAAAAAGAATCTTATCAAAAACAAAAATCAAAACAAGTATAAAGAAAGAGATTCCCTGGCTTGTAAGCTATCCCAGAACTCAACAGCATCACCCACATGTGTGGGGCACAGTTCGCAAGGGAAACACAGGGGCTTCTTAGGGTGCCTTCAGGTCTGCTGGAAGCTGGACATGAAGAACGTCAACCAGTGTCCAGCAAAGTCCATGTCCAGCAAGGTGAGCCAGAGAGAAATGTTGAACTGAGCTTTAAAGGCTACGCCATCACTTTCCTCAGTTAATGGGTAGAGAGCTCCAAGATGACCTGCCTCTATGTGGATGTCCAGGTGGGGATAAAGGGGGACGGTGCACCAGGAAACCCTGGCTGACATCCCAGCCCTAGGGTGTGAGAACAGAAGAGTAGGAGACTTCCACTGGAAGGTAACTCCCTGTCACCAACCTGGAAGCAAGTCTGCCCCTCAACGCCTCTTTCCATCTGGAAATAAAATTCTTATTAAGAAAACCAGTCAGGCCGGGCGGTGGTGGCGCACGCCTTTAATCCCAGCACTCGGGAGGCAGAGGCAGGAGGATCTCTGTGAGTTCGAGACCAGCCTGGTCTACAAGAGCTAGTTCCAGGACAGCCTCCAAAACCACAGAGAAACCTTGTCTCGAAAAACCAAAAAAAAAAAAAGAAAGAAAGAAAGAAAACCAGTCAGAGCCTGGTTGTGGTGGTAGAACATGCCTTTAAGCCCAGCACTCCCGAAGCAGAGGCAGGGGACTCTCCGAGTTAGAGGCCAGCCTGGTCTACAGAATGAGTTCCAGGACAGCCAGGACTACATAGAGAAAAGAAAACTGTCCAGTGTGGTCACATAGGGCTATAAGCCCAACACTGAGGTAAGAAGATCATTACCAGCTCAGGAACAGTCTGGGCTACATGGAGAGCTGTCTCAAAAACACTGGGGAAAAGAGAAGGCGACAGACAAGAAAGGAAAAGGAGAGAGGAGGTAGAGAAGCGGGAGGGGCAGGGAGAGATAGCCAAGAGACTAACAAGTGGTACTCAGTCTGTGGCCGAATCACAGTTCACATAAGTGGACAGATTGTTGTTTGTGCCCAGGACCTTCAATCTGACCTATGCCAGGTATATCAGAACTTTTCATGCCAAGACAGCTATTATCTAAGGCGGAGCTGTATATCCCTGTGTGTTTAAACACCAGGGTGGCTGGCTAAGGACTGAGGACTGGACTTCAGGTGATCACATCTTGGCATAAGGTAGAAGCAGTTGGGGATGAGGCTGCCCAGGTGCTGCCAGATGCCAAACACGGGTTTGTTCTGGCTTAGAAGCTAACGGTTAAGTGCCAGTTTGGGACGAGGGGACCCCGTATAGTCCCTTGAGTATAGGGCGCCAACGCACCTTTGAGGTTAAATGACTTCACAGGGCCCGGGCTGCTCCTTGGGACACCCTGGCCTCGTGCACATCACACCCCGCACCAACCTCCCAGAGGTGCTCGACCCCACGTGGACAGGAGAGGCTCACCTGCTGTAAACAAGGCAGTCCAGATTGTTGATTTCGTGGTCCGACCGGTGACGGCTATAGTCCTCCCACAGGTCCTTGATGGCTGTGACCGCCAGTATGAACAGAACAGGAGCCAGTGCCAGGCCCGGCTGGAAGGCGTTCACCGCTGGTACAAAGTTGAGCAGAGCGATGAAGACGAAGTACACGTTGGCCAGGCGGTGGAACTGCTCGAAGAGGTTCTTGGGCAAGAAGGACAGCAGTGTGTACTTGGTGGTCTTGAGGCGGTTGTCGACCAGGTGCTGGGTGCAGCCACGGATCAGCAAACGCTCCCCCTTGGGGACTCCGGCCGCTGAGTCCTCGGTGCCCAGGGGCGGCAGCAGGTTGGAGCGCACCGTGCGCGTCCTGCCCTCCCAGCGCCTTCTTCGAGGACGCCTCCGCCGCCGTCCCGGGGGTGCGTGCTCCTCGGCAGACGCCGCGAGGTCCGGCTCCATGGCTGCGTGTCACCGCGCCCGGCTAGTCTGCCGCTCGCGCCAGCCTCCTAGGTGGTCATCGCCCGCCGCCCGGGCGCGGCGATGCCGGCTCCCCTCCTGCGGGACGCACAGAGACCGCGCTCAGCGTGCCGCGCCCCGCCCAGCCCGCGCGGCCCGTCCGGATTCAAGGTCTGCAGTCCCCGCAGGGCGAGAGGGCGCGGGCGCGCTGGCGGGCGGGCCGGCACTCTGCCCCACGCAGTCCCCTCCCGCCACCCTGGCGGCCTGGGGCGGTTTCCGCCGAGGTGGCTCCTGCGCCCCGCCCTTGCTCAGCGCCCAGATTCAGATTGGGCGGATAGTGGGGAAACAAAAAGAGCCCGCGCTGGAAACTTTAGAGCGCTTTACTTTCGTTTCCCTGAAGAAGCCTCACTTCAGCCCCCGAAGTTTTGCCAACGCACTCTGCGTCTGAGAAGACCGGGAGACTTCGGGATTGAGAGGCAGGATGCCCCATCCCTGCCTAGCTCGCGCGCTCTGCCTGGAGTAGGCAGACTTGATTCTGGACCAGGAAATGGTGTCTGGAGAGCTGGGCTAGGCACCTCCTGGAGTCTGGGACTTGGAGTTAAACTCCAGAGTCCCAGGCACACCAATTTTCCAGTTTTCAAAAGCTATTTTGAGGAGACCCTTGGCGCCTAAGAACTCTCCATTAAGTCACTATCCCTGCCCCTTTACAAAATTCCCTACCCTGCTGTCCTGTCCTGAAACTATTTTTCAGATATAATATTTTTTGGTGAACCAGACGTTTTCTTTTTCTAGAAACACCATAAGTTTTTCATTACTCCCCAAATAAGGGTCGTTTTCTTAGTTCTTCGTAGAAGGGAAGATTATAGTGTACACTCTAAGAGAGACATTTGAGTCATTACTTCCCTGCTTGGTGGACAAGGACTGAGATACCCTAGGGCAGCTCTGAGGGGTGTGTTCTGATCTAGAAAGAGACTGGGCAGTGAGGGAAGCTGATAGACAGCTGAGAGAATGGGAGCAGAGGCCTCCTTTCTTCTAGATGGGAGACAGAAGTTTGTCTATGGGAATATTTGGGAGATAGGAGCTGACTTTAGAAGGAGCTGGGGAGTACCCTATGGTGAAGTAAGGGGTCATAGCTCACACTCTACACAGAGTTGGGAAATGGGGATAATTGTCATCTGGGGTGGAGCATGGCTGGGGAGCTAAATGAAAAACAACTTTGGGGCACTCTGTGTGGCCCTTAACCTCTTCCTGTGACTGGCTAGCCCCTCCTTTCTCTCCCTGCATTGGTTCATCCTGTCATCTACCTCAGCATTTGCTAGCCTTGTGTGCATCCTCTGAGTGTCGTGTCTGCTGACCGGTCCCTGCCCTGGTTTTCCTCAAATCAATTGTCTCCTATCCCTCTTTTTGGATGATCCCCACTTTGTGCGTCCTGATTTCCATCCTCCCCAGCTGTAGGAGAGGGTCCCATCCTTGCTGTATCCCACAGTATTCACGAGAATCCAGCATAAGGAAAATAAAGCAACAGGTCCCCTCCTAAAAAAATTCCTGCCATCTATCAAGTAGCCCCACCCACCCCCAGTAAGAGAATCAAATTTGAAGGTTCAGGAAAACATTGGGCTAAAGTGTCTGCATTTCCCATAAAGAGCTTTGAGAGTGGGCCAATAGCACCCGAAGCTGAGATGAGCAGATGAGCAGACGCCTTTAGCTGGTTTCCAGTCCTTAATACCTATGACTTGGTTTTCAACTCTGTCATCCAACCCGGTGGTGTTGCAAGACTTGGCCAGTTCCCTCTATTTCTTGGCTGTTTCTTGTATTTACAGGTATTCCAGGACTGCCCCAAAGCCCCTACCACCTTCCAATATTCTTGCTACCCCCAGTTCACACTGCCAAAGTAGTTGATTACTTGAGCCCTTCATTCCCATTCCCTGTCCTTACCCTGGAGCTCCTAGGAATCCCCCCTCGGCTTAAAAAGTCAAATGCCACCTCCTCAGGCAAAGGTCCTTTGAGGTTTTAGGAGAACCGACAACAGCTAGTTTAACTCTGTTCCTTCAGGTCCCTGCTCACCCCAGGGTGAGAGGTCTCTATTCTTTTTGGAACAGACAGTGTCTCTTCTGTCTACATTCCATGCGAACGTTCCAAGATTCTGTGAGTCACACTGCCCCACCAGTCTGGAATCATCTCTCATATATTCTTCACAAATCCAAATTCAGTATTTCCAGTTGGACTTACCTCATCTCATCTCTCAGAAGTTCTGCACACACACACACACACACACACACAGACACGCACACCATATCACACACACCCCACAATCCTAGGTTTTGTAAGACTTTTGAGTTTAGATGTTGCCCACTAGACTAATTCGTAGAGTCTAGCCTGTCTAGAGATGGGCAAGGCTGTGATATATCCTGGCCAGCACTGTGCTGGACTTGATATGGACTGGATATGACTGAACTTTTAATGACACTAGGTTTTTGGGTCCTGGGCAGATCACCGGAACCATCTCATTCAGCAAGCCTCTTTTCAACACTGGCATTGTGCCCTGGCATTGTTGTAGGCAGCAGGAATGAAATGAAAAACTGTCAAAGTCAACAAACATTCTTGTGCCAATGACATCCTAGAAAAGAAAACAACCCACAAGAAATCCTGAGAACCTCCCAAGAGTCATAGGTGGAAACCCTGTAGGGGTGTGGGAGAGGTGAGGGGTGGGGGTCAAGAGCAGGGCACACTCATTGCTCTGCCCAAAGGCCCCAAAGCAGGACGGCTCTGGAATTAAGTTTTAAACAGGTAGGGTACAGCCTGTCAATCATTCAGAAACCTGCCCCCAGCCTGTTCTGGAGTAGGTGAGATCTCCAGGAACATATATCCAGTGCATCCCAGCGTAGTGACCCTGCAAAGAACACATGGACTTGCTGGGGCACAGAGCACGGGACTCGTGAATGTTCAGCTACTCCCTCTGTAAATGCAAGTCAGGAGACTTGCTGATGGCCCTGAATTTAGGCCTGAGACTGAGCCATGCAGACATCAAGATTAGAGGGTCACAAGGGTTTGGTTCAGCATAGAGACCTATACATCTGGAGCTAAGTGAGAGAGTAGAAACATGAGATTAAGTAGACATATTAATCCCAGTGAGAATTTTGACTTTTACAGTGAAAGCAAAAGGAACTCTTGTGCAGGTGTTGAGCTCCGCAGAATCATGGAATTGGACTCAGGGTTTCAAATTTTCCCTGTTTGCTGTGTGATTGAGGGCCAGAGTAGTAACAAGGGAGGCAGCATGTGTTAGAAGCCACTGCACTGCGCAGAGAGGACAGTGGCTTCGGCAGGGGGTGATGTAGAGGGAAAGGGGGCTTCTTAGAGCCGGAGGATTTACTACTAGGCTATAAAGGAAAGAACTGCAAGTGGAGCTGACTTCTGCCGATGAGGCTGTTGGGGCTGTTGTGACGTTCGAATTCACTGGAAAAAATCCAGAGACTTAGACTCAATTCAAATTTAGCTGAGATGAATTTATTTTTACTGCTAGCAGAAGGACAGCATCCTTAGAGCCAAACCCGCGGTGCAGAAAGGAGGCTAAAGGGAGGGTTTGTGCAAGTTGATATCCAAGGTCTGCATATTTTTTTTTTTGGTTTTTCGAGACAGGGTTTCTCTGTGGCTTTGGAGCCTTGTCCTGGAACTAGCTCTTGTAGACCAGGCTGGTCTCGAACTCACAGAGATCCGCCTGCCTCTGCCTCCGAAATTCTGGGATTAAAGGCGTGCGCCACCACCGCCCGGCTCTGCATACAGTTCTTGATGGGATCCACAGCGGGACAAGAGCAGACCCTTTTACTCTCTCAGCTGCTTCTCTCATTCCAATTCCATCACAATAAGGAGGTTTACAAAAGAAAAACAAAACAAAAAAACAACAACAAAAAAAAACCTCCTGGCTAAATAACCCCCCCACACCAAGATCACCACACCCCCTATTCTTTTTTTTTTTTTTTTTTTTTTTTTTTTTTTTTTTTGGTTTTTTGAGACAGGGTTTCTCTGTGGTTTTGGAGCCTGTCCTGGAACTAGTTCTTGTAGACCAGGCTGGTCTCGAACTCACAGAAATCCGCTTGTCTCTGCCTCCCGAGTGCTGGGATTAAAGGCGTGCGCCACCACCGCCCGGCCACACCCCCTATTCTTAATCTCAGCTGCAGGGCACTAGGATCTCGTAGGCATTTGAGGGTAAAGGTCAATGGCCCTTAAGGGAGGTCAGTATTAGGTCCCTTAACCGTCACGTGGGGAATTGTGTATAAATTGTTACACAGATTTGAGCCCCCTGGGGGAAGTGACTTTAATGACTGAGATAGAGCAGACAATCACACAGTGCCATCAGGTTTGGGCTGGTTGTCACATTCCCACAGGGCAAGGCCACAGGAACAGAAGTGAACAGGAAGGGCAAGGTCAAGGGGGAGGGTTTGCCAGTCCCTGGGCAAGTAAGAGTGGGAGACGGTAGAGTTGTCAGCATGCAGGGCGTCACTGCGCTTTGTAAAGGACAGAGTTCATCCCTGCATTTGCTGCGGTTGCACAGAAGTCACAGATTTCCCCAAGACAGAAGCATGGGATGAGAGGACCTAATGTTTTCTTTTAATGGATATAGGATGGATTCTAAGAGCAGTGGGATCAGGAAAGGCAATAAATTATGATTTGGTTTGGAAGTTAAACCAGCTGTCCCTATCAACAGATTTTTCCTTCAAGGATTCAATCAATCACAGCTAGAAAATATTTGGGGAAAGTACCTTCGCATCAAACATGTACAGGTATATTTCTTTGTTATTTTTCTCTAAACAATATAGTTTATTCATACAGCATTTCAACTATATTGGGTATTAGAAAAACCTAAGGATGATTTAGTATATGGAGTGTGCATATATTATAAGTAACGATTACACAGTTTTCAATACAAGGGACTTGAACAGCCATGGCGTTGGTATCTGCATAGAGGTGGAAAAGTGGGGACGATATGGAAAGATGACTATGCAGTACAGAGTTAAGTTAGCAAAGACCTTTTTATAATCACAGGGTTTGTTGTTGTTTTGTTTTGTTTTTTTCTAGTAGCCCCTTGAGAAAGTTCAAAATTTGAACTTTCTGTGCTATTCTGGGGCAGTTGGGGAAATAATGAGACCACTTAGCGGTAGTGTCCTGACCAGGCATGGCCAGTGTCCAAGCTGGAGATTGGCAGGTAGTTTCTCTCCAAACTAGCTTCATACTCGAGTTATCCAATGAGCTTCTACTGTTGCTATATTATATACAGGAGGCTCATTGCTAGAGCAAATAGTCCCATGGCCCTGCTGGCTCCAGCACCATACTTCTTTTTTTTTTTTTTTTTTTTGGTTTTTCGAGACAGGGTTTCTCTGGCTTTGGAGCCTGTCCTGGAACTAGCTCTTGTAGACCAGGCTGGCCTCGAACTCACAGAGATCCGCCTGCCTCTGCCTCCCAAGTGCTGGGATTAAAGGCGTGCGCCACCACCGCCCGGCCACCATACTTCTTAAAGACTTCTTGGGTGATGGTCGTGAGCTGCCAGCTTTAGTCATTTCTGCTCTGTACCTGTAAGGAACATGATCCTGCACCACAGTCTAACCACTGCACTGACAACAAGAGGAGCAAATGAGGAACAGTAGAAATCATTGCTAAATTCCTTATCTCTTATAAGTAGCTGGTATCAGGACAGATGGTTTTCCTGTCTCTGCAAGCAGTTCATGCCATGAGCTAGCAATGCTTGTTGTATTGTTGGTGATGGAGTCCTAATGCTGTGACCCTTTAGTACAGTTCTTCATGCTGTGGTGACCCCCAACCATATAATTATTTTCATTGCTACTTAATAACTGTAATTTTGTTAGTAATGAATAATAAAATGAATATCTGTGTTTTCCAAGGGTCTTGGGTAACCCCTGTGAATAGGTGACTCGATGCCCCGAAAGGGTCTGAGACCCACAAGTTGAGAACTGCTGCCTTAGTACCTCTGATACATTAGGGAGTGAAGGCAGAAACTCCACAAACAGTTCAAGAAGCTCATCCTTCAGCTGCTGTTCCTCCAGAACAGTTCCTGTGAAGAACTGCGCTTGCGCACCCACAATCTCCGTGCTTCAGAGGCAGTGGCAGGAGGATTTCATGTTGGAGGGCAGAAGAAGGCATGGTGGTACCTGTCTGTAATTCCTGCACTAACTGGACACAGAAGAAGCAGGAGTTCAAGGCCAGCCTATGCTAAGTAGCAAGTTGTAACAAGTTCAGGACTTAATCTGTGTGAGACCCTTTCTTTAAACATCCAAAGTAAGCCAAAAAGAAAAAAAAAGAAAAGAAAAGAAAAGGAAGGAAGACGAAGGAGAAAAGAAAGGAAAAAAAGAAAAGAAAAAGAATAGGGTTGAAAACAGGGCCTCAAACAAATTGCGTGAAAAATCTTCCAAAATCCCCAGAGAAACAAAAGCAGGAACAGGTGAGGTGAGGTGAGAAGGGACTGAAGGGAACCAGTCCGTGACACTGGAGCCTGAACTGATGATGCTTCAGCCACAGACCAGGGAGCCAGGGAAGCACAGCTCTGCAGACAAAGAAAAATAAGGATAATCGAGCAACCTTTATCTAGAAATAGGAAAGTAATGTTCTAGAGCACTGGCAAAAACAACTAAGAATCTCATTGATACTGAACACTTGAGGGGATACAGGTTAGAAGGACTCTTAAACATTGCTACTGCTGCTGCTGCTGCTGCTGCTGCTGGTAGAACTACCTGGCTAGTATTTGACACAGCTCGGAAACTAAATGCTCAAAACTCAATATTCTCATTCCTAAGATGATAGAAGAAGGAACTTTACATGTGAATAAAACATTTATGAATAGAACATTCTATTCATAAAATGATCTGGTTAATAGATTCTCAAAATGAAAAAAAGCTTACACAATTCAACTAACTAGGTCTATGAGCAACAACATGAAAGAATCTTAAAACCCAATATCAGATGAAAACATAATTCTCAAAAGTCTACACACAGGGCATAACTATTTTAGAGATCGCAGTTATTACCAGCAATACTAAGAAAAATATTGTTATTTATATGTGATCATTTTCTCGTAAACTAAAGTAAGCTTACTATAGAATAGAACCAGTACCCTCTTGGGCACTTATCCTAGATAAATTAAAACTAACATACACAAAGAACTCTATTCAGGGTAGCCAGGAACTAGAAACAGATCAGATCCCTCCAAGTGGCTAATGGACAGCAAATCCTGGTGCACACCCACCATGGAATTAACTAGCCAGCTGTAAAAGCAAGCTGTTGATGCACACAGCCTGGATGGGTCTCAGGCGAAGGCTGCTGAGTGAAGAAAGGCCATCTCTACAGGCTGCATGTTGTGTGAGCTCATTAATATGGCGTTCTTAAAGCAAAAAACAATAGGGAGAGAGTAACATGCTAATTGCCTGTGTCTACGGAGATGGGAAGGATGAAACCCTTTGTGGTTATACATGGATGCTTACCTCAGAGCATCCTTGTGCTAGAGCTGTTCTGTATTTAACTGTAAGAATCGGGGTGTTGTTACAGGAATCTATATGTGACAAATTCACGAAACACAAACATATGGGTGGATGGCACCAACTGAATGAAGCTGATAGATTTTATTAAGTTATTACTTAAACATATTTATATTTTACAAATTTTGTTTAAAGCTACATTTAACTAATATTTATATTGAAGTTATATAAATAGATGAATATATTTAAGTGTAATGATGTATCTGACTTTTCAGTAATCATTAAACTTACTAATGTTAATAATATTTTTTTTTTTTTTTTTTTTTTGGTTTTTCAAGACAGGGTTTCTCTGTGGTTTTGGAGTCTGTCCTGGAACTAGCTCTGTAGACCAGGCTGGTCTCGAACTCACAGAGATCCGCCTGCCTCTGCCTCCCAAGTGCTGGGATTAAAGGCGTGCGCCACCACCGCCCGGCTAATGTTAATAATATTAATCTTCTGATTGTTATATATGTATACATCATTGCTAGACTTCATAACTAATGATTCCTAATATATATTATTCACATAAGTGGTATATTCAGAAGATAAGTAAATATTGATCTACACATAATCTCTCATTAGTAAATACTAATCCACATGTAATCTCTCTTTAGTAAATACTGATCCACACATAATCTCTCTTTAGTAAATATTGATCTACACGTAATCTCTCTTTAGTAAATATTGATCTACACATAATCTCTCTTTAGTAAATACTAATCCACACGTAATCTCTCTTTAATAAATACTGATCCACACATAATCTCTCTTTAGTAAATATTGATCTACACGTAATCTCTCTTTAGTAAATATTGATCTACACATAATCTCTCATTAGTAAATACTTGTCTACACATAATCTCTCCAATCTTGACTTGAAGACTTTGAGGAAGATATTCAGGAGTGGTATAAAGTAGATCTACCTATAGTTCCTTGAAAAGACTCCACACTAGTTTCCGTGGTGACTGGACTAGTTTACATTCCCACAAGTGAGTAAAGGTTCCCTTTTGTGCACATCCTTGCCAGTGTTAGTCACATTTTTCATTTAATGGCTGTTATTCTGACTGGGGTGAGAAGGAATTATGATATAGTTTTTGATTTCTATTTCTCTGATGGCTAGTTGGGTTGAAAATTGTTCATATGTTTATAGGTCCCTTGTATTTCTTCTCTTGAGAAATTTCTGCTCATTTCATTAATGTACTTATTAGGTTGTTTGATTTCTTGTTTAGATTTTAAAATTGTAGAAGGCACAACTCACAGAAAGCATGGGAGGAACTGAGGAGCGCAGGCCTATTTTCTTCAAAGGAAGGAAATGAGTGACTCCTGGTCACCTGGAAAGCAGAAATGGATGTTGTCTAACAACCTGTCTACCTTTTCGCTCTTCTATGGAGCCAGCCTTCCTGAATCTCTCAACATCCTGAGCATTGTTTAGGTCCTAATCCTGATCTTACTCTTTCTCAGGGAATAGCATCCTTGCTTATGAAAGAGGTCCAGTGTATTCTGTATCCTCCATCAATACAATCTATCCTTATGCTTATTACAAATCTTTTCCCCTTGGGTCTTGCCCTGAGCATTGTTTATCCGTCAGTCTATGCCTATTGTAAAGGTCACAGGTGCTTTGCCACTTTGCTAAGGACTTTCTATGTAATTCTGCCTAAAGCTGTGTTGTGTTGATTGTCATGCAGAAGCCTTCGCCTGAAGTTTCATTCTGCCGGAATGTATAAGAAGCAAAAACTCTGAGGTCAGACTCTGGAAGTTCTGACACAGAGCCTACAAAATTGGTGCTGACTTGAGTTCCTGTAGTGGCATTTCACTTGTATTTTAATAAATAAAACTTGCCTGAGGATCAGAAAGTAAGACAATCACACTTGCTAGCCTTCTAGACCAGGCAGCAATAACAGGCACCTTTAATCCCCACAGCCACACTAGGTTGCCCTAGGATCCAGGAGGTGCATGCCTTTAATCCCAGTGGTGCACACCTTCAGTCCCAGCCCTAGAGAAGATTTAAGACAGGAGGAAACAGCACTCAGTCTCAGTCTCATTCCGAGATTCCTGGAGGCAAGATTGCTACTTTCAGACTGAGGTTGAGGTAAGAGACAGTGGCTGGTTATGAACCCCGATTTCCCTCTCTGACTTTTTATTAATGGTGCTTCAGCTTCGTTCCTCACATCACTGGATTGTTTTC
This sequence comes from Chionomys nivalis, assembly GCF_950005125.1. Lineage (NCBI taxonomy): Eukaryota > Metazoa > Chordata > Mammalia > Rodentia > Cricetidae > Chionomys > Chionomys nivalis. The sequence goes on along the minus strand of NC_080108.1, from coordinate 31,226,333 downwards.
CTGACAGTATGACACTTAAAGGGTTCCCTGAGGACAAATGACTTCTAGAATCTCCATGTGAGCCAGGCGGTGGTGGTGCACACCTTTAATCCCAGCACTCGGGAGGCAGAGGCAGGCGGATCTCTGGGAGTTCGAGGCCAGCCTGGTCTACAAGAGCTAGTTCCAGGACAGGCTCCAAAGCCACAGAGAAACCCTGTCTCGAAAAACCAAAATAAATAAATAAATAAATAAAATAAAAAAATTAAAAAAAATAGAATCTCCATGTGAGATGTACAGTTAGTAAGATTGTTTTTTCCCATTCTGAACACTGTCTCTTCACTTGATACTGTTTCTTTTGCTACACAGAGGCTTTTTAACTTCATGAGATAGAAGTTTATCTATTATTATTATTATTATTTTTTTTTTTTTTTGGTTTTTCGAGACAGCGTTTCTCTGTGGTTTTGGAGCCTGTCCTGGAACTAACTCTTGTAGACCAGGCTGGTCTCGAACTCACAGAGATCCGCCTGTCTCTGCTGGGATTAAAGGCGTGCGCCACCACCGCCCGGCTAGTTTATCTATTATTGACTTTATTTCTCAAACACAAGGAGGCCTGTATAGAAGCCCTTGCCTATGCTTATCTCTTAAAGTGTTTCTTCTCTCAGTGTTGGTTTTTGGTCTTACATTACGGTTTTTAATCCATTCAGAGTTGATTTTTTAAAATTTTTGCATAATAATGAGTTTCACTATGACATTTAATTATAAAATTCAAGTACCAGACTTGAATCCCTCCTGTTTAGCAAACATCCAATCAGAGAATAGCTAGTTACCCCCATAACAGATTTGTACCAGTGGGTCCATCTTGCTTTGTATGGTATGGCTGATTTTTTTTTAACAGAGCAGAAGATAAGGATCTAGTTTATTCCTTCTACACATGCATATCCAGTTTTCTTGGTACCGTTTACTGAAGAGTAGGTGGCTATAACTTTATAAATTTATATGCAGGTCCTCCTCTGCTCTGCCCTATTGATATATTCATCTGCTTTTGTGCCAGCTTAGAATTGCTCCGCAGAACAGCTTGAAATATGATATGATGACCCCTCCCACATTATTCTTTCTATTCAGGATTTCACTGGTGTGCAAGTCAGTTTTGGTGTGTGTGTGTGTGTGTGTGTGTGTGTATGTGTGTGTGAACTTGACACAAGGTAGAGTCATTTTGGAAGACAGAATCTCAGCTGAGAAAATGCTCCTACTAGATTGGCCTGTGGGAAAGCCTGCGGGGCAGTTTCTTGATTAATGATATATGTGGGTGGGACCATCCCAAGGTGGGTCATGCCACCCGGGGGCAGGTGATCTGAGTGTATAATAAAGGAGGCTGGGAAAGCCATGAGGAGTAAGCTGGTGAACAGCACTCTTCCATGGCTTATGCTTCTGTTCTTGCCTTCCCATCTTGCCTAGAGTGGCCGTCCTTGTAGGCCTGGGTCTACCCTTGTTCCTGGGGTTCATCTTGAGGACAGTTTCTGGTCAGCTAACTAAAGCTTTCTGTTTGTTCCTGTGCTCCCCCCTGCCCTGCCTAGTGATTAGCTGTAGGGCATTGACTCCATCATTGGTATGGTAATTTCCCACCTGCCTGGGCAGAAATCCTTGTACAGCAGCTAGGTATATAAGGATTTCCCCAAGGCTGAATAAACGGCATTCGGCTGATCTCCTTCGAATGACCCAGGTCTCTTTGTGTGTTCTTTCAATCTCCAGGCCCTTGCCCGACTCGCACACGGTACAGTGGCGTGCGAACTGTACCGAGGGTGTAACACAGAATCGGGTGTTACACGTCCTGACGTCCATCAGGGATAGAGTTGTAAACTGAAACAACCCCTTTCCTCCCCATGCTGGTTTTGGTAATGGTGCGTCATCACAACAAAAGTAACCCAAGCTCATCTTCAAGGCACCTGCTTCCCAAAAAGGTCTCACCTAGGCACTGAGAGTGAGGACTTCCACTTACAAGCTTCAGGGACACAAACTTAACTAAGAGGAAGCAACCGGTTCATTAAAGGCTTTGTTGGGTAAATGCTCGCTGTGATCAGACTGTAGGAGGAGAAGAGTCGGGAGGAAGAAAGAACAAGTGCTGAGGGCAGCTCAGGGGTAGACCACGTGCTCACCCTGTGCAAGAGCCTGGGACCGTCCTTAGCAGCTCCTCCCTTCAACCTGATTTTATCTTACAGAGCATTGAGTTCCTTTTTGGATAAACAGTGAGTTGCTTGATATGCAAAACGGGTCTAATATATGCTATTTAGAATGCATTAGAGGAGGAAAGTCTTTCCAGTGAGGACAGCGAAAGCCTTCTCTTCAGACTAGCAGATCTCATTATCACAGAAAACTATGAACATATGAACAAGGGCACAGATATTCAGGAATTATCTTCAGACACTGGGCAAAGGAGGGATGCACAGAGCAAGAACAGATTGCCTCAGTTTGCTACCTAAGGGCTCTTTCTAAGTATAGCTGGAGGAGCATGCTTGCTTCTAAGGGAAACTTCGCTTGATGTTCCGGGTTATTTAAGCAGCTGGATTCCAGAACCTCAGGAAAGGCACTCACTCCAGGCTTCTGACTAGTATCTACCTAAGTCCTCAGCTACAAGTCAGCAGGTACATGTATGTGGACATTGTGCAAGACCTGACGCTATGAAGCTGCTGTGTAAAACACAAACTTAAGGTACTTTGGACTATTGTGAGTGCTACAGGTGCGGTACCTCCTACCCACCCCCATTTCAGCTTTTAATGCCAAGATGAGCATCCTGAATCATCTAAAGGGATCGCAGGAAAGTGACGGACAAAGAGCAGAGCTAACTCAGTCAGAGGATGGGCTACTCTAGACCCACAATTCTGTAGTCCACTCAGTCTGAAGCAAGTGAATCCTAGTCCCAGTTTGTTAACTGTCTGCAGATTAAAACACAGGTCTCAAGGAAGGAGAGACAATGTTCCTGCATACAAATGTCACATAATGTGTGAGAGGACACCCTGAAGCCTGGTAAGCAGCTGTTAAGATATAACCAAACAAGACAAAAACAATAGAACCCAACCTCTGCAGTGAGGTGTGGTAGCAGAATGGGGAGAGAAAGAGCAAGGGAGGAGGAGGAGAAGAAGAAAGAGGAGAAAGAGAAAGAAGAAGAAAGGAGAAGGGGAAAATTGTCAATATGAGCCAAGTTTTTAGTGAAAGGACAGGGGATTTTAAGCAACTACTGTAAGCATGCTAAAATGTAAAGAAAATTGGGGTGTTAATCAATTTAAAAGAAGGTGTATCTACAAGAAAACAAGAACGGATGAGAAAATTCAAATGGAGAATTTAAAGCTGAAAATAACCATGTGGCTTGTGAAGATGTTACTTGGGTGGGTTGACCAGTGGATCAAAAATGTTGACAGGTTATCAACAAAGAGATGGATATAGATTATCTGGACTGGGTACGTGAGTGAGCGGGAATGTACTTTCCTAGCATGTGTGGAAATTCTTGGTTCTGGTCCTGTCAGAAAAACAAAAAAAACAAGAAAGCCAAAAAATGTATGAATCATATATACACGTGTGTATGTATATAAATTATTCCATCTGAATAGCGGAGAGAAGAGCATTTGCGAGACAGCATTACACGTACTCATGCGTGTGGCGGGGAGAGTGAGCTGGGGAGTGCAAGCACGTGCCTTAGAGCAGAAGGAGGAACACATGGTAGAAAGATAAGCTTCCCTAAACTCTCAAGAAGCTCAGAAAACTCTGGGCAGGAAGGATAAAGGAAAACACAAATAGACTCATTGAAGTCTAACTGCTGAAAGTCAAAAGTGAGGAAGAAAACAAAACCTAGAAAGCAGAGAGGAAAACAAACCCACTGAATAGAGGCAAAGGCTAGAGAAAAAGCGGGGGAGGATTCTAGAAGACAAAGGAGTGATATATTTCAAGTGATGATAGAAATACCCACCAAATAACGTCCATTACTGGGTGGTGGTGGCATCTTTAACCCCACTTGGGAGGCAGAGCCAGGCAGATCGCTGAGTTTGGGGCTAGCCTGGTCTACAGGAGTGAGTTACAGGACAGCCAGGACTGCACAGAGAAATCCTATCTGAACAGTTCAAGAATAAGCATATAAAATGTAGGTTCCAGAAATAAGAATGTAAAAGTAAAGAAATATAAAGCTGAAGCCTAGGAGAATGAGAGCAGACTGTCAGCAGCTTTCTCAGCAGCTTAAGGATTAACTATTTTTTTTTTTTTTTTTTTTTTTTTTTTTTGGTTTTTCGAGACAGGGTTTCTCTGTGGTTTTGGAGCCTGTCCTGGAACTAGCTCTGTAGACCAGGCTGGTCTTGAACTCACAGAGATCCGCCTGCCTCTGCCTCCCGAGTGCTGGGATTAAAGGCGTGCGCCACCACCGCCCGGCTCAAGGATTAACTATTAAAAGTGGGTTACTCCACTTTACAACGGGATGCTCTGTTTACAAGGCTGAAGCATCTCTTTGCAAACTGAAGGTCAGCTCTACAAACTGAGGATCAGCTTTTAGACACCACCCCCCCTCCCCCGGGCCACTTATGACCAGAAATTGATGTGAGCTGAGCTAACTTTTTTTTTTTTTTTTTTTTTTTGGTTTTTTGAGACAAGGTTTCTCTGTGGTTTTGGAGCCTGTCCTGGAACTAGCTCTTGTAGACCAGGCTGGTCTCGAACTCACAGAGAGACACCTGCCTCTGCCTCCCGAGTGCTGGGATTAAAGGCGTGCGCCACCACCGCCCGGCTAAGCTGAGCTAACTTTTAAATGAAGGGATGTACGTGATTTTGGTTTTATGTTTTTCCCATCCACTTCCCTGCCATGCGAAACTGGCAGTGTCAGGGGAGGTGCAGAGCCTTGGTGACCACCATCAGGGAACGCCAGGAGAAAACAACGGGCTAAATACAAACACTAGTTTAACCAAAAAACTCTGTTAATGGAAATTACAAAGAAGGGCAATTTGTGTCTAAGTTTCACCTCAAGATTGTAAAAATTCCTTTCTTATTTCCTAATGCTTGTTGCTTCTTAATATAAAAAGGGAGGGTTCAAAAGCTGGCCTTTGCCACAGCCCTATAAATCCATCTCTGGCTGTGGTCTCAGCTAGCTGATAAGCTTTTTGTGCCTCATGGAGATTTATTTCTTTTTATTTTTCCCCTGGAACAAAGTTTACTTCTGGTTTATTAGACTTTGGTGGTCTGTTCCCATCTTTTCATGATCCCTCCCCTCCCCTGTGCACCCAACACTATCTTGAAAAGTCATATTTTTTAAAAAAAAGTCAATCAATAAATCTATAGCCAGTAAAAAAAAAATACCTCTCAAAAATGAAGACAGGCTAGCAGTGGCACTCACTTTTAATCGCATCTCTTGGGAGTTGGAAGCAGAAAGATCAAGAGTTCAAGGTCATCCTCAGCTGTGTAGCTCAATGCCAGCCCGAATTCCCTGCCTTATCATCATCATCGTCGTCGTCATGGTAAGAACAAGAATAATATAATACGTAAATAAAAACCAATGTTAATGATGAAGCAAAGATGTTATAAGATACATGAAAGGCAGCCAGACTTGGGGACACAAGTCTAAAATCTCAGGACTTGGGAAGCTGAGGCAACAGGCTCCAAGTGTTTAAGAGCAGCCTGAGACATTTGCGGAAACCGTGCGTCACCGAGGTCTGAAGATAAAGAGGACAATCACCACCAGCTACCTGAGCTTGTAAAGAAGCTGACATGCTCCAGAGCAAGGGAAATGGGTGGAGATGGAACCCCAGATCGGAGGACGGTGAAGCACGCCAAATACCATGGGTAAAAACCATCGGAGATGCCAACGTTTCATTTTGTGCTGCTACCAAAATGAAATGGTAGGCTTAAGCGAGTGTATGCCGATTGACTACATAGCCCAGAATATAAGGGAAAGCACAAAGAACAGAGGTTAAGTGGAATTACAGTTGTTACCGCAACCACCAGGTTTGTAAATAGTACCAAGAACATGTATGAGTGGCCCTGTGTGTGGCAAAGTAGACAGATGGAGCAGGTTGCACAGTTGCAAACAAAGCAGCTTAGCAAACGGGCCCAATTGCTTTGCTTTTGGAGAGTCTTATTCTAGCTCAGTCTTGCCTGGAATTTCCAGTGAGAAACATTACATCCCAAGTGCACGAAGAGGTGCAAATGGCTTCATCAATAAAAGATGCTAATTGTGCTTACAGGGCACCCCTACAGTGCTCAGGCAGGCTTTGAACTCAAGTCACACTCCAATCTCAACCTCTCAAGGAAAGATCCTAAATTCAAAATAAAAATCAAGGCTCTCTAGGTTTAGATACAAATGTGCAGGTACAAAAAGGGCTAGAGCAAGAAAGGATGCCAAGTGCTGGTGGGTGTAGAGCGGGGATGGTGTGGAGAGCATGAAAATGGAAATAGTAGTTTGCAGTGTTTCGGCTGAATTCTGTAGATCGTTCCCGTGTCTAGCCTTAGACATTAGTCATGGAGAAGTGCAAACACATATATACGAAAGGGCTTGTTGAAAAGCATTGTGCTTGATGTCCATAATCCCAGCACTGCGGACATTGAGAGAGGATGACAGTCATGAGCTTGAGGCTAGTCTATGCTGCACAGCGAATTCCAGGCAATCCTGGGCTACAGAGGAAGACTCTATCTCACAAAGTAAAACAAACAAGCAAAGACTTGTTCATTGCAGCTGTCTTTTGTTGTTTGATTTTTTTATTTGTTTTGGAGACAGGGTTTTTCTGTGTAGCCCTACTATCCTGAAACTCACTCTGTAGATCAGGCTGGCCTAGAACTCACAGAGATCCACCTGCCTCTGCCTCTCAGGTGCTGGTACTAAGGTGTGCACCACCACTCCCTGGCTTTGTGGCAGCTTTTAACATCACACCTGGAAGCCAGAAACCAGAGCAGTTTCTCAGCCACTGAGTAGGAAAACAAATGTATCAAGGGAAGTCCGTGTTTTTCTCTGGTCTCACACTTCAGCCAACACCGTGTGTGTATTTGTATGTGTGTGTGCGTGTGTGTGTGTGTATGTGTCTATGCATATCTCTATGTATATACCATTTAGCAGTTTTAAAATATATGCTCATAAACATGGGCACATCTCAGAAGATTATGTGGAGTGAAACCCAGGGGGAAACATTCAGGACGTTTGATTCTGCTTTGTTTCAGTTCAAGGTCAGGAAAAGAGCAGTGACTGCCTGTGGAGTGGACACGGTGCTGATTTGTGAGATCAGGAAACACTCTCACTGAACAGAGTCCGTGCTATAGTTTTTCTCTCTGTGGCACAATAACCTCTAGAAGGAAGTGTGAGCACAGGGAGGGTGTTCCTGGGCGTGGTTATGCTCTGTTGCTTGCCTTGCAGGCGTTTAGATAGTGTAATCCTGAAGAGTCCATTCTTCACGTGATTACTGTCCTGAAAATTCCTAAATGGCCTGCACTTCAGGAAAAAGTTGGATGATGTCATTCTGAGAGACGATGGCAAGAAACAGAGGAGACCTAAGATGAGGACCAAGGCACTGACTCTGGGCATGGTGACAACATTCATGCTTTCTAATTCTCACGAGCAAGTTTTGTCTCCTAAGATGGAATCCCAGGTGCTCTCTTGGCCCAGCCTCTTGTCCTTTGCTTTCCTTTCTACCAATGATGCTTTTGTGATGTGGGGAGTGAGGGGGGAGCTCAAAGTCAGCAGGGATGGAGGGGGAATAAAAAAGTCTAGTTTGAAGTCTCTCTCCTCATCAGTCTACTTAATATTTCCTTAGCAGATTTCACATCCTTCACATCCACGGAAGTCTCTTCATGGGGTCTTCTCAGGGAGGAGCTGGTCTAATTGACTTAATGAAATAAATTCCTTACACGGGTCTCTCTGAGATGCTATTGTTTCTTTTAACTACAGACTACATGGAAATGGCTGGCTCTTTCTAGGTTCTTTAAATGAACACCCTGAGAAACCAAATGCCGCTGAAAAAGTCCACTTACTCCCGCTTGCTCCACCTCCCGCCCTTTCTCTGCCACCCGCTGCACCTCATATAAGTTGGCTCAGCAGGTCAGCTCTACCTGCCTCTCTAGCCACCTGGTCCAGCTCTGAAAGGCATTGCATTTGACACAGCCATGCCAGAAGGAGGAAGGGCAGCAGGCCTCTCTATGAACCCAACGCTGCGAGACACTGGCCGAGACACATGGCTTTACTTCGTTGCTGTTGCAATGGTTCACACACTGGCTGATCCTCTCGTCTGCAGGTCTGGAAAATTACCACTCTGGGGCCTGTGAGTCTTCTCAGCAACTGACCCCAAAGTCAGCACACTGAACTAAATTAATTTTTTGCGGGCTTTAAAAAAATATATTTCCGCCGGGCGGTGGTGGCGCACGCCTTTAATCCCAGCACTTGGGAGGCAGAGGCAGGCGGATCTCTGTGAGTTCGAGGCCAGCCTGGTCTACAAAGGGAGTTCCAGGACAGGCTCCAAAAGCTACAGAGAAACCCTGTCTCGAAAAACCAAAAAAAAAAAAAAAAAAAAAAAAAATATATATATATATATATATATCCTTTTGTAAGTTGTGTTTTATTTCTCTTCAGGACTAGGCTCCATCCTCAACTTATACTGGTCGCCAGTTTTAAAATTTTGACTGTGCCCAGTGTTCTCCCTGACGCCACCTATTCTCTGTCACATAGCCTATGGTAGTTCACACCTGCTCTCCAGTTGTTCAGACCCCGCCAGTGGGTGTCTCTCCAAATTGCCTTCTAGACCTTTTGAAAAAGTTCATTCTTTTTGTTCCAGGTTCTGGATAGCCTAGTCTAGCCTTTCATGTGCCAAGGTGTATGCCACACCTGTACACCATCGGCTTCTGCACATCTCTTAGAGATGCAGCTGTAAGACCCTTAAATGCTTGTCTGCTGCAGTGAGCCCTGAGAAGCGGGGTGGCTCCTGACCACTCCGGGAAAGACTCCTCTCCCATGAGTGTCAGCCAGCTCACCTTCTTGCAAATTCTGAATATGTTACATTTAGAAGAGGCCCTTTTACACGAAGAAGACATAAATCCTCTTGGATAATAAGTTGAATTAAATACATAAAAATTAGTTCAAATCGGGGCTGGAGAGATGGCTCAGCGGTTAAGAGCACTGACTGTTCTTCCAGAGGACCTGAGTTCAATTCCCAGCAATCACATGGTGGCTCACAACCATCTGTAATGAGATCTGGCACCCTCGTCTGACCTGCAGGCATACATGGAGGCAGACTGTTGTATACATAATAAATAAATAAAATCTTTAAAAAAAATTAGTTCAAATCCCCACTGTGATCTGTTAAGCTAAAGACAAACAAGAAAAAAAAAAAAGGAAAAGGCAGAAGAAAAGAAAAACTAGAGGAAATGAAACAGAGACAAGTTCAGAGGGGCAGACGTCCAGCTGCTCACCTCCTCTTTCAGCCTAACCAGGATACAGGCTCCTAAAACCCGGCTTTTCACGCCAGGCTACACAGCCACAGTCTTCCTCCTGCAGTGTGTGTTTGTGTGTGTTTGTGTTTTGACAAGGACTCCTAACCCCCAGGCTGACCTGGAACTCACTATGTGGTTTAGGCTTGCCTTGAGCTCCTGACCATCCTCCTGTCTGAGCCTCCTGATGATGGTCGAAGTGGGCCACCACGCCTGGGTTTTCCTGAGACTTTAAAACAGTTCTCCTGTTTCTGCTTTCCGTGCCCCCTTATACGTTCTCGCCGTGTCCTGTTTCCTCCACAGGAGCAAAGGTGACTTACTTATTACTCGTGACATTTGATTTCAATTTACTGCAGCGGCAGAATTCAGACCTGCTAGGCTAATGCTCTGCCCAGGAACTGTGTTCTCAGCCCAGAGGGTGAACCTTCGGAATACGCGATTTAAATAGAGTTCCTCCACTGTTCAAAGTCCTCCTGAACTCTCCGCAACCTTTTCTGGGGTCTGTAAACTAAATCCACTATCCAAGCCAACATCTCTCTGACCCCACGCCTTGCCTCTTTCTCACGCAAGGAGATCACTGCCTCCCGGCACCCACTCCCCTTATTGTTGGGGCTCTCCTCCCGCTCCTGGACATAGCAGTCTTCCTTTGCGCCTTCCCTTTGGGCACTCTGCAGTAGTTGTTAATCTTCAAAGACATGGTTGTCCAAGGCGATTATTGGATTTATGGTCTTGTGGCTCCTGCAGCCCTTTGGATCTAAAATCTTTTTGAGCAGGCCAGGTGCCGTGCTTTCTATGTCCCAGTGTGTCTGCGCATGAGCACGGGAGGCAGGCGTGCCACTGGAAAAGTGAACGGATGGGGGGGGGGAGCGGTGAGAACGTGTATATGTACAGACTTAGAAAACAAAAATACAGAGGACTTAGGAAGACAGGTTACAGCCTTGAAAAATACTGGATTACGCAGATGCAACAGAAAACTGAATCAAGAGGTCCAGTGGGCGTCCTGGTCTATCCTGTGTCTCAGATTGCAGAGGCAGAAACAGGATTGCTTGAGTCTAGACTTACTGGGCCAGTCTGGGCAACACAGAGATACTCCAAACCTCTGTTCCCTCACCCTCTTTATACACACACACACACACACACACACACACACACACACTATCTACATATACATACACACACATATATGTGTATATATTTTTTTCCTCTGATTGTCTTTGATGAATTTGGTTAATTTTTGGTTAATCCAAGCTGACCACAAATTTTCTGCGTACCTAAAGCTGACCTTGAAGTCTTGATCCTCCTGCTGCTACATCCCAAGTGCGGGAATGACACATATACACCATCACACCAGGCTTGAGACATTTCAGTCTCTAGAACAGAAGAAAATGAGGAGGCTGGAATGTACGTAGGAGGAAGTGGAGCAGACACTGTGTGATAAGGAGGGCTTACGGGAGTTGCTCTCCCCTTCCCTCCTTGGCCGGCTTCTCAGCGCCTCTCCATGTCTAGCACTGCCGTTTTCTCTCCTCCTCTTTCCTATATTCCTGTCACTTGGCGTGTTTGTCCAGTCTTGGGTGGAGTGGGAGGAATGGCTTTTCATAATGAATTTCCCAGCTGTCTTGCTCATCTGGCTTTCTCTGCCATGAAGTGTCAACAGTTAGTTTTAAGGCCTGGTGGTAATAAAGCTAGTACATCTCATGCATCAAACCCTGGGTTCCAATTGCAGTTGGCAGGAGAAAAGGAAAGGCCTTTTGAGGTGCAAAGCGCCCAGCTCTGTTTCAGTTCTCCGAAGCTGCTAAGTCAGTGCTTGCTGGAGATGGAAGTGGGAGAAGGGTCTGAAAGGCTGTATGTGATAGGTGACTGGCTCCATTGACATGAACACGCAGTTTCAGCACACCACTGTCTGCCAGGACAAAAATTCTGAGGGTTAGAAGAGACATAGAGAAAGAACATAGAGGGACACAGAGGACAAAAAGGAATAAATACAGAGGTAATGGGGGGAGATGCAGAGGACATGGAGGGGGCACAGAAGGGCACAGAAGGATGCAGAAAGTCCAGAGGGACAGACATAAGATCTGTACTAAGGAGAAATCCCAAGCCCTTAAGGAGAAAGGTCAGTATTACTAGCCCAGTTCCCCATGCTCCCTCCTCTGGACCGGGCCTTTTCCTTCCTACACAGTCTTGCCCAATATCAAGATTGTGTACCAGGTCTGGTCTGTAGAAGTTTCTGTGGTGTAGAGAAAAGGCCATGGGGATATTCCGGTAAGCCTCCTGAAGCAGTGATGTTTATCACGAGGTATCTGCTAATTTCTTAGTGGTAATATCGTACCTTGTGAGCTTAGCTTGTCATTTTTATTACTGTGAACATTTTCCCAGATGGCTATGCTTTCTCCACCTCTCAGGGGGAGGCTGGAGATGGAAGCCAGGCCATTCTGAGTGACAGGTTCGCTGCTGTTCTCCGGCATCACTTCTTCGTTATGAGTAAACATTCTAGTATAAGTCTTTCTACATGCTCCGTGAGGGATTTGTACATGCTTTTTGCTTTTCATTTTGAGGCAAAGTCTCAGTTTGATGCCCACGCAGGCCTCTAACTTCTGGACTGAAGTGACCCTCATGAGGAATGAAGATGGTCATGCTACTTCTGCAAGTTGGGGACAGTTTAAAGTTGCCATTAACCAGGTTTTCGTCCTGATTTTCTTCTAGTCTATACTTGTAGCTTCCTAATGTAGATGAGTCCAGTTTCCCAGTTAATCACCATGGCCATTTGGTATTACTTTTCCCTGATAATTTTAAACTTTAGTCCACTGCACTTTTGTGTTTGCCTTATAAAGAACATTTCTTTCCTTCCTCCCTTCTTCCTCCTTTCTTCTTCCCTTCTTCCTTCTTCTCTTTCCTCCTTCATTCCTCAGTGTATAACTTTTACTTTTTTATGGTGTTGAGGCTTGAATCCAAGGCTATGTGCATGCTAGGGAAGTTAGTACTTAACACAGAGCAATAATGCCAGAATTTTATGTTTTATTCTGTGCAGTATCATTAAAATGTGTAGACTGCCTACGAAATACCAATCACTTTGCCTCAGCCTCCTGAGCAGCGAGATCAGTGATGGATGTCAATAAATTTAGCTCCCTGGACTGCCATGACAATTCCCATATTAAGCAACGAATAATTGAAATTGTCTTTCTGCCAATACATTATGTACTCACTCATAAGTGACTTTTAGACGTAAAGCAAAAAAAAAAAAAAAAAGAAAAAAGAAAAACCAACCTACAGTTCACAACCCCAGAGAACTTAGACGAGACATGGAAAGTAGAAAAAGACAAGATCTCCTGAGTAAACTGGGAACATGGGGATCATGAGAAAGTAGAAGTGGAGGGGAGAGGAAGGGAGGGGAGTGGAGAAAAATATATAACTCAATAAAAACAATAAAAAGATAGATAAATTGTCTTTTTTATTAAAAAGTGTGACCACAAACATTATACATATACATTTGTGTACAGGGTGATGGGAATACCAGGAAAAATCATGGAATTGTTTTCTCAGTCTTTCAAAGGAAATAGTTATGTAACTTACAGATACAAAGCCCATTCAAAATGCACTACTGTGCGTGGGGTGTATCTGTATCAGTGCTTAGAGTGTGCCCGTACAGTGCATGAGGCGTGTCAGTATCAGGGCATGGAGTAAGCTATTCTCCACATATTCAAACAACGTATTTAATATCCACCCATCTAACTTTAGTTAAGGGATGCAACCAGAAGCAATGCCAATCAATACCTTATATTATTTCAGAGACCTCTGTAGCATCCCTGACAGCAATTCATGGGGTCTGGCACTGAGATTTTCATCACCTTCCATTGTCAACCCACGCAAGGTACCCTCATTTTAACTACTTTTCCAAGAGCGAGATGATTTTGTAATAAGTGTCTACCTAGTGGATCTGCATTGACTTGTTCATATACCTTTAGTTTTAGTCAAACCTTTGCCTATCCTGTCTTTATCCCCACCTTCCACCCCATCTCTGCTTAGACTTTGACACCAAAGTCTTTTAATTTATATCACATCTGTTCTACTCTTCCATCATATATATCTATATCTATATCTAGATATATCAATGTTCATGAGTGAGATTGGTCAGTAATTCTCTTTCTTAGTAATGTCTTTCTGTAGTTTGGGTATCAGCGTAATTGTAGCCTCATAAAAAAGAATTTGGCAATGTTCCTTCTGTTTTATTGTGTGGAATAATTTGAGGAGTATTGGTATTAGTTCTTCTTTGAAAGTCTTGTAGAATTCTGAGCTGAAACCATCTGGTCCTAGGCTTTTTTTATATGGGAGACTTTTGATGACTGTTTTTATTTCTTTAGCAGTTATAGGTCTATTTAATTTGCTTATCTGATCTTGATTTAATTTTGGTAAGTGATATTTATCCAGAAACTTGTCCATTTACTTTAAGTTTTCCAATTTTGTGGAGCATGTTTTCGAAATATGGCCTGATACTCCGTATTTCCTCAATGTCTGTTGTTATGTCCCTCTTTTCATTTCTGATTTTGTTAATTTGGATATTATCTCTCTGACTTTTGCTTAGTTTGGATAAATGTTTGTCTATTTTGTTGATTTTCTCAAAGAACCAATTCTTTGCCTCATTGATTCTTTGTATTGTTTTCTTTGTTTTTATTTTGTTGATTTCAGCCCTCAATTTGATTATTTCCTGCTGTCTAGTTCTCTTAGGTGAGTTTGCTTCTTTTTGTTCTAAGGTTTTCAAATGTTCTGTTAATTCCCTAGTGTGGGATTTTTCCAGCTTCTTTGTGTAGGCATTTAAAGCTATGAACTTTTTCTTAATACTGCTTTGTGTCCCATAAATTTGGGTATGTTGTATGGTCATTTTCATTGAATTTTAGGAAGTCTTTAATTTCTCCCTTTATTTCTTCCTTGACCCATTGATGATTCATGTGAGCATTGTTTAATTTCCATGTGTTTGTGAGTTTTCTGGAATTAGTATTATTGTTGTCTTCTAGTTTTTAAACCATGGTGATCTGATAAGGTACATTGGGTTATTCCAATTTTTTTGTATTTGTTGAGGTTTGTTTTGTTACCGAGTATGCAATTCTTGAGAAGGTTCCATGAGGTGCTGAGAAGGTATATTCTTTTCTGTTTGGATGGAATATTCTATAGATGTCTGTAAAGTCCATTTGAGTCATAACATCTGTTAGTTCTCTTATTTCTCTGTTCATTTTCTGTCTGACTGACCTGTCCAATGATGACAGTGGAGTGTTGAAGTCTTCTACTATTAGTGTGTGTGGTTTAATGTATGATTTAAGTTTTAGAAGTGTTTCTTTTATGAGGGTGCCCTTGTATTTGGGGCATAGATGTTCAGTATTGAGACTTCCTCTTGATGTATTTTTTTCTGTGACTAATATGTAATGACCTTCTTTGTCTCTTTTGACTGAATTTAGCTTGAAGTCTATTTTGTTAGATATTAGGATAGCTACACCCACTTGTTTCTTAGGTCCATTTGATTGGTATTTTTCCCCCAACACTTTGAGATGATGTCTGTCTTTGAGGTTGAGATGTGTTGAATAGTCTTCTAGGTGCCAGTGAATCCAAAGCTCAGATGGTTGTTTCTTGTAGTACAGTCAGTGCCACAGTTCTACTTACCCCATTGGTCGCTCTGTGTTCCTAGAGATAGCTCAGCACTCCTGTGCATTGCTCTGTTCCCTTGGAGTTTGCTGTCTCAGGCCTACTTTGGCCTAGGTTACTGGCTTTGACCTGTTTCTGTAAATCCTGGTCTGGATCCTCTCCTGCAGAAGTCCCTGGCTTGGAGTTGGTCCTGCAAAGGTTTCTGGCTCTGGTCTACTGTTTTGAAGTTCCCAGGCTCGGGTGTACCCAGAACCACAGAGGATCTGGCTCAGGCTTATTCCTTCAGAAGTCCCAGACTCACGTTCAGACCCACAGAGGTTCTAGGTTACTGCCTATTCGTTTTGATGTCCCAGACCAATAGAGGTCATGGCTCAGGCCTACTCTCTCTGAGGTCTCAGACTCACACCTGGCCCCGCAGAGATCTCTGGTTCCTGCCTACTCCCTCGGAGATCCCAGATTCATACCCAGACTCACAGAGATCCTGGCTCAGGCTTAGTTCCTGGGAGGTCCTAGACTCATGCCCAGACCCACAGGGGTCCTGGCTTAATTCTATCCCATTAAAGGCCCCAGATTCACATCCGGACCCTTCAGTGGTCTTTGGCTCTGTCTCATTCACTCAGCAGTTACTCCCCTGTACCTGTTCCAGACTCTGGATCAGGTCGCTGGCTCAGTCCTGGTCTGCCAGTGTCCTGGGACTGGATTGGCTCCTGAGACTGGATTGGCTCCCAGCTTCTGCTTCCATGGAACTTGCTTCCTCAGGCCCACTCTGTCCTAGGAATCTGGTTCAATCCCATTACTGTTCTAGTGGAGATAGCTGACTCTGGATCAGGTCACTGGCTCAGTCCTGATCCGCCAGTGTCCTGGGACTGGATTGGCTCCCAGGACTGGATTGGCTCCTGACTTCTGCTCCCGTGGAGTTTGTTTCCTCAGGCCTAGGTAGCTGGTTCAGTCCCACTCCCGTTCTGCAGCTCTAACTTCTTATTGCCTAACTCTTACATCTTAATTTAACCCATCTCCATTAATCTGTCTATTACCACGAGGTTGTGGCCTACCAGCAAAGTTTCAGCACGTCTATCTCCAGTGGCGGATCCATGGCATCTCTCTGACTCTGCCCTTCTTTCTCCCAGCATTCAGTCCAGTCCTCCCCACCTATCAACAGGCCAAAGCAGTTTCTTTATTCATCAATGGTAATCACAGCACACAGAGGGGACTTTTACATCACTTCCCAGCCAAAAAACTTCTAAGGTGTGTTGTAACACATTTTCTTACCTCTTTATCAGCTAATAGCCATCTAGGTTGATTCCATTTCTTAGCGTTTGTGAACAGAACAGCAGTAGCAGCAGTAACTATGACTATGTAAGCATCTCTGCAGTAAGACACAGAATGTGCTGGGCATGTGCCCAGGGAGTTCTGGAGCTGGGTCATAAAGATCTCTGCAGTAGGTTACAGAATCTGTCGGGCATGTGACCCAGGGAGTGCTGGAGCTGGGTCAAATGATAATTCCATTTCTAGGTGTGCTTGTTTGATTGCTTTACAAAATCTCCGGACTGATTTCTAAAGTGGCTTCACTTGTTTACACTTCCACCAACAGGGTATATTGGTTTCTAGTTCTCCATTCTCCACATCCATGTACCAATTTGTTGTCACTCGTGTCCCTGGTCATGGTCACTCTGGCTAGGCTGAGATGGAATCTTAAAGGAGTTTTAGTCTGTGTTTCCTTTGAAGCCTGAGGATGTTGAACACCTTCCTTTTATCTTTTGCGCTTGTGTTTCTTCTTTTGAGAATTGTCTGTTCAAGTCTTGTGTTGGTTAAGTTTTTGTTGTTGTTTGTTTTTGTCAACCTGACACAAGCCAGAGTCATTTTGGAAGAAGGAATTCCAAAGGAGGGATTGCTTCTATCGGGCTGTCTGTGAGTGTGACTATGTGGGCATATTTTCTTGACTAATGATAGAAATCAGAATACCCGACCCACTGTGGGCAATGCTCCCTCTGGACAAGTGGTCTTGAGTTGTATAAAAGAACAAGCTGAGCCGGGCGATGGTGGCGCACGCCTTTAATCCCAGCACTCGGGAGGCAGAGGCAGGCAGATCTCTGTGAGTTCGAGACCAGCCTGGTCTACAAGAGCTAGTTCCAGGACAGGCTCCAAAACCACAGAGAAACCCTGTCTCGAAAAACCAAAAAAAAAAAAAAAAAAAAAAAAGAACAAGCTGTGAGGAACACACCAGTAAACAAAGATCCTCTGTTTCTCTGTGGTCTATATTTCATTTCCTGCTTCCAAAAACCTGCCTTGAATTCCTTCCCTTGATGACAGATTCTAACCTCTAAGTTGAAGTAAACCCTTTCCTCCTCCCCAAGTTGCTTATGGTCACCATGTTTATCATGTCAAAGCTATACCCACAGTACCTTTGAAGAGTGGGTGTTTGTTTTCTTAACGTTTCATGGTTTTAGTTCTCTGTATTCTCTGAACACCAACCCTCTGTGGCATGGATAACTGGCAACGGTTTTCTCCCATCTTCTTCACTTGACTGATGCTTTCCTCTGTTGTGCAGATGTGTTTTAGTTTCATGAAACCCTGCTTATCATGAAACAAATAAGGTTGTTGGCCTTATTTCCTGCACTCCCAAAGCCTTCTTCAGAAGGTGCTTAGATAGTGAAGAATACTCCTTCTTTTTCTCTAGAAGATTCATGAAATGGGGTAATATCTTGAATACTTGATTTATCTACAGCTGAGTTTTGTGTTGGTTAAGAGATAAAGATCTTCTTTTTTCTGTGTGTTGAAACCCAGGTTTCCTTTCCAAAATCATTTTTAACGTATATTTTCAACATCTTTGCCAAATATCAGGTGGCCGTAGGAGTGTGGACTTATGTCTAGGTCCCCTCGATTAGATTCCTTTGATCTATGTATCTTGTGTGTATGTGTGTATATGTGTGTGTGTGTGCCACTATCATGCTACTTTTATTACTATCTCTGCCGTACATTTTGAAATCAGGTACAGTGACACCTCACACAGTATTCTGTTAGGGATTTATTGGGCTATCTTTGAACTTTTGTGTCTCCATACACATTTGAGATTGTCTGTTTCTATGCCAGTGAATAATAACCCTGAAATTTTGTCAGGGTCTGCCTTGAGAATTTAGATTAATTCTCCCAATCCCTGCATATGTGTGGCCTTTTCTCTAGAGTCTTCCTCTATTTCTTTCTCCAATGCCATAAAGTTTCTGTTGGAGAAATCATTCATTTCTTTGGGTAAGTTGACCTCCAGATTTTTTTGAGATTTATTTGCTTTATGAGTGCTCTATCTACAAGTCCACCTTTATGCCAGAAAAGGGCACCAGATCCCACTACAGATGGTTCTGAGTCACCAAGTGGTTGCTGCGAATTGAACTCAAGGCCTCTGGAAGAACAAACAGCCTCTGAGTCATCTCTCCATCTCCTATTCCCCAATACTTCATTCCCTTGCTTGCTATTCTGGATTGAAATGTTTCCCTCATTTTTCAGTCTGGTTGTAATAGGTGTTTTACACTATTTTTTACTATAAGTTTTCTGTGTTCATTTTGTTCTTTGCCATTTTGCTGAAAGTATGAACTTGAAGAATTTTCTGTTGGAATCCTTAATGTCTTTTATAGGTAGGCTATCTAATGTACACAGAGGGACTTTTCAACTACTTTTCCTGTTAGTATGCCTTTTATTTTCTTCTTTTGTCTTTTGCCTCAGGCTAGGACTTCAAATACTTTTTTGACTATGAGTAGAGACAGTGGACATCTTCATCTTGTTCCTTATTTCTTTGGGGATGTTTTGAGTTTTTCTTCTATCATGACAATGGATGTAGGTTTGTCTTATATAGCCTTCATTATGTTGAGGTCCCTGGTATCTCTATGAAGGGATGAGGAACTTTTGTCAAAGACTTTATCTGGGTGTATTTAGATAATGATGTAATTTCTGTCTTTGAGTCCATTTGTGTGATGAATTATACATGTTAGATCATTCCCACCTTTTTGAATGAAACTAACTTGGTTATGATGAACGATCTCTTTGATATGATCTTGAGCTAGGTTTGCATTTTATTGAAACCTTGTGAGTCACTTTATTTGTGATACTTTTATCTGCTTTTGCTGTCAGAGTAATACAGAATTTATAAAAGTAGTTTAGAACCCCCCCCCCTTCTCTGTCTATCTGGTTTTTCGAGACAGGGTTTCTCCACTGAGCTTTGGAACCTATCCTGAAATGTACCCTGTAGACCACACGGGCCTTGAACTCATAGAGATCCTCCTGCCTCTGCCTCTGGAGTGCTGGGATTAATGATGTAATTATTAATGATGCCACCAGCACCCAGCTAGAAGCCTTCCTCTCTTCCTTATCTATTTTGTGGAATGATTTGAATATTGGTGTTAGTGCTTCTTTGAAGAGCTAGTAAAATCTGCAGTGAATCCACCTGGTCCTGGGCTTTTATTGTGGGAGACTTTTTAATTACTGTTTTAATCTTGTTGCTGATTATGAATATGTTTAAATCATTTACTTAATCTTCATCCAATTACCTCCTGTTATATTCACGTAGCAAAATTCTTTTATTTCTTCTCGATTTTCCAAGTTCGTGGAGAATTGTGCACTATAGTGGATGGTGCATGAGCTAGACCTGAAGCTTGATCCCTGGAGGCAGACACCCTCTGGGAAATTCGGATAAACGGAAAAGGCAGAAAAATGGCCAACGAGGAAGCCTGCTGCCCCAGTCCTATAGAACCGAGAGTGGGGTAGGAAGAAAGCAGGTTTTATGATGTTGTGAGAGGCCGATTTTATATCTTTAGTGTTGATAAGTGTAGACAGTGCCAATTTTAGTTCTGAGTAAAAGGGAAATTCCTGCTGTATTGGAAGGTTCTGCCACATTTTGCTTCTCTTAAGTTTGAGAAGGAAACAGTGTAAAGTGAGGCCTGGAGACATGGTGCGTGGTAGAAGACTTGGCTACCTATGAAAGGCTCTGGGTTTGATCCCTTGGACCAGGATTGGGGAGGCACATGGAAGCACAATGTGGAGGTGCTGGTCCAGAACGAAATGTTTATTATTAGTTGTGGTGGACGAGGCTATGAGCCAAGGAAATCTTAGGAACTGGAGATTGTGAAGTGATAAAATAAAATGCAATTTTTATGTAACTCAACCTCCCTTTCAATTTCTCTATTATTATTATTTATCAGTACAATCTTTTTTAAAGGCAAACTTTTTAGAGCAGGTTTTTATTTGCAGCAGAATTGAAAGCAGGGTGCAGTGTCCCTGTTCAACCTCTGTGTGCCTCAGATTTCCGGTCTGTGTGCTTAGGTTTCACTCTTTTTTTTTTTTTAAATAAAGATTTTATTTATTATGTATACAATACAGTGTGCTGCCTCCATGTATGACTGCATGCCAGAAGAAGGCACCAGTTCTCATTGTAGATGGCTGTGAACCACCATGTGGTTGCTGGGAATTGAACTCAGGACCTCTAGAAGAGCAGTCAGCATCCTTAACCTCTGAGATATCTCTATAGCCCCTAGATTTCAGTCCTGATGTGCAGCCCTCTGAACAAGGGTATGATGGGCAGGACCTGTCCTTAGAGGATCAAAGAGAGCCTTTCTCTGCCTCGACCCTCTGATCCTCCAGTCCACCCCCCTTTCCATCAACCCATGGCAGCCACTGAGGTTTTCCCTCCCTCCCTTTCCAACTTCCTTCTTTCTTTCTCTCCTCTCTGCTTTTTTCTATTTATTATTTCTGGTCTTGGGAGTAGAGTCCAGGACCTCATATGATGGTGGACAGATGCTCTGTGACTAAGCCACATCCCATCCCCTGTTTTTTTTTTTTTTTTTCTGGTCTCCATAGCTTTAGCTTTTCTAGAAAGCCATGTTGTTGAAATTATGTGCGATACACTGACTTGTTCTGTTCCTTGACATACATTTGGGTCTCTCCCATGTTTTTTCATAATCTCACATCTCGCTGCTTTTAGAAGTGAATGACATTCCATTTTATGAATACACCACAGTCAATGTATGCACTCCCATGAATAACGCCATGAATACACACTTTCATTCATTTCTTTATATGCTTACTCTCCAGTGCTGGGGAATGGAGCTATGTTTGAGCCAAATAAAGAAACCTAACAGCTTTTGGAAAGCCTTAACTTCCCCCCAAGCAGTGCTAGCTTGGAGTCCAGGGCAGCAGGGGAAATACAAACAAACAAATAAACGACTTTGCGGTTTTGCAATCCCGAGAAGAGAGACAACTTAAATTAGAGCACAGGCGTTTCTCTGCAGTAGCTACGAGCAGCCAGGGACCACACCAGCTCTGGCGGATGCAGCCAACCCAAGTCTGAAGGGCGGCCAGAACCAGACATTTGAAAAACGGGCAAGCATTGCGATGGCAACAAAATATTTCTCTGTAAAGTGGCCAGGCAGAAGTCTTACCGCAATGACTTTCAGACTTAGAAACAGTTTCTAAACAGAGGGCTCTCCCAAGCTGGTGAGGGGCTCGGGCACCTGTCAGATCGTTCTGTCAATGAGGAAGAACCTAACTTTCCCTAGGGTTGATAGCCCTGGGGAGGAGGTACATTAGTACTTAACATTTTATTACAAGACTTTTTAAATAAATATTCAGGAGAATAGCAACTACTTCCAGATCCCCCTCGGCTCGGCTCTCACCGGTTCAGGGTGCACACGGTGCGTTTCCCCCGTTTCCTGCCGGTTTACATGCAGGTTATTTTTAGTCTTTTGCTGCAGTGAATAAACACCCCACCTACATATTTCCATATTTTTGCAAGTATATCTTTATGCTAGATTCTTGGAAGTGCGATTTTAGGATCATGAGTAAACAGTGTGGTTTTGCTTGGTATTGTCACATGGTTGTTTGTGTCCTGAGAGTCTGTTTGGCTTAGTGTGGCTTCTCATCAATAATTTTTACTTTTGTCATCAAGCAGATGTGAAATGCTGTCTCAGTATTATATTGATTTATGTTTCTTCTATATATGTGAGATGGATCAATCTTTTCCTAGAATTAAAATCTATGTCTGCATTTTTCCCTGTGGATATATATATATATATATATTCATAAATCATTTTTCTATTGTTAGTAATTTCTTTTAGTGCTTCTAATTTCAAATTTTGAGTCATACTTAGATAGGGCAAATTCCATTCAAATTTAAGGATTTTTTCTTATGTTGGAAGATAAGGAAATTTAATTATTTTCTCTTAGAAGTGAGCTACTTTTTTTCAACCTTTGTGTTTAAAATTCCATAATAGTCATAGCACACAGTTCTCAGTTATCAGCCAGTTGTTATCTCTGTAGATTCAATCAATCATAGGTTGAAAATATGTGTGAGCCATTTCCTCAGTGCCGAGTATGTGTGGACTTTCCCCGACATTTCCTAACTGACGAGGTGTAAGAACCACTCTCACGAGATTCATACCATGGCAAATATCATAAATCATCTAGAGATAATTTCACACATATGAATGGGTGGGCTTGGCTCTGTGCAAGTGAGCTGTTTTTATAGCAGGGGTCCAATATATATATATATATATATATATATATATATATATATATATATATATAATATATATATATATATATATATATATTTAAAGTATTTATTTATTATGTATACAATATTCTGTCTGTGTGTATGCCTGCAGGCCAGCAGAGGGCACCAGACTTCATTACAGATGGTTGTGAGCCACCATGTGGTTGCTGGGAATTGAACTCAGGACCTTTGGAAGAGCAGGCAAGACTCTTAACCTCTGAGACATCTCTCCAGCCCCCAGCAGGGGTCCATTATTAATTTAGCCATCTGCAGCACGCTCTGAGCAACCCCAACAGCTATGGGGAAAACATTTGCCCCATATAGCTGTGGCATACATTCAAGTTTTCTTCTAGATTCCTGCCTATGCCAATATCTACTCAAGAAGCTTTTCTTTTACTCCCTGATTTAAGGGCACATCTCTATCACACACAACGTATGCACTTCATTATATTTCAGAGCGTGGTCTTATGTGTCACTGGTCTGCAGTCGTTTTTGCTGTTAGCATCCCATTTTCCATTATTGTTGTATTGAAGTAGAATTTTTGCTATAGCATAGACAAATCTAAAACTTTAATTTTTTTCCCTTAACCTCTCAAGTACTGGGATTTTAAAGGTGCCTACCACACCTATCTCAAATGCCATATTGCTGTGATTAAGAAAATAAACAGTTTTATTTATTTATTTATTTATTTATTTATTTATTTATTTATTTATTTATTTTGGTTTTTCAAGACAGGGTTTCTCTGTAGCTTTGGTGCCCGTCCCGGAACTAGCTCTTGTAGACCAGGCTGGCCTCGAACTCCCAGAGATCCGCCTGCCTCTGCCTCCCGAGTGCTGGGATTAAAGGCGTGCGCCACCACCGCCCAGCTAACAGTTTGTTTTCTTAATGTATTTTAAAAGATTTGTTTTTGTGTGTGCATGTCTGCCTCTGTGTGTGTGTTTGTACACGCCTATGTGCACATGCGCATTCTCCTGGGTCTCACAGGAAGGTGTCATGTGTCCTCTAGCCCTCTCGGTCTATTCATTTGAGGCAGGGGCTCTCTCTGAATTTAAACATGCCGCTCATATTGGCTCAGCAAGGTTGAAAGCCAGTCAGAAGAGCTGTGGTGATTCTGTGTCTGCACGCCTCGGAGCTGACACTAGAGAGAGCTGTAGACCCCCTTGTCATTTGGTGTTAGGATCCTAACTCTGGCGCCTGTGGTTCAACAGCAAGCACTCTGAACCGCTAAGCCATCTCTTGAGCCCCTCATAAAAATGTTGATGTCTAGGGCTGGAGAGATGGCTCAGAGGTTAAGAGCACTGACTGCTCTTCCAGAGGTCTTGAGTTCAATTCCCAGCAACCACATGGTGGCTCACAGCCATCTATAGTGAGATCTGGTGCCCTCTTCTGGCATGCAAGTATGTATCAAAGGAATGTTGTATACATAATAAATAAATAAATAAATCTTTAAAAAAAATGTTGATGTCTAGGAATGAGTATTCCAGTGTACTTTTCTTCTTTATTTTTATTTTTTTGAGATTTATTTATGTTTTATGGGTATGTTGCCTGCATGTATGTCTGTACACCATGTACGGAGGCCAGAAAGAGGACATAGAACACCCTAGAACAGGAGCGACAGAGGTTGTGAACCATCATGTGGTTTCTTGGAATCACACTGTGATCCTACTGGAAGAGCTCTGTACTCATAACTGCTGAGACATCGCACTGGCCCACTGGTTATTTTCTCCAGAGTCTTTCTCACTGTGTTTCTATATGAACAGTATGACCAGTTTGGGTACTCAGGTCCCATTCTCTATGTATCAGGTCTCCAGATTCCATAGGTACAGAGAACAGATGTTGGTCTAATTTGATGTTTCACTGGCTCCTTTGCTAGTGGTAAGAGCCCAGCAAAAAGCCAAATATAGCTTCTATAGCACTGTTATAGAAGCTCATGGCAAAGGGGAGAAACTGTGAGCTACCAAAAAACAGGCTTGTAATACATCTTCAAATCCTAAAATCTGGCATAGCAACCCTCCAGCACTGTTCCTTTGGCTCAGTATGGTTTGGTTATCCAGAGTATTTTGTGGTCCCGTAAAATGTAGGATAATATTTTTCTCTTTCTACAGAGAATGAGATGGTGATTTTGATCAAGACTGTATGACAGCCGGGCGGTGGTGGCGCACGCCTTTAATCCCAGCACTCGGGAGGCAGAGGCAGGCTAATCTCTGTGAGTTCGAGGCCAGCCTGGTCTACAAGAGCTAGTTCCAGGACAGGAACCAAAAGCTACGGAGAAACCCTGTCTCGAAAAATAAAAAAAAAATAAAATAAAAAAAGGCTGTATGACATCTGCAATCAGCTCTCTGCAGAATGGACATCTCTCAGCATTAGTCAGACGAATCCTTTTAGTGGCTCACTTTATCGCTTTCTTCAGAAGTTTAAGTTATATAATGTAGTGGTCCTTCACTTCCTTCTTTAGGTTTATTACTGAAATTCAAAATTTTCTTTGAGCCGGGCGGTGGTAGTGCACGCCTTTAATCCCAGCACTCAGGAGGCAAAGGCAGGCGGATCTCGATGAGTTTGAGGTCAGCCTGGTCTATAGAGCAAGTTCCAGGCCAGGCTCCCAAGCTACACAGAGAAACTCAGCCTCAAAAGGACCAAAAATAAATAAATGAGATTTTCTTCTAGTCTATGGTGAATGGGATGTTTTATGGTCTCCTTCTTTGAAAGTTTGTTAGTGGTGTATAGAAAAAAATACTGATTTATGCAAGCTGATTCTCCATGCTCACACATTGTTCAATTTTTCATCACTTATAAAACCTTTCTGGTAGAATTTTAGAGCTCTTTAATGAACACTATCATGACATCTACAAATAAGAATAACTTGACTTTTTTCCAATGTATTCCTTTGATTTCCTTCTCTTTCTGGATAGCACTTCAAGGACAATGTTGAGAAGGATTGGGGATAATGGACAACCCTGTCTTGTCCCTGAGTTTAGTGTGATTGCTTCAAACTTTTCTCCATTTAGGATGACGTTGGCTGTGGTTTTCTTGCATATAGCCTTTATTGTGTTGAGGTATGTTCTTTCTAGCCTTACATTCTCTGGACTTTTATCACGAAGTCATGTTGGATTTTGTCACAGGCATTTCCTGCATCTGTTGAGACGACCATGTGATTTTTGCCTTTAAGTCCATCTATGGTGTTTATTTCATGTATTGACTCACATATGATGCACCATCCCTGCATTTTAGTGACAAAGCAAACTTGGCCATAGTGTATAATCTTTTTGATGTATGTCTGTATTTTGTTTGCAATTTTAAAAAACATTTTGTGTCTATATTCATGAGGGTTATTGGTCTGTTCTTTTCCTTTGGTTGTTGCTGTCTTTATCTGGGTTCAGTATTAAAATGATATTGACTCAGACCAGGAGTTTGGGCGTGTTTCTTCTGTTTCTATTGCCTTGAATAGTATAACAAGGACTGGCTGTAGATCTTTGAATACATGATGAAATTCTGCTGTGACTATACCTGCTCTTGAATTTATTACCTTTGTCTTTTTAGCTGGAAGGCTTTTTTAGTACTGTTTCAATATCATCATTTGTTTTGGTTCTGTTTAGGTTGTTGATTTCTTCTTAGCATAATTTTGATGTTTTCACTGAACCTACAAAATCATCCAACTCTTTTAGTTTTTCTAGCTTAATGGAATCCAGTTTTTAGGAATATTCCAAAATAATATTCTGAATTTACTTGAAGCCTGTTGTGACTTTTCCCTGTTGATTTCTGATTACGTTCATTGGGGTTCTCTCTTTCTTTTGCTTAGTTGAGGACATGTCTCAAAGAGACTGCGGAAAGAATCCTGAAGGCATAAACACCACTGAGGATACAAAACATCAACACTGAATATCAACAACACTATGACCAAAACTAACACACATTTCAGTAATAAGTCAAATAATTATTTGAGAATGGCCTCAATTCTCTAATAAAATGACACAGACTGACTGGATGGATCAAGAAACAGAATCCATCTATCTACTGTTGACAAGAAACTATTCTATTTTTGGTTTGAGGATCTGTCAATTTGTTTATCTTCTTGAAGAATCATCACTTAGATTTCTTGATTCTTTGTCTTGTTTTCTTTGTTTTTACTTCATTGATGTTAGTCTGATTTTTATTCTTTTTCTTTTTTTTTTTTTTTTTTTTTTTCAAGTCAGGGTTTCTCTGTGGCTTTGGATCCTGTCCTGGAACTAGCTCTGTAGACCAGGCTGGTCTCCAACTCACAGAGATCCGCCTGCTTCTGCCTCCCGAGGCTGGGATTAAAGGCGTGCGCCACCATCGCCCGGCTTGATTTTTATTATTTCTTGACATTAACTGGGTTTGTACTTGGATTGTTCTTGTTTTCCAACTTTTTGAGTAGCTTTATTAAGCCATTTATTTGTGCTTTTTCTGATGTTTTTTAATGCAGGCGCCTAGAGCTATAATTTTCCCTCATAGGACTGCTTGCAATGTATCCCACACCTTTTGCTGTCTTCTGTTTTCATTTTCATTTAATTCCAGGAAGACTTCTACTTCTTTTTTGATTTCTTCTTTGACATATTCATCATTTTGTAATGAGTTGTTTGATATCCATGAGTTTGCATGTTTATAAGGTTTTTTGGTGTCAGTTTTTACTTTCATTGCATTATAGTCAGGTAAGATACAAAGGGTGACTGCAATCTTTTTGAATTTACAATGATTTGCTTTGTGTCCCAAGGTGTGGTTCATTTCCAAAGAGCTTCCGTGTGCCACTGAGTAGAATGTGTATTCTGAGGTGTTTGTGTAGAAACTCTGTACATATCTATTAAGTCCATTTGATTTATGATGTCTGGTATTGATATAAATTCTGCTTATTTTTGTCCAGATGACTTGTCTATTATAATAAGTAGGGTATTAAAATCACATATAATTATTAATAGGTTGATGTTATTCTGTGTTTTCTACATGTATATTTAAGATAGTAGTGTCATTTTGGTTAACTGTTTCCTTGGTTAGAATGAAGTATCTATCCCTCTTTATCTTTTCTGATTAGTGTTAGTTTAAAGTCTATTTTATCAAATGTCAGGATAATGATGCCTGTTTGCTTCCTTGCATCCTGGTCCCTTATGATTGGAGTGTTTTCATTCATCCTTTTACTATAAAGTGCTGCCTATCTATAAAACTAAGATGACTTTCTTGTAGACGATAGATAAATGGATTTTGTTTCTAATGATTCATTCAGTTGATCTGTGTCTTTTTTATTAAAGAACTGAGGCCATTATAAAATTTTATTTGAAATGCATGTGTTAGTTTAGGTCATTGTGTTGTTTGTTTTTGGTGTTGTTGTGTTCTCAGTGGTATTTATGCCTTCTTAGTTCTTTCCCAAGTCTTTCTGCTACGCTCATTCCTCTCTTCAGCTTAGAATAATGCTTCCTATGTTTTCCTTAAGTTTGATGTGTTGTATATAATTTTTAAAGCGTTTATATCATGGAAAGCTTTTGTTTTGCCTTCGTTTGTGGCAGATAGTTTACTGAGTATATTACTTTAGGTGGGCTGTCATAGTCTTCTGGACTTAGAATGAATTGCTCCAGACTTTTCTGGCTTTTCGAGTCTCCCCTGAGAATTCAGCTGTTACTTATGAGTTTTTCTTTATATGTGGCTTATGGTTTTTTCTCTTGCGGCTTTCAATACTCTTTCTTTGTTATGTATACTTGGCACTTTAGCTATTATATGCCTTGGGGATTTTCTTTTCTAGTCTTGTTTATTTGGTGTTCTGTGTTTCTTGTGTCCCTGAAGGTATGTCTTTCCTAGTTAGGGGATCTTGTTGAAGATCTAGTCTATACCAGACTGACTTAGAGTTCTTCTCTGCCATCTATTCCTGCAATTTGAAAGATTTGTTTCTTCATGGTTTCCCACATTTCCTATGTATTTCTTTCTTATTTTTTCCATACTCCTTTCTTATTTGATCTAGATCCTCTATTTTATCTTTGAGAACTGATGCTCCAGTTTTTGCTTTATTCATTCTACTTGTATGACTTTCCTTTGAGTTTTCTTGTTAGGATATTGGGTCTTTCAATCCCATCTTCTTTTCATCTCGACTTCACTTTAACATTCTATTTATCTACTCATTCAATTCCATTCTCAAGTCTTGGGTCATCTATATCATTTCCATCAGCCTTGTCTTTGTGTTTTCTTGGGCACCTCTCAGATTTAATCTCCCTCAGCTCTTCCTCCTGGAATTTACTTAGCTGTTTCCTTGTGTCTTCTTTAAATTCCCTGAATTCTTTGATGACGTTTCTAATTTTCTTTTAATTCTCTGTCCTGGAGTCCTTTCTAATTCTCATTGGTGAGCATCTCCATAATACTGGTGGATTTGGAGAGAAGATACTGGTTTGATATTTCATATTCCTGTTATTTCTAGGATGAGACTTGTGCTTGTGGGCTGCCTCTGTTTATGCTAAGCATGTCAGGGAAGAAGAGACTATGTGGGGGCAGGCCGGGTGTAGAGCATGGAAATGGCTTGGGTAGGATGAAGTCAGGTGGATAGAGGGGACTGGGCTGGTGTACAGGATGTTCTTCCTGTTCTGAGACTGGAGTGTAGGTCTAAGAGGAAAGGTGGGGGATGATACGTGAGAGACCTGCTGTCTGGGGGATAGATCCGAGGGATCCTGGCCCAAGCTTAGAGCTCCTGGGCGTGAAGACCAGCCTAGGCTAGGGCACGGGCTCTGGGACCCAGCTTAAACCAGGTACATTGTAGAAAGGCATGGAGTGGTGGGGAGGTCACCCCAGCTGAATTCTTTACAAAGATATTGAGTCGGGGTGGCCTGGAAGAGACTCTGAGTAGTTACAGGTAGGGCAGGTCCCGGTGGAGTCCCAGAGCTTGGCAGTAGCGCAGTGTCAGTCCGATTAGGATGGGGTGCAGGATGGTGGATGCAGGCCAGAACCTGGAGGAAGGTGTGGAAATTCTGGGTATCTAGTGCGGGGATGAAGCCTGTGGGCAGGTGTAGGTAGAGTATGTCCTGTCAGAATCCTAGGGGTGGGCTGTGGTTCCGGAGGAGGTGTCGGAACTAGGTTGACCAGGTCTATGGAACCCTGTGGAGACCAGAGGTAGGCTTCTGCACCGGAACAGGTAGCCACATGAAGCCAGGACCATGACTATGGCACCCAGACTAGATTTGACAGGTCGTGGAAAAATTACTATCAAGTGGTACGAAGTAGTCACCACGCTAGTCCCGGGAGGAGGACTTGGGACATCTGTGAGTGGAGTACCTTGACGGACCCGGATTTCTTTATAAAGATGCTGAGCCAGCGAATCGGACTTGATGCTTTATCACAGTGAGCCAACACGGAGATTCTTCCAGCATTTGTGAGATGCTTGATTTCTCGGCCCAACACCCAAGGGTCGGAGGCGGGAGGATTGTCTCGAGTTTGAGACAATCTTGATTGTCTTGAGTTTGAGGTCAGCCAGGGTTATATAGAAAGACCCTGTATCGAAAAGTACTTTCCAAAACTAGCGGCAAGAAAGAAAAGAAATTTTGTTGTAAAAGGTTCTTTTACCGTAACAGCATCTTTTGTACTTGAAATCTCTCGAAGTTGCCTGTTTACAGGATCCAGTTTTCACCTCTGCACAGCTAAAGAAGAAAAAAATTGTCCTTATTTCTTCATTCTCCTAGAAGAAAGTGCAGTGCTGCAAGCTATGAGATTTTAGTGGACTCAATCTTCAGATTTTTCGACTTATCGATCATAAAAGTACCTGTTTTGACGTATGATGGTTCAGCTGGTGAGATTTTGGTTTCATGGCAAGGCATTCCATAGAAACCGTGCCTCAAACCTTGAGTTTTGATCGCTTCATAGGCAGATGATGTGAGAGCTGACCCTCTCTCGAGATGCTGGGTGTCTGCAGTTGCCAGGCAACCCTAAGAACAGCTACCACTCTGGAGCACTTATCTGAGCCAGGATGTTTGGTAGGCTGAATGTATTGTATGCCCTGTGTGTGTGTTTGTGTGTGTGTGTGTGCACACGCACACGTGTGCACGTGCCTGAGTGTGTGTTGCTGGGGATCAATTCAGCTCCTCACAAGTAGTAGACAAGAGTTCTTCAACAGTTATATCCCTGATCCCTTACATACATGTTTGACTTCAAGTATTTTCAATTTATAATAATTTTATCAGGCCAAAGTCCCAGCGCTAGTTGAGAAACATCTGTGTATGTTTTTTTTTCACTGAATTTCACAGTCAATCATTGCTTTAGCAGTAACTGCCGCCCAGACTAGCGCTGTCCCACAAGGACTGCCTGGGGTTTCTGCTGGCTGATGCACTGCTGGGGGAACAGAGCGACCTGCTCCTTCGCCTGTGCCTTTTGACTCTCAGGCTTGCCCTGGCTTCTGCAGCCTAGCTAACGAGCTGCTGAGGGAAACAGGAAGATGAACCTGCGAATTTAGAGAGCAAAGAGAAGAGGCTTGTTAATCCAAGTACTACAAAGAAAGGAGGGTGATCACAAAGGGGAGTTCTTGGTTACTTGTTTTCTAAAACCTCCGTTCCGTCAGTGATCAGGGATTGCAATCTCTGCTGTCGTCTCTGAGGATGCCTGCCCGTTCTCTCAGATTTTACTGCAGCCAGTTGTGTTGTATACAAAGCTTTGTTCCCTTACCAATCGATACATCTTCTCATTCCGTTTATTGTCTCGTTGTGTTGGCTAGGACTTCCGGCCGGAGATGTAAAGGACTGATTAGAGGAAAGGGCCTCTTACTGCGCATGGCAAGAGAGGCACACAGCAGACATTCTCCAATGGCTGCAGCGATTCCCCCTGTTTTAGGGCATTGGGAGCTTGCATCAGAAAAGGCTGCAGGATTTTGCCCCTTCTGGAACTATCGTTATCATCGGGTTTTTTTTCTTCTTCTTCTTAATTTGTTGATATGATGAATTCTATTGACTTTCAATTATTAAAAACATCAAACAAATCCTTCTCGGTTGTAGTGTTGAGCTATCTCTAGGTCAAAGGAGTGTTATTCCATCTGATAAACACGAAAGGCAAGCTCTTGTGAGCAATGCCAAGGGCATGTGGGTGAGTAGTGCTTTGGGCTGAGGCCAGCATGTGGGAAGTTGAATGGCGCAGAAGCAGGAGGAAGTCCGTTTCAAATCAATAGCCGATGGTGTGGACAGAGGAAGAGAACACTGCAGGGGAGAAATTCTTTTAGAAAAACGTCGATGACACACGACCTTTTCAGATGCGATGTTTTGCTGACCTCACCGCTAGGTGAGAGCCGCAATCTGATCTGTCCACAGGAGGAGCAGAGTATTCTGTGGGCTACACAAGTCCAACCACAACCTTAGCCTCTAAATGGAAATCAGGAGCCCAGCCCAGGCGGCACTGCGCACCACAAATGTCACTGAACTCTGAACAGCCCTGGTTCTGCACTCTGTACGGACACCCAGAGAGGCCT
This sequence comes from Chionomys nivalis, assembly GCF_950005125.1. Classification (NCBI taxonomy): domain Eukaryota; kingdom Metazoa; phylum Chordata; class Mammalia; order Rodentia; family Cricetidae; genus Chionomys; species Chionomys nivalis. The sequence continues at coordinate 31,194,327 of NC_080108.1, read as the reverse complement.
CGTTTACTCTGTACGAACACATGGGTAGGAGGAGGTCTTGAGGCACTAAAAAGAGAAATTGAAAACTAAATTTTTTCCTGGAATTACATTAAAATGTGGAACGAGATAAAGGCAAACATGGGTTGGGAACACATTGTCTCGTGTAATTATTATTATTTTTATCGTTACTCCTTTCATGCTCGTGCCGAGAGGAAATCCGTTCCGGGGTTCTCAGAATCAGGCTGTTCTTGGTGAGCAGCAATCCTTTCCTGCTCTCTTCTTTCTTTGATGGGATCTGGTTATCCAGACTGGACATCCACTTTGTTATGATGAGGTTTTCATCTTCCAGATCTATGGCAGGATCAAAGAACAAAGGGCACATCTTGAACGCCCCACCCCCTGTTTCTTTTGAAGCACCGGTGCACCAACCATTTCAAGCAAGGTCGTTCTTTTCCTTTGAAACTTATCAAGATGACCTCCGACCCACCCCCTCGACTATTTCAAATCAGCTTTTTTCTGGAGCCAGCCACGGGAGAGTTGGGCCTGAAAGAGTCACGTGCGGCTTCTTCTTAATCACCTGCTTTGCCCCTCACCGAGAGTGCCTGTCTATTCAAAGAGGGTAACAACGTGTTGCTCATTTTGGCTAATGCTTCCGCTCTGGGCTGTCATCTCTGTTCTCATGGGTGTAGTTGCTGTATAAATCAGAGGTTCCTTTGAAGCCTCTGGAGTTGTTCGCTACCTCTGCCCATGAGGAGGCACATTTTCCAGGTGTAGTTGTAGAAACTGTGGCTTTTATAATTTTTTTTTCTCATAGAAAATGGAAGGTACCTACTACCACTCCGTACCAACAAATATTTAACAAGAATTATGCCATACTGAACTGCCACGAGGTTTCTCTAGCATGTCAGCGTGGCGGGATACTGAAAAAAAGAACACAGAGAGATGTTAGTGGGTTAAGGAACTCCAACCACACCGCCATTGAATACACGCAGGCAGTTGTTGAGACATTACCACCACTGTGAGAACCAGTCTCCAGCAGCTCCTTAGAGCCGTGAACTAAGGCTTTTATCTGAGAGGGTAGGGAAAAGACACACACGCTCCCGATGATTGCCTTCCAACTTCTTTTTTTCTTCTGTTTTTTTTATTTTCCTCTACATCTTTCCTGGTGGTTTCCTTCTCTCATTCTTGATATTTTTCTTCTAACTAACTTTGTTTTTTTTCCCCGTACAGCTTAAATACTCCAGCAAAATCTTTCAAGCAGTATAAAAATTACATTGCTGTTGCATTCTATTTTTCAAGTGAATGATTACAATTAATACAAGTAAAAAGACAGCATTTTTTCATATGCTTTACGTGATCAAACATTTTATATTTTTACTGGTGAAAAACAAGCTGTCCCAAGAGCCCACATACATTCATATCCAAACAACTTGTTAGAGATTAACAGAGTGTAGGCAAGGCATTTTTCTCAGTCGGTTCTTTCTCTGGCAACCTGCATTTTACGGTTACAAGGAAAAGACCAATTATCTCATTATTTATCTCAAAAGGTATTCTTACAAGAAATCTTAGAAGAATCACAAGTCTAAACTTTCACATATAAAAAAGAACCAGTCAGCTTTATTTTAAATCCTCGGGGGGGGGGGTGGGCATAGCTGCTCATCAACAGTTTTTTGTATCTGAAAGCTGAGAGCAGAAATGGGTACAAGGAACTAATCTTCATCGTATCCTAGTGAGAAAGCCATGTCAGCTAATAACAATCAGGCTGCTTTGGTTTTGATCCCTGACCTTAACGAGTCCTTCACTCAGCTGTGCTTCGTTCTAAAACTTTAGATTGTCTTCTTGGGTTCTCTTACCACAAAACTATTTGACAAAAGCATTGTAGTCTAATCTTGTTATTTCAAAGCTTTGCTTCATCTATGACGCACTATGAAACCTGTGAACACATCTCCGAACATTAAGATTAAGGGAATTTAAGCTAGATGGGCTACTGGGACTCAATTGCTTTTCTTTCTTTCTTTCTTTTTTCTTTCTTTCTTTCTTTCTTTCTTTCTTTCTTTCTTTCTTTCTTTCTTCCTTCCTTCCTTCCTTCCTTCCTTCCTTTCTTTCTTTCTTTCTTTCTTTCAGATTTATTTATTATGTATACAACATTCTGCCTCCATGTATGCCCACACGCCAGAGGAGGGCACCAGATCTCATTACAGATGGTTGTGAGCCACCATGTGGCTGCTGGGAATTGAACTCAGGACCTCTGGAAGAGCAGCCAGTGCTCTTCCACTGAGCCATCTCTCCAGCCCCTCAATTGTTTTTCTTAATCATTAATCTAAGCCACAGTCTATTCGGCTCCTCAATAGAAACTCCTGTGCTCTATTTGTGGGATACTTCCTTGTTTTATTTTTTATCCTCGGTAGCCTCTGCTTTACCAGAGGCTTCGGCAACATTTTATCCTAGCTTTACCTATGTTAATTTCCCCACCAAACTAATGTATTATAATTTACTATATTTATTAAAAACCCTCAATCATCAAAATCCTATTTAAACTAGCACTTTGTATATAATCATCGCTTCAGTTAAACAGTACAGCTTAGGCAGAAATCATCTTCATAAGAACCCACAGGAAAAAAATGCCCAATAGAATGCAGTACTTCCAAGGGATGACCAAACCGCATTAAGGGCGGTAGGGATCTCTTCACACCATTCCAGACACCGCAGAAAAATAGCCACAGCAAACACACAAAGACACAGCAGTAGCAGGAAACATCCTGAGGTCCAGACTCTCAGGGCCTACCCACCCAAGATTATACCGTCAGGGTTTCCTCCTGGTGGGCGGGTCCTCTGAACTCCGTTGTCATCTGCTGCTCCTCTGCCATGGCCACCAGCAAGGCACACAACTTAATCATCACCTTTCTCTAATTCTTTTTGGGGTGTGTGTGGGGGGACACAATTCTAACATTTGATTTTTGGCTTTAGAATTCACAACCTGTCCATGGGAGTAGGTGGTAGGTACTCCGCCTGCAGCAAGCATTGTAGTTCAGGAGTCAAAACACCTACAAAGTTCCCAGGCGGATTCGAGTGGCAAAGAGCCAGCCCCATTATGAATAAAGAATGTTCTCCTGACTCCACTGTCTCACAAAACTGCAGCCTACCAAAATGGGAAAAGTTCTTCACCCACCCCACATCAGACACAGGACTGATCTCCAAAATATACAAAGAAATTGGTCATCCTAAGAACAAATAATCCAATAAAAAATGGGGTCTAGACCTAAATAGAGAACTCTCAACAGAGGAATTTAAAATGACTGAAAGACACTAAAGGAAATGTTCAACATCCTTAGTCATTAGAGAAATGCAAATCAAAACAACTCTGAGATTCCATCTTACACCTGTAAGAATGGCCAAGATCAAAAACACTGATGACAACTTATGCTGGAGTAAAGGGAACACTCCTGCATTGCTGGTGGGAGTGCAAGCTGGCACAGCCCCTTTGCATGTCAGTGTGGCAATTTCCCAGAAAATTAGGAAACAATCTACCTCAAGACCCAGCAATACCACATTTGGGTATATACCCAAGGGATGCTCAATTATACCACAAGGACATGTGTTCAACTATGTTCATAGCAGTATTGTTTGTCATAGCCAGAACCTGGAAACAACTTTAATGTCCCTCAACTGAAGAATGGATAAGGAAAATGTGGTACATTTACACAATGGAGTACTACAAACAGAAAACATAATGACATTTTGAAATGTGTAGGCAAATTGATGGATCTAGAAAACATCATATTGAGTGAGGTAACCCAGACCCAGAAAGACAAATATAAAATTTACTCACTCATAAGTGACTTTTAGACATAAAGCAAAGAAAAACCAGCTTACATTTCACAATCCCAAAGGACCTAGACAGCAGAGAGGACCCTAAGAGAAACATACATGTATCTAATCTGCATGAGAAGTAGAAAAAGACAAGATCTCCTGAGTAAATTGGGAGCATGGAGACCACGGGAGAGGGTAGAAGGGTAGAGGAAGAGAAGGGAGCAGAGAAAAATATATAGCTCAATAAAAACAATAAAAAATAAAGAAAGAACGAAAGAAGAGGGGGAGGAAGATAGGGGAGTGGAGAAAAATATATAGCTTAATAAAAAGCAATTGAAAAAATAAATAATATTAATAAAGAAAGATATCATGGAGAGGGCACCACATGTACTGTGTGGCCTGAGAGGCTTCCTTTTAAAAACCATCTCAGAAAAACCATACTGGCAGTCACTTGAGAGGCAATTTAATAACTGGCACCTGTTTCCTTCTTCCACCATGCCATACTGTTTTCCACATTTCACCCACAATGATCGCTTGAGACCAAAGTGAGAGAAACCATCTCATTCTCTTTCTACTGCTTGACAACATGGAGAAGAATTTCTTGGTGCCACACAGCCAAGAGATGAAGAAAGAGGATCAGTCCGTCCTAAGCGATTGGCTCCAGAGCATGCATGCGGCCCAGTCATTGAATACTGGGGTCATGTGATCCATATCCACACGCTGTAGCTAAAGTCCCAGGCTCCATTCTAAGCATTCTGAATCTCAGCATCTAGATGTGCATTTTAGCATACGTCATGACCATTCTGAGAAACAACAGACTGTAGCCCACGTTTCTAGGGTGGCACAGCATCCCACTATCAAAGTCTCAGCACCCAAACTCCAGTCTCAGTGGGTATATATGGGGTATGCAGTGTAGTGGTGGCGGCGGCTGCAGCAATAAGATTGTGTTTCTATGCTTTCAAATGACAGAAAATGTGTCAGCCTTCAAAACTAGGACATGGGCATGGCACCATGAGTGTACCAGGGATGTGAGGACTTCTTGAGAGACACAACGCAGGTGGATAGGTGTGGTATCTGACTTTCAAAAGGTAGGAAGGATTCTCCCTTGGAAGACACAGGAAACAAGCTGAAGATATGCAGAGAGCAGTCACAGTGGGAGATCTGGAGACAATTCGGATGAGCACACTAAATAGGTTGAGTGCTTGTCTGTTCTTCGCCTACAAAAAGACTTCCATCAGGTTCATCAGGTTCTTGCAGGAGATCTCAGTGAGGGTAAAGTTCACTATCCCAGGAACAAGGCACCAATAGTGCACCTCCCTCTTTGGTATGCTCCATTACTGGCGTGTGTGGCGCCTTGCCAGTGAGCAACAGCTTATTCAACTCTTGCTTGTCCCTGACCCCAGTATTTCTCCCTGCAGAGCAAAGCCCAGCAAGTGGAGAAAACTACAGACATCTGGGAAAGGTCAAGATGCACACACCGGCCCAGGAAGAAGAATCAAGAAGACAGGCCTAGCAAACTTAATTGGGTATGGCTATTGAGTGTGTTTATTATACACACAAGCTCTAAAAATGACAAAGGGACGGATATGACAGAAGCCTCAGAGGACTTGAATGTGTTTTGAAGAAACAGGGTCAATGGAATATCTGCTGAAGTGAAGGCAGGATAAGAAGTCGGAAGTAGCTGAGTATCAAGCTACAAATCTGGAAGGTAAAACTGGTGGTGTTTTGATCTCATTTCTGTTGCTGTGGGTGAAGCAAAATGCAGCTTGGGGGAGAAAGGACTTAGTCAGCTCACAATCCCGGGTAACAGTTCATCCACTGGAGCAGGGGAGTCATGGAGGCAGGAACGCAGGGCAGCTGGTTATTTCACAGCCGCCATCCCCAGAGAAGAGGAACAAGTTCATATTTGGTACACTTCTCCCACTCTCGCACCAGTCAGGCCCTGCTTGGGAGACGGTGCCACCCAATTTCCGGCTAGGCCTTCTCACCTCTAGGAGCCCAATTAAGAGAAGCCTCTCACAGGCCTTCTAACAGCTAATCTGATGCAGGCAATCATTCAAGGAGCCTGACTCCCAGGCGGCTCCAGGCTGTTTCAAGTTGACAGTTCAGACTCGGCAGCACAGGAGCACCCAGCTTGACTCTTTTCCAACGTCCTTCAACATTTTAACCTTCCCCTTTTCTGCTGCCAATCTCCAGAAACAATTTCTACCAGGGACCCTCAGGGATGACATCTCTGACAGCCACCTATTACTGCTAAGATATCAACAACAGGAAGTACACAGACTGATGAAAATTGAACAAATCACTTCAGAATGAAAAAAATAGGTCAAGACAGAAATTGAGAAGGAAATTCAAAGCTTTTCAGAGATAAGTGAAAATGAAAACACAGCATACCCAAACCTGTGGGTACAATAAAAACACAGCACACCCAAACCTGTGGGTACAATGGAAACACAGCACACCCAAACCTGTGGGTACAATGGAAACACAGCTCACCCAAACTTGTGGAGTACAATGAAAACATAGCACATCCAAAGCTACAAAGAAACCAAGGCTACAGAGAAACCCTGTCCCAAAGAAATCTGTACTCCACTAAACTATAAAGGCTAAAAGAAATAAATGCATTGATATATACAACCTACCAAAGTTAAATCAAGATCAAATAAGCAATTTATATAGCCCTATAGCCTCTAGTGAAAAAAGTTGTAATTATAACTCTCTCTCCCAGGGACAGATGGATTCAGTGCAGAATTCGACCAGACCTTCGAAGAATAATTAATGTCAATATTTCTCAAATTATCCCACAGAATAGAAACTGAAGGAACATTTGCTAGTTTCTTTTACAAGACCACAATTACCCTGATACCAGAGGCACACAAAGACCCATCAAAAAATTATAGACTAATATCCCTTTTGAACAGACACGCAAACATTTGAAAAAAATTACTTGCAAACAAAATCTAAGAACACAGAAAATATCATACACCGTGACCCAGGATGCCTCATCTCAGAGATGCTGAGATGGTTCTACATAAAAGGACACTGAATGACACAAACCACATGATCTTTTCATTAGATGAAGAAAAAGACTTTGACAAAAATACAACACCACATCAAGATAAAAGTCCTGGAGAGATTAGGGACACATTCAGCATAATAAAATCAATTTACTGCAAGCCTATATCTAATGTAGGCTTGTGGGTAGAAAAACTCAAAAGTTTTTCCACCAGAATCAGGAATCTGACAATGTTGTTCACAAAAAGCCTTTGCTAGAACAATAATAAGACAACTGAAGGAAATCAAAGGGATACTAATCAGCAAGGAAGAAGTCAAAGTATCATTATTTGCAGATTATGTGACTTTATTCATAAAAGACTCTAAAAACATATAGTGGGAGGCCGCTTGTTTGTTCCTGACTGCTCACCCTCCCAAAATAATCACTTCGAAACCGTATTAATTAAATCACTGCTTGGCCAATCACTATAGCATATTCCTAGCAAGATCTTACATCCAGAATTAACCCATTTCCATTATTTTATATTTTACCACAAGGCTCGTGGCCTACCGGCAGGATTCCAACTAACAGCTTGCATCTTTCCCCTCTGGTGGCTGCAAGGCATCTGTCTCTGGCAGTGGCTCCATGACTTCTTGCTGACTCTGCCATTTTTCTCCCAGCATTCATTTTAGTTTTCCCCCGCCTAGCTGAATATAAAGTTAACTGGAAAAATAAAAAAATCAATAGCCTAGCTACATAAAACTGGCAAATGGGCTGAGAAAGAAATCAGGGGACCAATACTCCTCATGATAGTCTCATCCCACCAAAAAGAATGCTTGGGATAACTCTGCCCATACAACTGAAAAACTTTAATAATAAAATAAGATAGTTAAGAAAGAAATTGAAGAAGATGCCAGAAATTATACTTCCGTGCTCATGGATCAGGAATAATATAGTGAAAATGACCATCCTACCAGAAGCAATCTGTGGATTCAATACAATTGGTCTCTTGCTTGTTTATTTTGATTTTTGCTTTGGTGCTTTGTGAGTGTGTTTATTGTATTATATTGTTTCATTTGCTTGTTTGTTTGTTTTCAAAGGGAGAAAACAGCAAAGTTATGTGGGTTTGGAGATGGGAAATCTGGGAGGAATTGGGAAAGGGGAAAATGTGATGTAAGTATATTGTATGAAAATATTAAAAAAGCAAACAACAACATCGATACACTCACTCTATAAAATGGAAACTACAGAATATCAGAATCTGTAGGCTATTCAGCCAATGATTTTCACCACTGATTGTAAAGAAGTTTGATTTTCTATCGTAGGCCCTTAGGAGTGGTATGCATATATAACCCTACTAATAAAAGCAGAATAAAGTTGCATGTCATGCTGATGTTAGCAGGGATGCACCAAATAAGACCATTCAGCCACTCATAGAATTACACTTACAGTGGATCTCTGTGAGTTCGAGGCCAGCCTGGTCTACAAAGGGAGTTCCAGGACAGGCTCCAAAGCTACAGAGAAACCCTGTCTCGAAAAACATAAAAAAAAAAAAAAAAAAAAAGAATTACACTTACAGGTTCTTATTAATAGTGAAAGTTAGGACTCAAGATTGTGTGGTGCTGAGTTTTGGCCTTGCACGTGCTAAAGAAGTGGCTTACCACTGGGCCTCATACTAACCCCTAACCCTTGCTCAGTTTTCTCTTCTATTCTCCGTGATCCATGATGACAGTGGTAACTCATTGCCTCCTTTGTTTCGCAAGCTCTTCCTTCCTTTTACTCCAGTTGCTGGGAGCCTGGCATTTAGCCACTGCACAGCTAAAGGTGTGGGAGGATCCATGTGACATGGTTGGTGGCAAGGTATTGAGCAAACGGCTCATCTGTCTGGGCAAACTCAAGACCTCACTAGCAAGCCACGTATACCCAGACTTCATAAAGCTTTCAGTGGGCCAGAGGTTAGTCTGACAATGGGATTACACTGAGTAGGGGAAAAGTCTGACTTGCTTCTCTCTGTCCCTAGTTAGTCATGTTGGCAGCACAGCTCTGTTATCCCATAGTGCTGAACACTTTGTTGGTTGTCTTCGCTTAGAAGTGAGAGCCAAGCTCATTCTTCCGTAGGTCTGATATGGAACATGACCTTCTTGTATAAGATTTGGCCCAGGTGAAATAAAATCATGGGACTCGTGGTGGAAAGAATTCTAAGTTACTGTTCAAAGTCCCCATTTTTTTCTTTTTTTTACTTTTATTGATTGGATTTTCACACCAGGCATTACATTGCCACTTAGCTCCCTGTCTCCCTGCCTCCACCCTCTGCACTTGCAACTTCCCCACCAAAGCAAAACCAAGTGTAAAATAAAAACCAAACCAAAAACCAAACCAAACAGAGAACGAAGAAGAAGGAGGAGGAGGAGGAAGAGGAGGAGGAGGAGTAAGAGGAGGAGGAGGAGGAGGAGGAGAAGGAGGAGGAGGAGAAGGAGAAGGAGAAGGAGAAGGAGAAGGAGAAGGAGAAGGAGAAGGAGAAGGAGAAGGAGAAGGAGAAGAAGAAGAAGAAGAAGAAGAAGAAGAAGAAGAAGAAGAAGAAGAAGAAGAAGAAGAAGAAGAAGAAGAAGAAGAAGTAGTCATGGAAGCTGTAGTGTGGCCTGTTGAGACACACACACAGTTTACCCTTTAGATTTCATCTTTGCTTGCAAGTATTCATTACCATGAGCCCTTGGTCTGGCCCGAGATTGAAGCCTTTGGTTTCTGCTATGGCACTTACAATAGACCCTCACTAGGGCATCTCTTGGTTATTCTGTTGTTGTCCTATGTCATGAATAACCTGCTGTTTTGAATCTGTGGGTTCACAGGCTCCAACAGTTCCAACGTCCCCATTCTTAGCATTCATGTTCTAGACGGTTCCTTTCTTTTGAACTATTTTGGGCCAAACATGTGAGGGCTTGGGATGCCACCCTGCCTAGGTTGTATATGGTGGCACACCAGAGCTTTGCAAATGCAGTAGAGAATCCTAACCCGTTCACTTCTAATCCATCACAAAGGAGACTATCCCATGTGGCCAGACTGAATCAGGCATGTCTTTAAGAGTATTACCAGACATCTTGCTCACTTGGGAAGAGGGCAGCCATATTCGTATTGAAGGACCATATGGTATATATGATGGTGTTGATTTCTCTGTTTCAAAAGTCCCCTTGAGCATATTGGGTCCAGTCTCTAGATACTCCTAGCTGGTCTCACAGAGCTTGGGGGCTGAGCAGAGTGAACTGTGGCTATCTTGTGTGAGAAGCAACATCACGGTTTAGCGCAGGGTCAATAGGAACTCACAGGCACTGTGATAAGGTATGTAATGTGAAAACCTTAGACATGAATAAATGGGTAAAAGGAATGGCATGACCATGTAAGAATATGTCTACATGTTCAGAGAAAACAGGTAAAAATCAGGTATTTATGGAGAAGGTGGACAGATGTCTAAAGTCACACGGAGAGGAAACTGAACCAGGGGGAGAAGACTGACCGATGGCTGAGACTAGGACACACCTGGGATGTGGGCCCCTCTGCTCTCTGCCATAGGTCAGAGGCTGTCACAGGAGACCACATGCAGGAGAACACACCAAACAGAGAAACTTGGCTGTTTGCTTGTCTCAGACAGCAGACCAGACTGCAGCCACTGAGAATCTTACTGAAGGAGATGAACAGGCCTTTCCAGAATCTAGAACCCCACTGATAAAGGAATGCCAAATGTCCAGGGCAGAATTTAGTCAATAGTAACTACAGTAGTGGGGAAGGAGCCTGGCTGGCATGACCTCACACAGGAAGAAGTAGTTATTGTTATCAGGGAGAATGGGGAAAAAGGAAGAGAGGCGAGTAGAGGCTCAGCAAAGCCAGGGAAGTGACCAGTGGCCGATGGACAACTGCCTTTGCTAACTGACGCTTTCTGAAGCTAGGCTTCTGCCTTCCCCCAAAGGTGGGGAGACAGGGCCCCATCCTCAGGTTCCAGCTGGACACAACTCATTGGGTAACCTGAACGTGCCTCAAGCAGCCATCTTCAGGAGGATTAGGAAAGTTGATTGTGGTGGTGGTGGACATGCTTAGAATTCCAGTGCTACCTGGAGAACAGCAGCTTCAGTGCTACCCTGGACTGCCGAGCAAAAATAGATAGAAATGAGGATGAGCTAGTAGAAGCTGTGGCCACATTAACATTTTGAAGGCTGGCCCTTCCTTCCTTCCTTCCTTCCTTCCTTCCTTCCTTCCTTCCTTCCTTCCTTCCTTCCTTCCTTCCTTCCTCCCTCCCTCCCTCCCTCCCTCCCTCCCTCCCTCCCTCCCTCCCTCCCTCCCTCCCTTCCTCCCTTCCTCCCTCCTTCTCTTCCTTCCCCCCTGCCTTCATTCCTTTCTCCTTTTTGCCCTTTGGAATTGGAGATTGAATCAAAAGTCTCAGGCATATTCAGCAAGCAGTTCACCCCTGAGCTACACACGAGCCTCTTGGACAGGATGACTCTCTTCAGGATAAGGTTCAGAGAGACCTGCATGGAGACTGGTCACGACGGCTGGACCAGGGTAGCTGATTCCACCTGCACATCCGTCACATAGGCATTGTCGGTACAGAGGCCAAGGTGCCAACTTCAACGGAGAAAGGTGGCACAAAAGAAGTGACGTACCAAGCACGGTCTTGCTCCCAGCCTGGCTGTCTTTGCATCCGCAGAGAATAGCACCCTCCTCTAACTTGCTCTCAGTGCTGGCACGGGTTCATGGGCAAGGGCCCTGTTAAGCACGACACATTCTTTGTTTTGCTCAGCCGTCCTTGGGACCTCTGGGCTGCAGGCCGCAGCTCTAATTAAAGAACTGGACCCTGGCCTGCCAGAATGTGGACAAAGTGGCTTCACCTAATGGGATTATCTTTGCTTGATAGAGCCATTTTTTTTTAAATTATTATGTATACAGTGTTCTTTCGGTCTGTATGTTTGCTGGCCCAAAGAGAGTACCAGATCTCATTACAGATGGTTGTGAGCCACCATGTGGTTGCTGGGAATTGAATTCAAGACGTCAGGAAAAACAGTCAGTGCTCTTAACCTCTGAGCCATCTCTCCAGCCCCTCAATAGAGCCATTCTTGACAGTAGGAGGGCTTCTTACCAAGACAGGTATGATGCATACACTAGTCTGTGCAGTTCTGGCACCATGGAGCAGATTCTGCATCCTTGCTCTGGGGCCCCACAAGGTTGACACACTCTCCAGTTCCCTGTACCACATTTCTCAGGATTGGGCTTTGATAAATGCAGAATAAAATAATTAAATAAATCCAGAAACCTCTTAGGGTTCCTTGATGCTGAGCCCTCAGAAGGTGGACGGTTATAGGGTGTCCTGGATTTCGGCTGGGAAGCCATCTGTACTAGCTGGCCCCAGGCAGTTCTAAGGGAACTGTGTTCTAGCTCCTCCTTGCCTTATACCAAGGCAGGCTCAGGTGAGACTCAGTCATTTCCCTCCCAGCCCCATCCTCCCCCACACCCAGAGCACTTTTTCTAACCAAAGCAAGAGTGCTTCCATGCCTCAGGAGGCAAAAGAAAGCTCATAGTAAGAGTAAAATGTTGAGAAAACTGGTAACTGAGAGCCTGGCTTTGGGTGCAGGCATGTACTCTGTGGCGTAGTTCCCTATATCCTGGGGGTCAGTATGGAAGGCAACATCACATCATTCGAGATAGCTCTTCATCCTTGCAGTGTGGCTCCAGGGCAGGCCGGCACGTGGCCAGAAGAATAATACTTGCAACGAATCCCACATATCCTGTTTATTTGTGTAAACTTTTTATCCATCCTAACACGTAAAAACAAACAAAAAAGAACTCGAGCTCTGTTTCATGCTGATGAGACAGAATGTTCTTCTCTGGATACATAATGCAGAAAAAGCCTCAGTGGCATTCAGTTTATGTAAAGGCATATTTCTAAAAATCTGCATTTCCGTAGTATTTTAAATTGTTTGTCAAAAGCGACACTGCATTATATCGCTTTAATAAATGGAGTGTTTTCGAGACCAGCCTGGTCTACAAGAGCTAGTTCCAGGACAGGCTCCAAAACCACAGAGAAACCCTGTCTCGAAAAACCAAAAAAAAAATAAAAAAATAAAATAAAAAAATAAATAAATAAATGGAGTGTTGCAAGTATTTGGGTGAAATCATTTAAGATTTAGAGACATGTATAAGAGGATTGAAAATTTAGGTTTCAAACTAAACAACAACAAAAAAACCCCCACATGATCATCTCCTTAGATACTGAAGAAGCCTTTGACAAAATCCAGCACCTCTTCATGGTAAAAATCTTGAAGAGATCAGGGATACAAGAAACATAGCTAACTGTAGTAAAGGCAATTTATAACAAGCCTATAGCCAACATCAAATTAAATGGAGAGAAACTCAAAGCGATTCCACTAAAATCAGGAACAAGAGAAGGCTGTCCACTCTCTCTAAATCTATGCCTATTCAATATAGTACTTGAAGTTCTAGCAAGAGCATTCCCACAACAAAAGGAAATCATGGGGATACAAATTGGAAAAGAAGAAGTCAAAGTATCATTATTCTCAGATGATAAGATAGTATATATAAGCCACACCAAACCCTCTACCAGGGAACTTCTACATCTTTAGTAAAGCAGTTAACAAGATTAACTAAAAAAAGTCAATAGCCCTCATACATGCAAATGATAAATGGGCTGAGAAAGAAATCAGGGAACCAACACTCTTTACAATAGTTTCAAATAATATAAAATATCTTGGTGTAACCCAAACCAAGCACATGAAAGATCTGTAGGACAAGAACTTCAAGTCTTTAAAGAAAGAAATTGAAGATATCAGAAGAGGGAAAGATTTCCCATGCACACAGATTGATTGGATTAACATAATAAAAATGTTCATTTTTCCAAAATCTGTCTACATACTCAATGTGATTGCCATTAAATTTCCAACACAATTCTTTACAGACCTCGAAATAACAATACTAAACTTCATGTAGAAAAACAAAAATCCAGGATAGCTAAAACAATCCCTATATAATAAAGAACTTCTGGAGGTACCACCATCGCTGATTTCAAGCTCTACTACAGAGCTACTGTAATAAAAACTGCATGGTATTGACATAAAAGCAGGCAGCTGGATCAATGGAATTGAATCAAAGACCCAGTTACAAATCCACACACTTATGGACACTTGGTTTTTGACAAAGAAGTCAAAATTATATAATGGAAAAAAGAAAGCATCTTCAACAAATGAGGTTGATCTAACTGGATGTCAGCATGTACAAGAATGCAAATAGATCCATATCTATCACCATGCACAAAACTCAAGTCCAAATGGATCAAAGACCTCAACATAAAAACAGCCACACTGAACCTCACAGAAGAGAAAGGGGGAAATAGTCTTGACCATATGGGCACAGGAGATGAGTTCCAGAACAGAACATCAGTAACACAGGCACTAAGATCAATTATGAATAAATGGGACCTCATGAATTGAAAAGTTTCTGTAAAGCAAAAATCACTGTCAAATGGACAAAACCGCAGTCTACAGAATGGAAAAAGATCTTCACCAACCCCACATCTGACAAAGGATTGATCTCTAAAATAGATAAAGAACTTAAGAAACTAGATATCACAAAACCAAATAATCCCATTTAAAAATGAGGTACAGACCTAAGCAGAGAAATCTCAACAGAAGAATCTCAAATGGCCGAGAAATTCTTAAGGAACTGTTCAACATCCTTAGTCATCAGGACTCTGAGATTTCATCTTACACCTTTCAGAATGGCTATGGAGAAAGGGGAACGCTCCTCCATTGCTGATGAAAGCACAAGCTCGTACAGCCACCTTGGAAGTCAGTGTGGCAGTTTCTCAGAAAACTGGGAATCAATCTACCACAACACCCAGCTATACCCCTCTTGGGCATATACCCAAAGGATGCTCAGTCATATCACAAAGAAAGACAATGCTCAGCTACGTTCAAAGCAGTTTTACTTGTAATAGACAGAGCCCAGAAACAACCTAGGTGTCCCTCAAATGAAGAATGAATTAAGAAAATGTGGTCCATTTTACACAATGGAATATTACTGATCTGTTAAAAACAAGGACACCAGAAGACAAATGGATGGAACTAGGAAAAATCATCCTGAGTGAGGTAAGCCAGACCAAGAAAGACAACCATGATTGGTGTATGCTAGCTTCAAAATAAATGCTAACTCTGCTACACTCCACAAACCCAGAAAAACTAGATAACAAGGAGGGTTCACGGGGCGATCTCTCTGGGAAGAGGAAATAGAAGAGATTATTTGAGTGAATTGAGGCCAAGTAAGGATGGGAACATGAGCAATCAGGTTGGGGTGGGGGGATGGAGCTGGAGAGTACTGTAAGAGACTAATAGAAAAGAGTCACATTTTGGGGTCAGTTGAAAACCTGGCACAAGGTAATCTTCCAGAAATCTACAAGGAACCCAACAGCCGAGGCTCCTAGCTTAGCAGTGGCAGAGACATACATCTCCTTTGGTCATTTTTGTGCCTAGCTCAATTGTCATCAGAGAGGCTTCACCCAGCCACTGATGGAAACGGATGCAGACCCACAGCCGAATGTTGGGCAAAGTTCGGGACTCCTGTAGAAGAGGGGAAGGAAGGATTGTAGGAGCCATAGGGTTCAAGGACATCACAAGAAAACTCACAGAATGAACCAACCTGGGCCCAAAGGGACTCACAGAGACTAAGCCAACGACCAGGCCCTCCATGGGGCTGACCCAGGCCCTCTGCTCTGTGTATGTATATTTACAGCTAAGGAGCTTGGTCCTTTTGTGGGACTCCTAACAGTGGGAACAAGGACTGTCTCCAACTCTTTTATTGTCTTCTGGTACCCTACTCCTCACACTGGGTCACCTCGCTCAGCCTTCCTACGTGGGGAGATGCTTAGTCTCACTGCAACTTGACATGCCGTGTTTTGTTGATACTCATGGGAGACCTACCTTTTTCTAAACAGAAACAGAGAAAGTGTGGAGCAAGAGTGGGAACAGAGGTGGGGAGGGTCTGAGAGGAGACGAGGGAGGGGAAATCATGGCTGGGAGGTAAAATACATAAATAACTAAATAAATTTATTTTTAAAAATTAGGTTTCTATATATTTTGTTCATTTGCCTTCCTTCCTTCCTTCCTTCCTTCCTTCCTTCCTTCCTTCCTTCCTTCCTTCTTTCCTTCCTTCTTTCCTTCCTTCCTTTCTTTCTTTTTGATTCAGGTCTACCTGAGTTGTAGCTTCCTGCCTCAACCTCTGAAATTCTGGGACACATGCCACCACACATTATCAGATTTTCTACAACAGAACTGAATTAAAGCCAAATACGATGATTCAGGCTGGTAATTTTAACACTTGGGGGGGGGGGCTGAAGCAGGAGGTTCAAGAGTTTAAAGTGAGATCCTATTTGAAGAAAAGGAAAGAAAAAACACCCCCCCCCAAATTAAACCCCCAAAACTTAGTAGTACATACAAAAACATATGCAGGAAAATCTATTGCAGTTATTCAGTGTAGATAGACGTGTTAAATGTGGACTTTAAAATATTTGCCAGAGGTGCTGTAGTTTGCATGCAATGTCATTATTAAAGGGAGAAGCTTAATGAGTGGTCCTCAGGTCCTTGTGGGCCTGTCTTTGGAGGGATTATGAGACCCTCTGCTTCCTGCCTGGTCCTTCTGTGCCACAGTTCAACGTTCGAAACAATGGGGTCTACCTGTGTCAGAGTGGAGCTCCCAGACCGTGATGTACTTAAGCCTTTCCTCTTCAGAAGTGAACTGCCCCAGGTGTGCTGTCACAGAATCAAGAATCTGATTAATGCAGAGAGTGGGAGCGGAAAGGTTTGCATCGTGGTTGAGAGTGCTGTGTTCGCGGGTGGTAACAGCATGTGCTGGTATTTCTAGGAAACAGAAGAGTGGGAGAATTCAGGGTACTGATATTTCAAATAAGTTGTCAGTGAGCTTACTTACGCACTGCATGCAACGTCACTGCATAAGGAAGGATGAACTAAACAAGAAAGGAAAAGTAATTGCACAGAGAAAGGTAATGAAATGAAGTTATGCAGAAACATTCCTGTTTTACAGAACATCTGCACACAAATTACAGACTGGTGGTCAGGGGAGGGAGGCACTTTTCAGGGTTCTCTGGGGACCACTCATTTGTTCGCAGGTTGCGAGATGTCTTTCATCTGTCTGCTGTGTCTTGTTTCTGTGTTTGATAAGGCCATGTTTTTGTTGCGTTATTAGCATTGACATTAAACATATACAATATACACACAGACATTATAATCATTTTCATCTCATTTTTATTTTTTTTTTGACACTAGAGATGGAACTGAGACTTCATGCCACCTTTCTGTTTTTATTTTCTTTTGTTTTTTGAGTCAGGGCTTCTCTGTAGTTTTGGAGCTCATCCTGGAACCAGCTCTTGTAGACCAAGCTGGCCTCGAACTCCCAGAGACCCAGGCCTGCCTCTGCCTCCCGAGTGCTGGGATTAAAGGCAATATGTCACTTTTAATCAAACAATGAAGCCAAAACAAACCCCTTAGTCGTTAGTCCTCTTTGCCATTTTGCGAACCCTTTTATTCTCTAACAGTAATAATCTAGCCGTTGAAAATGCGCCAGCACTCTCAAGAACAGACATATGAAACAAAAGGGAAAAGGTACACAAAAATTTACACAGGTGTAAATTGGAAGACTTTTCCCCCTCATGTGTTTAACTCTATTTCCCTATCCCACACACTTTTCCTTAATATAATAGGTATCTGCTTATGTACTTTATTGAGTACTAGTCATCATAGATTTCCACCACAAAATGCATAACAATCGTTTCGCTTTGGAACAATTGTTAGAATAGTATTGACAGTTCAGCACTTACTGTGTCAATGGGCTGTTTTTAAAGTGATTCGTACACCTGTGATAGAAGACCACTGATGCTAGGCCCAGGCAGAGCTCAACAGCTTAAGGTGAATGGGTTGATTCTAGCTAGCATAGCCGTATTCAGGCCTTTGGGTGTTTGTAACCCAAATCATGAAGAATCCATCTTGACAAATTGTCTGCTCTTTGGCTTGATTCTTAGAAGACAAAATGGGGCTGCCGTGGAGTTTGTCACTTAAGTCATTTACTTTTTTAGTTTCCGAGAGGAATGCGAGAAAGAAATTTCATCGTGAATAATATCGAAAAACAAAATTTAAGGAAAAAGGCAAAGTCACGATTCTCATACGCTTGCAAAGTGAGCATATGCTAACTCTGTCGCTTAGCTCATCAGTGGAAGAACCAATAAACTACTGCCACCAGACACGGAGAGTCTGAGGACAGACGCCTGGGTGCATCAGAAAAATCCATAGAAACAAGGAATTGGAGCCTGGCCAGCCTTTTCAGCCACCAGGAGGAAGGCAGCAGAGCCCCTCCAGCAAACTAGGGATCCCAAGGCCACTGATAGGATGTTTTCCCTGTCAGTCATCTACAGCTTCCCAACTTGTGACCTAGATCAAGAGCAAAGAAACACAAAGGAATGTCTTCCAGGGTGCTCCTGGGTCTCCACCGAGCATCTACCAGGGTGTTTCTGTGTCTCCACCGAGCATCTTCCAGGGTGCTCCTGGGTCTCCACCGAGCATCTACCAGGGTGCTCCTGGGTCTCCACCGAGCATCTACCAGGGTGCTTCTGTGTCTCCACCGAGCATCTACCAGGGTGCTCCTGGGTTTCCACCGAGCATCTACCAGGGTGCTCCTGGGTCTCCACCGAGCATCTACCAGGGTGCTCCTGGGTCGTCACCGAACATCTACCAGGGTGCTCCTGGGTCTCCTCCGACCATCTACCAGGGTGCTCCTGTGTCTCCACCGAGCATCTACCAGGGTGTTTCTGTGTCTCCACCGAGCATCTACCAGGGTGCTCCTGTGTCTCCACCGAGCATCTACCAGGGTGCTCCTGTGTCTCCACCGAGCATCTACCAGGGTGCTCCTGTGTCTCCACCGAGCATCTACCAGGGTGCTCCTGTGTCTCCACTGGGCAGAAAACTCTTGCACCGAGGCAGACTTTCCCCCAGTTACTATTCCTGTTTCTTTTTCTACCTCAGGCTACAAAAGAATTGACAAAAACCAAATCATTGATATCAAAAGTAGCTTTGCTAAGAACTGGGTGTGGTCATGAACACATAAAATCCCAGCACTGGGGAGGTTGAGGCAGGACTATAAGTTTCAGGGTACCTGAGCTACATAATGAGACACTGTTTCTAAATAAAAGGAAAAAAAAATAATTTTATTAGTGTGTGATTATAAACTACCTTTCTTTTTTTTTCTTTTTCTTTCTTTTTTTTTTTTTTTTGGTTTTTCGAGACAGGGTTTCTCTGTGGTTTTGGAGCCTGTCCTGGAACTAGCTCTGTAGACCAGGCTGGTCTCGAACTCACAGAGATCCGCCTGCCTCTGCCTCCCAAGTGCTGGGATTAAAGGCGTGCGCCACCACCGCCTGGTTTATAAACTACCTTTCCTACTGGGTTGGGATTAATCCTCACCTGCATTTATTTTTTTGAGATAGGGTCCTCACTATGAGGTCCAGGTTGGTCTCTCTGGGTTTAAGTACTCCTCCCAATTCAGCTCTTGAAGCAGCTGCAAGTTTACGCTACTGTGAGACTTTTTCATTGATAAAACACATTATCACAGCTTACAGTCTACTGGCAAAGGCTTTGATGTTACAAAGTTAGACAACTCAATCTCTGGAAAATGTCTGCCCATTGACCTAAAAGTCAAACTCTCTCCAGCATCTCAGTTTTTTTTCTGTTGGAGAAAGATAGACACGATTTTTATTCGCACACATTTTGAAAAGTTTTGAAACTACAAAACCACAGAACCTTTTGCTTGTTTGTTTTATACAAGGTCTTTTGATGTAGGTCAGCCTTCCTTCAAACTCATGGCAATTCTCCTGCCTCAACCCCCTGAATCCTGAGATTACAGGCATGTAGCATCATACCTGGCTGAAAATCTTTAAAAAATAATAGCATCAACAAAGACTCCCTACAACAGTTAAATATTAAAATAATGCCAATGCGACATAATTCTATCAGCCATTTGGGCAGGATAACATTCAATACCATGTCATTTACCCTGATAAACTGCTTCTATTTGCATCTGTGCTCGCGTCCATGGATAGGAATGAAGTCTAGGAAAAGATATGCTGTATCATTTCTATGTGGCAGACAAGCACACCTCAAACTCCAGGGTTTGGCTTAAGGAATAATTCAATACGTGTTTTCATTGAATTTTATTTATTGGTGTGGGTGCATATATCTGGACACAGGCACATACTGCTCATGGAGAGGTCAGCGGGAAACTTGTAGAATAAGGTTTTCTGCATCTACCATATGAGTCTCGGGACTGAAACCCAGAGAGTTGGTCTTGGACAAAGCTGCCTTTACCCTCTGAGTCATCTCATCCACCCAAGAACTTTATTTTTAGAAAAAGAATACAATTTTAAATGGTAATATGACCAAAGCTTCATTTGTCTTATACTCGAGGTAACGTTATTACTTTATTCTTGTTTTTACTCTTATTGTTGTTCTCTTCTGGGTCTTATGCTGCTAGTCAAGAACTCTGCCATGCACTACAATCCCAGCTCAATTCTTGCTCTGTATTAACAATAAATAAATAAAGTGTATCATACCATACACAAGTGATGAACATGGGGTTGGAATAAAGACTTTGTGGCTATTACTCCATGGCCTGGTTTTTTGGTAAGTGATATGTCAGAGCTGAAAGGAAACACCTCAGATGTTCACATCAGAGTAGGTGTACCATGAAGACTCTATCCCATCATCTCTCACACTCCTGCAGACTGGAGAAAGCTTTCTGCCTAATAACACCTCCACTGATGAATTTAGAGGAAGAAAGGAAAGAAATTCCTTGCAATCTGAGACTTTGGCTCATTGGTCTCTGATGGTTTGCTTGTAGGATGGGTCTTGGTAAAAGGTGCCAATACACCCATTACCATGAACCCAGCACATGCTGCCATCCTGGCTCTTAAAGAGAGGGCCAACAATATCAGCACAGTAAGGCAGCTTCTCCATGTTCAATCAGCCCTTGAGGGACTGCATTTGGAAAGACATAGCCATGATTGTCTCTCTGGAGCCTTCGACAGGAACACAAGGAATATAGAACATTCGTAGATACAAAGACATCTTAGACTCAGGTGTAACTTAATGATACAGTGTGTGCCTAGGGTAAACAAGAAACTGCCACAGAGCAGGCACCTTACAGCTGCCCCCACAGAGCTCATTGGAAGGCGCCCGAGAAGAGCGAATGAGAAGCTCTGATGTCTTGGGTGTGAACTATCAAACTAGTGGTCAGGTCTCCTCCTCCTGGTTAGAAACTCAGAGATGAGAGCTGGGTGCTGTTTGAAGAAGCGTCTGGTGGTTCTGGGCCACACTGACCTTTGAGAAGCCTCCTCATTTCTGGGAAGATCACCCCACCTTGTTTCCTCTGGTTTGCTGTTACAACAGTGACCTACTTATGACGAGCTTGCCTCCTGTTTCAGTGCTGAGCCCCACAGTTCTGTCCTTCTGCTCTCTGGGGTCTGGCAGTTGAGGTCCCCACCTACTTAGTCATCAAATATGGCGCTATGAGGAACCAGGACATCAACTATCTTCTAAGTGGGTTTCTCACCTGGTGGGGAATTTAAGAGTAGGGTGGGCGAATGCAACGTGTCATTCAAAAATTCATAAAAAGCACCGAGATAATGCTGAATCCTTATGATAGATAGATAGATAGATATAGATAGATAGATAGACGAAAACAGACAAGGTGAGATATAATCTCTTCAGCGTTCTTATATTTGCTTATTTCGTGTGTCGTCTGCACACACCAAAGCACAGCAGGGGCGACGAGGAGTTGGACTTGTTTCCTTCTATGAGGAGAGTCCTGGGGATCGAACTTGGGTTGTAAGCAGGGTCACTTTACCTGCTGAACCATCTCCCTGGCCCAAAATAGATCTAATAAATACAAACAACACTTACTTCCTCAATAAAAAAAATGTGAATGAAGAAGAGAGGGGGAAAGACACAGCAGGATTGGCAGAGATTGTGTGAAAGATGACATGATGATTTTGTATTCTTCCTATGGGGCTGCCCAGCATGAAAGGACCACATTTTGGGAGAGCACTTTGGCAAAAAGCTTCAGCAGTCATACAGACGCTAACCCTTTAAGAGCAGATTCTATGTCTAAGTTTTTTTTGTGTAGAGAAAACTGATTTTTTTTTCTTGATGGAAAATGCTGTCAGGACCTTTTACTCAGAGTCTCCCGAAGCAAAAGAGAGCTGTTACATCTATCAAGGTCAATACCTGGGCTGGAGATTATATTCCTGTTTGCTTCACTCCATGAGATGCCAACAGCAAGAAGGAAGGAAGAAAGCAACTCCAACCCCTGGATTCTCCTTTGCCCTTTGTTCTTGGTTTACCTTTGACATGCCAGCTGAATACTACAGACATCAGTAGAATACAATTTTGAGGAGCCTCACGGTGGCGCTGCTTACTAGCTGGGCCCAGGATTAATTGCAGTATCTCCCTTAATGGTTGGATTTTTAAAATTACTTTTCATCCTTAATATTTTCTAAAAGTGGGAGAAAAATGAACCATGATGTTGTGTTGTGAGAGCGGCCGTTCTTACCCACCAATGTGGCGTTGGGGACCTGAGGCGGCCGCAGTTTCGCGTTCATGGTGCCTTCTTTCCATGCCCTTGTTTAGGAAACACTCTGGAGTTTGTGTGCTGATGTGAGGCTTGTACTGTTCTTTTGTGATTAGGTTTGGGCATGGGAGTCTGTGGTGTATTTGAAAAACTTTAGGAGCTAGTATTCCAGGCATTCAAGTGGCTATCTAAATGTTCTCAGGAGTGAACCTGCCTCTCCCTGATTAGATGAAGAGTCGGCGGTCTAGTTGGGGGAAGCAGCGGCTTATTCCGTTCACCCAATCAAGAGAAACTGGATGCGATGCTGCTGACAGTTAAGGTGATGACCTTTCCTGGCCACTGTTCCTTTGGAACGTCTGCCTTCGGAGGCAGGGGTGTTCCACTCATGGACTGCATGGACTCTCAGGGTCGTCTGTCCTGACGCTGAATGCCCAGTGTTATCTACTGGCGGCAATTGGTTTTCCAGAGCGCTCTCCCACTGTAGTGAAGCTGGCCGTCAGGTTCTCTTCAGTTACTTCCTTCCGAAATTTACTGACATTTACAATGCACGAGGGCCATGCCCACACACAGCGTGGCTCGCTTCCATCTTCTTTCCCAAGGCAAGAGGATGTCTTGGATGTCTGTTGTGTACACCGACTTACTGATGCCCTTTACAAGATGTGACAAACACAATTTACAGAGTGTCCTGACTCACACCGAGTGACAGAGAGAGCATCTGTCTCATTGCTGTGGTTGGCATGGCTACAGGGACTGCGCTGAGATCCTGCTTGTGCTGAAAGCTGCATGGGCTAGATTTTCCAAAAGACACGCTAGTCCAAAAGCAGCTGGAACCCAGAATCTGCACAGAAATAAACACCTGCATGCCACAAGCGTGACACGGTGGAACATTTCTTTTTGGTGCTGGGCTTATTTTATTTAGCACAAAGCCTTTGCCATTCACCGTGTTCTCACAAATGGAAGAACCCCTCAATTAGAGCAATCTTTCATGCACGTACTGTCTTTTTATTCATCCAGGCATTGTAACATGTCTTCACTATTGTGAACAGTGTTGAATTTAACAGGCTGGTTTCGCTTCTGTATACAGGCCAGAAGTCAGCTGGACCACATGAGTTGTTAGGTTTTCAATTTCATTGAGGAGCTTTGTTGTTTCTGGGAGTGACTAGTTTGCATCCCTGCAAATGGTGTCGGCCTCATTTTCTCCATATCTGCACCAACTCTTGTTTATTTCCTCTTTGTTCTGGTAACGGCCATCTTATCTTCTCCTGGTTTTGATCCACAGTTCCCCAGTTTCCAGAGATGCTGAGTACCTTTTCATAAACCCAGTTGCCATTTAGACGTCTTCTTTGGAGAAATGCCAACTTGGTTCCTTCACTTACCGTCTTTTCGTGTTCTTTCACTTTATTTTCTATTCGAAAAGTGACAATGTATTTTTAATTCAAAAGTATAACTGGGTAAGTAGCTTTGTTTACAACTGGGCTTGTTAAGCACTCTAGTGAGCTCTTTCTTTGGAGGCTGCAGGGGCTGAACTACCAACACCTGACTTTTGGTGCCTGTCGAACATCACCAGCAGAAACGGGCATGCTCACACGGGAGGACAAACTCTCAATACTCAAACTCTGCCAGTGGCCCCTGCTTCCTGATAGCCATGTGTTCCCACATCTTTCCCCGTCTTGCCCTCTTCCTGACTGACTCTTCTGTTATGTCTGGCTCCCTGATTGTCATAAAGTATGCCAGAAGGTGTTCTGACTGGCCTGGCCTGCCTCTTGACCTCTTTGTTACTCCTGTGTTTCCCAGTTTCGGGGCACAGGCTATATCAAGACTGCCTGTTGCAAGCCACCTGTAGCTTGTCTGTTTTAGGGATGGGAGCATCACGGCCTACACCTGCAGTTCTTTCCAGATGGTTTGGTACATAGCTATGGTCAGCTTGCTGTTGGGTTCCTTCTGAGCACAGCTGTAGCCCACGTTTCACGATATGTTTGAAGTGGGTCAAATGTTAAGAGTTTGGTTTTGCTAAACAAACTGAAGGTGATCCCCAAATCCAACAAAACTGACTCAGAAGATCACCCCCAGCCCACCTCACACACTTTACATTTTGCTGCAACCTAACCAGTATGGGTGTCCACAGAGGTCAGAAACCCGTCCGGAGTGACCGAAGCATGGTGTGATGCACAGGGAATGTGGACTGATGCCGCCGCCAAAGGCATCCACTGCCTTAGCTAACTGAACTGATGCCTGGAAAAAAACATGGACAGAAGCACAAAAGACAGAAGCCAGAGACCTGGTGGCATCACCAAATCTTCCATAAAGGAACCCTGTCCTGGTAAAGTCGCCTGTGCTATTTGTTTTCTGTAGCTTCGTTGACCTTTTCTCCGTGGCTGATAAGAGCATGCACAAATCCTGTCTGGCGGTCCTCTGTGTCCATCCTGGGCTGTGGGTACAGGACCTAACTTTTGGAGGAGAGCCTTGACAAGCCAGGAATTTTTAAATCGTGGCAGCCACATTGGTAACCACGCACACCTTTACAGTTTTTTCCTGTGAAGCCTTCCTATGAAATGTATGGCTAAGCCAGGCGGTGGTGGTGCACGCCTTTAATCCCAGCACTCGGGAGGCAGAGGCAGGCGGATCTCTGTGAGTTCGAGACCAGCCTAGTCTACAAGAGCTAGAGCTAGTTCCAGGACAGGAACCAAAACCACAGAGAAACCCTGTCTCGAAAAAAAAAAAAAAAAAAAAAAAAGAAAGAAAAAGAAATGTATGGCTGTAGTGGAACAAGAGAAAAGAGGTTCGGGGAGACTCCGGGGGCAGCCATGGTTACAGCTGGCTGAGGAGGAGGAAGGAGAAGGGGACACACTAAAACACACTGCTCAGATGCTGTTATATAACCCAAAATAATCTAAAAATTTGTAGGCTAGTTAATTTTAAGTTAAAAATAAACGTTGGCTCACTTTGTTAATCCTGAAGCAAATTTTCTTTATTCTTCATTACATTTATTTCTGTTCTTCTGTTTCCTCCCCTCTGTCTACTGAGCTAGGTGTTTTCCTCTTTTTCCCCCTCCCCCTTCTCTTTCCCTTTCCTTTCCCTTCTTCTCCTTTCCCCTCCTCCTCTTCCTTTTGCTCTTCCTCCTTTTTCTTCATTTATCTGAGGTATGAAGTTAGGTTATTGGCCTTAGATCAGATATTTCTTACCTCAAACTCCCCTCTCAAGGCTGCTTTTGCTGAACCTGTAGAATATGCTACATTTTATTTTTATTAATTTCAAGAGGCTTCTAATTTCGGTCTTGATTTCTTCTTTGACCTGGTGGGTTTTCTTTCTTTTTTTCTTTTTTCTTTTTTTGGGTTTTTTCGAAACAGGGTTTCTCTGTGGCTTTGGAGCCTGTCCTGGAACTAGCTCTGTAGACCAGGCTGGTCTCGAACTCACAGAGATCCGCCTGCCTCTGCCTCCCGAGTGCTGGGATTAAAGGCGTGTGCCACCATCGCCCGGCTGACCAGGTGAGTTTTCAAAGGTGGGTTGCTCATTGTCCTGTTTGTTTGTTCATTGTTTCATTTTTTTTTCCGGTGTTACTTTCTAGAGTTGTTTATTGTAACTAGAGGAAGAATTTGATATGATTTTATTTTTGTTTTTTGGGTTTGATGACTTGTTTATTCAGCCTGGCATTTGATCTGCTTGGAGACAGGGCTGGCTGCACTCGGAAGGGATGGGCATCTTGCTGCTGGATTGGATGTTCTAGCCAGGTCTGTTAGATCCGTTTGGTTTATAACATGAAGCAAGTCTCCAATTATTGACTTTCTGTCTGGACACTCTGTCCATTGTTGAGAATTGGGCACTGAAGCCTCTTAGTATTGGTGTTAGGCTATCACATTCTTCTCTCCACGGTCACCTTGTTATGCTCACTTGCTTTGACACCAGGCGTGTGTATAGTTAGTTACTTTGGTAGAATGACTTTTCTGAGGTAAACTCTTGTCTACTGTGAGAGTTTTGACTTTGCATCTGTCTTGTATATATGTGGCCACCCTATTGTGTCCCAGGCATCCTATGTTGGGAATCTCTTTTTCCAGCCCTTTTCCTTCAGCTTCTGTGAGTCCCAAGATCTACATGTGGGCGCCCACCTCTCTCTACCATGTCATGTGTGCGAATGACCATTCACACAGGAGAACCGGGTGGGAGACAACGCAGGTCACTCCGGAAGGACAGGCAGTCTCCGGCTAGGGCAGCCCCAGGCTAGAATGGAAGAAAAAAAGTTGCCCTGTATTTATGAATACTTTAAAATATTAAAAATCTTTTATAATTAAGCAAATTTGCACTAGGCAATAGAAAAAGTGTACAGTTACTTTTAAAAGAAAAGCAAATGAATTCTCTTTTGCCTTTTAAAATCATAATTTAGATTTGACCGACAGGAAGGTAATGTCTTGCTCTCTGGAACTCAGGCTAAAGTTCCTTAGTGGCTTGGGAATCTAGGGACAGAGAGAAAAGTGAACGGAGGAGGGTTCTTATCTCACACCGGCGGTGACTTGGGACCTCTGCAGACACGTGGTTTTCGCCATCTCTCTGGGGTTCCACTCACTTTGGCACTGCCATTGCTTCTCACTAGAAAGCAAAAGCTTTGCCCTGTGGATGCAGCTTTCCCTTGGGAACCTGGAGAAGAGTATATCTTGGGAATCAATCAGACGGTTCGAAAAGAAGGGTTAAATATTAGCCTACCCGTCTAAGGACAAAAATAGCTTCCTTTGAACATTCTTGGAGTGTTTCAGGGTTCTGGGAAATTTTAGTCCTTAAAATAACACTCGCCTTGCCCATTGGATCACAGTGGTGCCTGAATGCTGTGGAGGAGGAGAAGGAGGCCCCTCAGCCAGCTCTCGGTCTGTGCTCTCCTGAAGGGCGCGACTGTGCTTTTCCCACACGGGCTGCCAAACTGGAACATGCTTTGCTCCCGTGAGAGGAGCGTGCTCAAGGTCTGTTATATACAGAACCCTCTTGGTTTTTTTGGTCTGAAAGGCTGAGTTGTCCCTGCATACAGCAGGGTTTTCCCATATATGAAGTACCAGACTTCTCATTGTCCAGTCATGGCAAATCCTAGTGCTTGAAAACAGATGTGGATCCATGCCATACCTACGTCAGGGCTTCCCGGCCCTGCCTGGGGCTGTCTCTGTTGATTTATCAGTTCTAGAACTGCCGTGTGTGGGGAGTCTCAGAATAGGCAGCCTCCTTCACCTCTGTTCTCACCCTCGCCCTTTGGCTCATTGCTAGGGAAGAGCTAACCCCTGTGGCTTAGTAATCAGGTCGGTACTTCAAGTGTTCTGAGATTCTCTTTAAAGCCGCAGCAGCTGGGACTGGGGGTTGCAGTTCAGACTGGTAGAGCAGTGGAGTATATGGGCTTGGCATATACAAGGCCATAGGCTCAATCTGCTGCACCCACCAGTAAAGCTGTAAAACCAATATTTCCTTGAGTCCTTGTATGATGTGGGAGTGTCTCCGGGCCGCGGGAAGCGGCCCGCAGCTCCATCTACACTGGTATAGCTATAGGCACCTTTGAGAATTGGGTAACCAGAAACCTACACTGGCTTGCATCTTGGTTGCTCTTGCTGTGACGTGTCCTAGGTGATGTTCTCTCTGTCCCTCAGCCCTCAGCCCTTCCTGACAAGTCTTGTTCAATGACTCCCCACATCCCAGTTTTACTCCAGATAAAGCTCCCTGTTCAAACAAACTGGGATTTTTCTTTGCCCTCTCCCCAAGGCAAAAAGTGCAGAGGTTGGATGCACACTGTAGGCAATGGCTCCATCTAGTGGTGAGCAGAGTCCACAGCACTGATGGCAGAAAGCTTTCTGAAGCCTCCTTATGTGTGTGTGTGGGGGGGGGGGTTGTAGTAACTACAATTGCATTTCATTGTAAAACTGCAATTAAAATGGCTCAATCTGACGCTGTCTTTCTTTTTATCCAGTTTTCCTTCCTAAGTCTTAAATAGAAATGTGATTTTCTTTAAAGAAAAAACTGTTTAGGTCGATTTTTACCACGTTGCCTGAGCCGCATCATAGTCAGAGGAAAGCATGTCTCTCTAAGCTGAAACCAGCCCTCAGCAGCTACCACCAAGATTGCAGCAGGCCCAAGACACTTGTCCTGACTGTGTTGGGAGGATTCTCACATTGAATACCTCCAGCCTCTCCATCAGGGTCTTGCTGTATAGCTCAGTTGACTTGGGATTTGCTTCTCAGCCTAGGCTGGCTTGGCTTCCCACTGCGTCCATTTCCTGAGTGTTGTGATCACAGGCATGTCTTGCCATACCTGACTTCCAATTTTGTATCTGTAGCAAGGCAGGAAAAGCCACGAACAAGGACTGTCTAAATCGAATGGTCTGCCGTCAAAAACTTGAGCCGCTTTAGAAGGAAGAGGTGGAGGCAGGCTGGAGTTCAGTGGGCTTTCTCGGATTCTCAGGGCACTGTGCATATGGGAGACAATACCTTGGCACCGCTGCCTCAGAATCATCTGGAGAGGGGACAGAGGACCTCACGGGAGCGGTCTGAGTACTTCTGGGGCACACAGTCTGTGAGCATTTCCCGATCCCTGGACTCCAGTCTTTGGTTCTGAAAGAGTTATTGTGTGAATGTAGAAATGAATTAAATGTCACATAGAATAGCTGGTAGAGTAGACACCGATTATTTTAATGAATTTCTTTATTTTCATTTTGCTACAGACTCTGGTTGTTACATAGTCTAGGATAGCCCCGAACTCACGATCCTCTTGACTGCTGAGACTATAGGTTGGCACCCTCACCTTCTGTTGGAATCATATAGTTCTTACAACAACACACTCTCTGCCAAAAGAGTGTTCTCTGAGTCGCTGCATCTAGAAGAGATAGGAGAGATATACCCTAGCTCTGGGCACCTGTAGGAAGCCAGTCAGTTGTCACGGCTCCTGCAGAAGGCCACTGGTATCCTGAATGTGAGATTCATTTGCCTCATGGTAACGTTTCCCTTGATACTTGTGCCTTTCCCATGAACAGTTTTGTTATCATAAAATATACAACTTGACATTCTCCAGAAAAAAATTGTTCAGTGTCCTGTGAAACAGTGAGAAGCCGTGCTGGAGACCTTTGTTTCACTCTCGGGTCTAAGAGAGCATGCATTGACACACATTTGAAATGTGTGTGTGTGTGTGTAACTGATATTGAGATGGTGGAACCAGCATATAGAAATTTAAAAATACAATACATTGTTAGACAGGGTTGGACTTCAATCAATAATGCACAAACAAAACAAAACAAAGCCCACCATCTCCTGATTTCCCCTTGTGTTGGAGAAGGGAATCGCTTGTTGATTCCTGGTCGACCGGCTAGCTTAGACCCAAAATGATCACACAGAAACTATATTATTTAAATCACCTCTTGGCCCATTAGCTCTCACTTCTTCTTTTCTTTTCTTTCTTTCTTTCTTTCTTTCTTTCTTTCTTTCTTTCTTTCTTTCTTTCTTTTCTTCCTTCCTTCCTTTCTTTCTTTCTTTCTGTTTTTTTGTTTGTTTGAGACAGGGTTTTTCTGTAGCTTTGGAGTTTGTCCTGGAGATAGCTCTTGTAGATCAGGCTGGCCTCGAACTCACAGAGATCCTCCTGCCTCTGCCTCCTGAGTGCTGGGATTAAAGATGTGCGCCACCACCACCTGGCTTAGCTTTCACTTCTTATTGGCTCTTACATATTAATAAACCCATTTTTATTAAGTTATGTAGAGCCACATGACTGTGGCTTACTGGCTAAAATTCTAGCATCTGTCTCTGGCGGCGGCTCCATGGTATCTCTCTGACTCTGCCCTTCTTTCTCCTAGCAATCAGCTTAGTCTTCCCAGCCTAGGTAAGTTCTGCCCTATCAACAGGCCCAAAGCAGCTCCTTTATTCATTAACCAATAAAAGCAAGACATAGACAGAATGACCTCCCATACCACCCTTGTGGTTTTTATAATAATGGCAGAATCAGGATAGATACATTTACTCAGATGAGTTTGCTGGCAATGTATTTCAGTGGCAAACACTGAGTTTTATGGAGACTGAGAATATTATGTCGAGTTTACCTGGAGATTAAGAACACTTAGAATTCAACAATAAAGTGTTCGGCCTTTGTCTTTCTAAAGAGTTTTAATTTCCCAAGGGGTCTTGGTCTGTCATCCTTCATTTTGATTTGCGGCCATAAATTTCTATTTGAAATGACTTGGATATAGAAAAGCCAGGATAATGGGCTCTAAGGCCTGCAGTCCTCAGGGTCAGCACCATTCAGCGGGGTTCTCACTGCCCAGTCCGAGAGGGCCTTCCAGTCAGCACAGCAGTGTTCTCATTCCTAAACACCCTTCTTTCTCACAGATGATCCCCTAGGGGTCTGCAAATCTCCAGATTAATAAGATGTAAAATACCACAAAACATCATTAGGTTAATAGTGTTTCCTTTCTTTTTATGTGTGTTTTAAAATTAAAGATATTGCAAGATCAACCCAGGTGGTCTCAACTGGATAGATTGCTCCCTAAGTGTGTGTGTGGTCCTGCTTTCCACCTCTCGAGGGTGCCCATGAATGTACATGTACTCGCACACCTATGTCCACCTGCATGGATCCTCTCTCTCTCTCTCTCTCTCTCTCTCACACACACACACACACGCACACACACATACATTCACATATCCATGAATACCCCCACACAGGCATATTCACGCCTAGGCACACTTTCACAGTACACAGCTCTACACACTCACACAGTGTACATGCATACACACAGGCACACTCATACACATGCCTGGGAATGCCCACTCACACACAGGCACAGGTGCACGCAGAGGTACACCATCATACACACAGAATACATACTTGCTGGAAAACCCGAAACACTTGCCTGATGTTCTAGCTTCTCGCTTTAAACTCCTGTCCTACCAAGAATGAGCCTTTTCAAACAGTCTCTGTTGTTTTTCCCTCTGCACATCCTAAGCCCAAGCCATTTTTGCTAGTGGCTCTATCACGAGTAATTACATTCACGACATCTGATCCCTGTAGATGGGAAATACAAGAAAATTTTGTGGTACTGGGGTATACCTGCTTAATTTGAATGAAACAATAGCAGCCCCCCACCCCCCCCAAAAAAAACCTACCTTGCCATCAGTGGCATCAGAAAGACCACCGCATCTTTAGGATCCAGATACGCAGCTGGATTCACGGATGATCTTGGGTCACTCGTGGTTTCCATGGATGTCATCGGGGAGCATTGAGAAGAGTTGTCCTAGAGGGGTCTGAGCTAACTGGCTCAGTGAGAGAACGGTTTGCGCTTGAATGACAGCAGCAATGTTCTCACCTGGAAGGGCCTTAGAGCCAGGCAGTAGGAAAGCCAGAGTTCTGCTGGGTTGTTGTTTGTTTGTTTTGTTTTGTTTTTTCAGACACAACTGCAGAATGTCATAGCGGTGGTTTTTGCTAGAAGTTTGTGCATGTGTGTGCGCATGCGCATCCGCAGAGCACTGGGGAGAGCACGCAAGGCTTCAACAAGCCTCTAAAGTAACTACGAGAGAGAGAGAGAGAGAGAGAGAGAGAGAGAGAGAGAGAGAGAGAGAGAGAGAGAATCCTGACAGACTGGGAAGGTGATGGAAATGGATAAGAAACTTATTTAAGGGACAAAATTGCCAAGGGAGAATTCTCCTTACCCCTTCTCTGGAGCCTGAAGGGCCTCATCTTAGAGGGATGTGAGCACCTGAGGGCTGGGACCCTGTTGCCTGCCCAGAGGTCCTCTTGCATTCCACACTTGGCGCTTTCTTTCTGTGGCTGGCTGTTTTGATATTCAGGCTTTTTCCCTCTTTGGGTAAAGGCAGAGTGTTGTGGGCTAGGTATGTGTGTGTGTTTGTGTGTGTGTGTTGCATTACCCTTCTTCAAAATCCCAAGCCTCCTTATTTTTGTTGTATTTACTCCCAAATATTTTCAGGTTGAAAGTCAGAGACATCATTAAAATTTTACATGTAACCGGAGCCGCTATCATAGGAATTATTATGAACACAGCTTATTTCATTTCTGGGCTCCCCTGTGCGACCTTCCTCTCAGTGCACTAATGAAGCTGCGCACACTTCTTGGCTGTCTCTGGGAGACCTCTGAAACTCGAAGACTACTAATGTTCTCATCCTATAAGAATGAGCTCCAGCGTGGGCGTGGTCATAAAGGGTGAGGGCGGGGCCTGGAGGAGCCACACAGCTGTGGATCTGTAGGTGTTATCAAGGTCTTCCAGTGCCATCTTCCCTCTCAATTCCCAGGATGAGGCACCCTCAGTTCCTTTGACATTACCACCCATTGATCTTGCTCTAGCAGCATCTTTAGACAAAGCAGACAATAGGGTCCTGGCTTCCTGTTTGAACCATGTACTGCTTGGTGGGTGTTTGAACCATGCACCACTTGATGGGTGCACTCACTAGGAGAGATGAGGGTTTCCTTCAGAAGATTAGGGTATCAGAGTCGCTACTGCACAGAACTACTGGGGCTGAGAGAAACTCCTCTGGGAGCAGTGTGATAACATCCAGAGACGGCTCTAAATAGAATCAGACCTTGGTGCCTCCTCCTTGCAGAGGACGAAGGCCCTGAGATCTGGGATTCACCTTATGTTCAATTCACTCCCTTTTCACTGCCAACCGTTTGACAACAGTGCAGATGATTTCTGGACATTGAGGAAGCAGTGAAGGAGCAGGAGAGAAATGGCTAGCTCCACAGGCCTCGAGGTGCAGAGCCCTGTCGTATGGCACTGTCTGCAGGTCAACTTGGCCAACACAGGATGAGGCTGGTCTGGGCTAGGCAGGGAATTCCTTCTCAAGTGGGGACTCCAAAGGTATTCAGGCCGGGTCTGATTAAGCCTTCAGAACTGGGAAGTTGAGTCTTGCTACTGCTATACCTCACCTCAGAAAGGTATAACTTTTTGTTCAGTATTTTGTTTGTTTCTGTTTTAGCTAGGCTTCTCTAGAGGAACAGAATAGTTGGCAGGGTGTGGTCCAGCAGGTCCCAAAATGACTGTCTACCAACAGAAAGTACGAGAACTCAGCAGTTGCTCTGTCCATGAGGCTGCCTTTGCTGGTCTCCAGGAAACATCAGAATCTCGAAGAAGTTGGCTCTAATCCCAGTGATAGGATGCACCTGCCAGAGAGAGCAAGAACGATCAGGTAAAAAGAACAAACTTCCTTCTTCCATGTCCCTTATACAGGCTACCAGCAGAAGATGTGGCTCATATCGAAGGCTCATCTTTCCATCTCAAAAGATTCAGAGTTAATGTGGACCTTCTTATTTCAAATGATTTAATTAAGAAAAAAATTCCTCACAGGCCCACCCAGCCACTGGGTTTTAGTTAATCTTAGTTGACAACCAAGAACAACCATCAGAGTTTGTCTTTTTAGATATGGTCTATCTCACTGTGTAGATAAGTGTGGTCTTGAACTTAGGATGATCCTGTCTCCGTCTGCTGAATGCTGAGGTTGCAGAAGGGTCTTGCCATGCCCTTCATTTCCTAAGAAGGAATAATATTCCACACTGTAGGTCTATAGCTATTTCTCAGTATCTTCAAGTGGTCCAGGACCTTGGGAACAACAAGCTTAGGATGCTCAGGTCTACATTGTAAATGGAGAAGTCTTTATGTGTGAACTGTGTGTTTATTTCTATGTGCCTTTACCCGTTCCTAGATGAAGTCTAACACTTAACACTATATATAGAAATGCTATGGAAACCGTTATTTCTCTGCATTTAGAAAACAATGGGTGAGTGTGTGATTGGTTCAGCTGCTGCCTTCCCAAATATTCCCACTGTGTGTTGCCTCTGTGTGACTCCCGCTAATGCCCAGCTGAATTTGGCCACATGGTGGCTGTCATCCAGACTCGGCCACCCTGTCGGCACTTGGGAAACTCTGCCTTTGGACTTTGAATCATGATGCTGTACACCTTTACTTCTGTCCAGGGTGAAAGGAACCTGCAATTTAACTTTCACATTCCCCAAAAGTCTAGCTTGCCAATCTACGGGAAAGAGTGAGGTCAAGGGCGCAGCTGGAAGAAAAGCATCTGGTTAGAGCATCTCACGGAACCTATGGCGGGTGTCTGCAACACTTGGGAATCTGAGTTGCATTTTGGAAAGAAATGGGTGGAGTGCCCAGGAGCTGAGTCTTCTGCAGGTTGAGGTCACTGGGACTCTATGCTAACTTCTCCTTGACCCAGTGTGTATACCACAAACCTGTGTGTGTATGTGTGTGTGGGGGGTAATCACAAGTTCTTCACAAGTTTTTTAAGCAACAGCAGTGGAGGAGAGACTGCGTTCAGACCCCATGAGCTGGCTCCCGCTGGAGTCACAGACTTTGTGATTACAGCGTCAATTTATAGCGGCTCCACGAAGTCTTGGGTGTTTCACGTAAGGTTTCTGTCCGAGCTGCCTCGGAGGAGTGCAGCCTTGTTGCTTGGCTTGCACCTCATGGGCTGTAATAGTCAAATTCGTGTGGCAAAGATGGTAAACGGTGCAAGCTTCCTTTTGTTTCTATTGTGAACCTTGAATGCTGTGTATTTTGAACCCTCTAAGCACCACCTGGGGCCAGCAACAGACTGAGCAGCCCCTTCTGAGGGTTTGTCCATGCTGAAATTGACGTCAGGATGGAGGTCATTAGGGCTAAGAAGAGCAGGAGAATGGAGAGATAGGATGAGGATACCGGGCACCAAAATATAGCGGGAGAGGGAACATCATTGTAATGCTAAAAAGCACAGTAGGGCAACTGCAGTCTAAAACAGCAATTTCCGTATTTCCCTATAATGACAGCAGAAAGTTGAAAGAAGCAAAAGGGCTAATTGCCCAGATTGGATGAGCACACACTGAATACATGTATTGAATTATAATACTTTACTCCTTAAATAAGTACAAATATCACATATCAGCTAAAAATTAAAAGAAAGGGGCTGGGCGGTGGTGGCGCACGCCTTTAATCCCAGCACTCGGGAGGCAGAGGCAGGCAGATCTCTGTGAGTTCGAGACCAGCCTGGTCTACAGAGCTAGTTCCAGGACAGGCTCCAAAGCCACAGAGAAACCCTGTCTCGAAAAACCGAAAAGAAAAAAAATGAAAAGAAAGGAAATAACATCAGAGCCCACTCCTGGCTCTGAAACCGAGTCTTCATTTTACACAGGCACACACACACATCACACAAATGAACACGTGGGAACATACGCTCGTACAGACATGCGTTCACAAGCACACGTATGCCAACCCGTTACCCTCAGACTGCAGCCCCTGGGATAGACAAAAGAGAGGAGGATCGTGGTTTAGGGAGTCTGCACACAGGAAGCAGGCATGCTGTCTTACACCCACCTAGAAAGGGAGGTCTTTAAGTCAGGATCCACGAGAGGAGCAGGGGCCCTGGAACCCTGGCTTATAGCCACGATCTCCACGCTGCACACCACCCCTCAGGCTCAGACTACTGTGTCCTAGTACCTGAATCTAACAGCTGCAAAGATCGCTAGTTGTGAGAAGAACTTACTGAGCTCAATCTCATTATTAAGGCAATTATCACTAGGACATGAGGAGGAGGATGGTGATGATGATGGTGACGATGATGGTGATGGTGACGACGATGATGATGGATATTTACCCCAAGCCTTTAATTTTCCACCTATGCGGCAGCAGGCTATGCTGCTCTTAAAAGTGCCACAGATTCTGGCTTTGCTTCAGCTTCAGCTCTTGCCGATCATATAAAAGCGATTCCACCAAGTCCCGGCTATACCCCTCCTTCCTACATTTCCAGAATGGACGAAAACCAAACCTCAGTACCACTCCTGCGTTTTTCCTTGCTGTGCGACTTAGCAGTTATGTCACCAAGATACATTTGGAGGCAGAACATAATTTTGTGGAAAAGCTGAAAAATCGCGCTCCTCTCCGGGTTCACATGCTAGGCTGCTAAGGGCCGTGAGAGGGGCTGTTGACTGTATCTGTCTTGGGAATGACCGGGGGCGTCCATTTCCACAGTGGAGGCTCCAGATTTAGTGCCCATGTCTCAAACTGATTGTCTGAATCGGGCATGTGGAATTTTTCATTTCTCAAGCTAAGTAATAGCACGTTCATGCTACTAGGGCAGGAAATCAGGGGATACTAGAATTCTGTTATTCAGCTTGTCATGGAGGTCCACTTGTGTGTTGGTGGTGGTTGTCTTTCTTTTCCTGCTTTCTTTTTCTTTTTTTCTCTTTTGACGGGGCCACCACCCAGCTTCCAAATAAATCACACACAGATCATACAAAGAGACTTATTCTTACTTAAAACATGCCCAGCCTTAGCCTGGCTTGTTTCTAGCCAAGTTTTCTTTCTTTCTTTCTTTCTTTCTTTCTTTCTTTCTTTCTTTCTTTTTTTTTTTTTTTTTTTTTTTTTTTTGGTTTTTTCGAGACAGGGTTTCTCTGTGGCTTTGGAGCCTGTCCTGGAACTAGCTCTGTAGACCAGGCTGGTCTCGAACTCACAGAGATCCGCCTGCCTCTGCCTCCAGAGTGCTGGGATTAAAGGCGTGTGCCACCATCGCCTGGCTGCCAAGTTTTCTTAATTTAAATTATCCCTTTTATCATTTGCCTCTAAGTTTTTACCTTTCTCTATGTCTGTATATCTTTTCTTTCTTCCTTCATTGCTGATTGTGTAGCTGGGTGGTTGGCCCCTTCTTTTCTTGCTCCTTGGTCTCTGTTCCTTCCTTATTTCTCTTTTTCTCCTTCTGTTTATTCTCTCTGCCTGCCAGCCCCTCCCTTCTTTCTCTTGTGTTCCTATTGGCTGTGCAGCTCTTTGTTAAACCGTTGGGCAAAACTATGCAGCTTCACAGAGTTAAGCCAATGCAACCTAAAAGAATGCAACACATCTTTGCATCATTAAAACAAGTATTCCATAGCATAAACCAATGTAACACATCTTAAAATAATATTCCATGACACTTGTGTGTCTGGAATCAACTTGCCCACAAATGGCACTAAAGAGGTTGGGAATAAAGGAATAGAGTCAGGTGTGATGGCACACATCTTTGATCCCAGAACCAGGGCAGAGAGAGGCAGGAAGAACTCTGTGGATTCCAGGCCAACCTAGTCTACAGAGTGAGAAACTGTCTTTAAAAAAAAATGTCTGAGCTGGGCCATGGTGGCTCACGCCTTTAATCCCAGCACTCAAGGAGGCAGAGGCAGGCAGATCTTTGTGAGTTTGAGGCCATCCTGGTTGTTCTACAGAGTGAGTTCCAGGACAGCCAGAGCTACACAGAGAAACTCTATCTCAAAAAAAGCACACACACACACACACACACGTCTGAGTCTGAAAATACAGCTTGGGTTCAGTTCCCAGCACCCACATGGCAGCTCACAACCGTCTGTTACTCAAGCCTCTTCTTGCCTTGGTGGGTACCCACATGCACATGCTGGATACACAAGCATCCATTCAGGTCAAACATCAATACAAATAAATACTTGAAATTCCATAAAAAGAAAGGGAATAGACTAGGGGAACATCCAGGACTACCTTGAGTTAGATTAGCCCAGGGTGACCTGACAAAGTACCACAAACTGGAAAACATAAAAGAAACAAATTGTCTCTCAGTTCTGGAGTCCAGGGGTCAACAAGGCTGGTTACTCCTGTGGCCTTTCCCCCTGGACTGCAGATGGCTGCCTTCTCCCTAAATCTTCCCTGGGCTGCTTCTGCGTGGCTGCATCCCAATAACCTGTTTTTTTCAGGATACTTATTATACTGGATTATGTTCAATAAATATGGTTTTATTTTAATTTGTTTCTTTGAATAGATTATCTCCAATTAATGCCCATTATGAGTTCAAAAGGCCTAAGACTTTAGCATATAGATTTTGAGGGGACACACTTTGGTTCATAAAATGTTATTATGTATTTTATCAAATTTTGGCATCTATTATAATAGTCTTCCTCTATATGTGTGGTTTTTACTTCCTAAAAGTTTAGTTGCTTGAGGTCACTTATGATTTAAAAATATTAAAGAGGAAAATTCTAGAATAAAGCAGTACAGCAGAGCGGTGGTGGTGCACACCTTTAATCCCAGCATTTGGGATGCAGAGGCAGGCGGATCTCTGTGAGTTCAAGGCCAGCCTGGTCTACAAGAGCTAGTTCTAGGACAGGCTCCAAAGCTACAGAGAAACCCTGTCTCGAAAAACATCCATCCATACATCCATACATCCATCCATACATAAATAATCAGTACATAAGCCTTCAATTGCATGGCATTCTGAGCACCTCAGTGATCAAAGTTTGTGGCTGTGAACCATGGCTGTGACCAGAGCGTCCCTGCTGTATGTGTCCCCAGTCACGTTGTAGCTAACTTAGTTATGACCTTACTCTAAGGAGGATAAACACAACGGCATGGGGGCCACCCATACAATTTTTGTTGCCAGCGGTAGCTCTAATTTACCTTTGCCGTAAGTGTGCGCTGGTTACAGGGTCCAGCATGACCTTGGCTTCAGGCATTGGATGGAGTAGCCCGTCCCTGACAGACGGGGGCGCTGTTGCGTCTGTAGGTGAGTGTGTGCATTGGGCTGCAGTGGTCGGTAAGTATATTTTCTAAGCTGATAGAAACAGCATTGAGCTGGAGAAGCACTGCTCTGAAACACCCTCCTCTGCATTCGGCTCTAGCCCGCTGGGAAGGGTGTGAACGGCCTCGGCCTTGGCGAAGGCTGTTTCGACCCTTTTGCTCTCTCCACTTAGGTTTCGTTTGCGCTCCAGGTTGTTGAGGTTGCAGGTCTGAGCTCTCACTTCCTACTGCCCGGCAGACTGGGTTGCTCCCATGCCTTGAGGTACTGGGGAGTTTGGGGTGTGCAGGCTTTCCCTCTCCAAGGCTCAGGATCTCCTCACCTGTTCCACCTTCCCTCCAACTTTCCATTCTGTCAGCAGATGCAGAACAATTATTTTAGCGGTGTTTGAAATCAGATTAAGCCTACCTGAGCTCAAAGTCAACTAACTGAGTCATCTCTATTACTTCAGCAAAACCACATTTGCTGTGTACTTTGGCATGCAGCATTTGCCATTTCCCTGCAATTATACTACACAGTCATGGGCCATACTAGATTATGAGACTCTTCAAGTGACTGGGAACTTGCCCTTGTCAGTGGAGCTGTGAATTTCTGGTATCCAGTAGGGAAATTTCTACCAAAGGTCCAGCATTCCTCTGGTGTACCGTTTTCCCCTTTGCCTCTTAGGGCATTAGCGAGATTGTCTCCACTTAGAAAATGTACTTCAGGGACATGTTTCCTTCTTTCTCTTGGAAGATGCACTGGGCTTGGTTATGTGAACTCTGTGAGTTCGCTATGCCATCCTGCTCGACTCTTTCTGGGGAGTTAAAGCATTCATTCTTTATTCACCTGGGATCCCGGGCTTGCTTTGTGACCAGGGCAATAGGGTTTTCCACATAGCTTGTCCTTGTAGCTTCTGAACTTTTTTTTAGCCCTTCTCTCCAGACTCCTACTGTCCTCTAAGATCACCCATGGCTCTGCTTTGGAACAGGATAGAGCAAAGGCTCGCCTGGTGCATGACCTTCTGTCTCTGTAGGCTTGTGCTCAGTGCTATCTCGAAGAAGACCTTAGTGGCAAACATTTTACCCTGGGTGAATTCTTTTAGAGCAGGGAGTGATTTAAAAATATCCAATAATCCAAAAGAAAACCACATAGCTGTGCTATTTTTCTCACGAAGGTTGGTGGGCAGGAGGGTAGTGGGCTGGATTTGTGTCTCCGTTCAACAACTGTGGAAACATACAACCGCAGGCAACCTGGCAGACGTCATTGTGACCAAGCTTTCCTAGCTCATCTAAAGGACAGCAGATCTGATCTTATCACTGCCTGGTCTGCGCAGGAGTCCAGAACCTTGTGCTCAGTAAGATTTATAAGATCTGCATTTCTTCTGGCATGGCCCTGCAGATCTTGTAGCCAAGTATACCCACTGGATACTTCTTACACAGTTAAGTCTCTGGTTTGGGCTATCAACTAGCTAGGAGCATGCATTCTTACATGGGCTGCCTACCTCCTCCATTGTCCTATCTAGGATATTAATCACGTAGAGTTTTCACTGTGTATAGGCTACTTAGCTATTAGCCCCTCGGTGACTAAATAGATTATTCATTCGATTGGCTATTATCACATTACAGCTCATGATTCTTGTTGTACTTAATACTGTCCTAAACACCAAGAATTGACCCTGCCAGCTCAGATATTGTCATAAGAAATCACAGTGCTTTCCTTGGGTGGCAAGGTGGAAGTTCTCAAAGCAAAACAATTGTATGCTAAAGTTGCTGAATCTGAAGATGAGAAAAAAAAAATCCCGCGTACCTTATGATAAAAACGCCAAAAGCCATTCATGATAGTTTCCCCAGTCATCCCAAACTTCAAAATTATAGTCACAATGTGTGGCAATGCTCTGTCAGGAGGGAAAGGCATTGAATTTGTGTGCAAATGTCTAGGAAAATAGTGGGCATGCCGTTCTAGTTTAACCTCTGAGGCTTTGGGAAAATACTCAGAGCAAAAGCAAATCAGGGGAGGGAAGGTTTAGTTTTTAAAAGTTATTTTAAGTCTGTGAGTGTTTTGCCCCAATGTATGTATCTGTACCATGTGTATGCCGGGAGCGTGCAAGGGCAGAAGAGGAGTCACAGCCCTGGAACTGGTGTTACAGAGAGTTGACAACTGGCATATGGGCTCTGAGAATCGAACCTGAGTCTTCTGAAGAGCAGCCAGGGCTCTTAACCACAGAGGCAACTTTCTAGCACCAGGAATTTTTTTTTTTTTTTTTTTTTTTTTTAGCGGTCTACTCTAGATTCCTATCTATCACTGACTGAAATCAAAGCAGGAACTTGAAGGCAGGGCTGGTTTCACCACCTTTACAACCAGGAGCCAGCGTCCCATCTGAAGAGGTAAATCAGGACCCACGGAGGGAACAGCTGGCAGGCAGTTCATCCTCAGCCAGCACTCAATCCATTTTCAGGAATAGCGCCACCCACAGAGCTGGGCCATCTTACATCAGTGAACTATCCTGGCGCTTCCCCACAAGCCAGTCTGGTCTAGGCTGTTCCTCATCAGAGGTTCTCTTAGATGACTCTGGTGATATCAGGCTGAGAGTTAAAGCTACCGGGACACAGGTGTGCAGTACCGTCTGCAGCTTTTGTCCTCCACGGGGGGTGGGGGGGTTGGGGGGTGTTTGGGATGTATTCATACAGATAAGGAGAAAACACTGCATCTTTTGCATTAATAGAAAGCATCATGGCAATTATTTAATAATTCAGAAAATTGACTTTAAGAATCGACAAACTTGGGTTTTAAATTTTTTTCATTTTATTTTAAGCATATAAGTGTTTTACTTGCATTTACGTAGGTACACAGCATATGTACTTGGTGCCCGAAAAGTCAAGGAGAAAGCATTGAATCCCCTGGAATTTGAGATACAGCTGATTTTGAGCTGCCATGTGGGTGCTGAGAACTGAACCCAGCTCCCCTAAAAGAGAAGTCAGAGATTTTAACTGCCAAACAACTCTCTCTCTACCCTCCGCATTAATTAATTAATCTGTTTATTAATATATAGAATTGTGGCTTCTGTCTGCGAGTTCAGGAATGAGCTGAATTGTATGCCTTGACTTTCTACCCTCTCCTCTCTCTTTCAGTAATCAGAGCAAGTTTTCACCCAATAGACAGCCAGAGCTCCCTTCCTCCTCTCTCTTCCCTCAAGTTCCCATCTCTTTCTTTAATCAAAGTGGAGAGTTTTCAACTAGCTCTTGTGTCTTTCAGTGTCCATTTACCCGGAATAGTAAAAAGTCAGACAGCAGGATGATACCGAAATTGCTTCTATGTTGATTTTTACTTCCTTCTCAGCCAGGGATGCAAATTCTGCAGTTCCCTCACAGATCCACAGCTTCCTGGGAGGATACAATAAGCAGATAGATAACAATGTATCATGAGGTAGAGATGAAAAGAAGCCACAGGCGGCTGAGGCCCTGGGAAGAAAAGG
Source organism: Chionomys nivalis (assembly GCF_950005125.1). Taxonomy (NCBI): domain Eukaryota; kingdom Metazoa; phylum Chordata; class Mammalia; order Rodentia; family Cricetidae; genus Chionomys; species Chionomys nivalis. The sequence continues at coordinate 31,151,909 of NC_080108.1, read as the reverse complement.
ACTAAGCCTGAAGAAAGCCATGCTGAAGGTGGGCAGTTGTTGGGAGGTACTCTTCTAGAGCAGGAAGAGCAGCATGGGTAGAGAGAGACAAGGAGAGCAGAGGCTGGATTGCAGGGTTACCGTGGGAATGGGCAGGTGAAGCCTGAGAGCAAAGGGTTTTGGATAATAAGTTAAGGTGGGCAGATTTGGGACTGTGCTCATCAGAGACTTGCAGATGGTGGCTGAGCAGGGTCATAGAATGGTAAAATGATAAAATGGAACTTTAGATGAAAGACCCCCAGTAGGGACCTTCCCTCAGGTGGAGACCCCCGAACCCAAGAACCAAGCCGAGACCACGGATGCAACTGCAAGAGGTTTATTTTGTTGACACAGGTACCCGTGGGCAGCAAAGTCTTTCGGAGGACTTGCGCGCCGGCAGACTGAGTGAGGGTTCCTTTTATAGCAAAAGCAGGGCACAGAAGCTGATGCTTCTTACAGGGATTCCATTGGTCAGTACAAATAAGGCGAGGGGTTCACCCTGAGCACAAGTTCCTCAGGAACATCAAGATCTGATAATAACTGACTTTGACCTTGACTCTATCTAGGGTGCAGGTGGGTTTCCCCAGAATTTTCCGTTCCCCTCCAGGTCAGATGTCTGACCACAGACATTCTGTTTGGCAACCTCTGTTTGGCAACCTAAGAGCACTGACCTTGCCCTGGACCTATGCTTGTTTGTGTGCAGGCCCTGCAAAATGGCATTACAACGGCTAAGCTGGGTTTAGGCAATATAGCAGGGCTGGGGGTCTTTCATAGAAAGATGGCTATGCCTTTAGAACTCTGGGAAAACAGCACTGCTACCTCAGTAACAATATTTATATCGGCTACCAAGGGCAAGAAAGGGATGGTGTGGAATGATGCTGGAGTTTGCCACTTGCACGTGGAAAAACAATAAGCAGATTGTCACAAGAACATTGAAACTGATAGTATAGATTTGCACACCAGGCAGAAAGACAGCTGCAAGGGCACTGATAAGACCTGATACAAAAAGACATCTGATTCCCAAGACACTTTAAAAGTTTTTGGTCCTGGGATATGTAGGCCTCTTCTTCCTCCACCTCCTCAGCTGCCTCTTCCCTGTGTCTTCCTCCCCTCCTGGACTATCAGCCACATTTATTCCCAGACACTCCTTGGATAGCCGTCTCTCTAGCTCTCTATGACCTGCGACTTTGATTTCTTGCAGGCCTCCTCTGTTGGCTTTCTCTATCTGGGTCGCCATCACTAGTTTCTTATTTTATGGTTTCATTCAAAGACATTTCCCTTGGGAGCTCAAGGCGTGGTCTACAGTGGCAGCCTGTAGAGTGCTGATATCCAGAAAGAAACTTTGATTTTCTATTTGCCTATTATGGTTTGGTGTTGAAGACTGGCCTCAACATAAACACTTCTTACCAGGGTAGGGGCATGAGAAAAGAAAGACAGAAACCACAAGGCAGCATCAGGAGGGAGTTTCAGAGATTATTCACAGTTTTTATATTAAATGTAAACTGGGAAAGAAGATAACATGATAGCAGGAGACTTCCCATCATCAGAGCTTTCTTAACTTCAAAAAGGGGCCAGACAGCCATCTCCTGAGCTAGGTGTGATTAAGCCTTATTATTCCCCAAACTCTCTGATGGTCAGATAAGGTGAGAAATGGGTCTGCTTTTTGGCCCCCACAGTTTGGGTCTTAAATGTCTCCAAACATCTATGCATTTGTCAGGGACAAGCCATGACAAAAATACCTCTTGCCAGGGTAGAGGGGATTTAGAAATATAGTAAAGAATAGGAAGATGCAAAAATAAATAAATAAATAAATGACTGAAAAACCTATACGATAGTATTGGGAGGGAATTCCAGTGAGTACTAAAAATTTGCCTGTGCTTAATTTCCCATTGCTTCAAATACTCCAGACCTCAAAATGTAGGAGTAAGTCAAAATACTGCATTAATATGATACAAGGAAACGAACTTAACCAATTAGAATTCCTTGCTACATTCATAGTTAAGCATTCTGTGGCTAGAACAAAACAAGTCACCAAGTCATGCTCACACCCTAGAACAAAAAAATTCTGTAGGCAAACCACTCCCTAGGTGGAATCCCAAGTAATCTCCATAAAGGGGAACTGGAACTTAGTTGGATCCTTAGACTCTTGTTTGAGGTAGGAACAATCTAATTCTCTCTATTCCTGCAGCACAAAGTCTTGCTATTAGCCACACCTGTTGACAATAACCTTGAGAGAGCAGAACTCTCTGAATCAGCAACTAGGTGGGACCATTGTTTAGAGGTAGAAGCACAATAACCTTGGAGGAACTAGAGGAAAGTTCCAACTAACTCTCTGACCAAGGCTGTGTTGAAAATGCCTAGGAGTCCTCTCTTGTGCCTGGCATAGGAAAGACACTTGACTGATTGTGCTATGCTCAGTAAAAAAATAAAACCTGAGGGTGAATATATTTGTAAGAGGCTGCAAGTTCTGTTTCTTTGTCTTCCTCTGCAGAGTCCCAGAGCTCATTAAAATGCTGAAGATCCAGGGGATCCCTCAGCAAAGAGACTGCTAAGGTATTTACAAAGTAGTTAATTAACATCAGATTCAACAACCCATTTGCTACCTTGTACTCAAAGTCTGACAATTCCTTCTTCTCTCTAGTGATGAGCAAGGGTAAACACCCAGTTTTAGTAGAAAGTTGGTATTGCCCAGTCATCTCTGTGAGACATGTGTAACCGCCCTGCACGTTAGTTATTCTAGGGTTGTAACCCGCCTGGCAGGTCAGTTATTCCAGGGTCCCAAAGAGGCGCTATCTGAAAAGACATGGGCGGGAAAGAGGAAGGAGACTAAGCAGAGTTCTTGTCAAGGTCTCTGTTTATTAGCGTAATGGTTGTGGCTTATATAGCCCCTGGATGAGGAATTCGGGTTGGGATGGGGGGCAGGGGCATGGCAAGGGCAGGAAGGGATCTTGCAGCAATGGTCACGAGTGGACGCTTGGTCACAAGTCGGTCACAAGGTCTTGAGTAGGTCAGGAGTTCTCTATGCAAGGGGAATCGTTCCTTTTCTGATTCCAACCACAAACAGTTCTCTAGATAGTTGGAATGTGGGGCAGGTTCCGCTAACAGATAACTCTCAAGATAGTTGGGTGTGGGGTGGGCTCTGCCAACAAACAGTTCTCAATACAGTTGGGGCGTGGGGCTCTCCGCAAACATCCCCAGGACAATGGTTCCTGCTATAATCTTTGGGAAAATGGCTCCTGACAGACATGCTGGATTTCTTTCTGTGAGTAGGCATGGGTGGGCTCAGGTATTATCTGACGCCTGGTGAATTATAGCACGAATAGCCTATTTTGTGCACAGGAACCAGACTGTAGTGTTGGACAGCTGTGAGCAAACAGGAGCCAACAGTCAGCAAGATTTCTGTGGTGGTTTAGAAGAAAACGGCCCCCAAAGGATGTGGGGCTAATGGGATATGTGGCCTTATTGGAGTAGGTGGAGCCTTGTTGGAGGAAGTATGTCATTGTCTGGGTGGGCTTTGAGGTCTCCTAGGCTCAAGCTATACCCATTGAGTCAGTTCACTTCCTGTTGCCTGTGGGATCAACATATAGCTCCTTCCGCACTCTCAGCAGCTTCTCCAGCACCATGTCTGCCTGCATGCCGCCATGTTCCACCATGATGATAATGGATTACACCTCTGAAACTGTAAGCCACCCAACTAAGTGCTTTCCTTCATGAAAGTTGCCACAGTCATGGTATCTCTTCAAAGCAATAGGAACCCTAAAACATTTCACAATAAGTTTAATTTATTTCTAAATTAGCCTTTTGTTTTGCTGTGTTGATGATCGAACCCAGGACCCCAAACATGCTGAGGAAGAACTCTTTCCTGGAGTTGGAAATTTACTATGTAGATCAGACTGGCTTGCAATTCACATACATCCTCCTGCCTCTGCCTCTAAGTGTTAGAATTAAAGGTGTGTATCAGCACATCTGGCTACAGTAGACATTTTTTTAAAAGGATCTAGTTTCCAGGTTTTCATCGTCATTCAATTTTTCTGTAGTGCACTGCCTTGAACCCCACAGAGCCACAGGCTAATCCTAGTTTCTAATATTTAACAGAGTATCGGGGATATAATTCATTTAAGATGACTCAGAATTTGTCGCTTTGAACTCCTTTACATTTTCTTAAGTAAGAATGACGTGCAGGAATATAGATATGCATCTGTAAACATATGTGTTTATGTATGTGTCTGGGGAGCTGATAGATAGTTGTCTTTTGGAACTAAATTCTGTGTTTTGTATAGTTACTAACTGGTGCTATTACTTGACAATTGTCAACCCCTCAAAAAAAGAAGAAGAATTCGCTCAGAGAAAGTATACTTTGAAGAGGATTCTTTTGCTGATCTGTACCAGCTTTTTTGTGACTTATAGGGTTTGAAAAGCTTTACTTATAGATAGAGTATTTTTGGCCCACAGACTCCAACTAAGTAGGGCTCTTAGGAGCTCACAGAGACTAAAGGGACAATCATGGAGCCTTCATGGATCTGTGTGAGGTCCTCTGTATAAGTGTTATGGTTGTGAGGCTTTGCATTTTTGTGATACTTCTAACAGTGAGAGTAGGGGTGTCTCTGACTCTTGCAGCTGCTCTTGGGAACATTTTCCTCCTACTGGGTCACCTTGATTACTCTTGATATGAGGGTTTGCGTCTAGTCTTATTTTATCTTTTTATGCCGTGTTTGGTGGATATTCCTGGGAGGCCTGATATTTTCTGAGGGGAAACAGAGTAGATCTGGGGGACAGGGGAGGGGCTGAGGAAAAGGAGGGGTGGAGAGAGGGTAAACTGAGGTTAGGATGTATTGAAGACTGCAATAACAACCGCAATAATAAATAAATAATATATAGAATATCTTTTGTGTAAGTGTTTAACATGCATAGCCTATAGCTAGTGCTCAGCTTGAGCATTATGGCATGCGGGTAAAAACATCTAAAAAATTAAATGAAGACAGTGTTGATATTATTGACTTAAACAATAATGTGAAAATTATTCAATATGGATTCTATCTTGTTAATAATGAAACATATTTTATTGAATCAGTATTTTTCTTCAGCAGAGAAGATGATTGAGGTGACCCTAGAAACATGGAGACTGGGATTCTGTCTGCATTTTGTCAGAAACACTGCTGCCCAGGCATTAAATATAGCTCACAAAGAATTATATTTGAGTACCTCAGCAAAGCTTTAAAAATAAGAAATAAAATGCTGAATCTGTAATCTTCATACCATGGACAGTACACAGCCCTTTATGTGGCCTTTCTCCAGGCTTTGTCCAGAGAACAGTCTGCTCCCACCAGCCCTGGAAGAGAATGCAAAACCCAGCAACTTCACTGTTCAACAAAAGTTGAGCATCACCTCATCACTGCTGGCTTTGAAGTTCAGGCCATGTGTTTGACAACACCCATGAGTTTCAAGCTATAAAAACTGAACCAAGAATGACAGTTTTTTGAAGTATTTTCTAAGTCAAAGTTTACCAAGGTAACGGGCACACACCCACCCTGCAGTTGTGTGCGCTTGTAGACCCCAGTGATTCTCAACAGAGCAGAGGGGAAATTCATCAGGTGGGAGGCAATCAAATCCCAGCCTACCTTAGCTTTCCATTGTTCTATGGTCTTTGGGTGGATATCACAGGCACTGTGAAGGAGGCTCATGCTATTTTGTTTCCAGTTCAGACACATCACGCAGTTGTGATTGTCACAGGCCTAGCTACAAGTATTTTTCTGCTATTGGTCCTGTTCTCTGATTGGATAACACAGGACCCACAAATAGGGGTGGGTCTCTTAGTCCACTTAGAGATCTTAAAAGCATTGTATCTATTTATGATGGGATCTCATGTCTTCCCTGTGATTTTGGGTAAGAGCTGTTCCCACACTACACAGTGGAAGAATTTAAGTGAAAAAAAAAAATGAAAAAAAAATTTTTGTCCTGGAGGCTTGCTCTGAGACCTTTTACTAAGAAGTGCAGACAGGGACTGATGGCCGTGATAAAGAACTAAGACCAAAGTGCAAGCTGGGGAGGAAATAAATGATTTTGTTCCCCATCATTATAGTACATCACTGAAGGAAGCCAAGACAGAAATTCAAACAGGGCAGGGACAGGAGCTGATGCAGAGGTCATAGAGGGTTGTTGCTTACTGGATTGCTCATCCTAGCTTGCTCAGTCTGTTTAAGAAAATGCTCTACCGCTGGAGCTTATAGAGGCATTTTTCTCTCCTGCGGTTCTCTCCATTCAGATGGCCCTAGCTCTCGTCAAGTTGACATAAAACTAGACAGGACAGTGACTGAGATCACTGAGGCAGGAGTAGCTCTGTAAAACCAGCTGCCCTGCAGCTCCCTTCTGGGTGACGCTTGGTTGTCGTTTCAGCGACTACCGAGGTAGTCCCAGAGCCAGCCTGCTGAGTACCTGTATCCAACCCACTGGTACGGAAGAAACCCACCTTGTACCCAGCTGACCCGGCTCCTTATTCCCTATAGCCAGTTCAGGTAAAGATTCGGGATGAAGATGTCAAGACTAATACGGATGAATATGGTCTCCTCTTTGGGGTCTTGGGCATATTATCGTTTGCTCTAACCACTGTGTGTCCTCTACTTTATCTGGACCGTGTTTCAATATCAGATACAGCACCCGCTGGCAGCATTCAGGGGGATTTGCCCACCTGTCTACTTTAGTTAAAATATGCCTGAAATATTCTGAGTGGGATTCAATCCTGCATCTTTTAATTAGCTTGTTTGCTTCATGGGTATTTACAGGTCAATACTGGGTATTGTGAGACTTCTGTCACGTTTCCCCTTATTTCTCGAGACAGGGCTTCTCACTGAGTCTGGAGCTCATCAATTTGGCTAGCCTGACTAACCATTGAGACCTTGAGATCCATTTTGTTCCAATCCTCAGTGGGGGAAGGGGGGATTACAGATGTGCGATGCCAAACCCGGAATTTAACCTGAACTTGAGTCTTCATACTTGCATGGCAGGCATTTTACTGCCTGAGCCATCTCCTCAACCTGCTTCAGGGAAATTCTAACAGCTATCCTGAATCTACAGCGGGGCTATGTCAGTCTGTATCTATGTATGGCTGTGGTTATGTGCATTTGTGCACACCAGTGTGGTATTTGATTGTGCCTCTGTATGAAGTGTGCACATACATGAAGGTATGAACACACATATGGATGCATGGGGACAAAGGGAACAAGTTAGGAGAAACATCTGAGTTGCACCCCTTGGTAAAGCAAGGAAGTTTGTGCTCGCAGACCTGGATTTGGGACTAGTGCAGATGTATCTGCTGTCATTTATACTGTAATTGCTGGTGAGTCACCACACCTGGCAGAGCAGAACATTTTGTAACAGTCTTGAGGAATAAAAGATGATCTTAAAAAAGATCTATTTATTCTAAACTATACAGCAAGAGGAGGAGGAGGAAGAAGAAGAATGAGAGGGAGAGGGAGGAGAAGGAGAAGAAGAAGAAGGAGGAGAAGAAGAAGGAGGAGAAAAAGAAGGAGGAGAAGAAAGAAGAAGAAGAAGAAGAAGAAGAAGAAGAAGAAGAAGAAGAAGAAGAGGAAGAGGAAGAGGAAGAGGAAGAGGAAGAGGAAGAGGAAGAGGAAGAAGAAGGAAGAAGAAGAAGAAGAAGAAGAAGAAGAAGAAGAAGAAGAAGAAGAAGAAGAAGAAGAAGAAGAAGAAGAGTAGGTTTGCAAAAAAGTACCATACCCTTAAAGGATTCTCTTCAAGACAGGAAAATTTAATGGGCAGAGCTGTACTTTGAAGCTTTTACGAACTTTTCTGAGATTCACAAAGTCCCAGAAGTCAGACAGGAAGGCAGCCCCTGAACAGCCAGTGCAGGGGTCTGCTCATGAAGAGAAAACCTTCCATGTAAGTGTGATTACTTGCATTCCTGATGGTAGACAGCTTTCCCATGTGCAAAAAAATTTGTACACTTCAGGCTTCAGGAGAACAAAAGGCACTTCGTGGCCTTAGTCTGTTTCACACCAGACGTGAGGAAATCTCACGAGTTTCTGGTGATGCAGCAGGATGGTCTTGTTTTTGTTTAGTTGCTAAGGTAAAACGTAAAGACATCGATGCGGCTGAACAGAATAACACTCTGTGTACCTTCTTTAAATTTTCATACATGTAGAAATTTCTCCAGAGAATGAAAAAGAAAGATCTAAATGACTGGCCTGCTGCCATCTTCCAGCTATTTCTGTATCTTCTGATACGACACTTCCTGGTTAGGCAGGATTTAAAATAAGTGTAGACTTTTCTTTCTTTTCAAAGATTCAGCTTTCCCTTTGAATTCCTGCATAGATAGCTCTTTCGTCTCTCTCCAAAGACTGGCTTCAAAGATCTCTTTCCTTCCCTGGAATTCACAGGGACCTGTAAAGTGCGGTCCCTGCCCCTCTGTAGGTACTATGGGAGCCTGTTTGCAACTACAAAAGGCAACACTCTTGGAGAGGGTGCTTGAGAGCTCTCTGCATGGGTTTTTAATCAATATTTGATAAGCTTTTACTCTGTAATACTCTGTAAATGTTTACTCACAGGTAGTCATTCTGCCGAGTTGTAGGTCTCAATCATAAAAGAGGACCAGTAGAGTCTTGGCGTTGCCATCCTCTCCTTGACAACCATGCTGAAAGTCAGGGCAATCTGACACTCACAGGGACAAGAGGTTTCTCTGCTCCAGGCAGGGGAGGTAAGTGCTGTGAGATCCTTCCCGGGGACAGTCAGGGACAGCTCTCAGGGAAGTGCCCCAGGTGTGAAGAAAGGTGAATGAGCTTGGTCAGGACTTGGAGTGGGAAGCTGGTACAGGAGGCTCATTTTTGGGATCTGGAAACCATGAGGTAGGAGAGAATAATAAGGAGGCTCCATTCAAGGGATTTGAAGGGGTCAACATGGCCAGTCAGACCATGGGACAAAGGCAGAGGGAGCCCTAGGCTGGGTCAGGTCATATCAGCTTCTGGCTCAACTGGGACATTTTATTTAAGGGTGAGGCTTGGGGTTTGTGCGGTCAATTTGAACTTCTTACCGTTTTTTTCTTCTTCTTTGAGTCAGGGTCTTTCTTTGTAGCTGGACTGGCCTTGAACTCATCTTCTGCCTTTGCTGGCTTACAGGTGTGTGTAACCACGGGGAGTTTGCTTTTGAGAAGACCATGTGAGATGCAGAACCAACACTGCTCATCTTTCTCAGTTTCAACATCAGAGCAACGGGTTGGGGTTGACGAGTTCTTTCCACCGCTGGGCTCACCTGTTCTCCACTCAGAAGACAGACAGGGGCCCACATCACCCTTTCCTTTCTCCACAGGTTGAAATCTTTGTGTCTTATTACCTCCCTTCCGTCAAACAGCTTTGTTGCAGTTCTTGAAAGAGAGGCATGCTGGTGACAACATTTCTCTATTCCATTTATTTAAAAATACCTTCTGGGGGTCTGGGACCCCAGCCCGGTACTAAGACTTTGCTTGTGGGTTAATACTCTGGGCTTCATTCTTAACACTTGAGGGAGAAAAGCAGCTTTTTCTTAACTGTTATTGCGTCATTTTGAAAAAAATGTTTTCAGTGAATATTAAATCCCCGAGTTAAAAGCTTTGTCTTTGAATATTTTAAAGGTCTTTCCTTGTCTTTCTGTTCACATGGTTTCTGTTAGGCAGTGAGCATTTAACGTTCATGACTTTTAAGAAACGTGTGTTATTTGCTTAGCTTATAGAGCTCTTGGTTTCCATATGACTTCTTCACACACTTTTTTAAAAAATATTTATTTATTCATTTATTTATTATGTGTACAATGTTCGGTCTGTGTGTATGCCTGCAGGCCAGAAGAGGGCACCAGACCTCATTACAGATGGTTGTGAGCCACCATGTGGTTGCTGGGAATTGAACTCAGGACCTTTGGAAGAACAGGCAATGCTCTTAACCACTGAGCCATCTCTCCAGCCCCCTTTTTTTAAAAAATATTTATTTATTTATTTATTTATTTATTTATTATGTATACAATATTCTGTCTGTGTGTATGCCTGCAGGCCAGAAGAGGGCACCAGATCTCATTACAGATGATTGTGAGCCACCATGTGGTTGCTGGGAATTGAACTCAGGACCTTTGGAAGAGCAGGCAATACTCTTAACCTCTGAGCCATCTCTCCAGCCCTTCACACCCTTTTTCAGTTGTGATTACTTCTGCCCTTTCCTCCTCCCTGCTCCTCCCCTATCCTCCTCCCTTGTACTCCTCCCTGCTCCTCCCTTGTCCTCCTCCCTTGTACTCCTCCCTGCTCCTCCTTTGTACTCCTCCTCCCTGCTCCTCCTCTGTACTCCTCCTTCCTGCTCCTTCCCTGTACTCCTTCCTGCCCTCCCCTGTCCTCCTCCCTGCTCCTCCTCTGTACTCCTCCTTCCTGCTCCTTCCCTGTACTCCTTCCTGCCCTCCCCTGTCCTCCTCCCTGCTCCTCCTCTGTACTCCTCCTCCCTGCTCCTCTTCTGTACTCCTCCTCCCTGCTTCTTCCTTGTCCTCCTCTCTGCTCCTCCCCTGTCCTCTTCCCTGCTCCTCCTATGTACTCCTCCTCCCTGCTCCTCCCCTCTCCCCTCCTGTCCTCTTCCCTATTCCTCCCCATTTCTATCCTTCCATCCCCTTTCCTATTTAAGTCCTCATGAATTTTAGGGTTTGATTATTAAGTGGTTTTGATATATTTTGGTTGGAAGTTTTCAGGATATTTTGGGGTCTGATATTAGAAATATTCATCAAATTTGTAAGAAACTAAAGGGACCATTAATTCTTTGAATATCTCTCATGCCACACAACATTTCTGGGACTCTGCACATCACACTGAGCCATTCTACACTGGCTAACACGTTAGTGGGGTTTTGCTTATTTACCCTAAACTGTGCTTCGTGTTTTAGCGGGGATAATTTATACTGAATTGTCATGTCTCGGTATGCTTGGCCTGTGGGCAAGTCTCTAGGGCCTTTTCTTGATTAATCATTGATGTGGGAGTACCCAGCTCACTGTGGGCACTGTCAGTCCTGGGCAAAAGGTCCTAGGGTATGTAAGAAGAGAGGCTGAGTAAGCTATGGAGGGCAAGACAGTAAGCAGTGTTTGTCCACGGCTTCTGCTTCATTTTCTGTCTGAAGGTACCTTCCTTGGCTTCCTTCAATGATGAACTGTGACCCGAGGGTGTAAGATGAAATAAACGTTTTTGTCTCTGAGCTGCTTTTGATCACGGTGTTTAACCCATCATTAGAAGTACTAATTAAGACAATTGTTATCTCTGGGCCTGGTTATACTGGCTACTGTACCTCCTCAGTTTTTCCCGTTTTCTATTAAACCTTCGTCATTGTTGGACACTGTGCACATTCTGTTGCTATATTGGAATTATACTGACTGTTTCTAAAAGGCTTGAGTGCTTTTAAAGAATATTTTATTTATTATTATTTGTGCATATGTTCATTTGCTTGGTTGGTTGGCTGATTTCTTTCTCTTCGCGCCCCGCCTCTGTGTGTGTGTGTGTGTGTGTGTGTGTGTGTGTTAGTGCCCAGCACCATGGTGTGCCTGTGGAGGTGAGAGAGCAATTTCTGGAGCCACTTTTCTCCTTGCACCTGTAAGTGGGTTCTCAGTTCGAACTGAGGTTGCCAGGGTTGCACAGCAAGCAACTTTACCTGAGGCCTCGTCTCTCTGGTCCCAATGCTATTTTGAATGACAGCTTAGTAGCAGCTACGTCTGACAAACTGGATTCTTTTTTTAAAGCTTTGTTACGGTAGGGTCTACAGTGTCACTAGCCGATGTAGAGTACAGGAGCAGAGGAAGACCCCACTGTTGTGGGCTTATTGATATCTAATGATTGTCTTATTGTTATGGTTAGACAGGACCTCATTGTGTTCCGCGGGTCTTCTTGCCTTTGTCTCCTAGTACTAGATTTGAGGCCGAGCAATGCTGCAGCAAGCTGGCGTTTGTGAATTTCAGAGCTAAGGGAGTGCTATATTGCTTAGCAGCACCCATAACCTCTCCTTACTAAGTAAGAGCAGCTGCCTCAAGGTTGAGCCAACCTCAGGTAAGGGTGAATATTGCTCATGCCCCCTAGGGGATGAATCTGCCCACATCTAGGCACCACTGAGACAGAAGTGCCCTGAATTAGTTACTGTAATATAGCAACCTGTGCCGGGGCCGAAGGCTATCAGCTCTGTGAACACTGAGGCCTAACTACTGACTGTTTAGAACTTGAAAACTTCCACACAGCTTACAACTTTCTCATCTTCTATTCTCATAGGCCTTGTGCAGCCTCAAGCTGTACACAGGATTAAGGCAGATCTCCAAGCAGATTCTCGGAACTGTCTCTGCCGGCCTCTGTCTTCCTCTGTTATCCTGCCGTGGAAATCCTGTTCTTCATTTTCTTCCCAGACTCAACTCCTCTGTGGAGTTTTATCAAATGCCCCAGACGGGAACCTTGGGTGAATGGAGAGTTCTTCCTCCGTGCTCCTCTTCTCTTGAGGACTGCCGTGCTGTTTGCTTTCGTGTTTTCTCTGTTTTCAAGTGACATCTATTTGCTTTGGCATGTTCGTGCACGTGTGTGTGTGTGTGTGTGTGTGCACGCACATCACACTTCACAGGTGGAGGTGTGGAGGTCAGTGGTAGAGGAGTCAGAACAACTTGCTGTTCCCTCCTCCCACTGTGTGGGGCCTGCCTATCAAACCCAGGCTGTCAAGCTTCGTGGCAAGTGCCTTTCACGCCTGAGCCATATTACAGCCCGTTAGTCATTCACAGAATTGTTTGCTGTGGGAGGCAAGTCTAATTACCGCTGCCTTGTCAAGGGATTATGACAAATGGCTGTCTCTTCACTCTCCGGGCGTATTGTTCCACCGATCATTAGCTTTCAGAGGCCACGCTTACTGTCAGTCACGAGAAGGAGGGAATGCCTAACATTATGAACGTAAAGCTGCTCTTTGATGGCCATGGCATCTGAATGTGACTTAATTGTTGCCAAATGGTGATCACTGCCGGATATAACAGATCACCCGGTGATCTGGACCCTTTCTGTTACTTCGGTCTGAAATGCTTCTCATTGGCTCGTATTTTGAATGCTTATTCCCCCGGCTGTTGGTGGTTTTTTATCTTCACCGTGAGTTTGACTGTATTTAGAGTCATCATAGGAACACACCTCCCAATGGGCCTATGAAGAGACTTCCAGAGAAGTTTAAGCGAAGAAGGAAGACCACCTAGAATGTGGATAATACTATCCTATGTGGTGTGTTCTTGGCTTGGCTGGAAAGAAGAAAATGAACTGAGCACCCCTCTCAGTTTCCTGAGGCAATGTGAGTGGCTGCTCTGGCTTCTGATACCACCCCGTCTCTCCTATGGTGGTCTGCATCCTCTCACACTGAGTGCAGAGCAATGTGGCTGGCTGCTCCTGCTTCTGCTGCCTCCCTGTCTCTGCTACGGTGCTCTGCATCCTCTCACACTGACTCAAAACTGATCCTTTTGTTCTTAAGTTGCTTTTGCCAGGCATTTTTCCACAGAGAAGAGAATGTACCCAGTGCTGTGATGGTGTTGTCTGGGGAGGCTGTGGAAGCTGTAGGAGATAGGACTCACAGGCAGAAGCGGGACACTAGGGCTAGGTCTTTGAAAGTGGTTGCCTGGCCCCTGGTTCGCACAGTGGTCTCTTCTCCTCCTCCTCCTTCTTCTCCTCCTCCTCCTCCTCCTCTTCTCCTCCTTTTCTTCCTCCTCTGTGATGTGAGAAGCCTCCAACACCTGGTCCTGCATCCATAAACCACTCTGCCATGCCTTCTCTGCCGTGATGCCGTGATTGGCTAAAACTCTGTGAGACTGTGTCCCAAAATAACAGTCTGCTTTTCCCTTCAGTTGTTCTTGGGGGCACTGTTGTCGCTAACAGGTTTTCCTCAGGTGACAAAACCCTAATCTCTTTTTCTCTTTTTCCCCCTTCAGGTAGCTCCCCAGGCCTAACCCTGGTTGTCACAATGCTCCATTCCCTAGACACAAATGTGCTCTGCATTTAAGAAGTCAAAGAGATGCCTGGTGCCCCCTGCCAGTCATTTGTTTTTTTTTTGACTGGTTAAATTAATTTCTTGGAGAGAGAGGCAAAAAAAGGATATTCTAGAAAGATGAGTGATGTGAGTTCTGTTTTTAAACTGACTAATGTCTTCTCTGAACCTTCGGGACAGCTCTCCTAATGCTGCTACCAGCTCTAATGTCTAGGAGAATATCAGAACACCGCATGTGCTTGCCTTTCTAAAGAGGTTGATCCAAATTTAAGGGAATGCATGCTGTGTTCCATTCCGGGGATTGAGTGTGTAAGCATATATAATTGTGTGTGCATGGATGTGTGTCTATGTGTGTATATGTAATGTGTTTCATCCCCATGAATGAACACGTAAGGAGATATTGTGATTATGCGTGATGAATGTGTGTGAGTGTGTGTGTGTGTGTGTGTGTGTGTGTGTATGTACATTTCCTCGAGATCATAAGAAATGTGTGGGGCAAGCAAGTTGGCTCAGTGAGAAACGGCACTTGCTACCAAGCTTGACGATCTGAATTTGATTCCTGGGACCCATGGGCTATAGATAGCACACGTGTACCTGACCACACACCATAAATAATAAATAAATACGATAAAAATATTTTTTAAAAAGAACTGTGTGTAGATAACATCGTGGAATCTTTACAGGGAGTCTGCAATGGGCAAACATGTGAACGACATGTAACCTGGAGTAAAACTGTTGTACCAGGACCACAAAAGTCTGCGTGCCTAGTCTCTCACTCAGACCGTATCCAATTTGTTAACATGTTCATCTATTAAAACCACGTCTCATTGTATTTTCCTTCCCTATTTTTAGGGAAGAAATGTATTAGCCAAACTTCAAATATTACAGAAACGGGGAGATCGTGACCCACCCGTTTAAAGACACTCACAACTTCTTAAGTTATCAAGCCCCCCACCCCTTGTGCTTTGTTACATTGGCCGTATAAACATCTGCTCACTTTTATAATAACGCTGGTAAGTGGGGGAGAGGTAGCAATCAAGTCAGAGCGAGAAGCAGACGCGCAGACACGCTGCGGTTGGAGTTGAGTCCTTCAGAAGGAAGCTCAGGTCGAGCATTTCCTGTGCCTCCTGGAGTTTCACGCTTGCATATTTTCCCCCAGGTGCTTCCTGGAGGTCTCCCATGCTGCTATCAGCTACTATAAACCAGTCTTCAGCGCACAAGGATACATTTATCGAGCTGATAATGCTTACTCACTCTCCTTTATGATTTATTGAACTCTTCTAACTAATTTAAATTTAATAAGAAAAGAACTTTGCACATTGTTTTACCGAAGCAAGATTCATCATCTATGGAAAAAAAAAACCCACTGCGGTACTCAAGATTAGCGCAAAATTGGCGGTAACTGTCGCTGGATTTAATTAAAAACAACAGATCATTTGGTCAGTGGTGATGGATGCTCCCCACACGGCCCATTGGCTACGTGGTGAAATAAGATGCCAGCGCTTTAATCTTCAGACATTCCACTAGACAAGATCATGGGGTGGATGGCTCAGCTCTCTCTTTCTCCAACATAATGTCACTTGATAAAATGATGTCTCTTCTCCAACACTGGAGCGAGAGAGCCTACTAGTCAAAGAACCTTTGCACATTGTTTTACTGAAGCAAGATTCATCATCTAGGAAAGAAAAACCACTGTAGTACTCGAGATTAAGTGCAGAGTTAGGAAGAAGAGGAAGGGGGCGAAGTAAAACAGAGTAAAACGGCGCGTTTTACAGAGGAAGGTCAGTTCCGTACCGGGCTTCGTTTCCTGTGATGTGGCAAGGCTTCAGCCCCACTGCGGTCACAGAAGGAGAAAAAGTGGGCTAGAATCAGGTGAGATTTGTGTGTTCACGGTGAAACATCATTCATAATTTGTAGTTTCCATAAGACATTGCTCCCTCCCCCCCCCCCACCGCCCCATTTTTTCCCCTTTAGCTGGCTCAGGGGCAGTTGACAACCTGATTATCTTCAGAACTGGAGAGTGAGGACAGCTCACGATGAAGGGGGGTGTGTGTTCATCCACATAAAATGTCCACGAAGCGGATGTTTTCTTTCGAAATATGCAAGGTTTTTAGGTTGTTTCTTTTTTCTTTTCTTTTCTTTCCCTTCCCTTCCTTCCTTCCTTCCTTCCTTCCTTCCTTCCTTCCTTCCTTCCTTCCTTTCTTTCTTCTGTCTCTCTTTCTTTCTCTTTTTTTTTCTAAGACAGAGTCTCATGTAGTTCTGTCTGTCTGGAAACTCACTATGTAGACTAAGCTGGCCTTGAACTTACAGAGATCTGCCTCCCTCAGCTTCCTGAGAGCTGGGATTAAAAGTGTGATCCATTATAGCCATCTTAAACTATTTCAATAAGTAGAAGCTGCTCTTTTTTACTAATCTGCAGGAAACACCTGGCGATGTCCTGGAAACCATGGGACATACACGTGTCTAACCCATTTTTCAAATACAAATGAGTTTTTAGACTATCAATATTTGCTTTAGTTTTATCAATTTATTTATTTAAAATTTATTTACTTATTTATTCGTTTTACATTCCAGCCATGGTTTCCTCTCCCTCCTCTCCTTCCAGTTCTCCCACCCCAGCTCCCACCCCCTAATCCCCTCCTCCTCCTCCTTTACTGGTTAGGAAAGGGCCGGTCTCCAAGAAGAACCAACAAAATATCAGGTAGCACCTCCCCATATGTTAAGGCTGGGAAAGGCAACCCAGTATGAGCAATAGGGTCCCAAAAGCCTGTAAAGGAGTCAGAGACAGCCCCTGTTCCCACTGTTAAGAATCTCACGAGAGGACCAAGCTATAGAACTGTCACATATATACAGAGTGCCTAGGTCAGTCCCATACAGGCTCCCTGGTTGTCGGTTCAGTCTCTGTGAGCCCCTGTGAGCCCAGGTTAGTTGGTTCTGTGAGGTTTCTTGTGGTGTCCTTGCCCCTCTGGCTCCTACAATCCTTCCTCCCCCATCTTCTGCAGGATTCGATGAATTCTGCCTAACGTTGGTTGTGGGTCTGCATCTGTCTGGCAGTGGCTGGGTGAAGCCACTGATGAAAGGTGAGCTTGGCTCCGGTCTGGTCACACACAGCAGGCCAGCCAGTTCAGGCTATGTTGTCATTACTGAGAGCAGTCTTAGCTAGAGTCAGATTCCTGTAGATTCCTGGGAGATTCTCTTGTGCCAGGTGTTTACCTGATCCAGAAATGCCCTGGCTCCCGTAGTCTCTTTCAGTATTCTCCCTCTCTGCCCTCCCTCCCCACAATCTGATTGTTCAAGTTCCCACTGCCACCCGCCCTCTGTTCACTCATGAATGTATTTCCCCTTCCCAGAGAGATACGGGTGTCCCCACAAGAACCCTCCTTGTTACCTAGTCTCTCTGGATCTGTGGAGTGTAGCATGGTTATCCTTTATTTTGAAGCCAATATCCACTTAGGAGTGAGTACATACCCTGTCTGTTTTTCTCGGGCTGGGTTTCGTCACTCAGGATTTTTTTTTTCTAGATTTATCTGTTTGCCTTCAAATTTCCTAGTGTCCTTGTTTTTATTTTTTGGGTGTTCACTTGGAAGCCAAAGATAAATGTCAGATGCTTTCCTCCTCTGATCAATCTGATTCACCACTGTGCCTACTCATTGTGTGGGAGCTGAGAATTGAACTCTTGCACAGTAAGACTTTCCGGTATTTTTGTTGATCCTCTTTTTTTGTCTCTCTGTCTCTCCGTGTGTCTCTCTCCTCTGTCTCTCTGTCTCTCTCTCCCAGACAGGATTTCCTTACGTATCAAAGGCTGGTTTCTAGCTTACCTTCCTCCTATCTTAGCCTTCTCAGTGCAAATTACAGCTGTGCAGAACCGCCCCTGTCCTGAAGCGTGTACATGTGTCAGCACCGTATGCTTTTCACAGAGAAGTTACCAGACGATGCGTGCACGCAATCACTTCTCGCGACAACTACTGGCTCAGTGGGTGCCGGCTACGGGTTTTCTGACTGGAGGCTCCAGCAGAGCTGGGTTCTCAGTGCGCATCTCTCACATCCCAGACGTGCTGTTCTGCAGCTCCTCTTTCGCTTTACCTGGCTTTCTTCCTATGGCCTTGGAACTTCAGCTTGGCCCACTTTTGCTTCTTTATGACGACAGATTAATTCTAAATGCTTTATTTCCAGTTGATGTCTAACTCTCTTTAGGTTATTGGATTCCAGATGAATATATAGTAATAGAATCAGGGATTCGACATCTTTCGAGACTCCTATACGTGGAGCTAAGGAGTGGGGAGAGAAGAACCACAGTCATGGGGCTCACCTGTGATCCCATACTCAGAAGGCAGAGCAGGAGGATCCTGTGTTCAAGGTCATCCCAGTCAACAGTGTGAGACCTACTATAAAAAATAAGAAGAAGCAAACTGTGGTAGGAGTAATAACAAGACAGAGACAGATACAGAAGATCAGAGAAGCAGAACAGTAAGCCACTAGAGAGACCGTTACCTCTACCAATGCTCAGACCACAGCGGCAATCCTCAGACTGCCTGGACTGCACTGTGTCTCCACCAAACCTCAGACTCCACACTCCAGTGAGTCCCTGTATCTTCCCCTTTATGTTCCTCTCTCTGCCCAGCCATATTGTTCCTGTCTCCACCTCCCTAGCACTGGGACTAAAGGTGTGAGCCACCACCACCTGGATCTGTTTCTGGGTCAATCTTGTGTAGCCCAGGGTAACCCTGAACTCAAAGAGATCCCTCTACCTCTGTCTTCTGAATCCCAGGATTAAAGGTGTGTGCCACCACTCCCTGGCCTCAAGTAGCTTATCTTTACACTCTGAAATTCAGGTAAGCTTTATTTATTAAAATATAATAAAATATCACCACATCAAGCCAGCAAGTCAGCCTGCTTTCAAAACAAACACACTTGTTTTTGTGAAGTCAGATTGTGATCCAAGATCAGAAGCCCTTTCCAAAGATGGAAACTGAGTCAATTTTTAAAAATCCCTTTTCTTTGTTTTCTACAAAGATATATATATATATATATATATATATATATATATATATATGCATACACACACATACACTCACACAAAACTAAGATGAGGAAATGAGAATTTTGCCAGCCCAATCACTGACTCTGTGAAGGTGGAATTTTCCCGTGAGGAAGTGTCAGTTTGAACCTGAGTGGGAACAGGAAACCTGTGTAGGAGTTAAGTGTTTATCCAGAAGCACAGTCCCTATTTTGTCCAATCTGTAATTTAGGTTGTGAACTAACATGGGTTTCTTGAGCAGAACTGAGATTTACAGTGTGGATTTTGGTGGGTAATATTTCAGATTCATGGCTCCGAGTGTGTCCACCACAGCCACACCTGATATTTCTGGCATAGGGATGTGGTTTATCCCTCATAGCTCATAACCTTCCATTCTGTTATAGCTACTACTGAATGCAGTATTCAAGACAGTGGAACATGCTGCATAGTGGCTCACAGCCAGCGAAGAAGAAACACCGGCACAGATGGATCTCAGCCGGCTCGAACTGTGCAGAGAAAGGGCCTTTACTGGAAAGTAGAAACGGGCTTCAGGTAGATAGGACCTTTTTCTAATCAAATTTTGTGGAGATAATTGGAGTTGACATACAATTGTAAGAAACAACATTAGGGATACATGAAGGATTCCTTACCTGCTTGGTTTCCCCCAGTGCTTCTTTGAAAGTCATATTGAGAGAACAGTTGTGGCAACCAGAACATTGATTTTGGTACAACTTAGTGTTCTAATTATGTGCATGTGTGTGCACACACATGTGGGTGTGTCTGCATGCGTGTGTGCAATGCATGTGTGTGCCTGCATGTGCGTGTGCATGCACATGTGTGCACGCGTGTGTGTGCATGCACATGTGTGTGCGTGTGTGTGTGTGCATGTGTGTGTGTGCATATGTGTTGGTGTGTAGAGCTCTCATTTCATGTATAGGTAGGTCAGTACTTGATGCTTTGTTCTAGGACATGAAAAGCAAACATCTGTTGAGCCAAACATTGAAGGACTCTGCATGAGAGGGCAGAGAGGTTCCTGTGGCTTTGGAGAACTAGGTGAGGGGGGGGGATGAACTTTGAGTTGAGGAGACTGCTTTTACAGAGGGGGCTGTTCAGGCTCTGAGTTTCCAAGGCTTTAGCACCCATGGAATGGGCTCTGCTTGTATGCATAAAGGCTGGGATTCTTCCTCCTTCCGATTTATGTCTTGCGATGTTGGGGACTAAACACAGGCACTTGCTGTCTTCCAGGGCTC
Organism: Chionomys nivalis; assembly: GCF_950005125.1. Taxonomy (NCBI): domain Eukaryota; kingdom Metazoa; phylum Chordata; class Mammalia; order Rodentia; family Cricetidae; genus Chionomys; species Chionomys nivalis. The sequence continues at coordinate 31,131,636 of NC_080108.1, read as the reverse complement.
TACTGCTGAGCTGCATCCACAGACCAAAGCTGAGGTTTCTCTCACTGGGTTATCCTACAAACTTTTCTGCTTTTTCCTATTCTTCAACACAGGGAGAAGGATAGAACCACCTCAACATGTGGGAGACAGACTCAGCTGTGGGATGGGCAGCTTCCATCCATCCTCCCCTGACTACTGCAGTGTGAGTGTATAAAAACATTCCATGGAGATGGAAGATGCTCACAGTTCAGTGGAAGATTAAAAGGACCAACTTCACACAGTGCATACATCCTCTGGACAGAGCACACTGCTCCTAGCCTTGAGTTCGGCCTCACCAGGCTCAGAGCTGGAAATTCCGTTCTCTAGACCCTCGCTCAGTTTGGTCCTCTCACAGAGCATTTAATTGAACCTCTGTTGCAGAAAAGTTCCTTTTGTTTGACTAAGCCAAAAGTTTTCAAAAAGGGTCCTCCGAGTAGAACCTAAGGTATCTGCAGCTCAGTCTGCGGTTTGGAAAAGTCTACCATGTCAGAGTAGCATGCGGATATAAAAACATTAAAAGAATAGAAAACATTCTCACTGCACTGCGGGTCAACTTTGTGTCAACCTGAGTGGGTCATAAAGCCGTCAGAACACACTGCCTCTGGGGATGTCGTCAGGTGTTTCCAGGTGAAGCTAAGGTTAGAACTGGTGGACTCAGTAGCATACCCATCTTCAGTGTGAGGGGACACGATCCAGTCTGCAGAGAATGAAGTGGAGGGGGGCAACACTGAGTTTTACTTACCTTGTTGCGTATGCCGGGGTCACTCTTCTGCTCCTTAGTGGGAGTTACAGCATTAACTACTCCAGTTCTCAGGCTCTTAAACCCTGGATTATACAACCCAGTATTCCTGCATGTTTAGTTTGAAGGTGGCAGATTATGAGGCTGTTTATTAGTTTATCTATCTATCTATCTATCTATCTATCTATCTATCTATCTATCTATCTCAGCAATGAATATATATATCAGAAATGTATATCTATCAATCATATCTATCTATCTATCTATCATCAATGTATATCTATCATCTATCTCTCTCATCTCTATCTCTGTCTATGATATATCTATCTACTGTCTATCTATCTATCTCTCATATCTACCTATTTTTTTTTTTTTTGGTTTTTCGAGACAGGGTTTCTCTGTGGTTTTGGAGCCTGTCCTGGAACTAGCTCTTGTAGACCAGGCTGGTCTCAAACTCACAGAGATCCGCCTGCCTCTGCCTCCCAAGTGCTGGGATTAAAGGCATGCGCCACCACCGCCCGGCTCATATCTACCTATCTATCTCTCATCTATCTACATCAGCAATGTATATCTATCTATCATATCTATATACATCAGCAATGTATATCTATCTATATCAGCCATGTATATTTATCTATCATATCTATCATCTATCTATCTCACATTTATCTATCTGTCTGTCTATCTATCTATCATCTATCTATTGTCAATGTATATCTATCATTAATCTCTCTCATCTCTATCTCTATGTACCATCTGTCTGTCTATCTGTCTATCTATCTATCTATCCATCCATCTATCATCTATCTGTCTATTTATCATTCCGTCTTTTGTGAATGAAGGTTCTTAGAAAGAAGTTGTACTTTCAGATCGAGAAACATTCTCAAGACCGATGAATTGATTAGAACTTCAATGATTATGAAGAGCTAGGAATATTCCAGGTACATAGTCAAATTAAAATTTACCTCGGGGTAAGGGCCCTCCCTGAGGAAAAGGAAGGCGGCATGACATAATTGGTATTTGAGTGCATCTATGTGACTCTGTCAGGACCCTGTAAAACTGACTGCCCGGTCAGAATGTACATTGTGGTATAAGGGAAACAACAAGGCTTAAATGTACACGGGAACTAACAAAGGGTATATAAGGACGTGTTCCTTATATGTGTACTCGGAGCTCAGCCTTTGCGCATGATTTTGTTGACCGATGCTGATACAAGCAAAGCTTCCCCTTTGACAGGAGGCTTCGGCACCCATCTCTCTCTGCAACAATCTCTTTACCTCTCTTGGCTTTTCTTCTGGGATTTGGAGACAATGGTTCCTCTCCATTGTTGATGGGATGGGAGCCACGGGATGATGGGAGAGGTGACCTCACTATCCTTCCGTTTGTACTGGGACAAGGATTCCGAGAGCACAAAGGACCCAGTGAGGCTCAGTCACCAGCCTAGGGACTGATTCCCATCAGACTGGCAAGAAACCAGGATCATTTCGGCATGTCTGTCCCTAAGTGGCAGGAGAGCCTGACTAGCCTGAGTAGTCTCAGGAGACAGAATGCAACTCCAGAGCATGAAGTGGCAGGTGGGAGGCTCTGAGTGGGAGTCAAAGGGACAATAGGAGAGGTCAGTCTCAACTATAGGTTGAGATGACTGTGCAATCCCAGTGCATTGCCCATGGCAGTCCTTGTATGACTTCCGGTGGTCCTGGGAATGGTCCTAATGCTGGAGTTTGTATAGTCCCACCAGTGCCAATAGGTACCCGAAATCTCCCTCAGGGAGCATGGCCAGTGATAAACAAAGCAATTGCTTACCCCTTCTTTCCTGCTGTGTGTGACTGTCATCTTTTAGATGGACAGAATGGGTGTCAAACAAAGTACACCCCCCTTAAAACATATGATAAAATTTTCAAAAAGACATATTCTTAGTTTTAAGTCGACTCCTAGCAACCCTGATCATCCTGCGAAATATATTGGCCTTCATTGGAAGTGGGATAGCCCTCTGAAGGGTCACCAGATGAAGAACTAGTTAGCAGATTGTTTAGAATTGTCATGGGGTGGGGTCTATGATACCCTGACCAATTCTCCTATACAGACTGCAGGCAAAACATAGTCTTTTTTTTTTCCACCTTAGCTGGAAGCCTCTCTGGAATGGAACTATAAAATCTTGATGGCCCAGATACAGACTCCTTCAAAATGCTGGCCAGAACCAAGAAGGCACTTTTGCCTGAGGAACGGGAGGACTCTCTCCCACCTTATGTCTCACTGTCTCCTCCACTGCCTCCTGCACTTCCACAGCCCCCACAACTGAAGCATCCACCAAAGAACATCTACACCCCCTAAAGCCACCCATCCTGTGAAGTCATCTGAGTCACCCTTGACTGGAGCCAATCCGAGCTTCCAGTCTAACCCTGTACACTCTAGCCAGGAAACAACAAGAGGACTTTGTTGGCAACTCCTCCTCCCCACAGATATCAAGATGCTTTACAAATGTAAGCGAGGGAAGCTTGTGGAGGAGCACCTACGGTAATCAAGATGGCTGCTGTCCTGGCAGTTTTATGTCAACGTGACCGAAGCTAGAGTCATCTGGAAGGAGGGAACTTCAATTGAGAACATGGCCATGAGCTGTAGGGCATTTTCTCAATGACCAATGGCAGGGAGGGCCCAGCCTATTAGAGTAGGTGCTATCCCAGGGTTGGTGGTCTTAGGTTCTATAAGAAAGCAGGCTGAGCAAGCCATGATGAGCAAGCCAGTAAGTAGCTTCCCTTCATAGCCTCTGAATCAGTTCCTGACTCCGGGTTCCTGCCCTCTGTGAGGTCCTGTTCTGGTTTCTGGTTTAGTGGGAGTGTAAGCCAATAAACCCTTTCTTCCCCAATTTGCTTTTGGTTATGGAGTTTCACCACAGCAATAGTAACTCCAGCTAGGACAGCTGTGCCCAAGGGAACAATACTTCTTCACATGTAAGGTTTTTCTCCGCCCCCCCCCCCCCCCTTGAACTGGAAAAACTGTAGTGTTTCAATACTGAGAAACATCAGGCTGCGACTCCTTTAACAACGTCCATCATTCAGAGCTACAAGTCCATGTGGACTGAGTAGCACAAGGTTTTCCTGACTCTGTTTCATAGTGAAGAATGCTGCAGACTTCCATAGACCAGACTGTCTTGAGATGATCATAGGGACACTTCCCAGAAGGAACAGTAAATTCGGAGTCTTCAGCCCAGCATCAGTTATTTCCCCAGGGAACACCACCACTGGGACCCTAATGATGGCTGAGGACTTCAGATGCTCAAGTGTTACCAAGAGGCCTTTTTAAAGGGGCTGAGAGCACGAGCAGATCCTGAGAGGCACTCTCGGGACCTGAGAAGAGCCAGATCCCGAGAGGCTAAGTGAAGCATTCTATTTTTGTGCCCTCTGTCAACCCAGAAACAGCAAACGGGTTGCTGGAATCATTGTTGCTCAGGCCCTGGGAGACATCTAATACAAACCCCAGAAGCTATAGGGCTTCTCTGGCCCGGGTGGCAGCCAACTATTAGAGGCTACAATAGAGTTTCTCATCAATTGAGATGAAAAGGCCCAAGAAGAAGCAGACTGAGAAATGAAAAGGAAGGTAGATATGCTTAGTATTATCCCAGTGGGAGGATCAGGACACTCCAAGAAAGGCCTTTAGGCCAGGATGAACACTGGAAAATGAGCTGCTGAGGACTGTTCTGTCTGGAGATGAGAGCAGGGCAGAGCCAGTGAGCCTTTGCCTCCAAGGACACCAGCAGAACAAATGCACTGAGCAGTCAGAGAATTACCACACTGTTCTCATTCTTAGTGCTAGCACAGAATTCCTGGATGGAGATGGAGCGGCTAGCTGGTTAGAGTGCAGCACCAACCAACGAGCAGCTGCCTGAGGCCTGTCTCGCTTTCCTTCACATTGCTGTGATAAAATACAATGGCCAAGGAGACTTCCAAAAACAAGTGCTTAACTTGACTTATGCTTCAGAGGACTAGAGATCATGATGGCAAGGGGAAGGCACGGCTGAGAGCCCACACCTTGATACACAACTATGCAGAGGAGAGAGAGGAGGGACTGCTGAGCCATTTGAAACCTCCAAGCCTGCTCACAGCGATGCACCTCCTCCAACAAGGCCACACCTCTTCCATCTTTCTAATCGGCTTCATGACTAAGGACCAAGTACCCAAACATCTTATCTCATGAGGTGTAGTAGGGGCCGCTTGTTTGTTCCCAGCTGCTCAGCCCTGAAATAATCACACAGAAACCATATTATTTGCAATACTGTTTGACCAATAGCTTAAGCGTATTTCCGGCTAACTCATATCTTAAATTAACCCATCTCCATTAATCTGTGTATCGCCACAAGGCTGTGGTTTACTGGGTAAAGTTTGGGTGTCTGTCTCTGGTGGGGCTACATGGCTTCTCCTGACTCTGCATTTGTTCTCCCAGCATTCAGTTTAGTTTTCCCACCTAGCTCTAATCTGCTAAACCACTGACTGAAACAGTTTCTTTATTCATTAACCAATAAAAGCAACACATATACAGAAGGACTTCCTACATCAATGGGGGGCCTTTTCATTCAAATCATCATATTCCATTTTCTGGCCCCCATGGGTTTATGGACATATCATCATGCAAACTGCATTTAGTCCAACTTCAAAAGTCCTTATAGTTTTTTTTTGTTTTGTTTTGTTTTTATCATCTCAACACAGTCTAAAAATCTCACCTGTTCTTCGCCAAAATATCCCAAGAAAGATCTCTAGCTCTTCCGTTGCTAATTTGTTCTCTGCTGAAACCCTTAGACCTGAGCCTGTGCAGTTCACATAGTTCTCAAAACTATTGTCTCCCAAGTTCCCTCTAGGATGGCTCCTTAAGCTATGTTTACATCATTTGATTTCCTTCCTATTCCAAAGTCCCAGAGTCTTCCATATTCCTTTAAAGAAAAGCCCATACTGTCAGGTCTGTCATTGCAAAGTCTTAGTTACATTTCTATTGCTAGGCTAAAGCACCATGACCAAGGAAATTTATAAAACCAAGGTTTAATTTGGCCTAGGGTTTCAAAGGGTTAGAGTCTATGGTGGTAGAGTGAAGGAATGTTTGAGACCTCACATTTTTACCACAACCGTGTGTGTGTGTGTGTGTGTGTGTGTATTGGTGTGGCAGGGAAGAGACAGTGAGAACGCTGGGGATTGTACAGCACATCATTTGAAACCTCAAAGCCCGATGTCAATGACACACCTCCTCAACAGGGACATGTCTCCTAATCCTTCCCAAACAGTTCCCACACCTATGGACCAGGTATTAAAATATAGCACCTTATAGGGGACATTCTCATTAATATAACTACAGGTTCCTGAAGATGGCTTTGTTGGTTTGGTGGATAGCAAAGTGTGAGGAAGAATAGGAAAGACAGGACTCCACTTTGAATCCTAAGAGCCTGTGGTTCAAATGGCTCTAAGGACTGTGTGGCTTCATGGTAGATATCATGGTAGAACTTTCTGTGGGGACCTAACACATAAATCTCCTCTTATGACAACAGACTGCTGTTGTGGGAACTGCATGGAGCCAAGATTATTAATAATTTTCAGTGCCTCAATGATGTAATTTAGATGACCATTAAGCCATTTGCCAATTTTCATATCTCCTTGACTGTCTTGTTGCTTTAATGGATTAGGATGCATTGGGAAAGCTGAAGGCCCAACTCCCAAGGCGAAGGACCCCTTGTGATAAAATCATGATAAAAGTATCATCTCTTGAATATTATGAAAAGCACCGCAGGCAATTCCCGAAACAATGACTCCCCAAACAAAGCGAACAACTTTTCTTGCAAAGAAACTTGTCATTGAACAGAAAGGGAAGCAAATTCCTGAATGAGCCCTGTTCAAGATCACCCTTTGCATTGTTCAGAATGCCCAATGGGTGTGCCGCCTGGGCAGAGAGTGGCATTATACCAACAGAATAACAAACAAAGCTCTTTCTGTCACCCAGAAAGAAACAGACTCTGAGTCTGGGTGTATAAGAGATTTTGTTCCTTATAGATTTCTTCGTGGGGATCATCTGAGCAGAAGGAACAACTCCAAGAAGTTTTAAAAGTTACTTAAAAGACTAGAAACCTCTTTCTCCCCCAATGATTGTCCCTGAAGGACTCTTCCTAGCATGTAAAGGAGGGCGTCTCCCTGTCTGCCTGTTTATGTTCAGCATCTGTTATTATTTCACTGGGTCTTCCTTTTAGCGCTTTGAACGTTCCAGCTTCTGTCTTCCGCTGCAGGCTGCGGAAGAGTCCTACAGCGGTGCCAGGCTCTACAATTGTCTGGAAGGAGAAACGTGTGGTGCTAAGAGGTTCCAGCAAGGGGTTACGGCTGGAGGAGGCAGGTGAGCTGATTTCACTAGGCTGAGGCCAGAGAACCATGAGTCTCAGGCCAGCCCAGAAATGCAGCCAGATGTGTCAAATCAAAACAAAACAAGCCATGGTCAACTCAAGTGTTTCTTTCTTGTGAGATCTGCAAATGTCTGCACGTAGCACACTTTTAATTGCTTAGCTCACAGGTAGCTCTGAAATTCTTATTGTGCCCTAAAATCAGAAGCTTTGATATTCCCCGAAAGGTCTTCCCTCCCCCTCACTGGCCCTATGGAACTCCCTGTGGAAAGATTTGATGACCCTGAACGGCCTGGCTGCCAGTGATGCTCCAGGCAGTCCCTGCACTTGGTCACCTTTCTCAGGAAAACATGCCCTTCCCTGGGTTTCTTAGTAATTATTTTGAATTGAACACCGGGCCTTGCCAGAAGTACAAGTTCAAGCAATCACAGAAAATGCAGTAAATAAAGAACATATAACCTATTTAAGAGCTGCTGGGTATTCCTTAGGCGGCCATTGGCTGTGACCGTGTGTAGTTATCCAAATGCAGTACTTCTCAAGAGTCCTAAAATTAGTTGTATTTCAAGTTGTTCATTATCTTAGGTTGTCAATTCCCTTTTGTTTCTGCAATCTTTTTGTGGATAAAGACATTTAGAGGCTGCTAGGGAAGGGAAGGGTGGCATTATTTTTGCATTAACAATCGTATTTGAAATTATCTGGATTCTCTCCCTGAGGAAGACACCGATTGTTCTCAAATTATAAATGTCTACAATAGCCTTCTCCCTCTGCACAAGCCAGCCAAGGAGATATATTTTCCATGAAATTTTGCAACACAAATGTCTCCCAAGGCAGCAGCAGAGACAAGTTGTGAGGGGAGCCAAAGAATTATTGGATAAGTGGGTTCAGAGGCTGAACAAGATGGGTTGGATTTTTTTTTATCCGTAAAATGTGATATTGCTAGGTTGAATATTGAATGGGGAATTGGCACTGTGTCTCTTTTGCCTCATCAGACACATCTGTACATTATTAAGCATGCTTCTAGCTTCTGTTGTGAAGAGCTTCAGTGTGCCAAACACACTCCCTGCTTGCTCTGGGCAACCTCTTTCCAGGTTCCTGTGTTTCTAATCCCCTCACTGCCTACCTCATTATCCCTCATCATCTGTAACTCCCTTGTTGGGTGAGGGCCTCCTCAGGGTGGTGATATGTGTACTTCTGTGTACAAACCTCTCAATCCAAGGCCCACACTCCAAGTTTCCTCTACTTGTGTCTTCACATTCTGAGCCACTGTTTTCCTGGCCTATTTCCCTCAGAGCCAGGTTCAAAGGAGGGAAGGGAAGTCCAATGTCCAGAGGCCTCAAATGCTGTTCAGACTGTCAATCCTGAATCTGCACATGCTGTCTCCCATTAAGCACAAAGGAGAGAAACTGGGCTTACAGTGGAGGAAGGCCTTGATTTCCCCAATTTATAACCAGTCATGTATTTCCTTCAGCAAGGCCACACCACCTTCTGAAACAGTGCCACCAACTAGGGACCAAACACCTAAATATTTAAGCACTATAGGGGACATTTCTCATTCAAGCCAACCATTATGTAACTGGAAAATATGATGAAACCCTGTAAGTTTTAATGAGTAACACTCACAATGTCTGTGAACAGAGGGGATAAAGAAGAGAATGAAAATGCTAAGGGTAATTCAGAAGATAATGGCTGGGATGACGACCTGAAAAGACTCCAGGCAGCACACATGTCGAAGAGTTGAAGTCAGCACACACGCCTACCCCTTCCCAGAAACTCAAACCCTACCGTTGGCTTCCAAGGACCAATACCTCCTCTTGGACTGTTCCTTTCCTTTGAAACTCACCTGACATCTGTCAGGTGGATACCAGGGACTCTCTAGCCACCATACTTGAAGGCTTAGCTAGAGTTGGAAGAAGCCAAGATATCGCTGTTTAAAGACGATGTGATTCAACATGTAAAGGACCTTAAAGATGCTATCAGAAGACTTCCACAGTTGATTTAGCAAAGTGTCAGGATACAAGATTAACACAGAGATAGCAGTAGCCTTCCTATAGACAAAGGACAAACATACTAAGAAGGAAATAAGTGAAAGAATATTATTCTCAACATCCTCCAAATTTTCTTAGAATAAATCTAATCAAAAAATGAAAGACTTGCATTTCTCTGATGATTAAGGATGTTGAGCCATTCCTTAAATGTCCTTCAGCCATTGGAGATTCTTCTGTTGAGAATTCTCTGTTTAGCTCTGTGCCCAATTTTTGAATTGGATTATTTTCTGTTTTAACATCTAGTTTCTTGAGTTCTTTATATATTTTGGAGATCAGGCCTCTGTCAGATGTGGACTATCTTTTCCTATTCTGTAGGCTGCAGTTTTGTCTTATTTACTATGTCCTTTCCTTACAGAGGCTTCTCAGTTTCAGGAGGTCTATTTACTCATTGTTGTTCTCAATGTCTGTGATGCAGGTGTTATATTTGGGAAGTGGTCTCCTGTGGCCATGCATTCAAGACTATGTCCCACTTTCTCTTCTATCAGGTTCAATAACTAAATTTGTGCTGAGGTCTTTGATCCATTTGGACTTGAGTTTTGTGAATGGTGATAGATATGTATCTATTTACAATCGTCTACGTGTTGATATCCAGTTATGCCGGCACCAAGTATCAGGCCAAACTCGGGGAATCCAGTCAAAGAGAGGAAGGAAGGAATATGTGAGGAAGAGAGGCCAAGATCATGAAGCGGAAATGTAAAGACACTATCAGAAGACTTCTACAGTCGATTTAGTAAGGTGTCAGGATACAAAATTAACACAGAGATAGCAGTAGCCTTCCTATATACAAAAGGACAAACATACTGAGGAGGAAATCAGTGAAACAATATTATTCTCAACATCCTCAAAATTTTCTTAGAATAAATCTAATCAACAGTCACGGCCACCTTGACAATACATTTGGATTTCCATGACCCTGGCTGTAGTATGAAGGCTGTTTGTTCATTCCCGGCTGCCCAGACCATGAAATAACCGCTCAGAAACTATATCATTTGCAATACTGTTTGGCCAATAGCTCTAGCATATTGCTAGCTAGCTCTTATATCTTTGGTTAACCCATTTCTATTATTTTATATTTCACCACGAGGCTCATGGCCTGCCAGCAAGGTTCTAGCTGGCAGCTTGCATCTTTTCCCTCTGGCGGCTCCATGGCTTCTTTTGACTCTGCCTCCTTCCTCCCAGCATTCAGTTCAGTCTTCCCTGCCTAGCTTTATTCTGCCCTATCACAGGCCAAAACATCTTCTTTATTCATTAACCAATGAAGGTAAGACATATACAGAAGGACTTCCCACACCACCTGACCATTGTCCAGATAAATTATCCAAAAATAAAACATGTTTAAAATATCCAACAATGGTACAAATCAAAATTAATTGTCATGTTGTATCCGCAGTAACTACTATCTTCTGGCTAAACAAATATTTCAAGGTTACTCTGAGCCTCATCTAATATTAATGTAATTGTGTGGGTTTTTTTTCTCCCTTTAAAATGCTGTACTGCTGAGATGTGGCACCAAGAGACTCTAAGGCCTTAGCCTGCTCTTGGTTGCTGTTGTACTCTTAATTGGCATAATCAGCATGTATTATGTAATTACGTAATTAGTATGTAAATTCTTCTAGTAAACACTTCTAATCTTCTAATAACATCCACATCAATATCTGTGCATGCATATCCATTGACCCTCTCTCTTGGAGACTGTGAATTAACATGGACACCTAGATGCAAGCAAGGCCTCCGAAGAAACCTGCCATGCTACTACCTTGGTTTTGGAGAGGCTGCACTCTCACTTTAGGCTGCTTTAGCAAAGTATTATAACATAGAGATGGCAACCAAACATGAAAATACCCAATATCATTAGTCGTTAGAAAACTAGACATTAAAACAGTTGCATCCAAAATGAAATGGCCTGTAGGCAGAGGCTGCTCATTCGTCCCTGGCTGCTCAGATCAGAAATAATCACACAGAAACTGTATTATTTACAATATTGTTTGACCAATAGCTTAAGCCTATTTCTAGCTAACTCTTACATCTTGAATTAACCCATTTCTATTATTTTATATTTTACCATGAGACTCGTGGTTTATCGGTAAGTTTGGGAGGGGCACGTTTGTCTCCTCCAGCTACATGGCATCTCTTTGACTCCCCCTACTTTGGATTTTCTGCCTGGCTTTACTCAGTTAAGTCATTGGCAGAAAGCAGCTGTATTCATTAACCAATAACACCAACAACACATAGACAGAATGACTTCCACATAATTGGCTAAGATCCAAAATACTGACAATAGCCAGGGTTGACATAGAAGCGAAGTAGAAGGCACTCCTGTTGCTAGGGGAACTGCAGATTGGTGTAGCCACTTCAAAAGGGAGCTTGGCAACTGTTTGCCAATCCAAAGATAGCATGATCATATGATCCAGCCAAACTGAGTCCAAAACTTATGTTCACCTAAAAAGTTGGACTTAAATGTTTATAGTTGCCGTGTTCTCAGTGCTCTGTGGAGAAGTAGCCAAGCAATCTATCCTTTTGTAGGCGAGTGGGCATACAAACTTGCTGTGTCTAAAAAATAGTATGTTTTTTAGCAATAGGAAGAATCAAACAGTCAAGTCACAAGGAGGCAAAAAGCCATTACAGATTGCTAAAAGATGAAAGACTTTTTGGTCCTCATCAATGCTAACTGGGTGGTTTTATCCATACATCATTCTAGGAGAGATCCCACTAAAAATCAGCAATTGTGAGGGAGCCAGGGGGATGGCAATGGACAGACAATAATGGAATCACACACTCAGTGAGGCCCTTCATTTCTGTGTGCACTGTAAAGGTGGGCGCATCACACATTGGTTAACGCCCACAACTTCACTACTCAGAACGAGTCATAGGAAAACTCTTGGCTTTGGTTAATAAGAACGTAGCTCAGTACATGTAAAAATGCACCCTAAAGCAAGATGGCAGAAACAGGAACTCTGGAACAGTGGGGTCTTTCTGCCTAGTTCTAGTGCACAGCCAAGAGCAACGGAAATGGCCTCTGTGGTGGTTTGAATGAAAATAGTCCCCATAGGTCCAAAGAGAGTGGCACTATTAGGAGATGTGGCCTCGTTGGAGTTGGTGTGGCCTTGTTGGAGGAAGTGCATCACAGTGGGCAAGCTTTGAGGTCTCAGATGCTCAATCCAGGCCAGTGTCACTCTCCCTTACAGCTGCCTGCTGACCCTGGTGTGGAACTCTTGGCTAACTCCAGCACCATGTCTATCTGTGGGCCACCACACTTTCTGCCATGATGATAATGGACTACACCATCGAACTGTAAGCCAGCCCCAATTAAATGTTTCCTGATAAAAGTTGCTGTGGTCTTGGTGTCTTCACCACAAGGGAAGCTCTAACTATGACAGCCTGTACATATAGGGGTTCTCTACAGGCTCTCTGGAAACAACTCTTGAGTTGTTTCTAAGTGTGTGGCTTCTAGGAGCAGCATTATTAGCTCACACAGAGTATCTCCATTTAAAAGGGTAAAGCTTCTACCTATTTGTAGTTGTGTTATCCAGAACTAGGTTTCCACGGTTTTCAGGCATCTTCAGTTTGGGCTGAGATCTTCTAAGTCTCTGCTTTCCTCCTACCCGTCTACTCCATTCTTGTTTAAAGCTTTCCACCCCAAGTGCCCCCTTTCATATCACGTGTGCTTTGCTCTCCTCATCACCAAAGACATTCCTCCCATAGACCTTGGATACAAGACACAGAGAAACGAAGCTGTGGGACAGGAGCTTTCTTCCTGATGGTTAGTGCCCCGAGTGCTGTGCAGACTGTAGGGGAGAGAAGCCATTGGTAGGCTTCCCCAGTCCTGAATCACGTGTACAGTAATTCTCACACACCAGACAACACACACCCACTAGTACAAGAGAGGCATGACCATTAGGGAGGTAACCAGCTTTTTTGTATTGTGTTTAAGGCCTGCTCCATGGGAGTGAACACACATCTGGCCAAATCTAAAGTGGGGAGGTCATAGGCCTTAGGGGAGAATATCCTATTGACATTTTGCTAAGTGGACAAGTAATTAAATTTTTATCTAAATAATTATATTTATACCCACAGACTAGACCAGAGCTGCTGTTGTCCCAGGGAAGAAAGGTTTCTTTTTTTGCAAAGGTGATTGCTATTTCAGAGACCCGTGACTGGTCAGAGTGTTGAGAATAATAGACTGTGAGTGTTCAGGCCTAATGAGATAGCTACATCACTGCCTCCTCCGAGAGTCAGGAAAAGTCATGGAAGAAGAACTGTAAAGCCTGTGAATTTGGAGGATAGAGAGGAGTACTATGGAGCATCATTTTAGAGATAGGGCATGGCTGTCACAAACCCCAACACGTATCAGATATTTGGGTTCAAATATCATGCATATGCCAGTGTGCCTATGTGAACATGCACACATGCACACACACACAACATGGGTAGAAGAGGCAGACTAGTTGAGAGTCAGAACAAATGAGAGGTGGTAGGCAGTGCTCATAACACATTGTATACATGTAATCAGAAGCAAAAGAATATATGATGTAGTGAATATGATAATTACAGTAGGCTCATGAGAACTCCACACAAACTGCTCATTTTTCTATATGTTTAAGAAATCCCCATTAACCAGACTATTAATTTACACCATTCCAACTGGCACATTTCAGGGACAATTACAGTTCTCAAAGCAAGATTGAATCATCACCAAATCGTGCACACCGGGAATATTATGCTTTTCTGTATGTATTCTAAGACATTTCCTTGAGGCAGCAGGCTGAAGGTTTACCTTTATTGGTATTAGGAAGGGAAAGGTTGTTTTGTTCTGAGACAGAGTCTCTCTATCCAAGCTAGCCTGGAACTCACTCTGTAGAGCGCTGCATAGGCTGGCTTTGAACTCTTAGTCTTCGGGCCTTGTCTTTCTAAGGGCTGAGGTTCTAGACATGTTCCACCACATTTGGCCCTTTTAAGATACTCTGTGGAAGAAACAAGCATTCTTTCTAATCGATAATGGCTGTGTGTGTGCATATTCAGTAATTTTCCAGCCGCATTTAGTCCTTTAGCTTTTTGTCTGTGCAATTTTAGAGGATATATAAATAATTATCCTGTACCCCCTCCATGCCTTCATTTGCATAGCATCCCACATCATCAGCACCCCACGGGATCAGCACTCAGTGCCATTAACAGCTCACATCACCAACATCCCATCCAAGAATGGCTCATTTGTTATAATCAATGAAGCAAGATTGATGTGTCATTATCACCTAACACATGTTTTTTACAAGGGTTCGCTCTTGTAGAGTACACTCTACAAACTAGAAGGATGGACAATGCCACATGCCACCGTGTGTGATACAGAACATTGTCACAGCTCCAACACCGCCTGGGATCCATCTACGCATCCTTCCCTTTTGGTAAAACTTTGGTAGCCAATAATATTTGTTAGTCTTCATAGTTCTTCCCTTTTCAAACTAACAGATATTTAAATTATGTCATGTGCAGATTCATTGGTTTCTTTTATTTAACATGCATTTGAGGGTCATATGTGTCTTTTTGTGGTTTCATAGCTAACTTCATTTCAAAGATACATAATATTCCATCATTGGGATGTATCCTAATTTGTCTACTTAACAACTGGAGGATATCTTGGATGCTTACAAATTTGAGCAATTAAAATAAAGCTGTTTAAATATTCTTGCATAGGTTTCTTGTATGGAGATAGGACTCCAAGATAGTTGAGTAGATAGTAATATGAATGCTTCTAGGTTTACTTGGAAATGCCAGCCATCCTCTAGAGTGCCTGTAAAGACTTTCCTTTTGATAGGAAGCAAATGAGTTCCCCTCATTCCACATCCTCACCAGCATCTGTGGATGTCACTACCTTGAAATTCTGTAAAGAAAAAATGATGCTGGGCTATTTTGTTAGGCTTATTTGCCATTTGTCTACATTAGTGAGATGTGTGTTCAAATCCCTTCCCCCATTTCTTAATCAGGCTGTCCATTTCCTATTCTTGAATTCACACACACACACACATATGCACTTAATACATTATTATTTTATGTTTATGGGTATTTGGCCTTCACTTGTATCTGTGCACCATTTGAATACCTGCTGCCTGTGGACGCCTAAAGAGGGTTCAGATTTCGTGGAACTGGAGTTACATATGGTTGTTAGGCGCTGGGTGCTCAGAATGGAATCCAGGTACCTGGCAAGAGCAACAAGCGGTCTTGACAGCTGAGCCATCTCTCCAGCCCCGGCTGCGTATGTTTGATAGACCTCTATTGGATATGTCTTTTGTAAATATTTTCTCCCAGTCTTGGGCTTGTTTCCTCATTCTCTGGGGGTGTGTTTTTCATCGATCAGAAGTTTTTAATTTTAATGCAGCTCAACTTAATGATTCTCCTTGTCCGGGTATTTTATCCGGGTGTGATATCTAAAAGCTATCACCAAGCCCCAGGTGGTTTAGATTCTCTTATTGAATTAGTTACTTATCCCGTCTTTGTGACAAAATAGTACGGCTGGGTCCTGGCTGAGGAGTGGTCGTCCAGGAGTACCCTGACTTTGTTTCACCAGACAAAGAATTTCACAAGCTGGAAGGAAAACAAAGACTGGAAAGCAAAGTGACAGCTGAAGTATGTGGGGCCCTGACAGACTGTAACTGTCAGAGGCCTGAGGCAAGGACTTGGAAGCAGCAGGCAGTAGGGAGGGTCTCTCACAGATCTGAGGCAGGGACACGAGAGAATCATGCTTTAGGGAGTATGAAGGTGGTGAGCCTGACGGTCTGGACACAAAGTAACCATGGAGAACTCTAAGGGTGCTGACCACAAGGCAGTGAAAGCGGAGATTCTGAAGGTCCTGAAATGGAAACAGAAAGCCACACCCTCCAAGAGTTCCCGAGATCCTGAGGGTCCTGAACACAAAGTTGTAAGATGGACAGAAACAAAGTAGCACAAGCCACAGAGAGAGAAAAAGAAACAACACAAGCTTTATTAGAACAGACAAAGAGCTCCCATCAACTGTATGGGAAGGACTCCAGAGGTGGGAGTCCACCCCAGGACCCTGGATCGAACTGTTTTAGGCTCCTGTTTGCCTGTACCCAGTCCCCCTGCCTCCCTCTGAACTTCCTCTCCTCCCTGGCTGGTCCCATCTATGGGATCCTTTCTTGTATAAGCCCCTTGTCTCTGCCCACCATTTTGTACCTGTGTCAATCTTCAGGTGTAGAGTTAAGTGCGAGGAAACCCTGGGGAGTAAGGAGCAGCCTTTCTTAAAGGGGCTAGTCCTTGTTTTCCAGCTGAGCCCAATTTCCCCTGACACTCCTTCATATTAAACTGAAAGAACATCAAGGAGGAATTCATTTCTGCGAACGGTTTCAGTGGTCTCAGTTCATGTTCTATTGGTCTCCTGTGCTTGGAAGAGCATGATGGCGGTGGGAATGTGTGTCGTGGAGAGATGTTCACTTCATGGTTGATCAGACAGCAGCTAGAAGGAGGCTGAAGATAAAACCACTCCAAAGATATCCCACTGCCTTACTTCTTCTAGTCCCGTCCTACATTATGAAGTTTCCAGAACTTCTTAAAAACGAACAACCAAGGTCTGTGACCTCAACTCATGGATCTTATGGTAAAATTTCAAATCCAACTGCAACCCAAGCATCACAGTTTTAAATATTGCATTCAGGTGTGCTAGTATCTGGCTCTACCTCTTTCGTGGGGGCTCCTCAGAGAATACTAAGTTATTTTCCTTCTGGGTTTGGGACAACGTTCTTTAAGTCTATTTTTTTTTCTTGTATTAGCTATTTTTTTCTTGTTGCTGCAACCAAATATCTGTCAAGAAGTAAAGGATAAAAAAACTATTTTGGCTCATAATATGATTACAGTCCATGGCAATGAGGAAGGTATGATAGTGGCAGAGACTCAAAGCTCCGGCAGTGGAAATTTACATATGAGTGGACCAGGAAGTAGAGAGAGGCTGGGAATCTGGCCTGGTCTATAAACTTCAAAGTTCACCCACAAGTATAACGTCCTCCAGCGACACCCTCTATCTCAAAAGTTGCACACTCTTTATCAAATAGCCCTACCAACTGGGGGGCCAAGAGCTTAAACACACGAGTCCATGGGGTCTACATTTCCTGTTCAGGTGTAACAACGCTGTGTAATGAAAGTGTGTAACTTGTTCTTTAATTTTGCCATGTGGCACAGTTAAGAGATTGCCTGGTGTCTCAGAAAATATCATAGTTTGAACTTTTTTTTTCTTGAGACAGGGTCCCACTCCATAGCATAGGTTGATCTGAAACTCAGTGTCTAGATACAATGTGATATATGATATGATGACTTTGAACTTGTAGAAACCATCCTGCCTCAGCTCCCCAAGTGCTATGATTACAAGCACGAGCCACTGTGCCCAACCCGAGTTCTGGCCCTTGAACGGTGGGAGAACTGTAAGGTTGCGAGGCAGACAGAATGCATTGTTATGAAGTGGCCATGACCTTGGAAAGCTCGAGGGTGGAATGTTACAGTTTGGATGTAAATATTATCCACAGACATATGTGTTTGAACCTAGTCCTCAGGTTGCTGTGGTTATTTTACCCTCTTGGATTTTGGGGAACCCATCACCCTTCTCCCAAATAAATCACACACAGAAGCTTAGTTCTGGTTAGGAATGCCCAGCCTTAGCTTGGCTTGTTTTTTATTTTTTATTTTTCCTGCTTTTCTTAAATTATCCTGACAACTTTTGTCTCTGGGCTTTTATATTTCTCTATTTCTGTATACCTTTCTTTACTTTTTTCTCCATGGTTTGCTGTGTAGCTGGGTGGCTGGCCCCTAATGTCCCCCTTTTTCTTCTTCGCTCCTTTCTCTTCTTTTCCAGACTTCTCTTTCTGTTTTTTGTCTTTTGTCTCTCTGACTGCTGGCACCACCTGTCCTCGCTCCTGCTTTGCTATTGGCCATTCAGCTCTTTATCAGACCATCAGGTGTCTTAGACAGGCAAAGAATCACAGCTTCACAGAGTTAAACAAATGCAACATAAACAAAAGCAACACATCTTAAAATAATATTCCCCAGCATCAGATGGAGGCTCTCTTTTGGTCATTGTGGACCTTTGGAAAATGGATCCTAGCTGGAGGAAGAAGTCTGCTAGAAGCAGGTCTTATGAGCATGTCCCCTCTAACTCCCACGGATAATTTCACTGCCATGAATGCCCTGAACCCATAAAAATATATTCTTCTTCCTCTATGTTATTTCTTGCCACATAGCTGATTACAGCAACGAGAAAAGAACTAGAAGGTTGGAACTAAGTTGGGTCATCGCTATGATAAATTTAGCCCTATGGCTTATAGGTTTCTGCACTGGTCTATGAGAGAAGTATGGAAGAGTTGGTATCTGTGAGGCAGAAAAGCCCGAGAATGTTGTAAGCTGCGCTTGATGAGCCACAGTGGGGGACGTCTGGAAGATAAGAATGCCAATAGAACAGGGTACCAGGGAGGCTGCACATATATGTTTCCGAGAGGAATAAAAATACTTTAGAATTGTGCTGGAGGCCAATTGTGTTGCAGTCTGGCAAAGGATCTTACTGTATTTCGTCCCTACCCTGAAATTTTGAGTGGAGCTGAATTTTCAAATGTTGAATGAAGTTGTTTGGTGAAGGAAATTTCAAGGCAGCGAAACCTATAGACCGTGACAGGGTGACTTTTCACTACCTGTAGTCAGACTTCTAGTGGCCCAGAGCATAGAGATGTGAGCTATGCAGTTTGATGAGCAGAGGAGCCCAATAGGGTCAAACAACAGACAGAGAGCTATAATCCTTAATATGATGTCTAGAGCTAAGGAGAAGCCATAGCTTTTCACTGGGACACTAGGAGAAGTTTCTCGGTGAAAGACACAATCCTTGAGAGTTTCAGTGCCCCAAAGACAAATTTATTAAATGAAAAACCTTTTGCTTTTTAAAGAATAGAAAGGTAAAAGAAAGACAGCTTAGATGTCATCCGACTCAAGCAGGGACACCTGGGAACAGGTTGTCTTAGGTTCAGCGTGGAGTATACCATAGAAGTGGTTGTAGCTGTCGTCTGTGGACCTGGGAGGGGATGAGTCGGGAAGCGGCATCAGAGTTATCTATGTATTGCTTTTCTTTCGGACATGCACAATGAAGAATTATGGAGTCACAGATCCTTGGGCCAATATTACTGGAAGCAAATTAAGGGCAAAGTGCTTTGTTTTGGCTCACGGCTTGAGGGCACACTCTATCTTGAAGGGACGGCATTGGTGAAGGCGCCAGTTAAATCTTTGGTGGTGGGAGCTGGCTCCCATCAGGAAACTGTAATGGAATAGCAAGTGGGGCTAGGCTTCTTCAGAATAAAATTGTGGGTTCCAGGAAGAGGGGAGAGGCTCACGAGACTTTGGGAGTAAACAGACTGTGTGTGTCAGGGAAAGTTGGAACTCTTAAGAGTTATGAGGCTCCCTCTGCAAGGTTACAGAAATAATTCACAACTGCTGAAAGAAGAGATTGAGGAGTAAAGCTGTGGAGGATGTTCTGGCTCTGTCCAGTTGCTAGGGGAGGCAACTGAATGCCCGAGATGTGGGAGAAGATTCTTGGATATATCCAGGTGCATACAAGGTATGCAGAGTGCCAGAACTGTCATGTCTGGGAGCTGTCACCCATGTTGGGGTGGGTTAGGGTAATGCAGCTAATTTTGAATCATCTCTGTTCCAGAACTGGATCCATCTGACTTCTGTTAGTAAACTCCATAAAACCTTATTGGTCCCCTAAGCCGTACTTTGGTGCAGTTACTACTTTGGTCTGTTGTGAGCTCCCTTTCTGGGTGACTAGATGTGTGTGTGTGTGTGTGTGTGTGTGTGTGTGTGTTGCATCTCCCCAGACAATGTCTGTCACACAACAGCTATAAACCACCAAACCTGTCTTCTGAGATCCATTTCCTCCCACAAGGACCCATTTCTCAAAGATGGCACAGCCTCCCCAAATGGTACCAACATCTAGGCACTGTTTGAATACAAGTCTTTGGAGACACTTCACACTCAAACCACAAACATTTTCCAATTCTGTTCTTAGCTGTGCTTCCGAATATCATCTCTACTCACCAAGAGGGTGATCTTGCCAGTTTCTCACCCCGGACAAACAGCAGCAATGCTACGCTGTACAGAGTACTTGAGTGACAGATGGCAGAGACAGTGGGTGGCCTTTGTGACCCTTTGTGATGCAGCTGCTGGTCTGTTTATTCAGATAAGCAAGGTATTTGGGAGGAAAAGGCCACCAAACCTAAAAACAGTTGGTAGGGAATATTTAAGTAACCTTTCAATACCATCAACTCCCAAGTTAGAAATGAGAAGGGGCCTTTGGAGGCCAGGTTCATTCAAGGGTCTGAGGGCTGGAGGAAACGGTGGGAAGGTTTTGATTTGTAAATATCAAATGCAGTATGTTAATCCATTTGGGTCCTGATTGTAAATGGAGCGATCGTGAAGGGATCGTGATAGTCTTTTCTTTCAAAGTCGGGGACTGATGGGGATGGATGGCCACGGCTACGTGATCCAGCACAGAGCTGCACTGTCGAGTCTGAGGGGACAAACTGGGAGCGTTTAGGTACGAACTCGGTATTAGATGAGAGGAATTATTGTTAGTTTAGCTAGCTGAAATTATGTATTGGTGGTAATAGCAAACGTTATTACCTGTAAGAAAACAAAATCTTTAACTGGTAAGATGATTTACAATTTAAAATTCTCTAGCAAGGAATCTAGCACAAAATTAATAAACAAAACTTCTGTGGTTGTGAGAAATAAAAATGATGGGGAAATATTGCCAGTTCTTGAGGCAGCACACGGGTGTGTGGAAGACACATTGTGTTATTCCCGTTCTCATTATCTGAGTGCCTATAATTATTTTTAAAGCCTATTTAGAAGACAAAAGAAAAGGATCGAGCTTTCTTGTTAACAGACATGAATTTTTTGTTCAGATGTTGTCTGTGGTTCTTCTCTGTTGCTGAGTTTTTGCAGAGTCTCATTTTAGGATCAGGGTGAGAGAGCCAGAAAGGAGCCTGGCCAGAGCTGATAGCCTGAACTGCATCACCAGGGGCGGGCCCAGAGCTCCTTCCTCTCTCTTCTCAGGGCAGAAGGTTCTCTTTCCTTTGAAGGCACACAAGTAGGTAAGATTATCAACCAAATGGCTGGGTAAAATTCAACCCGCAGAAAAATAGGACGTTATAGATACGATCATGTAAATACCAAAAAGGCTTAATGGTCAGAGAAGCCACAGCAGATCTTAAGAAGCATAGCGTGGGGAGGAGGTAACATATACTTAAATGCCTAGAAAAACATTTACCTAAATGATGGTGCAATTTGAAGTTATATCTTAAGTATTGTAGTGTGAAATTTCAATTAAGGGGTTAAGGGCTGTGCAATGGGCTGTGATGTCAGACTTTGGCCGCTATTAGATGTGCACCACGGTTCTCCAAGAACGAGGAAGGCGGAGAAATCAGGACAAATGTTGGTGTTTTATACATTCATTTCTAAACACATTCCGGGGTGTGTGTCTTCTATCACGGGGCATATTCATGCCCATAGATCACTAAAGAGTACAGGTCACTGTAAGGTGAGACTGAGTCAAGACATGGGAAAGTTCATAGCAACTAGGGACACTCGACTTCCCCTGATGGAAGAGAAGGAAAAGATGCTGTTCTGGCTCCTTGCTCTGGGCACAGCATCTGAAATATAGCCTGGAATGCAAAGTCAACGCATTGCTTTGCTGTTAAGAGTGCAGCAATCCCACGAGCAGCTGCTCCAGGACCTAAGGTCGTAAGAAAGGAACACCCTGAACACTTCCTTTGCTCCTCTCTGGGAATGCCTGTGAGGAGATATTGGTCTTCATTCAAGAGCTTCTTAGTTAGAGAATTTCATCAGGATTATAGGGCTGGGCTCTAGCTCAGAGACAGAGTGCTTATCCACCTTATCCACCATGTATGAGACTCAATCTGATCTCTAGCATTGTAACACATGCACAGAGAGAGAGAGAGAGAGAGAGAGAGAGAGGATGAGAGAGAGAGGGAGAAAGAGAGAGAGAGAGAGAGGATGAGAGAGAGAGGGAGAAAGAGAGAGAGAGAGAGAGAGAGAGAGAGAGAGAGAGAGAGAGAGAGAGAGAGAGAGAGGATTAGAGATCTGGTTTTCTGCTTCAGGATCTAAAAATAGAACTATAAGAAAAAAGTTCATTTTGACAGCTCATGTTGAGACCACTAAAATCATCTTGCCAGGAAGTCCTACAAAGTTGTCAAATACTGCCAAGCCTGCCTTCTGTCAATACCCGGGAGCTCAATGCGATGCTCTCACGACCCAGGCAGACACCAACCATTTCCTTCCCTCAGGATATAGAGGGTGTTACTAAAACAAGGATGATGAACACATTTCTAAATTTGTCATGTGTGAACTTGAGATCTGGAGTCTGTGGTATCAGAGATCAGAACCAATTCTGTGGCTGGATAGCTGAGTGGCCTTGTGCAAATGACTCCATCAATGTTAGCTTAAGCTACACAATAGGAAGCTTATTAATTATTTCATTGAGGGGATATGGAAGCTACATTCAACAATACATATAGTCGATTCTGTCTGAAGGAGTGCTGAGTAAGGAGATAATTATTGCAGAAAGGAAACCCCACTTTGACTGTAACAAAGGAAGTGAAGCAGGACTGAAGCTCAGGGCAGTTTTGGAGTGATGCCCTTTGAGGCTTTGTACAGGGAGCTGAGACATTGGAGGGAGTGAGGCTGTATGCCAAGCGTTGGCTGAATATTTAGTTGAGACTATGAGGTATATGGCCAGGAAGAGGGACATAACTCCATTGATTTTTTTTCTTATTTTACATTTACAATTCCTTACCTCTTTAGCAGTAACATGCGGATGCAACTCAAGTATCAAGGACAAGAAGATGCCAATTCCATGTCTCCCCTTCCCTAAGTGCCATTCTTTCTGAGAGGCTAGGATTGTTTTGTTTTCGTTTGTTTCTGCACTATCGGCCACACAGTCTTTCATTTCTTCCCCCATTTCCTTTGAGGCTAAAGCCGCTTAGAGCACAGACAGCTGCTGTCATTTGTTTGCTTCCTGTTTTGTGAGGCTAGCACCAAGGCGACAGTCATGAGCTGGCATCAGGTCCTCCTCTGCGGGCAGTTAATAACAAACCTATCTCCAAGTGCTTGTCTTAGCCCGACTTCATGCTATAGAGTTTCATTACATGACTCTTCAATCTGGTCATCTGTGGGATGCACAGCATGTCACAAACCTGTCACCAGACACCTAGCACCTGTCCCTTGTCCTCCCACAGAGCTCCAGCCCATTGTGGTATGTACGTGTCATGCCTGGCCATTCTTCATGCCAGTCTCTTGTTGGAAGGACAACTCAGGCATCATTGGGATCTGAACATATTTTAGTGTGTGAATGGTGCTAGATGCCTGTAGTTGGAACTGGAGAGAGAGATCCTTCAGAGTCGCCTAGAAAAACGCTGCCGTGGTTCCCTTTTTCCTCAAGAGAGGGTTTCCAAACTGCAAAGGATGACTGAAGACGTTAGAAAGCCCTGGAATCATGGGAACTAAGTCATTTGTCATGTCCTATGGATGTCACCATTGAAGTTTAAGTTTCACCAACGCCTTCTTACAATTCCACAGGCATGTTTTGGTCATTGCATCTTACAAACTCAACCTAAGAATTGTCTGTATCTAAAGTGCCATCTTGTTACTCATATGAGTTGTAAACACTATTACATAAGTGTTATCCAAACACAAGCACTGCAATATCACTTGAATTGTGCTATCCAGGTGGCTGCTAGGTGACTCATAGGCAGGTAGCATATACAGCAACGATGTGCTGGACAAAGGCGTGATTCATGTCCTGGGCAGTTGCGTTCTGCCACTTTCATAACTGGATGTAATTTCAAGCTTGTGAATTCTTTATTTCTGGAGTTTTCCATTTAAAATATAAAGAAAAGCCATGAATGAAGGGGCACTGCTATACACATTGAATTTATTTTTAGGTCTTCAGAAACATGATTCCTTCCCATGCTGCTTTATATTGATTTCTAAGGCAGCATTTAGGAAGTCATTGCAACTTGCTGGCAGTCATGCAGCCATGTGCTAGGCTGAGACTCGCGAAGATGGGGCTTACATGTCTTGGCTTACACAGAAGAGGAGGTAAGAATAAAACTCTGGACCTCTTAAGGAACCCCTTGGTCTAATACAGCACATTGACATTGGAGATGTCCCTGCTAAGGTAACCCTCAGTCCTGTTGGCTCCTGGTGTGTGTGTGTGTGTGTGTGTGTGTGTGTGTATAGCATGTCTTCTGTTATTCCCAAACCCATGCATCTAAGTGTTGATGATTGTAGGAAAAGCTTATATATTATAAGTCCAACATCACTCCCTACATTAGCAACACAGATGTCTGTCATTGGACTTGAACCATTCCTCCGGAAGGATCATCATAATACATACACAGTATTGAGTTGAACCCAAGTCATGGCATGGTCGAGCTGAGTTTCACACACGTTGGATGCTCAGGAAGTGGGTTTTGAATGATGAAGGAGTGAAAAGAGTGACAGTCCTCACTCTGTCAGTCAGCACGTGTACAAGTTCAGGAGAAGGAGAGGTATCTTTGTTTTTCTTTAATATGAAACCGATCAGGGGCAAATGTTCTGTAGATTGCTTCCCCTCTGTGGCTTGCAGTGATTTTACCTCTGACATCGCTGGGATTTTCATATCCAAGCTTGAAGAACACAAGCTAAGATGATGTTACTTTATACTGAAGAAGCAATTCTTTCCTTTTCTACCACCTGACTTTATAAATCAGACAACATTCTTTACTGGAGATGGTTTATGCCATTCATAATGTTCTGCAAGATTAATTTGTTTTCATAAAGTGGAAAGCACACCATGGAAAGGAAACTCTAACTCAAGGCAAATGTTGAAGATGACAAGCCCCACTCTTGTGATTTTGAAGCAAGCAAGCAGGCAAATCCGCCCTAACACTTCTTTAGCCTTGAAGAACCATTAGGAAAGATCACTGATCGCAGCTGAAAGACTCTGCTCTTTCATAAGTGGACCTCTTCTGATATGTTGCCATGGGGACCAGAGCTCTGCCATCTACTAAACACTGTTGATGGAGGGAAGAGCTGACGAGCAAAAGCTACAGAGGGATGCTTAGGGAAAAGCAGATACCCTTTCTTTCTCGTTCTCTTTTTTTCTCTCTAACCCAAATTTGATTTAATCCCAGTGAACAATGGCAAGAAACGGAAGTGCTCTTAACTCTTAGACTACTATGTTCTAGTGCACTGTGATCTTTGTTTAGTTTTAAAAATTTGAGAGTTTTGTTTCCAGATTTATCAACCCAGTCATTATAATTTCATGGTGGTCTTAGTGGGATAATAGCAGGCTGTTGAGGAAGGAAGATCCAGGCTTTGGTGGGAGATGCAGGTGAAGGCTCTCAGTGAGCAAGGGAGCTGTGCAGGCTCAAGTCGAGCTTAAGTAGAAAGCCTCCAAAGGTCTGAACTCCAGCTCTGAGTGTGGAGGGAAGGAAAGTCCTGTTTCAAAACCACATGGATGTGACTAATTTGGAGAGAAATTGGAAGCCGTAGGCTGGTGTGATCCACAGTAAATGCTTTCTGATTTAGCAGGGAGGGTGAGCAGCTGGGCACCCCACATGTTGTCAGTGTTTCACACATGGGAAACATACCCGCCACCACCCTGAGACAATTCCAAGATAAATGCTCAACTAACCCCAACAAATACTGAGGTGATAGAGCAGAAAAGCTTGGTGAGGCCATGCCGAAAGATGCCCCTCCTTTTATGGAAGAGGACATTTTCTTTTTTTTTTTTTTTTTTTGGTTTTTCGAGACAGGGTTTCTCTGTGGCTTTGGAGCCTGTCCTGGAACTAGGTCTTGTAGACCAGGCTGGTCTCGAACTCACAGAGATTCACCTGCCTCTGCCTCCCAAGTGCTGGGATTAAAGGCGTGCGCCACCACCGCCCGGCAAAGAGGACATTTTCTTCAAAGCACAGTATCTCCTCCATGGTCACCACACTTTGAAACTCCTCCTTGCAGAAGTTAAAAAGCAATGTTTGGCACAGGGAACATAGTCAAGGGCTTTGAACACAAAGGGCCCTCCCACCAGCCAGACTGCTCCTCTCATGTAGTTCCCAGGTAGGAAGGAGTCATTCTTGTCATATGAGTGCGGATTCATTAACTTTCTCTTCACCAAGACCAACTATTTGACAAAAGGCAATGTAAGGTGAGGAAGGAATTAGTTTAGCTCACACTCTTAGGGGACACAATCTATCACATATAAATGCCACCAGGCCATGGCAAGAACTCCCATGATGACAGGAGTGTGTGGTAGTACCGGAAGCAGAGAGGGGACCCGAAGTAAGGCCACGCCCGCCCCAGGCACCCCTTTTCTCCACGTAGGTCCTACCTCCAAAGGTTCCATCCATCACCTCCTAAAAACGACACCACCAGTTAGGAAACAGCATTCAATCACATGACCTTGTGGGGCCATTCTGATCCTTACCATCACAATGCATCACAGGTGAGAGCGGTACAATACAAACCTGCCTTGGGTTCTAGTGCTCTGGCTATTAGAAGGCCAGGGAGGAGCATCTGATATTAAAGGATGGTTGGTTGCACGTTCACAGAACACAGCTACCAGGGGAGAGGTTGACACCGTCTGAAGTCTAAATGTTTTTGTTCTCGGTGTCTACAATTATAGACCCCCCCCTCCTTCCCCAAGCCCTGCTTCTTAGTGTCTAATAGAAAGTCAGAGACACGAAGGCAGGACAGAAGCATGAACTCACAAACATCTCTTACATTAGCTCTGCTTCCACTGAATCTTAGGATCCCGTCCATTGGGGATCTCTGGGTCTGCAGGCAGTATGAGGGACCACAGAAGCACAGACTTCTGCTACAGTTTGGCCCAATGCAGGAGGAAGCCAGCCGCGGGTAGCCTTGGGAGACCTCTGCTTCCTAATTTCTGAAGGAGTGCTTGCAGCACTAAGCCATGACACTAACTACTCATTTTAATCTTATTTGCGATGCCAGCTGGAAGGAGCTCTCCCCTCCTGGCCCCTGTCAGGGCTAGCCTGGCATTGAGCACACCATAGTTCTCTGAGTCCCCTTGGCTCAGAAATATTGGCGAGAGCCTTCTTCACATCATCCCAGTGATGTCACTTGGACACATGATATACAAAGAGTGTGTGGCAGAGATGTGGCACTTGTCTTTGTGGAAAGAAGCGTTTAGTATCATAAGCATCAAAGTATAGGAGATCATTTAGACAGATAACATGACGTGAAAGATATGTTTACAGAGACAGAGCTTAGCTGATGTGCCCGTCCCTGGGTTGCTGACTCATGTACGAATCTATCGCAAACACAAACACAGGCTGCTTAAGGACAGGGGCACATTGGGAAAATAGCATTTTATCGTTCTGCAAACATCATACACAGTACTTGAACAAATCACCTACTCACCAAGGTTACATGCTAGAGCCTGTTCCTTTGAGAACCTAGAGAAATAAAACAGCACAGGATTAAATCGAGCATGAGGATATGATGTCGCCGGGAGCCATCGTCAGCCTGAAGACAAGGTAGGCCTGAAGACGTGGCGGGCTACTGAGGTCAAAAGCCTTTGAACTTTCACAATGTTTGTTGCAAATAGGAATGTAGTCTAAAATAATAGAAAAAGGTATGGTGTGATAAATATACAAACTCCTAACCCCTAATCATCATCTGAAGTTGTCCTGATAGCTACCACACCCCTGCCTGTCACTGTACGTGATGTCCCCTCTGACATCAGTGACCCAATGGATTTGCTTATGTCCGTGTCATCACAAATGGACCTCTCTGCATGAAGGAGTTATACCTGCTGTGTTTTCCCCAGGCAGCAGGAACTTTTCAGTGCTGTTATAATCATCTGGGCCGGCTGCTACACACACGCCATCCTAGACTAGAATATCACTGCTCTGCAGCATGCCAGCTTCCAGCTAGACACAGCCTCAGCTTGTGTCCTTTCGCGTCAGCCTTCTGACCCAGCCAGCCATGGTGTCACCAGACAAGGACTCTGGGAGAGAATGAGATAAAATTCATCGTGTTCCTAAACACATTCCAATTCTGGCCCTCCACGAGGTCTGTAAGTAATTGAAGGCTATCTCGGAAATGGTGACTTTCTGATGGAGCAATATCGCCGATGCCAGGCTGAACCATCACTCCTAGGGGAAAAACAAGTTAGGTTCCCATCATCTTCTGGTTGCATTTTCATCAACTGACTCTTACAAAACCTCATTTCCTGCGTATTTCTGTAAAGACCCTGCATCGCTTACTTTTCCTGTCGCCATAACCAGCTGTCTGACAGGAGGCTTTTTAAAGGAAGAGTTTTTTTTTATTTTTTTTTTATTTTGAGGGAGGGTTGTAGTTTTAGGTGAATGTAGTCCTTCAGCGGAGGGAAGACGTGGGAGCAGGAGAGGCTGTAGCCATAGTGTGGGGGGCTGGTCTTACTTCAGCACAGTCAGGAAACCAAGACTTGAGAATGCTGGGCTTGGCTTGCTTCCTCTTCTTTTTCTTTTAGCTTCAGGCTGGAATTTAGAACTTTCAGTGGGTCTGTCCTCCTCATGGAAACCTCTCCAGAAACTTCCTCACAGATACACCCAGAAGTGTGTCTTTTAGACCATTATAAGTTCAGAGGGCCACCCAAATTAACAGGTGGAGTCGAGTCATTGACATGGCACATGGCAGCCAAGGACGCCGTGACGTGAGGGAACAAGGCTCATCTCCCACACTCTGCTCTATAAAGCACATGGTATCCTTGCTGTCCTGAGCTACACTTGACAGCTTCTTGGCAACACTTGACAGTTTAGGGCAACATTTTAGCACTGCAACCACCAATGAAAGGTACAAACTGTGAAGGGAAAAAACATGATGATACTAAGAATCTCACACACACAAAAAAACTCATAGATGTGAGTGGAAAGAGGAAGAGCTGCGCCACCTTGCCCTACCTCACTTTGGATTTTGTTCTCTGATAGGCGCAAGCTTTCAGCTGTGGTCTAAGTCTCTGAATGCTCACGAAAGCACCACAAGTATGTGTTCCACGGTGTTACCTAAATGTTAGTGAGCAGGGGAGTGTGAAAACCTGCAAGCCTGAAAGTGGTGAGGACCTGCTCTTTATTGCTACCCTAGGCTTCTATTTAAACAAAATTTAAATAATCGAAGACCTCCTGATGGATTCTTTGGATAATTAGTGAAATAAAATTTATATGTGGTCCATTAGATTAATTAATGGTGGATTCCAGGTTAAATGGAGTCTTTACTCTGCCCTCTGCATTTTACACAGGAAACATGGGATTACTATTTTAACAAGGTCCTCTGGAAGATGACACTGTGCGTTTTGAATTTCAAGCAGGTCCTTCTGCTTTCTGGTTAGAAAAAAATGCGGGGGGGGGGCGGTGGCGGAGATATGAATAGCAAGAGAGAAAAGAAGGAAGAAAGTCTGTTTCAGGGGGATGTACATTTTACTTTGTTTCCTCATCATGTGTCTAACCAGCACATATGCCTTTGAGAATCAATAAAGTTCTAAGCTCTGGAGATCCAGCCTAGCAAATAGCCCAGATGCTTGGTGTGTAAGGAGCTTATGTTAGGGAGAAAGATGGTACAACCAAGTGTCTTCATAGAGAGAGATGAGGCGGTTATAAAGACAAGAGGGTGGCCCAGCATCTATGATGGGAATAGGTAGGAGAGCTGTTCCTTGGAAGCCATTGTCCCTGTAAAATGACCTGGATCTTGGTCTTGTAGGGACAGTTTTTCGCAGAATAATTGGGCGTTGGTAGTTTTAGAATCACTGTAGAGGGGAACATAGTGTCCAAACTCTAGCATGAAGTGTCAAAGGTGCAGAATGACCAGGAAGTCCGGGCTTGGTATTTGCCAGAGCATAAGGAGTGGGGCATGGAGGGCTAGATCTGAGAGGGGCCAGGGCATGCGCTGGACTAGGGATGAATCTTAAGGGTGTGGGGACGAGCGAGGAGAGAGCTTGCAGAGCTGGATGTTCTGTGCCATGAAGAGAAAGCTAAGTTGGAGAAAGCCACTAAGACATTCCGAGTTTGTATTTTTTATAGGTCACTTGCTCCATCAGAACAGATGCTCACTGAGAGATCTTTTTTGTTTGTTTGTTTGTTTTTTTTCGAGACAGGGTTTCTCTGTGGTTTTGGAGCCTGTCCTGGAACTAGCTCTTGTAGTCCAGGTTGGTCTCGAACTCACAGAGATCCACCTGCCTCTGGCTCCCGAGTGCTGGGATTAAAGGCGTGCGCCACCACCGCCCGGCAAGATCATATTTAAAACAGAGTAAAAAGGTGCTGATGCAAGTTGGCACCATCCGACCATTGTTTGGTGACTTAGTCTTTCTCCCAACCACTGGTGCCCTGGTCTTTGCCATGATGGTCACAGTGGCACCCCCTGAAACTGTAAGCACCCATTCAATAACTTCCTTCTAGATGTCTTCTATAAGCCTTTGTCACATGTCTTTTTGCAGTACTAGAACAGTAATTAGGACAGACATTGATACCAGGGAGTGGGCCATTGCTTTGATGGGCCTGCCCATGCAGGGTTGTGGAGAAATGTGGGATACATTAGGACTAGAAAAGCGGTTGAATAATACAAGGGGGGCTTAGTGGGCCAGTCTCGTGGGAGCCTGGAAGATGGTAGAGCTGAGAGCATGGTAGACTGTAGAGGCCCAACTCAAGGTTTCAAAGGGAAGAGATTAGGAGCGAGGCTAGGGTCCGTTCTTGTGCTATTTTGGTAAAGACTATGGCTGAGGCTCCCTTGTCCTAAGAATCTGCCTGAGGCTGAACTGAAAAGCTCAGGACTAATTTCTCTGGCAGAGGAGAATTAAAGACAGCCTAATGTTGAATGACCTCAATTACTTGTTACTCTTCTGCTACCAATGTCCAGCACTTTAATTGCGATTTAAAGCAATTTAAAAAATTTTTATTTTCTTTTTCTTCTTAAAAGCCCTAATGCTGACTCTGTTGTGAGGTCCTTAGCCAGCACTTTTAGGCAGATCGACAATGGAAACGGGCAAGTGGGACAAATGAAATACAAAATGTACACTTTGGGGGGGAAAGGAACCAGGGAATTTAGTGTTCGAGGCAAAGCTTATATGGAGGGAGAAAAGAAGCAGTCAAATACGAAATGGAATAAAGGAGTGGTTAGCGAGGGTGAGGGCAAGATCCCACCCAGATAATCCTTTAATTTATAAACAGGGAAGATTACCAACAAATCAAAATTTACACAAATATAATTAAAAGAGCTGACCATGCCCCAGACTAAGTAGAACTTGGCAGCATAGGCCTGGAGGTGCTTCGGTTTTTGAGTCTTGAGAGATACAGAAGCAAACAGGTTGTGGAAGCCTCAATTAAGGAAAATTGTTGAGGCCAGACATGGGGCAGGAGAGTCCCTTCCATGGCCATCTGCCTGCTGCCATGTACTCCACCACGACTGTCATGAGCTCATCTTCTGCACGTGTAAGTTCTCATCAAATGCTTTCTAATATTGGAACAGACTCTCCGAAGCAGTGGGAAAGTAGCAGAATGAGGCAGAAGGGATGGGGCAGAACGCTAACAGCAGGCTCGACTCCGAAGCACTTTTCCCACAGAGGCTGGCACCATATGAGATGCTGCACGCCCTGTGAAACCCAGCCTCTGAGGCTGATGCTTCTGGTCTTGACCGGTAACCGGGATTTTGACTCCTTCATCTTTGCTTCCAAAGAGAAACCAAACATCCATTCCACATGATTTGAGGCTTCCTGAACCTTGATTCAGTTGTTCGTGGGGATGGCTTGAGCAAGAAGACAAGCTCTCTATATGGCACCAAGCATGCAAGCGCTCAGGGTTGATCACTGTAGGTGACATTTTTGTCAATGGCCTTTGCTTTATAATATCTCCAAGATTTGGTTGAGCCCTGCATTTTGTCAATGAAATCCCCACGGGTATAGGAAGAGCTGTTCTTCTACTTCTCAAAACCTTCTGAATGGGTTTAGGAGATGGTTCAACAGTCAGGCAATTGCCAATCATGAGGGCCAGAGTTCAGATACCCAGAGCTGGGAGGATGGTATAACCCCATCTATAAATCTAGTATGTGGAAGACAGGAACAGGGCATCCCCGAAACATGCTCTGCATAGCTAAACAAGCCTTGTAGGCACGTTTGGGTAAATTAGAGACCTTGCCTCAGTGAATAAGAGGGAGAGGGGAAGACACCACTCAGTGTCAACCTGAGCCTTTTGCCTGCACACATGTGCACTCCACACACATACATAGCTTCTGAAATAAGAAAGCGGGGAAGCAAACAACAAGAAAACCTTGTGATGTATTGCCATCCTCGCGGCTTCTGATGTTTTAAACATTGAGTAGGTGCAGGCACCAGGAAAGGTCCCGGCTCTAGTGACTCTCCTCCCACCCCCTTCTTCCCTTCTGCTGCCTTCCCGCTGGCTTCATAAATCACCGTGTTATGCAAATTGAAAAAAATCTGCCTGTAGCTCCTGTGAGAAGAGATCATCCGAGAAAGTGGATTTCCATGGAAACCAAATGCAAAATGCAGTAGGAAGGAGAGAGGAAGGATAAATTAGACTCTCTGCCTCAATTCCATCCACGTCACAGTCACCCATTAGTGCCTCTCCCTCATCTCTTTAGTATGTTCTCTTTTAGACCGGAGTGTTTTCTTCTTCCTCACGCCCTTCGTGGAGTTCAATGTATTCAGTCTGGGAAGGGATAATTTATTTCAAGTGCTTACCTTTGTGAAGAGCGATTACCTAGAAAATGGTGCCCATTTTCTCTTTATTACTGGGGAAGGAAGAAAAGCAGAAGCTTCACCCCAGTAGAGAAGTGAGCGTTAGGGGAGAGTTTCCAACTTACTGTGTCAGGACTGTGGTGACAACAGAACGTGGCTTCTTGGAGCCCTTTAATTATGGGACGATGACACACGTCAGCGTGCTGGAACAGCCATAATGAAGGAGCACAGGTAGGGTGCCTTAAGCAACAGGAATTCATGAACCCATAGATCTGAAAGACTATGGTACTGGTCTATCATCATCATCATCATAATCATCACCACCACCACCGCCAACAACAACAACAGCAGCAGCAGCAGCATCAGTAGCAGCAGCAGCAGCAGAAGCAGTATTTATAGATGGAATGTCCTTTGTTGGTTTTCAGCCACACATCTTTCTGCCGTCTCCTTAGTGCCACTCCCTCTGTGCATACACATGCCTGGTGTCTCCGTGTGTCTAAATTTCCTCCTCTTATGAGGACACTAGACAGATTGGATTACTATCCACCTCAATGGACATATTTGAACTTTCGGGTCTACATGGCTATGTTTTATAGCAGAACTGTGTCTGTGGGACTCACTAGCTCTCTTGGGGTAGTGGAATTCCGCCAATTATTACTTAACAGAATGTTTTGAAGATTCCTCAAAGATCCAGTAACCATTGGCCATCCTGAGAAAGTTATTATTGAGACTCCGCATCACATGGATGTGCCCATGCTTCAGGCAGTATATATGGCAGGTTTTCATCACTACTAGGAACTCTAAATGTAGGAAACCAGTGCCCTGGCCAGAAGGGGTCATTGTGCTCCTACTGTGGTCAGGAAACAGAGAAACAGTGACACCCTCCTCGGTGGAATCCTGCAATGCTGCTGTCTGTGCAAATAGTCTTTAAATGGTAGTTTGTGCCAAAATCCATCCAAGAGGTGCAAATTATCCTTAGATATTGCTCTTCTCAAAAGGCTTTTTTTTTCCCCTCTCTGAAATACCTCTCCCAGCACCTTTGTCTTCACGGAGACCCAGATACGTCACAGTTTATAGTCAATACACAAAGAAACAATGAATAGGTACCAGTTCAGGCCAGAATCTCATCGTTAGGAACTGTTTCATGTTAGAAGCTCATACACTTGAATGCCACCATTTCTATTGTGTCTATTACATAATAGAGCCTTGTGGGAAATCTGTCTTCCTGGACATGTACTAGGTGGGTCAAAAGAGCCATTTGTTATATTAACTATGCGATAACTTAGTTAAATGTATACTAGTTAAAGGAGTTATAATGGATGATGATTCTTTTCAACACCTACAACTATTAATGCACCTATACATTTGTTATGTAATTTAATCTTAAATCATGATCTGGTTACTTCATTTTTTTTCATAGAAGAGACAAAATATCTTCCTTCAAATCCCTGCCAAGAGGTGAGCGTGCCGATACCATTAGCTCAGCTGCTTTAGAAGTGGGGGCTGGAAGAATAGGGGTCCAAGGTCAGCCCAGGCTACTCCTGAGACACTCCATCTCAAACCACAACCGAGCCACAGCAAAACCCACCAGAAGGCAGCAGAATCAGGGCTCATGCTCAGAGTTGTGTCTTTTCAGAAGGGAAATTTTCATCCAGCACATAGATTCAATCAGGAGAAGGAACAAAATAGATTTACTTCGTGATTAAAAATAGAAATCAATGTCACTAATCCTATCTGCAAAGAGGATAACTACAAGACACAGACAAATTTCTTTGCCTTCTCCGCCAGTTTTGTGGCCTTTAGCCCTTTCCGGGGTGTGCTTTTTCCACGTGCAGGATCATTATCCCAATTTCACTGACCACCAGGGCATGTGCTCCCCTGGAACCTGACCCTGGCTGAATCTATAAGGGAAATACTGCTTGTTATATTACAACCCTGATCCTGAATTCATTCAAGGAAGGCTTCGCTGACACTACAGAAGAGCGTGTTACCACACACGAAGCTTCCTGCGTGGGAAACCATCAGCTGGTCCACTGCAGTGTGTAAACACCAGTTATATTAGGTGGATTCGGGAGCAGGCTTGAAAGGAAGTTTTGATATCCCGCTCCCTCAGTAGCTTTAGGAGGTGTGCGCCTGTGTGTGGTGGGCGTGGTAGAGGGGGGTGGTATAGACACCTATGGCGGCCAGAGGAGCATCCAGCTCTACAGTCCTCCTTTTCCTCTTGAGACTCTGTGTGGAGATGACTCTTTCATCTTGGCTGACTAGCCAGCGAGTCCTAGTGGTCCTCTTGTTTCTTACCTGGAGAGTTCATCCATCTGAGCCTGTCAATCACCTGCCTGTGTGAGACAGACCACTCCTCAGGAGTGCTGATAAACCTGAAGATGCTCTAAGGAGATGGGAGGAGTAACGACCCCTTAAAGAGACAGTGGCCTTCTATACTCTGGAAGTTGTCCCTCAAAGTGGTTGCTTCTACATCTTCACTGCTAAGCCTGTCCGTTTTCGAAGTTCTCACTAAAACCTGTCAATTTTATTTCTCCTTTCTTTCTTTTTGGATGTTGGCCCAAATCCTAAGCTTGCCCTGACTCTCTGGATGTCTCTCTCTGAAGACCGCCTTCCTGCCTGGCAGCTGTTTGCTTACCTGCATCTCTGAGCTTGCTTGACTTTTGAACTCAAAAGTTGCGGCCATGTCTCTTCCTCTTAGCCACCTTCCCTTCTCTGTGAAGTTGTCGAGGTTTAAGCTTTGTCTGCCCTGTTCTTGTTCTTTCAAACTCTAATAGCTTAGTTTCTTTAGAGTCTGTTTTTAAATTCTTTTACCAGTGAAACTAATTACTCACTAAGGGGAAGCCTGGTTTCACAGTGAGAGGGATAGTGTACTCGACCCCTATCTGCCCAGCTCCCTCACACAGCCTCCTTTGGTTGTCAGGGGTTGGAATGAAGAACATCGACTAGAAATGCCAGTTCCCTGTCCTGTTGGTGACAAAGGCACACGCTCTCACCCCATGTCTCTGTCAGAGGGCCCCTGGCATGGACAGGAGAGAAGATGGAGGTCTCAGACCCTTAAAGACCCCTGTATCAAACTTCATCTAGAATACAGTTGTTCAAATGTTAAAATGTGCTCAGCCCTCAGAGACTTTATGCAAAGAAGAGAAGTTATGTTTCAGTAGTCTTGGTGGGGCCCAGGTCTCAAACTTGCCAATAGATTTCAGGGGTTACTGATTTGTGGAACACAGTTTGAGTAGCAAGAGTCTTGAGAACTTTCATCTAAAATCATCTTAATTGGCATTTTCAGTTTCTTAGCTAGATTGAGTGTCTTCATTAGGGTTTCTGTTGCTATTACAAAACATCATGACCAAAAAGCAAGTTGGGGAGGAAAGGGTTTATTTGGCTTACCTGTCAGCATTGCTGTTCATCACAGAAGAAAGCCAGGCCAGGAACTCAAACAGACCAGGATCCCAGAGACAGGAGCTGATGCAGAAGCCATGGAGGGGAGCTGCTTTTACTGGCTTGCTTCCCATGGCTTGTTCAGCCCACCTTCTTATAGAACCCAGGGCTAACAGCCCAGGGATGGCATCACCCACGGTGGGCTGGACCCTCCCCCACTTACCACTAAATGAGAAAATGCCTTACAGCTGGGTCTCACCTAGGCATTTCCTCAACTGAGGCTCCTTCCTCTGATGACTCTAGCTTGTGTCAAGTTGACACACAAACCCAGCCAGTATGTTTAATTTTGATAAGTTTGCAATAAAGAGTATAGAAGTTACAGAATATAGTCTCATGTATTTGCCTCATTGGAATCACTGCCAAAGTCAAGGTATTCAACATACCCACTATTCCTCCCAATTTCCTGGAAGCCGTTTGTAATCTTTTAAGTGTTCAGGCCTCCTCTCCCAGCAGCCATTCTCAGTTCTGTGACTATAGCGATGCTTATATTTTCTAGAAATTTCTATCCATGCTCTCTACGTTGCTGTTTTGCTTCAGCTTCTGTGGTTAAGCACAATCATTTTGATTTATATTGTGGCTCCTCTCTTTGTGGTAGACATCTACAAAATTTGATGGGAAGCCACGACGGACATTGATGTGCACGTGTTTGTAAGATTCTGCCTTGAATGTCCTCAGAGCATGAGACCACACGGCCAGTGAATGACAGTTTTAACGTTGTCTTATGACATTCCAGAGCTACCAGCAAAGGATGAGGGTGCCGGCTCATCTGTACACTTGTGAACATTTTAGGATCAATCTTTTTAAACTTGTAAGTATGTCTCAGGTTTTGATGTTCGAGGGGGATACTAAGGCAGATTTCACCTTTACCCCGCAAGATGCCTGGAGCTCTGAGGAGAGTTTGGGCTCACAAGGGTAACTTGAGGCCCCGTCTTAGAGGTTTTAGAGGGCAATGGAAGCGTCCCATGTCGTGGAGTGGGTGAGGAATCCATAGTAGGTCCTTCCAGCCAAGCTGCCTCTGAGTTTTTGGCAGCAGAGGAAAGATTCTGCCTTTAGGTTAACGAGTCCATTGCTTGTTGGGAAAGTGAGCTCCAGACACTCAGGGACATTACAGCAGGGTGTCTACC
Organism: Chionomys nivalis; assembly: GCF_950005125.1. Taxonomy (NCBI): domain Eukaryota; kingdom Metazoa; phylum Chordata; class Mammalia; order Rodentia; family Cricetidae; genus Chionomys; species Chionomys nivalis. The sequence goes on along the minus strand of NC_080108.1, from coordinate 31,094,120 downwards.
TTTCCTTTGCAGGGGTGCTTCTCGGCCTACCCGATGCTTCAACCCTGTAACACAGTTAGTTCCTCATGCTGTGCTAACCCCAACCTAAAAATCGTTTTCGTCGCTGCTCATTACTGTAATTTTGCTCTGGTTACGGATCGCCACGTAAATACCCGCTATGCACGGTATCAGATGTGGGCCCCTGTGAAAGGGTTGTTCGACCCCATGGGGTCACAACGCATGCGCATATTGAGAGCTGCTGCCCCACAGCATCCATGAGGGTAGAGAGGAGATGCTGCTGTAGAGCGGTGGGCAGGCCTGAACTGGCCCCAACCACACAGTTTTCTCATTCTGGCGATGGTGTAGCGTGGTGGCTCCCTGTGGTGTTAGTGTGAACTTGCTGTAACTACCGGTGCTTGCTCTTTGTGCTTACAGAATCATTACATGTTCCCTGGGGAAATGCTTGCTTAGTTGTTTTTTGTTTGTTTTTCTGATCACTTAAAAAAAATGTCCACTTTTATCATTTGGTTTTGAAAGATTTTATAAAAAATAGTCTACATATGCGTTTTATAGATGATTGTGGATAGTTCCCTACAGATTGTTTTATCTTTCATAAACAAAACACAACTTTAAAGTTTAATTCTCAATTTTTTTCTTTTAAGGATTGAGAAAAAAATTAGTGTTTTTGAGAGCGTGAACATGGCATTGTTTCTTCAGTCAAAAGTTCCAAAGACTTTCTTTGATATATCATTCTAGAACCTTCTGATTTCAGATTTTACGTTACAATCCTGACCATACTTTGTTATTTTTGTATGCCTACATAGCCTGTACATCCATTGTGCCATGGAGTGGCTGCCACTGTTCCAGCAACATTCGCAAAAAGCCTGATGAATTACCCTTCAGCCTTGTCACATGTCAGCTTCCCATGCACGAGCCCATCCACATGTGGCCTCGTTACTCCTGTACCTGGCTCCAGGAGTCTTTGTCTATGTCATCAGAACATTCTCTCTGCCCCCCCCTCCTCATGTTCGCTCCACATGGTCATCTGATTATGTCAATCCTCTGATTTACTTATTTTAAACATCCATTTGACAATTCCAGGTCTTCCGTATTTCCATGTAAAGCTGGGGGTCAATTTGCCAGTTTCTCTGCGTCAAGCTGCTAGGATTCGGGCTGACGGTACACACCGGGCCTTAAGTACCTCACAGCTGAGTCTTCCCCCAGAGACAGAGTGCCTCTCTCCATTCACTTTGGCTCTTTCATTTCCCCCAGCAAGGGTTCGAAGACTCTTCAGCGCCTTGGATCTACAGTACTAATTAATCTTTCTTCACAGAGATGCCATAGGTGCAATTATTTATTATGTATTATAAAACCCAAAGTATCATTATCCTATTCCTATTTCAGCTGTGAATTATAATGTTGGTATTTTCAAACCCACCCTTTCAGTGTGCCGTTGCCCGTAGATTGGCAATAATGGGAGCTGATTACACAAATCCTCCACGGCTGAAGAGCAAAATTAAGACATCGTTATGAAGAAATGTGCTCCACACGATCCGCAGCCCATTACAACCTGCTGATTATTGTAAGGCGGAATAACACTTATAATTAACTTACAATAGGCTTCTCTATTATAAAGAATGAAATTATCTGCTATGCATTCAGATGCTGCCAAGAAGATCAATTGAAATGAAGGAAGTCAGGAAATGACATGCCGATGTTGATAGCACCTTGTAGTGTGACAGCTAGTTAGCTACCTTGGAGCTTTCAAAATGGTAGCATTTTTAAAATCCATTTCACAGTTAGGGTAACTGCTTTTTTGTCAAAGGGAAACGAGTTAAGGCTTGAACTACGCCTTTGTAGGGTACGAGATGCCTGTCCCTGTCCCTATCAAAGCAGTTGCTCAGGTGTCAGTGATCATATCTTTGGGAGCCCTTCTCACTTGCGGCTGTGACTCAGTTACGTACCTACAGACAGCTCAGCTTGTTGCCCTGCACAATGTGGGCAGAAAACACATCTAAGCTGGATGTGGCCTACGTTGAGAGTAAGTGAGAGAATAAGAAGGAGTGAGAAAGCAGGACAGAGAAACAGGGAGCCAGAGAGAGTCAGAGAGAGAATTCAGAGTGCTGTGCTCGAAGGTTTATGGAGAATGCGCAAGTGAAAGGCTTGGGGAAATAGCTGAAGGGAAGCATTGTGGCGTGTCTGAAGCACGAGCATTCTTAAGGGGATGTGAATGTTTTAGCCAAGTTTTGTAAGGATTATGACTTTTCTGGGCAAGTGGTAAGACATTCTAGCATCAGAAAATTTGACTTCCTTCCTCCCCACCTTCTCTCCCTCTCCTAGAATTCCAAGTTGAGGCCTTCCTTAAGCTGCCTTCAGATGATATTCTGCCCCGCTCCCCCACTCCACCCCCTTGGTTACCGCATTTAGCAAGGGGGTGTCATAGACGGTCTATTTCCTGCAAAGCAGTCCCCTTTGTCACTTTATAAAAAGATACCATGGGTACGGTGCCATGTCAGAGGGTACACTTCGTCCCATCAGCTGCTGCAGTCAGACATGCTTGGCTTCCCTGAGTTTTGACTCTCTGCTAGAAGACAATAAAAGGCGGTGGAGTGTAGCCCGCCCCTTAGGTAGCACACTGCCTCAAGGAAATAACCCACGGGGCAGAAAGACAAGCCATTGTTAATAAAATAATTGCTAATGACTATAACAGCAGTCATTATGCTTAATGTAGTTCCCAACAGGTGTCAAAATGTTTTAGTTCTCCTTTTCACAGCTTCTGGCAGGGGTGGGGGGTGGGGGGTGTGGGTAGGGGGGTGGGGTGGTGCCTTGTCTTTCTGGAGGACGTTCTGAGACTGTTGCCTGGTGCTCAACCACAGCTGTCTTCACCTTCCTGCTTGGTCTTCGATCCCTGCTTTGACTGACCTGCTCAGCCTGTTGTCAGGGGGCATCAGACAACGGAAGACTCTCTACTGACAGAAAAAGTAGAATTAGCAAGGCTGGTCCAATCTTCTCTCCCTGAACCTGGACAGGAAAATCTAGCAGGAAAAATCCAGACCCTGATGGGGCAGATGTCCAGCTAAAGGGCAGCCCCTTCAAGGGAGCTGGGACTTTGAGTTCTCAGAAGGCACCTGAGAAAGAAAAGCCCTTTATGGACACAGTTGAGATGGGCGCTGGGGCAGGAGAGCCACAAAGAGAGGAAGGAGATTTGGTGACCACCGAGATGTGCCCCTGGTTTCTGTGTAATGGCTGCTTTCCGAGACTCTCCAGCCACACGAGTGCCCACAGGGTTTCCTGCTCTTGCTTTCTGTATATCTTTAACTCAAGTGCGCATTCCTCGAGATTGACAGAAAAACCTCTCGGCTGCACAACCTAAAGAACTTGGCAGCTCCCCTTCCACATGTCACATGGATGAGGCCATTCTGTCCAAGGGGAAGATGCAATACACATGGAAATCCTCACTGCACATGAGAGCGTCTGCGATTTCTTCTGAACTACATCCAGTCTGTTGTCATAGGACAGCCTGAAGTCTGTGCATGAAGAAAGTATGCCTAAGTGTCCGTGTCTACATGTACTTTTTTCAAAGCCGTCTTCAGCAGACAAGGAAACAAATGTAGATATATATGTTACTTCACTTGGCTGGCTGGAAAACAAAGTGAGAAGAGAGACCAGAGTCCCACAGGAGAGGATGCTAACACACTCCATCTGTATATATAATCCTCATCTCCTACAGGTCCAATAGTGCCACAGTCTGAGGACCAAGCCTTTAACACTGGTGTCTCTGGGGGGAGGGAGTGTGTCGCTTCAAGCTACAGCAGCGTACAAGCTGTGGTTCTCCGGGTGCACTCTATACATCTAGAAGTCTGCTCTAATGCTGACCCTATCCTCCATGGTTCAGGGAGCAGACAGTGGTGAGGATGTGGATTGCAGAATGCTGATTCCTGTATCTGTGTGACTTTGGGCATGGCGCTGTGTCTCTGAGCAGTGGTTACTGTTACTAATAAGTGGTTAGTGTTACTAATAAGTTGCCTTGGAAAACGGTTCTAAAGATGGGATTAATCACCTATGAAAAGCATTTTCTACAATGTTGCAAAGCATGGTAGATGCCCAGCCAGCCACATTCCTCATCCCCCATTCAGTGACAGTAGGGGCCGAGATTGGTTGTTATCAACACTGTCCTCTGCCTTTTAGCCCAGCACCCCTCACATGTGATGGCTTCTGTCATCTTCCCCCTAACACACAGAATGGCAACGTTTTACCTGCACGTGGGATGTCATATCTGATCCCCCCCCCGTGGCTTTCCTCCCAAGCAAGTTTCAGAACAGCAAACTAGGCACACCCTGGTCTCCAGAACAAGCGTGTCAACATCACTGGCCTCACATCTCACACTCTTCGGAGTGGCGCGCTTGCATCCAAGACAGGACATGGACTTTTATGTTCTCGGTGCCAGCCCAGGTCTGTCTGTTGTGGGGAAGTCAGCGAACCAAACAAGGATTTGTCAGAGGGAATTAGGTGAAAGGAAGCCACCAAGATAGTCATTTCCCAAACCACACAGTTGTCAAATAACATCACTGACTGTGGACACTCATAACAACTCAAAAGCTTTATAAACTCCATGTTTGAAATATTTAGTCAGGGGTCTCTTCCCCGGCTCCGCCATCCATCTTTGGTATGCTGGGCAGGAAACTCCATTTTAAATCCCCTCCCCTGGAAGTTGCCTTAGTCCAAACTCCACAGTAATCCCTCCCCAGGGAGACTCAACACCGCTCCCACAGGTTACTTAAACTGCCTCCCCCATCCGAAGAACGAACACATGGTCTCCGGGTTTCTCATGGTCTCCCCTTCTCTCTCTTCCCCTTGCCACACTTTCCTGGTGCCACCTGGGAGTAAGGGCATTTTATGAAACATGGATGTCTTTTATTTGGTCTGATTTTGTCTGATTGGAATTATTTGTGTCGGCGGAGTGGCTAGTCTAAGAAATGTCCCTGACACTCCACTATTTTTTCACATTACAAACAGGACCTCAGGAGCTTCCTCAGAGATTAGGGTGGCCTGGGTACAGCTTTGTCTGTGTGCTCATCTCGTTTGTCAGGACATCCTTGGGGTGGACCTGTATCTTTGGTTGTATAACATTCACATGGGCATTGCTCGTTCTAGAGAATCTCTTGTAAGGGGCATGGGTATTTCCCACTAAACTGAGAAACTTTGCCAGTCTCCACTGGTATATTTGGTTTCTTATTTATTTATGAGGAGACATTTCTGAACCACCCTTTGGGAATTAAAGATCTTTTCAAGTTTTTGGGAAAATTCTTGCTCAGATATATACATACATACATATATGTGTGTATGTATACATATATATTTAAAATATATGATATTAAAGCAAAGAAAACCAGCCTACAAATCACAATCCCAGAAAACCTAGACAACAATGAGGACTCTAAGAAAGAGACATACATGGATCTAATCCACATGGGTAGTAGAAAAAGACAAGATCTCCTGAGTAAATTGGGAGCATAGGGACATTGGGAGAGGGTCGAAAGGGAGGGGAGAAGCAGGGAGGGAAGCAGAGAAAAATGTAGAGCTCGATAAAAGTCAATAAAAAATAAATTAAGACTCTAAAAATAAGATATATGTATTTTTACCACATGTCGTGAAATGTATGTACTAATTCATTTAAGAATGAAAAGTATGAAACAGGGAAAAATCTCTCCTCATCCTGGTCACTCACTCCCTCTAGGATAACAGGGAATCTACAGGCTTTCTTTCTTTCTTTCTTTCTTTCTTTCTTTCTTTCTTTCTTTCTTTCTTTCTTTCTTTCTTTCTTTCTGCATTTGACTTTCATCTTGTAATTACATACAGTAACGACACATGCCCTGTGTGTTCGTGTACACACGTGTCTCCGGCAATGGCCAGTTCCCTGTAACTGGCATTTCTATCCCCTCAAACACCTTGCCTTGTCCTCCTGTTAGAAGCACTCAAATGTCCCACTAGTGAGCTATGTGGAGACATTCCTTTGGCTGTGCTGCACAGCTGTCCTGTGTGCTGCAGAAGATGGGAGACGATTCTTCCCCTCCATCCATGACTACCCTCTCTCTATTCCATCGCCAGTTTTCCTTAAAACTTCTAGAATCTATTTATTTTTATTTTATGCTTATAGGAGTTTTGTGTGCTTCTGTGTCTGTGTGCCATGGAGGGGCAGTACCATTGGACACTAGAAGTGGGAGTCTGATCCCAGAACTGGAGTTTCCTTTACATTGGGGAGCCCCATGTGGATGTTGGGAACCTGCGGTGGTTTAAATAAGAATGAGGGTTACAGACTGGTCCCTACGACTGCTTGGTCAAGGGAGTGGTATTATCTGAAAGGATTGGAAAGGGTAACCTTGTGGAGTAGGTCTAGTCTTGTGTGTCACTGGGGTGGGCTTTGAGCTTTCAAGAGTCTAAGAGAGGCCCAGGGTCTTTGTTTTCTTCCTGCTGCCTGTGCATCAGGAAGCTTCGATCCTTCTCCAGCACCGTGTCTGCCTGTATGCCATCATGTTGGGACTAAACCTCTGGAAATGTAAGCAAGCTCCAGCCAAATGCTTTCCTGTATAGGAGCTGCTGTATTCATACTGTCCCTTCATAGCAATAGAACATTGACTAAGACAGAACCGAACCCTGGTCCTCTGCAAGCACCACAAGGATTTCCTGCATGTATTTGAATCCTCAACTGATGAGCCACCTAATTACCTACCTTTGCATCTTTAAGCAATATAAAGTCAATCACAACACATCTTTCGTTCCTCAATTTCCCCAGATGCTGTCAGGTACAACCACTAATTTGTTTATTCCTTTTGGGTGATGGTCCTTTAATTAATTACTATAGTATATTTATCTGTTCAATTTTTTGGTGAACATTTGATCTATTCTGGCATCTTCTTTCTCTCAAATAAAGTGCTGCTGTCTTCTCTTGTCCTCCCTCTTCCTCTGACTCTCCCCCACCCCCCATCACCCTCTTTCTTCTCACTTCCCCTCCCTTGCTCTCCCCTCACTTTTCCTCAGCATCCCCCTCCTCCCCTCTCCTTTCTTTTCCTTTTATCTCCTCTTCCCTCCTCCTCTTTCCTCTCGTCTCTCTCAAAACTGAGCACTGGACGACAATACCAATCCCTGGCTATATGACACCTGGAATAAAATAATCGACTTTTTCTTGTTCATACACCTATGTTTAGATTTACTTGGTCTTTAATCCACCTACCAATGCCCTTTAATTTTCTGTGTGTGTGCGTGCATGCTGTGAAACAGGGTTCAATTAATTTTTTATCAAAAGCACTATTTATATCGCATTTATCTCCAGTGACAGACAAGTCTGTAGGAAATCGAGCTCTGAATGTGTGTCTGTCTCTAGGCAACAAGCTCTTCTGCTCGTCACGTGTCTGGCCCTGTGCAGTGCTACTCAGCTGGAACTGTAGCTTTGTGGTTTCCCAGGTTCTGTGACGTTGGGAATGCCAAGGATATATTTAGCTCTTGCAATAATTTCTATAGTCAGCTTCACAAAATCTACATTAAAAAAGGAAAATTAATGGAACTTTGATAGGAATTATAATGAAAGTGGTAGATTAATTGGGGGAAAAGAGACATGAATGATATAAAAACTTAAATTCATGACTTGATCCTGTTGTTCTAATTCTTAAAAGCATTTATTCAGTTTTTAGTTTGGGTTTTTTAGTGGAGCAAGGCTGATAGAATACACACATACAAGAATACACGGACTGCATGCTCATGTGCATGTGTCTGCACTCACGCACGCACGCGCGTGCGTGCACACACATACACACACCGAGATTGATTAGAGTGTTTACAAGCTGTAGACCAGCTAGTCCAACAATGGCTTTCTCTGGATCCAAAGAAAAGGCCAAGAATTCATAGTTGTTGGTCCATGATACTGGAATTTTTTCATCTGATCTTTGATCTACATTGGAACCCTGGAGATGTAGGTTCTAACACTGGCGAAGATGCCCCTCAGCAAGTAGAGTAGGTGAGCTTGCCAGAGAGTGCGAGGGCAAGCAGGAGCAAATCTTCCTTTTTCATTTCCTTTTATGTAGGCTGCTGCCAGAATGCGTGGCCGATTTACGGTAAGTCTTCTTCCTACCTCAAATGATCTAATCAAGGGACTTTCCCACAGGTATGCTTCAGCTGCTTGGGTTTTATTGATTCCAGAGGTAGTCAAGTTGACAACCAAGATTAGCTAAGTCTACCCTTTATCAACTTGATAGACACTCATATCTCCTATGCCATGCTTAATTTCAAAATGAAGACAATAACCAGGTCATAATTCCAAATAACACAATATAACGAACTCATCCATGTACAATCAAAACCACTTGGCACATTTTATAATAGGTGGCAATGTCCCCTAAGGAATGATTAGTCTTTTAGTGTCTCATAACAATATGATAATCACTGATGTTATATCAATTAATGTCATATTACCTGGCAAAGAAATAGAGGAGCATAAATATAACACTATATATATATGAGCACTCTTGCCAATCTCAGCTCACAGTTTTGGTAATAGTTACGTGGCCTTAGTTGGCACTCAGAACTCTACTGTCCATTACCTATCTCCTCCCCACTTCAGCAAGCCCTTGAGCAGTTCCTGGTTCTTTTTCAAGATAAATGACCCCTGCCATCATTCCTGAAGGGCTTGGGCCTTTGCCATCTGCCTGGATTGGATTGTTGTGGTTTCCCATTGACGTTAATCACATGACATGACAACGCCCTGCTTTCATTACTGTTCTGGTGCTGCGAGGAGACACCGTGGCCGGGTCAGCTTATGATAGCAAATATTTAGCTGGGAGCTCGCTTGCAGTTTTAAAGATTTAGTCCAAGATCATCGTGTGTAGAATATGACAGCAGGTGAGCAGGCAGGCAGGTACGCAAGCAGTGGCTAAGAGTTTATATTCTGATCTGCAGGCAGCAGGCAGACAGAGAGAGAGAGAGAGAGAGACAGAGAAAGACACACACAGAGAGACAGACAAAGAGAGAGACAGAGAAAGACACACACACACAAACACACACATACAGAGAGAGAGAGAGAGAGAGAAAGAGAGAGAGAGAGAGAGAGAAAGACACAGAGAGAGACAGACAAAGACACACAAACACACATATACACACACATACAGAGAGAGAGAGAGACAAACAGACAGACAGAGAAAGACACAAAACACACATATACACACACATACAGAGAGAGAGAGAGAGAGAGAGAGAGAGAGAGAGAGAGAGAGAGAGAGAGAGACTGAGACCGTGGTACTAGGTGTGAGTTTCTGACACCAGTGACACACCTTCTCCAACATGGCCACACCTCTAATCCCCCCCCCCCCGCCCCAATGCCATCATCTAGGAAACCAAACATTCAAATATATGAACTTATGAGGGTCATTTTCATTCAAACCACCATACCAAGAGATGCCCTAAAAGATCTGCACTCCAGATACAATCTTGCAATTGGAGAAGCAATTCAATTTCCCTTTGGCAGTCTGAATCAACGACCCCTCCCAACACTTATCCTTTTCCTAGCCCATTGGCTTAAGGACATCAGAAGCTCAAAGTGATCAGGGAAGGGTCTTAGCTTCCAGTTTAGCAGAATGCTTATATTGTCATGAGCACATCCTCATCAGGAACCAAAACTTTTAGGCTAGCAAAACTTAAGGTTACAGGAATAATAAACAAAAATTTCCCTACTCCCTCAGTAGGGGTGGTAGAGAGTGGGGACATCCTCACTTCCCCACTTTGACTCCCCAGGTCAAGAATCCTGGTCCCATGCCGGGCGGTGGTGGGCGCACGCCTTTAATCCCAGCACTTGGGAGGCAGAGGCAGGTGGATCTCTGTGAGTTCGAGACCAGCTTGGTCTACAAGAGCTAGTTCCAGGACAGGCTCCAAAACCACAGAGAAACCCTGTCTCGAAAAACCAAAAAAAAAAAAAAAGAATCCTGGTCCCAGGATAAACTGTATCATGTATTGGATGCTGTGTCAAAGCTTATATCACCTTCTGCTGAACCCTGCCCCACTCCTCCAGACTTCTGCCTCTTAACTGGCACTGTAACAGTGTCTTCAAAAGGCTGTTTTATCAGGCCAGCTGCTCCAGGACAGTGGGGAGAATGGTAAGACCAGTGACTACATATCTGCTCCAGTAAGGACATACATCCCCTGGGGAAAAGACATCATATCTGGGCTCAGTGTTGTTCACTACTGTTGGCAGATCTGGCAACAGCAGCAGTTGCAGACAGATAGGACTTTGTAAGGGAAAGTCTATGTTTTCAAGCCCACGCATAACTTCCACCTCTGTCACCATGTCCACTTTGTTCACTGACCCATTGGACAGTGACAGGGATGACTTGGGAAAGAGGCTAACTATCCACAGGCTGGGCCAGTCCATCTACTTGATTATTGAACCCCTCCTTTGCCGAAGAAAATTTACATTAAATTATATTTAGTATCTTTATATACTTTGTCCATTTGGAGAGATCTATGTATATACTTCTACCCAAGATGTCTTTTTACAAAAAGATCAATTACTTTCCAGCTCTGCCTCTGACCAGTCAACCAGCCCACAGTTAAAGCTCCTCTGCTCAGCTTTGCTTTGCTATGCTATGCTATGCTCTGCCTGCTTTGCTATGCTATGCTAAACTATGCTATGCTAAACTACGCTATGCTAAGCTATGCTAAGATAAACTATGCTATACTTTGGTATTCTATGAATTAGTGAACAATACATATACAGTCATTTCTCCTTCCAAGCAAAATGGACAACCATGTGTACTGCCCACAGTTCTGCATACTGTAAAGACTCACTTGTGTCTTTCCGAGTTGCCCCAGAAAGGGGTTATACTGCTTTAGTGTCGACTTCTGGGTGGTGCTTTGGAAGACCAGGCAGTGTTCTTAACCTCTGGGCTATCTCTCCAGCCCCCAGCCCCCTGCATCTTTCAAAGCCCCGATGGTGCCACTGATTTCTTCAGTTTCTCCTAGGATGTGATAGTGGTTTTGGATCACTATTTGTGCTGGTAGAGACAACTCTAATGGCTTCCATTTAGCTTTTCTAACCTAATAGCCCTCACCTACAAGTCAGGGAACTAATGTGAGCATTCTCTCAATTTCTCAGAATCTCTCCCAATTATACACTCAGAATTGGGGGAATAACTACAGAATGAGTTCATAGACTCATTGCAGCCACTGGGAATTGGACTTCAGCCAAAATTCAATTAATCATTTGACTTTTTTTTCTTTTTCTTTTTTTCTTTTTCTTTTTTTGGTTTTTTCAAGACAGGATTTCTCTGTGGTTTTGGAGCCTGTCCTGGAACTAGCTCTTGTAGACTAGGCTGGTCTCGAACTCACAGAGATCTACCTGCTTCTGCATCCCAAGTGCTGGGATTAAAGGCGTGCGCCACCATCACCAAGCTCATTTGACCTTTTTAAGCCCCTAATTTGGCTGGAGGGCCACAATACTTCTTAAGGTTCCTTGGAATCAATGTCAATTCTGAACCAGTGTTCAATAGATCATAGAAATCCTGATTGTTTCTTTCCCCCAGTGGTACAGCTACCCTTTTAAAAGGCAGCATGTCCCTGTGGGAAAGGATTTGAGAACTCAGTACTTTAACTTGGTCCATCATCAGTGGAACCTGGTAGTGCCTCATTCAGGGAAGTTGAGTCTACAGATTGGCTCAAGTCTGAACGACTGGTTCATGGGCCTAGATTCTCTGCTGCTAGAATTCAATGTAGCCTTCTGTTTGGGATTCTTTTCCCTGAGTAAGTAGGTAAAATAAAAAAGCATAGTAGTTTTCTTATCTCTTTTACTTCTGAAAGTACCATGACTGGTTAGCCAGTACCAAAGGTCCATACGAGTCATGCCACCATAAAGACTACTTTGCCCCTCCTGCCCATTGTGGTTCAGACCACTATTAACATTGCTATCAATGTACTATCCATTATAATAACCATACTCACCTCACCTTTGGTGATTCAGAGCTGCCACCTGGCCTCTGTTGTTCTGGGGACCAATGAAACCATGCCATTTAATTCATCCGATTGAGTAGTAGTATAAGGATTGCCATAAAGAAAAGGTTGATGGCAAAGCTCTTCAAATGTGCTGGTTCTCCCCTCACCATTTTGTGTTTTTTTAGGATTAGTGAAGGGTATATATGATGTATATATGACTTCTGTTCCTCCCCACAACTGAGGAGGTCTGCGTTTTACGCAGCACACCATGCAACTTCCCTGAGCCATAAAAATCCCTTCATCAACACTAAGCCAAGGGATATCAGACATCTCCAACACCTTTTCAATGGGCCATCTTTTTACAAATGTTTAGTGAACAAGTCAAACAAACTTTTGATACCCTCTTTAACTGTGTAAGCTTCCGTATTAAACCTAGAATCTGAACTCAGTGAGCCCATATCAATAAACTCAGTCCGATCTTTCCATTATCCCATTTCCAAAGTTTTATGATCTTTCCATTATCCCACACCCTTAAATCTATTCCCACACATATTCACCAGACTTGTGCTTGAATGGATTAGCAAAATCATTAAGCCATTAATAGAATGGCAGACCTCCTCATGGATTACATGTTCTATCTCCCTTCTAGGAGACAGCTTAGCCTTATGTCTGGTTATTGGTCAGAGGCAACTATTGGTGACTCTTTTTTTTTTTTTTTTTTTTTTTTTTGATTTTTCGAGACAGGGTTTCTCCATAGCTTTTGGTTCCTGTCCTGGCACTAGCTCTTGTAGATCAGGCTGGCCTCGAACTGACAGAGATCCGCCTGCCTCTGCCTCCCGAGTGCTGGAATTAAAGGCGTGCGCCACCATGGCCCGGCCTATTGGTGACTCTTGAGGGACATCCATATTATCAGATAAACTCACTCAAGAGTGGTTTGGTTGACAATGAAGCATTAAGTCCTTCAAACAAAGAGAGAGAGGGCACTATTGCAGAGGGTTGGAGGTGAGACTGCATTCTCAGTAAAGGGTGAAGAGTCCACTTCCTCAGCTGAGATAAACCCATCAGGAGCTGAGGCTTGCAAATCCTCAGCTTCAGAAGAATTTTCTCTCATACCCTATTCCTTGCCAATCAGTCTGTTATTTAACTACCAATATTCTCCGAGGCTGGAACTTGAGGTTTTATTGTCTAATTCACCTAATTTTATAAGAGGCATTCTGTTTGATTTTCTGTAACTTGAGCTCTATAGCTGCTGGCAAGAAAATTCTCTTCCAGGGCACACTTGGAAATCTCATTGAGATCATTATTTTCCTTTGTCATGGTGTCTCGTGATGCTTAAAGTTCCTCAATCTGATCACAGAGCTCATTCCTTTCTTCTATCAGTTTATCTAGAGATGGTGGAAACAGCTTGCAAGCATAATTATTTCCCTTATTTTCTTACAAATTGTCAAAAGTTTCATGTATAGCATCACTAAATTCTATGTTCCTTGCAATAAGTGATTCAGGATAACTAAACGCATTTCTCTTGCTATGTTCTTTGAATAGCCCACAGCACAGATTGTTAGTGCTCTCCAGGATTTTAGGAGAGGCTTCAGGAGCTTTAGGTATTGGTAAATTGGGAAGGCTACTCCAGATACTTAAGACATCCATCATTATAATTCTCTTCCTCCAAAATAATTCCTGGTACCACAATCTGTATTAGTCAGGCTTTGCTAGAGAAAAAGAATAGTTATAATGAGCACACACCACACACACACCACATCTATATACAGAAACTGTCTGTCTGCTTATCTATTTATCTATCCATCCATCTATCTACATATCTCATCTATCTATCTATCTATCTATCTATCTATCTATCTATCTATCTATCTATCTATCTGTCTATCTATATCATCAATGCATATCTATCTATCTGTCTATCTATCTATCATGTATCTATCTATCATGTATCTATCTATCATGTATCTATCTATCTATCTATCTATCTATCTATCTATCTATCTATCTATTTATCTATCTATCTTCTATCTATATCAATCAATTCTTTCTTTCTTTCTTTCTTTCTTTCTTTCTTTCTTTCTTTCTTTCTTTCTTTCTTTCTTTCTTTCTTTCTTCCAGTGCTGCATTAGAGTACCTTACAAATTGTGTTTCAGTTAGTCCAAAAATGATTTTCTCCCAACAGAAAGACCGAAAGTCTAGAATTCGTTCAGTCAGGCCTTGAGGCCCATATCTCATCTGGTCTTCAGTCTACACTGGATTCCCGAGGGATCGGGTTCTAATACAGTTGAAGGAACGCCAGAGCAGTAGAATAGACGAACTTGCCAGGGAGAGTGAGGGCAAGCAGGCAACAATCAAAAACTAAGACATTTTCTTTCTTTTTATGTCCTTTTATGTGGGCTGCCACCAGGATGTGTGGCCCAAATTTTGAGTGAGTCTGCTCACTCAGATGATCCAGATGTAGGCTGGGCTTTCCCATGCCGAATGATCCAATCAGGAAAATCCTTCCCAAGTATGTCTAATTTCTTGAATTTTAGTTGGTTACAGATGTAGCCGTGCTGACAACCAAGATTAGTAATCACACTGTGTTTGTGTATGTGTGTATATTTGTGTGTGTGTGTGTGTGAGAGAGAGAGAGAGAGAGAGAGAGAGAGAGACAGACAGACAGACAGACAAACAGAAGGTTCTCTCTTTCTACTATGAGTTCTAGGGACTAAGGTCAAATTGACATGCATAATGGCGATCACCTGCTGAGCTATCTCATCAGCCATATCCAGTTGTTAATGTCTTTAAAACATCATTTAATAAAAATTTCCAGCCGGGCGTGGTGGCACACGCCTTTAATCCCAGCACTTGGGAGGCAGAGGCAGGCGGATCTCTGTGAGTTCGAGACCAGCCTGGTCTACAAGAGCTAGTTCCAGGACAGGCTCCAAAACCACAGAGAAACCCTGTCTCGAAAAACCAAAAAAAAAAAAAAAAATTTCCAATATTCTTTATAAGGAATTTTGTGGATGTTTCCGCTTAGAGACAGTCCCAAGTACTCAGGTTTTAGTTCTGTTTATGTGCTACGCCCACAGTAATGGTGCCGACGAGATTGGGTTACACTAAAACACAGGCAAGGATTTAAAAAGAATTATTGAAAGTATGTTCAAAGAAATCAAAGAGCACACAAATAAACAAATAAACCCTCAAAAATTCTGAGAAATAATAAAACTGAAATGTCAGAAATGAAAAAGAAAATGTCAATAAGTCACACAAAACACTCCACAACACGCCTCACCAATAAACTGGATCAAAAGAGGACAGAACAACAGGCCTTGAAGTCAAGGTAGAGGAATCAGAAAATTTAAATAATGACTCAGATAAATCAGTATGATACTGCAGAAACTCATAATAATAATAATAATAAAACCCAAATATTATAAAACCAAAAAGATTACAAAAATTAATGCATAACTTTCAATAATAATTCAGATTTATTTCTTTTTCCTTGTTTCTTTTCTTTCTCTCTTTTTCTTCCCTCCCTCCCTCCTTCCTTCCCTTCCCCCTTCCTTCCTTCCTTTCTTTTTCTTTTTCTTTTCTTTTTTTTTTTTTTTAAGGCAAAGTTTCTCTCTGTAGCCATGGCTGTCCTGGAACTTACTTTGTAGATTAGTCTAGCTTCAAACTCAGAGATCCTTTACCTCTGTCCACCAAGTGCTAGGATTAAAGGAGTACATCATCATGCTCAACAAAACATCTGAATCTGAATGCTCTAAATTTCCCTTTCAAAGGACACCAAGAAGCAGATGGAATGAAAAGGCAGACTCCTTTGTTTGTTTCTGCTAAAATAAACTTACAGCCTGTGTCACGTTACATGGGGGGAAAATTTAGAGTTTTTAGTAATATAAGAATAAGACAAGAACGTCAACATTTTCCAATTTTATGTAATATAGTTTTAAAATCTTAGCTAGAACAATAGGCCCAGAGAAAGAAATAAAAGGTACAGAAGAGCCAAAATATTGTGTGTGTGTGTTTGTGTAACATACTTCTATGCACAAGAGACTTTAATGACTCCATGTCACCTAGTCAGAAGACCTTCAGATCTGATAAACAATTTCAGGGAAGCGGCAGGATTTGACACACAAAAATCAGTAGCTTTCTATAGGTTAATTATAAATATGTGAAAGAAATCAGGGAAACAATTTCATTCATAGCTGTCTAAAAAATATCCAGGAATAAACTAAACTAAAAAGGTAAAAGAAACTTGAAACTTAAATTGAAAACATTGAAACAGTAGAGAAAGAAGGTAAGGAAGACCCTAGAGGATGGAAAGACCTCTCATGCTCATGGGCTAGAAAAATTTATAATATAAAAATAGATACACTACAAAAGTTAGCTACAGACGCCATGCAATCTCCAATTAAAATCAGAATGCTCTTCTTCACAGAAAAGAATGCAGTCTTAAAATTCATCTGGAAGCACAAAAGGCCCCAGACAGCCAAAGCAATTCTGAGCCAAAAACCAATAATGCTGAAGGTAATACCACATCTGGTTTCAAGAGCCATTGTAATAATAATTCAAAAAATCACTGTAAGGCTCAAAGCAGACACATAGGTCATTGGAATAGACTAAAAGACCCAGGTATAAAGTCGTGCGACTGTAGCGACCTGATTTTGCCAAGAGGCTAAAGGTATACACATTGCAGAAAAACATCTCTTCAGCTCACTGCTGAAAACTGGATCTCATATGTAGACAAAAAGAACTAGGTCCCTATCTCTAATCCTGCATAAAAATCAAGTACAAATGCTCAAAAGACCTGAATGTGAGACTCTGAATTCATTAGAGAAAAGACATTTCAAGATACAGGTGTAAGCAAAGCCTTTTCTGAATAGGACCCTAGCACTCAAAGGATAACGCCGACAATTGGTGACTCGGATCATGTGAAATTAAAAGCTTCTATACAGGGAAGAAAACAGTTCCCCGGTGAAGAGACAGCCTACATTATCTGACAGAAAGGATTAGCATGTAGAATACAGCAAGACCTAAAATAGTCGAAACAGAAATTCAAACAACCCAGTAAATAAATGGTCTAATGAAATGAGCAGAGAGTTGGCAATAGAAGAGACATATTTGACCAATAAACACACAAAACAGATCCACCTTGACTAGCAGCCACAGAAATGCAGATTAGAACTGTTTTGAATTTCTATCACATCTCAGTCAGAATTGTAGGGACATAGCCCCACCCATTGGGGGCGTGTTCTCCTCGGGCTAATGTTTACGGATAAATCTGCCGGGCGTGAGCCCAGCAGCCCTTTTTCTTTTGCTCCGCTTTTCCGGTACACCGCGGGAACCTGTGGTCCTGTAAGTTTATTTCCTTATTAAAGCTGTATATATCTATATCTATATAATCTGTCTACATTCATTTGCGCCACCACATTTGGCGCCCAATATTCATTTTATATAAGTATCTAAACTTGTGTATGCATATGTGACATGGAAGTAGAAGCCGACTGTATAGGGGAAGAAAGGTAGCTTACAAGAGTGAGGATGGGAGTAAGAGAAGGGTGGAGCTATGAAATCATTTTTTGAAAACAAAAGAATTATTCAGTTGATTGTCACGGCACGCTGTACCGCACATGGCCTGCTATCTCCTCCTGTCATGTTGTCCTGAAAAGTACAGAGGTGACAAAACCTGGGTGCTGACAGTCCTGGTCATAGCGTCTGGTGCGATGCTTACTACTGACTGTCCACCTGACAGAGAGAGGTAAATCTCCTGTGCATCTCTACAATGGGAGTGTCTAGATGATGGCTATGTAGCGAGACCTTATCTCAGGAAGCAAAACCAAAACAGATACAATTGAAAATCATCCTCTTGCCTTGTCGGAAAACACGGAAAGAATAAACTCCTGTAACCAAGATGTGTGGTGTATTCAGCAGTAGGTATTTCTGGTGGGCAACCAAGAGCGATGGAAATAGCCATTGCCATTTGGGGGTCTCTGGGGTCCCCCAACAAACAATTGAGAGAGGCTTCCCACCCCTAACCCTGGGAGTTGGCTTGCCGTTTCATTTGATAATTGCATTACTGAGAGCCCTCTCATGAATACAGCCTAGCTTGAAAGTTGCATGGCATTCCATAGAATAATGATGCAACCATGGCCGTTTGTCCTTTATAATATCTCGAAGCCACTTCAGAGTGAAGCTGCAGTTTTCCTATTTTTGTTCGGAAAACCCAAATTCCCTCCGGGTGGCAGCCACTGTCTGGTGCAGAGACAGACCAACCACTGATCATGCTTCCGAAGGCTCTCTTTTCCTAACTAAGGATGGCTTACCCAAGATGGTGGTGGTGGGGCTGAGGAGACGCCACCCCTAAACATCCCAGTTTAGTGTATGTAATACCTTGAGCTAAGATTCAGCCAGAGCACGAAAAACTCTTTTCCCTGGCCCCCGCCGCCAACTGTTTAAAATAAAGTAAACCACCTGTTTAAAATAATACCTTTGTGAAGGGCGTTTTTGTGGCAGAGGGGTTTTAGCACAGGTCTTCGTCAGCAAGAGAGACTCAGCTGGAAGACTTCGGTCAACACCACAATCTCCTGAAAGGTCAGGTCTCCTGCCCTCACCCCGGCATAATCTGCTTCCACACTAGTCCTCTTCCACAAACCCTCATGTCCCTATTCTTCCCTGCAGCTTGGGATGATAAATAGACCTCACTCAGTTATCTAGACCCTGCTTTTTTTTTCACGAGTTTTGTGGTCCTCGCGTGTGTATGCACACAGTTAAAACAGCCCTTCTTCTGCTATTATCACCACAGTTTGTAGACAAGCCAAAGTCATTAAAAGATAGGAGCAAGAAACGTTACCTCTCTCGGATGATTTTCAACAAACATTTCCTATCAAAAATGATGGTGAGCTGATTGCATTTCTAGCTGTAAAACTCTTTCCGAAACAAAATTTGCTGCGTATATGTGTATGTGAAAACATTTGAGGGCGTCGAGGTGGGGAAGGCTTTTCGATGCTGCATGGATTTTGGCATCGCTTGTTACTTGACCTTGTAGCTGTCAACAGAGCCTAAGTATCGTGCCATATTCAGTTTAGCATAAAGGCATTGGATCATCTGACACAGAAGGGTGCAAAGAGCACAGGAAGAAATACTGGGAGACACAGTGAGGGAGACCACATTCACATAATGTTTTATGTAGGCTATTGTATTTGCTCCATTTCGTTACGATTGCTGTGATTCTCCCACTGGGCCTACTAGTTCATAAATCGACTTTCTCATAGGCTTGTACGTGTTGACAGAACACAGTATATGGAGATATGGTCTGTGGTTTCAGGCATTCACTGGGGATCTTGGATCACGCTGCCGGGGCGGGGGGAAGAGAGAAGCAGAAACTGCAGTAAACCATACCACAGTCTCTGGAACCATGCTGCAAAGTGAATGTCCACGCTACCTGCCTGATGACAGCAGCCTCACGACATGATGGTACCTCACTCTCTTCTTGTCTTCACAACTGCACCCCAGCTTTTTCTCATTGGACCAAACTCTTCAGCTTAGGGAGCTATATTAGTTTCCTATTCATGTGTACCAGTAATCACAAGCCTAGCAGCTTAAAGCAAGGCACATTTTAGTCTCTTGGTTGTATAGATTGCAGACTTTGGATGGTTTACTTGAGCTCTCTGCTTAGGCTTCCCACAAGAGTGAGAAAGATGCACCAGGCTCTGTCTGGAAGCTCTCAATTGGCATTTAGTTCCTAGCTCACTCAAATTATTGGCCATCTGCGCCTAGGGGTTGTAACTGTGAGGCCCCATTTCCTTACCAGCTCTCTGTGAGATCCTTCTTAGGTTTGGAAGGCTGGCCTCATCCTTTCTCACAGAGTCTTGGCCACACGCAAACCAGTAATAGTACATCACATTCTCGCTCTTAGGAACTTCTGATTTTTACTCTCAGGAGATGAATATCTGACTTTCAAGAGGTCCTGTGAACTTGGCTAACCCAGAAATCTCCTTTTGCAACACACTGTGTAACAGTCATAATAGTAATCCCAGGCACAAAGTCCTGGCTGGGGACATCATGAATCTTGACTATGAAAGAGGAAACCATGCATAGAACTCTTTCCGCATTCCTAAGGAGATGGTTACAGGCTCCCTGCCCCTACACAGGCCAAAATCTGTGGATGCTCAAATTTCATATATAAGGTGGCATAACACTTATATATAACCTATGCACATAGCATATATATAGTCTTGTGTTCTTTAAATCATCCCTAGATTATATGTAATATCTAAACAATTTAAATGTTATACAAATAGTTTCATACTGTACTTCTGTTTACATCACTTTTTTATTATATTGTTACTGTTCCGTTTTCACCCCCAAACAGTTTTGACTTGTAGTTGACTGACTGGTGAATTCTGAGCCATATCTACAGAGGATTTCTCACAGAGTTAATCCAGATGTTCCAGGATTAGCCTTGTCAAATGAAAATTTTAGGGGGTTCTCTAGAGGAACAGAACCAATTGAATGATGTTTGTATGTGCGCACGCGCGCACACATGTGAATTTGTTAGGCTAGCTTTAAAATAGTGCACACAGTAGAATCACATGTGAGAACAGAGAACGCGGTAGTTACTCAGTCCCTGAGTCTGGGGCCCTTAGCAGTTGGACTAGTTCCACAGTTGCTGTCTCACACTCAGGGGTGAGGAGGCAACCATTAGTCGCTTGGTTCTCAAGGTATGGGTGCCTCGGCTGTCCTAACCTGGTGTCAGAGACCTGGTATGTTTCTGCAGAGCCACTGGTCCACAAAGAAAGCTTAGAAACACTGCATCTAAAATCAGTAACAGGACAGTAACTATGGGCAAGAAGACAGGCCAGGGAAGCAGAAGACAGCTGGTCTTCCTTAGGCCATGCCCACAACTGGGATGGACCTTCCCAGATCTATTTGACAATCTGGACACTTCTTCAGGCAAGGCTCTTTATACAGGTAATTGCAATTTGTGGGGAACTGACCTTACAATTAACTTTAATACCCCCTCCAAATCCCACCACACATTGCAATGGTGCATCAATTAATATTCTATTATCTGTCTCTCTCTCTTCAAACTCCCCTTTCTATCTCCAACCACTTTGGATCTCTATAATTCCTTTTTTGTCTTCACTTGCTTGTATAGTTGTGATTTTTCTGTGTTCTTATCATTTACATTTTTCAAAACAAATGATGTAGCTTCTCAGGTGTTTTGAACAAGATGTCAATTAGGTAGCTTTTGGAAAGTTAATATGATTATCTGTAGAGAGTTTCAGGGTTGTCTGTTTTCCTCTTGTTCCCATATAAGACAACAGATCAGAATAGAGCAAGCATCAAACTACTGGCTATAGTAGTGTATTAGCCAGGGACACAGTTGAGGGGCTACAAGAAATAGACTCACACAAAAGATCAGGACATTTGTGATTTAAGTTCTTGTCTTCACATGGCTTTCTCTCTTCTTTATATGGTATCTGAGCTTGTGTCTTGTATGATTTGTTGAAATGGGATTTCAGCTGTGCCTTCATTTCAGCTCTTTGGGAAAACAAAGAACAAAGAAAAAAAATGATTCAGGGGTTGGTTTTGGTCTTGTTTGATGCTTCAAACAAGTCAGACAGAAATACTTTCCAATTGATCATGTGGGTTCCTCTGATTCTGTGTTGTGGTTCCAGCAATATACATGGGAAATTGCCTGTAGGTTTTACTGCCTAGAGTTTTACTGAAGGAAAGCTCAGACATTATTAGGAAAATAACTAGCAATGGTCCAGTTATTTAAATCACATGTGTCCTGGTCTTTTGTGTGAGTCTCTTTCTTGTAGCCCCTCAACCTTGTCCCTGGCTAATACACTACTATACCACTAGTTTGATGCTTGTTCTGTTCTGATCTATTGCAGATATGGGATCTATTGCAATATGGGTTTCCTAAACATAGAAGACAAGGAAATACACATTTAAGCTTTTGATCCCATATGACCATTCAATGAGCAAACCTTGCTTGTCTCTGGGTCCCAGAAAATATTCCCTGCTAGTAACAAAGAAAAAAGTCCAGATAAGGTCTGATATCCAAGATGTGTTTGTAATTGATTTAAAGTGCAAAAGAGAGCCAAGGATATAAAGAAGTCTAGACTGCTTAAATTATAGAAAGCAGTGAGGTCGTCCCCAGTGTCTTAGTAGGAGTGTCTATTGCTGTGAAGAGACACCATGACAACAGCAACTTCTCTAAAGGAAACCATTTAAATGAGGTGTCAGCTGGCAGTTTCAGAGGTTCAGTCCATCATCATCATGGCGGGGATAATGGTGGCATGAAGGCAGATGTGGGGCTGGAAAAGGAGGTGCTACATCTTGATCTACAGGCAACACGAAGTAAACTGAGTGTCACACTGAGGGAAACTTGAGTACAGGAGACCTCAAAACCCACCCTGACACTGATACACCTACTCCAAAAAGCCACGCCTCAGAATAGCGCCACTCCCTATGAACTTAAGACAACCAATTACATTCAAACTACCATACCTAGCGAGCAGAGAGCCCTGCTATGTTTATGCTTGGGAATGCAGCAGAAAGAAGAGGAAATCTGTGATAAATGAAAAATAATGACAGTAAGCCCAAATTATAGTCAGTGTTTAACATGTATACTTAATTGTCCTTGTAGACTAGAAGGAGTAGTAGTAGGCACGCATGCAATAGAGTGTTATAGATCCATGCATGCATGTCAATTGCTCTTATGTTAAAAAGAGGTACAATGTTACAACACTTGGAAGCATACAAACAAGTGACTTAAGACTGATTTTAAACAAAGATAAAACTCTAACATCTTGTAGAAGATATGGAATGACTGTAAATATTTCAGAATGTCAGGGCAGGCTGTAACTCAGAAAAATGATTCTCCAGAGACAACTGGTCAACCTAGGTTAAGTCACCAAAAGACAAAGGTAGAAAAGTGAAGTTAAGGTCTCAAAGTCAGTGTCTCCCTCTAGTCTCCTCTCTCATAGTCCCCCAAGACAAATAAACACTCAGAATTACTGTTCCCCACAGAGCTCATGGAGACTACAATTCCTTTATCGAGGCCAGCTAGGAACTCTGAAGTTTTCCTTGAACTCACCTTTCTGTGTAAGAGTTGGGCACAAAGAGATTCTTTGACTCCTACTTCTATTTGCATGTAAGTTGTGGAATTCCCATTCTGCAAAAGGCCTTTCCCATGTTCAGAAGGGCATGCCGCAGAGAGACCAGCATGGATCTTGGGGTTCCCCTCATCCATCTCTATCAGTTCATGTTTTTTACCCCCATTGTTTTCTTTGCACAGTGGTCCATGCTTTTTGAGTCTAGCATAAAGTGGGAACTTGCTCTGGGTTTTGGAATTCCAGTCTGAAGGCTCCTCTGTTGTGTACAGCTGACTAACTTTTCTATACATATTTTTTATTGAGTTTTCAGCTGTGATACTTCATAATAGACAGGATAGTGCTCATCTCTACTTTTTATTCCTACAATCACATCTTTAAGGAAATCTAAATGAGGCCAGGCACAGTGCTGGACCCATGTCTGTAACCCAGAAACTTGTAAAATGAGGCAGGTCAATTGAATGAGCCCAGGCATTTAAGTCCAGCTTGCGCAATGCAATGAGTCCTGTCGCTAGTATAAAACTGAAAGTTACTGTCATAAAGAAATGAGAAATAGCATATAATCACAATGAGAAATTTCTGCTCTTCCAAAGATGCCACCTAAAAAATGAAAAGACAAGCAATATCCTTGTAGAAAATATTTACAATAAACTTGCCTGATAGAATCTAAAATCTATCCTATATATATACATGTCTCATATAAATGGTACATATTTATATCACATGCATAGCTTCTTATATACATGTATAAAAATATGTGTATACACACATCCTTAGGTTGAAGTATTCACTTCTAAATAAAATGGCATTATATAATCTCCAACCAAAAAGCCTTGAGAAATTGCATATTTAGTCCCACTGCCTTCCAAATGCTACATCTCACAATAACCCATCTGCCCGAGAGGGAGTGTGTGGAATGCTAGTTTAAGACGTGCTGTGTTTGTTTGTGCTGTGGAATATTCAGTGATGCAAAGATGCATTGCATTCTTTTATGTTGCGTTTGTTCAACTCTGTGAAACTGTGTTACTTTGCCTGCCTAAAACACCTGATCAGTCTAAAAAAAGCTGAACGGCCAATAGCTGGGCAGAAGAAAGGAAGGATAAGTGGGTCTGGAGTGCAGAGAGAATAAAAAGGAGAAATCTAGAGAAAAGGAGAGGAGGACACCACGGGTCAGTCACCTAGTCACATAGCCAGCAATGATGTAAGAAGGAAATGAAGATAAAGAAAGAAGAAAGGTAAAAGGCCCAGAGGTGAGGCGTAGCTAAAGAGAAAAGAGATAATTTAAGTTAGAATAGCTGGCTTGAAACAAGTGAAGCTAAGGCTGGGTGTTCATAAGAAACAATAAGTTTCTTTGTATTTATTTGGGAACTAAACTGGGGGCCCCAAAAGAGTAAAAAGCAAAACAAAATAACAAAAGCAAACAAAACACCCAACTGCATGGGAGAGCAAGTGATTTCAAATCTTAATTCCCAGCATCTACACAGGGCTCAGGTTTTCTTCCCCACTGCTTAAAATAATCTTCTAGACCAGAAGATCCAGCAGGGGGGTGTAGAATTCCAGTTTATGGCTATTACCTATTTCCTTGGGAGTGATTTCTGTCTTCATTGCTACAACTCTAAAATGGGCTTCATATTTATTATGGAGTCAAAAGGCCTTCAGTTTACCCCCTGCTGAAACTGTCAGTTCCTCTTTGTATAAATGTCTCACAATCTGTTCTCAAGCAAGCCTTGGTCAGGCTGAAAATTTTCTTCAGATATTTACACTGCTCCCTGCTCAGGTGAGTAGACAATCATATTCTAATGTTTATGAGAGTAGTTGAGTGCCCACCACTTTATAAGGGCAGGGGATAGGGCCTATACAGCTTGGGAGGGAGGGTGAGGAGGGTAAGGACACACACTATTCCCTAAGAAGCCACATAGACAGACTACATTAATATTCTTAGAAACAGGCCTGTGTGGAATATGCTTCACCCAGATATTTTCAGGAAGCCATAAAATGTTCTTTAGCAATAAGTAAGCCGTACACAACTGGAGGCAATTTGGAAAATTGAGACATTCCTAGGAAGCAAGGCTACCTGTTCTTGCAAGATTCTCTTTTTCCTTGAGTCATTGGGATTGTTGTATTCCTTTTTGGCTCTTTTACCCTTCTGGACCAACAAATCTTAACTGTTTGGGCATTTTTATTAAAAACACAACAAAAATTAGCTAGAAAAGTAACGTCAGAAAGCTGAACTGAGGAGCAAAGGGAGAAGTCAACACAAAACCTTAAGATGCAGCCCTGGCTATTCCAGGCTTTGGGGTCACACTTCTTTCCCTCTCTTGACAAACGCATGTCTGTGTAAGAGGATTGGTGAGTTCGAGGCAGAAGCAACGACTCTCCTACCTTTCGAATCAAAGGTCTTTCTGAGCATTCTCCTAGCCCCTGGATGTGCTGCACAGCCTACCAACTCTGCCTCAGAGGTGGGACTGTGCCTGCCTTCAGCTGGGAAGAAGCAGACAGTCTGGCAGGGGCAGCCGGGAGTCCTGGGCGTTCTGTCAGCAGGTCCCAAGCATGTGGATGTTTGTATCAGCTCAATCAGGCTTCTGTAAGACAGGATTCAAAGAGACCCTGGTTGCTTGGGCATGAGTTGTAGTTTTCCATTTCTGCCTTTAGGAAAAAGACAGGTTGCATTGTTATTCTGTTTCCAAAGAAACAGACTTCCAGGTAGCAGCACATGTGGTGTGAAGCAGGTTCAAAGCATTTTGGTGGCTATACACAATGCTAGTGACTTTTCCCCTTTATCACTTGGCCACACCTAGGCTGGGCCCTGAGCCCTTTGTTATTTGCCCTTTCCTGATGCCTCTGCTTATACTTGGTAATTTTGCATTTTACTTTTTGCCTTGCACTGCGCCCCCGTCTCTGCACTCTGTGCGCTGGCACCCAGTTTGCGAGCTTCGGGCAAGGGGGGCTGGAGGTTAAAATACACAGACACACACACAGAGAGACAGCCACACGGGTCATCCTTGAATTCCCCAAGAATGCCCCCTTTATTGTGTTTAGAGGCAGATTATATAGAGATAGCCACGCCCCAGCCAAACCCACCAGAAACCACTCTCCTGCCATCAGGAACTCCTGAAGGTCTCGTGCTCAGAGCAGCTGTAGCCACTCAGATCAGGGGATTACAAGAAATTCAGGATCTGGGGTCTCACTGCTCCCGACACTTTTCTCATCAGTGGCTCACACATTTTCGTATCACTAGGTGCACAAGAATTGTGTGTGTGTGTGTTTCTGTGTGTTTGTGTGTGTATGTGTGTGTGTTTGTGTGTGTGTGTATGGGGTGGGGGTGACT
Organism: Chionomys nivalis; assembly: GCF_950005125.1. Taxonomy (NCBI): domain Eukaryota; kingdom Metazoa; phylum Chordata; class Mammalia; order Rodentia; family Cricetidae; genus Chionomys; species Chionomys nivalis. Next base: position 31,067,732 of record NC_080108.1, on the reverse strand, counting down.
GAACAAGTGTGAAGCCCAGAGGCAGCTCCTCTTTAGGTACCATCTATATTGTTTGATGAAACAGGACCAGTTATTACCTGGGGTTCCCAGGATAACAGGCTAGACTGACTGCACAGCAAGCCACAGACACCTTCCTGCCTCCCTCTGCCTCTGTCCAGCACTGGCATTGTTAATGCACACTGCTCCAGTTTTTTTTTTTTTTTTTTCTTAATAAGGTTTCTGGGGATAAAGCCCAGGTCCTCATGCATGAAGTAAGTATTTTACCACATGGGCTGTCTCTCAAGCCCTGGCTTCCAAGAATCCGATCACACCCTTATGCACAGTGGTTAGTCCAAGTCACCCTTAGGAAGAAATTTCTTGCAGAGGGGATCAGCATGCTGAAAAGGAGATTTTAATCTTGGAACCCATGTTGGTGGCCAAAGAACTATGAACTGTCATCCCAAACCTGCCCAGTCCTGCTTTGGCAGCCTTATGACTCTGACTCTCAATGTTCTCATCTTCAGAAATAAGATTACAGTTTCCGTCTCGTGTGTTTATACTGTGATGACCACAATGAACCAGGCCGTCTAGGCTGAACTACTTTCCCCACGATTCTCTTCCTTGTATATGTCTTGTGTATAGGGCAAGCCTGGGAGACTCTCTCACCTAGATGTGAGGATGAGATGAAAGCAGTAGCCACGCTGCTATGACATTTAGAAGGTTAATGGAAGTGTGGTGGTTTGAATGTAATTGGCCCCCATAAGCTCATAGGGAGTGGCACTATTAGGAAGTGTGGTTTTGTTGAGTAGGTATGGCCTTGTTGGAGGAAGTGTGTAACTGTAGAGGCGGACTTTGAGGTCTCATATATGATCAAGCCACACCCAGTAATCCAGTTCACTTTCTATTGCCTGCTTATCAAGATGCAGAACTCTCAGCTCCAGCACCATGTCTGTGTGCATGCTGCCATGGCCCACAGTGATGATAATGGACTGAACCTCTGAAACTGTACGCCACCCCATTAAATATTTTCCTTTATAAGGGTTGTTGCGGTCACATGATCTCTTCACAGCAATAGAAACCCAACTAAGATAGGAAGAATATATATGCCGCTACAATCTACCTTCTCGTGATGGTCTGCAGAGGCAGCAGAACCTGCCTCTTTTCCTGTAATCTCTCTCAACTTTTCCTGTAATCTCTCTCTGTATCTCTGATTCCTGCAAAAGGCTATCCATCCTACAGTGAGTAATGGCAGACTCCCTTAGAAGTCACCCATAGCACCAAAATTTGGGACAATGAGAGGCTGACACACAGAAGTTTATTGAATATATATTTTAAACTAATCCTTCTGAAAAACCCAGTCTCTTGATTTATACTGTCTTCCAGTTCATTTGTTAGGAACCTAAACCATTTGCCTTCTCAAGAAAAAAGAAAGAAAGAAAGAAAGAAAGAAAGAAAGAAAGAAAGAAAGAAAGAAAGAGTAGCAGACAAATGCTACCCATTAGTGGGTAAACATTTAAGACCTTTGAAAGATTCACTTAAAGGCATTCCTCTGGTGACTGATTTTATTTCTCATAGGATCCAAGGGAATTAGAAAGTTCTGAGGATGCTTACAATTTGTGGTGTGCAACATGAGGGCCTGCTTGTTGGGGTTTCTGTCCTGCCCAGTTCACACAGCCAGTAAGTCCCAAAGAAAATCACACAGAGATCTCCATAAGTTATAAACTGATTGGCCCATCAGCTCAGGCTTCATATTAGTTCTTATAACTTATATTATCCCATTATTCTAGTCTATGTTAGCCACATGGCTCAGTACCTTTTTCAGCAGGGCACATCACATCCTGCCTCTTTGGTGTCTGGACAGGTCTGGGGAAAGAGCTTCCTTCTTCCTAGAATACTCCTGTTCTCATTGCCCCACCCCTACTTTCTGTCTTGTTGTCCCGCCTATACTTCCTGCCTGGCTACAGGCCAATCAGCATTTATTTAAAACATAATTGACAGAATACAGAATTGTCCTGCATCAGTGGTGGTACTTGCATCTTACGGAGTTTACACTGCAGTCTCAAGCATATAAATATTGAAAAAAGAAACAAAAAGGAAAAAAAGGGACTGCTCATAGATATGGTGGAGGAGAAAATTTATTGTACATAAAAGGGAGAGTCCAGAGTGGCCATGTGGGAAGAGGGGGTGGGGGAGGAAGAGAGGAGAGATGGGAATCAGGTAAAAAGGTTGACCAATCATACAAACACAAATTCCAGCCAACTATATTCAGAATACGTTTTTCAGTTCTTAGTACAGTGTCCATAGCATACTTTGATGCCTGTGACGCCAAGAAACAGACACCTCAGCTGTAAGTCACCAGGCAAGAAGAGCGTTAGAGACCCTGGACTTCTAGAAGGGCCTTGAGCAAGGGTTCCCCACATCTGCTCACAACAGTTCACCGGGAGCATCATCTCTTCTCTTCTCTCATCTTACTTCCACGTGGCTCCTCTTCCAAAGAGCCCTCACCAACCATATCCGCCTTCAGGATCCTTGGCCCTGGGTTGGCTCTTTGTGTCCTGATAGATCTGGGCTCAGTGTCCCTTGTGAGAAGTCAGCTAAGCCACCTCTCTTGATAGACGGTGAAGAATTGAACCAGGAACCCAGAGAGTCAAGGCATCCCAGCACATGGGTGCAAATGGCCTCCCAAGGCTCATTTTTATTGTTCCAGGTCCTTTGACAACAGTGTTACCCATTTACAGTTCAGCAAGGAAGTCTGATTTACAGGCTAGCACGGTCAAGGTTATATAAAGCCTACTAATGCTAGTTTTCTTCAGAAAAACACCTGAGGGATGGGAACATTGTTTAACCCAACTAATTCTCTAGTGTCTGAGGAGGGCCACAAGTACCCCTGGGTTCCTTCCCCCAGTTCGTTTGCAGTTCCAAATTTCCTTCTTAAGAAATATCAAGATTGGGTGTCTCTGTGTAACAAATTCACTCTATCCTCACATAACCTTAACCCCCAACATGGCTCCCCTTGTATTTATTTACATTTTTAGTATCCTCAAAGAGCATGTTGTTATGTATAGGGGTAACAAGTCTAGCAACAGAATGCTGGACACAAGTAAGAACAGGGAAGCAGCAAAGGACAAGGTCCAAGAAACGGGGAGCTACATCAAAACCAAACAATATCTTATCAAGAAACGGGGAACTACATCAAAACCAAACAGTGTCTTGTCACTGTCTTAGTTGTGTGTTGATTTATTGAGAGTAGTCACCTAAGTTAAAACAGTACCGGCTAGAGAGTTGCTGGTAGCTCCTGAAAATGCAGCAGGGTCAGGCATAGATTTAAATGGTCATCGCAATCAGTCGGGAGGTCTCTATATCCTCATGTGTATAGCAGTCCAATGCCAGGTGATGTGAGAAGCATTGTGACCAGGGGCACATAACACAAACAAATTGACCCTAAGAGAAAGAAAAATATAATTACCACAGAAAAAGCATTGTTCTTTTAGTGCATAGATAAAGCTTTTCCATGTGTTAAGAATTGGCCAACAAAAAACCAGGCATGGTAGCACACAAGGAAGGCTGATTTCTGGTCTACAGAGTGAGTTCCAAGACATCTGGGGATACACAGAAAAACCTTGTCTCAAAAACAAAAACAAAACAACAGCAAAAGAATTGGTCAAGGACACCCTCACACTGGGAATTTTTCTCATTGTAGTCAAAACATAAAAAATGGTCATAGAAGACTAAAGACATCAGAAATCCTGGAACAATTTCCAGGAATTATGTTGGTCTGGGATGTGGCATTTGCCCCTGGCAATATTAGCATATTTAGTAGGAGATATTCCTAATCTCGCTAAAATTTTTCTTTGATCAACTGGATAGAAGGGTGCTCACTGATATAAAAGAAAGTCTTATTAAGCCACCAGTAGCAAATTGAAGTCATAGATTATTATCTGAGAGTCCCAGTGACCCTTCAGCCAGTTCAGGAATGGATACATTTCTTTGTGCAGGCTGTTTCAGAGTGGGGTCCATGACTTGTCCATCACAATGATATCATCTCGGGAACGTAAGGAACACACAGCGGAGAGACTGAATATTACTCAATTCTGTAGCAATTTCAAACTCAAGTTTACTGAAACAACTGTCACCAGCAATTAAAAAATCACCAATTTCTTTTTAAAATTTCTCTTTATCCAGTTAGCAGATATTTACTGGCCACAGTTATGTTCCAGGTGAGTTCATTCCACGCAAGTAGAGAGACATTTTGTTTTATGTGAAAAAGCTCTCCTGTCCAGTGTGGAAAAATCGGGGAGCCCAAGGGAGAACGCAAGTAACTTTCCCTTGGCCTCAGAAAAGAGGCTCAAACTTTTATATTGCAAGTCCAGTGAGGGGCTCTCTACGATCTCATAGATTAGATATGTGGTTTAGTATAATAAACTTGATCATGGTAGCAATAGTACGGTCACAGAAGAGATGGAGGTTGCTAAAATACCATGAACTGTCTTGAGAAACCAGAGAATGTAGGTGAGCCTTGGGACTTTGAAGTAGAATCAGAGACCCAGGATGGAAATGGCCATTGAATGCACATTACTACTAAACGACCTCATTCAGTAGTTGCCCTCCCGGATGGCCTTCTCCGCCATTCACAAAGCCATCTCTCGATTTTTAACTCAGGCTACTGATGGGTACAGCTGGGCCTTTCTCCGATATGGGCTCCATATCGGTGGGTTTTATCCACCGGAGACAGAAGACAGTCTTTAACAATTACAAGGTAATGAACATGCCTAGAGGTTTTCTTGTCCTTAGACCCCAAACCACCCAGTCTGACACCTCTCTGTACATAGTGAACAGGAAGATGTTACAGGCTAAAGGCAGACATTAAGTTGTTTGACATTAGGACCTGAGCATCTGCAGATTTGGGTAGGCATCCTTGGGGACGGGGGTCCAGGAACCAATTCGTCACAGAATCCGAGTGACAGGCAGAGTGGTATCATCAGCTGTTACAGGGGTGCCCAAAAGGTATAGATTTCTGGAAAACAAATGAGAGTATGCTTTTTGACATATTAAACTTGAGTTTCCTACAAGCCAGTCACCAGGCTGCGGAACCCAGAGCCAGCAAGGAGGTAAGGAATAGATATGTGGACGTGAGCTGCTCACAGGAGGAATAGCTGGCGCTCTAAGAAGAGATGAGTTACGGCCATGACCCTGAGCTGAGGAGGAGACTGGATTTAGAAGCACTTGTGTATACTGAGAAAGAAGAAGACAAGTAGAACTGAGCTTGGGTTTAGTTTGACATACTAGTCAATACATGAATCCCACGTGGGAAGACAACTGGTAAAATTCTTTAGGGATCCCTGAGTTAAAAGTCGGCCTCGAACCACCAGCAGCAGACCGGCTGAGGTGTGGACAACAAGGTGGGGATGTCACGGTCTTACTCTAAATAAGCTTCATGAAATCTAGAGTCCAGAATAAGAATTCTAGAATTTAGAATAAAAAAAGGAAAAGGGTTTGTTTAGAAATGCCAAGACACCTGTGCAAGGGAAAGGCTGTTCTGTATAATATATTCTGGTGAAAATACATCATTCCATTATCTTTTGGGGTGCGTGGGGGTGGGGTTCAAGACAGGGTTTCTCTGTGTAACAGCTCTAGCTCTCCTGGAACTCACTCTGTAGACCAGGCTGGCTTTGAACTCATGGAGTTCCACTTGCCTCTGCCTCCTGAGGGCTAGGATTAAAGGCAGGCACCACCACCGCCCGGCCCATTATCTTTTTAGTTTTGATAATTCTTTACCTTTTCAAGTGCCCCAGAAACATTCTCATATTTGAGAACATAGAAGTAGATATTTGCATCTTATATTATATACCTTTTATTTAAAAATCAGTGCTAATATAAAGCAAAACAGAACAAAGGAGAATTGCTGTTTAACTTGTACAGATTTTCAAGGCACCTTCAGGAGGGACAAAGAAGAGAAACCTGATTCTGTCACCATGTGCCTGCAGGAGAGAGGTCCTGCCTGCAGAGCGTCATCCAGCCAAGCGGCATTGCCCTACAGGAGCTGAACTGCACTTGGGCAGTTTCAGTCAGATAAGGGCGCTGCTTCAGACAGTACTTCAGAGGGCCCTACAGGCTCCCTGTTTACTCCTTGTCCCAATTTCTTCTTATAGTGAAGATGAAGTTTGTTTGTATTTATTTATTTATTTATTCATTCATTTTGGTTTTCCGAGACAGGATTTCTCTGTGTATCTCTGACTGTCCTGGAACTAGCTCTTGTAGACCAGGCTGACCTCGAACTCACAGAGATCCACCTGCCTCTCCTTCCCTGAGTGCTGGGATTAAAGGCATGCGCCGCCACCACCTGGTTGAAGATTCAGCTTTTAAGAACTCCAGTTAGACTTATGCTGTGTGGGTTCATGTTATCTACAGAGATGCACATGGAGTAGGAACAACTCTTGTTCCCCAGCCTTGGGCTTCAGGCCCTTTAGTGGACAGAACCAGGAGCTGTTAAGCATTCTTTAATGCCAAATGGGTCCTTACTTCACATCCATTATCCTAATGTAATTAAGAAGCAATAGATACATGAAAATGTGGGATAGATATCTGAGTGTACGGAGCACAGTCTTAGCAGCTTAAATATTTGAAGTTGCTTTCATAAGCCCTTGTTCAGCACATGCTAGACAAGCTTGGTAGTGCTCAATTAAGTGGGACTTAGATTCTTTAAGAGGCACATGGCCCAACACATTCTGACCACAGTCCCACTGCAAGCTGACACAGGGAGAACGGGATCTTTTCACATCCTTTAAGAAGACTGAGTGGGCTTTCCAGCTTGGGCCCGGCAGAATGGCTCCCGCAAAGAAGGGTGGCGAGAAGAAGAAGGGCCGTTCTGCCATCAACGAGGTGGTGACCCGAGAATACACCATCAACATTCACAAGCGCATCCATGACGTGGGCTTCAAGAAGCGTGCTCCTAGGGCACTCAAAGAAATCCTGAAATTTGCCATGAAGGAGATGGGGACTCCAGATGTGCGGATTGATACCAGGCTCAATAAAGCCATCTGGGCCAAAGGAATAAGGAATGTTCCATATCGTATCCAGGTACGTTTGTCCAGAAAACGTAATGAGGATGAGGACTCACCAAACAAACTCTACACATTGGTAACTTACGTGCCTGTTACCACATTCAAAAATCTACAGACAGTCAATGTAGATGAGAACTAACCTACTGAATCTCAAAAAAAAAAAAAAAAGAAGACTGAGTGGCAACCAGGGGATGATGGATGACGGAGCTCTCTGCACTCCTTGGCTGCTTGTGTTCCTTCTCGAGTATGTGGCCAAGTAAGTGGTGGCGCACGCCTTTAATCCCAGCACTTGGGAGGCAGAGGTAGGCGGATCTCTGTGAGTTCGAGACCAGCCTGGTCTACAAGAGCTAGTTCCAGGACAGGCTCCATAGCCACAGAGAAACCCTGTCTCGAAAAACCAAAAAAAAAAAAAAAGAATATTCTGGGTATGGTTACCAAAGAACATTGACAAATTCCAGTCTCACTGAGAGCTCCTTCTACAGCACAGGACCTCTGAATAATAACTAGATGTCATTCTTTTTCAGAGAGAAATTCAGGGCTTTTAGTAGCATCCTGATTCAAATGACTTTTAAAAGCCAACTAGGCAGTCTTTGAAGTACCTGCTCGATTGGTGGCAAGCTCCTTATATGATGGCAGCCAGTTTCTTCAATCTGTCCCTCCGGGAAAGGGAGGCTGCCCAACCTGGGTCCCCGAGAGCACATCAGCAGAGCACCAGCCCCTCAGCCAGCACTCATCACATCTACGTTTGGGCTACTACTCTGTAGATGTTTTCTGTAAGCCCAGGGGTGTTTTGAACCTGCTCCTCCTTCCTCCTCAGTCATGGCTCACTTGGTTTACTGCTTTCCGTGGTTCGTGTCAATGTTGGCTCTCTTGTTTTCTTGCTTACCCTTTCTCAACTCCGTTTTTAAAATGAGTTTAGTCACCCTACTCTGTGGCCTGTTGTGGCATTGGTCTCGCTTCTCCAAATGTTATGTTAGAACAGAGGCCTGGAAAGGTCTGAGCACTAAGTGTGACGAACAGAGTAGGCAAACTGAAACGAGCTCTCTCTGACACAAGGAGACCTAATACAGTATGTGAGAAAGATGGCAAGCTACAGTTATATGTTGACCTTGTGCAACATTTGAAGACAACTACGCTGGCTTAAATGGAACCAGAGATGTTTCTAATAAAGACTACCGACAGCACTTCAAGAATTTGCCAAGTAAATGAAGAGTACAATGGGAATTCCACTAAGGTCGCCTCTTGGTCTGAGGGTGAAATGGAAAGTCAGCTTCTTGGAGGAAGGAACTTGATTTGCAGCCTTGACATCACTGGAAGGTGGGAGGAAGGGTCAGAGGTGGAATTTTGTTGGAGGACGTTAGATCACCCAGAGGGAGCTGTGTGTCCCTGGCTCCTTTCTTTCCTGCTTTGTTTTCTACTGTGCACTATTGTGCTATTTTGTCTCGGGCTCAAAGGAATAGGGTCTATGGACTATGGGCTGAAACCTTTGAAATCATGATACACCAGAAATGTTACCTTTTAATTTATTTTAAGCATATTATGCATGTATGTGTTTGTATGTGCATGTGCACAGGACAGCCTTGGATTTCATTCCTCAGCTTCTAGCTGCCTTACAACCATTGTTTGTTGTTTTTTTGAGACAGGTCTCCTAGAGGTTCACCACACCCTACACTTATTTGTTTAGTTTTTTTATTTTTAAATCTGGTTTCCAGGGGTTAAATTTAGGTTCTTGAGCTTGAAAAGCAACTGTTTTACCAACTGTGCCATCTCTCCAGTCTTTTCCCTGGTTTTCATTAAAATTTTCTTTCTTAAAGGTAATTGTGCCACAAGAACATGCATTCAGCTATGTTCACAGTAGCATTGTTTGTTATAACCAGAACCTGGAAACAACAGAACCTGGAAACAACCTAATGCCCCTCAACCGAAGAATGGATAAGGAAAATGTGGTACATTTTACACAATGGAGTACTACACAGCAGAAAAAAAAAATAAGGACATCTTGAATTTTGTAGGAAAATGGATGGAGCTAGAAAACATCACTTTGAGTGAGGTAACCTAGACTCAGAAAAACAATTATCACATGTACTCACTCATAAGTGATTTTTAAACATAAAGTAAAGAAAACCAGTCCACAAATCACAATCCCAGTGTTGTAAGGAGAAGGCCGCTTGTTTGTCCTGGCTGCCCGGCTAGCTTACACCCGAAATAACCACACAGAAACTGTATTAATTAAAACACTGCTTGGCCATTAGCTCTAGCTTCTTATTGGCTAACTCTTACATATTAGTTTAACTCATCTCCATTAATCTGTGCATTGCCATGTGGCAGTGGCTTACTGGAGATTCTAACCAGCATCCATCTCAGGCAGAGGATCCATGGCTTGTCTCTGACTCTGCTTTCTTCCTCTCAGCATTCAGTTCTGTTTTCCCCACCTACCTAAGTTCTGTCCTATCAAAAGGCCAAAGCAGTTTTTTTTTTAATTCATTAACCAATGAAAGCAACACATGAACAGAAGAATCTCCTACACCATTCCAGAGAACCTAGACAACAATGAGGGCCCTAAGACAGACATAGACAGATCTAATCCACATGGGAAGTAGAAAAAGACAAGATCTCCTGAGTAAATTGATAGCATGGAGACCTTGGGGGAGGGTGGAAGGGGAGATGCAGGGGGGAGCAGAGAAAAATGTAGAGGTCAATAAAAATCAATAAAAAATATATTATTTACTTATTGTATGTGGTTCTATGTTACCTAAGAGTAAATTGTCTGTTTGCTTTTTCAGACAGGGTTTCTCTGTTTAGTCCTGCCTGCCCTGAATGCCCAGAGATGTGGAATTAAAGGTGGGGAGCACGATGAGCATATTTCCCTAACTTCTGATTGCCACTTGCTGACCATTTCCCATTCTGTTTAATTGTCTTAGTTGCCCTAGACAGTTTCAATGCTACTTGTGCATACATACCTATGTACTTATACATATATGACTCTATATAGCAATGTAAACTCTAGCAACTATATGTATGCAATACCTGTTTTGCTGAGACTGGCTTGATTTTTTTCATTTTCTCTTATTGAAAGCAGATTTTGTTTTGTTGTTTTGTTGTTTTGAGACAGGGTTTCTCTGGGCAGCCCTGGCTGTACTAGAACTCACTCTGTAGACAGGCTATCTAGAATTCAGAAATCTGCCTGTCTCTACCTTCTGGTGTGGGCCACCACCGCCCAGCAATTTCTCTCTTACTCCATCCAAAAAGAATGTATTTAGATAGGTGGTGACACATACCTTTAAACCCCTGCACCCAGGGGGCAGAGGCAGGTGGATCTGGGCCAGCATGATCTACAGAGTGATTTCCAGGGCAGCCAGGACTTCACAGAGAAACTCTGTCTCAAAAAACAACAACCAAAAAAGAAAAAATAGATTTTTTTCCTCATATAACATATTCTGATTATTGTTTCCTCTTCCTTCCTCTGCTCCTTCCATTCTCCCCTCCCCCAGCTTTCCCTCCCCTTAGGATCCACTCCCTTTCTGTCTCTTTTTAAAAAACAGACAAGTTTCTATGGGTTAATAATAAAGTAAGTTAAAACAGAAACTAACACTTCAGAATTGAACAGAACAAACACAGATGGAACCCAAGAAAAATCCCAAGAACCAGACTTTCATTCATTCATACACTGAGGAAATTCACAAGAACACTAAAACGAATGCCTAAATTTTCTTAATATGATTGTCTGCAACTGAGTGTCTGAATCCGTTCTCCTGATACTCCTGATACATAACTTTCTTCTTCATGGAGTGGGTTTGTACCTGGATATTCTACTCTGTACCACAAGCTCAGTAGTTTTACTCTCAGAGAGATTGGCTGATAGTTCTATTTGTGTTATATCCTTATCTTATTTGGCTATAAGGGCAATATTGGTTTTGTAAAATAATTTAGCTACATACCTTCCTTTTCTATTTTACATAATAGTATGGGAAGGATTACTATGACTTCTTTGATAATTCTGGTAGATTTACATCTACAAATTCATCCATTTCTTTTGAATTGTCTTTTTCTTTTTAAATGTTTATTTATTTATTATGTATACTGTGTTCTGCCTGCATGTATACCAGATCTCATCATAGATGGTTTTGCGCCAATACGTGGTTGCTGGGAATTGAACTCAGGATCTCTGGAAAAGCAACAGTACTAATTGGAGCCTGAAATGGACTTAACCAAACACAAACACGAAAAATCCTAGCCTAGCTCTGTAGACCTGGCTAGCCTCGAACTCACAGAAATCCACTGCCTCTGCCTGTGATTAACAACATGAGTGGCCACCATTTGGCTCTTTTGAATTTTCTTTTTTTATTGAAAAAAATTTTTTTCCTGCTTCCTCCCCACCTCCCATTTCCCTCCCCCTCCTCCCGCCCCTCTCCCCCTCCCCCCCCCTCCTCTTCTCCTCCCTCTCCAGTCCCAAGAGCAGTCAGGGTTCCCTGCCCTGTGGAAAGTCCAAGGTCCTCCCACCTCCATCCAGGTCTAGGAAGGTGAACATCCAAACTGTCTAGGCTCCCACAAAGCCAGAACATGAAGTAGGATCAAAACCCCGTGCCATTGTCCTTGGCCTCTCATCAGCTCTCATTGTCCGCCATGTTCAGAGAATCCGGTTTTATCCCATGCTTTTTCAGTCACAGTCCAGCTGGCCTTGGTGAGCTCCCAATAGATCAGCCCCACTGTCTCAGTGGGTGGATGCACCCCTCATGGTCCTGACTTCCTTGTTCATGTTCTCCCTCCTTCTGCTCCTCATTAGGACCTTGGAAGCTCAGTCCGGTGCTCCAGTGTGGGTCTCTGTCTCTATCTCCATCTTTTGAATTTTCTAGCTTAAAAAAAATTGTATATCTTTAAGATTGCTATGATCATGTTAAATTTTTCTGTGGTACTTATTGTAATGTCTCATTTTTCATCTCTAACTTTAGAAATTTTGTCCTCTCTTTTTAAAGTTCTATTTTATTACTTTACCCCCTCGATATAGTGATTTTTTTTCTCATTTGTGTTAGGTATTTTGTTTTAGATGAGCCTCTCCACCGATGCAAATAATTCCAATCAGACGAAATTAAGCCAAATTAAAAGACGCCCATGTTTAATGCAGTGCTCCCGGGTGGCCCTGGGAAAGCATGGAGAGGGCAAGAGAGGAAAGGGGGAACCATGCAATACCCAGAGACCATGTGTTCATTCTCTGGGGAGCAGTTTAAACAGCCTATGAGAGTGGTCCTGACCTTCCCTGGGGAGGGGTCACCATTTGGCAGGCTTTCTTGACCCTCCCTGGGGAGGGGTCTTATGCCAGGAGCTGGGGTGAAGCCTCTAGTCCAGACTTTTTGTATAAAGGGGTATTAGGGAGCTGGGGTGATGCTTCTGACCAAACAATTTGTTCTTTTAGGGATACGCCTTTTTTGGTTTATCCAAGCCTCTAATACTACGCCTTTGAATTGTTTACTTGGGATCTTTTTTCTTTTTTAATGCAGACACTTGAAGCTGTGAATTTCACTTTTAGGACTACTTTCATCACATTCGGTATATTTTGGTGAGTTGCACTGATATTTTCACTGAATTCTAGAATTTAAAAAGTATGTAAATTCTTCAATGACTTTTTATTTATTATTCAGCAATATGTCATTCAATTTCCATAAATTTGTATGTGTTATGTGTTTTCTTTTGTTGTTGATATCTGTTTCTGTTTTGTTTTTCCATTGTGGTCAGATAAATACCAAAAGTTATTCAGTTTCAGTGTCTTTGCTAAGACTTGCTTTGTGCCTAATTGGACCGCATGGTCTAGAGACTGGCCCACTGGCTGATGAGAAGACCACCTACTTTATAGTGTTTGATGGAATGTTTTACAGCTGTCTGCCATGCAGCACTTTCTGAGTTTAAAATTGTCCACCTTGGAGGGGAAATAATTAAGGTATAGATGTTAAAGGAGAGGTTAAGAACAACAGGTATCACAAGAGAGACTCTCCTTAAGATACGTGATCTTAGGAGATATGTAGGTCATTGTGCTCTCAAATGAGCACTGGGGAGCCAGGAATAACACCTGGGGTTATCTCTGCAAAGAGAAAGATGTTTAACCTGTTTTCGGTTCAGAAGGCTGGGAGTGGTTAACAACTTGGTGACCTTTGCCCTCTGTGGCCAGGACACACTGGATCCTCTCCCAGACCCTTATCTTGAGCTTTTTTGTCTTAATCTATGGCACCATCCTTCCCTAGACCCTCCTGTTGAACCTATAGATTTTAGTTTTATGGAAGAGGTCACTTGTAGTTTACAAAGAGCTTCCGTGCCCATGCCTTAATCTTTGTTGTACCCACAGGATTGAGTTAATTATCGCCAGGACACTTTTCTTTTTCCAAATTGTGCTGTGTTTAACTATGCTGAAAATAAACTATACCGGGTCAGGCACTCAAAGTCTGAAGCAACAGGGAGTGACTACCGAGGCGGGGTGGTTGCCTTGTTACATCTGGAGGATCTACACTCTGCTGGTCAGGGGTAGTGTTGTAAAGACACCCCCCACTCCCATCCCCCACCTTACAGGGTATTTACTGCAAAGTGAAACAATAGAGTGTTCTAAACCACTGATTCTCAACCTTCCTAACTCTTTAGTACATTCCTCCTGTTGTGGTGACTGCCAACCATAAAATTACTTTCATTGCTACTTTGTAACAATTTTTCTGCAGTTATGAATCATCATGTAGATATCTGTGTTCTCTGATGGTCTGGGGTGGCCCCTTGTGAATGGGTCATTTGACCCCTCAAACAGGTTCACTGGTTGAGAGCCACTGGGTCTCAATGGTGAAACCTTGCATCCTGCAGGGAAACTCACTCATAAACTCAGAAGAGACCATTCCATGGCCTCAGAGAGTTTCTGAAACAGACCTGATTCACTAGGATCTTACCCCAAACATGCATAAATATGTAAGGACTTCTGAGAGATATTCTTTTTTCCCATTTATGTATGTATGCATGCATTCACTCATTCCTTTATTTTTTATTAAAAATTGATATTTTCCCTTAATTTATCTTGATTATGGTTTCCTCTCTTCCCAGTTTCTCTCCTCCCCTCCAGAACCATCCCCTTTTTGTCTCCCATCAAAAAGCAAATATGGTGGCCAGGTGGTGGAGACAGAGGCAGGTGGATCTCTGTGAGTTTGGAGGCAGCCTGAGTAAGTTCAAGGACATCCAAGGCCTTACAAAACAAAACCCTGTATTGAATCCTACCCTGCACCCCAAACAAAAACAAGCAGTCATCTAAGGAATAAACATAAAATAAAGCAAAAGCGATAAAAACTAGCACATAAGAATCAGAAGAAACAAATTAACAGAAAGAAAAGAGCCCAAGAGAAAACAGAAGAATCGGAGACACCCTCATTCACACACTCAGGAATTCCATGAAAACACCAAACTGAAAGCCATAACATACAGCGCAGACCTGCAGAGGCCCTGTGCCCTTGCTTCCCTGAGTTCATATGCCCTTTGCTCGTTTGATCTGGGGGGCTTTGTTTTCTTGTACTTCATCCCCTCTGACTTACACTCTTTCTGCCTCTTCTTCAACATGGTTCCCTGAGCCCCCAGAGGAGGGAAGTGAAGGAGACATCCCTTTCAGGGCTGGGTGTTCCAAGGTCTATCACTCTCTGCATAATGTCTGGCTGTGGGTTTCTATTTGTTCCCATCTACTGCAGGAGGTACCTTGTGTTCTTTTAAAGTTACAAGACAAAAATAAAATGCAAGGGTTTTTTTTTTGTGTGAAATTTCTCACTTTTTGGTTTTATATAATTACCATTTGCTAACAAATATGGAAGATGAAAAGAATATATTTTATCTTCAAAGAATTTTTTTAATGAAAAATTAACATTTCAAAAGAATTATATATTTAAAATTATTTCACAAATGCTAAATAAAAACTCAAATAGATATTAAGTTATAGATATAAATAGATATAAAACATAATGTAAATAATGGTTTGGAAAAACAACCTCAAATTTATTACCTTAACATTACTTCACATTGCCTTATTTTAAAAATGAAATTGTTCTACGTTTTCTTAAAATGCAATTAACATTTTTCTAAGACTTTTCCATAAAATCCCTCGTGGCATCTTCTGTCTTAAGCGTAGATTGTCAGAAGCCTGGATTCAGGGACAAGACATGTTGCTGTTATTTGTAAACCCAATTCATTTCCTGATGATAGCCGTGCAAATGTCACAGCACCCACACAGCCATGTCTTGGTAGCCATGCAAACGTCACCGCATTGACACAGACATGTCTTGGTGTTACCATTCACAGTCACACTTATAATCAATCTCTTTGAGAATGCTCGAAGGTGTCTATTTTTATACTCAAACAATATATGATCCTTGAGTTTGCATCTGCATAAAAGAATATATAGACTGAAAAATCAAGTTTCTGTAAAAGCAATTTTCATAAACAAAGCAAACAAACAAAAACCCCCAAAACAAAACTCTTAAGAGTTGTATAGAGTCCCCTCAAAGGCAAGTTATGAATGTCAGACAGGGCTGGGAAGAGCAGCCCCCAGGGTGACAGAGTCTGCCATTCTCAGGGCTGTCCGTCCATCTCTGCTCTGGGGTCGGTCACTTTGCTTCTCTTTGGCCATTCTCTATTCTGAGTTGCCTCCTAATTGACCACAGCAAGGAACTTCACCATCTACAGGCAGAGGCTGAAAAGCCGTGATTCAGAGTCTAATTTAAAGACAATACAACCTCGGCCAGATACTCTACCTCGGAGCCCACCCCTCCCACAAAGTCTGCTTCCTCGTGGATAGATTTCAGATGTATAAACCTGGATGCTGCCATGGGCACCATAGTAAGAAAGGAAGGGAAGAAATCCCAAAAAGTGAGAAAAAATCACCCACAGTCCCCTAAAGAGGCCAGTGACAAGGACTGTGGGCCAGACTTCGAAGGTTGCTTTTCATAACGTTCTACTGTTCGTTTAAATATTAGACTTTTAGGGCCTGGAGATTAGACATTTAGGGCTCAGCAGCTAAGAAGTTCCTGATCTTCCAGAGTACTCAAGCTGATTTCCCAGGACCCATGATGGCCCTGGTGGCAGCATGACCCTTAGACGTCAACATGGCCTTAGGTGGGGCCCAGACCACGAACACTCCTATGGCCTTCAGAGGCAACACGAGTCACAGACGTCATGGGCACAGACATCACCACAGACTCTGGCTGTAGCAAGGCTGCAGATACAGACATGGCCCTCAGCAGCAGCAGAGGCCTGGATAGTACACGGCCCCAGTGGTTTTATAGACCACACATTATCAGCCAGTTCCTCACCGCTTCTGGGTCTTCAGATCTGCTTTTCTCCACAGCACACTGTCATGCCCAAATCATGGAGTCCCCCAAAAGACCACCAAGGAGTCTAAACTGGTATCGCAGCCATCTGTAACTTCAGCTCCAGAAAATTCTACAACCTCTCTGACCTTTGTGGGAACCTGTACACACACACACACACACACACACACACACACACACACACAGAGCATCAACCATTATCACCTGCCATTGTAGGACTCAACCATCGATAAGTTTAATGGAGGCCTGAGTCTCAGTCCCTGAAGCAATACCTGGTTACAGAAAGAACCATAAACTGAGATTACCTGAGCACCACCCAAGAACAGACCATCCAAAGGAAATGCCTAACATTCCAACCACTGGGGATAGGATCACCTGCCGGCACACATTCACCAGGATACTCCTAGACAAATGTCAGCCAATCAGGAGTCCTGAACCTCAGAAACCCCTCACTCCTACCTTTACTACTATAAAAACCCAACTCTAACTGAGCTCCGGGCTCTCCATTTATTTTAATACATTGGATGTGCAGAGAGACCCTTACATAACAATAAAGGCTCTTTGCTTTTACATGTGGGACTCAATCTTCTTGTTGGTTTTTGGGGGGACTTTGCAGATTAGGGCATAACAACACCACCATGGGCCATAGACATCAACACAGACACTGACTGCAGTGGGGCAAGAGATGCAGTCATGCCTGAAGAGTCCAAAAATAAGAAAATAAAAATGTGGATTCTAAAAATAAGAATGTAAAAATAAAGAAATATAAAGTTATAAATCTAGGAGAATGAGAACAGACCATCAGCAGCTTTCTCAGCAGATCACGGATCACTCATTCAGTGAGCTATTTTCTCAGATGCTTGGGTGTAGACCGCCTCGACGGGTTACTCTGTCTAGGGTTTGTAACCCGCCTGGCTGGTCAGTTATTCCAGGGTAACGGAGAGGCACCACCTAAAAGACATAGGCTGATAAGCAGGAAGGAGGCTAGGCAGATTTGTCGAAGCCTCCGTTTATTAGAGTCATGGTTACAGCTTATATAGCCCCTGGATCAGGAGCTTGGGGGGCTGGGGCATGGGTCTTGCCACGTGGTCCACGCCTGTCACGTAGTCCCAAGAGGTTACGATAGGTCAGGTCACGATTCCTTGGTCAGGAAGTCACAAGGTGACACACCTAGTTGTCTAGATAGTCTGGAATGTGAGACAGGTTCTGCTAACAGATAGCTCTCAATTAACAGTTAATTTGGGTGTGAGATAGGCTTGGTCAATAAGACTATTCTCAATACAATTGGAAAGTGAAGCCCTCTGCAAAAACTCCTCATGGTGGTGCTTCCTGTAAATTTTGGGGGGACACGACTCCTGACACTTGGGAAGCTTAGGTCATTTTACAACTGGCTGTTTTATTTACAAGGCCAGAGCTTCTCTCCCTACAAATTGAGAGTAGTGTCCTGGCCATCCCTGAAAAATGACAGATGTGAACTGAGTTAATCTTTAAAAGACAGAGATATGTGACCTTTGGGTTAGACAGTGTCTCCATTATGGAAAACTGGCACCACCGAAGGAGAGGCATAAGACTCCAGTTTACACCTGGAGGTACCAGGAGACAGTGGACAAATACAATGGGTTAATTGATGAGCTCTGATAATGGAAGTTGTAAAGTATGGCAGTCAGTATCTGAGTTTTACCTTGAGATAATGTGAAAAGCTTTCTGCTATCTCCTAAATTCTCAGTCCAAGAATCAGTTAATCCTAATTTATTAACCTTCTAGTATTACTAACAGTCCCTTTCTGACTAATTGCTAAAGACATCTGTTTTCTTACAATTAGTGACCTTTGTTGTAATCTCCTCTGAAACATATTTCATGATGGCTGCCTAGTTACCCATTGACATTAGCACTCTCTCCCCTTTTTAGGGTCTCTGCTGACTAACCCAAGGGTTAGGGCAAGGTTGTTCAGAGCTAATGCCTGGTGCTCCTACTATAGAAAAGCGGGTTCAAAATCAGGCCTTTTGCCACAGCCTAAAAAACACCATCTCTGGCTGTGGTCTCAGCTAGCTGATAAGCTTCAGTGCCCCGTGGTGTTTTATTTTTATTTTTTTATTTTTAAGTTTGCTTCTAGTTTTCCTAGGATCTGGTTTCTGGAATAAAGTTTGCTTCTGGTTTATTAGACTTGGTGGTGTTCTCATCTTTGCGTGACCCCCCTGGACCCAACAGTGACCCTCAGCAGCAGCAGAGGCCTGGATGTCACATGGCCTCACTGGCTTTATAGGCCACCCATATCAGCCTGCTCCTCACTGTCTTTGTGTCCTCAGATCTACTTTTCTCCACAACGCAAAGCTTCTCCACCTCTCTGCATTTTTTCACCATATACCTCTCATTGTAGTGGTGTCTGCCTGCCTGGGTAATCTACAGGTTCAATGCAATGCCCATCAAAATCCCAGCAAAATTCTTCACAGATTTCAAAAGAATGATACTCAACTTCATATGCAAAAGCGAAAAGCCCAGGATAGTCAAAACAATCCTGTATAATAAAAGAACTTCTGGAGGCATCACAATCCCTGACTTCAAACTCTACTACAGAACTACAGTACTGAAAACAGCCTGGTATTGGCATAAGAACAGAAAGGAGGACCAATGGAACCACAAAGAAGACCCAGATATCAATTCACACATCTTCGAACACCCGATTTTTGACAAAAAAGCAAAAAATATCAAATGGAAAAAAGAAAGCATATTTAACAAGTGGTGCTGGCATAACTGGTTTTAAACATGTAGAAGAATGAAAATAAACCCATCTCTATCACCATGCACAAAACTCAAGTCCAAATGGATCAAAGACCTCAACATAAAGCCAGCCACACTGAACCTTATAGAAGAGAAAGTGGGAAATACACTTGAACGCATTGGCACAGGGAACCACTTCCTAAATATAACCCCAACAGCACAGACACTGAAAAAAACAACTAATAAATGGGACTTCCTGAAACTAAAAAGCTTCTGTAAAGCAAAGGACACGGTCAATAAGACAAAACAACAACCTACAGAATGGGAAAAGATCTTCACTAACCCCACATCAGACAGAGGTATGATCTCCAAAATATACCAAAGAACTCACAAAATTGGTCACCAAAAGAACACATAATCCAATTTAAAAAAAAAATGGGATACAGACCTAAACAGAGAACTCTCAACAGAGGAATCTAAAATGGCTAAAAGACACTTAAGGAAATGTTCAACATTCTTAGTCATCAGAGAAATGCAAATCAAAACAACTCCGAGATTCCTTCTTACACCTGTAAGAATGGCCAAGAACAAAAACACTGATGACAACTTATGCTGGAGAGGTTGTGGGGTAAAGGGAACACTCCTGCATTGCTGGTGAGAATGCAAGCTGATACAGCCCCTTTGGATGTCAGTGTGGCGATTTCTCAGAAAATTAGGAAACAACCTTCCTCAAGTGTAGCCGCCTCGACGGGTTACTCTGTCTAGGGTTTGTAACCCGCCTGGCTGGCCAGTTATTCCAGGGTCACGGAGAGGCACCACCTGAAAGACATAGGCTGATAAGCAGGAAGGAGGCTAAGCGTATTTGTCAAAGCCTCCCTTTATTAGGGTCATGGTTACAGCTTATATAGCCGCTGAATGGGGAGCTTGGGGGGCTGGAGCACGGGGTCTTGCCACGTGGTCTACGTCTGTCACGTAAACCAAGAGGTTACGATGGGTCAGGTCACGATTCCTTGGTCAGGAAGTCACAAGGTGACACACCTAGTTCTCTAGATAGTTTGGAATGTGAGGCAGGTTCTGCTAACAGATAGCTCTCAATTAACAGTTAATTTGGGTGTGAGATAGGCTTGGTCAATAAGACTATTCTCAATACAATTGGAAAGTGAAGCCCTCTGCAAAAACTCCTCATGGCAGTGCTTCCTGTAAATTTTGGGGGGACATGGCTCCTGACACTCAAGACCCAGTAATACCACTTTTGGGTATATATCCAAAGAATGCTCAATCGTGCCACAAGGACATGTGCTCAATTATGTTCATAGCAGCTTTGTTTGTCACTGCCAGAACCTGGAAACAACCTAAATGCCCCTCGACTAAAGAATGGATAAGGAAAATGTGGTACATTTTCACAATGGAGTACTACACAGCAGAAAAAAATAATGATATCATGAATTTTGCAGGAAAATGGATGGGGCAAAAAAACATTATTTTGAGTGAGGTAACCCAGACCCAGAAAGAAAATTATCACATATACTCACCCATTGGTAGTTTTTAAACATAAAGCAAAGAAAACCAGCCTACAAACCACAATCCCAGAGAACTTAGACAACAATGAGGACCCTAAGAGAGACAAACATAGATCTAATCTACATGGGTAGTAGAAAAAGACAAGATCTCCTAAGTAAATTGGGAGCATAGGGACCTTGGTAGAGGGTTGAAGGGGGTAGGGGAGAGGTAGGGAGGGGAACAGAGAAAAATATAGAGCTCAATTAAAAAACAAAAGAAAAGAATTTGTTTTTAATAAAGGGGAAAATTAAAAAACATATTGGACATTTATTTGTACTTTCACTTTTTATTTAAATAAAATTCCCTACACAAAATGTTAACATCTTCAAAGTGTGTTATTTAGTGGCATTTAGCGCATGAGCAATGTTGCACAACCTCTTCCTCTTTCAAGTTCAAAATGCATGCTCATATTCAAAAAGATAACTCCGTGTCCAGTGATGTAATCTTCTATCTTCCATGTCCCCACCCCAAGCACTCAGTATCCCATTCTCCTGATCTCACACATTCTGATTATGTCAAAAATAAAGCATGTGCCTGGTATCCCACTCGCTTCCAGATTACTTGGGAGAGCGTGTATCTGGGTCCTCCATCCCACAAGCACAATCAATGTCGTCATTCTTTTTTTGTTTTTCAGTTTTCTCGTTAATCTCAATGGTGAGACTAAGATTATTGTGGCAATTTGAGCCAAATTTGAAGCATACTTCATCATCATCATCATTATTATTATTACTATGCACCCGAGAGCTGGCCAGAGACTGCCTCCTAAGTCCAAAGAAAGAGAGTAGTCCTCAAATCCATTTCTTGGGCCCCTTTTATGGAGTAAAATCATGAGTTGTCTCAAAACAGATTTACAGAAAAGAAACAATGGGGAATTAAGGAAATACAGGAAAAGAAAACTCAAAAAAAAATCATGTTGTCACCATGTGATTAGAGAGAGTTCAGAGAGGGTCAGGGAGGTAAGGTATTCTCAAAAACAAGTCAAGGTCATGGGTTGGGGGAGATCAGGTTCCAGTAAATAGAGAGTGGAGGAGCCAGCCACGATGAGCTAAATATGAACAGACCACTCAAAGTAAGTTCTTTATTTCCAACCATTCTCTCCTGCCATGGTAGGACTCAGCCTCAGTTTAAGGGAGGCCTGAGTCTCAGTAGTTTACCCTGAAGCAATACCTGGTTGCAGGAAGAATGACAAACTGAGATTACCTGAGCACCAACCAAGAACAGACCACCCAAAGGAAATGCCTAACATTCCAGCCGCAGTAGATAGGGCCACCTGCCAGCATTCATGCACCAGGAAACACCCCTAGACAAATGTCAGCCAATCAGGGGTCCTGAACCTCAGAAACCCCTCACCCCCACCTTTACTACTATAGAAACTCAACTCTAACTGAGCTTGGGGCTCTCCATTTATTCCAATACGTTGGACATGAGGAGAAACCGAGTTTGCAAACTTGCATAAAATAAAGGCTCTTTGCTTTTACATATGGAATTCGGTCTCCTTGTTGGGTTTTGGGGGAGTTCGTGGATTTGAGCAAAACAGAGAGCAACTCAGATCTTAAAGTAAATAGAAACTTAAATAATGACACGGGCCTTCAGAATGGAAGTCAGGCAGGTTCCCTCCTTTCAGTACTATTATAAAATTTTTCTGTGCACATACCATGACTTTTTGAACCTCTGCACCGATGTTTTACTCTTTCGATGATAATGTGGTTGTGATTATCTCCTTAGTTGTCTTTTTAGATTGGTTGTTTAACCACAGCAATCAGATACTGTATCCTATGTCGCTGTGCTAATGGTTTTGGGTGAGTCCCTTGGGGCTGGAAACACGTGCAATGGTAACACTCACTCCTTCCTTATTCCACTTGTCTAGTGGCTCTGGCTGGATCTTCCTCTACAAATCTGTACCCGATAACACTAGTAGGTAGCCTTTTAAGGGGGTGTTCTGTTTAAGGTCTTAGTGAGAAGGTTTTCAGACCATCTGTTTTTCTTTCCAGAATGGAGTTAATTGTGGGTTCTTTAAAATGTCCTTTACTAGGGCGTGGAAGCTCTCCTTTACCTAAATTTTTATATCTTTTTTAATCATAAGCTAACAATTGGCTTTTGTGAAAGGCGATTCCTTTCTGTAGGGGTGTGTCTGGGGACCTCTTGGGAGCTGTTGAATTCCAGTGCTGAGTTTCTCCAGCCCCAGCAGCATGGCATGGCAGGGGGTTGGGGGGGGGTAGGCGGGAGGATGTTCATCGTTCTTATTTTTTTTAACACAGCATTTACTACTAAGAAATTTTTTTTTTTTTTTTGAGTACTGGTTTGACCTCCCCCAATCACCTTGATTAACTCCTGTTGGGTGGTTTCAATATTGGACTGGCTTGCATCTAGTAATGCCTTCTGCTTTACTCCAGTGGATATCTCAATGAGTCGTCATCTGGAAGAGTGGGGTTTGGATGGTTCGCATGTTGCCAGACTTTTTATCTAAGTATTCTAAATTGTAGTATGTGTAGAAGAAATTTACAACAAATTGTGTTTGGAGGGAGTTCTATCAGGGGCATGAAGCTGCTTGCGTACCCTTGACTGAGGACTGGTCATCCTCTTCCATCTCGGGAAGCAGTGAGGGGCAGTAGGAACGGCGGGCTGCGTTCCTGCCACTCGGCCGCCCACATGGCTAGCTTTATACCCGAAATAATTACACAGAAACTGTATTCTTTTAAACACTGCCTGGCCCATTAGTTCCAGCCTCTTATTGGCTAGCTCTTACATATTGATCTAACCCATTTCTAATATTCTGTGTAGCACCACGAGCTGGTGGCTTACCAGGGAGATCTTAACCTGCATCTGTGTCTGGTGGGAGAATCATGGCGACTGCCAGACTCAGCTTCTTTCTCCCAGCATTCTGTTCTGTTTACTCCACCCACCTAAGGGTTGGCCTATAAAATGGGCCTAGGCAGTTTCTTTATTAATTAACCAATGAAAGCAACAGATTAGAAAGAAATCACTCCCACATCATTTCCCCTTTTTCTGTTTAAACAAAAAAGAAGGCTTTCATTTTAACATAGTAAAATTACATATAGCAAAACAGTTATCAAGCAAGAATTACAGTTACAATATTTATATCTATTTTATCTTTTATCATAACTAAGGAAAACTACAACTATGTATCCATTTTTTAACTCCATCAAAGACTCCAGAAGGATATAATATTACCTAAGCAAACAAGAAATCCAAAACTCTAGAAATGACAGAGACATCTCACTGCCTGTACAGTCACCCAAAGTTCTTTTGTACCGTTGGGGCATCCGTCTTCTGCCTTCAGGCCCATAGTGTTCAGCAGACATTTCCACGAAGCAGGAAATTTCAAAGACAATTCAGTCACTATCTGCTATGTCCTGCAGAATGTCTCGTAGACTCTTTCATAAATGAGGAACCCCGAAAGATCATCTCACCTTTAGGCAAGTTCAGCAGTCCTCTCTCTGAGGGTTCTCCGTGTCCAGTTTATGCAATAGTCCAGGCAAGAGCAGTTTCTTGCCCAAATGGCTATCAAACTCCATAACGAGACTCTTCGATGCCCCATGAGAAGGCAAATGTGAGAAGCATCCTTGGACCACGTTCCTCTTAAGGATTCTTCCCTATTTCCCAGTTTCTTTTGTTGGTCATGTTTGGGTTAAGGCTTCACCCCAGCCCCTGGGCACCCCTATACCCAAAGAGTCTGGGGTGTTTGGTTGGAAGTGTCACTCCACTGCTGACATCTATATACCCAAAGAGTCTGGAATGTTTAGGTCCAGGCTTCACCCCAGCCCCTATATCCAAGGAATCTGGAACATTTGGGTGGAACTTTCCATCCCAAGCCCCTCCTCCAGAAGTTGCCTCAGTCCAGACCCCACCTCTGAGAAAGACCACCAACGGATGACCTTCTACCAGAGAGGCTCAAGACTATTCCCTCGGGTTATTTAAATACACCCCCCCCCAGAGAATGAACATGTTGAACATGTCTTTTTCTAGTCTCCCTTCCCCAGTTACCCAGGAGTGCTGGCATCGATTAAACCTGAGCTTTAGCTAATTCTGTTTGATTTGGTCTGATTTGGATTATTGTGTTGGTGGAGAGGTTTATTGGGCCGTATAAACTTTTCATCTGGAGATCTCTCTCCACCCTCTCTCCTTTTTCTTGTTTAGTAACACACGCCATTCTGTACCACAGCTTCTTTTGTCTCTATGCCTTGTGCCTTGTACTTCTTTCCATGATGTTCCTGTGCTACGGTGCTCTGATTACCTTTATATTCTGTATGCTATTTTTAAAGATTCACTTCTGGCATTATTTTCTGCACAAAGTTCCAGATAATTTTAAGTACAGCTTGTACTTTTGCCTGAGCTATGACAGTCAGTCTCTATCTTTGTAAATCACACTAGAAGATCTGCTCTGATGCTGGTTTGCACTGTGCCGAAACTCTTGTCTGAACTTCCTTTTGTCACCCCCCACACGCATAGTGGTTTCTAAAAGCTTGTCATACAGTAAATGCCCAATAAACATACATTGAACTACAAGAAATCTGGGCATCTATTCATTGTTGATAGATTTGGTAGATTTGGAAGCCACTCAGCAGCACAGGTTATGAAGCAGGTTAAAGAATTGCCAAGAATTAGGGTCAAGGAGCCACCCTGAAAACAAACGAGATTATTTCAAACAGGTAGGGGAAAAAAAAGATCAGGTCAGGGTAGGGTCTTCCAATTAAAAAGCGAGAGAAACAAGAGTAACTTAGATTGTCTTGGAAATCGTGAGATTTGTAGACTGTGAAGCAGAGGACCCTGGAAGGGGTATGTTAGGGACCCTGGAAGGGGTGCATTAGGGACCCTGGAAGGGGTGCATTAGGGACCCTGGAAGGGGCATGTTAGGGGTGAAAATGTGACAGCAGTGAAAGGTTTGCAAAGATGATGAAAAAACAAATTCAAAGTCAAACTTGAAATGAGTCTGCGGTGTTTCTGTTAAGACTCCCGTGATGTCCCAAGTTTACTGCAGCCTTGGTTCTGAACAGACAGCAAGCTTCCCAGACAGCGTCAGTATATACTCCCCGCCCATTAGTTCAGATAAGAGATTATTGCATGCCGTGAGTTAGAGAGAGATTACTATACAGCGTTTTCTGCTCTTCTAGAAACATGAGTGCTTAGTTGCAGAAGACCAAAGCGTGCAATACTTCCTTTCTATAGTTCCTTAGCATATAAACTCCAGATTATGCTTTTGGATTATACTGTGTTAGAATATTTGATTTAAAAAAAACCCTTACTATTTGAATTGCTGATTTGACTTTTATTTTAAAAAATCATTAAATACATTTTGGCTTACGACTGTGACAAAAGTTTCGAAATGGCCTTAAACTTATTTCTGTTATTTCACACTACATATTAACATCAAATGACATTCTGAACACTGATTATAAAATCAAAATGTAGTTTAACTGTGAAAAAAAATTGAAAATGTTCTATGTTTGAAGTATCAAATATCCAGCCAAGATTTAAATCTTTATGTATATATAAATAAATAAATAATTTCACGTCATTAGTATCTAATTTACTTTCAGGTTTAACAATTGATAAACTTTTATGTATACTAAGGAATTATTTTAAAGTATCTTTATAAATTATTAGCAGCAAAAATTTGATTTAATACCTGGTAGTGGCCTGAAAGAAAATGGTCCCCAAAGGGAGTGACACTATTAGGAGGTGTGACCTTGTGAATTAGAAGATGTGCTCTTGCTGGAAGTTTGTCACTGTGGAGGTGGGCTTTGAGGTCTCACATATGCTCAAGCCACACCCAGTGAGACAGTTCACTTCCTGTTGCCCTTGGATAGAGATTTAAGGACTCTCAGCTCCAGCACCATGTCTACCTGCATGCTTTCTTGCTTCTCTCTATGAGAATAAGAGACTAGACCTCTGAATTGTAAGCGAACCACCCCAATTAAATGTTTTCCTTTATAAAAGTTGCTATGGTCGTGGTGTCTCTTCACAGCAATAGAAACCCCAACTTAAACAGGGGTCGATAAGAGGGACAGGGATCGTGCTGTGAAAGGCCTGAACACAATTTTATTTGGAGGGATTTGGACTTTGGGAATTTAAGTCAGGAAAACAATGGATTGCCTTAGTGGGTTATACCAGTAGCATCTTAGAAGACAGTAGTGCTAAGAGCAATTTGAACTCTTGGGGGCTGGTTCGAGAGGTTTCTGATGAGAAGAATTTTAGTATGTCGTCTAGAAATTGTTCTTGAGATGTTTTGTTGAAGAATGTGGCTGCTTTTTGCTGTTGTCCTAAAAATCTGCCTGAGGCTGAAGTGAAGAGTTTGTGATTCGTTCCATTGGCAGAGGAAATCTCCAAACAGCCTTGTGTAGACTCTGTCATGTAGCTATTAGTGTTAACTCTAATGAAGATACAGAATGAAAGGGAGAAAGCTGAGCAAGGAAAATATTTAAGGAGAAGAGGGGCACCAGAAAGTAGAATAAAGCTAAATCCTATATTCAAGGAGATTAAGAAGTGGGATAAATGGTGGGATGACTCAGGGCAAGATTTCACCCAACTAAGTTTCCAAAAGAAAAGCTTAGAGCTGGGGGTGGTGGCGCATACCTCTAACCCCAGCACTAGGAGGCAGAGACTGACAGATCTCTGAGTCTGAGGTCAGCCTGGTATACAGAGAAAGTTCTAGCACAGCCAAGCTTAGGTAGTGAAGGTTAACTGTCAAAGACCAGCCTTGACGGGGTTTGTACATTCCAGGGTAAGAGTGTAAGGATTAGAACAGAGATATGAGTGACATAAGAGACAGAAACACAGAACAGCATGGGGAGGGAAATTCAATGAATCCTGAATCCTGAATCCTTTATGTTTCACATGCTTATATACTTCACTCCAAAAAGGGAGGGGGGGGGGAAGGCAACAGGTTTTATTAACATGATAAAAGGAATAGACTTGAATTCTTCAATCTTTGGTCCAGGTGGAACAGATCCACCTCTATATCCAAAATACTACTTAACCACACCCTAGGTCAGAATCTCTTGTTTGTAGCCACACCTGTTGTCGATAACTTTGAAAGAGCAAACGTAAGCTCAAACCCTCTGACATTCAGTCAAGGTGGAACAGGCTCCCAACTGTGGGTCCTCACAGGTATCCATCAGAACAGAAAGTTGGTGAAGATGTAATTGAATGGGCGGACCACATTACTGCCCCATTAAGCAGCAGAACCTGGCAGTTTCAACCACGTGGTTCTGGCTTTAAGGACAGAAGGAAGGAATTATGGAATATTCCTCTGCAAAGAAAGAGAGCTACCGAGGCCAGGTAGGTGTCAAGAGTGTTCTTGAATGGATGCCTAGAATGGCATTTCATGAAACTGTGAGGTTGAAGCCTGAGTTGTCTTGGAGACCCCAAGATGTTGGAGATGCCAGAGCGGTGAGACACCTGCTGACAGAAGCTGCTACCAAGGAGTGGAAACAACCCAAGAGATGGAAGTGTGTTTCAGACACCAAAGCTGAGAGGAGTGGAGATCTGAAGAGTGTTTTGGCATCACACACTGAGATAAAGAGTTTGGAGTTTGTCCAGCTGGTTTGCACTCTTGCTCTGGTCCAGTATTTTCTTACTCTGCTCCCTTCCCTATATTTTGGAATGGTAATGTAGATCCTGTACCATTATATGTTGAAAGTGTGTGATCTGCTTTTTGATTTTGATTTTATAGGGAATTACAGTGAAGAGATTGCTTGAATCTCAGAAGAGACTTTCAACTTTAGACTTGTAAAAAATTTGAAACTGCTATAGACTTTGCTGATTTTTGAAGTTGGACTGAGTGCATTTTTGCATTATGATATGGTTACAAGTCTTTGGGGGCCACTGAGTAGAATGTGGTGGCACTGTTAGGAGGTGTGGCCTTCTTGGATTGGTTGCAGTCTTGTTGTCTCTTCATAGCTAACCTACACACACCTAGTTTATATATTTGGATACTCAGGGCTGTGTAGAAATTTTTCAGGTGAAAGGTTTGCGAATGGAAAGATCTAAGAATTGATCTTGTTCATATACAGCTGCCTGAGTTTGCTTGTTTTATTCCCAAAGGTTTTATTGTATTCGCGGTCGGGGAGGTTTGAGGGTGTGGCTCATGCTCCAGGTTGGTTCTATGGATGCCCTAATGGAATCCCAGTGGTGGGAGCGAGAGATCCCACAGCCAGGTGCAGGTCCTCTCGGAAGAAATGAAGAAGTACTAGAGACCTTGGTGATCCTCCTCCTTTTGGCTATCAGACTATTTATTGGAAGGGTGATCCCCCCCTTTAAGGGGAATTTCTCTAATGATCCCATGCTGGGAAAAGACAAAGCCAGAGCCAGCCAGAACTAGTGAGAGCTGGACCTTTATCTCCAGGAAAGATACTTCTTTCAGTTCTGATAGTTTGCCAGGCCACCTTGTAGGTAAGACTGTGCTCTAGAAGGTAATGGACGAAGGATGGGTAGGAAAAACCGTGGCCAGGACTGCTCAGTTATGCATACCCTTTGCTATCTATTTCACCCTAAACTTCAAGTCAGAACCCTCAAGGACAGGTTGGAGGAGGAATTGCTAGGCCTCTTCGCTCCTGTTTGGGATGTGGCTGCAGGGGATACATCTCTCCGCTTGGCGCTTTTCACTGTAGCTTGTTTCTGTAGTCTGCCTATTGAGGTTTGTAGCCAAGCCCAGTTTGTTGCAGCTCTCAAGGCTCTGAACCTATCAACTTCTAACACATGACCACTAGGTTCCAACTCCTGATGAATCCTCTACCTCCCCATGTTGG
Organism: Chionomys nivalis; assembly: GCF_950005125.1. Taxonomy (NCBI): domain Eukaryota; kingdom Metazoa; phylum Chordata; class Mammalia; order Rodentia; family Cricetidae; genus Chionomys; species Chionomys nivalis. The sequence goes on along the minus strand of NC_080108.1, from coordinate 31,038,314 downwards.
CACACTGAAGGTGACGCTTCCAACATGTGGAATTTTGAGGACTGAAAGCCCACCATAACCCAATCACAGTAAAGGAGAACTGAGAATTGTCAGTGAGTGTCAGGTGCTGAGTATGAATGTCGCTGCCTGCTGGACCTTGACTCCCTCTGTTGAGCAAGTTTAGAATCTTCTAGGATGCTGCCTGTTACCCCTAGAAGGTCCCCCCCCCCTTGATTGCTACTCCCAGAAAGGCTTTATTCTGATTACATGTTGGAGTTGACTGGGGAGTCAGTGGGAACATTGAAAACCCCAAAACATATCTGAGCTGGACAAGGGGGCCCTACAATCCCTGCATAGCAAGAAGGCCAGCTCAAAACTACATGTTGACTGTCATGTGTGACTTAATGTACCTTGATTCTGTGGCTGCTTTGCTTGTCTGCTGTTTCGTGGGTTGCTTATTACATCCTAGGATAACTGGCTTCTGATGAGCCAGAACCTGGGAGATTCAATTTGGATTCACTTCTTCAAATTTTGTATTAACAGAGCCTTTTAGTATACAGATGAAAGATAAAAATTTCCCCTCGACATACTCTATTTTCAGGAGGGATGTATCTATCATTGTGTCTTATTACTCCACCAAAGGGAGGGAAAGCAGCTTGTCTTCCTGATGGTAAAAAAAAAAAAGTGGAAAAGAAAGGAAAGAATGAAGGAAGGAGTAAACAAGCCAACTGAATATAAGGGTCACAATGTAGAAAAGCCGCTATGGGTTACTAAGGAAACAAGCGTTCTAAAAGTGACAGTAAGAAAAGAACATTAGGTTGTCGTGACAAATGACACTTGAAGCAACACTTTGCTTGTGGTGCTTGTTTTGTTTAATTAACACAGCTCTGAACAGAACATTATTATTGAATGATAGATTAGTGTGGCAAAGAAAGAGCACAGCTTGTGGATTTGTTTTTCCGACGGTTGGATAACTCGAAAGAGAAGGCAGAAAATAGCAGGACCACCAGACTCCACCCTGGGGGAGGGCTGCTGAGGAAGACGAGCAGAGTTGCAGGCAGAGTGTGTGCACCGTGTGCTTTCATGGCTCCTGAACACAGCGGTCGCCAAGCAGCAGTGAGCGAAGCAAGGCTAAAAATACAACGGTCGTGTGACATCAAAATGATCGGTGGCTGAAACTTTTGAATATGTAGTGTCTATTGCTGGTGCTCGCTGTTTAGTGTTTGAACATCTGCTGCCAAAGATGAAAACATATGTGTGTGTGTGCGCGTGTGCACGCGCACGCGCATACATATATAAAACCAATTCCCCACTCTCTCTTCTCTCCCATAGTAATGTATGGCAATTGGTGAAGTTGTTCTCTGATATCATGAGTTCCTAACCTACAGCGTCAGGTGGCTGAGTAGGTCACTGCACAGACTTTATAGATATAAAGAGACACCATGCCTGAAGGAAGGCAGTTGATTTTGATACACATGGCAAAGAATAGGCAGACTCTTTCTCTGGTTGTGGCAACTGAGGACGGGGCATCTTTAAAGCTTATCCCATCCATCCATGTCTCTCCCAACACCCTGTCTTCACTTCATCCACTCCAGATCTGGCTACCTTGATGAGTTCAGGAGATTCCTGATGCTCTTATTATTTTTACCCAAAGCCTAAAACAGCATCACTGACACAATGAGGACGAGCACGCATCAAGTGCTGCAAGCTCCCGACCTTTGAAAGCCACAGACACAAGAGAAAACACGTTGAGGAGAACACAGAAAACAGTTCCAAATGGTGCAGGTAACGCACTGCCTTTCCCCTGTGTGTTTTCATCTGCAGGGGGCTAACCTGGGAGGAGTTTCCAAGGGCTTCTCACCCAGTCTTGGATACTTCAGCTTCCTTCCTCAGGTACCTAGTCATTGTCGTCCGTGGTGAGTCCACAGCCCTTGGACAGGCTTTGGCTGCAAGCACTTCATCTCTGCCCATCTGGAAGGCACTGGCAGCCTTCTGGCTGGCTTGTGTCTCTGAGAATGTTGTTAAAGCAGATAGCTCTGTTAAGACAGAGATAATATCTCCCGCTGGACCAGAGGCAAGTTTCGCTCTTCGGTACTATAAAAATAGCATCTCATTTGGGAGCAAAGACTGTAGAGTGTTCTGGAATCCCATTACAAACACCTGGGGCCTTCTATGCTCAGGGGGCCTGAGTTGTGGGATAAACCCACAGTGGATGTGGAATCCATCAAGCTGCTTTCACATTGTCTCCACTGGGTTCAGAGGACAAGAGTTCCCATGACAAATATGGGTTAATAAAGACTTTGTCTCAGAGCAAGGTATTGGGTATCTTCTAGCATCATAACACGAAGCAGTTCACTCTGGCAAGAGGGAAACCCAGAGTCCCTGAGACTATTGAAACTGCTCATGCCCTTTGTCCATCAAACTTCCCATTTATATCTGTTATAGTCTCGTGACTCTCTTGTTTTTAATAAAAAAATACAAATCATGACTGTTTTTTTGGGAATGCGTGTATGTATATTTGAATGCATATGTTTGAACACATGGGTGTGGATGCCAGAGATTAACATTGAATACCTTCCTCTGTCACTCTCCACCGTATGTTTTTGAGTCAGGGTCTCTCATTGAACCTGGAGCTCAACTGGTTTGGCCAGGCTGCCTGGCCTGCAAGCTCCCACAATCCATCTATCTCTGCCTCCCATGTTCTGTAATTAGAGGCATGCACAACTCCGCCCAGCTTTTCACATGTATTCTGGAGAGCCATACTAGCAAACACTGGGTTTATTGAGTCATTTTATTAGTTTTATCAATACGCAAGCTTCCTGTGATGGTCTCAGTGTCTCTCTGACGGATATTGCTTCTCCTTTGAGCGTGTTCTTACTTTACAGCTTAGAAGGCTATGCTCACTAATCTTGTACCTTTCAGGTCTCTGTGCTTGGTTTATCCTTCTGTGTGGATTCTGGCTCCATACAATAGAGGTCATGCTTAGAAGCTAAGATGTGGACTGTGAGCCTCAATGCTGAGAGCGACTGCAGAATTTCAGTAGCTGCCGTAATAGAAGTTAGGGTTGTCGCAAATCAACCAATTATGCTACTCTTTTGAAGCCCTGGTGAGAGCTAGACATGGAGGCTGTGTGAGTTAAAAAGCTGGAGGGACAGGCCCCTAAATACTGCCTTTCTGACACCATCTGCAAGTTCTGGAAAAATGCTGTCCGCCGCAGTGTAGCCTGTTCACTAGAGGATACTCAGGGTCACAGTGTATAGAGGAAGGACACGGACGAAAATTCACGGAAGGAAGAAGCAATGTTTTGCCAAAGACAGAGCCAATTTCCTTCCTGTTCTCTGGAGCCATAGAGTGTATTGTCACCTTGGTGTCTCCGCATGACAATGCACATGAGTGTAGCCCCAAGAGGGAGGATGGGAAAAGCCTCTGTGTCTACAGATTTTCCTGAGGACCTTCAAGTAAGTGTGACTGTGGATTGATTTACTATCCTTTGTCTGACATAATTCAGATTCCGGGAAAACTCAGTCCCTTGAAGCTTAGACTTCTCCCTAGAGGACCTAGCAGCTTCTGAGAAGATGGTGTCCTCAGGGTGCGGTGATGAGGGAAAGATTACTCCCACCTTCAGTAAGCTTCTATTGTGTGTCCCAAAGCCCTTACCCAGTTTTCTTTCTAGTATAGTCATTGCTTGTGGAGGCTGGGGATTGTTTAGGTGGGATGTTTTGGCTTCAGATTCAATGTTCTGATAAGGAGAAGCAAGTCTGCTTTAAGTTGCTTTAGATCAAACCATGATTGCTTAGATGTCAGTTGCTAGTAAAATCAGGCAATGATGATTTCCACAGGGGACGTCTTCACTCAAGGAAGTGGACAATTTACTGAACACACACACACACACACATTATTTGTGTTTTCACTTCATTTTCATCTTTAGCAGCTACTCCCTCCACAGCTCCCTAGAGAGTAAGGATGAGGTGGGTTTTTTTCCCCCCCGTGGGGAAACTGCCTGCAAGACCTGGCAGTGCTAAGCGCTGAGACCACAGTCTCTGCTGGTTTGATGTGTCTTGATGGACTGCTGAATGCTAAACACACAGTTATTGTTGCGTTGTCAGCAGATGCTTCTGCCCCATTGTGGTTGATAATTGTCCGGATGTGTGAAGTATCCCATGTCCTCTATCTACCCGTACGTGTCTAGAAGAGCCTGTGGACCTCCAAAGGTTTGGCTCATGAATGGTCAGAGCAAAGGGGCTGTGGTACCATGCAAACTGGTGCAGATAATGTGGAATCTTTATGGACATGGCTGGGGGGGGGCAAAGAACACCCTAGAAGGAGAGCTCTGGTGTCAGCTAGCTGACACCCCAGGAAGAGACCTGAAGAATTCTAAGTCAACCACAGACATCCTTGCGTATCCACCATGATAATAGCCCAGATAATAATCTAATAGCCGAGATGTGGAGACAGCTTAGACGTCCATCCAGGTAAAGAAGAAAGAGAATATGGTGTGTGTGCAGACTTGGGGGTTCTGTTTTCTGTTCACCCCAAAGGAACAGTGGGTGGGTGTTGTTTGCAGTAAACGGATGGAAATGGAAATTATCATCCTAAATGAAAAAACTAGAGGGACTCAGAGAAGAGATATGTCTTTTTTTCATCTGTAGGATCCAAATTTTAAAAATTACATGGCATGAAAGCAGAAGGGGGAACTTTGGGCAGACGGAATGGGATAGTGGATGGGATGTGGGTATGACCAAAATGCGTTTTTTAGGACTATGAAATGTCATAATGAGACACCGGTTTCAGCATTAAATATATACCTTAAAAATCAGACTGGCAATGGTGCCATGCATGTGGACTTGCGCTTTAGATGCCCCTTTGGGGGAGTGTGTTTCCTTTGATACTCCTTTGCATTTTAACGTGGACGTAATATTAACTCCACCTTTAGAGAGTCCGTCAGAATTGCCGGCATGTTACGATGAATGAAATACTTCTGCTAAAATCCCTAGGGAAATGACAGGAGTAGCGGTCTCCAGGGCAAAATAAGATCCTCAAGTAAAGAGGACGGAGCTGGGGTGCCGACCGAGATTGTTACAGTTTGTGTGAAGGTGGGGACAGTGGCCCCCTGTTTCTATCTCATGAAGGATTGCATGTCACAAGGTATTTTTATCGGCTGCCCTCTCAGGGATCACGGGAGGACCTCATTCTTCCTAATAAGGATGACGTTAACAAAAGGTCAATTATGGTTTGTTATTTATAAGCCTTTTGCTTACTAGGCACCAAAGGCTCAAAGAGCCAGTTTAAGTTCAGAAAACAGAGATCCAGTATGAATCAGGAAAAACACAGCTAGAAAAATACTAGAAATCAGAGTGAGGGCGCTATGCGCGACCACAAAATGGCTTACACTGAATGTTCGGGGAACCCCAAAATAAATAATACCATAATCTAATATATGACTTTTTGGCATATGCCTCTTTGGTATGATTGTGCATTAATAAAAGACTGAGGGAGGTTAGGAGCATGAGCCTTTGTCTTCCATCAGCTGGTGTCTCCCTCTAGGTCTGTGTGCCTACTTCTAAGCACCATGTGCCCACCTGCGTGGGTGCCATCGCTCTCCTGTATGCTTGTGGGCGTTGGGTCTCTGCTTGCTTCCGCCTGCCTGATGGCCCGCTGCTGAATAAAGCATGTCTTATATGTGCATGATTGGCCTCCCATGATCCTCCTCTTTTGACATGGAAGCTTGCATCTGACATGCCTTCTCAGTAAAAAGGAAGTTTCCTTTAGTGGGGCTGCCCACAAGTCATTTCTTTATTGCTTGTATTTGTCCAGGGGACAGAGACAGTAGGGAAGGGAGACGACCTAGAGGGGGGCAAGAGATAGGGCTGGGAAACCAAGTGAAAATGGCTAAATGCTTGGCGCTTTCAACTGGTTAGTAGCCAAAGCAAAATGGGAAAGTGGGTGGGTTTCATGGTCCTTCCCCAGGATAAACATTTCTCCGTCTTTATTCATCTGTTGATAAAGGCAATGCTTTCTGGCTGAGCATGAATAAGATTCAATCTTAGAGTGCTAGTTTTTAAAGCCACAGAGAAACCCTGTCTCGAAAAACTAAAAAAAAAAAAAAAAAAAAACAAAAAACAAAAAAAAAAAACGGAAAGAAAGAGAAAATTTCATTTTAGGTTGATTGATAAGAAAGGAAGCATATTAAAAATCTGTTTTTTCTAGCTGAGCAGTATCTAGGGAGTTTCAGTTTTCTCTGGTGAAAGTCAGTAGTGGTAGTGGTACATGCCAGTTCTTGCAGAGGAGGCCACATCTGCCATGCTGAGCCAGGCGGGGCTAGCAGAGGCTCTGTGGCATCCCGGCTCTTCCTTATTTTACCCCATCCTGCTGCTTCTGACAGTACCTGTGCCTCTGTACAGGCCTGTGCTACCCGACTCTTGGACTGTGGGTCACCCCCATCGGACACGTGTGGTCCCACCAGCAGCAGAAAGTCTGCTTCCACATCCTCAAAAGCGCATGTCGAAGGTTTCAGAAGCAGGAGAGCTGCCGTTTGCTAGCCAGAGCTCCTATTCCAGAAATACCGCACATACGGGCTCCTGACTAATGATGCAGTAAAGTCCCAGCAACGCTGCTATAAAAAGAACGGGTCAAGTCAACGGAGTCCTGAAAACATCTGACCTCCTCTTTGTCAAAGCTTAGCAACACTGCCCACACTGGAAAACAGTAGTGTAACCTTGCCTGGAACCGCTGACCCAGAACTCTCTGCTACTGCCTAGCTCCAGAGCAGATACGAACGTCTATTTAACCAAGCGCAAGAGAAAAATTCAAAATTGGAAGTGGTTTGCTGAGTGCAGATGGATTTTGTGTGATAAAGTCAATAACTCCAAACTTGACCCATCCTAAATCTGGAGCGGCCTCTATTTAAAATCAGCCACTGGGAGGGGCTTTCTCTCTCTACTCTCTGGGAATTGGACTAGCGTGGAACTGTGCCGAGTAGCTGGCCCAGCTCTCGGCCTTTTATTTCATTTCATTTATTTTATTGTATTGTCATGAGGTCTTAATCTGTAACCCAGGCTGGATTTCAATTTAAGCACTTCCTGTCTCGGGCTCCAACACAGTAGGGATTAGAAGCCTGCACCGCGATACCTGACTGAGCCCACCCATTAGCAGGAAGGTTCGTTCCGCTTCCTTCTTTCTGGAAGCACCCACCATCTGTGAGACGCCAGTGGTTTGTGAAAAGTGACATACCGCGTGGCGAGGTTCTGGCCTTCACACAGTCCAGACAGCGATTGGACGCGTGCCACCTGAGCTTGCAAAAGCGCTTTGCCGGCTCTTCTGGACTCGGCAGAACTGCAGGGCTGTTTTTACGTGGCTGTGTTTTGGGAGTGCTGTGTTATATAAACTCCAAAGCAATAAGTTCAGTTTCAGAGGGGCCTGAAGATCAGCAAATAACACAAGAAATATGACTGGTGTCGGCCTACGGCAGAGTGGTAAGCCCTGACAAACATTACAGGTTCATCTGGCCAGCTGGCTCCCCATTAGCTCCTGTCAGTTTGAGGTCCCAATAGGTTAGAAGGTGGAAATAAGGGACAGTTATTTATTATCCCCCCCCCCCCCGATTTTCCAGGTTCCAGTCTCTTTGACATTCCAACCAGAAGTAACAAAACAAAACAAATAAAAAAAAAAAAAAACCTGTGCATGAAGCTTGGGACTAAAGCAGTGTGTCTCAGGGGCTGCTGAGATGGCTTAGAATTAAGGACACTTGCTGCCCTTCCTCCCAGAGGACTCAGGCTGTTTCCATTACCCATCAGCCACTTGTAACTGATGCCCTCTTCTGGTATCCTTGGGTACTGCACACATATGGTGCACAGACATATATTGCAGCACACATACATACATATAAAATAAATACATATTTAGAAAAATAATAAAAATAAAGAAGTGCTATGTCCCAAGTGACAACTCTAACAGGTTAAGTGACTGTTGCTAGAGGTCAGCATAAGAGGTCTCAGCATAAGAGGTCTCAGAGGTTCCTATAGTTACTGCAGAATGTCACAATGTGGTCAGCAGATTCTCCTAAGTTCTGGTAATGCCTCTATCTATCTATCTATCTATCTATCTATCTATCCATCCATTGGGCCCCTAGCTAAGTGGCAAAGCACTTGTACAGCACACATAAGACCCTGGATTGGATCCCGAGCGTGCACACAGAAATGGAGTAAATAAAAACCATCCAGGGCATTGTACTTTTCTGGACAGATAACAATCGACACATGCTTCAGAACCCCAAAGAAGAGAACTTTACTTTTTTTTTTTTTTAATCTTTTCATGGGTACAAACACAGCAGTGACTTTGTGACTTAGAGAAATTGAGATATTGAGAAGTCATGGGCAACAACAAACTATTTATTTAAATTACCACTAAGTATTACTTGGGATTAAAGGAGTGTCTTAACAGGTAAGAGACTGGGATCCACAAGGTTACTGTAAGAAATTATTGTGGTGGACTGCCTCTATCTGACTGCACTGGAGAGATCCTAGAAAGAAAATTAACTATTCAAGACTTTAGGCTTTCAACTCAAATTTCTTTAGACTTTCAACTTTCAAGTTTCTTGTATCATGGCCTCCAATCAATCCGTGATCCTTTGGAACTGCAAAAATAAGAGATAGCACTGACCGCCAAGCCTGTGGTTTGATTCTATAAACCACAGGTGGAACCACAGTCTGTCCACAACACGTAAGTGACGTTCTGGGTACTGAATGAGAAAGAATGCATCCGAAAGAAACGAAGGAGAAGAGCAGAGTTGGCGTAACTGAAAGTGAGAATCATGAAGCTCAAATTCTGGAGAACAATTGGACTAGTACTCACTTTTCAGCCTCGCTAGCTTATCGATCAGTTGCATCTGAAATATTTCCTCCAAACTGACCTTGATGTATGGACCATCATCCTCCCTGGCCTCTCAAGTTGAAGTCAGCAAGGCTGAGAGCTTAAAGGAAGATGAGGATCATAGTAACAGTGTTTGTATCAGATGGACCAGAGCCAAGGAAGCAGGTATTTCAAGAAGGAAATGTAATACAGATTCAGATTTTTTTTTTTTTTTTTTTTTTTTGAGGAGCAAGAAGGGTTGACCATTTAGGCTACTCAGATACTAATAACTGCAGAATCCACCACCCTGGGCTGAAAGAATGGAGAGGGATTGACATTCTGCTGAGATAGGCCCTCTCTCTCCACGGGCCTTCTTGTGTATTACCGTCACCATGGGAACCACACTTCTGTCAGCCCCACAGAGGATCTCCTGAAACTGCCAGGGTTGTTTGAGCCCCAGGTGCCACTGCTGTCCCTGCTAATAGCTCATGGCTGTCAGCAGCATCTGTCAGACCCACCGGTGTCCCTGGAGCCTGCACTTGTTGGCAGCCATCAAGGGATTGGTCACTGCGACCAAGGCATTATCTGCAACATTAGGCTTTTCTTTTAACGTGGCACCCTTCAGCGTTCGAACAGACGAATCAACAGTCTGAAGGAAAGGAAATCTAAGATATAGTTTGATTCAGTGCACGCAAGAAGGGTAAAAAAAAAATCCGTGATATGAAAGAGGATAAAGGCAAGCAAGAAAATGACCACAAAAAGTTCACCCTTGGGACAATAGCTATGCACACCCAGCCTTCTCCACATCATGTTTCTGTACAACTGAAGTACTCGGGTTTGAGCATTGGGGAGCAGTCTTGCTGTCTGTTGGTGTCTGCCACAGCAGACAGCCTTGGGTGAATGTTTTAGATAACAAACGCTGAAGCCCGCAAGGACTTCTGAAGGGGAATGAGAGGGAAAGAAACTGTGGCAGGTAATTTACTAAGGAACAGTCATGGCAAGAATTAAGTCTTAAGAATTTGTCCTTGAGCCGGGCGATGGTGGCGCACGCCTTTAATCCCAGCACTCGGGAGGCAGAGGCAGGCGGATCTCTGTGAGTTAGAGACCAGCCTGGTCTACAGAGCTAGTTCCAGGACAGGCTCCAAAGCCACAGAGAAACCCTGTCTCGAAAAACCAAAAAAAAAAAAAAAAAAAAAAAAAAAAAAAAAAAAAAGAATTTGTCCTTGAAGGGGTGAGGAGGTGGGGTAGATCTGGGAGGAGTTGGGGGAGGAACTGGAGTGAATGAGATCAAAATGCGTTGTATGAAATTCTTCAAGAATTAATAAAACACATTTTTTTAAAAAAATTGTATTATGTCACGTGATGCGATTATTCTTGAAGCAATAATTTGCAAACAAATCGAAAGATGTTTATAGCCATATCTTATATAGACTCCTATGCAAGCGGAAGATGTAGAATTAATACCTAATTAAGAAACGGAAATACTACCTTTGTGTCCTAGGGTGGCTTTTACCTCTGTCTGCCATTCATGCTGTTGGTTTATGAATGGACGGCCGTCTCCTCCGTCTAGGTTCCTGTTTTCTCAACTGAATTTTATTATCCAGTTCACATTAAAGACCCTGGCAAGAGCAGCATGAGGGGCGTGGTGACAAGGTTTAGCTATGCCCTAGGAGTAGCACAAGGATCGGTTCCGACATACGTATGTATGCACTAACCACTGCACACAAAGACTGTGTTACGGTGGCCAGCATGCAGCATGTTACGGTACACACAGCGATTTTTTTCCCCCAGCTTTGAAGGTTTCAAGGCCTCCCACTGAAAATCTGGCTTTGCTAGGTGCCTTGAACCTAACTATAAGGGCGATTCTACCCAGAGGCTGATCCATGCCTCAGTTTCCCATAAATTGTTAAGCACAATGTGACCAGATTGTGGTAAATAAATGAACGCGGCCTCTCCAGTTGCCTTTTGGAGTGGGGCGGAGTTCCTCTGCTAAGTCTGTTTCTTCCTGGAGGCCGCTCCCTTAGCGTCTTCAGAAAGTTCCCTCCCTAACCTACAGGACTGGAGCTGAGGAGCTCCAGAAGTGTGGCTCCTTCTCTCACCGACCCTGTTCCCAACCTCACCTGCTTGTTAGCAGCGCCGGATCCTAGGAACTCAAAGCCCAGTTAATTGCACTGCACCGCTTCACGGTTGTTTGTATACCATACTGTGAAATATCAACTATTGTACGGAGATGAAAAGCCTTCGTTCCACGTGTTCACTACGGGGCGTCTTGCTCCTTGGCAAGCAGATCTTTTAAAATCTAGGCGTTTGTTCTTTAACAAAAAGAGAAGCCTCTTGTTCCCACACCGGGAGTCGAACCCGGGCCGCCTGGGTGAAAACCAGGAATCCTAACCGCTAGACCATGTGGGAACTGACGAAAGCTGCCTGTTGTTTGAGTCTATTGAATCATTCATAACTGCTCCCGCCCACAGCGCCCCGCCTTAAGTCTTGGCAGGCCCGGTTCTGCGCCTGCGCGCCAGCCCTGCACCCTCCCCGTCTCTGCAATGCTGGAGACATTCTTTCCTGTCCTTGCTGCGGTGCAGCTCCACGGAGTCCTTTCTTGGCCCTCTTTCTAAAACTCGGTTTCAGGCTCTGCTCTGCAGTAGCAGGAACTATAATCTGAATGGGTCAGAACACTGGTGCACGGAAACGGTAGGACAGGAGCGTGGGTCCCCAGGGCTCAGAGCCTAGTTTTGAAAAACGCTGGCTATCAGACCGGCTTTTCCGATCACAGTTTAGATCGCCATTTTCACCGTTTAATTTTCTTTCATTGATATTATAGCAAAACTCTGAACTAAAACCGAACGAATGAAATCCCCAGACAAGGCTATATTATGCGCAAAAGGCCTTTGAAGTGCTATTTTAAGATCTGACGTAGTAACCTTATGTTATCGGGGAGAGGGGTATTTAATCTCTGACCATCGAAGCTCAAATGTCGGCTTGATGAAAGAATTCTTAATACTCTCAAGCGTCTGTGTAAAGAAACCGCTGAAAATAAGATCAACAACCAGTCAAGCACTGTACAGTGTTCGCTATTCTCGTAAGCATACAAAAACCACCACCGGGAGGAAGTGGCGAGTATCAGAAATAAGCGGAGGCCTAAGAGGAGACAGTTCTGATTGGATCGGAGAAGACAACCCGTTTGCTGGTACCACAGCAGTTACATTTTAATTGTTTAACAAGCCGATTGATTGGGTCTAGAATTCTGGGTTGGATTCTCAAGCTGGGGTACTCTATGGCAAACTGTAAGCTCTGCCCACAATTTAAAACCGTGCTAAAATACACCTTCTGAGGAGCGCCACAGACTATGAAAATAGACAGTTCCCAAGAAGGGTGTGCACCTAACTCCGTATTCCCTATGGGGATCTGTGGTGATCACATTTAGGAAGGACTGTTGCAGAGCAGAGCGACGGCTGGTAGTGAAGCGTGATGAACACAACTTGGGAAGTGCGGCTCTTTGGTTCGCTTGTTTTCCTAAGACAGAATAAGGCCATTTACCTTCCTTACTGATGATTACTTAGAGATGATCTGCTCTCTGTTGCGCTGCTGTGTGGTCGCCCTTGCCATTTCCAAGTCTGCCTGGTCATGAAAGGGCACAAGATGGGCACAGACTGCAACTGGCCTGCTTAGGAAAACGGTGGTTGTTTCTCTCTGTCTGTTGACTGTCCGGATACTGTTGATTCTGACGCCCAGGGGGACCCAGAACCACGAAAACAGCTTGCAGCATTCAGTGTGGGTTTACAGTTGGAAATCGAGGTTTTTTTTGCATGAAATAACTGAATATTTGGGCCGATTTGTTAGTACTACTTGCTGAGACAATAACTTCTTGCATTGAAAGAATCACTATGAAACGTAAACGGGTTTTGAACTAGCTGATGGCCTCGTTGATGGTTTGGGGTGAGGAGTTTTGAGGGAGGTATAGGAGAAATTTAAGTACAACAAGGAAGAAGGCTTGGCTAATTAAGAACAAGGCGGGAATACTTCACATTTCTAGTTTCTGTCTTTTATTGGATACTTGGTTATGTGTGTGTGGGGGGGAGTGGTGTGTGTGTGTGCGTGTGTGACTTAAAGTTCTTTACAGAGCCTAGACTGCTTTGAGCTAATAATCTTCCTGCCTCAGCCTCTTAAGTGAACACTTGGTATGCTTTAATAATAAGATTAAGATCTAAGAAACTTTTAGATCTGAAAACGACCCGTAATTTTCAAGGCCCACACCTTAAAAGCATCTACAATGTTTTGTTGTTCTTGTTTGCCTCAAATCTTTCCACTCCTGGCGTGAGTGAAATCCCTGCAGGAGATTTTTTTTTGTATTGAGGCCATGAAGCAGATATATTGAGATATTATAAAAATAATGAAAAAAGTAGAAAACCATGTCTCCATAGAGGAATGGGAAATTCCATAAGGATGGCCATTCTAAATAAAGACCACGAAGCTCTACTGACGGTAGGTTGTAGGTGGTGCACTAGGAAAGTCAGCTGTTCCCTGGCAGGATAGGGTTAATGATATGGATAGTGACAGGGGCTCCAGTAGCTTGTGGCTCCCAAAGGTCCACGGTGATTTAAGCCTGTTCCTAGGCTGGTGGGAAATGGGGCCTTTGGGAAGTGGGGCCTAGGGAGAGGCGCTTCAGTTCTTAGGCCTGCCTTCTGGAAAAATTTTCCCTCCCCAGAGAGGATTGTGAGAAAGGTCTCTTTGAACCTGGTGTTAGTGGGAGCCAGACATGATAAGTTAAATATGGGCAGGTCACCCCAAGGAATTCCTTTAATTCCAACCATTTTTAACTGCCAGTGTAGGGCTCAACCATTGATAAGTTCAATAGAGGCCTGAGTCTCAGTAGTTTACCGGGAAGCAATACCTGGTTGCAGGAAGGACCATAAACTAAGACCTGAGCACCACCCAAGAGCAGACCATCCAAAGAAATGCCTAGCATTCCAACCACTGTAGATAGGATCACCTGCCAGCACACATTCACCAAAACACTCTAGACAAATGTCAGCCAATCAGGGGTCCTGAACCTCAGAGACCCCTCACCCCCACCTTTACTATTATGAAAGCCCAACTCTAACTGAGCTCGGGGCTCTCCGTTTATTCCAGTATGTTGGACATGCAGAGAGATCGAGTTTGCAAACTTGCGTAAAATAAAGGCTTTTTGTTTTTACATATGGGACTCCGTCTCCTTATTGGCTTTTGGGGGACTTCGTGGATTTGGGCATAACAGTGTTTAAGATGGAATCATTGGCTCACGTCCAAGGTACCCCCACGACAACCACCGCTGCCATTTGCCATGACATGGTGACAGTGGTGGAGCTGAAGCCACAGCCGTGACATCTACTCTCTAGCCCACCTCTTTCTTGTGATTGTCTCTGAAAACAGGCTTCATTTATGGCAAACGAGAAACTCGCTACTACCCTGTATGTGTAAGTATTCTCCATGTTTCGAAGTCCAGCATCTCTGACTGAAGTCTCAATCCTGGAAGCTAGCTATTAATATGTACTTCCCTTTGTCACAGAATGCCATTGTGAGAGTCTTGAGTTGGGATAAACTACTTGCCTCGTGTTGGTGAGGCCCTAGGTTCCATCTCCAATACTGGAAGAAAAGGAGGTGTGTAACCAATGACAGTTAATTCCTGAATTTTCAATACATATCAATTGTAACTTTCTGAGAATTTCATAAAACATATTTTGATTATGTTCATCCCCCAAGCCTCCCTTTAGTTCCTCCCAGATCCACTCCTTACCTGACTTCCATGTTCCTTCTTTCTCTTTCTTTAAATAACCCAGTCGTGTCCAATTTTGTGATGCCCATATACTTTGCAGTACATAGACTTTTAATTTCATGAGGTCTTGCTAGCCAATGGACAGTCCTGTTTCCCAGGCAACGATAGCCCTATTCAGATAGTCTTTATCTGAGCCTGTATTTTGAATTATACTCCCTACTCTTTCTATTAGAATTGCCAGGCTTTCAGATCTTTAATCCACTTAGAATCAGTTTGTGTGCAGGGTGAGAGAGAAGGGTCGATTTAATTTTTCTTCAGGTAAATACCCAGTTTTTTTTTATTAAACCAGTGTCATTTGTTAAAAAATGTCATCTTTTCTCCAATTTGCATCATTGCCTAAAATTAGCTGTCTGTAGGTGTGTGGACAACATACATTGCAGCCCTTGATTCTATTCCATTAAACAATATATCCGTTTCTGTGCCAGTACCGTGCTGCTTGAACATTTTTTATAAAATCGTAGAACTATTTGAAGATGAACTTGGGATTTGCAAAAGGGTCACAGGAAGCGAGGTTCCTGGAAGCTGAAGACTGGTTTGCTTCTGGGACCCCACCTGTGGCTGTAGAACAGGAAGCTAAGCTCTAATTCCAGCAGCCCCCCCCCCCCCCCAGTTTCATAGCCACTGTTTGGTGTGGTCCCTCGCTGGAGTATATTGCTGGGAAAGCTGCCTAGTGGTTCTCGGGTCTACTGCCTAATATAGTTTTCCACTAGTTCATGTTCAGCAACTTTGGTGGTTATTAATCATATGCAGGACACTCACATCTGACATTCTAAATGTGGCCTGTGTCCTTAGCCTCATTCCTTTCTATTCTGATTCTCTGTGGAGCTTCCTAGCATGACCTGCTACTTAAAAGCACCCATTCCTAAAGGAGAATCTCCAGTGATGAGCCTCCTTATACATTATCTAATCCCACGTGGTCAGCCCTAAATATATATACATAGAGAAACACCAGAGGGACTCAGCGAGATATGGCCTAAGTCTGTATAAGTACAAACCAAAGCAAGTCCTTCAGTTGAGCACAAAATACTGTGTGTCCTTCCCTTGGCTAAGATTAGCGGGTACACTAAGATTAGTCAGTTTACATTAAATGGCTCTCTCATCCATTTGCTTCCCCCCTAAATGAAATTAGTTGAAACCCACAGTAGCATCAGAAGAGAACAGCTTTCTGCTTCCTTCAGTTTTTCCTTAACTCATGCATCCAATCAGAAGCCAGATCCTGTGGTCTGTTTCTAGGCTGTCTTAACACCCAGTTTCTGTACTGTCTGCTCCTTTCACTGCGCCTAGTCATATACCCTTGTTAAAGCAAGTGTGACCTACTGGTCCTGCATTCAATCATAGTGGCATAAATAAGCCGAGGTTCATACTGCAGGATCTTGAGATGGCAGATCCATGGTACACCTACTCCAGGTGACCAGGCAAGTGCCTGCTACATCAGTCTCTGGTATTTCCTAGAAAGCTTTCTAGAATGGCCTTATTTTGTTTTTTTTTTTTTGTGTGTTAGGCCCTTGGAATTGTTAAAATTACATTTATTTGCTATCTATCTATCAATCATTTATCTATGTACCATCTGTCTGTCTGTCTATCTATCTATCTATCTATCTATCTATCTATCTATCTATCTATCGATAGATCTATTGAAATGGATTATTAAAATGTTGCAGGATCCCCAGCGGCAGGCAGCAGAAATGCTGCAGGTCCCCAAGCTGTGGTAGTGGTCCATGTGGCTGCAGGCAGGGACAGCTGCAGGTCCCCGAGCAGTGGCTGGTTCAGGGCAGGGAAACACGCCAGGCAAGAGACAGAGACATGAATAGGCACGCCATGCAGAGTGAGGTTGGATATTTAGTGGTTATGGAAGGGAGGGGAGAAGGGGAGTAGAGCAGAAGGGAGACAGAGAGAGAGACAGGAGAGAGAGAGAGAGACAGAGAGAGAGAGAGGAGAGAGAGAGAGACAGAGAGAGAGAGGAGAGACAGAGAGAGAGAGAGAGAGAGAGAGAGAGAGAGAGAGAGAGAGAGAAGAGTGAGAAGGGAGTAAGTAAGCTGCTTCTCTGAGAGGAAGACAGAAAATAGAGAGCTCAGGCTGGAAGCTGAAGATCAGCCTGTCTCAGCAGACAGGGGTAGGGGTGGAGGAGTGGGGGTGGCTTGTCTCTTAAAGAGACAGAACAGATAATTACATCTATCATCTATCTACCGATCGATCTGTCTGTCTGTCTATCATCTATCTATCAATCTGTCTGTCTATCTCTCTGTGTCTGTCTGTCTATCTATCTATCTATCTATCATCTATTTATCATGTATCTATCTATCTATCTATCTATCTATCAATCATCTATCTATTATCTATCTATTTATCATCTATCATGTATGTATGTATGTATGTATGTATGTATGTATCTATCTATCTATCTATCTATCTATCTATCTATCTATCTATCTATCTATATTGCTGGGGAGGGAGGACCAGAGAACACGCTAGTGTCATAGCACATATGGAGAACTGGAGGAAACCCTCTGTCATTGGTTCTATTCTTCTATCAAATGGGTGCAGGGGCTCAGACCCAGGTCGTGTGCCTTGTCACCACGCACTTTACCCATTCAGCCATTTCACTGGCCAGGTGCTTATTTACACACCTGTACTTGTCTTGTTCTGTGGCAACAGTGGATTATAGCATGAAACACAGGCTAGTCTAATGGCCTTCTGCCTATCTGTGTGTTTAGCATGTTAAGTAAGGTTGTCTGTCTGTGAGAGCAAAGTCCACAACAAGAAAACGGATCCAAGGCACTCACAGAAGCTGAGAGACTGAGGGTTTCTTCCTGAGGAGAGTACTGAGGACTAGCATGGCCTAGGATCAGCATTTCAAAGCCTTAGGAGGACTGCTACTTCCTCAGGCCTGTTGCTGTGCAGCAGAGGTAGTTGTTTCCTCTGTCAGAAGACAGGCGCTTTCTTCTGGCCTCGGGTGAGTGAAGGCTTGATGTTACCAACTCCCAAAGCTCAGGATCACACAGGAGCCACACTACAGACACACACTGTCCTCGTGTGTTCTTGGTATGACTGCACCTGCTCTACCCTCAGCCTCCGGCTTATGAAACTCCAGTTCTCACTCCGCACAGCTTCCCTAAGATGCCTCCAGCCACAGTGCCCACTTCAGGAAACCATTAACACAGGCAACGCTTTCATCTGAGAAGCACGGCAGGACAGGAAAGAAGCCAAGACTCAGTGGTTTGTTTTTGTTTCCCTGGACTGACAGGAAGAAGAGCCTTGTAAGTACAAATTTCCTCCTAAGGTGTTCTTCAGAAACAGCTAAGCTGATGGAAAAAATGCGGAAAATGAGCCCGTAAGAAACACTGCGGACATTTCTGAAGACTTCTTTCTTCTTTGCTGACAGCTGTGCCAGCAAGCCTTTCATTCAAGACACGTTTGCAAAGAAAAGAAAATATTGACTAAGTCACTGCTCTGCATGGACGCTGTGCAAATGCTGTAGACACCAAAATTAAAACAAAGCCAAAAGAAAAACCTTAAGAGGTAACCGCTGGATTTGTTGGAAAGAGATGGCTGAATTTTACAATGGTGGCGTCTCTCCTCCCGTCTTCCTCTTGTGGGCCTTTTGATCTCAGGTTTTGATGCTCTCAGATCCCCCATTCTGTCAAAACCAGCTGCCAGAGCCCCTTTTCCAAATGCCTATAAAGTTCCTTCCTCTTTCTTGCATAAGAAAGATACTCACAAATTTTTCTTTTATTATGTGTCTGGGGATTGAACTGAGAGCCAAGGAGAAACAGGTACTCTGCCACCCAGGCACACCCTCACCTGGCTTTGCTGCCTCTCTGAAGGTTATTTCTCATCTTCCTTCTCCCTAAGCGAAGCTTGCTGCAGGAACTTGCCAAAAGCAATTCATTTGTTCTGAGCACACTCCTCTAGGAACGTGTAATACAGCTACACTGTATTAAAAAAAAAGCCTTAGAAAAGAAGGATACAGTTTTTAGGTTGTATTCTTGCATGCACAGAGTCAATTGGAATTATAATCATTGCTATTACTCCTAAGAGTCAGCCAGGTGGTGGTGGTGCAAGCCCTTAATCCCAGAACTCAGGAGGCAGAGGCAGACAGATCTCTGTGAGTTGGAGGCCAGAGTGGTCTACAAGAGCTAGTTCCAGGAAAGGCTCCAAAGCTACAGAGAAACCCTGTCTGGAAAAACCAAAAAGGAAAAGGAGAGAGAGAGAATAAAAAAAAATATTTCACTCTTAAAAGGGAAACTTTAGGTCTGGAGAAATAGCTCGGTTGTTAAAAGCACTAACTGTTCTTCCAGAAGGCCTAGGACCTACACAGCACCTAAAACTGTCTGTAACCCTAGATCCCAGGGATGCCATGCCTTCTTTTGGCCGTTGAGGGCACCAAACGACACAGACAATGCACAGAAACCCATGCAAGCAAAACACCCATACACATCAAATAAAGTGAAATTTTAAGAAAGAAAAACTTTGCCACAAGTCAGTCCTTAACAATTAATTCGTGCTATCAAATGCTAATACATCACTTAGAGTGTTAAAGAACAAAGATATCCATTTTTAATTCAACTTCCTATGTTAGTTTTGTGGTGAGAGTTTATTTTGGAGGCCTCCTTGAAGCTAAAGGTTTCATGTATACATTTCTATTCAGTAGCACACTGTTGGAGAAAGCTACCACAATTACCTTACTCCAGTTTGTCTTCCTTCCTGCCTCTTTTTTCTCCTACCTCACTCTTTTCTGCAGTTACCTTACAATCAAGGCATCAAGTCAGTCTCAAGCAAGAGTGAGTCTCAAGGAGAGATCACAAATCCCCATGACAGCCATCTTCCTCAGGGCTGAGGCTGCACCCACAGTTACAGATCACCGCCCCCCCCCATGACAAGTCTTCTGCAGGACTGAGGCTGAACCCCCAGGATTGCAGTCTTTTACAGGGGAGAGGCTGCACCTGTAAGTACAGATCACACACGCCCACAACAATCCTTCGCAGGGGTGGGTCTGCACCCACAAGTATAGGTCATCAGATTGCACTCCCTAGTGATGGTTTTCTGCAGGGGTGAGGTTGTTCTCGAGCAGGACAATCATTTCATAGCAAGCAGACTGCTGTCATTAGTCAAGGACTTCTCCAGAAGGGCTTCAAATACATTAATTAGGTGGACTGAAGCAAATGAGGAAACACGTTAAAGGCCCCAAATGATATCTGACAATATTTTTAGCACCTTAGTTGGCTGGAAATCTGGGGTCTCTTTGTCCATTTCAAACAATTTACCTAATGGTCACAAAGCTAGCTGTTCAGGCAGGTACAGAGGAAGGTGATAAGTGTCTGTAAAGAGGGCTAAAGATGGTCTGAGAAAATGTGTTATTAATCTTGAACCTGTACCCTTTGAGGCTCTGATGAGTTAATCGGTTTTGTAGGTGGTTCCGTTGAAAGTACAATCAGCATCTTCATGGGATCTTTCATTCTCAAAGTACAGCGATGTTGTGAAGGCACCACAAGGCATTTCCATAGTATCCATGCCAGTTTCCTGTTGTCAGATATTTGTTCACTCTGTGAAGATGTATTGTTGTGATTGGTGTGATAAAAAGCAATAATAATAATAATAATAATAATAAGGCCAATAACTAGGCTGTAGAGTACAAGCAGGACTTCCAGACAGAGAGAGAATGCTAGACTGTAAGAGAAAGAATACAGATGCACCACACCATCCTTATTACATGATATCACATATGCACATGATCCATGTGCCTTATCCTTGCTACTCACATGGGCACAAGACAAGCTATGGACCTCAGGAGCTGTCACTACGCCATGGTGTCCATCCCTTTGGAGCTAAGTGTGGCTCTACACTGACATCTTCGATCGAATCCATCGTCTGGGGCTCATTCTGGCCTTCCCCCATTTCTTCTCTTGTTCTTTTGCCCGCTTGCCAATTCTGTTCAAGAGTGCGGTAATTTCCTATTTGGTAGTGCCTATCCTAGTGTGCAGTATTACGGGATAGAACACAGGGCCTTTCGAAACCAGCTGTTTTTGCCATCAGCCTCTCCTCCTCCATTCGTTTCTACAGAGATTCAGGGAAGGAATTCCAGCCCAGCTCTCTGCAGGGCTGTGTCCTGTAGAAATCACATGAGTAACTGTCTACTTATCGTCCTTGGGAGTTGAATTTTCTATGTATTTTTTTATTTCACCCAAATTTGAGACGTCTGACCTCCAGCCCTGCACATCCATTTCACAAGCCATGAACCCAGTCTCATACAGAACAGCAGCTCTGGGCTTTAACCGCATTCCCTCTGTCTGTGGTCTCTAGAGGGAGAAGCAGGACATCAGTTCCAGCCCCTGGAAGTCAGTGAGCTGGAAATTCAGAGGCACAGTCCTCAGCAAGGTGCCTGTCATTACCAGTGTAAGGGGATGGGCTGTTGTAGGCATTGGGGCCTGAGCAGCCTACTGGGCTGGAATCTCACTTTACAAAGAGCAAGCAAGCTGGCCTTAAATTAGCTTTTGAGGAAGCAGCCTCGAAAGAGGAGCTGCTTGCCAGTCTTGAGTGGTTGCTCCATTTTGTACCCCACCAGCAAGCTGTGTGAGTTCTTACTCCATATCCTTAACAACAATTGATTTAGTCAGCATTGTGGACGTTAGCCTTAAAATATGAGAAATGATGTCTCACTGTTGCTTTAATTTACGTTTCCTGAATGGCAAATCATGCTGAACCCCATCCTGCATGCTTGTTTGCTCTCTGCCCTATCGCTCAGTCAGCTTTCACTGGATTCTCAGAAAGGGGACACCATTGCCTTGCAGAGCACACACAATGCTATGTGCCGCCTTTTGTGTTGTTATAGCCGGAAGCAGAGCAGAGAGGGTAGAAGGTCCCCGAAGGTCTAATGGAATGTCTAACTAGGAAGATATCAATTCATTGCTACAGTTTGGGTCTTCAATCCCTGCCCAGAGACTCCTGTGTGACTTGATGCTCTACAACGGCCATGGGTATATTTAAGAGATGGGACCTAACCAATCGGAAACTGAAGGTCATTAAGGCCTTCCGTCAATGGCAATTGTGGAATACTCAACGACTTCCTATCTAAGAAGAGGTTATCTCCTTCCTCCAACACACACTAACCCAGATGGTCTGACCATAACAGCCAACCAACTGTGGACGGCAACCCTTATCATTAGTAGTCCAAATAAGCCTTTTTCTTATTAAGTTTATTAATCTCTTGCATTTGATAGAGCAACTGCAAGATGAGTAATATATCTACTCACGCTCCATGCAGGATTGGTAAACTCAATTTGTTAGAATTTCTCCCGACAGTTCTAGCTCCTTTAGGATTTTTTTTTTAAGCTCCATATGTTTTTATGTTAAACATTACTTTTACCTCTTTCTTAATATAAATCATGCTAAAATAGACCACATAGTTCATGAATCTTGGACTATTTCAGGTGAGATGTTACAACTGAGCATGCCAGATAACATTTTAATAGCCTCGAAACAATCCTTATTTTGCACACCCCCATTGCATCTTCTCAAAGTTGCTAGCAGGCTCTTGGCAGGGCTTGGCGCACTCCCGAGGACATCCCACACGCAATGGAGGCCAGTATGCTCATCGTTTTCATGCTGACTGTCTGAGTCGCAGCTAGTGTGGCTGTAGATGTGTTTAATTTGCTAGCAAGCTTGAACATTTCCTATTGTGCTTAAAAATGAGTTTCCTAGAATAGTCTTTATAAAGTGCTCATTTGCGGACCCGGAGGTGACTTGCTGTGGTCTGAGTCATAGCCATAACTGCTTCTCCAGCTGTCTCGAAAATGCCCTTAATCACTAAGTAAGGCCAGGAGGGGGAGGTGCCAGAGTCCCAGCTTTCAGGTCTTTTAAAGCCAAATTGTCAAGGAAGCTGTTAATCCCACTGGGAGAAAATAAGAATACTACCACAATTTTTTGAGTCAAATCCGAAGCAAGTTTTATTAAATAGGACCATACCCAGGATCCCCAGGATGATATAGCCCCTGTATAATGTAATTCGGTATCATCACTCACAAGGCTACGTACTTTCCACCTTTGTCCAATCGGGGGCAAGCGTACACCCTGACGTACTTCCTGTCTGTGTGTGATCAAGCCACAGTTGGGGCAATCAAGTTTGTTTATAGAAATGAAAACACATGGTTTGTTATCATATATGAACAAGGGCCCACGGCATTCTAGGAAGTTAGCTGTCATTGGGCTATGGGGACTTACAAGTTAGAGACATTTGTGTTTAATTGATCTCTTAAGCACAGAATTTAAAACTTAAAACATCACTTTAGCCATCACATAATCCCGTTGTGGCTGTGCTTGGCATGAAGCCAACTCTCTGGCCCATGAATCCTCATTTGTTAGCCTGAGTGTACCCCTTCTTCACGGTGCTCGGTAAGGACAGAATGGAATGCCAAATGTGATATGCTTTCCTGGTTTCAGGCTCTGGGTTAAATCATCGGTAATGACCCATTGAGGGAAAACATCTGACCAAGACTAGGAGCTTCTGTGAAGACCAAATATTCCAGTTGGTCTAGGTCAATCATCTGGCCAAAGGACCACCCTAGGCAGCCTGGTTCCCTTTAAGCTGTGTTCAGGAAATAGATGCTGCCCTTTTCTTCTCAGAATTCCTCCCACTCCCGGCCATGAGGTTCAGCTAAGTTGGCCCAGACTTTTGAGTGCAACAACTTTCCTTTTTTCTGTTTTCTGTCTCTTTCTTTCAGATGCTTTCAACACACCTTTTCTCATACTTTGGGCTTCCTTATTCTTTTGCTAAAATAGTTCTTGCACAAGTGCCCACCATATGGCTACTTCCTACCAGATGGTGGGCCTCCGTGCCAGTAATTCATAAAGCATAGTTCTTCACCTTTCCTCCTCCATTCTCCTCCCTTGTGAAGATCATGAGAGTTAAAGCTTATCTGCCCTGAGGACTTTCCTTTTTCATTCAAATAAAGCTGTCCTTGAGTCTCCACTTTTCCATTCTTTGGCTCTTTTATTAATGAGACTTAAGAATCCCAAGAGAGGAACCTAATGTTTCTGGCATCATCTGGTAACAGTGAAAAGACTCTCTGCCATTCTGGTGACATCAGTACAAGCCAGGAATGAGTCACAGATTCAGTTTGTTATTGTTCAGTGAACTTCCTGTTTAGGGGAGGATGGTTGAGCACAAGAGATGGAGCCACCTTTTGCAAAAAGAGTATGAGGAAGACCTGTGTAAAGATGTGTCACTGTGATTGATTAAATAAAAAATGAATGACCAACAGCTAGGCAGGGAGAAGATAGGTAGAACTTCGGAGCAGAAAGAGGAATTCAGGATGAATTTAAGTGCACCAGAGATGCCAGCAAGTCCCTAAAAAAGTGGAACATCTGGTATAGAGCCATATGATAGAATGCAGATTAATAAAAACAGGTTACCTTAAGCTATAAGAGCTAATTGGGGAAATGCCTAAGCTAAGGTCAAGCATCCATAATTCAAAATAGGTCTTAGTGTCATCATTGTGAGGTGGCAGCCTAAAGGATAGTCTGACTACATTTGGCTCCCAATATTCAGCCACATATATTCACAAAAGGCTTGAGTAAGCTGAACAAAAAGTTCTGAACAGCGTTGGATGTGACTTCCTGGTGAATATGGGGTCTCTTAGGTAGGTTCAGTGCTCAGTGCATACAAAGGTCCTACTGTACAGCCAAGCACTTTAACTTGTGCTGATCAGGTGATAGACTATATAGAAATGCCTGCCACAGTGCAAATACAACTTCCCAGAGCTGGGACCATTAGTCACGACTCCTGTCACTGTCCATGGATCTGAACGGGGCAGAGCCAGCAGCCTGTGCCATGCACAGCCCTAGTTGTACAGCTTGTTAGGTTAAGGTTTGACTTAGGCAGTCAGAGAAACACTGCAGTTATATAAAACCCAGGTCCAGAGCAAAGAAAACCTCTGAACAGGTTACAGTATGCTTGGAAGTGTGACTAGGTACTGGGGAAAGAAAAAAAAAGGTAGGTATAGACAGTCATAAAAAAATAAGTAAATAGTTTAAAAATAATGAAGTTTGTGTGTTTTCAGAAAAAAAGGAGCATACCCTAATGAAAAGAAGCAGCCCAAATGATCCAGATTCTTTGAATGCCCCATTATAGTTTTTTTTTTCAAAATTATGCATCCAGAATAACTTCAAAGCTGCTATCTGAGATGATTCAGCCTCACAGACTACTCCAGCCAGGACTCTCAGATAAGCTCCATACTTTCCATCACACAGAGACTAAACAAAAATAATATAATTCTTTCAGGATTTGGCAATTATCCCCATTTTCTCAGGGTCCCCTAAAAATACTGTCACACCTAGACAATAGAAGCAGTCTAAATAACACAGTCACCATATACCCAAGAGGTGGAGTGCGTGGGTCATTCGGGAGATTATGGATGTTTATCATCATTTGGGGGGTAGTGGTTGCAAGTTATTTATTTGTAATGTTCAGGGAGGAAACCAAACAAAGAAGATTAGATTCAAGGATCTCTTTCTGAAAAGAAAATGGCAGGATAGAATAAAAGTATAGATTATTGAATTTAAAAAAAGAACAACTACTAGTCTCAAATATTTTACGTTGGTGTGAATTTTTGTATACTGACACAAATTTAAGGTTATTTTTGTTATACTCTATATATGTTTCTACTTTTATTTAAGGAATTTTACCCATGCAGTTCATTTAAAAATTAATGTATAATCAAGAAATATAGACTAGTAGTAATCTAACAATCAAATTTGTGACAATGTTAAGTATGTTTTGAAGGTCAAATAAAGATATAATTTAGGTATACAAATGGTCTTCAAACACTTCAGAGACCTATAGAATATGGTATTTCAGATGTTGTAATAACAAGGCTTTTCATGACAGTGAGACATGTCTACTCTGATAGCATCAATTTATTTCAAAAAGGATGCTGGGCATAAAAGAACCTCCTCATGGAGTTTGCTTTTATTGTGGAAGTTAGCCACTGGGTAAAAAAACTGTCTTTGCCTTGACTGCTGACAGTATGCCATTCAAATTGGACAAGCAGGACGTAAAAGAAGGCAACTGCTGAACTTTTTCAAGAAAAAGTAACACAGTCCTTTAAAATTTCTGCTTCACAGAAAAGTCTGTCAAATATTCTAGGCCTGTAGGCCAAAGACAGATGACCCAATGTTGCAAAGGAAAACTTGGGAGTCTGTCTAGGCAGCCAGATGCCTCTGTCATTTCTATAGTTTTGGAAGTTGTTTGCTCTGTATTTCCTGTTTATTCAGGTAATATCATGTCCTTCTCTAATGGGGTTGAAGACTAGACATACGATTTTCTTTGTTATCAAATTCAGAAAATAAACTTAACAAAAAAGATGTCAAGTTTATAAGGCTGAGAGACATAAAAGCTTAAGTTGTTTATCTAAGAAAATGTTTTAATGTCTAAAAAGATATTTTTAGGATGGTAATACAAGTTGTGATAGAAAATGGTTTAGGCATAAAACTAGGGACTCATCAGGATGAGATCAATAAATTTCTCCAAATTTGCCAATACATATGGACTGGACAGTGTGAATGTAATTTTTACTTGATAATTGTTTTGATTTTACATAGTTTTACTTTGTTAAGTTTACAACATCTTTTTATTTAGACAGTTGTGAAGGCCCAAGAATGTGAGCCTATTTCCACTTTGACCAAAGGTCAGAGAGTTTACTGCTGTTTTTTCAAGGTAATTGTCTGTTTCTACCTCAAACAAAGGTCCTATTTAAATTAGAGCAGAGTATTCTGCTCTCTTAAGATTATTGTCAACAGGTGTGGCTAATAACCAAACCTTATATTTCAGGAACAGAGAAGTCGATATGTTTCTATCCCAAACAAAAGTCTAACAATCAAATTAAGTTCCTACTCCCTTAAGGAGATAACAATGGATTCCACCTAGGGAGTGGTTTGCCTACAGAATGTTTTGGTCTAGGGTGTGAGCATGACTTTTTTTGTAGCCCACAACCTTTGACGAGTATGGTCATTTCTTTGTATTATGTTAATGCAGCTTTTTGTCTTATTCATACCTTTTGGAGTTGTGGGTATTTTAAACAAATGGAAATCCAATGCAGGTGATTTTCAGTATTTACTGGAACTCTCTCCCGGCACTGTTTCATGCTTCAGTTTTATTATTTCCACTTGCATCTTTGTACCCTTTACTAACTTTTCTAATCTTCATGCCGTTAACCTGGTAAGTGTTATTTTTGTTGAAACTGATCTCTGACAGACAGTACCTGATAATTGTTCTTGTTATACATAGTTTTACTGTATTATATTTAAATCCTTTCTTTTTTATTTAGACAAAAAGGGGGAAATTTTGTAGAATATTTGTTTATACTGTGTGAAGATGTGTTACTGTGATTGGTTTAATAAAGAGCTGAATGGCAAATAGCTAGGCAGGTGAGAATAGGGCAGTTCTTCTGGGCAGAGAAGGGAACACAGGATGAATCTAGGTGCATGAGAGAAGTCAGCAAGACACTAAGGAAGTTGGACGTATGGCCGGGAGGAGAGGTAACTGAGTCATGTGGCAGAATGCAGATTAGAAAAAAAATACAAAACAGGTTAATTTAAATTATATGAGCTGGTTGGGGAAAAGCCTAGTAAACGCCAAATTTTCATAATTAGTAAGTCTCAGTGTCATTATTTGTAAGCTGATGGCCTAAAGGAAAGTCTGACTACAGACCTGGGTGTAGGCTCAGGAGTAGGAATATAAGTGACTAGACCTTGTTTAAGGACCATTCCATAGCACATATTGTTGTGTAACTATATATAGTACATATAATACTTCATACAATATGTCAATGTTTCCATCTGAAGAAAATTTACTTTTGCAAATCTTTCCACTCACTGTCCATCCACAACAGAAGAACTAGATCTCTGGATCCACCCAATTCAGGAAGGAGAACTTTGGATCCACTTAAATTCAGGAAGTAGATTTCTGAATCCACCCACATTCAGGAAGTAGATCTCTGGATTCACCCACATTCAGGAAGTAGGTCTCTGGATTCACTCACATTCAGGAAGTAGATTTCTGGATTCACCCACATTCAGGGAATAGAACTCTGGATCTACCCATATTCAGAAAGTAGATCTCTGGATTCACCCACATTCAGGAAGTAGATCTCTGGATTCACCCACATTCAGGAAGTAGATTTCTAGATTCACCCACATTCAGGAAGTAGAACTTTGGATCCACCCACATTCAGGAAGTGGATGCCTGGATCCACTCACATTCATGAAATAGAACTCTAGGTCTACCCCCATCCATGGCTACCTGGAGTGACCTAGAGGCGAAACCATGCTGTGCACTTATCAGCATCTAAGAGCAATTATGGCATAATTAAGAAAACCATCACATCAGAAGTCAACATCTTGGGAAGAAGGGGTAGAAAATCCCACAGATAATTTAAGAGAAAAGTAATAAGATTCAAGAGGAGCAGAACAAAGCCTTATCATTAGAAAAGCGAGCAATGCTGTTACTGAAAGTTCTTGTAAGTACCGTACATGCCTGAGGGTCAAGTTGACCTCTGTTTTAGACCAAGGTTGGGTCAGTGTTTAATAAATATCCTTTTCTCTCACTTCAAGCACAGTAGCACAACCAATGAATCTGAAGAGTCAGAAAACTTTCCTTTTGCACACATGTACATGGTTCTCATCTTTCATCTGAAATTTTAAGAAAACACTGACACATTTTAGGCTTCATCACATAAGATTCAATATTAAAGGCTAAACTACTGTAAAAAAGAACTACGAATAAAATTCTATTTCAAGACTCTTTATATCCTTTTTTGATAAAGCGCTGGGAGGATTAAGCCTAGAGACCTCATGCCTGCTAGACAGGTCTCTATCACAGGGCTATACCACCATCTCTGAGTCTGTCATTGAGACCAGTAGAACAAGTTTAACAATGGGTGAGACACTCGAGCTGATCCTCAACCAAGTGTTAAGGACAAGCCGATGAGAAGGTAGTTATGTAAGCAGAGAGGCGTATGAGATACATATATGAGATGAATTAAGAGTGAAAGTGACGTGGAAATGGTACTCTGGGAAGAGTGCAAAGCAAAGGCAGAAAAGGCAAGATAAACATTCTAGATGCCTGTCTGACTCAGTTCTAATTTAATCGATCAAATGCTGACTGATAAAATAATAAAGGATATGCATGTTTAATTTTTTGCATAAATTTATTTTTGATAGTTTATTTTTTTTATTTAGTGTATTGACCAAGGAACTAAAACTGTTTTTTTTAAATTGTTATTTACTTTTTTGAAAGAAGTATTTTTTATTTTTATTTCATGTGTATAAATGTGCGTGCCTGGTTCCCATGGAAACCAGGAGAGAACATCAGATCCCCTGAAACTGGAGTTGCAGAGGTTTGTGAGCCACCATGGGGTCCTATGAACCAAAACTGGTCCTGTGGAGGAGCAGCTGTGCTCTTAACTGCTGAACCATCTTTCCAGCTCCATTTTCAAAGTTTCAAAGCAGAGGGGAAGAAGTTGGCTAAATATACTAGTGGAGAGGAAGGCAGGGGTGTCCAGAGGGAACATTCTAGACTCATGGTGACAAGAGAGGAGGGTTGCATAGTGTATAAAAACATGGGTGACAAGGTAGATTTTCTTCAACTTTTTACTTTAAAAGTTTTGTTGTCCGCCATCTCTGTCACCTTCACGGTCATCTCCCCTCTGCTCAACCCCTTGATCTACACTCTGAGGAACCAGGAGATGAAGTCAGCCGTGAGGAGACTTAGGAAAAGACTTGGACCTTCTGATGGAATAGAGAAGTAACTTCCGCTTGTTGCCACCCTAAATGTTTCTAATATAAATAAACTATTTTCTATTATGCTTTCTCAAAAAAAATTTTTTTTGTTGTCTAGAAAAGCTGAAAAGCATTGCACAGTGAATCTTGGCCGGTCCACCCAGGTTCGTCAGTGCTGCTTTGCTCTATTTCCTTATCTCCATAGGAGGCAGATCCGTTCCAGATTCATTTCTTATTTCCCTACCTTTTGGTTAGATCTGTTTTTAACTTCTTTTTATCTTCAGTTACACATGAATGATGCAAAACTTTGATGTCAACCATCATAGCCCTGTAATACCCTTTCCGATACCAGGCACCCAGTGTTGGCGGTGCTTTCCTGACAGTTTTCTTGATATTTTGAGAGACACCACATAAACCAGGGTTTGGGGGACAGGTGTTGGGGTCCAATTCCTGACATAAACTATCTCTCTGGACTGGCTTGGAGGCGCGGGAATAAAGACACAACTCACATGGCTTTATTGGGAGGAAGATTCTCTCAGTGATCTCTCATGAAATTCTGAGTTCACATGCTGAAAAATATTTATTCTCCAAACAGCCTTTATACGAAAACATAAACTGAGGGGTAAATTCATTAGCATTCTGTTTCCTAGGTAACCAGGTGAATGTTTTTTAGTCATGTCCGCATCTATCTATGCCTGCTGTCACATCTTCCTGCTATGTATGCTAGTTCTGTCACGGAGGCTTAAATTAGCATCTCTATTCAGGCATCCTCCAAATTACAAAGAAGGAGCAGAATAACATCCTGACCCTTTGTTAGGGTAGTGACAGCCTGTCTGGAAGGCTACGTGACCACCTCAGGTACAAACTATGGCTTGAGAGCCTGGCTGCCATACTATATAGAAATATGGGCCTACAGAGAGGCAGAAGGCTGTCTAACAAATTTGAACACCTTGTCAGTGCTGGGTATGAGGCATGCTACTAGTTTCTAGTGGATAGGGATGGTGGCTGGATCCCTGACTTGGTTGTGTTCTGGCCAGCCAGTTCCCTTCCCCTGGCCCTTCTTCCCATCCCTCCATTTTCTCCCAAAAGGACAACTGGGGCCTTCTGCAGGGAGTGCAGCCGGATGTTTGTGGTGAAACCAACCTACCTGGTCCAGCTGTTCTTCCAGGAGGCAGAGTAGAATGAAGCAAAGTTTTCTTCAAAGACAGCAACTCCATTATCTTTCAAAGTGCACAGCAGCCCTCCTACCACGTGCTGAAGGATCTGGAGTGAAGCTGCAAGCTCTGCACTTCTTGGATGGGTTGAGGCTGCTCCTGTCCTACACATGGTCACTCCCACCATCTCTCTGAGTTCTTGGCATGCAGGATAGTCTTAGAGTGTGATGAGGCCATGATGGTGTCTGCTTGAAAGAAAATTAGGGTTTTAACATCCTCTAGGTTTTACTAAAGACAACTCAAAAACCCGCCATCCTCAAACCAAGCATCATAAAGAGAAGGTGTCCTAGAAAGAGAGGCCAGGGACAGAGTTTACTGATGGAGCTTTTCTCAGACATCAAAACACAGATACTCCAGGTTGATCTAACTGTTCAAGTCCACTGAAGAAGCAGACAACCTTCCATATCACTTAAATGAAATACACAGACCAGAGCAATAAAAAGCAACAGAAAAAGGTCCTAAAATTAACATAAATTATATTGATATAAAATTCTATTTTATGAAAGATTTAGGTTTTGTTGTTGTTTTTTAAATATATATGCTTTGGGTCCGGAGAAGTGGTCCATTGGTTAAGAGCACTGGCTGCTTCCCTGGAGGACCTGGGTTTGATTTCCAGCGCCAGCACTGTGGCTCACAACCATCTGTAATTCCAGTTCCAGGGGACCTGATCTCTATTTCTGGGCTCTGAGGCATCCAGAAGTACAAGTAATACACAGATATACACGTGGGCAAAACACCTATATACACTTAATAAAATATTATTATGATAATTAGATTTGTGTGTACTTGTTTAGTTTGTTATCTTAGTGCATGCTCAGCCTTTTAAAGTCTAACTCACTAAGCAAAACTGTCGCCAACCTTAGCATGTCTTGCGTTTCCCCTTAAATCAGCTTTTACAACATAAGCTAAGTGCGTAGCTTCTAACTTTAATCTTAAAGTGCTCTTCTCCGTCCCGACCCAGAGTAATTTGACGCACGTGTATCTGTGTGAGTAATCCTAGCCATTTGCTGAAGCAGCCACAGGCTGAAAGAAACCTGACGGAATGCGTGTCCCATAAGTGTTGGAAGCAACCTGTAGGTTAACGGCGTCTGTTTTCAGTTTGTGTGTTATTCTGGGTCACTTGCGACCAGTAAAGAAAGTTTTCCTTTATAAAACTGTTCAATATCTCTGTCAAAAGCATCCCTTCATATCTTTCCTCATAGTGTTTTCTGTACTGTTCACTAAATTCAGAGCAAAGCCTTTCGTTAGGGACAGGCAGACCAGACACACTCACGCAGACAGGAAACAGGTAGACACAGTCCACACATTCCAGAGGGAAGGAAGAATTAAAACCTTGGTCTGTTTTTAGTCAAAACTATTCCAAGAAGAAGTCTCTTTTCTCACTGTTTAATATGATATCTATGAAGACCAAATTCCCTACCCTTTTCCCAGATCCTAATTAGTAGAATATTTCATTAGACAATACTAAAAAGATGGATAATTTTCTAGTTTATTGAGAAAATGCAAACATTGTTAAATACTGGGAGCCCTCCTGAGATAAATTTTTAATTTTAATTCAATTTTATTAACACAAATGATATAGTTATATATAAGAATTTTAATTTACATAGCTATCGAAAAGATACCCTTTGAAATTTTGACATTAAAAAATCCAAACCTTAGTAAGCATAAGAGATAATGTCTTAAGATTTAAAAAACCTACTTTTAACCCCAGCACTCTGAAGACAGAGGTAGATCTGTGTTCGAGGCTAGCCTGGTGTACAGAGGGAGAGTGCGTTCCAGGACAGCCTCGGCTACAGGAAAAACCCTAGCTAGAAAAACAAAACAAAAGAAACAAATAAAGAAGAATTTTTAAAAGGATGGGGAGTGAGATTAAGAGAGAGAGAGAGATCAAAGAATTGAAGGTCAATGCTACCTTTACTGAGAAAGCCAAAGAATCTCTTACTTTAAAACTCAGAGGAGTGTTTGAAATATTTTGGCTCTTCTGGAGAAGAGGCCCAGACCTACTAAACAGCAAAAAAGGTTTCTGTAAGAAGGTGGAACTGTTAAAGTGGGCATTCTTATCTGTGACACAGATGGAAATTATGAAAAGTGAGCAGATAGACCTGCTGACATAGCGGGCGCCGTCAGCTGAACACTAAAAGGCGAAGCCCGGGAAGACTGGCTTCAGAGGTGCAGACCGTATCAGTCGATCCGGTACCGGTGGGGAAGAAGCCTTTTCCCAGCAATATCAGAGGATCGTTGGGGAACAAACCTGGGGGATGTGCACTCTCAGTGAGAACTGGCTAAATGCTACCAGCTAAATGCTTGCGAACGGGTCAAGCTGGTCAGAGCAACGGAGAAGGCCAAATTTGAAGCGTTTTT
The DNA here is from genome assembly GCF_950005125.1 of Chionomys nivalis. NCBI lineage: Eukaryota > Metazoa > Chordata > Mammalia > Rodentia > Cricetidae > Chionomys > Chionomys nivalis. The sequence goes on along the minus strand of NC_080108.1, from coordinate 31,005,326 downwards.
ACCACAAGAAGACAGTAAACGAGTGACCATAACGTTGGTGTCTGGAAGGTTTATGTGTAGGCTTATCTTATTGGATGCAGTTTTTTTTCTCCTCATTCTTCCAGGTTTCTTGTTTCGTTGTTATATCTGGATACTTGTGTGGAAATTTAACCTGTTTGAATCCATCTTTGAACGTCATCGGTGCATGTGAGGACCATTGTCTTAAAGCAGCCTGCACAGCCCTCTTCTCTGCGGTTGGTGCTACCACCCCCACACTTAGAATTTAGCCACAGTTGACTTACAATCTCTACTTTCCTTTGTTTTCGTCACTCAAAATTACATAAAATGTTTTTTTTAAATTATTATTTCCTAATGTTATTGCTTCATGAAAGCAAACATGGTTTTGGCAATACAACCTCTCAAACTTTCTGATGCAGCCTTGTGCTTTGAGGTGTGACATTTAATTTTAAAAATTGCATCTGTGTTTGAAGAGTCAGCTTATTTTTTTCACAAGTAAGTGGGGCTTTTTGCAGCATGTGAATGGAGAGCCTCTGCCTGTGACCACGAGGCGTGTGATGGGTGGATTCGTAAGCCCCCGGTGTGCATCTATTGCTTGTTTATATGATTGTTTTCCATGTGCAGCCCAGAGGATCTTGGTGAAAATATCAGTGCTTTTGGAGATCTCTAACAGGGAGGCGCATGGCATTGTCTTCCTGTGATGCCCTGATTTCCCTCTGTGTGTGTGCATTTCTGACAATGCTTCAATTGATCAATCTGGGTATCATTAGGATGGATTTTGAACAGAGAATCAGGAAATCACAGGGGATATGAAGTATGGCTCCCATCCACATGGATCTGTTTGGTGACTGCTGTGCTCAACCGTAGTCCCCTACTGTCCCTGGTGTGAAGACCCAGAGTCTCACTTTCTATTCAGATCAGGCCTTGGTGTCCAGCTGCTCTCTGACTCTTTCCTGGGGTGTGGTATGTGTCTGGTAGAGGCAAAGGGCAGAGACACTTCCACTTTGTCTCGAGCCACCTTCGTGGCCCTTTTGACTTTTAAGCCTGTGGCATTATCTTGCTGACTCACTTCAATATTTCCAAACCTTCCTGCTACTTTGCTTGTTTTCACCAAGAGATCTTCCAGGGTGTGCAGATCGTCCCTCTGCTGAGAAAGACTTCAGATCCAGAATGGAGCTAGGGACATGGAGGAACAGGGGTCTCATACCTTTGCCAGGAAACAGTCCCATTAAGGCACTCGCAGCACACAGGTAGCTACCACAACACTAGCCAGGCATGTGGTCCTGCAGCCCAAGGCCGTGTGCGGTCAGATGGACAGCAGTCTTTTCAGTTCTCATTCCCCAATGACACCTGCGAGGGAGAAGATGCCTCTTTGGGAGAGAAATGGAAAGGGAGAGGCTTAGGATGCAGGCAGGAAGAAAGATCTGCCTGCCTCAGTGGTGGACAGGGGGAGGGAGTGGGCAGGGCTTGTCCCTTAAAGGGACAGGAGAGACCATTACCTTTCCATCTCTTTTTTATAATAAAAAGGCAGGAGGTTAGGCACAACAGGTTAAAGGAATTGGGGTGGCAAATTCTCAAGACTGCTTCCTGCCTATTTGTGGGCATTGTCTTGGGGAGCTTACCTGAGAAAGCTGGGTGCTGGTCACATTCTGGGATAGCTGGTCTCTTTGTTCATGTCTGGTATTTCTTACACTTGTTTAAGGTATTAGCAGAACAGAGGACAAAGTTAAGTTTAGGAAAAAAATTTTTAGGACCAGGGAATTGAGAGGGGTGTATCTGACCTGTTTAAGGTGGATCCTTCAATTCAGCTCCCTGGAACTCACAAGAATTCTTTCGGTTTGTAAAAACGTAAGTTTTAAACATATGTATTGAATAAACAGTAGCATATTTATGTCAGAATGACTGTGACAAATGTTTTTGTACAATGAAAAGTATCTTTAAGACTATGAAAGGCAGCATGAAGAGAAATTTGATAGCGTGTACTTGTTCTCACACCTTTATAACTTGCAGGTACACACCTTAATAACTTGTATTTGTATTTTACTGAAATTTGTTTGGTGAGGCTGTCCTTTAAAACTGACAAAACCTCTCAGCTGTCAAACTGCATCAGAGATCTTTGAGAAGGATAAAATTTTACTTGAGTTATTGATTAAAAAAATGACAGAGAACTTACTTGATTGGCACCTAGAGCTACTCCTCAGGGTCCTCCATGGTTGCTGAGGGTCATATTTGTTTTTTGCTGTTTAGCACAGGGCCTGCCAGGCTACAGAAGATCCTGTGGGTTAAGAAATCTGTAGGAAAACAAGTTTGCTTGGACCTGAGCAGCTGGGCTGTCAATTCCAGTGATTCTTTCTACTGTCTGGTGATCTTCAGTTTAGTTGAAAGGTAGTTTTGCCTAGTGGTCAGTGTTTGGCAGTTGAAGCAAATTGCAGATGGACATTGTTTTGTGCCTCTTTGTCTTCTGTCTTTTTGGAGGAAGTAGAGTTCTGCTGCAAGGAACCAACCTGTCTCTTTTTGTTATGAAAAGTTTTTTAAAAATTAAATATTTAAATGTCATATTCCCAAGATCTCTGAGCAGTAGAGGGCTGTTTACCAGGTATAGATGAGGTATAACTACAGTACAGAATCTGCTGGGAGAACTGAATCTGAACTTGACTGTACTGGCTCTCAACAGGTAAAGCAGGGTTGGATAAAGAGACTTAAAAGTACATAACAATTTAAAACATGAGACTTATTGCTTTGTAGTCTGGAATGAGATACAATGAGCAGACAATTGTAACATTTAACAGTAAACATAGGTATTGGAGGAGGTTGCTTGTTGGTTCTCAGCTGCTCAGCCCCAAAATAACCACACAGAAACCATATTATTTGAATCACTGCTTGGCCTATTAGCTCTAGCTTCTTATTGGCTAACTCTTACATATTAATTTAACCCATCTCCATTAATCTGTGCATCACCATGAGGTCATGACCTACCAGCAAAGTTTCAGCACATCTGTCTCTGGTGGCTGTTCCATGGCTTTTCCTTAACTCTGCCTTCCTTCTCCCAGCATTCAGTTTAGTTTTCCCTGCCTAGTTCTGTTCTACCCTATCAGGTCAAGTCAGTTTCTTTATTCACAAAGGGTATTCACAGCCTACAGAGGGGAATCCCACATCACATAGGTATATTTAAGTTACATGTATGTACACACACATACAGAGTAAACAGGAATTGGGCAAAGTGGATGCTTTGGTGGGCCCTACCAAAGGTATGCCATTGCACAAAACATACATGTAACAGAGTCAGCAATGGGTAACCAGGTAGGGAATACCTCAGTAAAGATGGCAGGACTTGGTCATTTGTGCTGGCTCTCAGTTAAGATGGTGGTAAGGTCACCTGACCCAAGTGACAGTCACATTTTGTACAGAAAAGCCAGGGTTTTGTGTTTTGTTTTGTTTTGTTTTTTGGGCTATAGGAGCTTTACCTAGAGGCATGATCTGCCCTGTTGCCGAGCCGCTGTGCCACAGGCCATGGTGGAAAACAAAGGCTGGAATTGAAAACAGCCGCCTTGTGAATCCGACCAATCTTGTTAGCAGCAGTAGTGGTGGCAGAGATAGTTTGAGGCAAAGTGGAGCTGGTAGGACACAGGCAGAGTGAGGGTTTATACCATAGATGATAATATGTAAACCTGTGAAAACAGCGAACGAACACCGTAGGGCTTATAGAAGGATGTCTCCTCTCTAGAGGTGGGGTGTTAAAGTTTGACTGGCTCCAACTGACTGTGCAACTTGGAAGCCAGAGAGGCTGGAGGCCATTCCCAGTGGTCTCTCACAGCAGGGACCAATGATGAGTGGTCCAAAAGAAAAAAAAAAGGAGAAAGAAACATCTGAGGGACCCTGAGTCCCCAAACAGTGTGTGCAGTGATAGTGTGTGGGGACTGACTCCTGGTTGGCCTGTCACGATTTTAGCTATGGAAAGCAGTGAAGGGCTCAACTAGCTTGAAGGCTGTGGTTGAGGGCTGGAAGGGGAAAACTTACCACCAAAGCTGATGGTGTGCATAGAGGTTGGTGCTCAGGCATAAGGAACACATAGTTGTCGTGTTAAAAATACCTGGGGTTCTGGATCCCCACCTCAGCAGAGGCATGGGAGAACCTCCTGAGTCTCAGGCACCAATGTTATGGTATAAATAAAATGCTGTGGTTCCCTGAGGGGTGCAGTGGCAGAAACGCTGCAGGTCCCCGAGTGTCAGCAGAGGGCAGTAGGCACAAGATCATGGTGGGCCACGAAGGCAGCTGGGTCCCAGGCAAGGATCCCCCAAGTGGCCCAAGGGCTATGAGTGCCAGAGGAGTGCATGGGGTCACATGGTGGGTGAGAGACCACCGTGGGGCAGCCAGTCCCAGGGGGAGCCACAGCCCCAGTGGGTGAGAGACAGATTAATAGGCATGCCATGCAGAGTAAGTGGGTATTTATTTAGTGGGTTTCAGAGGGGAAAAGGAAAGGGGGGAGGAGAGAAGGGAGAAGAGCAGAGAGGCAGAGACAGAGACAGAGACAGAGAGGAACAGGGGGAGGGGAGAAGTTGGAAGAAGGGAGGGAGGCAGAAGTTGCCTCTTTGGGAGAGATGGAAAAGGAGAGGCTCAGAATTACATTAGCATAAGTAAATGTTGTGTGGAGCCCTACTTATCTAAGGAGCTGCCTTGACTCTTACAAGTTCTCCTATTCCTGAGTTGGATCCTAGGCTCTGTGGCCCTAAAACATTCCCTAGCAGTACTGCTGTATAAGCCTTCCTTTTCATGCCAGCAGATGAACTATAGCCTCACATTGGCTCTACGGCCCAGGTTACACCCGCAGTTCCAAGTCTCTCAGAACATCTCAATGCAGGCTACTACGCCTGGGCACCATGGGAGGAAATGCAGAGAAAACTGAAGTTTTCAAATTCCTCCTCATCAGTCACTTGCTACGTACCCCATACCCTGTCAACTGCAGGTGGCTTCCACCGTGGCACATTAAAAAGTCTTTCTGCACAAATCCAAATGTAGTTTGACTTAGTTTTATCCTCAAACACAAAAGCAAAGTTGATTTTAAATAATCAAGAAATTCCTGGAAACGATCCCTCTCCCAAAAAGAAAAACTAAGAGACTGCCCGAGAATCCACACCGATGCTGGTCTGTGGTTCCCAGGAGAAGGATGCTCAGATTTGTAACACTTTTGGATGATTTCACGCTGAGCTTGGGAAGATGTCTTTGGGGTACACACTAGCTTGGAGATGAAGCGTGGCTCAGACTATGAACTACCATGACATGCCAACCCCAGCTGTGGCCTGGAGCAACCTGTCGGGAGGAGCTCAGGGCAAGCCATTGTGTGAACCTCAAAGTCTGAGCTGCCTTTCATGAGGAAAGAAAATGTCCAAATGGAGCAGAACCCTCAGGCTCAGGAGTAAGCTGAGCTCCCAGAAGATGTGTTGGGGAAGCAATGGCACCCGTCAGAACCCATAGGCAGGGCTGACGGCAGAAGAGGCCAGTGAGAGCCAAGAGAATGATAACTACAGAAGACGAATTCATTTTTTATGAAAACTGGCATACAAATCAAATATTTACTATTCCTGTTTAAACTGTGCCTCAGGTTTAGCAAATATTTGATGGGAAAATATTCTTTATATGGATTAAATTTAGCCAATCATTTCAGGAGAGATAAAGTGGTGAAAGGACAATCTCTCTTCCTGCTGCAATAAAAGACAGAGCAAATACCTGTTGTCGAGGTCATTCATCAACATGTCCACTGCACGCTGATAAGAGCATCATCAGGGATCCATCGAAGTGACGCTGGCCGGAACAATCAATGTTCAGGCATGAGAACAGACACACATGCCTCTCCTGAGTTGATGTCATAGGTATTTCACAGCCCATCTGAGAAATATCCCCACCCCCCCACCCCAGGTTGAACTTCTCTAATGGGGACTTTGGATCTAAAAATCAAAATACGGGATTTACTTTAACTGAAGAACAAGTTAAGCACAGCCATGAAGATGCAGTTAGCCCCACTGAAACATGGAAAAGTTTGTTTGGATGGATGACTGGGCTTAAATAAATTACAAAAACCAAACAAAAAGAATCAGGGAAGGCCAGAGATTAAAATATTTTATAAGGATATCAGTTTTCTCTGACTATGTTAATAAACTGTTACAAACCAAGCGGCTGGAAGAGACTCAAATTTATTCTGCAGTTTTGCAGGTCTGAAGTCGCTGTGCATCTGCGGGGCTTACTTAGTTCCAGAGGTCTGAGGAGAATCCTGCTCCTTCCTTCCTAGACTCTGGGGGAGGTCATCCCTGTCTTCAGCTCAGTTTGGTCCAACCTTTCTTGTAGCACTCTGACCCTGCTGCTGTCTTTCCCCTCATGCTGTCTTTTAGTTCACACAAATAGTACAGGAGAACCTCTCATCCCGGGTGACGGATTTTATTCCTGTAGAGACCTTCTTCTCACTTAAGATGTAAGTCACAGGATCTTGAAATTCAGCGCTGTCAGTCATCCAGCCTACTTCCTTTGTGTTAAATATATTGGAGTTTAATGGTGTAAACCAGAAAACCATTCATTAGGTTAAAATGGAAGACAGCTTTATCGTGGTGCAGGAGAGATCTGTAAATCAGAAACGTGACTTAACGATGAAGCTGAGCAAGCTCTCCATCTAGGGGAAGCAGGACTGAGGTTTTTATGACAGGAAGGCTGAGGAAGTGCAGGCAGCTGAGCAGCATTTGGGTGAGATAAATCAGATTGAGGCAAAGCCATCAGCTGGAAATCTGCTGGAGGTGGGTGCTGGGACTCATGGAATTGGGTGCTTGGATCCATTGAGTTGGGTTCTTAGACTCATGGAGTTGTATGCTTGGATCCACGGATTTGGGTTCTTAGACTCATGGAGTTGGGTGCTTGGACTCCAGGAGTTGGCTCTGTAGATGCATGGAGGCTTCAGATCTGTAAACGGTAGAGTTCTGGGCTTGAGAGTTTAGCACACTGATAGATCACGTGGCTAGCAAGTACAAAGCACTGCGTTCAGGCCTAAGATCAAAAGACAAAATTCCAAGTTAGGGCACCAATGAAGTCTTTTACATCCATTGGAATGTGTCTAGGTCAGGGGACAAACTGGCCAACCTGGCACATCCCAAACCTTGCGATCTACTGTTAGCTTCTAGAGAAGTTCTCACTCTCAACTTGACGCTCCTGAGGTAAGCAGTCTGCTCTACGGCTTCGACAGTAATTTCCACTTACTCTTCGCCACCCTACAGCTGCTTCCACTTTTAAGTTTCATTTCGTGTTTATCCCTGATGCAAACCCAACTGCAGGAGGAATTGGGAGTTAATCATACGCACTGGAACCGTATTTGAACACTTGACTATATTAAAGGATTCGTGTTAAACCATTTGCCTGTCCTAAGTCGTTTTGGTCACATTTCCCAGAAGTCCATATCTTTCAGGGATACATACCTGAGGCTTGCAGACGCATTTAAAGCATGCTGAAGATTCACCTCAGATAGCATGGCCAGAGGCTGAGAGACACTCCTTCAGGTGGATGACCTGAGCAACATTGCTTAAACATGCTGTACTGTGTAGAGAGCATGATTAGAAGCATGAAAAATAAAGAGCCACGTGACTGTGATGTCACGGATGATGAAGAAGATCCGTGAGCTTCTGGTGGAAGGCCAGACTCTGCCCAGGCCAGAAAACAACTTTTCTAAGCCTGCAGGAGGGTGGACGTGTCAGTACAATCATGAGCAGACTATTGGGAGAAGGGAGGAATGTCAACTTTGGTACTTTCTGTTTTTTCCATCAAATGGAGGACACAGCAGCAGGGCAGGGCAGTTGGGTGTATGGGAAAAGTGGGGAACACAGAAGTGCCCCCGGCAGCGACTGGGGTCTGCAGCCAGGGTTGCTTTTAATGGTTAGTCGTCTGGAATCCATGACGAAAACAGTGAGCGCTGTTGTGTGGTTTCCTTTAGAAAGCTTTCGGACACCTTCGTCTGAGTTCCGAGAAAGTGCACACCGAGGGATGGTGTATTAAAACACGGCTGTGTGGTGAGGACAGCAGACCGGGAAGGGACTGCCTTTAAAAGGATGACTTGCGACTGGTGGAGAAGAGCCTGCCCGTGGGGTACCGAAGGAAGGAGTTGAGCCTGAGACCGGACTTTGCCATCACTGCCACCCTGGAGGATGCTATGCTGCCTCAGGTGGTCTAGTGTAAGCCACGCCCACTCCTCTGTCTGGCCTCAGGGGATAAGAGATTGGGGTATTGACAATGGATTGGCTGGTTTGTATCAGAAAAAGACACCCACGGCATGGGAGATCTTTTGACTTATCTCTGGGAACTCCTGTCTCTGGCAGGATAGGCCTTCTTGTCCAACCAAGTTCAGAGCCAAAGCTCCAGCATGCAGAAATGGAAGTGAATTTGGCCTGTCTGCCCGAGTGACACAAAGACCAACGGCAGGGGACCAGAGCAGAAGGACAGGGCATTCTTGAAACAGAGCAGTGGAAAGAAGTTCGCGAGCATGGTGAGGTAAAAGAAACATCCAGATCCTAAAGCTGAGCTCCCAGTGGGGTTCAAGTGACTGCATGCAATGGAAGCTGAGACTAGAGAATGTGGTCAGCGGGGATGGTCATGCGCATTCATGGGCATCCACACCTGTATTCCTACACCAGTGCTGGGGAGGCTAAGGCAGGAGGGTCATGAGTTCCAGGCCAGCCTTGACTCTGTAACAATATCCTGTCTCAGAAGGAGGGTTTGCTGTTGTTCTTAGGCGAGTCATTTTAGGATGTGATATGTGAATGATCAAGGTGACCATGAGGGGAAGTGTTTCCGGGTCCCAAGGGACTGAAAGGCTGAGGGCACGAAAATCTGCTGAGATTCCAGAAGCCTCAGAGTGTCCACACCTACTTCACCTGATTCAGTGGCGATTGCTTGCAGTATGGTTGCCCTGGCATGAGGTGACAGGGCCACCTCTGTTCATACCAAAGACATACCTCAAAATAGAAGCACAGACATTGAGCATGTCAGGGGCAGAGGCCCAGGGCCAGGCTCCATCTGCAGCGCCCGTCTTCCTCATGCCAGACTCTGATAGGTGCTCCGTATCTATTATTAGCTCACACTTATGAATAAAATAACAGGAATAGCCTTCAAAGTTAAATAAATTGCACTGCCATGAATAAAAAGAGAACACCAGCCTGCTCCCATCTAAGGATGGATGAAGTGTGGAGACGGCATGGATGAGTGTGGACGCACCAATCAATCAACAATAGGAAGCAGGCAGAGGAGGCGGAAGGACTGGGTGGAGAGAAACGGCATTTCAGAAAAGGCCGGGATGCTTTGAAAAGATAGCATCTTGTTCTGTGATCCAGGCCCCAACCTGAGCCTCTCAAGTCCCTGCGACTACCGTGCAGCTGTGTGCATGTTTGATGGGAATGGACTCTAGACTAGATTTAAACATAGACAGTAGGATGTTACAGAAAGGAAGTGGGGGAAGGGCATCAAAAACCCAGGGCGTGCTGGGGAATACCAGCCATCCTGGGAGCGCATCTGCCACAAAGCAGGGTCATAATTCAACTCTCGCTTTGTGAGAGGCCTGTAGGCAGTGGCTTTTCTCCTTCAGCAGGGCTGTGCAGGGTAAGGACCTGGGAGGTCACAGGCTTGGCACAAGCAGATCTCACCACGTCTGCCAAAGCCTGGAGTCCTTTCTAAGCAATAAAATTATAGGTGTGAAACCCGTTGTCGCAATTTTCTCCAAAACACATCACAGCAATCACAAGAAGATGCAGAGATGGCTTCCTCCTCTTGAAATGGCTAAAACAAAGGCACTATATATAAATTCATGGCTAAAAATACGTGACAATTGGTAGGCCAGCAAGCTCTTGTTTAGAACCTGGCCTGCAGTTCAAGACTTCCAGAGGCTGAAGGTGGCTGACTTTCCACCGGATTCATAGCTCCACGTTTCCTTGCAGAAGGCGGGACTCACCAATGCTGCTTTTTACGGCTCTCCAGTCACACGTGATAACCCACCCCCATACCTTTGACATCTGGTTCTTTGAGCACCTTCCTGCTTTATTTTTGACACTGTGTTCATGGGTTGAGCGTTACTAGACCCTGGGACTGGTAACTGGCAGGGATCTTACTGCTGTTGCTTTGCTACTGACTTTATTGAAAACCCCAAGACTACCGACAAAACATGAGAGTTGTGTCCTGGGTGTGACCAGGTTCTGCCTGCATATGTATATGTCCTCTTTGCATTTATTTCTATCTCGCCCACTTAGCAGAAAGCAAGGGGAGGAGCTAGGGGTTCATGGGAGCACACACTTCTTCTTTAAGATTTAAAGATTGTGATGCTATGGATTAAACCCGGGATGTTCTGCCTGGTTGGGAAGTACATGTCCACTGAGCAACATACCTACTTCTGATTTCTTGAGAGCAGGATATAAAAGTTTTAGCTTTTCAGAGGGACTTTTTGTTTTGTATTTTCTAATTAGTTAGCGTCTCTAAATCAGTGTTAAATTAGTATTGGGGCTGCGAGTAAAATGCTAGGGAGAGGAATGGTTCCTCTCCTGACCGTCAGGTTAGCTGCTCTAACGTGGGTGTGAGCATGCAAGTCAGAACCTCCCATCATTTCATGGTTGAGCGACACTCTGCATGTGGGCACACCACATTTGTTAATTTTTCCTCCACCGGTGGACAGTGAGACTGTTTCCGTCTAAGAATATGGCCTTGAGCCTCTGTTCCAGTTCCTGCTTTCGCTTCCCTGGGGTATGTGCATGGAGCTGAACTTGCCAAATCATATGCTAAAACTACATTTAGGGGTTCTAGTATTTGTGCATCCTTGCTAGCACTGCTTGTGGTTTGTTTATCTGGTGTTAGTTTTTTTTTTTTTTTTTAGTTAATATATCATTTGGTTTTTGGTTATTTTTGTTAGTTACTTTTTTTTTCTTATTGCTGAGACAAAATAAAGAAACAATTTGGGAAGAGAATTTGATTCAAATGACATTTTCCTGGCAGGGAAGGCGGAGTTTACCCTACCACCTGTCTGTGGTAGCTCTCAAGTGGGCCTTTCGCTTAGGAGGCCTGCGTGTGGATTGACCACTTCTGGAACTGCTATGTGGTAGAAAATGTGGCCTGTGGACCCATGAAAGGAAAGCACAGAGAAGGTGGGTGTGTTCAGCATCATACACTTTAGAAGAAATTGCAGTCCAGTCTCTCTTGTGACTGGGGACAAGGGAGACATCCAACAGGCAGAGAAAAAGTCTGCAATGGTGAACCCGATTCTGTACAGTAGCTGTATACGAGAGACTTGTCAGGAAAAAAAAAAGTCACCTTGAGAGTTGCTCACCGTGTTTGTCATAAAGTGTTCCAGCCCCTTGCCTGTTTCGGGTGCTGATGAACACATCAGCAGGAGTTGGTGGTAAAGCCTTTATATATCTTGGCTTTGCTTGTTTCATGTATCCTTGCGATTGACTCTGGCCTGAGTGGGCGATGTGAGCCCTGCTTTCAAGCTGTTCGGAGTTGGCAGATTTCTCTCTCGTACATCAAACCACCGGGGAGCAGCTAGAGCCTTCCTCCAGGATCACCATGGGAATTATCTGAGATAAATGTGGAAATATCAGGTGAGGGGGACATATTGTGGGCATCTAAAGGAGCGACTGATGTGGACTGCAGAGGAGGTAGGCGGGGCCAGACTGAGTCACAGCGTAGAGGGGGATCTGTGTATCTTGTCCCTTGTGTCCCTTTGACATTCTCCTAAGTTGAAACACAATGATGAGTGATGGTCTGACTGACCTACTTATCCATGGTTAACATCCTTCACAGTGTGGTAGATTAGTTGGAAGAATTTCTATTTTATGATATTTCAAATAAAAGTTAGTTTAGTTTATTTCTTTTGTGTCAGGTACCTTCCACCAGAGGGTCCATGCCACGTTTTTCTTCTTTATTCAGCATCTCACATCATATGCAGCAAGGAGCACCGTTAACAACATGAGGTACTTGGCAGAATCACCCAGCATGATGAGGTAGGAATGGTCCGAGCTGTCCCTGGCGGACCTTACTGGATGATTCCAGTGCTTGTAGGGGGCTCTATATGTGACCATTGCCCACAGCGCTGTGTCTGGCCACCAGACTGGAGTGGTGATGTCACCCACATGCTAGAGCCTTGCTACTGTTGCACCCATGTTGTCAGATGGGCCAAACAACACTGCCTCTTGGAGGAGAACCCCGGGTTCCTCTACAAATCACTCATTTATGTTTTTAAAGCAACAACCAGAGCAGGCAGTGGTGGCGCACGCCTTTAATCCCAGCACTCAGGAGGCAGAGGTAGGCGGATCTCTGTGAGTTCAAGGCCAATCTGGTCTATAAAGGGAGTTCCAGGATGCCTAAAGCTATACAGAGATACCCCATCTCAGAAAACAAAAAGAAAAACAAAACCAAAAAGCAATCATATTTTAGTGACTTAATGTCTGTGTGTAAAAGTCAGTTCCATGGCTTAATCACAAGCCATGCAGACTCAGCGCAAACCTTGCGTCATGAGAAAGCAAATGTGGGATACTCAGGGCCCTGACGGTAAACTGGGCACTTGTCTCACTCCAGCTCAGTGTGTGCATTTGGTCTACCACCCATTATCTTCCATCCTTCCTGTGACATCTGTGAAGGCCTTGAATCAACTCTCCCAGAAGCTAGTTCTGCAGAGACTGGAGAGCAGGAACCAGCCTTTCCCACACTACATAGTACATACTACATACTACGGAGAGAGTAACAGATGTGTTTATTTTCCACTTAAAAGTCCCAGAACAAACATGGGATGGAGGGAGATGGGAGTAATGCCTTTTGGGCTGACCACCTGACACGCATACTTACAAAGACAATGATTTGCGTGATCATGGTCAACAGGGCCAGGTTATCTATTGGGGGCTATGCTTGCTTGGCCATGATCCACAGGTGTTCCACACCTGTATTATTGTCCAGCTCCCCAATCCCGATCCTGCATCACAGTTAACATCATTGCTGAAGGAAACCGCTCCCCAAGGAGACAGATGCCCAGCTCTGGGCATTGACCCCTGAATGAAGGCGTGCACCAGCCCCTCTGGCCCCTCCAACAGTTGCGCCAGCACTCAGTTCCTGGTGTAGGATTTTTTTTTTTTTTTTTTTTTTTTTTTACTGCACTAGAGAGTAAAAATGAAATCTTTTCCCCCTGCAACTGAACTGACTGATAAGGGTAGGAATTATTTTGATTCATAAATGAGGTAATCAGGGCACAGTAAGGTTAAGACCCAAGCAACGAATTCATGTCAGATAATGGATTTAAACCCAGACCTGTTATCTCTAAAAGTAATTCACTGACTGCGCATCTTTAGACTGCTTCCAGAATGAGTCTGAATTAATACATATTAAAAGAAGAATGTGCAACCTAAAAACCCTGCCTAGTGCACTGAATGCCAAATAAAGATAAATATCCCTTATACTATTTTTTTTTTGTTATAGAAAATATAATCAAAGAGCAACACTGAGGGGGAAATTCAGAAAGGGCTAAAAAGAAAATGAGAATGAAAAACAGAAAGAGAGCTATCTCAGCAACTTCTCTGCCTTTGGGAAGGTTACTGCTCTAATGGATAGTCCAAGGACTGGAGTTGTAATGCTAATATCAGGGAAGGCTGTGATGTGTCTCCTTGGGCCCTAGAGAAGAGTGTTTTTGAAACAGAGTCACACATCAAGTCAAAACCAGATTGTTTAAACCCTCAGTGAATATACTTGCTATACTTTTGCATCGTACACTCATGGCGAGCATCTGCAGCAACACTAGTTTGTGCTTGAAAAGATGTCCTGTCGAAGTAGCCCAACAGGTTCTAAGCAAAGAACTCCTGTGCTCCATGATTCCACTTCTGTGGGACAATGCTCTAGTACACTGTAAAGATTTGTCTCTCTTATTGGTTTAATAAAACACTGATTGGCCAGTAGCTAGGCAGGAAGTAGAGGAGGGGCAACCAGACTAAGAGAATTCTGAGATGAGGAAAGGCAGAGACCTAGTAGCAAGCCAGATGCAGAGGAAACAAGATGAGAATACCTTTCTGAGAAAAGGTATCAAGCCACATGGCTAAATATAAGTAAGAATAATGGATTAATTTAAGTTGTAAGAGCTAGTTAGTAATAAGCCTGAGTACTAGGTCAAAGTTTTTATAATTAATATAAGAATCTGTGTGTTTATTTGAGACTGAACAGCTACAGGACCAGGCAGAACAGAAACTTCCATTTCCATTCTACATCACATGTTCTTTGAGTTTATGACAGAATTAATTGCCAGCCTCATAGGAAGGAACATGTTCTCATAAAGGTCTAGTGGTGACGAAAATCATAACCCATAATCATAAGACTCAAGTTAAAGTAATTAGCCCAAAGTGAGAGACTGCAAAGCAAGAATCATGCAGTTAACTTTACCTCAAGAGCTTCAGATGAATGGCATGAGAAGGGTTTTATCTGAGGTTCATTTTTTTTTTTGAGTCACATAGTCCAGGCCAGCTCAGAACTTACTTTGGAGCCATACCTGGCCTTAAACTTGTAATCCTGCTGCTCCCAAGCATCGAGATCATATGGATGCACTACCAAGCCTGGTTAAAATAGTCTTAAAGTGATTATAGATATGCAAGACAAAATAAAAACATAAAAGAACAATGAGCTAGAAAAAGACTGGTGGAATTTTAGAAGAAACACAACTTCTATAAAAAGAAAACATACTGTAAGCATTTATAGTGTGTAGAACAATATGTGAGTCACTGTTCAAGAAAAAATTACTGAATGAAAAAAGACAGAAAATAGAATGTGAGTGCTATATTAAGAGAGCAATATTCATATACATTTAATAATCTCCAGATTACAAAACTGGAATAAGGCAGGGTGTTATTTGAATAGGTAATAGCTACAATTTACTCATAATTCATTAAAAACATTATTCCAGGGCTGGAGATATAGCTAAATTGGTGGAGCATTTGCCTCGTATGCTTGAGGTCCTGGATTTGGTTTACCACACTGTATAAAACTGGACATGATGGCACACATTTATAACCCTGGAATTCAGGAGGTAAGGAATGAGGATTAAAAGTCCAATTTATCAGTGGTCATAAAGAGTTCAAGACTAACCTGGGCTGCATGAAACCTTGTATCACCACCCCTCCCATGTAGACTGCCCTTTCCCCATAGATTAAGGAAGTACTTGTCTAGAATAAGACTGATTTATAGTAATATTCACATAAAGTTATTGATCACCACTGACAAAGAAGACAACTTGAGGCAAATAGCTTTAATATAGAAGAAACAACAAGATTCAGAGTAGAGTTACCAAGTCTTGTGGCTGAGTGGGGATTGGTTAACTAGAGTTGATGGCTCATAGATTTGTCTGTCAAAGAAAGTTAAACATTTATTTAAAAATTTTTCATATAATATATTTTGGTTATAGTCTTTGCCCTCCTCCAAATCTTCCAAAGTTATACCCCTCAACTCAGCACAAGTTCCTTCCATTAATTTAGCTGTTTGTATGTCTGCTTTCTTGCTACGACACTGTTGATTACTTGTGTTAGAATCCATATCACCTCTAATATCCCAAATGCTCGTTCTCTCTGTCTTAGAGAAAGGTTGCTGATCCCTGGTCAAAGGATGGACTTCAGTGAAATGAAATGGCAGAGAAGAAAACCCAATACAACGCTAAACATTCTAAATGAAGATGTCTGGGTAAAATGATAGAAGGCTTGGCTTAGGCAGTCAAAGGCATGAGAGATTTGCCATACCATTGATGGCTGGGGACAGACTCTATCAACTGAAAACAATTGAGTTTGATAGTCAAGCCATGAGCCTGAAGTCAGTAGGTTGATCAACCTTGGGGACTGCCTATCTGTCCTGACGTTCACTACTGTAAATCCTTGTGCTATGTAGCTTATCGGACTACATGGTACCTATGGCTTCACCCACCACCCCAGCTGGTGAGTTAATGCTTAGTAGGTTGCGAAAGTACAAAAATGGCGCCTTTACAGATCTCAGTGCTGTGGTTGCCTCCTCACCTCCTAACAACTCAGGAGTCACTACATAGGAAAAATATTAGCCAGGTCAATGGATTCAAATTGGCAAGTATTGAGAATGCTGGAAAGCCTGACTAGACAAGTCCACAGGACTAGGTATGGCCAGGAAAGGCTCTGATGTTCAAAGAATATCAGTTACTGAAATGAAGCCAGCTCTGGTGGACAACAGGGTCTTGTCTGATACAGAATCCCCAAATAAACCATTAGCAGCGTTAGGAATGGTGACATCCAGAATCAGAGAGACTCTATGCTACTTCTCTAGTATACAAATAACCCTTAGAATAAGTATCTGAAGTCAGCAAATCAGTATACTGGTCAACGATCTGAATCATCCATTCTCAGGGACATGATATAAATCATCAATAGGTATTGTCCAAGTGGTCAGCATCCTTAATAGGCAACGAGACACAAATCAAAACTGATATTACATCTGACTCCAGTGTTGCGGGAGGTCCTTCCGCTCCTCCAGCCAATAGCCACTGAGATACCAGCCCATTGGGGCGTGGTCTCTTTCCCTTTAAAAAAGCGGCTACTTCCCTCCTCGCTCTCTTTACTTCCTGCTCTGGTTCCGGCGACTAGACTTCTTCCTAATTGTGCAAAGGGCTGTTGTCTGGGACGGTGATCTGTAAGTTTTTTCCCCTTTAAATAAATACCACCCTATTAATCATAATTCCAAACTGGTGTGGGATTGTTTATGACTTGTGCCTTCACTCCAGTCAAATAACCAACATCAAGAAAACAAGCGATTACAGATGTTAACGAGGGTGTGAGGCAAGAGGACCAGTAGATGCCATGATGGAGGTTCCTGAAAACCCTGACACAGATCTACCCTGTATACGCCTAAATAGTCATCAAAGGATTCACGTCAACACACCACAAAGGTACTTATACGTCCTTGTTCACAATGGATACATCTTAAAGCTCAATCAACGATGAGTGGATAAAGCATAACAGGGATACACAATGAAATTATATTCAGCTGTAAGACGAATAAATTAAGGCATTCATGGGAACATGAGCTACACTGGAGATCGTAATTCTGAATGAAAGAAACCAGACTCAGAAAGCTAAAGATCACATGCTTCCTCTCATAATGTGGAGTGTGTGTGTGTGTGTGTGTAAAATAAGAAAGTAGGAAATAATAATTATTTTTTTTTTTGAGAGGGGAGAAAGGGATTTAAACAGAAGGGAAAGAGAGAACAAGAGAATCATAAAAAAAGGGAGGCTGATTGGGGGAAGAAAGAGGACTAGCAATGGGGGGGTGATGAGACGGACTAGAGCAACAGTATGCTGATAAGACTAAAGTATAATGGTATGTATCTATGAAACTGCACAGTAAGTTGCTCATACCGAAGGAAAGTTTACGATGCTTGCATCACAGCGTTTCTGGGACTAGTTGAGATTTCAGATATCACGTATGAAGAGGCACTGATCCCGAGGAAAGAGGCATGCTGGTTTCCCCTTTCCCCGGAGACTACCATAGAGCACCAGGAAGCTGTGTGTCATCACTTTGTCATAGACTGCAAAAGCACGCTTAATGCAGGTTTATTTATCTGCAAAACAAGTTGGACAAAAGCATGGAATCATATTTCAGCCACATAATGACTAATTTCTGAGTGGATGAAAATGAGGTATTGCAGTTAATGGATTGTTTTCATTGTGGTCAGCTCAATGAAAGGATTTTACTAACCCTTTTGATAAATGATTATGGAAACCATCATCTGTAGGTCAAGAGCACATCCTTCTTATATTTCGATATAAATTTCTTTACTCAGCTCTAAAATTAGAATAAGTTTCTTTGCAAGCCACAAACCCCAGCGAGTCTCACAGAGACTTGTTTTATACTGGAGGCTCTCCAAGGAGAAAGAATTTACTCTGTGTTAACATAACCACCTTACAGCATCATTTCGCTAACACCACCCATGGAAACTCAACTGTGCAACTGTTCTTTAAGCAAATCCCAGGCCTCTAATATAAGTTGCCACAGCCATCATTTCAGATTGCCTTTGGAGAGCTTGCCTCACAGCCGTGGTCCGGATGCTATGGGGAAGGTTAGGCGATATCATTTCATGTAAGATAATTTGACAGTGGGTATCCACCTCCCTTTCTTCTCCCTCACAGAGAGGGTGGGGGAAGAGATGGCCATCCATCTGCCTGAAAGTCTTGGATAGTCTTAGGGTCACATACCCTAGTAGGAAATATGGAGTTCTAACACACACACACACACACACACACACACACACACACACACTGAGATACACTGATTCCAACCTATTGTGTGTAACGAGTGGAGTGTCCTATATATGGGGATCCCTCTAAGACCTAACCTGCTAGAAACGAGACTGCTATAGATGTGTACACAGTGATCTCCTATGACGTGTGCTGGTAGGTAACAAGAAGAAGCCATTGAGTGTGTTTTGATGGGAATGCAATGAACTATGGGGTGTAGAGTTATTTTCACATGAGACAGGCATTTGAAGTGGTTTTTGCAAAAGCCACCAAGAAAGGATAAGAAAGGGAGAAAGGGACATTTCAGAGCAAGAGATCTTGTTTTAGGGCAGTCCTGAAAAGTCCTAGAATATCAAATTGAAAACCAATAACAGCTCTTTTCGTACATGGGGGTGTATGCATCTCTGCCCTCTCCTTGGTTTTGTGCCTTGAGGTGTATCTGCTCTTCTCATTGTGCTGCTATAAATGCTGACTGAACAGCACGACCAAAGGATGCGCAGCTCTGCCACAGCATCCCTTGGGTCCTCATCTGGCCGCAGCCATTCTGAAGAACACACGGCGTAGGTAGAGAATGATCTACCTAGAATCGATGAGAGTGTAATCGACTGCTGTATACAGGATCAGTACAAAAATCAATTGGAACTTCATCTATCGGAAAACCCTTAGCAGAAGGCAAACTTTTGCTGTTTGATGTAACATTAAAATGTCAAGAATATAATAGATATTTAAAAAGTGACACGCAAGACTTCCAAAAAGAATAAAAAACCAACAGTAACTGTTTTCTTTTTTAAAATATTTGTGAGTGTTTTATTCACATAAATGTCTGCATAACACCTGTGTTCTTGGTGCTAATGGAGGCCAGAAAAAAAGTGTCCAGTCCTCTGGAACTGCAGTTACAGGCACTTGTGAACTGGCCTGTGGATGCTGAGACTCAAACCGAGGTCCTCTGCAGGAGAACCTAGTGCTCTGAAGAACTCATCTACCATTCCAGCTCCAGCATTGACTGTTCTGATCCAGCAGAGTAGACCTTCCTACATGGAGACATCCATCCATCAGACGTTTTAGAAGGCACCATAAGGAGATTTCAAGGCAAATCTCAGCAGCTCAATTATTTGAAAAATTTATATCAAGACACAGAAAACCTAGAAGAGGAACATGAAGGGAAGATGAACTTCTCATGATGCCAGCATGACGGTAAGCCGGAAGTAAGTGTGATGGGATAGACATAGACAAATAAGCTCTGGGCACAGGGGGGAGGTTCTGGGAAGTGACCCGTGCATCTGATGACTCCAGGAGAGGACAGAGGTGACATCAACAAGTCAATGGTACTAGAGTGTTTACTGTTCATTTTAAAAAAAAATATCATGGTAGGTGAAATGTCAATTCAAGAAAAAGTGTTCACTTAAATGAGAACTATAGACCTTTATTTATCGATTTAATTTATTTATTTACCATCCTGACTGCAACTTCTCCCTACTCATCGTTTTTCATCCTCAACCCCCCACTTTCCCTCTGCCCTCCCTTCAACCCACTCCTCCTCTGCTTCTGTTCAGAAAGGGGCAGGCCTCACATGGCCTTTGCCAACTTGAAAGTACCGCATACCAAGTTGTGATAAGCCAAAGCACATCCCCTTGTAATAAGGCTAGGTAAGACAATCCAGTATGAGGATTAGGTTCCCAAGAACCAGCCAAATCATTAGGGACAGCCCCTGCTGCCCTTGTTAGGAGTCCACAAGCAGATCAAGGCAACACAACTGTCACATATATAGAGAGGGCCTAGGTTGGTCCCATGTAGGCTCCCTGGTTGTTGGTTCAGACTCTGTGCATCAGGTTAGTTGTATCTGTGGGTTTTCTTGTGATGTCCTTGATCCCCATGATTCCTACAATCCTTCCTCCCTCTCTTCCACACTATTTTCCAGGCTTGGTCTAATGTTTGGCTGTGAGTCTCTGTATCTGTTTCCATAAGTTACTTGATAAAGAGTCTCTGACATGCTGGAAAACACTCCTCCATTGCTGGGAGTGCAAACTTGTACAACCACTTTGCAAATCAATGTGGTAGTTTCTCAGAAAATTGAGAATCAATCTACCTCAAGCCCCAGTGATACCATGTCGACTGCCTCGGCGGGTCACTCTGTCTAGGGTCTGTAACCCACCTGGCAGGTCCAGTAATTCCAGGGTCACGGAGAGGCACTACCTGAAAAGACATGGGCAGGAGACAGGAAGAAGGCCAAGCAGAGTTCTTGTCAAAGCCTCCGTTTATTAGAGTCATGGTTGCAGCTTATATAGCCCCTGGATGAGGAGCTTGGGGGGCTGAGGCACGGGATCTTGCCACGTGGTCCACGTCGGTTACGTAGGCCAAGAGGTTATGATCGGTCAGGTCACGATTCCTCTGCCAGGAGTTCACGAGTTGACACACTTTGTTCTCTAGATAGTTTGGAATGTGAGGCGGGCTCCGCCAACAGATAGCTCTCTATTAACAGACAATTTGGGTGTGGGATAGGCTTTGTCAATAAAACAATTCTCAATACAATTGGGAAGTGGAGCCCTCTGCAAACTTCTCAGGGCAAAGATCCCTATAATAATTTTGGGGGGGAAAATGGCTCCTGACAATACCACTCTTGAGCATACACCCAAACGATACCAGAAGGACTCTTGACCAGCAATGTTCATAGAAGCTATAAACCTTTAAAGAATCAATGTGTGATGAAATCTACCTTCATCGTGTAGAAACATTTTTTAAAAAGTCAAGATAGGGTTTTTACTGTGTAGTTCTGACTGTCTTGGAACTCATGATATAGACCAGGCTGGCCTCCAACTCAGGGATCTGCTGCCTCCCAAGTGCCGGGACTAAAAGCATGTGCCACCCCCTGCAATTCTCTCTTCTTATTGCCTGCAGATCGAGCTGTAGAACTCTCAGCTCTCCAGCCTGCATGCCACCATGCTTCCCGCCATACTTCCTGCCATGCTGGTAATGGACTAAACCTCTGAATTGTATGCCAGCTCAGGTAGATGTGCTTTCCTTTATAAGAGTTTCTGTAATCATGGACATCTATTCACAACGCTAAAGCCCTACCTAAGACCGTAAGAGTCCAACACAGCCTCAAAGGAAGAAATTATTTCTCAGTGTGCTGTCTGAACGCGTTTTGAGTTGCCATCATTTCAATGAAAGTTGCTTTGAAAATTTGGTTGAATTTTTTTCAACCATATTAGTTTCATTGCTTGAGAATAAGAAGTTGTTAAACTGGAAACTGCTTATCTCCACATAAGTGACAAAGCAGCCTTCTCTGCGAATTTCCTTCCTCACGGGACTGGCTTGTCTCTGTCCCTAATCCATGGTTTGTTTTCTTATTCCAATAATGTTGAGCAGATTTCAACCCTTGGGTTAAAATCGTTTTCAGTGAACTTCGGACCTCCGAAGCAATTGTTACTATTTTTCCCAACTTTTTTTTTTGTTGTTACAAGGAATAATGAATTATTAAACAAACTGGTCTCATTGAAATATCTGATCTTCGTGAGAAAGTCAGTAACAAAATAAATAGAATAGAATAAAACTTTACTGAAATACAAACAGTTCCAAATCTTTCCACTCATAAATTCAGTATCTTTCCCGATTTAACTGAAACGTATGGATAATGGAATTTTATGAACAATCAAACACTAAGCATTTGCTTTGTAGTGAGACAGGAAGGTAAAGCACATGGAAATTCAGGGCTCATTTGTGGGACACAGGAGGGTTGAGTTGGTCTGATACCTCACCCTTGGCAAGATATAGGCAACGATACACAGGTGAGCATGTCTAGGCATGTGCCATTATTTTGTCCATGGTCATTACTGGCACTTTTCTGCAATCCAAGGATGCCCTCTCAGGTTTGATTTTGGCTTTTCTTCTCCTTTCCTGTTAACTTCCTTCTGTCTTGCAGACCCCTTTCTTTGCCCAAGGAGCCTGTCGGGTGTCTCTCTAAATCCTCAGTTTCTCTCTCTAAAGGGCTACTTCACTCTTCCCACTGTTTTTCAGGTAGGTTACATCCTACCCAACACAGGACTGCCTCTGCATTCAATCCCCAACTCTAGTCTTGCCCTCTAATGTTGGTCTCCACACTATCGTGAGCAAGTTTGCTAGAGTAGGGTGACCCGCATCTCTTCTCCTCACAAGGTCCTCTCCATCCTGGCACAGTCAGAGTCACCCCCAAGCTCTGTTCTCTCCCTTCTTGTCTTGTGGTTTTCTAAATTAAATGAATCCAGTCATTTATTTATTTTACGCACTTCCCTCTGTGTTCTAGCCAAATGGAAACCGCTGCTGATGGCAATCAGCCACCAGCTTACCACTTCCTCTTAGCCCATCCCTAAGTGTACTTCAGGAGATAGTTATGCTCACTGTGTGTGTGCATGTGTGTGCATGTGTGTGTGTGCTCATGCATGTGTGCCACAGCTCATGAGTGTCACTCAGAGGACACCCCGTGCTTGTTAGATCTCTATCTCTACCATGTGGTTCCTGGAGACTGAACTCAAGGGATCAGGCAAACAACTTTCCCACAGAGCTATCTCAGCAGTCTTATATTATTTTTGATCAGAAAATGAAAATTATATATAATTTGTTCAATATGTATTAACTGTGGGTAGATCAAAGCAAGTCAACTGGTGAATCTACCTCTTCTGACATTTATTCTTTCTTTGTAAGGGCGTTCAATATCCTCACTTCTGTGTGTTCTGGGATGCTGTACGTGGTTGTGACCTATGCTCACTTCCCATGCAGCACAGTGTCACAGGCTGCTAGTAACTATTATCATCCTGTACTTTCAGATAACGAACTTGGAGTTCAGAAGAGTGAAAGCAGTTAGCCAAGGTTTCCTGCTTGCCCAAGTATATGGAAGCAAGGACACGCTCTCTTCCTTTTCCTTTGTGTCTTTTCTAAAGGTTTCTTAAAAGGACTTGTGGCATCTTCGTGCCATTGCACAGAACGTCCACCTGGAAGCATGTGGGTGGCAGAACTGGAGAAACACAGCTAACATCGAGTGGGCCTGTGCCAGAGATGCTGATTACCACCATCTGATGCCTAAGTAGCACCTCCAATAAACACCATGTGGCCGCCGCGAATAGCGGAAGGGTGGAGAGGCAAGAACTCTGGTTAACAGTGCTGTTGATTCCATCCAATCAACAATGTCACTCTGGAGCCGGTTGGTGATGGCGCACGCCTTTAATCCCAGCACTTGGGAGGCAGAGGCAGGCGGATCTCTGTGAGTTCGAGACCAGCCTGGTCTACAGAGCTAGTTCCAGGACAGGCTCCAAAACCACAGAGAAACCCTGTCTCGAAAAAACCAAAAAAAGAAAAAAGAAAAAAATAAAAAAAAAACAAAACAAAAAAAACAATGTCACTCTGGTTCAAGAGGTTAAGCGGCCTCACGTTCCTAAGTCTTATCTGGTTTCACTGTGCAACACTCTTTGCTACAAAGGCCACCCAGAAGTAGTCTCGTGGTCAAATGCGCAACAGGTAGCGCGTGTTCTTTCGCACGTGCATGCTCCTGGTTTGGATGAGCACCCGAACGGCTTCTGAAAGATCTTTGACTCGATTTCCTCTATGACCTCCTCCTAGGTCCATTTCGGTAAGGCACTCTGATCACAGCTGCTCCGAAGAGAGAGTCCCTCAGTTTTGGTCCTTAAATTCTTTCCCAAACTTCCCCGATCAACAACAACAAAATGCCTGGCCCAATAGAGATCAGATGTAGAGAAATAGCCATTAAGTAAGAACAGCTGTGTGTCAAAGAGTTTGGGACTTGTTTTTAGTTCATTCAAGGTTATTGTGCTTCTAACTCACCCAGCATCTCTAAAGGTCATCTACAGGTCCCACCTATCTGCAAATCAGAGTTCTGCCCTCTCAAGGCTTTCCTTAACAGGTGTGGCTAATTGCCAGTCCTCATGCTCCTGAAATAGGAAAGTAGTTGGTTCCTACCTAAAACAAAAGTCTAAGGATCCTGCTGAATTCTAGTTCCCTTTATGGAAATAACTTAAGATTCCACCCAGGGAGTGGTTTGCCTACAGAGTGTTTGGCTTAGGGCAGGAGTCAAGCTCAAGAACAAAGAATGTACCCCAGGACTTTCAATTTGTATGTTAATGCAGTTCTTTTGTTCTATTCCTAACCTTTTGAAATCAGGGGTATATTAACCAGTTGGAAATTAAATATGGGGCGAATTTTCAGTACTCATTGAAATTCCCTCCTGTTACTATCCTACCTGTGTTTCTGTGTTTTATTATTTCTCTTCGCGTCTTCATATTCTTTACTCTATTTCTAAATTTCCACGCCTCCACTCTGGAAGAGGGTATTTTTGTCGAGGCTGGCCCCCGACAAACAACAGAGACATAGTACAGGAAAAATTAGGCTCCGAAGATGGGGAGGGAAAACCTCAGCCCTGCCTGGGGGAAGTGCTGATGGACCACACATGGGCTGTTCATGTCCTAGAGCCAGCGGTGGTGGCAGCAGCACCAAACTGTCGCTGTGCTGACAACTGACCCACTGCAGGGTTGGTCATCTTGCCCAGGCACTGGGAAAGAAAGATTTTGGATACAGCGGTCCCGATGCTGCTGTACCTGACAGTCTACGTCATGGCTCTCAGTTGCCCATGGGCTGACCGCACGAGTGCAGCCACTTCTCACAAGGTCCTGAGGGCCTTGTGTTGGGCCGCACATGCTGCTGAGTTGATAATGCACACACAGTTTTATCAGACACCGTGACGGCAAATCTCAGAGTGGAGTGTGGCGTTTCCCCTCTGGCTTCTGCAATTTGTAAGTGGATCATGGGTCGTTACTTTATTGGAAAGAAGGGTTTCTTGGAGAGACACCCTTTTCCCTCCAGTTATTGACAATTACAAAGACCAGAAAGTCAGCCTAAAATCCTTGGAATGGATTTTGATGCTAAGAATCTGAACATGGACATCATCTTGACAGTCTAAGGCATTGCATCTCTGGGACTTTCTTGAAATGGGCCAGACCTAGTAAGACTTTGAGTTGAGGGGCGTGACGGATGCTACTTGGATGCTGCTGTCATTTCTTCCTGATTCCCTCCTACCTCACATCCAAGAACCAACCAGGCCTGACCCTGCTATGTTCCCAAGATCATATGAACTCGAGCACACTAAAGGTGGCATGATTGTAGAATTTCTCTCCTGTCTTTCTCCCCTCGTTTACTTTTTTCCAGTGGCTTTGACCTCATGATCTAGGTGCTGAACGTACTGGTGTGTGCCACCACACCTGCCTTATTGGAGCATTTCAACTGTAGCTTACAGTCACTATCACATGAAACTAACGAAGAACTTTAGTGCCAGAAACATCTGGGAAAATGCATCTGAATAGCCAAAAGAATGATGTGCTCATGGCAGAATGAAAGTGGCAGAAAGAGGTATGTTATCAAAATCACGTTGAGATGTTTTCTTCTACCCATTGCTTTGAATCTGTAATGGATACATCCTCAGGAGAATTAGTACTTTGTGTGCATAAATGCCTTTCATAGCCTTAGAGATGACAGCCACAGGTTTGCAGCCCCATCCTTGGAGAGGTCATTCTCCAATGAAGGCGTATGGATTCTCTCTTAGTAAGACAGGCGGCTATGACTCATCCGCACTGCAGCCAGAAGTGTTTCCTCTGCTGGGAGTTTGATGGTGGAGAGCAAAGAGTTGTGATATTGACGCTCATAGCTCTCAGGCTCCTACTGATGTGAACAGAATGGTCTTCAGTACGAGTTTCTCTAACATATTGTTAGCAGGTGACAAGAAAAGAACTTGAAGAGGAAGAAGGAGAAGGGTGAATGAGGATGTTAGGAGAGGAAACTGATCATCTAAGGAGCCTGACCTAGGGTTTGCAGATGGAGATTGAAAGGCTTTGAAGATCTGGGCAGTTTCTAACTTCCCAGGTTTACTTTCTCCTCTTGATTCATCTAAGATATGACCGCAGCCTGCTCCAAATTAAAGTGTCATAAATACATTGTATGCATGTATCAAATCCTCTAAGAATAAACAAGAATATTATACACTGAAAGTTGTCCTTCTTAGAAAAGAGGAAGCAGGAGAATGGAGAGAGGGCAGTATCTTTTGCCCTAGCCTCAGGAATGGAATGAGTATTAGCAGGTTCATAAGAGAAGAACAAGTTGCCCTGCAGGGAGGAAGGAAAGTGGCAGACAGCTGACCTTGGCTAGAGAAACATCCCTTGTGGTGCTTGGTAGAACATGGCTAGAACGTTCCTGTGTATAGTAAACAACGAAACACTTTGGATCATGGAAATTCTAGAAAATGACCACTCAGTTGTTTTAACTTAGGATCTTGAAGGTAGAGAGTACCTCTTGGACTGACAGGAGAGACATAAATGGAAATAAAGACATTTACTTCCTATAGGTCCTAGAGGGTGCATAGCACACCCAGGGGACATATTCCCAGAAATCAGGGAACATGAAGCGAGAAAGTGAGCCGGGCACTAGCAGATACCCTTATTTGGGTCCAAGGGATTATCCAAACAGATTTCCCACTGGTAGATTGAGAGCAAGGAGGCACAAAATTGGGGGGATCTGATGTGCCCAGAGGGGTTCACTGCTCTGTATCTCCACAGACCATGGTGTGAGAGTCAACAGGGGCAATTATGGGGGCTATAACTACAGCACCAAAGGGAAGTGGCTACTGAGAAATGTTTTATAAGGCAGCCGAGGACCACACTGAGGACCTGGGAGAAGGCAAGGAGCATGAAACTGATGTTTGTATGAAAACATCCAAATACGTTCAAAATGCCTGTCAAGATAATATAAAATGGTGAGTATTCTCTTCAAAAAATCAAGACACGGATGAGTCGAGGAACTTCCAGACATCCACAGAGACATCGTTGGCTCTCCCAGGCCTGCTGGGATCCTACCATCATAACAAAGCATCATCAGCCTTTCTTCACTGGGCTCAAGGCTGGTCTCTGAAATGACTTTTAGAGTTCTTAGTTGGACTGTGTAATAGGGTAACAACATGCTTGTTGGGAGTAGAGCTTTCTGGTTTACCAGATACCTCTTATTACAGCTGAAGTCGGCAAGATGCGCTATTTCATGATGCTGTTAGCAGAATGTAGCCCATACATGGAGATCTTCAGTGTCCATTATCCCAATTCAAATACCCACATACACTGCCAACTCTTCCCAAGCATGATGTTTCACAACTACCAATGCTAACCTAGAACTGACATGGCCCAACAGAAGCTGTGTCTCCCAGTGTGATTCCAGATTTAACCATCTCAAATTAGTTGTTCACACCGAACTAAAACAATGCAGAGAAGAATTCTATTGAGGAAATCCACAGCAATGATTTAGAGAAAACCAGTTTATTAGAGAGAACATTGTGATTTATATCTCCTTACGTATGGTATGATTTCTTAGTTACATTTAAGTTTTTAAAGGAGGAATAAAAATGTTAATAAATGTTAGATGACCTTTTTGTTGTTTTGGTGATTCCTCTAGAATGAGTTTTTGAGACTTTCTTGAAAAGAAAGTTTCTATTCAATGTGTGGGACTATTTCTGGAGATCTCTGTGGGAACTGAGTAAGATCTGAACCTTCAGAATCATCTGTAAGGGAAGACTGGGCCAGGGCAGATGGGAACTCACTGAGCAATGTCTCCGCAGGACATCCCAGAGGCTCCTGAAGGCTGGGGCTCACTGTTTGTAGACTGTGAATTCATCCCAACAAGCTGAGTATTCAGTCAGTATTTCTGCCACTCTGGGTAGCAGGTTATGCCATTATTTCCCCAAATGTCTTGCCACACCTTGTCTCACTGTGTGAGCCACCCAGGCCCAGGGTTTCAGTTACGTCTGCAGAGCAAGAATCTCAATGTATAGACCAACACATGCTTCGCAAACAAGTCCTGAACAGTCGGAAGGGAGGTGGGTGCTCCCAGACGCAGCCCTCAGCTTTTCTTGTCCGCAGATCTCCATTTGTGATAATCTAGTACAGAGTTTTGCATGTGGACAACTGAGCAAAGGCTTTAAAGCAATCAACACGAATGAAGTTTCCTGAATGACCTTGCACAAAGAGACTGCCTTCTCTGAATGTAAATTAGCTCATAGCCAAAAGACTGAGCAGTGAGTGCGGCTGCGGATCTACTTTCGTATGTGATAAATGGCATTTCAAAATGGTATATGAATCCGAGTCTCAAATAGGAATCTGGAGGAGTTGGGTTCAGTCCTGTACATCATCCACCTGCTGTCTCCTCTTGAACAAGTCGCTTCTTCTGGAAATACCAGTTTCATTTTTATTGAATCGAAGTCAACTGCATCCTTCTGCGGTCAAGCATCCTGTGCATAGCCCAGCGCTGTAGCGTGTTTGGCGCATGGCCGGACTCCCTAGGCTTAAATAGGAGGACCATCCATTTTCAGCTGCAGTGTTCTGCGCTTCAATTTCATTTAGCAACTTGAGCTCACAGAGAAACAGGCAGTCATGAATGATTATACCATTCTCCTCCGTGAGAATCCCATGACATATTCAAACTTGATTTACTCGCTTTTAGATAAAGACACAGGCTTCTCATTTAGAAGATGGAACAGGGAAGACAGTTTCCTGTCCTTTCCTTTCCCAGAATCATTTATCTTTCAAGCTGCTGCAGGTTTCTATGGGGTGAAGGCAGCTGCTGCAGGGAGATGGGGAGGGCCGGGTTCTGCACTCAGCGCCTTGTCTCCTCTCTTTGCTGGTCATCACCATCCCTACAAGGCCGAGCCTTTAACAATGTCTTATTATGCTCCAAACCAAGCTCCTTCCCATAGTAATGAGACAGGAGGGTTGCGTGGTTTCTCTCCCTCCCTTTTGTGTATGTATAGTCTATGTTTATATGCATGCATATATGTGCGTGTGTGTGGAAGTCAGAGGTTTCATCAAGTGTCTTTGAAACAGTTTCTCACTGAACCTTGATGTCACTGATTGGCTAGACTAGACAGGGAGTTCTGAAGATCCGTCTGCGTCTGCTCCCACTGTGTATGGCTACAGACACAGGACAGCGTCTGGCTCTCATAAGGAATCCAAAGTTAGGTCCTCAGGCTTGCGCAGCCAGACTGAGTCATCTTTCTAACCCACAGGTTCTCTTATTGAAATGAACACATCGACATTCAGGCAGACCGAGGGAGTTTGGCTAAGTCATGATATGATAGCACAGAAATGATAACCTCAGTAATCTCAGTATACCTGTGAATTTTCCATTACTTGACAGGAAACGGGGATTTGGATATTAGCTTTCTGAACATCTCCAAGTGCTCAGATGCTTCAAAGTAGGCATGCCTTTCAAATATCCATACAATGAGTTTTACATTTATGTAAATACTGGTATGGCCTGATACAATGAAACACACACACAGCTATTTAAAGATCATTGTCTTAGTTCCCTTGAGCCGTCAATTTGACACATACCTAAACATATCAGGGAAGAGGAAATCCTATTAATAATTCCATTCTCTCAGATTATCCTATGGGTAAGTCTGGGGAGTGTTTTATTAATCGGCAGTTAATGTAGAAGGGTTCTACCCCACATATCCAGTGCTATCACCACTGGATCTCAGACTGGGCTAGTTGAACATGGACCTGGGAACGAGCCAGCAAATGCTGTTCCTTTGTTGGTTTCTGTTTCAAGTTCCTGCCTTGATTTCCATCCATCATGGACTGTGAAGTGTAAGAAGAAATAGATATTTTCTCCCCAACCTGCTTTTTCATGGTGTTTCTAAGAGCAACAGAAAATTTGACCAGAACAGTGACCTCCAGAAACAGCGAAACACAAGGAACTGGAGTTGGAAGACTAAGGCATCTGGGCATTAGTCTTTTGCCTCTTGTCATATGTGACTCTGGTCCCGAATTCTCACAGTAGAGCTAAGCTTCTTCTCTGGGTTTTGAGTGTTGCAGAAAGGGACTTGCTTGACCTGCCTTGTTTTGCATGCTGCAATGTTCAATCATTTTCATGGTCGACCCCACTGTATTCATGCTCATGCTGTAGAATATTCTCCCTGTGCACACGCTGCTGGCTAGTGATAGAGCCTCAACATGAAGAGATTATGACTTAGCTCAGTCATAAAATGCTGATGTGGTCTCCCGTGCTTACCTGTCCCTCATACAATACATTCTATATGGGGCAAATGGCCGCTGCTGGCCTGAACTGGTCACATGTACTTCCAGTCAGGAAAGCTACCATGGGCAGGTAGGTCTTCAAGACGACCGTCTTCTTGGGTGAAATCTCTTTTTAATAGGAATACAGTGTTTTGCTAGGAAGCATTCCTCTCGGGAATTAAAAAGGAGTATACTATCATTTAACTGGATAGTGCGGAGTATTTTTTGAATTTGAGTTCTTTTGTGAAGGTTGGATCTTGGGCATGCTATCTTCGCCCCATGTTTTACTAATTTAGTCTCCCATCTGTACGTTTGTTTGTTTGGATTTTCTACTAATATTGTCAAAAACATTTCTTCTAACCATTTGCATTTCATTCCCTTTCCTTGACTTCACTGGTTGACAAAGCTTCCTGGGTACTGTTGAATGCCCTTGGGAGAGGGGAGGGGAAGGCTCATCCTTGCCCCTTTCCCAGTGTCAGGCAGAAGGGACTTTATACGCCCACTCCATCCAATTGAGGCAACGATATTCTCACTTGGAAAAGAGACTCAAACTCCACTATGCATTAAATTTTATCGCGCATTTATTTTCTATGAAAGAGTTTGAATTTAGGACTTTGCACTTGAGAAGCGAGCACACAAGCCCTGAGCTATCTCTGGTCACTTTCTATATGGAAATAGCCGCATGCACATTCTTTCCTTCAGATATGCGGTAAACAGGGATGGCTGACTGCACCCTGGAATAAGTAAACCCAGTGGCGTGGATCAGCTTGTGTATGGGGCGGATTTCACTGGCTGTTATTTTGCTTATCATTCCCAGACTGAACTCATGAAAAATTCCAACCTGTAATTTTCCTCCTAAATTCTGCTCCCTGTCATTGTTTGAGAGTCCGATTTGCTTTATAGGCAAGTTGCCTATAAAGGCTGTGGGAGAATTAGGCAAGGTTCATGGGGCAAGCTTGCTCCTTAATCTGTGGCAGAATTGATTGGCGGTTCAGCTGGTCTGGGGTTTGCTTTGTGGGCAGATTTATAATTATAGTTTCCACTTCTCTAATAATTACAGGATCCCCAAGGTTCTATGAATAGTTATGCTCTTCTCTTGTTTGTCCATTTCATCTAAAATTTCAAATGTCTTGGCATGGACAGGCTGCAATTTCCCATGAGCGTTGCACCACCCCTGTGATGGGTCTTTCTCAGATGCATAGCCCTTTCTCCTCCAAGGGTTTAGTTTATTGTCTTTAGTCTTTTCAAGACGTTCTGCGTTTTCTCTGCCACGCATTTATTTTCTACCTCATCCATTTTCACTTTCTCCTTATTATTTCCTTTCTTTATAACTTGATTGAGGGTGGTTCTAAATGTGCTGTTCTTGCATTCTTTGCCAGCCTTTCTTTCCTCCATAAATTCTCCTCTAGGCTCTCATCTGTGGCTTTTACTTTTCTACATCCGGAGTTCCCATTATGGTGCCCTTGAACCGAGCATTTAGTCCCAGAGCCATTTTTGATCCCTCATATCAATTTTCTCATCGTCCATTCGATGGACTTTTAGTTGAATTGTTCTAGTAGTGAGAGAATTCTTTCTGTGTGACGGCCTTTTATGAAATTGGAAGAGTAGTCAGTTTGGTTAGCTGTTCCTAGTATGTCGCTATCATGAGCTCTGGTTTCTAAGGACAGGGTTGCCCCCAATGGGCTAACTAGTGTCCTCTTTCTTTTCTTTTCTTTTCCTTTCTCTTCTCTTCTCTTCTCTTCTCTTCTCTTCTCTTCTCTTCTCTTCTCTTCTCTTCTCTTCTCTTCTCTTCTCTTTTCTGTTATCTTTTGTGGGCTTGCATACTGGTCTCCCATTATTGGAGATTTGGAATTTTTTCTTGTAGCACTGCTAAGCTTTTCTTCATTCATCTAGAAATGATATCTTAAGGTGACTTTAGGTCTAAAACTGATATGTCTCCTTGACCACTCAACTTTTCATGACCGGTGCTGTCACTTTCCAGTGCAATGTCTTTCTGTGAAGCTGCTCATGCTGGAATTAAAAAGGCATGCATTCCTGTTTCCAGCATCTCCATGAAACACGCCTTATAAGCTCCTGTAGTTATTCAGAGGTTGAACTTCAGGTGGGCTACCTGTCCCTCTATCTTATTGATTTGTTTTTGGACAGGGTCTTGAAATGCAGCCCAGGGTCATCTCTAATGCTAGCTCCTTCTGACTTGTCCCGTCTATGCTATAGCCACAGGCTAGAAGCCTCTCCTGATAAACTTGCTGTCAATTCACTTTTAATACAAATCTCTGGAAATGAGTGGCTGAGATTATGACACCTTCAGGCTGAGCCCACCATTCCTCCAGGGACAGTCTCACAGAGGATGGATGCTGCCCTCATCCTAGCCAAGGCTTCTCTTTCTGTGTTAATTCTTATCTGCTCCAGCTGCTTCACATCGAAACCGCATGACGGTTAGAACTCCAAAAGGCTGGGTGCATCAGAGCAAACACAGTAAAGGAACAGAGCAGGCTTGGTCTTTGTCTGTAACTCCCAGTGATACAGACGCACATGTACATATGACAGTGACCCCATGAAATGAAGACTCATGGTGAGGTCATAGCTGTCGCTGTGTACATGGCTGATGATTGAGTGACGGGTGACTGTCTTTCTCATGGTGAAAAATCTCAGGGAGCTGTTGTTGGTAGACAGGAAGACAGAGATGATGCCTCATAACCTGTGGAAAAACCTCAGTGTTCACCTCTAGAGACGCCGGCTGCTCAGTAGTGTCAGGAGCCATTTTCCCAAAGATTACAGCAGGGACTATTGTCCTGGGGATGTTTGCAGAGAGCCCCACACCCCAACTGTATTGAGAACTGTTTGTTGGGAGAGCCCACCCCACACCCAACTATCTTGAGAGCTGTTAGCAGAACCCACCCCACATCCCAACTCTCTAGAGAATTGTTTGTGGTTGGAATCACAAAAGGAACGATTCCACTTGCATAGAGAACACTAGGTGTGTGACTCCTGACCTACTAATGACCTCATGACCAACTCGTGACCAAGTGTCGACTCTTGACCATTGCTGCAAGATCCCTTCCTGCCCTTGCCATGCCCCTGCCCCCCATCCCAAGCCAAATTCCTCATCCAAGGGCTATATAAACTGCTGCCATTATGCTAATAAACGAAGACCTTGACAAAAACTCTGCTTGGTCTCCTTCCTCTTTCCCGCCCATTTTTTTTTTTCAGATAGTGCCTCTTCAGGACCCTGGAATAACTGACCTGCTAGGTGGATTACAGTCGCCAGGCAGATTACACAGTAGCTCAGGACAAGTGCATGTGGGAGGTGCTGGGTCCAGCTTGGGTGGGCGGTCTGTCCTCAACAGCAAGACCCTTTCTTTCTGGTTAATGACTACCCTGTGTGAAAGTGAACCAACAGTGAGGACGAGAGTGGACTTTGATTTGTATGCTGTGAGCTCCGACTTTACATGGGAGGAATCCTGTGTGAAATCCTGTATGGCTGACTAAAACCGGAACTCTGCCCTGGAGTTCACCAATCCTGGCCATTTCTTTGAGCCATTTTTGAGGTCCATCCCATTTCTGTCACGTGCCTCCTCGGCCAAATATGCCTTCCCGCCATTGTTCTAGTCTTGTAGATAAACTAATGGACAGATGATGCCCTTTGGCTGTTTGGACATTCCAAACTGAGTCTTTCTGAATTTCATCGCAGTTAGAGTATCTAAGCTTTTTTGTTTTGTTTTTCTTTTCTTTGTTTTGTCGGTGCCTAAATCCTGCTTGCACAGTCTAGATCCAGTTCCAAATATTCATGGAGTTTTCAGCAAATAACCAGAAACTCTTTACCAAATTTGCCTCATTAGCAAACGCCTTCACACAGCTTCTTCGGCTACGACTAAATAAAAGAGGGCAGAAATCTTATGAAGCAAAAAGGATTATTTTTCTCTTAGAACTTTGGATGCTAGAAAGTCCCAACTCAGGTTACAAGATTAGAAGAGGGGTCTATACTGGGTCAAAATACAAGAGGTCACATCAGATGGCAGGAAGTAATAGCATGCATGGACGGGACCACGCTCATTACAACAACAGCTGCTCTTGAGGTCAGTAATCTAGTCCCAACAGACCGAAGCTACTCTCGGATTGAGCCCTTTTCCTTTCTAAGGGTTGGTTTTCATGACCTATTTACCCCACGCTACTGGCTCCACCACCACTCACAACCACGGCACCATCTACGCTTCCACTCATACAGCTCCGGGAGGAGAATCCCAGCAGTAAGATTTACTGCGTCGGCCAGACAGGAGCAGGAAACGTTCTCTATCACTTCAGTTATGTGACATCAGTGCAGACTATTTTGTTTTCCTAAGTAATGGCAAGGAGACGATACTGCACAGGGCTCAGTGTGTCCTGCCTGTGCCGCCACCCAGGCCCCTTTTCTTTTTTTTTTTTTTTTTGAGACAGGGTTTCTCTGTAGTTTTGGGGCCTGTCCTGGAACTAGCTCTTGTAGACCAGGCTGGTCTCGAACTCACAGAGATCCGCCTGTCTCTGCCCAGGCCCCTTTTCTTTATCGAGACTGGTGGCTCACAGGGATGTAAGTTGTGACCTCTAGCTCACCTGTCCTCTGTTGTGGGAGGTTTTTCCGCTCCTCCAGCCAATAGCCGCTGAGATACCAGCCCATTGGGGCGTGGTCTCTTTCCCTTTAAAAAGAGCGGCTACTTCCCTCCTCGCTCTTTCTACTTCCTGCTCCCGTTCCGGCGACTAGACTTCTTCCTAATTGCGCAGAGGGCTGTTGTCTGGGACGGTGATCTGTAAGTTTATTCCCCTTTAAATAAATACCACCCTATTAATCACAATTCCAAACTGGTGTGGGATTGTTTATGACTTGCGCCTTCAGTCCTCTGGAGATTCAACATCCTCTGCTGCTTGGCCAGGCATGAGACTCCCTTTAAGGCCGTTGAGTTCCACCTTGTTATGGAAGGATAGAAAGCAAAGCGGGAATGTGGCAATGCATGTTCTACATGCCACACCACGAGTTTCCGTTTTACCTTTTCAGCAAAAGAATCAGTGATGAGAGCCTGACTTCTGCCCTGGCTCAGCGATGAACCACACGGTTAATGAGAACATAGACACAAGTGAAGAGCTCACAGAAACGCAACACAGAGAAGAGTCTCACTCAGTTTGCATAGTGCGTCCTCTGGGCAGATGCACACAAAACGTGCAAGCCCTATGTGTGCTGAATACAGAGATGGTAGAAAACCATGGAGGAAGCGCAGCCAAGGGCACCAGCAGAAAAGTGTAACGAGTTCTTTTTGTCCTGCCAGCCAAGCCACAGAGGTGTATTATTAATTATGAAAGCTCAGCCTTAGCTTCAGCTTGTCCCACTAGCTCTAATCCCTTAAATTAACCCATATTTTTCTTAACCTATGTCCTACCATGTGGCTTTTACCTACCTCCCATTCTATGTGTCTGACTCATTCCACGTCTTCATTGTCTCCTTTATTATATTCTTCCTCTCTATGTCTGGAAGTTCCTCCTATCTCTCCTGCCTCGCTATTGGCCATTCAGATTTTTATTACACCGATCACAGCAACACCTCTTCGCAGTGTAAAACTATGCCACAACAGAGTAGAAACTAAGGAACACCTTAAAATGTTATTTATCCTTATTTTATGTGTAGGAGTGATTTGCCTGCCTGTATGTCTGCGTGCCACGTGTGTGCCCAGTGCTTAAGGAAGAAGCGAGAAGAAAGTATTCAATGGTCTCAAACTGGAGTTGGGAAAGCCATCATGTGGATACTGGGAAGCAAGCCTGGGTCCTCTGCAAGAGCAGCAAGTCTCCAGCTTTCTTAAGGGGCTGTCTTAAGACTGGGAAAGAGGACGTTATACACACACATCAGGAAGTTACAGATACACATGAGTGTCTTGTCTTCTTCAGGATGCCATGGCCTGTGCAGCAGTCTGCTGAGTTTGTGGTTATTGATGTATTAACTTGATCTGCGTTGCACTTTTTACTCCTCCTTCTTCTCCTTTGTGTGTGTAGAGGTGTCAGTGTTGATGTACTCAGAAATGCTTTGTGCTCCCTGGAGCTGCTTCTCTGGGCTGTGTGTTTGAATGTCAGCTCCCGGAATCTTGCAAGAAGCTCCTGACAGTTGGCCATTGTTTCTCCTAGGATTCCTGGCAGCCTCTTTATCACTGACTGTACAGAATGCTCATCTTTTCAGCGGAGTGATGAGCAGCAGCAGGAAGTGTGGCACCCGTGACCGCTCACTCTATGATAGTCCAAGGATGAGGGAGAAGGAAAAAAAAAAACAACAACTGAGGGTCTCAGTCTATTTATTGACTGTGAAATTGGCCAGTCTCCCCAGACATCTGGAATCTCCTTGTCTTGTCCTTAGAGTTAAATTTCACCGTACTAGCTCCTGTACAGAACATTCCCGATGACTAAACAGAACAGCAGTGCCTAGAGAAGTCACATGCAAATGAGAAAGGACTTTCTCATCGTAGGAGCTGCTGAGAGCAAGCACCGCAGAAGTAGAACGATCAGCAAGTTGCTGCCAACCAATGGCTCAAACTAAATAAAAACAAGCCACAGATCTTAGAGTGAAACCTCTGAGGATATTGTTTAGTTTCCAGGCTAACTGAGTCGTGCAACTCAGATCACAGACCACAGTACATGGTTTGAAAGACAAACATTTAAAGAGAAGAAACATCTGGGTGGGAGATATTTTATGGTTTAAACAAATTATTAATGATAGCACCTCTGTATCTGAGGAAGGACTCACAAACACTTCCGTATAGATAGATGGCTATTCTCACAATACTCCGTGAATCGAGGAAAGCAACCTCCACCGTGTAGCCATCATCCTTCTTGACCTCCTAGCTCTGTCAAACATTCTTTCATTAAGTGGGATTAAACCTATAAACCTCGGCTCCACAAAGACAAGAACTGCCCAGCAGAGGACGGCTGGGCTTCCTTTGCAATAAGAAGCTCCTGATTGAGCCTTGGAGAAGGCGCTGGTTGCTGACAGGTAAAGATAGTGATTGAGAGCATTTCTCCAGAGGCGACATTGCTGTGTCTTTGGGGAAACTTTGAGTCCCAGAGTTATAGTTGCCCTCACCAAAGAGCAGAATGCGTGATGCATGTGGAGCCAGCACAGGGCTGAGGATCCTAGGGACCACCCCATTGCAAAGGTCACTCACTGAGGTTGGCATTACCCAGGAAAGGAGAGGTAAGAAGAATGGGTCCCCCCATCATCTGCATCTTGGGCCCAGCAGGAGAATGAGATGCAGACCTCTCTGGAAAGTGGCTGGGCGCTGGGTTAACAGGAATACATTGAGATAGTGGACACTCTGGTACCCAGACCCCTCACTTACCTTCTGCCTTCACTCTCATCTTCATCTTCATTACCACCTTGATGAAGGATACCAGTACTGAATGAATGTGAGCCATCGGGGCTGGGTTAGAGGCTGGCTCATCTTTGGTTTGAAGAATTTCTTGAGCAGGTCCTTATGTAGGCAGAAACTGAAGGCACTCCTCGGGTGGTGAGGCAAGGGAGCACTAAGACTGAGACAGCACCTGGGAAATGTCCAGCTCTGGCACAAAGGGCAGTGTCCTCTATGCTCTGGCTGGGCCCCATCCTGGAAAGAACCTTGACCTTGCTACCTGCCTCAATCCTCTGCTTATTATGTCCATGGATTAGTTCCCTCATTTCATTTAAACAGAAAATTGTAATTCCCACATACAGAGACACTGGGTCCTCTTGATCTTCTGCTCCATTCCATGCACTTCCATTCAGCAAACGCGCGTTGGCAGGCCTTGCTTGTGTCTAACACAGCTCACTGACAAGATGACACAAGGCTTATGCCTAACATTGGTGTCTCATCTCAGGCATCCCACAGTTAGATTCTGTACAAAGCTACCAATAGTGATGTATTAGTTAGGGTTCTCTAGAGAAACATAATCAATAGGATGAATATATATATATATATATATATATATATATATATATATATATATATATACTTTATCTCTGTGTTCTTGCCATTGGGTGAGAAAAGCCTGGAATTTTGTCACAGCCTCTAAAAATGGTAATTGATTGAGTATTGGCCAAAAATAGCCACAGAACTGTCTTTTGAGAAAATTTAACTTTGGTTCAAAGTTCAGCATTTTCTATTTCCTCTTACTTTAAGTGTGTCCATGAAAACATTTATACAATTAGTAGAACCATATGAGTACATATGTAACCAGCTTCTCAAGGATTGCTTGGTAACAGAACTCTGACATAAAGAAGTGTTCTTTCCACCATCTGAAGTGATATAAGGAATAGATTAGTTATGCAAGCAGATCTGAGTGACTTCTCTGTTCTTTTTTTTTTCTTTTGGTTTTTCAAGACAGGGTTTCTCAGCATAGCCTTGACTGTCCTGGAGTTAACTCTGTAGCCCAGGCTGGCCTTGAACTCACAGATATCCTCCTGCCTCTGCCTCCCGAGTCCTGGAATTAAAGGTGTGCACTGCCACCGCTGCCTGACTTTCTTTCTTTCTTTCTTTCTTTCTTTCTTTCTTTCTTTCTTTCTTTCTTTCTTTCTTTCTTTCTCCCCTCCCTCCTTCCCCTTCCCTTTTCCTCCTCCTCCTTCTTCTCCTCCTCCCCACTCCTTCCCCCTTCTTCCTCCTCTTCTTCTTCTTCTTCTTCTGATGATGATGATGATGATGATGATGTTTAAAGATATCTGGAGTCTCTCTCCTCAATTTTGAGTCACTCATGAATTTTCATTATATACATTACAAGGATAAATACAGTTCTGTAATCTTAAATAAAAAAAGATTTAAAAGTGGAAATTTATGTAAAATATTTATCTTACTTTCTCCAAAATTTAACTTAAGAGGCAATAAAGTCATTGCAATGACCAAAGAGCAGGATGGGTTAAAATGTTCGTGGAAAGTTATTGCTTATGGTAAAAAAAAAAAAAGGAAGAGACTAAGAAACTGACAGAGACAGTTTCATTTTTTGAAGTAGTTCACCAGAATCAAAAGAACTAAGATGTTAGCAATGATAAAGAAGACAAGAGAGGGGATTGGCGGTAGAGGGCTTATATAGGAACAACAGCAGTCCCTGTCTTAGCTACACCTACGCCATCTTCCCTTGCAAGTAGTTCTGCAGAGGAGCTTCAGAGGAGCCAGAGGGGACAGAGAAACAAGAGGACCACAGACATCTCTGTTCTAAGTGCTCCATGTGGACAGAAGGTGGGAAGACACAGAGGCAGAATATCCTCTCCAAAACCTACAGAGCAGTTAGAAGTTCAGGGACATAATTATGTCACATCAGCAAACCTTGGCTGGTATAAGACAGATGGCATAGACAGCATTAAATTAATGTCTCAGAGGGCCACTTGGTTCATACATTTAGAAAGCAGCCTGGGAATATCAGAAGCTGAAGTGTGTGTGAAGATAACTAAAGGAAGCAGCAAGGAGAAAAGGAGGGGCCATCTTTGCTATTGTGGCTTAGATGGGCTGTGTCCCTGGCATCGTGGTATAGCTGCGCATTCAGAGGTGGTAGGACCTGCCTGAGATGCGGATCCCTGTAGGACATGAGTAGGTCATAGAAGACTCTGTCCTTTGAGCAAATCCCAGTTAGCTTCCTAAGAGTCAGTGTAATAGAGAGCATGGGCTCTAAACTTCCAAAGATCCTTGGCATTTACCCTCTCACACACTTCCTACCACACCATTCACCATGATGTCTTGTAAGATATGAGCCTGCCTCTTGCTTTTGAACCTCCAAATTCATGAGCTAACATAAACGAATAAATCCTTCTCCCTTAGAACGGCCTGCGTTCAAATCTTACGACAGTCCTTGAGAAGAGATTCATATCGTTGCGACAAGATGTGCTGTACCCAGAAAGTTTTACATGGAAGGGATGAAAGCTTGGGGTCATGTGATGGTGAGGGATAGAACCGAAGACGGCAGGACAAGGTATCTTGAGGAGGTAAGATACCATCATCCAGGATCAGCAAGGACTGGAGGAGAGCAGGCTGCAGATACATGTTCTAGAAGCTCTCTCTGGGCTTTGTGGGAGACAAATCAAAAGGACCTTTTGAAGTATGCAACTTTCAGAGAGCATTTTCAACATCCCGCAATGGTGCAGGTACCAATGCAAAAGGCCCTGTGTACAGGTGATGTGACGACCACCCAGGACTCGGGAGTCTGACCAGTGTCTACCATGTTGCCCGAGCACACTTAGGGAGGCTCACTCTCTAAGTCAGTGCAGAGCCGAGAACGCACAACAGGCTTTTCCTCCTAGTAGTTATAAGCAGCTGAAACAGGGGTGGCTAATAAAGCCTGACGTTATAATAGCCATTGTGGAGAATGCCAGCGTTGCAACACAGGGGAGGGAACTGTACTGTGTTGACACGGTGACAGAGAGAACACAGTTTAGGTAATGAAATTACACTTATTAAACAGATACCATTTTCGGCCCCACATGGCATTTGATGTGGAGCCCAAACCAGATGGTGCCCTGCAAATCACTGGACTGAACGCAGATCTCTCAGAACGCATCTTAACCGAGAATGTGCTCAATTGGGTAGCACCATTTGTGGCGACTTTTCCTGTTTCAGTTGATGTAAATATTTATGTATCTGCACACATCCATCACACACTGTATGACTTAGGGGTATGCAAGTATACTTCTGGCCTAACTCTCAGAAATAGAATCGTTGCTCATCTGAGAGTGTACTTGTTAAATTTTTAGCAACTTTTGCAAAAATTATTCTGCGAAGCTATTCGGGAATGTCTGCCCACAGCTGTCAGAATTCTGTTGACACAGAGGCTGCAAATTTTGTTTTCCAATCAGATATGTGAAAACGCTTATGTTTTTATTTATCATTTGCCACTGAGTTTTTATTTTTGCACAGTAAGGCTGGTTCTTTGTAGAGTACCAGTCTGTGGGTTTTAACAGGTTCACACAGTGGTGTTACCACCACACCACTGGCTCAGCCTCATTGCCTGTCACTCAAACCTGGATCCTCCTATCATGCTCCCTGGAGTTCAGCACAGCCCCCCCAGCTCTGCTGCCGGTTGTTCACAGCCTGCTTTTGTTTCGGTAGTTTTTTTTTTTTTTTTTTTTTTTTTTTTTTTTTTTTTTTTTTATTTTTTATTCTTTTTTAATTAAAATTTCCACCTGCTCCCCGTTTCCCATTTCCCTCCCCTCCTCCCAAATATTGCCCCCTCCCCCCACTCCCCTCCCCCTATCCCCACTCCTCTTCTCCTCCCCCCACACCATTCCCCCTCCCTCTCGATACTGAAGAGCAGTCCAAATTCTCTGCCCTGCGGGAAGACGAAGGTCTTCTATCTACGTCCAGGAAGGTGAGCTTCTAAACAGGCTATCTTTGGTGTTTTGTAGATGGATTTTTATTTTGTCACTTACCTCACTGCATTTGAGACTGTCTCAATCCTTCGTTTTGCTGTAAGGCAGTGGCCCATTACAAAGATATATCATAGCTGGTTTACCATCAGTTCGGACATTTGAGTCGTTCTAAACATTTAGCAATTAGGAACAAAGCCATGAAACATTTTAGACAATGCTTTTGCTTTTCAAACACGCAGTTTTGTTTTTCCTGTTGATAACCAAAAGCTGTGGTGTTGCGTGGCAAATGCACATCTGCCTGTTCAAGACCCTGCCACACTGTCTCCTGGAGGTCGGGACACCCACTGGTTCAGCAGCTGGGGGAGAGTTCTGCTTGCTCTGCTGCTTTGCTCGCCATCAATCTCGGCTGCGAACTGTGTTTCTCTT
This sequence comes from Chionomys nivalis, assembly GCF_950005125.1. Classification (NCBI taxonomy): domain Eukaryota; kingdom Metazoa; phylum Chordata; class Mammalia; order Rodentia; family Cricetidae; genus Chionomys; species Chionomys nivalis. The sequence goes on along the minus strand of NC_080108.1, from coordinate 30,963,195 downwards.
GCTGCTGTTTCCCAGGCTCATGCACATTCAGTTATTGTACTAACCGCGCTTTGGTCTCCATTTCCCTGGGGGACAGATGGCCCTGTGCGTGTCCCCAGTGTGCTCACACACCAGACACCACTCTGGGGTGAAGTGGCAACTCACGCCTCCTTTGCCTGCTTGCTGCTGAGGTGTTGCTGTTCTCCCCGAGTCTGGGCAATCCTTTCTGTATTCTGGATATAGTCTTTTAGTTATTTTGCAAAGCATGTGCATTTCCCCCTAAATATTCTACATTCTATTTGTCTGTAGGGACAGTGTATGTGGGGTCAGAGGACAGTTCTGTGATAACTCTCTTTCAGCCCTGTGGGTCCTGGGAATTGAACTCAGGCCTCCAATCTCAACAGCGAGGATCTTACCCTACCTATGGGACCGTCTTGAATGCTCTGTTTTATTTCCCGCATCCTCACAGCATCTTTTACAAAGCAGACAATTAAAGCCGCTGCTGGTCTCTAATCTACCAATATATTTTTAATAAATTTTGCTTGGCTGTTACATCTCAGAAATCTTGCCTAGCCCAAATGTGCTGGTTGACTTTCTGTTATTTTTCCCTAGTTCAGGTTTCACCCTTGGCCTAAAGCTCATTGTATTTTTTATATAAGATGTGAAGTGAGCTTGGGCATGTCTTGATTTGCTGTATATGCAGACATCTAGCTGTTCTAGGGTCCTTTTCTGTAACTTTAAATCGTTCCTCTTATAATGTAACTTGTGTGTGACTCGGTTTGTACATAGCCATCCACAGTATCCTGAGTAGCCACAGTTTTCATAGCACGTAAAAGGTTTACAGGCTCTCTGCTGCTATCCTGTTCTTCACAGGAGGTCTCCAGGCACACTGCCGCTATCGTGTGCTGCACAGGGACTCAATCCTCTTTTCCGTTGGACCAGCTTTCCACAATCCCATTTCCCGCATCCAGGAAAGGGCCAACAATATCAAACAGACAATTCAAGAAGTAAATAATTTATAGTATTTTTAAAAATGCATCTTTTGTTTATGTGCATGCGTATACAGGTACCATGGAGGCCAAAAAGAAGGCATTCCATCTCCTGGAGCTGGAGCTACAAGTTGTGGATATTTAGGGACCTGTGATTATAATTGATTTCATTATTACCTATTGTTGTTAATCTTCTAATGGCCTAGTTTATAAGTTAGACATTTTCATGAGTATGGACATAGGGGAAGACGTACAGGTCCTGCATTTTTTCTTTCCTGTCATCTCTACCCTGTTGCAGGGTCTATCAAGAGCTTTTTTTTTTTTTTTTTTTTTTTTTTTTTTATTGTGAATGATATCCTATACTGTCTGTGCTGTAATATACTGGTGAGCTAATTCAGTGGTTAAGAGTGCTTGCTGCTCTTCCAGAGATCCTGGGTTCAGTTGCCAGCATGCGCATCAGGCAGCACACAAATCACTTTTACCTTCAGTCCCAGGGTTCTGAGCCCTCTGCTGGCCTCATAGCGCCTGCATGCATGCAGGGCACAGCTAGGTGAAAAGGCACACACAGAAATATATAAAAACAGCCGGGATCTTATAAAAGAACACTATCGGTGTAATGGTAATTGTGTATTGCATTGGAGATATCAGATTTCCTCTTGCTTCTTTCTCTTCTGCTGAATCCATTTGGCATTTTCTCAGTTAGGGCGGGACCTCCAGAACACAATGCTGATTGTAAAGTCCTCGAATGTTGTGTTCTATTGACGCTATTTCCTGTTTAGCACCCCCAGACAATGGTCTTATTATAAGAGTGTCTTGTCCTTTGATTATCGTGGCCAATTCCTCTCTAATTCTGTGAGTATCTGGTTATAAATCTGTGAGTAATGATGACTTTTTTTTTTTTTTTTTTTTTTTGGTTTTTCGAGACAGGGTTTCTCTGTGGTTTTGGATCCTGTCCTGGAACTAGCTCTTGTAGACCAGGCTGGTCTCGAACTCACAGAGATCCGCCTGCCTTTGCCTCCCGAGTGCTGGGATTAAAGGCGTGCGCCACCACCGCCCGGCTAGTAACGATGACTTTTATTTCTACTTTCCCCTGCCATCCTGTCACTTTCCTTAGGATGTTTCCCCGTCTAGTAAACTTTACGAAAAACAAATAATAACCATTGAGTCATGCATTTCTGCTGTCTATCTTAAATTTGGGCAAATTGAATCAAATTTAATAAAGGAGCTAACTGTTAGAGATTTCAACAAGAATTTGGCAAAACATGACTAGCTGATGACGTGTCCTTCGCAGCGACGATGGAAGTTTGTTTCCCTGGGGCCCGATGTGCCAGAACGGGTACGGAGGCAGAGCAACAGTGCTGCTTATGGTAGGGAAGACACGGCGGCAGTCTGGGTACCCAACTGCTGGATGCAGGCGGCAGTCTGGGCACCCAGCTGCTGGATGGAGGCCGCAGTCTGGGTACCCAGCTGCTGGATGGACAATGTGCCGTGCCTCTGCTCTGAAATATCGCTCAGCCACGAAGAAGAGAGAAACCCTTTGGTCTGCAATACAGCGGATAGTACTGGAGGGCACTGCATTTAACAAGACAAAAAATATGCAAGGCACAGAAAGACAAACGCCACGTTATGTGAAAGTCATAAATGTTTAACCGGGAAGTACAAATTAGGCTTACAGAGATTGGCAAAGGTGGTAGCTGGGTATAAGGAGGATGGACTTGACCAGGGTTTGCTGTGTGCCTATGTTTGACTGTCACACCCTGTTGACAGCTATATTTCAAACATATTTAATCAAAGAGTAAAACAACATGCTAAAAGAGGCCTATGGATCTATAGAGATCTGTGGACAGGAACACCCGGCCAAGCAGAATGATGTTTCCTTACTATCAGAAAATATAGAAGCATCAACACAGTAGTATTAGAGTCTCAAGTACAAGCCTCCTTAAAAGCAGACTTGATTCTTTGCCAATTTCTTATGTCAAAAAAACACAATAAAAATCTTTGCCATCGTCCTCTATTATTCTCTTTCAAGACCCAGTCCTCACTTTCTCTCTTGGACTCTACTTTCCCCTTTTATGTCGATATCCACCTGAGATATCACACAGTCACACAAGAGCCATAAACATCCATGGGGCTGTGGTGGGGAAGTCCTCTGATTTCTTTTCTGTGTTACAAAATGTTTCTGAAGTTTGTGTGTGTTGACACATGTTAATCCAGATGATTCACTTCACTATGTGGGCGTGGCTCAGGGAGCACGCACACATCTCGAATAGAGCACGGTAGGAATTCTACATTGATATTTTCACTGCTCCTTCTGATGCTTACTTGAGGAATACATTTGATGCGTTTGGGGACATGGCCCTTACTAGATGGCCAGGGTGCCCTTCAATGTTCGTGGATGAATTCTGCCTTCCGATATTTCAAAAAGTATTTCAAGAGGACCTGTTCAACATGAGACCAAGGGAGTCTGGGAGACAAAAGCCACACATTCAGGCTCATCTCTCTGCTTCTTGTACGGGCATGCTCAACAAAGCGCTGACACAAACTTGCTGAATTTCAACCGCTTTCAAAACAAAACAAAACAAAACAAAACAAAACATGCTTCTATCAGTGATGCCTCATTTGTGACCATCATTTCATCAGATTATGATGGAACTGAAAAAAAGTCTCTTCACCTGGTGATGTCATAGCCCTTTATAACATCATAGGCGATATATTTCGTGTTTGTTGTGATGGTGTTGTACACAAACCAACTGCCCCGCTAGTTACACAATAGTACAGCACATAGAACTAACTGTGCTTTGTAAGCTATACTTAAGAATGGCAGTAATTGATTGTGTTTGTGGCTTATGCATTTCTTGTACCTCTCTGTGGAGCACACAGGATGCCAAAGAACAGCTTTGGGTGTTATTCTCCATGGCTGTTCATCTTGATTTCTTGAGACAGGATCTCTCACTGGTCTGGATCTTATCAAAGAGGCTAGGTTAAGGGGAAAGCCTCTGGAGCCCACCTTTCTCTGTGTTCCCAGAACTGGAGGGGCAGACAACACTGTGTTTAGCTTTTCTTATGTGTTTGTGGGAGCCAAACTTAGGTCCTCATGTTTACAGGGCAAGTACTTTGATGATCTGACCTATCACCCCAGACTTAGCCCTTAGCATTATCTTAGAGTTCCTAGTTAGAAAATATTCTGATTATAATAAAGTTTTCCCCATTGTCCTCGTTAACTTTGACTTTTGTCTTGACCCGGCCTATCATTATCTGACAGGGAAGTTTTCAGTGAGGAATTGTTTAGATCAGATTGACATCTGGGAGCGGGGGTCTCTTGAGTGTTAATTGTTGCAGGACAGCCAGACAAACTGTGGGCAACACCACTGCTGGGCAGGTGAGCCTGTATTAGAAAGTCAGGTAGGAAGCAGACAGAGCATATGATGGCGCAATATTCCTCCATGCTTCCGGACTCCACTCTGGCCTTATTTCCCTCCCTGACTTCCCTAAGTAAGCCGAACAGATTTTGGTCAGAATGTTTTCTTGCAACAACATAAAAGGAACTAGAGCAGACATTTTGCTAGCTTGGTGCCTCTTCCGTCAGTACACTCTGATATCTGCACGGCGAAGGATACACCGAGGCCGTCCTTCTCAGAACCCTCACAGCCTTGTCATTAAGCAGGTATGTCTCTATGGGAAAGCAGATTCTCTGTCTCCCTCACGAGCTCCCACAGCAACTGTGAGACTAGATTTCATGTTCTGAAAAACGTAGAGGAAAGTTGAAAACTATACAATCGGTATCAGTGTGTCTTCCGAGTCAGGTATTGGTAAACTTTCTGTGCAAGGTTGAACAACCAATTCCAGGCTTTGGAAATCAGATGGGCTTTGTCTTAGCTCTGCCATCTCAGTATAAAACCAGTTAGTGGACACAATGGACAACACAGAAATGATGCATATGGCCATGTTCTAATCACACTTCATGACCATTGAAATTTAAATTTCATATAATTTTTATACATCGGGAAGTATTTCTTGTTTTATTTTTGTTCAGTCATGAGCAATACTGAAATATATTCTAGTCTATGGTTAGAAGCAGGCAATTTGCCTAAACTACTTGACGGCCATAGTTTGCAGAAGACCTATTTATTCTAAATTGCGCACGCCTTTAATCCCAGCACTCGGGAGGCAGAGGCAGGTGGATCTCTGTGAGTTCGAGACCAGCCTGGTCTACAAGAGCTAGTTCCAGGACAGGCTCCAAAACCACAGAGAAACCCTGTCTCGAAAAACCAAAAAAAAAAAATAAAAAATAAAAAATAAAAAAATAAATAAAAAAAAATTGTTTGAAAAATAGTTCATATTTTGCTATGCTGTGTTGAATGCAAGATGAGATGACTTTTAACCCTAATGTATCAGTGCACATCTCTGAATAACTGAATATATAATCCTACAAGGCCATCATCATATATCTAGAAAAATTGATAATAATTCTTGAACCATCTAATTTGTATAACACACTAAATTCTATTCTAAAACATCAATGAGCATACATTTCTCCCCAATGAGCATACATTTTTATGAGCTTTAATCATTGAAATCCTTATGTTTTGACATTCATTTCCCACGTATGATCTGTGTATTTTGAAGCCCAAGAGAGCTGTATCCTACAGTTTCTAGTGGTCTGGAATGATAATTTCTTCTTTGTTGAGACTTTGATGTGGTCATCTATGACTGCCATTTTTCTGTGAAATCAACTTGTGTCTAGATGACTATTCAGAGTCAAGTGAAATTGTTCTGGCAAAAGCATTACATAGGTGACGTGCAGTTATTGCATTCTCTTGGAAGCCTGTAACATCTGCCTGTCCCAGGAGGAGGCTGGCAGATTCTCCATCATAAAGATGATTACCTTTCTGCTTTCAGCAAGTCAGCATGATCAGAACTTTGCAGAGATGCCATTCCCTAACAAGAATTCCTCACATAATTTTAACCTTCTTGATTCTCTTCAGAACAATTAGTACACTGAATAATCACTTACTTTTAACTTCTCTTTAAATAAATGAAAGATATGTATTTCTTTTTTTCTTTTTTTTAAACAATTTTTTTAAGATTTTTTTATTTATTATGTATACAGTGTTCTGCTTGCATGTATACTTGCAGGCTGGAAGAGGGCACCAGATCTCATTACAGATGGTTGTGAGCCACCATGTGGTTGCTGGGGATTGAACTCAGGACCTCTGGAAGAGCAGTCAGTGCTCTTAACCTCTGAGCTATCTCTCCAGCCCTGAAAGATATGTATTTCAAGGGGATATAAAGAAATAGGCATTAATTCACAGAAACTTTGACTATTGTAGGCCCCAGATGGGATGTTTGTTCTCATCTTAAATCTTGTGGGTATCTGTCATAGCTCAAAGAGGATGAAGGAAGAAGGAAAATGAGAAGTTGGACCCTTGGACCGGTTCAGTGAAAGACTTAAGACATTTGGTAACTCTGCAAATGTTAATGCTGCCATAATTGTAACAAAAGCGAGTGTGGTCAGACTTGAGGACTGACTATCCATTGATGGTCTTGATGCATGTGCTACTCAGAGTCAGTGTGGATGTCAGGGAGCTAAAAGAAGGGGTAGCATGCTGGGTTATATCCTGTGGACTCACTGTTCCATCATCCCTTATGGAACAACCATTATTATTATAGAACTGCCATATCATTATTAATATGGAACTGCCATTACTATAGCAGTAATGTCTGCTATAATAGTTAATGCCTTAGTATTTTCAATGTGTTTTGGGAGCTTTAGGTATGACTTAGTGGTAGAGGGCTTGTCTAGCACATCCAAGGCTCTTGGTTTGAGCCCCAGTCTTATCCAAAGTGATGTTAGACAGTTCGTACCATCTCAGAGACGGTCCATTCCTCCTCTGTCGCCACACCTTTGTTTGGCATTATATACTTACTGACAAAGCATATATTTGAAAAAACTGCCTTCTTAGAGAAATTAAAAATCTAGGTATATAGAAAGCAAGGCCACTTCTAGGCCAAGATGGAACAGACACACTTTTCTGTTTGCTGTAAGAGCAGATGAACCCCCACTGCCAGTCATATATAACAAACGCAAGACCCTGAAAGTAGAGAACAAAAAGCAGAGCGACTGGTGACCCCAGGAACTAAGGAATGTCAAGTGCTCAGTTCCTCCAATGATTTTCCACACACCTAGACTTACTTTTCAAAACCCAATGAGCATAAACATGACCTTAAGTCCCAAAGCCAAGAAAAGGAACTCCTAGCAAGACAGATCTTTAGAACAGCAATTTTTAGCTAAGAACTCCTGCTAAGCACTGAGAAAAATTGCAGCTCCGCCACTACTAGCAAGAGCAGGTGTTCCCCAGTTGGAGCTGAGCCCCCATCCCTGCCCAGCAGGAAGACTCCATTCTGTTATGTAAGATGTGCTGCCAATCACTGGAGCAAATGCAGGCAATGGTGTGCAGGATCTCTCTGCTATTTTTGTACTTCTATATTTTGCCATGAAAAATTAAATAAAAAGAGCCAGTGTTTGATATTTTCCCTTTCATCTGGGTGCTGAAACCCTTTGATGTGTGTTGATTTTGCTTGCTGTCTTGTGGCAAACACTTGTAAAGAAGAGCTGCTTGTCTATTCAAATTTAATATAAGGGCTTATATTTTTTATTTGGGAGTTCAGTTTAGCACCAGAAAAAGTTATGTCTAAATGGGAGTCCCTAGGGGAACTGGTGGTTCGGGAACAGATGTAGATCAAAGTCTAAAGGGAAACACTGAGATTTCCAGGTTCTTGCGGCTGGAAACAAAATCTGGACCATGGTCATCTAAAGATTGGTAGAAGCAGAGAACATTTTATTGAGAAAGAGAAAGGTCCTTCAAGACGTGGTGCACGCCTTTAATCCCAGCACTTGGGAGGCAGAGGCAGGCGGATCTCTGTGAGTTCGAGACCAGCCTGGTTTACAAGAGCTAGTTCCAGGACAGGCTCCAAAACCACAGAGAAACCCTGTCTCGAAAAACCAAAAAAAAAAAAAAAGACTGGAAGTGGGTTAGTGAGCAGGGACTGACAGACAGGAGGCTTAAAAGTCTCAGCCCTCCCCCCCCAAAAAAAAGCCGGGCGGTGGTGGCACACGCCTTTAATACCAGCACTCGGGAGGCAGAGGCAAGCGGATCTCTGTGAGTTCGAGGCCAGCCTGGTCTACAAAGGGAGTTCCAGGACAGGCTCTAAAGATACAGAGAAACCCTGTCTCGAAAAAACCAAAAAAAAAAAAAAAAAAAAAAGTCTCAGGCCCACAGCATCTCCACCCTTCATAAGTCATTTAAATTGCTCCACCTTCTCCTTCCCTGAGAGACGACCAGCTTTTCCTGGGCATGCTTCACCAAGCTAATGCAGCCTGTGCTCAAAGCATCTCCAGCCTTCCTCAGACAGCTGACCTTCATATGACGATCCTCATGCTTCTTTCTTTATCCCATACTCTCCTTCTACCATCTATGGACAAAAGCTCCCCAAAGGAAGGGTATCCCAGACAAAGGTAAGATGCTCTAGACGTTCATAGCAAATCACTGCCCATTTTAATAAAAGTATTAATTCCCTATTAATTCCCTTTCTTTATCTACTTCAGTATAATTCGGGGCAGGTTTTACCTAAGGACAGTGACTGGTGAGAGGATTACTGACAAACAGGGAACATTACTTTTGCTACAAGATATTTACCTGGGATCAGGGAGAATGGCTTAGCTGATAAGGTCACTTTTGTCACCAAGTCTGATGAACTGAGTTGAATCCCAATAACCTCATGGTAGAAAGGAGGAACTGAGTCCCCCAAATCGTTCTCTGGCCTCCACATTTCCATGGTAGCCTGAACTTTCTGCCCACAGGCAAACATGTATACACATGTGAAATAAATATATAAAAGTATTTGATTGGATTTCAGCGGCCATGACAGATGCTGCCCTTCTTCACTGACCTTTGAAATGCTGACAGCTAGGGTACTGCTTGGAACCTCCTAGAAGCAAAGGAATGTCAAAAGGTTGGAACGTGTATTAGTGTCTTTTCTTTTACTATGACAGAAACACTGACGAAAGCCAACTTGAGGAGGTTTGTTTGGCTTCCACACCTTACCTTATACTCCTTGGAGGGAAGCCAAGACAGAATGGAAGCAGGAATAGAGGGTGCTGCTTACTGACTTGCTCACCATGCCCCCACCCCAGCCTACTCTCTTATACAACCAAGGAATACCAACACTGGGATGGTACCACCCACAGTGGGCTGGGTCCTCCCAAATCAATCATTCATTAAGAAAATGTCATTCAGAGAAACATTTAAAGACATGTTCAAAAGCCTTAGGTGTCAGGGAAATGCAAATGAAAAGACTCTTAGATTCCATCTTACACCTTTTAGAATGGCTAAGATCAAAACCACAAATGACAGCTTATGCTGGAGAGGATGGGGAGTAAGGGGAACACCCCTCCACTTGCTGGTGGAAGCGCAAGCTTGTACAGTCGCTGTGGAAGTCAATATGGCAGTTTCTCAGAAAACTATGCATCAATCTCCCTCAAGACCCAGCAATACCACTCTTAGGCATATACCCAAAGGATACTCAATCACACCACAAGGACACTTTCTCAACTATGTTCATTACAGCTTTATTCATAATAGCCAGAATCTGGAAACAACCTAGATGTCCTTCAGCCAAGGAATGGATAAAGAAAATGTGGCCTATTTGCATAATGTATTACTCAGCAGTTAAAAAGAAATGACATCAGGAAATTTGAAGGCAAATGGATAGAACTAGAAAAAAAAATTCATTCTGGGTGAAGTAACCCAGCCCAGGAAAACAAACATAGTATTTACCCACTCCTAAGTGGATAATAACTATAAAGTAAAGAATAATCATGCTGTAATTCACAGATCCAGAGTGGCTAGGTAACATGGAGGGCCCAGGGGCGATACTTGATTATCCCTGGGAAGGGGATCCCCTGGAAAGAGATCCCCTGTGTGGACTTGGGGTAAATGGGGGTGAGAACTTGAGGGATTGGGTTGGGGTGGGCGGAGGGAAAGAGTACAGAAAAAGATGACTAGAAAGGGGGGGCTTTGGGGAGTCAGATAGAAACCTGATGAAGGGAAACTCCCACAAATCTACAGGGACGACCCTAGCTAAGACTCCTAGCAGTAGTGGAGGCTAGCCTGAGCTGGCCGTGATCAGGTCTGGTGACCACCCCAGTGTTATCAGAGAGCCTTCATCCAGTGACTGAAGTAAACAGCAGCGGCAACCCACAGCCAAACACTAGCTGGAGCTCAGGGAATCTGGCAGGAAAGAGGAAGGATTGTAGGAGCCAGAGGGGCCAAGGGCATCACAAGAAACCTCACAGAATTAACTGACCTGGTAAGAACTCACAGAGTCTGAACCAACAACCAGAGAGCCTGCATGGGACCGGCTTAAGCCCTGTATGTATATATACAGTTGTGTAGCTTGGTCTATTTGTGGGACTTCTAACAATGGGAGCAGGGGCTGTCCCTAATGCTTTAGCTGGCTCTTGGGAACCTGTTCTTCATACTGGGCTACCTTGTCCAGTCATAATACAAGGGGAGGTTCTTAGTCTTACCTTAACTTGATATTTCATGCTTTGGTGATACCCATGGGAGGTCTGTCCCTTTCTAAACAGAAACAGAGAAGGAGTGGATTGAAGGAGGAGTGGAGAAGAGATGGGGGATAGAACTGGAAGAGAGGAGGGAGGAGACACTGGTTGGGATGTAAACTAAATGAAAAAAAGAAAAAAAAGAAGTACCCTTAATATAACTATGTCCATTGACACTTTTTTTTTCTCTGTATTTATCCTTGATAAATCTGCCAATGCTCATTTCAGTGTACCCCTTTCCCTTCAATGGCTGATGAAATGGCTAGAGAGCCCCTGGAGGGTGTGTGACGTCTGGATTAGAGAGTTGAGGTGCTGGAGAATGCATCTTCCCAGGCACCATTAACATGCACTCTGTCAAGTCTCAGTTTCAGTGTTCTCAGCCCATGTTTGAGCCCACTGTTCTGGTCCCACGGAGAGACATGACATCACGGAAGAGAACATGCGAGACACGGAGCTGTTTATCTCAGGTAGGGGCTAAGGCTTTGGTATCCAGCCTTAAGGGAATCTAAGATCCAGTCATAATACGTGGCCAGAACTTCACTGATGCAAATGGGTACTCATGGGTCTTGTCTCCCATGAAGATGAGTTCTAAACCTTGTCTAAATTTGCTTTGTTCCTTTGCCACCAAAATGTGGATATTGAATGTCCTCTGAAACTGGTCTGTTAATGGTTGCCTCCCCCAACAAGGTGGTGTTGTTGGGAGAAGCCTTTTGGGGTGGGGCCTAGTGGGAGATCATCATGCCATTGGGGATATACATCCTGACCACTTAGAGACACTGGTTTCTTCTTTTGCCCCCTTTCTTTGTGGCCATAAAGAGCATTATTGCTCTTCTTCATGCTTTAGCAGGGGTGTTCTGCCTCTGCACTGACAGGAAGGCAAGAGATCCATCCTCTTGTGGACTATAACCTCAAAATCTATACTCCCAAATAACTCTTTTCTTTTTGTAAGGGGATTGATTGCCTGCAGTGTTATAATGACAGACAGCTTTAACTCATTTACCATTCCTGCTGCTTCCTCTTAGATCTTGCGGATCTCTTAGGGGGACATTTCCTTAATACGAACATCTACTCCAGTGTGTGCAAAGGGGTGATGCTTATGTAAGTAGAGTCTAGCTTACTGTCTCCACGTTTCGTTGGAGAGAAAGGCTGGAGTCTGCGGTTGATTGCTCAGTGGTGAGAGATTCTGCTGCTCCTGCAGAGGACTGGAGCTTGGTTCCTAGTGTTTGGACTCCAGGGGATATGACTGCTTCTTCCGGCATTCACAGACACATGCCCTCCTCCCCAGATAGAAGCATACATAAATATAGAGCTAAAATAAATCTTTTCAAAGGGAAAAGCCCCCAAAGAATCATAGCCACATAACTACCAGAAGTTGGATCTTCCTAGTGTTCCTGTCTGGTTCCAGGCACAGCTCACCAGCCCACAGCACCCTTGGTCTCGTCAGGGCATCCGTTCCCTCCCCTGGCCTCCAGATTTAGCCCATGCCATCATTCGAGGCAGCAGCCAGAACATTCAAGATGAAGGTTTAGGGAGCAAAGGAAACCCCCATCTAATTATCTTTGTAAAATCATCTCTTTGGGTGACATTTTAAAATGAATTTGGCTGTTTGCTTTCTCCTCTCTCCTTACCAATTGAGTTCAGAAAACCTGAGCCTCCTCTGTCCCTCCCCCTCCATCAGACACAGAGAAGCAGAGGTTTTCCTCATAAATGATGATAAGTGGGTGAAAATTCAAGCGGAACACTGTACACAAAGAAGGGCATTGGTCACTCAGCAAAATGCAGCAAAACCCCGTGGGAGTATTCCCCATGGCAATGAAATCATTTCCACTAGCAGGCAGGAACAGGGTGAAGGGGAAATGGCGCTCCCATGGGTCTTAGTCTGGAGACCTGCAGCATTTGAGCTGCCTCTATTTCCTTGCTACTCATAGCTCCATTCTGCTTTCTTCTCCTCAGTATTTTCTAATAATGGTACCAATTGGGCATTGTGTTTATTGTTTTAATTCTGGTCTAATGCAGAGTAGGGTTTTCCTGCTCCTGAGCTGTGCTCAACTGGCTTGGTCCTAGTAAGAAACAACTGGAAGTAGAGAAATGTCATGTTATTATTACTGGCTGTCCAAGAGACCTCAGAAACTATTTTTAATGAATTTTATGAAATTGCATACACAATGTTATTTAATTTATTATTATATACATTTAAGGAACTTGTCCAAGCTCCGTTAGGCAGAGAAGATGTAAGTCTAGGATTATTACCCTAGCAATCTGTTTGTTCAGCTCTGCAACTAACCCTTGGGCAGAACTATCCACCTAAAGGAGAAGTCATGCAGAGAGGCTCTGTATTAGCTCTTTCCTGTTGCCTTAGTAGAATGCCACATTTCGATCTCTGTGCAGGAAACAGAGACAGCAAACTGGAAAGCTGAGCAAAGACAATCCCAAAGGTACCACAGTGATAAACTTTGTCCCATCAAGGGTCTGTCTCATAAACGTTCTATAATCACCCCAAACAGTGTCACTAGGTGTCAAATACTTGAGCCTATTGGGGACATTTCTCATTTGAATCACCAAAGGTTCTAAAATAAGAGACCATTTCCTAGTTCCACTGGCAGACTAGTCCAATTCCCACAGCTGGTTTGTCATAGGTTAAACCCATGTGTGTGCGTGCAGGTGTGCATGTGAGCATGCATGTGTGTGTGCACATGCGTGTGTATATATGCATATGTGTGTGCAGGTGTTTATGTGAGCATGCATCCATGTGTGTGTGCATGGATCTTATTCAGCACCTATCTTGTACTTGCAACTGCAAAAGGAGAAGTCACACACAAGTGCAGTTCTGAAGGAGCTAAGACTTCAGCGGATTGGATGGGGGCAGAGCAGACCCATCCTCCCTCTCTTGGATAATGTACTCTGGCTCCACACAAAGGAAAAGGTGAGCTTGTCTCATTTGATTCATGTGTTTGTTTCTTAAGCAGACTGTTTTGAATAAGAACTGGAACAGAACGTCCTCTGTCTTTTTTTCTACATTTGTGGGCTATGGACTGAGCTCTGGCTCATTGGTGAGGCTCCCTTGTGAGAGTCTACTGAGACACAGATATGCAGATTGCCAATAGTTTCTTGCTCACATGTTCATAGACACTTGTTTACCTTTCTGTTTTCTGTTTTCACCGAAGACTGCACCAAGATGACTGACCTACTTTGGCTCCAGTGTTAGATTTGCTTTTAATTATAGCATCCTGATTACTGGCATCATCCCCGGGCTTTTTTTCCCCTCTTAATGTTATTGTTGCCCAGATGACACAGCTTTGGTGCCAGCAAGAAGCCTCCTAATGATTCATAGAGGCAGGCCTGGCACTCCCAGAGACAACAGAGGTCAGCATGAGTCTGTTTCTACAGTGTCTCCAGTGACTGCCAGCCTCACCTAGCTGGAGAGAGCTAGCCTACAGTGTAACCTGGGAGGGCTGGGACTATCCTGATGATATTCTGAAAAAGAAAAGATTCTTATTGGTGACCCCACATGGTAAACAATTGTTCCAAATAACAGAGCTCTTGGAGTATAGTTAAAACCCTCCCAGAGAGGACTGACTTAGAGATAGTTTGGACTTTGCTGTCTTGTCTTCCCTTGCTCCATCTCTTCCCTCCCTTCCTCCATTTTTTCTCTTATTCTTTATTTGTGGTCTGGACAGCTTGACTTCTGCACCATTGTATCACAAACTGTGCTAGGAAGTGTTCAAAGATGCTTTCAGAGTTTGGAGGCTAGAAAGAAATTCAAAATAAGGAAACAGTTGGTGCAGTGTTGGTCTGTGACTTTTTTCTGGCTTGGGGACAGCTGGCTTTTCATTGTATCTAAGGTATGGTGAAGAGCAGAATGGAGAACACATTATCTTCTCTTAAAGAGACCTCAAATGCTTTGATAAAGGATCCATCCACATAAACTAATTACCTATCAAAGGCTTCATCTCTGAAAGTATTCCATTGGGTAGATTAGGGTTTCCATACATGACTTTTGAGGGACACAAACAAATTTTGTTGATTGAATTATTTATTACCCATACACATGCTTGTGAAAATCAGAAGCAAGCTTGTGGAATCAGTTCTCTCCTTCTCCTACGTGGGGCCCAGCATCTGGACTCAGGTCCTCAGACTTGACTCTGAGTGATTTCCTGTAGGAAGGAGGGCGCTAGCTAGTTCCTGGCCTCTTAGCCCCAAAATAATCACAAAGAAACTGTATTAATTAAATAACTGTTTGGCCCATTAGCTATAGCTTCTTATTGACTAACTCTTACATCTTAATTTAACCCATTTCTGTGTATCACCAGGTGGCTGTGGCTTACTGACTAAAATTCCATCTGACTCCCGTGGGGCTCCATGGCTTCTCTCTGATTCTGCCTCTTTTCTTCCAGCATTCAGCCTAGCTTTCCCCACCTACCCCTGTTCCCTGTGCAGGCCCAAGACAGTCCTTTCTTAACCAATGATATTCACAGCGTACAGTGGGGTATTGCTGTTGCTGACCAGACCATGTTGTTTTGGAAAAGGTTGTGGAAGGAAACCCTTTTCTCCCAAACTGACTTTTTGGTCATGGAGTCTCATTGCAGCAATAGAAACTTGAAGATACACTTTGTGGCCTAATTCCACCTTAAATTTTGATACTTCGTAATGGGGATTATATGTCAATATTTATTATTATTGTTACATAATATATAATTCTTAAATGTATATACAACAATACATTCTTATTAAATGTCAACTCAGGTTGAGTCATCCAAACCATAGGTATTAGCCATCATGTTATTCTGAGCTTTTTCACTGAGGGAAACCTGCACAAGCAATGGAAACAAGAACCCCCCGCTACGTTTACGACATATTTGTTCAAATTAATAAACAGTTTAAACCTAAGCTAGTTAAAGGCAAGAATATAAACTGACATCTTTTCCTAAAACTTCACCATGGTCCTGTCAGAGTGAACTCGTTACCATTCCTCATTCCACCTGCAGCTCACATCAGGATACACAGGTATAATTAGCCTTCTTTTACAGACTCAGTGAAGTATGATCACCTGTTCACAATAACAGCCAGTGCATGGAAGAGTCTGGATTCCAACCTAGGCCCCCAGTTGCGTAGTAGTCTACTGAACTGTATGGCTAGACCTGTAATTAACCCAGGGTGCAAAAATGGGAAATCCCTTGGGGGAGTTACTTTGTTGAGTGGGTGAGAAAGATTTGTTATTAACACATCAGTGTTCTCTAAGTAAATTGGTACTTGTCCCTGCAGAGAGGCCTTAAAACCGAGTTCTGTTAGGCCTGACTCCTGGTTCAGACTTTACATAAGGAACATCTGAGGTTGCTTCTGCAGCTCACCTTTTGAGTCATCCGAGGCCCCGCTGTGGAGATACGAACTAATTAGATTTGACTTCGTGTATTTCATCCAACCCAAAGCTAATGAAGCATTAATCACCATCGCCTTTTTTCTATCCTATCCATTTGATTAATTTGCAATTGGTTTCCCAGTGAGTAGAAAGCTTCCTGTCATGTTTTCCTGCCACTACCAAAGGGGTGGGAGCCACTCTCCCCCATTTCAGAGAAGCTGTGGGTCACCAGTGGTCATTGCAACTCAGAATGACTGCTTAGCCTGTCCTTGTCTCCTAGGTTTACTACCTGAAAACACAGTTAATAAGAATTGCCACTTCTTGATACTGCTAGGAAGACAAAGCTTACATATGGAGCAGTCTCCATAACTGCTACCTGCCACCATTATCACTGGTGTTGCTACCCAGGTTACATTCGATAGATAGCTTGAAGTTGAGGGCTGCTGTCCATCAAATGTTTGTATTTGGGGACTGTCAAGATGGATCAGCAGGAAAAGTGATTAGTGAAATGGTCACCTCAGTTTCAGTAGTGAGTCCAGAGATGTGTCTGCACACTTGTTGAAGTGTCCTATCTCACAGCCTGCATGCATCCAGCCAGCTTTTAAAAAATCTAAAGGAGTGCTTGTCCTTACTCACACTTCTTTTCTCCTTAGACACTCACCAGAGGCGTTCCTCCCTGCCTACAATATTTTAAGGGAATGATAATTAGTCTTCCTATAGCTTGCTTTGACCTTTTACCTCATGAACTCTGCAGTTGGTTAGCCAGCACGCCTATCCACTCTTGCCTTTCTGTGTAGATGGTGTGAGAAACACTGGGGTAAAGCACAAGAAACTGCCCAGGGGAGGAGACACAAACCACACTAAGAAGAGGAAGAGGCTCAGAGCAAGGCTGGAAAACTTGAGCTTCAAGCAGCTTGAAAATCTCGGGGTAAGAATCTGTGTCAGAACTGGCCCTCGTGGAAGTTCTGGGCTACCCTCAGCAGGACAAGCTCAGGTTCTGTTCTTCGCTGCTGCAGGATTCAGAGGGGAGTCAGGGTGGCTGTTGTTATTAGCTGGAGGATCTGGAATATGGGATCAAAGTTTCTGCTTGTTTGTTTGTTTTTTGTGGCCAGGCATGCCATACATGTGGTATCAGGGCACACTGAGGTTGAGAACGACGGGATTTGGGGAAGGAAATGAAAGGAATGCCTTGCAGGACACATACTCCATCTTTAGAGCAGGGCAAATATTTTGGGAGGTTCAACTGCCTTTCAAGAACGTCAGGAAAGGGGTGGGTGAAGCCAAGAGAAATAAGTCAAGGACACACAGAATGGTACAAATGTGTCCTGGGGAGAGAATAGTAAATGCATTTGGGAAACAAAATAATTTGCTGAGGGTCAAGAGAAAGAAAAATGAGACACTTCCAGGAAATATGGCTGACTGGTGAGCAATGGCCATGTCAAATGTCAAAATGGTCTCCCATGACAGATGTCTCCAGTGTCATTTTAGAGCATGTTGATTTTAAGAAAGAAGGTGATAAAGCTTTAGCCCCTACTTACTATGTCACGAAGGACACATCTAAGGGGGCTGGTAGCTGGGAGTAGATGGATTTCATAGATCAAGTAAGATCTGAACCTAGGGAGAAGCAAGGCTAGGCAGGTTAACCATGCGGTATCAGCAAACAATTAGAGATTAAAGGTCCCTGCATTTGCGTAAATGAGGGTCCTGTGTCCTGACTTTGGGTGTGAACATGGTACCTTTAGGTGACAACATATGATTTCTCCAGTTCTGCACATCTTAAACTTTGGGTACAGCATAGTGGGATGCCAAGTATGTGAACAAGAGGATCCATGGAGGGAAGAACTAACTTGAAACCTATTTGCAGAGTTAGGAGGTAAAAACAAACAAACAAACAAGCAAACAAGAAATGGAAGTGGTGTAGGAGGTCCTTTTTATTTGTGTTGCTTTCATTGGTTAATAAAGAAACTGCCTTGGCCTTTTGATAGGGAAGAACTTAGTCAGGCAGAGTAGACAGAACTAAATGCTAGGTAGAATTAATATTTTGATGCTAATTTATGCCTTAACATAAATTTACATCACAACATAATTTACAGATTCAATGAAATCTTCCACGAAAAATTTCAAAGCCAAAGCAATGCTGAGTGAAAACAATAATGCTGGAGGTATCACCATACCTGATTGCAAGTTATGCTCCAATGACAAGCAATAAAAACAGCACAGTGCTGGTAAAAACAAGGCAAACAAACAAACATACAAACAAACAGATAAAAAAGAAAACCCGAGGTATTTAGGTCAGTGCAGCAGAGTAGTGGGATGAATACAAACCCCTGCATCTACAGTCCCCTTGTCCTAAGGATTAGTGATTTCTGGCAGGGTCAAGTGAGCAGAGGCTATGACTGTCAAAAAGGCTCGTGGTGTGACATTTGACTTGGAGCATATTCAATACCTAAGCATAGCTGTAGATGCATGGTGGAGAGCTGACCCTGTCCTAGAAAGAGAGAAACATTTGCTGCATTAATAGACCAAGTGCATCTAATGCACAGTTTGCTTCATCTTCATCACCATTTTCAACGCTGAGTAGATGCTATTTTCTTCCACTTACAGATGAGAGTACTTGGCTCGGAAGTCTCTCATGACATTTTTATTGTCAATGAAATTGCCTTTTCCATTTCTTGGCATGTTCTCCTACACCATATATCCCAGAATTGAGTTTGATAGTGTGTGTAAAGCCAGGGTTTATGTGTTAAAAAAGCCCTGGGCTCTACAACTGGAACCTAGGTAAATATCAAGGCTTTGATTTTTCTCATTTGAAAACCAGAACCTATGATGTCTCCTGTACTTGGTCTCTTCATTGCAAATATCAGGCAGGATTAGGCAGTGTTTATGAATCCTTTGTATCATTGCTGGTTACATTGAATACTAAATAAATTAAAAGGCATTACTGTTATTTAGAAATATAGAGATGATATCAGGGGTGTAAACTTAGGCATGGCATTCCTTTTCCCTCATTTCAAAACTGAGAAATCAACCCTTGGAGCCATAAAGTGGAAACATACCACATTGTTTTTGCAGTAGACAGGGAACACAATGTTTAGAACTGAGAATAATGTGTGCATTCCAGGTAGAGTCCACATCTTGGCCATGGAGAATAATGCTGATATGAGCATGGGACGGGAGTAAAAGTGTCTCTCTTGTTGTAAAAGGAGCGATGGGCTGTGTTCCCGCCGCCCGGCTAGCTTAACCCCAAAATAACCACAGAAATTGTATTCATTTAAATACTGCCTAGCCCATTAGCTCTAGCCTCTTATCGGCTAACTCTCACATCTTGATTAACCCATTTCTATTAAATCTGTGTCACCATGTGACTGTGACTTACCGGGAGAGATTCAGAATGTCTGACCTGGTGGCTGGCTCCATGGCAGCTCTCTGTCTCTGCCTTCTTTCTCCCAGCATTCTGTTCTGTGTATTCTGCCTATCTAAGCTGCTGCCCTATCAAAAGACTAAGGCAGTCTCTTTATTTAACCAACAAAAGCAACACATAGAAAGAAGACCCTCCTACATAACTCTCTTAACACCCTTATGCCTGTCCCTACGGACACATGTCCAGGAGATCCAAAGGTAGGGCTACTAGATCAAATACCAGTCTACTTCTACTCTTTTGAGGAACTTCTGACCTGTTGTACAATGATTACAATAGCTTACATACCCATACATGCACATTCTCTTCTCTCTGTATCTTGGCCATCATTCATTATTTTTTGTCTTTGAAGCTAGCCATTCTAATTTGAGGAGGTAATACCTCACTATGCACTATAACCGTAATATGGACTCAACCTCGATTCCAATCCATGGAGGAATTTATAAAATATATGACCTATATTCAAAAGGAAAATGACTCTGCCATTAAATCTCAAGTCATGTCATTTGCCCCAATATAAGCCTGGAGGACATTACGTTAAATGAAATAAGCCAACCACTGAAAGACAAACACTTTGATCTCACCTATATGTAAAATATAAAATTTGATCTCACAGAAGTTGGAGGAGGGTAAGAGGGAGACAGATGAGGCCAGCTGGTGAGTGGATACTGTTTTAACTAGTTAGTTTTGGCATTTTATTACTGAACTGGGTAATAACAGACAGCAATGGTGTATTTCTAGCAGTGTGTTTCTAATAAGTCAGAAGAAAGGATTGAGGTACTGAGTATGTCTCTGTCCTGCCTTCCAGCTCCCAAATAACCACATGGAGACATTAATTATTAAAGCTCTGCTGATAGCTTAGACTTCTTTTTAGCTAGCTAAAATCACTTAAATTTCTGTTACTCTATGCCCTGCTCTGAGGCTCTTTTACCTCATGTATGTATTGCCCATCCTGCTTTTCTGCTTCCTTCATGTGTCACTAGGTCTCCATCCTCCTTCTTCCCAGCATTCTTGGGGCCTGCAAATCCTGCCTAGCTGTTAGTCATTCAACTTTTTATTAAACTAGTCCAAGTGACACATCTTCTCAGTGCTCAGAAAGATTTCTCCACAACAGATTGGGAACGGGATGGCTACCAGAAGAGAATGACAGAGGATTGTGGCAGTGACCTGGTTCTTCAGCTCAATGGATACAACCATAACGTGATAGATAAACAGATGGAAACGCACAGTTTGCTCCAAGAATGTAGACTGAATCCATGCAAAGGAAAAAGGAGGCTCATATGCCTGGTGACCTGTTGCGGGTCCTTGCTGGGTGACTTCAGAGCATTCTGAACTCAGCTGAGTTGGGATAGCTTCCCCGCCATCAGTGTCTTCTCTTGTAGCTTCCACTCCTCCTGCTTTATTCTTTTTATATTCCTCTCTAAGAACTTATTTCTGGGCTCCTTTTACACCTTTCTGCTATTGACTACACTGAAGTTTATTTTTTTCTACTTTTGTGCTTCGTTTAAAATTCCCCCAAACTCTACCACTTCCAGACAGACTTATCTAACTGACAAAACATCGATTATTGAATTAGTTTTTTTTTTCTAAACTTATCTATAGAAAAATTGAAGAGAGGAAAATTTTCAAATTTGCAGTTTCTTCATTCAAGAAATTTAAGTAAAAACAGTTGTTACTTTGGGAAGTTTGAGCCTCAAGGAAAGGAACGAAAAACCTTAAATAACGTCCTATTGGAAGACGTGATCTGCAGTTTATGCCTCTCCCCAGGAGCTAAAACATGAATTCGATATGGCGTTAACCCACGTTAATAAAATCAATAGCACTTCACATGAAATTCATTCAACCCAATGCTATTTTATCCCCTTTACTTTTATTACTTCATTTTAATCTTCCCGTGCCTCTCTGTCATGGAAGCCCATTTGTTACCATGGCAACGATGGCGTAAGCGATGCAGCAGGGACAGGACACTACTCGTGCTTATAAAGAAGAGCAAAGGAGATGAAATAATTAAAGCAGCAGTCCCCAGTGATCCTTTCTGCAAATGATGTTCCCATTCCACCGCATTGTTTGAGAAATAAGTTTCAATTAGGCCGCTATTGTTTGGCACTCTGCCTGCTGGGAGAGACAGCTCCAAGTGTTTTGCATTTTATTCTCTATGTTATTTTCATGGGAACCTTGTTTTTTTTTTTTTTTTTTTTCTGATCATGTTCTGAAGGAGCCTCCCTCAGGCTGGGGTCTACGATTTACCGCCTTTACCTCAGCAAATGCTAAATAATTGTAGGTGAAAGGCGCTCACGTGGATCTTTTCGATGCAGAAAAATTTTCACCTTGTTTTCCATAGACACCACAGCATCTGCTTCTGAGGCCCTGCTTTTCCTGCTAGAACTTCACAAGGGGCCCAGGTCTCCTGAGTCTGCCTGTGTTCTTTGTATTACCGTGTATCACAATTCTTGCCCCATTTCCCTTGACTTCAGGGGATATCAACGGCGTTGGAGTGAGAGTACTTGACCATGTGTGCCTGTCTGTATTTACTTCATGCAAACCTTCTCCCTGTTATCTGACCTTCTCTCTTCTGTACTGTTCTCTATAGCCCTGCCTTTCAAAATCCTCCTTTACTCTGGAAGAGTAGATAGTGTCCTTTTTCCTAATGATTGCACTTGAGAAACACCACGTTACAAGCAGTGAAAAATGGACTCCTACTAAGGACTCCTTGAGATGTGCTTTGAGTCTCTAGAGGGCAAACGAACACATCAGCTACACGCTACCTTGTGTTCCTTGTGCCCTGTAAATATGTCTTAGTTCTCTGGGATCATTTCCTGAACACTTGACTTGAGAGGTATTTTTTAAATGTTTATTTATTCTCTCTCTCTCTCTCTCTCTCTCTCTCTCTCTCCCTGTGTGTGTGTGTGTGTGACTGTGTGTATGTATGCATGATATGTGTATGTACATGTATATATGCATATGTGTCTGTTTTGTGTATGGGTGCAGGTGTATCTGTGTGCCGTGGCACATGAGTGGAGGCCAGTGTACAGTCTCTTGTATTAGTTCTTGCCTTTCATCTTGATTGAAAGAGTTGATTCAAACTTTTATTTCTTATTTATTTATTTTTTTTTTGCTGCATTTATTAACTATGTCGGCTTGCCAATGAGCTTCAAACTCTGCCTCATATCTTCCATTAGCACCAGCAGCACAGGAATTACTGACACCAAATACCACGTCTAGCTGTATATGAATTCTTGAGGACTCGGGTCCCACACTTAGTCAATCCCCACTGAGCTAATTCTCTGACCTGGAGCGATCCTTTTGGGATATTCTGTTTACCTTCTGAAACACCCATGCCATTTGCTGCATCTTGGCACTCCCAGAGGTTGCCATATCAAAACAACCCATTTGTAGCATGGTTTGTGGTTGGATGTGGTAGATGGCAGGATCCCACTACCCTCAGATCATCTTCACAAAGGTACCAGGATCCGTGTCTGGAACCCATTGTGATTGACTCACAGCACACCACATGGTGTGAATAAAGCAATTCTGCTTTCTCAGGCTCTTCTCCATTTCACACGTGCTGGTGTCCCCCAAAGCAGTAGCCTAGGTACTGAGTGGTCCCTCACAAATTAGACTCAGGGACCCAATGGCACTACATTAAGACAAAGAACTCTCTAGCCTGGTGGAGGTGGCTGAGACTGGCCATAGTTTCTGATTGGGTTTTCTTTCTGCCTCCGTCTAGACTAGTCACAAGAAGTGCCCAAAGCCACAGAAAAAGATCCCTTTGCTGAATGCCCTCACGGGCCAGCTTTTCATCTCATCTGGAGTGGATTCACAGCTTTTCACCAGCTCTGAGGATATGGAACCACCAGGTGGCCCTCCTAGCTTCTAGAAGGTTCCCATTCATCAACTCTCCAGGCTTGTTCACTCATTCTTACCTTGGCTGTTTGTTTTAGGATGTTTTTGTTGTTGCTTATTCTCTTCTCTCCTATTCTCTTCCTCTCTCTCTCTCTCTCTCTCTCTCTCTCTCTCTCTTTCTCGTTTGTGTAGAAGGCTGATATATGCTGACATCCAGGTGGCTCAGTTTGAATGTCCAGCTGTATCCTATCCTTGCTTCGCCAATGTGTCATTAGATGGTAGATTGAATCTTCTGTAGCCCAGAAAATGCCCTGGTCCTCTTATGCCCATAGTTCATCAACTCAACTGCCTGTATCCAAGGTGTTGCTCCAGTGACTTCATGCCTGGCACTTGTTTGAACCGATGATCTGATGAACCAGATGAAAACCTGCAAAGATAGTTTATACTTGGACTTTTCTCACCTGACCCACAAGGCAGTTTGGGAAAGCAATAGCATGCAGAACTAATGCACAGGAGGTCAAGCCCAGGTCAGTAATAGGCACATAACGGATAGACAAGGCAAATAACTGTCTCAGTCTGGATAGCATTACACGGGAGGCAATATTACCTCTCGCAGAACATCACCGTTATCATCTGGAAAAGTGTTTGCATGTGTCCACAAGAAGAGGGAGACATATTAAATAATCTATAGCAGGAAACCCACAGAGGGATAGTAGCAACATGCACATCTGAGCATCTAAGCTCACATGAATAAAAGTGAGTGAGCAGGAAAAGATGCTTTCTGGCCTCATGCAAGAAGCTTGCGTGTCCTCTGTTGGAGACCTAATGGTTTCTCTCTGTGCTCATGAAATGACCAGTATTCCGACGTTCTCTCTTCCTCCCTTCCTTTTCATTCCGTTGCCAGCCCCTGGGTGTGGCATACTGACCAACGATGCCACGACAGGGGCACACTAGAAGAAAGGGAACTTCATATTTTCTTGAGTCTCTCCACACAGCCAGGTCCTCTTCACTGAGATCCTTACAACAAGGTGGCCAGAGGAAGGCAGGCATGGAGTTGGACCATATTCCCAGTCAACCTTGGCTCCACGGCTTACACGATGGTATACATTTAACTCTTCAGAGGGAGAGATGCACTTAACAGTTGCAGTAATCAGTGTGATTTGAATTGTTCGGATGGCAATTGTGTTTTATATTAAAAGTGTTGTTTTTTTTTTCTTTCACAGAATCCAAAAGAAAAACAGAAGCTCCCCTGTTCTCCTCCTTACAACACTAATGTGTCTGCATTGCCACTGTCCTCCTCAGTCTTTGGAACTGCTGAGGAAAGAGGAGGCGCATGAGCAGAAGGCTGCTTCCTGTAGGCTTCTTCCTGAGTCTGGGTGGGTGTGGTTTACTGTCCTGTAGGGCCTCGTGGGCTTCTCACTCTCCTTGTTTCTGATTGCTCCCATATATTCTTAGACAAGAGGAATTTGTAGGACACAATGTATAAAATCCACCCCCACAGGTAGATTTGAGAACTGTCACACAGTGTGTAGAGCATGTCCACATGTGTAAACCTTTGGTCCCCAAAATGAGCTTTCGCAAATGATCCACGTTGTCTGGAGCAGAGATGATCCCTGAGTTGGTCTCCATGGTGATAATGCACACAGAGTCTCCCAGGAGACTGTTGCTTGTGTGACGAAATTAGAATTTCCTTACTACTAAGAAGGAAAATTTTTCCTTTTCACACTAAGCCATAATCCAAATGCTTGAGTTCAGTTTTATTTCTATCCATTCTTTATTCCGGTGACATAAAAAGACAAAATATTCTTTAAAAAATGACGTGGGAGGTCTCATAGAAAAAAAAAAGAACTAAATCTTGACTTACATTAAAATTATCTAAAAGAGAAAATGCTATTTCCAAGGTGAGGATCTGGTCCTCATTTGTTAAGTGTTCTGGGGCAGTTTGGTTCAGTGGATTGCTTCCTGAGCGATGCTGGATTGATTGGCTTCATTTACTCTCCCGTCATTTCTGACATGCAGCTTTCGTTGGTGTTGGGTTGAAGAACACACAGAGCCCTGAGCACTGCACAGGTTTCTTTCTGGCACTGATGGGTTCATGAACTCACCCACCACAGTCATTGTTGATGACCACCCAGGTTCTTGGACAAAGGAAGTACAACCTCGCAGCTCAAACAAAGTGACCAGCCAACCTCAGGCTGCAGCGGGAGGCTGGAAGAGTCCCAAGGCTCGGTAGTGGGCCAAGGGCTTGGTATTTCTGATCAAGAGTACTCCTTGATTTTCACCCAAAGAGAAACTGGCTCACATGCTCTCACACAAGATGTCTTCTTGTTGTTCCTCCTCGATGCAAATTCACCCTGTGATACTAGGAAGATGGGGAGGGAACTAGGCTTGTGACAAAGGATAGATAGTAGCCTGGGAAAGAAAGCTCTGTTGTTCAACATACTCTTCGATGTGCCTAGGAATACCCTCTGAGGTCCAGTGCTTCTTCAAAGGCATGGAGTAATTGACCTCTACCTTCCAAGAGGTCAGATTCCAGTAAATGGCCACAACTACAGAATGGTGGCTACACAGAGGTATGCGCTGAGCATTTCTGGGATTCAGAGGAGGGGTAGATTTTGTCTAGAGGAAGTCTGAGGAGGAGGCATGGTTGATGAAAGAAAAGGATGAAGGAAGACCTCAAGTAAAGGAGTCAGATTTGAACTTCTGTCAAAGAACAATTTTATCCAAGTCCAGAAAGCGGTTACTGGAATATAGTTTGGTTAAACAATGACCCACAATCCCATAATGCTGGACATGACATGTTCATCATCCCGGCCTCTGAAACCCATGTTGGACACTGTCACTCTTTGATTTCCATCTTTTGGATCAGAACATTCGTCCTTCAAGAGAAGGCTTCCATGCCCGTCATCTTTGGCTGCAAACTACAGCATATTTTATGTACTGAATAAAGCAAATATTTCCTTTCTGTGATGGGAAGGGGCAGGGAAATATCTGTTAAGGGGACCACAGTTGCAGCTGTGCCACACAGTCACCTCTCTGGGACGTGGGCGAATGGAGCAAATACAGGAGGCAGACTAAAGTCTCGTGCAATAGTCAACCGTATCCAGGGCATCAGGCAACTTACACTCTGAAGGGTAAAGTGGAAGCCTCATGAGGCAAAACCATGTGTTTCCACGGAGGCAGGTAGAGAAACAACAATAGCCAGCTGTAACGAATGATTGGGAGTAAATTCTCTCCTCTCTGCTCTTCCTGGGAGGGGCACAAAAGTGAACGGCAAGAACAATTCTGTGGTTTTGAAGACACTGAGGTTATAAGACTTGTCTTGATTTCTCGGCGTTTTCTCACAAGCACTCAGATATCTCCTCACGGGACTCCATTCTTGGAGCATGTGCCTACAGACATGAGCACAGTGTTCTGGAGGCTCAACGTACCAGAGCATGATGATGGCTAAACTTGACCTCTGCTGCAAGGCAGGTCTGTCTCTTCATCAAAAAGGAAAAGAAGAAAGTGGCAGCTATGAGCGGTGTCATATGATAATTCGTTATTTAAAGAGATTGCTTACCACACATACGTGTAGCAAATCATCGCATTTTAACATTAAATTTATGCAATTTAATTGCCAGCTACATTTAGTAAAAGTAACATTATATAAAAACTGAAAATGGATTCTTCGCATGCGAACATGTTTTCTTGATTTGGTATTTAATATTTTTCTGCTGCCTTGCACCAGAGAAGATTTGAACAGAAAGCTTGCGTTGAACAGTTGTGTCATTTGCCCTAAAGTTCCTTTTGCAATGTCACAAACGTGTTTGCCTCCGTTGTTTGCTTTGCACCTACTCAACTAATGTTAAACTGGTTTGGTAATTAGTTCCTTTGTGCTTCTATCAACATTTCTCTTCTATCAGCAGTTTTCTAACAAAGGACCTTGGTTGATAGAGGGGATATCTACGTAAGGTCTTCTGTTGTACACATAAGTGTCTTAGTGTGTAATGTGTTTTCATTGGAAATAATTAGAATATGAATCTTGAAATTCTCTAAACACAAAATATTGTTCACATACTCTGGTTTGCTCAATCTTTAGAAGGTTCTATCTGTATCCATGTAAGTTCTGGAGCTCTGATGCACACCATAGTATCTACAATTGGTTGAGGACAGACCCCTGTTGAGTCCTCATGCCACACAAACATACAGCACATGAAAAGAAGCGCAGGGACCTGGTATTGTGCTACCTACCTGCAACACCCGAGATGCCAAAAGATATCAAGTTTAAGACCAACCTGAGCAACTTACTGAGACTCTGTCCTAAACTAGGAATGAGTAAAGAGCTTGGGATGTATATCAGCAGTACAGAGTTGGCCAGCCTATGTAATGTCTTACGTTCAGTCCCCAGTTTGGGAAACATTTAGATGGTAGTTACATGTCATGTGTTCACTATAGTGATGATACTACAGGCATAAACATACGTTTGAAATCATTAAATTGTATATATCAAACAATGCAACTGTTGAGTATTAATTGTATCTCAATAAATAATGTGCCTAAATAAGTAAGTAAATATTTAAAATGAAAGCATAAAAATGGAGTAACGAGGGACTAGAAAGATGGCTGAGCAGTTGAAAACGCTTGCTGCTCATCCAAACTCCTCCAATTCAGTTCTCAGCACTCACATCAGGTGGTTCACTACGACCTATAACTCCAAATCCAAAGAATCTAGTGTTATCTTCTCGCCTTTGTGGACACCCTCATGGACACACACACACACACACACACACACACATACATGAAAACAACTGAAATAATATAATGACTAAGTGATTGTTGATGCCATTCCAATGTTGATGCGATTCATTAAAAATAAAATTTAGCTTCTGATTTTGAATTGATCACTAATTTCTTCACATCAGGAAAGGGCTTTAGAATTTAAAAAAATTCACCATTTACTGTGACTACTGAAAACATGGAGTTGCTGTGACCTTAGGTGTGACTAGGAGTTTTCCCATTGTCTTTTCAGAGTTCAATAGGAAATTGGGGAAAGGGGTATGGATCTGCTGGGCTCTTTTTGTGAGATACTTTTTTCTATCTTTTGAAAATTGTTTCCTTTCCTTCTGTTTTACTTCAAGTGTTGAGTCTTTTTTAGTGTTTATGTATGGACTGATGTGCTTGCTAGGAGACTGAGTAATTCAGCTAACTAATTCTCACCGTGAGTAAATGATCCGTGAAGTTGACAAGCAGCCCTGGCTTAGACAGCAATGTCTTTCTTCTACTCTTTAGTCTTCTTTCATTACGATTGGCATGTAGCTGCGAAGTTCATAGATTCCTCCTCAATGGGTTCACTTGTGTGTCTGGACTTGTGTGTGGACCACATCCAGGAATCAAGACTTTCAAATTGGAATGAATCCCAGATGGTGGGCACTGAGCTATTTACACTGTTGATTTTGGTTTGGCTGTGATCCGATTGTAATTGTGCCCTGGTTATTACTGCTTGGAATTAGAATTCTAATTGCCACCTGCTTTCTGCAAAGGACCAGGATTTTCGAATTATTAGGTGGATGGATGGGTACCTGAATGAGGCAGACATGACTCCTAGTCTCCCATTAGTGTATCTGTTTGGAACCTAGATGTCTTGTTTCTGCATCTGGCTGTTCCCTAGTTCTGTGAACTTGGATGAGTTAGCCTGGGGCAAATCAGCTGCTCAAGTGAATTGGGTAAGTTTCCTTTTAGAGCCTATTTGGAGTCCAGAAAGGAGGATACTGGGATATAGCAGGGCACTGAGCCAAGGGTAAGGTGTGGAGATGTGGAGATGCGACTACTTAGTTGGGCAACCCCCTAAATTCCATCTCTCTCGACATTAAATAACAATAGCAGGCATTAGTCTATCTGCCAGTAGTCAATGTGAATCTCTGAGAGGGGGCACTGGAAGGAGCTTACACTAATATAGGTACGCAGGGAAAGTGAAGGGAACTCCCTGAGATGGTGGCGTTTTGATCCTGGAAGACACCATCATGGAAGGAATGGAAGGGGATATCAAAGAATGATTTCCAGGAGAAAGGGAGGACCTAGGAGCCCTATAAAACACACAGGCCAGTGGCACAGACTTCTAGCCTTAGCTCTCTCCCATATCAAAGGCATAATTCGGTTGCTTTACCCTTCACCATCTGTCCTTGTCTTTGCTAGTCACTAAGTTCTTCATTCATGCTGGAGAATGTACTTGTCAATGCCCTAGACAACCCTAATGACAGGAAGGCTAAAGGGAAGTAGGAAAAAGGGACACAAAAGAGAAAACAAAGAAAACAATAGTGATATTTCAAGATACAAAAATGGAGAAAACATCCCCTTTAGTTGCATTAGGTACACTCAGCACAATAGTGCACAGAGTCACTTGTAAAGCCTTATTCTGCCACACACATGGATTTTTATGAGAGCTCTGCATGAGTTACCAGACAGACAATGGCCAGCGAGGAGTAGATAAAGACAATAGCAGTTGCAACGGCATGAGGGGACTATCATAATATTCAAGACCACAAATCCTTTTCCCAAGGTTAATAAGGCCAAACTGAGATGAATGTCTAATTTTCTAGTACATATTATCCATTTCAAAAGGGTTGGAAGCTCGTATTAGAGAATCTACTAGGAAAAGAAGACTTGGGTTCAAGTACGTCAAAGAGTGGTCCAGGATGAAACATCTGCACTCAACAGCATGAGGGCTTCTCAAATTCCAGGCTTCTGGGAACTATTCAGACCCAGTGAGTCACAACCTCTGGAGATGTGGCTCAAGGCTGTACATCAGCTCACTCTCCAGTTGACATAATAGCCCATTACAGCCTTGTCTTTAATCCTACAATGTAGGAGCAGCTGTTGAAGGAGTCCAGGGCACTATGCACTGGAGATGAGTAACAACAGCATGGGCAGAGTAGTGAGGGCAGGCGTTTGGGTCTCCCTCCCTCACGGCTAGATGGAAATCATTGTGCTGGCTCCACCTGCCGAAGCCAATAACATGCTTTATTGAATTCAATTGCCCAGAATCAGTTGTTTGTAGACCATGGCCCCGATAACAAAGTGTATGCTCATACTCTGTCCACGAACTTCCCAAACTCTACGTTATTATTTCCAGACTCTGGATCTATATTGGATGCCAGAAACCCAGAATCACCAAAATTCAGGGATGTTTTGTGTTGTCATTTGAGTAGAATCTTTGATGCACCTAATTATGGAAATTAATCTCGGTAATTTCATTCCAAGTCGCCTGTTTGTACTTACGCACACTTTTTCAATTACATTTGTGCTAAATATAGTAACTAGTTCTAAAAGACACCATGCAGGCACTGTGAAAGAATTGTAAGAAGGAAATAGACATGCAAACCTTGCAGTAAAATGTTGTTACATTGAAATAAAAACCCACAGATCATTTTGAAGATGTTGAACGATACCTTGGTCTTCTCTGTGTGTGCGTATATGTTGGGAGGAGGCTGTTTTAACCAAACCTACCTATTTAATATCATAAGGTTTCAAAGGTTTGCTTTTTATTTCCTTCTTGAAGCATTCACAGGAGATTTAATATCAATTTCCAGCATGCTTTGTGGCAGAGAAAGAATTAGAGACCTACAAAAACTAACACATTGCAGCAAAGTGGATTTGCTGTATTATGGTTTCAATGCGTCAGACGCATACGCCCAAAGTTCATGAATAACACAAAGCGAGTATGTTTAAGAAAAGAGTCCTCAGAATTAAAGTATCCAGACAGCACTGAGAAACCTCACTGTTGATGCAGTATACTGGGAGGGTGGAATGGATTGTTAGGTGCACTAACACTTTAGCCAGTAGACACAGAACAATTGAAGTTGGTTTCATTTACTTAAATGACTTAGGATGGCAGTAGACCCTGACCTCTGTTATGTAGATTTGCAAAGGCAGACTTGTCATGATGTTGAAAGTCTTTCCAGCCTGTGGACATGATGGAGCTTGAACACATATGGTATAGGTACAGGAATATAAAGGAAACTGCCATGGGAAAGGCCCTGGGGTTATGCTGGTGTATTGTCACCACGTTTGCCTCTCATGTCTTGAGAAGCGCATCCCCTGGATTTTAGCTAAATATCCAGACATCGCAGCACCCTGTTCTAATAAGAGTTGGACACCATGGCACAAAGTGGGGACTTAAACTGAAATGAAACAACAAACATCGCTTAATTTTTAATAGCTTTTGGGGTAAGGATTATTTTGGTATTCTGTCCTCTCTTGGTAAATTTAAAAATATAGGTTGACTTTTTCTTCAGAGAGAAATACACGAACACTTTGTTAGTCTCCTAGTGTCTCTTGTGTCATAGCAGCTGGTGTCTTTTCACAATACAGTATTTCTCTGCCACTCTTTTAGAGATCTGTCTTCTTTGTCTTTCAGAATCTTGACCCCAGTGTTTCTTTAAATTCATATTTTAATTAACTCATTGAGAATTTGATGTGTCGTATCATGATCCTGATCACCTCAGTGTCTTCTAGATCCACTCACATTCACTATCCACCCAAATCAGTGCCCTCATTTAGAGAAGAAGACCCCACCCAGTCCAGTTAGTGCTAGCTATATAATCTCGGGTGTGCGGCTGTCCAATGAACTGCATTCCACCCACTAGGAGCACCCAATTGAAAAACATAACTTCCTTTTCCGGAAACTATTCGTTGCTAATAGTTTCTCGGTTAGGGTTGGGTCTTTGTGACCACGGCCCCCCATGGATGCTAAGATTTTTGTGTGCCTGGAGCATGTGCGAGTTAGAATGCATGCGGTCACACACCGCTGTGGGTTCACGAGTGCGACTCCCCTGTTATGTTCGGAAAGCACTGTTTTCTTGTTGTGCCCCGCCACCTGGGCTTCTCAAGTCTTTCTATTGCTCTTGTCGCCACTGAACCCTGGGAGAAGCGTTGTACTATAGATGTCCAGCTAGGGCAGAATAGGCTTGCACTCTCTGCACCTTGACCAGTTGTGGGTTTCTGTGTCAGTCACCAGTTAGTGCGAAAAGAAGCCTTTCTGATGAAGGCTGAAAGAAACACTCATCTTCGGCTAGAGCAGTAAGTCTTTAGGAGTTGGTTTCATAGTACATTCTTTTAGGAGAATATCAGTAGCGAGCTATTCCCTAGGACCTACCACCTCTCTAACCAAAGATTCCTGACTCTGATAACAGTGCGGGGTATAGCGTGCATCTTGTGGAGTGGGTCTTAAGTCTACTCAGAAAGCTGTTGGTTATTCCCATGACGTTCCTTCCACTATTGAACCAGTGGGCTATCTTCCCAAGCTGGTCATTACTGTGGCTCCCATGGTTTCACAGCTGGGTAAGACTGAAGATTACACAGCACCTGCCTTCATTTTAAAAGCTGCGAAGCAGGAATGAAGCCTCTGGTTCAATACCAGCTTGACTTCCCCGTGCTCTGTCACTCAAATATGTGTTGTGTTCAGCATGAGGGTCTCATATCACATGTTAGAGGGTAAACAAGACCCAAAGCCAGTAACATTTGGAGCCCTATAGGACTGTAATAGAAGTAACCCATTCTTGGCAGTGGGCTTTTTTATTTGCTAGCTTGTGGAGTCTAATAGAGGTATTGTCACCTGTAATAGGAAAAACCCACTGAAACTTTTAAAAAATAAATTAATAAATAAAATTATAATTAATTAATTAATTAAAAAATCAATATGTGTGTGTTTTTCTTGTATGATGTGTCTGCAGTAGTAGTTTCTCAAGTTTGTCTGCTGGTTCCGGCACTATAGAAATTGGTGTGGTGGTTCCTTAAAAGAATAAAAATACATCTACCACATGATTCAGCTACTCTACTCTTGGGAGCCAACCTCTGAAATTTCTGCATTCTACTCTAGAGATATTTGCTCAGCCATGCTCATTGCTGCTCTCTTCACAATAGCCAGGAAACAGAAACAGCCTAATTGTACACCAATGCACGAATAGATAGTAAATAATGTGGGACATTTATACAATGGAACATAATCCAGTTATTAAGAAAAATGAAATTATAAATTTCAATGCAAATGGATGGAACTGAAAACAATCATTCTGAGTGAGTTCACCTAGACCCAGAAAAACAAACATCACAGATTTTCTCTTATTTGTGCATGTTAGCTTTGAATCTTTAGATGCCCGTGTTTCATTTGGAATTTCCAGAGTTGGAAGATTAGGAAGGGGTAACTGAGGAGAGATCACATTCAAAAAAGGGAAGGAAAAGACACAGTGGTGAAAAGGGGAAGGGAGAACAATAGCCATCCCTGATTTTGGTGTGGGGTAGATGGGGTATAGCCTACTGGTAGTCTGTCTGTTCTCATCTGTCTTGACATTCAAAGCACACACAAATCTGTGATGCTTTCAGGCATTTAACCCTTTCTTAGCACCATCATTCCTCCTGAGCACTCACTGGCATTGAGAGAAAGAGGGCATCATTGATAACGATGGCAGCTCAGTTTCTCAATAGGTCCCTGATGATGGCATTTCCCTATAGGCATCTCAAGAATGGTGGCATGGAGCAATCATGATCCCTGGACACTGTCAGAAATTAAGGGTAATTTAGATGAGGGATCCAGATTAGATCCCTATGTCAATCATCCTTGAACATTACTTCAGTGGGAGGAAAAGAAATGTCCCATATCACTGCGCTAGCCAAGATGCCCAGGCTCTTCGTGTACTCACTAGTGATGTTAATATATAGGGGTTATCACTACCCAATAGTGAGAGTCTTTATCCCTCCATCTACCGATATCACCCGCAGGGTGGATATCTCACTCAAATCTGCTGAGGGTGGAACATTCCAATCTGCACTAGGCCTTTCTCCTCCTAAAGTTAGGCCTTGAGCCACATTTCCTGCTTCCCATTGTGTGGATGGATTATTATTATTATTATTATTATTATTATTATTATTACAGGTGTTGTTTCTCTCCTGCTAAGCAGGACTTAAGTCAGATTAGACAGCTATGTTGCCACCGATGTGCGAACGTCACTTATTTCACGTTTATAGATATTTTTCCTTGATGGTGATGATTGGGGTTCATAGATGTTGCAGTGTAATTGTTTCCTTCCATTGGCAGCTTGCATAGTATTTTCTAATACCATGGACACTGGATTGCAGGAAGGAGGAGAGAATCTTTGCTAGCTATACATCTGATATAAGATTAATATCCGGAATATGCAAATAACTAAAGTATCAAAGAGTCGAGGAAACAAATGACTTAATTATAAATGAGATAAGTATATAGACACACAGTTCTTGATATAATAATAATAATAAAAATAAAAGGTTGAGAAATACATCAAAAAGTGTTGCTGATCCTTAGCAATCAGGGAAATACAAATTAAAGCAACTTGAGATTTCATCTCACCACAGTCAGAATGGCTAAGATCCAAACGACTGATAACAAATGCTGGGGAGGTTGTGGGGAAACCATCATGCAGAGTTGGTGGGAATGTGGATGTGTGAGCCCACTCTGGGAATCAGCACGAAGAATCTTCAAAAACCTAAAAATAAATCTACCATATGACCCAGTTGTACCAATTCTTGTGTGTGCCCGAAGGACTTGCATTTTTGCCCCAAAGATACTTGTTCGGCAATGTTCAGAGCTGCTCCACCCACAATAGCTAGGAAATGAAAACATTCTAAATATTGTACAGATGAATGATTAATGAAAATGTGGTAACATACGCAATGGACGGTTAGCCACCTGTAAAGAAAAGTAAACCTATGAAATTTCCAGGTAAACGAATGGACCTAGAACGCACTACATTGAACTAGGAAACTTTGACCAAGGAAGGTAGATGCTGTGTGTTCTCTCTCACTTGCAGGTCCAGGTTCCAAATCTTCACATGTGAATATGTACCATGGAGTAACCACAGAAACCAGGAAAATAAAAACGACACCATCTTCCTCATGTTTTTGAAAAACGACATTTAAGAAGTAATAACACGGACTGGCTCAGCCGTTCAAAGGCTACGCTCACAACCAAAATACAGGAGGTAATACTACAGGCCGGGGGCAGGTGGTCTTGATGGGGGAAGAGCAAGATATAAAAGCAGGTGTTATGAAGTGGAAAACAGAGAAACAGGGATGGGCCTGGAAACAGGGTGGTGGGAGGAAGGTCAATAAAGAAGGGGGAATGAGAAACAAATAACACCAGGGCTGTTTGAGAAAGCCTCAAGGACTCGTATTATTTTTACCTAAATCATATTATTTTATCTAAAATTATACATAATATATCTAAGTGTATGTACACACACACACACACACACACACATCTTAAAAGAAGACATTTGGGTTGGCAATGTTCCCTACAAAAGCCATAGACTAACACCCATCAGTAGCAGACACAAGAAGCCTTCTTTCAAATAACAGGACATGGTAGTCCGAATGACTCTTAAAACACCATAGGTTCTTGATGTTGGCCTTGGTTACTGCTCTGAACTTGAGAGTCATCCCCTGTTGTTGAAGACTCCACACACTTAGCTCACAAGACTAAGATGATTTGAGCTGGATCTGACCATGTGTGGTGGTTTCTTAAATGTCAGCTCCCACTGGCATTTCCTGCTTGCCAACTTATTCATCTCCATGCCTGTGATGAACACAGGAAGGAAGGCTCAGAGACACACCGACTTCCTCCTGTTTTTCAGAACACGACATTTGGGAAGCAATGGCATGCATCCTTACTGTGGAAGAGACATTGTTCTGAATGCCCTACAGATGTGTTCCCTTTGTTGAAAGTAGGCTGTTTGAAAAAAATAGGCAAAAGGAAGCCAAGTTTCAAGACCATGGAACGAATGTGCAGGAAAGGAATAATTTAGCAGGTTGGGGGCCCAAACTCCATGCATTTCCAAGAAAAGATTTTTTTTTCAGTGGTCCTAGGGCCTCATAGAGTATTGGCACCATACTGTGTCAGTTTTAATAATGAAGGATGTAGATTAACAGGGGTCAGTCATGATTTCAACACGACCCTCAAAAGAAATGAGGTATGAAGTGACCTCACTCAATGTCATCTTTTCTATGTCCAGTCAACTTAGCTGACAATTTCATGGTTTCATTCTTCTTTCCACTTGAATAATGTCCCATTGTATATGTATGTGTACCGTTAGAATATTTCTGTGTGGAAATTGTTGTGGAGCTGTTTCCTCTAAGCTGAAGCATGTCCTCCTGAGAGACGAACGGGGCTTCAAAGCCCAGGGGTCTAAGAAAACTTGCAAGGAGCAGGAAACTCAGAAAGCTTCAAGACTCACAGGCCAGAAGGTCATAACAACCGCAAGCAAACGACTGGAAGAAAGGAGTCTCCTCTGCCTGTGCACTGGGTGCTGCAGCAATGGAGCTTCTGTGAGGGATCAACCATGCAAGAGTGTGGTGCTAGTGTTGGAAGGCATCAATACAAGATGGGGATCAATATTGTTAGGAACCAATACAGGATGAGGTTCTAGTATTGTGAGGTGCCAATACAGGATGGGGTTCTAGTATTGTGAGACATCAATACAGGATGGGGTTCTAGCATTGTGAGGTGCCAATACAGGATGGGGTTCTAGTATTGTGAGGTGCCAATACAGGATGGGGTTCTAGTATTGTGAGGTGCCAATACAGGATGGGGTTCTAGTATTGTGAGGTGCCAATACAGGATGGGGATCAATATTGTGAGGAACCAATACAGGATGGGGTTCTAATATTGTGAGACATCAATACAGGATGGGGTTCTAGTATTGTGAGACATCAATACAGGATGAGGTCCTATTGTAGGAAGGTACCAATACAGGATGGGCTCCTAGTGTTGTGAGGCATCAGTTATGCAGGGCAGGGGGCATTCTGATATTGTGAAGCATCAGTCATGCCAGGGTGTGGTTCTGGTGTTGCGAGGCGCTAACCATGCTGGGGATGGGGGTGAAGTTCTGGCACTGCAACTGCCTCTGAGTCACCATGCTTCTGTAAAGGAATTCCAATAAACTCACTGGGTCACCAAACAAGAGTAGAGTGAGATTGTAGCTTTGGTCTGTCACTGGTACGCTATCTGATTTGAGGTGGGCGCTGAGAGCTGGTAGCTTGGCTTCACTTCTTGTTTACTTTTTGCATCCTAGCTGAGGTTGATATACGGGATGGTATCTTTAAGTTTTCTGTTCCTACTACCATTCCCAGTCTGTGCTGCCTGCCGTGCCTCCTAGCCATAATAGACGCCTACCCCCCTGGTTTTGTATGCCAAAATGAGCGCTTTCTTTGATGAGTTGATCTTGATCATGGCATTTTCTCGCATCAATAGAAGACTAAGTAACAACAATGTGGACAAGGCTCTGGGTGACGCGAATGACTTCGACTGACATGGAAACCATACTCATAAAATACTAAAGCTACTAGAAAAAGATGAGAGAAAGGCAAAGCACAAAACAGGGTGTGTTAAAGGCAAATGCGTCAAGATTTGTGCTAAAGCAGTTCCTAGGGAAAATATTAAGAGAAGGCCTGATACAATGCTAAGAAACTTAGAAGCCTTGACAAGTCTGAGCAACAGTTCACAGAAGACACAGTGATAAACCAGTCCAATGAAAGGATCACACTTGTCCAAGAGGCGAGCATTTATCCTCCCAGACCATGCTGTGCAAGTCTCTACTCTGTGTGGAGTTGCTGCGGAGGTCCACTGCTTGCTTAACTGGATGTCGTCCCGGTATCTACTTATGGCTGATGAGAAGGCAAGGACCACGTTGCTGATCTGGAGCCAGTGCCAGTCCCAGCAGGCTAAATTATGACCTTGTTCTCCCTGAACGGTGGCCTGAACTGTCCCAAGCAGTGCAAGCTTGCCCCACTGAGACAACGGGGGCCCCCCGAGGTAGGAAGATTACAGTAAATCCAGTGGCAGTAATGGTCTCCCAAGAGAAGAAGGCGAGGTATCTGATAGAGATTTGAGAACTGTATAGGGCAGTGGCTCTCACCCATGCTGTTAAAGTCAACATTTCAAGTAAACAATTGACAAGAATATTATAATCTTTTCCTGCTCTTTTGGCACCCCTTAACTTTTGTTTTGTTTTGTTTCTCTAAGGCAGTAAAGATTAATTGACACTTGCTTAGAGTGGAAAGTAATAGACCTTCAGAGTTCCTTACCACACTCGAAAGAAAAGGTTTTGTTATATATTGCTAACTGGCAAGGGTCTTATAGCTTTGGGAACACATCAGTGAAGACATTACAAACAAGACCCAAGGAGTCGGAAAGAAGAAGACACTGGTATGAGTGGGAAAGGAACTTCTAGGAATTGTGAACTCTGAAGATCCAGTATAAGGTATGTGCTACCTCCCTGTATAATTGGCTGGTATAGGGAAGTTGCCGAGGCCCCACACCGTACAGGTTATTGCTACTGGTGTTGATGGCCTACTATCACTAGGTGGTAAGCACCTACTGCCGCAGCCTCTGTGCTTGGTTGTGGGACACAGGGAAGTCAGACTAAGACTAAGCTGGACACTTTCTTGTCGTCTGGCTTTTGTGGTGCTATCTGCCTGCATAGACTTGCTGCTCCACGGCTGGAGAGGTCATTGGTGCTGTTCACTGTGTCTTGGAAGACTGTAGAGTTGTCTCACTATTCTCCTTCATGTTTGAGCGAGCATTGGGCTCCCACAACACAGCAATAGGTTTTATTCTCATGAATTTGACCAGCTGTGGGGTTATCTGCAGCAACCACATACACTTGGAATCCAAAGAAAAATCCCCTCCATAGCTGACTGAGTTTAGCAGCAGCAGTAATCTGTGAGCATCAACCTAAATGATTACAAGCCAGTTTCACCGGTTTATGCCCACAGAGGACTGCTCTGCTAATTTCAGTCAGCTGTGAAGGGGGGGTGGTGTAAGCGCCAGAGGAAGGGGTGGAGTGGCGTTGTGTTCTCCAAACTGAGAGTTTTCCTTCCTCCAGGTTCAGAAGACTCCAGAAGCTAATGAAACATAAAGGCTTGGGGAACTTAAAGAAACTGCTAGGTTCTTGATGCTCCTCCTCAAGATTGCCTAAACAAGAGACGGTTGCTGGGGCAGAGGAGACCGTAGAGTGGGACTGCCTGAGAGCAGAGCAGAGAGCTCCAGGGCAGCATCTTTTCTGAGCTGTCACTCTTGCTGGGTGATCTTGCCGGGTAATGCAGCCACCCTTGAGTCAACAATGATACCTCCCACATATGGTCCTGTATGTAACCCCAAAAACTCACTGGTTCCCCAAGTCAGCACCAGTATCAGCAGCAGTAGCATCACCACCACCACCAGCATCAGCACCAGCATAAGCACCAGTATCAGCAGCAGTAGCATCACCACCACCACCAGCATCAGCATCAGCACCAGCATCAGCACCAGCATCAGCATCAGCACCAGCATCAGCATCAGCACCAGCATCAGCACCAGCACCAGCATCAGCACCAGCACCAGCATCAGCACCAGCAGCATAATGAAGCCCTGCTAAAGCTTGTGAGCTGGACACAAGCACTACTGTTTGGTCGGTGGCAGTGTTTTCAAGCCACCAGGGAACATATGGAAGCATACACAGTACATCATCCCCAGGAGTCTGCACGTAAATGTCATGCACAAGTCTTCTGTGTCTTCCAAGCTCTTTCCCCAAATAAGCTCAGACCAAGGCTGGTACCGCTCTGGGCCTGAAAACTGGTCTAACTGCTATGCTGGTTTCTCTGGGGACTGTACTCTTCTCCCATACCAATTCCAGGAGGATTTCTGGGCTATTAAAATTAATTAATATAATTTTATAATTAACTTTCATAATATTAAGCTCTTAATTATCCTGTAAGCAGCAATTACAGAGATCAAGCTCCTCTGCCGCCACCCCATGACTTCTGTGCAGAAATTAGCATTCTGACATGGAGTCCTGCTGCTCTGGGGAGAAACCAGAGCCCGTGGGGTAAGAAGGACAGAATTGCTCCCCTTACAGAAGCGGGTGAATGCAGCCTTCCCCCAAAACGCAGGTGTGGCTTTGCTAGCTAGTGGGGACTGCTCAAAGCTGTCCAAGCCAGAATTCTATTCTTGCTCCTCCCGGATCTTCGGTTTGGCCCCTCTCTCACGATTGTCGTTTGTAGCATCTGAAGCTGTGGTTGAGGGTCCCAGACAGCTTCGTGTTTCAGAGCTGTGGTTAGTTTGGGCAAGGCTTTCCAGAGGCAAGTGGAAGCAGCTGGTTTAAGGAAGTCCATCCTTCCCAAAACTCTTCCAGGGGAAAGTGAAGGTGACTTATTTTAGTCATATTGTTACGCTGAGTTCTCCAACGGGGGGCTTTTTGGCTGCAGCTTCAAATGTGGGGTATACAGAGGAAGCCTTTAACTGTTCAGCCTCAGGAATGTGCTGGGCCTGATAGTTGCTGGCATCTTTCCTATAGGACTGTGTGAGGTTTCCCCAGTAATGGTCCCTTGCTTCTTTTTTGAAAGTAATGATTTGGTGATTGTTCCAGTGTTACCTTATTTGTGACAACCAATCTATTTTGTTATTGTTGCTGTTTATCCTTTTTTGTTCTCCTGGTTGTGATGGTTTGTGTGTCGTTCATCAAATGTGAACCAGTGCACAGGGCACAGGGTGAGCCCTTTTCCCGTCCATCTGCCTCTACAGAAATAGATGGAGTCCTGTCCCACCTCACATCCTCACCACTGTGCTTGACAACTTACTCTGCCTTTTTTCCTTGCAGAATTATCAGTTTGGGGTGCTTCCTTTCAATACCATTGCCATCTTTCTCTAGATTGGGCTGACCGAAAAAGCACTTCTCTTGGGTACTGGGCTGAGGCCTCCTAGGGCATTTGTATTCTCTGTTTAAAGTGCTGTTCTCTTTGTGACAGATTCAAAGTGTGTTCCTTGATACACTCGCCATAGGGTTATAACCTGATCAGCCCAATAGATTCGAATGATTCTTAAGCTAAAACCTATTTAATCCATTTAACATAGCAATCATCACAACCTGGCCAAGCCTGCCTTAAACATCCTCAGACCACTCACCCATTCACACTATCCTGCATAAAGGTGTGATGAGAACACCAGGATGTACATTGTCCATACAAGAAAAGATCCAAATTTAAAATATGACTTGATGGAAGACATATCTCTTTAAAGTTGAAAACTCTTACATTGAACAATCACAAATCAGAAATGGCTTTTCCAACATGACATTTTTACTTTCTGAGTTAGTTCCCTTGGCCGCTGTCACAAACATCCCGATCAAAGTTCTTTAAGGGAGGAAGGGGTTCTTTTGGCTCACAGCTCGATAGCACACTCCAGCATGAGGGAAGTCAGGGCAGCAAGAGTGTGAAATGGCTGCCCACTTTGCACTCACACTGCAGAAGGGGAGAGAGGTGCACACTGGTGCTCAGCCTAGTTTCTCCCTTTATTCCGGGCTGGACACCAGCCAATGGGAGGGTACCATCTGTCTCCCTTCATTACTTACTGGAAATATTGTTTAGACGTAGCCAGAGGTATGTGCACATGGGGATACTAGGTCTAGCCAAGTTGCCAATGAAGACTAACTATTACAATTCTCTGACATCTTTGCCTTGATCCTCAAGACAACGTGTGGACATGCTCAGAATGGCACAAGAGTTTATGTCATCTAATGTGTGTGTTTCTAGATGACGGGAAACAAGATAGCACTGTCTCCTAGTCCAGTTTTCACGGCTGTGAGGAAGCATCCTTTGGGCAACCTCCTTTATGTCATTTCTTTCCCTTTTTTGTGAGTCATACCTAAAAATAGGACCCAAG
This sequence comes from Chionomys nivalis, assembly GCF_950005125.1. NCBI lineage: Eukaryota > Metazoa > Chordata > Mammalia > Rodentia > Cricetidae > Chionomys > Chionomys nivalis. The sequence continues at coordinate 30,921,282 of NC_080108.1, read as the reverse complement.
TCTATTCATATCTCATACAGGGCATCTTGACCTTATAATGCTCACTCTTTTGTTTGAGAAATCTTTATGTGACTTTGTGTATAATAAGTCTATAAAAAAAACCCAAACTCTCAATGATAATAAACCATAAACAATTAAAACAATTATTTGATAAATATATAATTTTAACATTTATTACAGATGAAAACAAATTTGTCCACTGATAAGATGAATGGGCTTATTTATTTTTATATAAGGAATGAAATCTTTTTTTTTTTTTTTTGGTTTTTCAAGACAGGGTTTCTCTGTGGTTTTGGAGCCTGTCCTGGAACTAGCTCTTGTAGACCAGGCTGGTCTCGAACTCACAGAGATCTGCCTGCCTCTGCCTCCCGAGTGCTGGGATTAAAGGCGTGCGCCACCACTGCCCGGCTAAGGAATGAAATCTTGTCTTGTTTATTTTATATGAAGAAAAAACGAGTACTGTGAGATACAGAGAACCTTGAACTATTTTCAGAGTTGACTGATACTTTCATTTATAACTGCCAATTCTGGGAATGTTGCTTTGAACAAATACATGGGATAAAATGGCAAAGTTGTTTCTCTGGTCATTTCAGAAATTACTGTAAATATGGTCCTAATTTCAAGCCAAAGTTTATGGAACGCTTTTTAAGTAAACTCAAGCCAACAACTCAAACATTAAGTTTTAAAGATAAAACATTTTAAGCCGGGCGGTGGTGGCGCACGCCTTTAATCCCAGCACTTGGGAGGCAGAGGCAGGCGGATCTCTGTGAGTTTGAGACCAGCCTGGTCTACAAGAGCTAGTTCCAGGACAGGCTCCAAAAAACCACAGAGAAACCCTGTCTCGAAAAACCAAAAAAAAAAAAAAAAAAAAAAAGATAAAACATTTTAATGCAACAAAATCTAGGAATGGAGTTGAAACATCCATGCTGAGGAATGATGGTAGAAAACATGAAAAACCTTGTTTCTACAATCAGCCATTTATGTTTCTATAAAAGCAGAAAACTTTTGTGTAAAGTACAATAGTGTAATTCATTACCTTCTCAATTCTGGACTGAAGCATCGCAGGCAGTACGCGCTGGTGTTTTGCACGGCACATGGTGACGCCATGGGTTGAGCAAAATCACAAACAGTGTTCCAAATACAGGCTGTCATGAAGGTACCTGACATAACATGGATGAGCACTAGGAACACCTTGAATTTATTATGAACTTCATTTTGAATTAATCTTTGATCCTTGTGTCTTCAGAAACCTTTGACAGCCAAAGTGTCGGCAACTCTCATGTTATCTCTCAGATCCAGTGTGGGTTCATCGTCACATTTCGGAAGCTGTAACCTAGAGCAGATCTATAGCACAGGTATAGTGCCTCTTGTCTGGCATTTGCTAGCCCCCAACTTCAACCAAAATTGTCTTCTAAAGTTCTTGAATTCCAAAAAGGTTTCGGTGTGCTTCATAGAGAAAATCCATTGCTTAGAAAGTCTTTAAACTTTGCATGTTACCTAGAAGACCATTGTTAAGAAATCAGTTACATATACTAAATATGGCTTTTCTTTTATTGAACATAGCAACATTTCTTTAATGCCAGTTTTTATGAAGAAAAGTATGGTTAAGAAAACTGTGTCAAAAGCAGAAATGACGCTACCTGGCTCCAAAGTCAGCACTCAAACCCACACCCTTTTGTGTTTCTTCAGTTCTCAGTTTTGATTCTCTATAGATGTATAGAGTATACTGTGAGCAAGTTCACAGTGACCCTGTCTTGCTTCCCTATACCCCTCCTTCCTGTCTGTTCTCTCCCATGTCCACAGCTTGTGTGCGTGTGCATTCTTTCATGTGCTGTGGACGAGATGGTCATGTAATGGTCAGAAGTCTGAGTTTCTTGGTTCTCTTCTCCATCTTCCACCCCTTATAATTTTTCTACATTTCTTTGATATGATGCCCCCTGGGGCTTGATAAATCAGGTATATATAAATAAACACTCACTTAAAATAGTGATGCACTAACAAGTTGACCAAATAAACTGTGAGCAGAAGCTTGCAGAAGCGCAATCTTCTCTTTCCCCTAAAAGCAATGATGATCATCAGACCAATCTGATGATTGTGGAAGATGAAGAAGGTAAAGAGAGTGGAAAATGGGAATGGACTACATCGTGTTTTTCTTTTTGCTTTGTTATCACTAATTAATTACAGAGACATTTATGGGTACTCTATAAAGAAGAAAGTGTCTCCGATGGAGAGAAGGGTCTTGTCCTTGAAAGAGCACATCAGGAAATAGTGAAGTCAAGTGGGATGGGAACCAAGGAAGCAGAGCTTCATATCATAGCAGGAGGCAAGGCAAGGAGCTGGTAATGGCTTTCCCTCTCCACCTGCTTGTCCCTTCTTCTCCATCTCTTTCTCACTCTCTGAAGCGTATTATTATATCACTGCAATATCTAATATGCTGATAAGATATCACCAATGAATTATCTTTGACATAGCATCAGAATCATTAAGTCCAAAACAATACCAACTATGTGGCTTCCTTCTAGGGTAATGAAAACTTTCAGAAGAAATCGGTATTTTATACTCAAAACACTTTAGGGTGAAAAACTATATCTCCCCAAATCCCCTTCTTTTTCCTATTTCTATAATGGAAATTTAATTCTAGATCTCATCAGTATTTTCAGATGAATGATGGAGGTGGGTCATTTGTCTATCTGTTGCTTTCATTGGTTAATTAATAAAGAAATGGCTTGGCCTTTGATAGGACAGAAAATTAGATAGGCGGAGTAGACAGAACAGGATGCTGGGAAGAAGGCAGTGAGAGCAGTCGCTATAGCTCTCTTCTCCAAGATGGATGCAGGTTAAGATTTTACCAGTAAGCCTCCACCTCGTGGTGCTACACAGATTATTAGATATGGGTTAATAAAGATGTGAGAGTTAGCCAGTAAGAGGCTAGAGCTAATGGGCCAAACAGTGTTTAAAAGAATACAGTTTCCGTGTAATTATTTTGGGTAAAGCTAGTCTTGCAGGAGCTGGTGGCGGGACGCAGCCCGCCACTCCTTACTACAGATGAAAAGTTTTTCTGAATTCCTTTTGATCATTATTAGCTATGAAAGGCATAAATATGTGCATTTCTTTCCATATTTAGTGTTGAAGATTTTTGAACTGTCACCTGTACAATAGTATAATTTTCAACACACCTTGAAGACTATCAGAAAAAAACACTCCCTCTGCATTTCCATCATGTTAAACTCAGTTTGTGTTCAGCTGGGTCTGCATAGCATGTTTCTGAAAGTCAAAGAGCTTCTCTTCTGTGTCAAGAACTATGAAGGCCTTGTGATTGCCCCATACTTGCAAATTCACGTTCTGGCTTTGTATAGTTTGACATAGATTGGCGGGATGGCAAGGATTCCCGAGTCAGGGCCACATTAGCTATCATGCACATGGACAGCAGTAGCCAGAGTGCTGGCGCCTCTGTGACAGCCTTCTGAGACTTGGTCCCACAGAGCAGCAAAAAGAGAGCAAGTGGGCACCAGTGTGTGTGTGTGTGTGTGTGTGTGTGTGATGGCCTCACAGACCTGACCTTCTACATCTAGCCAATTTTTCATGCTCCACAGATTCGTGATCACTGTATGCCATGAACAGCTTGAAAATGGTCTAATCAAGGACAGCAGTGGCTGGTTCATAAGATAAGAAGAGATCTCCCTTTCATGTCTACAGCATCAGGACTTTTGGCCAACTACCTCATGGGTGTTTCATGTTCAGGCACTCCGATTGATGTGACAGAATTTGAAAACAAATCTGTTCAGTGTTTAATTACATTGGCTGCCAACAAGACCCCAACAGACAGAGTAAAATCAACCTGAGCACTGACCTAAACCATATCTGGATTGCAGAGCTAAACGGTCAATAAAACACAGTGGCTTCTTTCCTGAGTTCTTGTACCTGAGGGAAGAGATGTTAAACAGATCCCTGGCAGGCAGAATGGTAGGGGGAAAAGATCTGGGAATATGAATGGACTTTTGACTTAAACATTTAAGACAACTGACTTCCTGCTTATGTTCTTTCTCCAACACAAAGATTTGCCAGCCAGTCCCCTCCCCACTCCCCTTTTCAAATTAAAGGAGGCTTCTGTGGGTTGAATCAAATTCCCTTTGCTTGTCTGGATTATCCATTGTCCTGCAATAGCCCCAACAAGTCAGATCTGAAGAAGAAAGGAACTCATCTCTCTCTAAACATAAAAAAAAAAAAAAAAAAAAAAAAAACAAGAAACAAAAGACACTTAATGTCCTAGTGACCTCAAGTTCCTGGTCCAGTTTTGTGGCCATCTTTGTTCTGTCTGTGTTTTTGTTCTAGGTACAATCTGACTGAGTGCTGAAGCTTCGCTTTTCCTGGGTTTTTCTTCATTAAGTCAGTGAAGAAAAAGAATTTATTCCAACAGCCTCATTCCCATTGGCATCCTATGGGCCTGTGTACGTAGTAGAAGCATTAACTTTGAGCCAGATATATTAGCAATTAGTGCAGTGACTTTTGAGAGAACACGTAGGAGCGATCCTGTCATCCATGAGAACTCCGGCTAGGTAGCAGAGATTGAGCTGAGGTCCTTCCATGAGTCTCAGTTTAGCAATACAATCCAGCAACTGGATGGAGTCCTGGGGTATGGTCCTCTCTTGTACAGAAACGTAAGGATTGCGCAGAGGTTTCCCATGCTAGAACGGTATATGGCAGCATCCTCTTTGGAGAGCAATATAGCTGTGCCGTTAATATCTCAAGAACCTCCACAGCAGCTCCCAGACAGTGGGGGCACTGGTGATTTGTGGGGAGAAGCGTTGTATGTAGCCGGTGGGTTCCCATGGAGAATTCAAATGTCTTCTCCTGAAGGACATTTTAGTTAACAAGCAGGGTTAGAAAATAGCTTTACAAGCCAATTCACCAAGAAACTGTCAATGAAGAAATATAAATCCAGCGGTCATCTGCAAAGCAAAGCAGAAGGAGACGAGTGAATGAAGACCGAGCCTTATCCCTGGCCATTTTTATCCATGGAGAAGAGAACGTTCCTGGGGCATCGCTGTTCTTCCTTCCCTCACGGCACAGAAGGTTCTCAGCTTCAGAAATGCCCAGACATAGAAATAACACCTCTCGCAGAACTAGAGCAAATGTGGAGTGTGAGACTTGGGGAAGCCTGGGAGTGAGGAAAGCAAGACGTTCAACTATCGCTTGATGGGGAAACTAAGGCATCGACAAAAGGCACCTCCTCGCTGTTTTCTTTCCCCTTCTTAACTCTCAATGGAAATGCCTCTCTACCCTAAAATAACAGGATGGCATTCTAAATAAAGCACATTTCAAACATTTCAAAGAGCTTTAAAAAGATTCTAGCATCACGGGAAGTGTACGGCAGTGCAGATTTTCCCGGGTCTGTGTGAGCATTCGGTGTTATTCGGAGAACCCTGCGCTTCCTGTCCTACGATTTTGCCAGAGAAACCTGCTGCTGACTGAAGGATTCCGCTCCCCGAACTGAAGAACTGCAGAGCCTCGCGTTTCCATAGCCCATGAATAGATGCAAATGACTCTATTTCAAAAGTAAAACGGATAAAATTCGAAATGCGTAGAGATGTGTTTACACTACTGCTCAAATATTGTGCTTAGTTAACCGAGTCTGCTTTCTGAGCTCAGTCACACACAAAGGGCCACGGGGAGCCTTTGTATGAGAGAGTCTTCTGCCGTGTGATAACGTGGGTGTTGTGAAACCAGAACCCCACACATCGTTTCCACTGCGAAACAAAGTGATTTCTTCTTTTCTATAAGCAATTGAACTGCAGTTGGCATTTTAGAAGTCAATCATCTTTCTTATTAGAAGCAATTATAATCAACCTCTGCCATTGGCTATCACTAAACCCAATGTGTTGGAGAGAAAATGGATTTGGAGGAGAAAAAAAACAACTTTGTTTAAAAATGCTAAAAGTTTGGATCCTAATTCCTTGTACTTTTTAAAATTGCGCTAAAATGTCTTGTTATTTTGACTTTCAGCGTCAAACAACAGTCTCTAATTACACAGGTTGGGCTGACCTGCCCTCATAAGTCTTCATGCCCACATTTCCTGAGTACTAAGATGACAAGAGTTTGCCCCTAAATGTGAGACCATGGGCTGTCTTTAGATAGCAGTGACCAACCCACACCATGGAAATGAAAAATATCTCCCTAAGGGATATCCATATCATAATTTTCACAATTGGAAAGTATTGTCTGATATGCCTCTCCCCTGAGATCAGCGTAAAACAAAAGCCAACAAACGCCCCACCTACCCACCCACCCAAACACAGACACCTGTAAGAACTTCATCCTGGGTTGTGTGAGTTGATTTCAAATGCAACTTAGTTTCCCTATGACAAGGACGCAGAGAGACTTCTGGGCTACACACCTTGAGAAGGAAGAAAGGAGATGGAGCAGAGAGAACTGAATAGATGGGCCTTGCAGATTAGATGGAGGCCGACAAAGGTCAAGAAGCACCCAGTGCAACCACTTGGAACCAAATGAGGCAAGAAAGCATTTCCCCGGAGCTTTTGGCAGGAAGGAAGCCCTCCTGCTACTTGGATTTTAGCTTATTGCTACTGATTTTGGATTTCTGTCTTAGGGGACATAAGGGAACATACTTCTGCTGTGTTTACGTCTGACAGCAGCCTCAGGTGATACTGTACACATACAAAGACACACGTTAGGGAAAGGTGAACGCTCCCAATCACACTCTACTGTGATATGAACAACACACTCAAAGGACAGCTTGGTATCCCTTTGTCTGAATGCATTAGTGCCCAGTAAACCGATTCAGATTCAAAGTGGACTTGGACTTATAAACACAGAGTTCTGCCTCTCTTCATTCAGACGCCGATGCTCTTCAGCGTGTGCGAAGCGCATCGCTTCTGTGTTTGCAGACCGCTTTCTTGTTGTTGCAGGCATCAAAGTGGCTTAAGCCAGGAGAATGTGTGGGAAATCAACAGCCTTGCCTGCCTTAGAGCACTGGATGCTCACGTTATCCCATCACCTAACACAAAGCCTATTTTGTAAAAAAAAAAAAAAAAAAAAAAAAAAAAGTAATTTTATTGTAAAGTAAAACAAAAACTCAAAACCATACATTGTAGAATCATTAAGCTAGGTACTTCCTGCAGAGCAGCCCTGGAGACCATCTCAACAGCAACTTAAGTGACAAATGGCACAGATCCTTTCCTAGGGCAAAGGACCTTGGAAATTGGCTACTTTGGGGCAAGGGAACCAGGAAGTTGCATTTGCTCATGATGTAAAGTGACCAAGCAGGGCCCAAGTATCTAAATAGGAAGGTCAAAATTGTTGCAAGTATCCCTAACTCCCTCCATCCCAAGCGACTCCACCTCAGCAGGTTCTCATGCTACGGGTAGGGACAGATATGAAAAGGGAAAGTCTCTAAGCTAAAGTCAGGGAAAAGACACTGTTTGAGGGTTACAGTATAGAACTCTTTCTGAGGGAAGAATTGCCCATGTACCATGCTCCCAGCTCAGGTAACTCCCCAGGACCCCTTCCCAGCAGCTTCAAAGGAATCCTGAGCTCGTCCCAGATTAGTTTCCCAAAGGGAATTTTTGCCTTGGGTCGTGACCATGTCGCATCATCTTATAATGGGTCACTGAGGACAGAAAACTTTTAGTAACTCATGGATTTGGTGCTCAAAATGATGAAGACAGCTTTGTATACTGTCCTTGATGCTACATTGAGACACTGGGCGTCCTGTGGAGAGGAGCTCAGTGGTGGTGATCTGTGCAGAATGAGGCACATAACAGACAGTGGTCTCCGGCAGACACTAATTGATGATTCATTCTTCCCTCTTCCAAGGCACATCTCCATTCTTGAAAGTTAGGAGGGCAGCCTGGCCTGCTTTGATTGTTAAAATGTGAGTTGAGGAAGTGTCAGGTTCAAGGCTATAGACTGAAGAATGACCGACAGATATCAAAAACACATTGTCTCCCTACTGCAACATACAATGTAGTTTGCACTGAGGTATTGGTGTAAGTTTTGCTAGTTTGACTGACAGCCGAAAAGGCTGATCGGTGTCAGATACTTCCAGCTGGAAGCCGTTTGGATTTTGAGTTGTTTATTCCTACCTGGCCGGATTAACAATATGCCATCACAACAAGCGAAAACATGTATTGGGTTCCCAGGAATCTATCTTGAAACGAGGCATGTCAGCGGCACTCTCTTCTGGAGGGTTGTGCGGTCTCTTCTGCAGCAGCCCGTTGGCAGTGAGCTCATGCACATTGCTCACTGTACCCCACAGCCTGCAAAGGGCTTTGCAAGTTTCTTGAAAGAGTTTTTGTAGCATGCTCAATTAAAAACTTGAGGGCATGTGTACAAGCATCATCTTCAAAAGAACACAGAAATGACAGGATTGAATTCGCGAGAAAATCATAAGTACTTTTCTACACTGTCCTTTTCAAAAGCAGAGAGTAACAAAACAAGTATTGGAAAATGACACTCACACAGCCATGATGGAGAGATTCACCAACCAAGACAGGGCTTCTCCCCTGTAGCACATAGAACTTTCTGCATGTAGAGGTTATAGCGCCTATGAAGAACAGTCTCAGCACCTCCAAGTGTGGTAGCGCGTTTATTCTTTGGTTTGTTTCTGTTTCCTTACTGGTAGCCACTGCTCCTCCCTTTCTCTCTCTTTCCTCCTCTGCCTCATCTTTCCTTCTTGTGAAAGGATCTCTTTATATAGCCTAGGTTGTTCTAGAACTCACGATCCTTTTGTCTCAGTGTCCTGACCGCTTGGTGTGCAGGTGCTATACCACCACGCCAGCTCTCGGCATCTTTGAGAGCTTACAGACTCTCAGAAATACAAGGACTCACGTTATTTTGCCTGTTCCTCATCAGAACCTGGTGATGGGGTGAATGCACCCTCCCCTAGTCCCAGGTGACAGATGTGGGAAATGAGGCTCCATACCTGTTCAATTTTTATCATAGACAAACCATAGAGGCAAGGCTATGGTCAAGACAAAAGATGCTCTTCACTAAGGTTCGAGAATATTCATATCAGCACAAGTAGCCTCCCCCCCCTCCACCTTAGATTCCTTGCCAGTGGGTCCCTTGGGGCAGGAGATGATCATGTGACCCAGGGGATACTCCTCTCTCCTCACAGCAACACCAGATTCCAAGTTGTTACTCCTTTCAGGCATTCTTCCCTGGCGAGATCTTTTCTCAGGCTAAGAGACTGCCTCCCATTAAGGCACCTGGATATGCAAATGTAGAAATTGGGGCCTGTAGGTCACTTAGGAAAAGAGGACAGCCATTTCTGATAACATTTTAAGTTTACTGTGATAAGTTGAGGTGACCATGTGGTGAGCCTTTTCCTTTCCCATCATTTGTGAAGCCACTCATTAGCTCATCCAAGCGCTGGACATGGGTCTCTGGTTGGTTAGCTGAAAACTCAGTAAATGGTTCACGTATACTGACACAGAAGACATCCCATTTCAATTCATCATGATTCTAACTCAACACACCACAAACGGTTCATATTTTATTGAAAAAAGAATAGCGTGTTCTGGAAAACAGGAGTAATCTAGCAATATGTCAATTTCCACTTTGTCAGCTGGATGATGCTAGCCGTGGATTAAGTGAAGCCTGCAGTTGGGTGGAAGGCTCTCTCTCTCTCTCTCTCTGAGTTGCTGTGCTTCCTTGGAAGCCAGTCATTAACATTAGCGAAGCACGCGCTCTGACCACAAGCAACTAGGCCCTGAAGACCTGCCTTGGGTGATGAGAGAGGGAAGACAGGACAGACGGTCAGAAGAATTGCTTTTGGATAGGCCATGAATTCTGAGGGGTAAAGTATCAACAGCGGCCCAGGAAGTTGGCAGGTTTATTTTATGCTTCTGAAAAAAGGCAGTGTTATTGTATATAGTTGAACGAGGAAGTGGGTTAATGTACCAGATGAACACGGAGGCAGCAGTCTCAAGCTGTCAACATCAGGCAGGGGGAAGCTACATGCAACACTTTCTGTACAGCCTGTCAGTATCCACGCACTTTTCCATTTCCGTGGGACTGAGGCACTGGGGTCCTTGTCACAACAGACATTTACTTAGGACCTCATCTGGCACCCACAAGGCAGAGTGGGTGAGCCACTGTTTCCTTGAGTTTCCCCTGTGCCTTATTCTCTGATCTCAACCTACCCACATTCTTGTCTCTTCCTACATCCCTGGAACTGCCCATGGGGAGTACCATGAACTCGTTGTATAGCAGAATCACCGTGAGGATGTAGCCTGGAGGAGTCTAAATCCACACATGTATAGGGCAAATGTGTCTGTCTCATCTTGAAGGCCTTCTAGAAGGCATGGCCAGCTTCTTGTTGTGAGCTGAAAGATTTTCAAGTATAGTGATGATCATAGTGATGGTATAATGATACAAGGGTTTGCTTTTAGGGCTTTCTTGTCTGGTGAGACATTACAGCGGAACATGGTTTTGCTGCATTATTATCACAGAAGATGCTGGGCGGTGGTGGCACATGCCTTTCATCCCAGCACTTGGGAGGCAGAGGCAGGCGGATCTCTGCGAGTTTGAGACCAGCCTAGTCTACAAGAGCTAGTTCCAGGACAGGCTCCAAAACCACAGAGAAATCCTGTCTTGAAAAAGCAAAAAAACAAAACAAAACAAAAAAAAACAACAAAAAATCATCACGCAAGATGACGATTTCACCGATGTCTATCCACTGCCGTATTCTCAGGCTTCTTTACGTTATTCATAGAGCCATTATCTTAGCCCTGCAGCTTCCAGGAAGAGAAGGGCAAATAAGTTATGAGGAAAAAACCAAGGAAGCTTGATGTACTTGAAGTCTGTACACGGTGCATGACCTTGGCCACAGGGAGGGATGCCAGGACAAAGCTCCGCTGTCCTGGGAGATGAAACTGGGTGAGCCATTTGATTTGGGAACAATGTCCAGCTGGGAAACATCTTTATCTCCAGGCCGCTGCTGTTTCTCATCCTTTAGGGTTTCATCCCTATCCATCCTCTGTGCTTCCCAGAAGCGTGTAACATCCTAATCTAGGTCATTTCTGGATGATTTATTATTATTTACGTATTCCCAAAACCAAACAGCAATGTACACAGTGGGCTCACTCCATTGCATATCACACTGTAATTGATGTCTGAAGCTATCACTGCCTGGCCGACCAGTTGAAGAATCTCAGGCTGAAAAGCTCATGTCTGTCTTGTCTGAGGAACCATCTGCTGTGGCGGTTCTGGAACATGCTGTGAATCCTTTCACTCTACAAGTTTTGTTCACTCTTTTATCTGTTCATAATCTCCTTTGTTTTTAAGGAAAAATGGTCTAAAATGTCTCTCAAGAATTCTCCACGCTGCCTCCCCCAGAATTAATTTCTTCCTTTCCCGATTGGCTGGATTTGGATGTGTTGTGCATGATCCTTCGATGGCATTGTGCTCAGTTTTCTATGTTCAGGTCTTAACCGGGAGACACATCAGGATGGCCAGAAAACCTTCAAATCCATAGTGAGTAAGCCAGAGGCTCCAGGACCATGGCAATGGTTCTGAAGAGAAGCATCAATGCCAATAAAGAGCCAACACCTCGCTGAGTAACTCTCCTGTGTGCTCACCACGTTGGCTCAATTGCAAGGTCAGCAGACCAAACATCAGAACCATTTACCTTCTTTGTCTTTGAACATAATAGACAGTCTGACCCATTGGTTATAGAAAATAAATACTAAAACCCTTTCCATTCCGTACTAGTGAAAGATGCTTGTCACTAGGCAGAATGGATATATCAACAGACTGTCGCCCTTCCTGGGATAAACATACATATATCAAAGCCCTGCTAGGCAAGGCGAGAACAATTTTACAAGTAAAATTCAGTGAGGCTACCAATGTGTGGGTTAGACACTAGAAACATGGATTATGTTATGCACAGCTAAAGCCAATAATGTGCCTAATTGGGGAAACAGAAAAATGGGGTGGGGTGTACTGCTTAGGGTCATAGGATCAGAAACTGCATAGACCAAGGTAGGAGAGAGAGACAAGTCGTGAATACCAGCCTCAGACCCCACATCACCAGGCAAGTAGTGAGAACTAAGTCACAGATTGGAAAAGCCTCTGTACACGATCCCCGATTCCTCTTGACTCTTTGGAAGAAGTTTGACTTTTGTATTGCCAGATCCTATACAAGATGCATTTTAATTTCAGGTAAAGCCTCCTTTTTAAGGTTACCTTCCAAACAGTGAATGAAATCTGCTGCCAAGACTGGGACTTTGTGGGCATCAGGGAGCTGCTTGACTAATTCTGTCCTGACGGACAATCCTTTCTGGAGAGCATTGCCTCTACTTTTCACGTGTCCCATGTCCAGCTGGCTGGACTGCTGCCGAGTTGGCTCCCACGAAATCAATTTGAGTTTTCTACGTATGTTGGTGAAGCAGACGGATTGGAGCACTTAGCTGTGAGGGTCCTACATCCAGTTTTCCAGGGAGTGGAAGGAATTATCTGAGCTTAAACCAGCTCCAGCGCATGTCTAGAATTTTCTTAAAACATTTCTTTTTCCATTTTTAGCGAAAAGAAACACCAATTTTCCCAGAATTTTCAAAGTAACTATGAAGAGAGTGCTCGGAGTAATCAACTTGATTGTTCTAGTGGTGATTAACCCTTCTGTACCTTAGGCCTCTTTCGTCAAGGGAAATTGACAGAGATGCCTTCTAACATTTTACTGATTTAGTTCTAAAATCATCATTTATGCATTTATGTGCATTGATTGTTTTTTTTTTTTGCCTTCATGTATGTGTCTGCCAGGATGCCAGTTCCTCTGGAACTGGCATTATAGAGAGTTGTGGGGTATTGTGTGGTTGCTGGGAATTGAACTCAGGTCCTCTGGAAGAGCAGCTACTGTTCTTAACCACTGAGCCATCTCTCCAACCCCTAAAAATCACCATTTAATAAAGATCTTGGGAGTCTAATTTAATCTCCTCCAGTTATTTATGAGTAAATATCTGGTCTCTCCAAAAAATGCTGGTATAAGAAACATCAAAAGATGCCCAGGAGCCATTTATACAGAGCATAAAAACGGTTCACAGACTGAGGGACACTCACAGGAAAGAACCGAGTGCTCCCGTGTGGTAAGAAAGCACACTCTACCACTGGCCTCAGAAAAGACAACACTGGAATAAAGTTAAAACTCAAAACTGGCCTCCTCATCTTACTGTTTTCGGTAGGAACTGTGCACGAGGTGACCAAAGCCTATAGATGATGAACATAAAACCTTAATTTATATAGGATGGCAGCACATAGAAAGAAGCGAAGATATTTTTAAAACGATCCCCATGAAGTCATTCATCTTAAAGATTATTAAGTAGTGTTCAAACCATTGCTGTGGATAACTTGGTACTGCCATGGCTCTAAAATAATTCCTCAGAGACTAGTTTTAAAGATTGCAGGGCTAGTGTCTGTGAATGGCACTTGTGGGATCCATTGTCCTCATTCTAATTCCATTGTTGACTTTCACTACTCACTGGCCATGGCTCAGCAAGATGCCATGCCTTCTGAGGTGATAAAGAGATCAATGCTGGCCAGTAGCCTCCGCATGGATCTGGTGCTCTTCAGAACGAGCGGCCAACTTGCAGAAAGCACAAGAGTCAGAAGGCTGGGCTGAGGATGACTACATGGCCTCTACTATTTAATTCAGAAGGCGGAATTTCTCCGTCAGTAGATTAGTGTTATAAAGAAAATCAATTAGTCGTTGATAAAGGAAGAAATACAGTCAGGAGGTGTACTCTTCCAAATGGCTAGAGACAAGCTTATCGTTCCCATTGAGCCTTAACATGTGCATGTGAATCTGAATTCCAATTTAATCCAAAAAGTTATAAAGGATAATTTTCAGACAATGGAAATATTAAGTATTTTATAGCTACAATTTTAAAAATTCAAATGTACATTGTTAGCCTTTAGACTGTGTGCTGGTTGAATTTTGTCAATAACCTAGACATACAGGAAGAGAAACTTCAGCTGAGAAGATGTCTCCCACAGATTGGCCTGGGGACAAGTTGGGGCGTTTCCATGATTAATGATTGATACAGGTAGGCCCAGGCCACTGTGGGCTGTGCCACCTCCAGGCACGAAGACATCCCTGGGTGTCTAAGAAGGCAGGTTGAAGAAGTCATAAAGAAGAAGTCAGCAAGCAGCCCTCTTCCATGGCGTCTGCATAGGTTCCCACCTTTACTTCCTAACTTGAGTTCCCCTGCTGGGAGACTGTAATCCATAAACCAAACAAACCCCTTCTTCCCCAAGTGGTTTGGGGTCGTGGTGTTTTACCGTAGTCAGAAGCCTAACTAGGAGGCTCATTTCGGTAGAGCCATAACGATGCCCATGTGTGCTTCTGTAAGGATGAGCCTGCGCCAGCATGTGGTTGAGGTGTCCTCTCTAGAAGGCACAATGCATCACCGGTTTACTGTGGACGATCTGCATTTTCTGTTTTATATAGGCATCACATGGTTTTTGAAATGATGAAAACTTATTTGAAAAAGAAAACCAAGCTAGAATAGAAGTGTATCTGGGTTTTTAATTGGCTATTTGATTTGGCTTGGAGGCCATTGACGTGGTCTTGGAACTGAGTGAGTTTTCTTTCATGTTCCTGAATTTCTCAGAAAGCACGTTCCACTGCCTGCCGATTTCACAGCCTTTTCCAACCTAGGCTAGAAAAAGAAAGCTTTTCCAAGCCTCCTGAGAAAACTCCATTTTCATTGAACTCTTGATCCTACTAGAAATAATGTTTGGAAAAGCCCCACTGCTTCTCACCTGTGTGGTCTACTGTCGGATCAAAGCTCCTCTGATAAACATGGGACCGTACCTTCCCAGGCCAAGATAAACTTCTAATTTAAACTTCTAAAAACATTTGTGTTGCATTGTTATAATTCTATTTTTTTTTTTTTTGGATTTTCGAGACAGGATTTCTCCGTAGCTTTTTTGGTTCTGTCCCGGTATGATTCTAACAGAAAGCTTCAAAAACCAGGAATGAACATGCTTAATGACAGCAGGCAGGCTGATTGTGGAAGTCCAAACCCTTCTATGAGTCTTATTAACACATTTAACAGCCGCCGTGAGCTGAGGAGGCAAGGGAATTGAATGGCTTCAAAAATATCTGAGCCACAGTCTCATGGTATTTAAACAGTTCAGGGTGGCAATGATTTTTCTTGTCTGAATGCTTGTGTAAGCAATACTTTTATTTTCCCAGTGGTGCCTGGAGAAGGCATTTTTAGGAAGGTGTGTTCAATGGTATTCAATAAGTCACTTTCTCCAGTAGACAAAGACAATTTTCCTCACTCCGGATTACTGCCACTTCTACTTAACAGTCGGAGAAAAGGTGACCAGCCAGGATTAGCATCCGGAAATTGTTCACAGTTGCTTTTCCATTTTTATGGGACAATTTGCACATTAAATACCTATGACTACATATAGACGCAAGTAAATATAACTTTTAAGATGACCAAATCTTGTGGCATAAAATTATTATTGTCATCTCTAAATGTACATTATTCACACAAGACGTACAACAGAGGTTTACAATCCGACATGTAATATCTAGCAGTTCCTAGGCGAATACCATACAATCAAACACATTGGTATTTTTGCAGTAGTGCAATTTGTCCATATCCAACCCGGCAATAATAACACCTATGGAAGATTTTCTTTCTTTTTTTTTTTTTTTTTTTTTTTGGTTTTTCGAGACAGGGTTTCTCTGTGGCTTTTGAGCCTGTCCTGGAACTAGCTCTGTAGGCTGGTCTCGAACTCACAGAGATCCGCCTGCCTCTGCCTCCCGAGTGCTGGGATTAAAGGCATGCGCCACCATCGCCCGGCTCCTACGGAAGATTTTCATTAGGTTATGTCACGTTCAGCTAGCTCATGCGTTTTGACGCCCAGTTTAGAGGCAACATTGAGGATTTCAAAACTACCCATAGGTTCAAATGTTATGGACCTGCATACATCACTAAATTGTCAGAGACAAAGCCCATGCCTTCTTTTTGAGTTGAAGTACATAGAACATCATTTTAGTACTCAGACAAAAGTATTTTCGAATGTGTTTTTTAATAAAAATTTTATTGATTTTTAAAGAACGCCTCCCAATGCATTTGAGTTATATTGTCCCCCTCCCCCAACTTCTCCCAGATCTAACCCCACTTCCCTGTCCATCCAACTTCATGTTCTCTGTTTTTGAAAACTCATCCAGTTCAGTTTGTGTACCCCAGCTACTAGTGATCTGCCCTGGAGTGTAGCTGGTATGCCGGGTGTCTGTCACACCACTGCAGAAGACTGGATTTCTCTCCCGTACATGCTGCCAATGACCAATATTTGCTCGTTATGGATAAAAAAGAGGCACCATGTCTTATGGTGACAACATCCCAAAGCCTTTCTTCTCTGTTTTCACCTAAAAGCTTCAACCTTGGTATTCTACGCCATTGCTGGTCTGTGTGTAGAAACTGCAGAGCTTCTCTAACTACAGCAATGCACCTGCTGGCCGACAACTGCCCTTTCCCGTAGCCTCTGGCAACTACCATTCTGTTCCCAGTTTCTGTGACTTTTAACATTTTATAGATGAGAAGGGTCCTACAGTCTTTAACTGTCTGAGCTTGGCATATTTCGCAGAACATGCATAATTATTTCACAGGAAACTATGCTATTTTTGCCCTAAATTCCAGATTTTTGGCTACTAATGACTGGATTTTAAGAAGCTTAAGAAGTTATATTTCCAGTCATGTTATTTTCCAAACATCTCTACCAATTTGTCTAAACATAAATACATTTCCTCTGCCGATTCGCCTAAGCCCTTGGTGGCATAGGAGATATTTGATTTGGCTCGTTCAAGCCCCTACTCAACACCCTTCTTAATTTCCTCTGAGGGAAGTGTAAATTAGCATTCACTGCCTAGACTTCCATGTAGGGATGATCATGGGTTGGATGAAATTCAAGTTACTGCAATGTGAACAGGCCTTCCTGTGTTGGCTCTCTTTCTCCTTGGGTCTCCCATATCTGGAGGTGGAGGATCACTAAATAAACATGAAAGCAAAGGTACAAAGAAAAGAGTGAAGAGCTGGTCTCTGGGCAACACCAGCTCTCCAAATACCAGACTGCTCATTGCAGGAAGCCAGCTCCCTCTGGTTATGGGGATGCACCAACACTGTCTGTTGCTTGTACAACTCATAGTCCTGAAGGTGCTCTTGAAGTTTTATTTGTGATTAGAGAAGTTGAAGAGCAATTTATAACAAATGATGCCCAAAAATGACAGCTTAAATCATTAAATAATTCTTAAAGTCTTCAAAAATATAATGTTCAGTAAACCGTTATTATTCTCTGACCATACGTAGCAGCAGAGAGAGCAGAGGTTGTGGACGAGGGCACTCCCCACCCCAGGGGACCCCACTAAAGACACCCAAGCAGGAAGAGGCAGGTTACATCAGATATTCTTAAGACAGGAAGAGTAGTACTTCAAGGATCGTGTTCAGTGACAGTTTTATTAACTAATACCAGCCTCCACAATATTGCACACAAGTCAAAAGTCAAAAGATGACTTTTTTTTTAAGTGAGGAAATAATATTTCCAGGAGAACTTTCTGAGCCCTCGGGTTCTGTAGTAAGAATTGGCATAGTTAAAAACGAACACGGCTCCACCTGCAGACAAGAGCAGGCCTGGATATCTGTGCAGGGAATGGGCTACTCCTTCTCATGGTTGCCACCTGCATTGGGAATTTGTTCCCCCACTGCCATGGTGAGAATTTGGTGTGAAAAAAACTTCTATGTGCTTTGAAACGAAAACATGGTCAGCCTAAAGCAGTTAAACATTTGGACATAACTCCAGGGTTCCTTTATCCCCGCCCCTCCCACCCCCCAATGGTATACCCTGGACCTCTCTGTTAGAAACTCACTAAGAAAACTTACGCACATGGAAGAAAGGATACGAGGTGTATGGGGTTCTGTGAGTAAAAACACTTGTCATACAAACCTGATGGCCTGAGTTTGGTCACCCAGAGCCCATGATGGAAGGGAGAACTGTGGTGCCTGCGTCATGGGATGGTTCACGTGTTGGGCAAGGGGCTGGAGATTGAAACACACACACAGACACACGCACACGCACAGAGAGAGACAGACAGACAGACAGAGAGACAGAGACAGAGAAGGAGAGAGAGTGGGAGAAAGGGAGAGAGAGAGATGGGCCATCCTTAAAAAAAGAATGCCAATTTTATTATGTTCCAGGGCAGCTTATATAGGGCTTTCCTTGACTAATGGCCATGCCCTAGCTCTCAGGATTTTTCAGCTGCAAGCCCACCAAAAACCACTCCCCAGTCATCAGGAACTCATGAGGGTCTCATGCTCAGACCAGCAGCAAGCATAGGAAAACAAGTTGTTTATGCCAGTAGGCAAGGAGTTGCAGAAAATTCAGGGTCTGAGGGTCTGCAGTTCCCAACAGAGAACTGACTTCTCCAAGTTAGAGCCAGAGATAATGCAGTCCTCGTATACTGTTGCTGATATGTGAACCAGCACAACCATTATCAAAAACTAAACATTGAAACTGCCTTATGCTCCATCTATGATTACCTTACTATTAAAAGGAAATGAAACCAGAAAACAAAAGGCATTAAATACCAATGTTTACCATCAAATCAAATGTGGATAAAGGACATGTTGTATGCATGTGCAATATGAAGTACTATGCATATATAAAAGAGAATTCTGTCATTTCCATCAAAATGGATGGAAATTAAAGATGTTATGTTAAAATAAGTAAGTCAGAGATAGAAAGTCAAGCACTGCTTATTTTTGCTAATATAAATAGAAAAATAGCTGTATGAATATATAATAGTGATTCCTAGAGATTGGGAAGGTGGTGGCTATGGGTGGATGGGTTGAATTGATCAATACACTCTGTATGCATGCCCTGAAATATTGCTGGCCTCAGCGAATATGTTCAACAAACACAAGATACTTAAATAAGCATTAAAACCCTACACATACATATATTCATGGACACCACACATACATGAGCTATTCAGCGAGCTGAAGCCCTAGCTGGTTCTGAGGCAAAGGGAAGTCCGTGGCAGGGGAACTGAAAGAAAGAACATTAGATTCATATTATTAAGGATCCCCTGACCAGAGAGTGATATTCTCAGTCTGTGATTTGAAAGAGCCAGGAAGGAATTCGTCTCTCTTCTGATGAGCAGAATACCTCTGGCCTTCTCAGGAGTGGGGAGAGGACAGGGAAACAGCAACAGGAATCATCCTCTTCACACTCAGCCCACATAGGAGCAGGGACAGTGTCTCTGGAATTACGTCATCTCTGTGTCTACAACCCCAGATACACTATGCTGTAACAATGTCTCATAAGATAGTGGTTCGAAATGTGGAGGTTTTCTTAAGCAGCATCAAGCAGGGATCATATTTCCATGTGTGGAGCTTCTCTTTCTTCTGTTGAGTGACGTTTTCATGTGGTGTGACCCGAGCAACGCCAAGCACTGCATTACTTCTTGACTCTTTCTCCAAGAGGATCTTACCCCTCCTGCTCAAAGGGTACTTGCTGTTTTTTTCTTCAGCCTGAGGGAGCTGAGGAGGGTTATGAGACATGCTTGGTGAGACATGCTGTTCTCCTTAAGACACCAGCTCTAGCTGAAGCCCTGCGGGCATTGTGTATTAAGCACACGCACGTCTACCTCACCTGTCCTGTTACTTACACTTAGCTTCTTTACAGCTCTGCGTTACTTCATCTCTCATTGTTCTAGAAGCTGGAAGTCTGCCGCCAGGTTCCAGCATCGCTGGATTCTGGTGCCAGTGTGCTTCAGAGTTGTAGAGGTCCACCTTGTCAGCTAGCCTAGATCAGAGTGTGAAGTCAGCTTCTTCTGTGCAGAACCAACTAAAACTCAGTCAAGCAAAGTACAACTCAGAAACTAAGGAACTGTGATTGACATCTGTTAAAAAGATGTCCACAAATACCATGGGAAAAAAAGATGAAGACAACAAAATGGTCCCGCTTCCTCTTACATTATTCTAAACCTCATGATAGAGGAACAGCAGGAAAGCAACTCTGTCGGAGGCTGCTTCTGCTGTGTGAAATCACATGTATCTGGTTGGTCTAGGGTTCTAGATTCATCTCTGCTGCGTAATAAACACCCTGAGTAAAGGTCACTTAGGGAGAAGGAACTCATCCTGCTTATGATTCCATCATGGTGGGGAAGTCATGGTTGCGGAGCTTGTAGCGCTGCTGATAGTATCCAACTTCAGTCGAGAGCAGGGAGAAATGAGTGCCTGTGCTCTGGCTTGTTTATGCTCAGCTCAGTTCCTCTATTGATGTAGTTCAGGACCCCTGCCTAGAGAAGGTTCCACCCACAGTAGGATGGGTCTTTCTGCATCAATTAGCTTAATTAGGAGAATCCCCACAGACACGCCCACAGGGCAACCCAACACGCAGCCCCTCATTAAGATGCTCTTCCTAAGTGATTCTAGGCTGTGTCAAGTTGACAGTTAGAGCTACCATCACACCAGGCAACTCAATTCGATTAAAATCTCTTACTCGGGGAAGAGAACAAGAGTTCATAAATGGAAGAAGCTGGAGAGGGGGTGAGCAGAGGAAAGAACACCTACGACCCCAGAAAGGCCCTAAGACCTGTCATGTATCTGCAGTTTAGGACTTTCTTTGGGAGTCTATTTCCACATACATGCAGTAAATGACATCAGGCACACCCTACCCTGGCTACTCCCACTAATGATCCACCAGGAGGAAACTGGCAACCCAAAATTCTTCAAGTTACTCTGTGCTGGTTCCTCTTCTGCCTGGCGAAGG
The DNA here is from genome assembly GCF_950005125.1 of Chionomys nivalis. NCBI lineage: Eukaryota > Metazoa > Chordata > Mammalia > Rodentia > Cricetidae > Chionomys > Chionomys nivalis. The sequence goes on along the minus strand of NC_080108.1, from coordinate 30,900,477 downwards.
AAACCCAGTGACTGCTGCTTTGCCACTCAGCAAATAGCAAACCTCAAGAAGCCACAAAAAAGTCAAGGTCTGAGCCATCACCAGGGACAGAGTCAAGAACATCCAGAGGGCCACTCTCGCTACACACATGAGAACAATCTGTGACACAAAAAACAGCTTGGTGGCCTATGTGGACCACATCATAGGGAGCCCCAGCTCCACCAGTGATGAAGATGTCCACTCACAGAATGCTGGGTGCTGGAGACAATGGAGCCTAGAAGGATGCATGTAGCCTCAAACATGAAAGAGTCCTCCAGAGTAAGTTAGTTAAGATGAGAGCAGGATACACCCCCTAGAGACATTCGCAGGAGAGTATAGGGGCCAGTCCAGATGACCTCGTCCTGCAGCAGATATGTTTATACCACCAGCTTCATCTGCATTGCAATGCTTTATCTGGTTGACCCCGGAGGAAAGAGCACCCAGTCCATAGCCACCGGTCTTTAACAGTGACTCAGATATGCAGTTGCTCGTCACAGCAGTCGTGGCTTTCCACACTGGCAGGCAGCTTCCACCCGGCATCGGGAGATAGGATGGCATGATTGGGAGCCTGCCGCCAGGCTTTGCCACCATCACGTCTAGATGTGATGTCACTACCCCCATGCCTTCTATTCCACACAGCGGATCCCCTGGGCTTCTGTGTTATTTGGCAGGAAATGTGGCTAGCAGGTACGTATCAGGGCAGCAGCCTGTGACTATCAGAGCATCCCACAGCTTCCTCTTTCCCTTGGCGTTAAGACCAAGTTCTTCTTAGGCATCTATCTTGTCTCACCTCAGGGCCTTTGCTCCAGGGGTGGACCCACCCATAACGCCTTCCTGGTATTCTTCTTAACAGCACCAAGATGTTCATTTCTGCCAAAACTGCCATCTTACCTCCCACACAGCTGTGTGTGTATTTGTGTGTTGACTTTGTTGTCTTCTTTCTTCAATTTAAATTTTTATCTTTTTGAGGATTTCATACATGAGTAGCCTATCTACATCATGTTCACCCCTCCCCTTTCTGCTCCAACTCCTCCCAGGCCACTCCTTCTCAAGCCCATGACCTCGTTTTCTGTAATTTTTATTGTGACACACACATATAAGTATAATAACCTACTCAGCCCATTCAATGTTGTGCTTATGTACATGTTTAGAGCTAACCAAATAGGATTGGATAACCCGCCAGGGGTTCATCTCTGGACAAGAATGATTCTCCACCTCTGAGGAGCCATTGGTTGCCTGTAGGCTCTCATTGAGAGGTGGACTTTGTGAAATCTTCACTGTCTATGTTGACTTACTGATGGGTGCTGCCACTGAACATGTCTTGTTTAGACAGACATATTGTTGAGTTTTTTTTTATGTGTCCAGCATGGCTGCCATGTCTAGAAGACACTAATAACAGGCATCCTGGTCATCTGACTCTTCCAACTTTTCTGCCTCTTCTTCTGTTCCCTGAACCTTACATATATGGGCTGGTCCTAATATAAATGTACCAACTGGAGCTGGGCACATTAAGGTAATATTCTCTGAATTCTGACCAATTGAGGAATTCATAGAAGTCTCTCTTTGCTACAAAAGGAAACTTGTTTGATTAGGAGCGAGAACTCTACTTATCTGCAGGTATAATGATAAGCATTTAGAATACATTTAGAATTGGCGATCTTACTGGTTTAGGAAAATGGCAGTTGCAGGTTTTCCTTCAAGATTTATCGCTTAGTCAGCCATGGGTTCTTTGCTGGGTTTATAGTCTCAGGAATGAATTACTACCTACAGAGCAGACCTCAAGTCCGATTAGACAGATGTGGGTTATCCCCAAGATAAAAGTGCCACCATTGCCTTCTGGAGCTCTCCTACCGGGCCAGCCATTGTTATGTTTTCAGGCTTTACATCTGGGGAGGATTACTGATTACTTTTCTTCCTTGGCAGCTTATATAACACCTTCTGGAGAAGTCATCAGGTCAGTTGCAGATGGATTCCTGTAAGACCTGTGTCTGAAGTGCGTGCTGTCTTTAGTAACAGGGTCAAGTTCCGAGGGCAACCAAGGGCAATGGCAATGATTTATATTGTTGTAGGTGTCCGTGCAAAACCATCATAGGTGTCCGTGCAAAACCATGACCAACAACTTGAAGGGAGGTTTGCTATACTCAGCACTGGGAGTTCTGTTAGTCTTTGCGCCTTAGGGGGAACATTATCAGCCCATGTGGATCTGTGTACACACACACACACACACACACACACACACACACACACACACTGTATTACTTTTATGCAAGCTTTCCAACCTTTTCCAACATCCTTCTTGTTAGTTTTCTTTCTTTTCTCCCTTTTCATCTGAATTGCCCTCTGTGCTTCCCAAGAACTCCCCCATCTCCACATGGCTTTCACCCTCTCCTCTCAGAGCGTCTGTGTCTCACCAGATTCTCCCTCTAGAGTTTCTTTTCCCCTTCCCAAGGTCCCTTTCTACTTTTCTGGCTTCTATTGTGACTTCAGGTTCTACACTCAAGTTTAAAGATTTGGCATTGAGATGAACAAATAAAAGAGAACATTTATCAGACCGTATTGTGCTATTTTGGTGTTTTGGGGTGAATTTTGTTATGCAGCCTAGTTTAAACTTACTCCTAGCCTGGGCTTTACCTTGTGATCCTTTCTTCAGCCTCTCAAATGCTGGAATCACTGGCACACATTACTACATGCGGCTTTGTTTGATGTTTAAACTGAAATTTTTATTAAGATGACTGTATAGTCACATACAGTTTTGAGAAATAAAACTGAGGAATTCCATTTATTGAGCTTCCCTTTAGTTAGTAAAATATGCATGAAATCACAACAGGGTATTGATATTAGAGTTTATTTTGCATTTCCAATCTTGTATTTCCCAATTTTACTTATATCCCCCACACACCCTGGTGTGTGCACATTTAATGCTTTAATTTTTGTCATATATGCTGGCTCATGTGTCTATCACCCCAACTAAGACAGAGAAAGTATATAGAAACGAAATTGGTCTCCAATGCTACATGAAATATAATGATTGAACCTGTAATCCTGGAGGAATGTGATTTGTCAATCCATGCATATCATGTAATAACCTTAGAACCACAAGGCTCTTTCTCATAGGTTTTCATGCCAACCAATAGCTCCTGGCAGTCTCTGCCCCCAAAACCCTGACCTTACCCCTCACAGGCAGGACAAGAATCTGCTTTTGGTTCCTCTACTCATGTCCTCTCAAGAGTGTTACATAAGCCGGGCGGTGGTGGCGCACGCCTTTAATCCCAGCACCTGGGAGGCAGAGGCAGGCGGATCTCTGTGAGTTCGAGACCAGCCTGGTCTACAAGAGCTAGTTCCAAGACAGGATCCAAAACCACAGAGAAACCCTGTCTCAAAAAACAACAAAAAAAAAACAACAACAACAAAAAAAAAAAAACAAAAAAAAAAAGGTGTTACATAAGAGGATCCACCACCATGAGACGGGGCATGTATGTTTATGTCTAAGTTTGTTAAAGATAAACCACCACTTTTGTTTGCTATGGTCAAGGAGAAGAGGGACATTTCAACCAGGCTGGCAGTTTAGCACTTAGCCTGAGGTGAGGAGGTTGCATCCCCCACCCCACCACCACCACTGACATTCACTGTAAATACTTGTGTTGGAACTGGCCTGCCTCTGAATAACTGGACACCCCCCACACCCCTCAAGGCCTTTCTTCTCTGGAGGCCCACTCTCCTTCCAAAGAATCCTTTTGTTGTGCTGAGATGGGAGTCACAGCTAGAATTAGAAAGGCAAATGCCAGCTGCTTTGTCCTCCGGGGAGAACTTGGGCAGACTAATTATCAGCCTGCTGCCTCCTGCCCCCACGCGGCTCAGACCGCAGCACCTGCTCCGCTGAGCTGAGCTATTTTTAGGATCTGGAATCTCCCCCTGGCTCTTGTTTTGCATTAAAGACCTTCATTACACGTATCTTTTTATGATAGCTTCCTCCCTGGTCCCGATTTGCAGCTAACCTCTCTTGCACAAAACAGCCAAATTTATCTCCCTGAAACACGATTCTAATAATATAGTTTCCTCTCTCCAGATTCGTCAGCACAAGGCCTACACTATATGGACATTAGAGCCCAAGTCCCACCACCCAGCCCAAAGGTCCTAAAAGTCTTCCATAAGAAGATACAGACCTAGATTTTTTTTTTCTTTTTTAGTTTAAGATACCCTGATTTCTGCAGCCATCCAATCTAGAAAGAAGCCACAATTCTGGTCCCTCGTTAACCTCCCCGTCACCAAACACCAAGACAATCAATAAATTGCCCAATAAAGCTTTTGGGGACCCCAAATTCCATCGTTGCAATTTTAGTTCCTAAGGTAAGAGCGCTTAGGGTTTGTGCCTTTGCAAGGCAGCTCAGTTATATACTTGGAGTCTTCATACAGAGAGCTGTGGCCTTTTAAACAGGAAAGAGGGAGGTGCCTTATGCCTTCATGGTGATAAGAAGACACAACGAAGATGTCCAAATAGGACTAGCAACCAGAAATTCTCCAGACACTGGCTCTGGGGAAGTCTTGTTTGGATGCCCCCTACCCTGGGAATGTGAAGAATTAGCTTCTGTGGATTACAACTTGCTGGTATTTTGTTACATCTATTAAGACATTGACCAGAAATCATAAAGCAGGTGACAGAACGGAAGAACTATGTGGGGAAAGGCAGAGACAAAGATGTGGGATGCACCCAGCTTTAGCCACGGTGGCTCTGTGGAGCAGAGAGGAAGCTGATGCCTCATGCAAAGGAAAAGCTTGGTGGCCCTGGAGAAAATACACGGACTAGAAGCCACACCCACAGGTCAAGCCTGCACTTTCCATACTTCTCAAATTCAGCTGAGATTCTAATGAGACAGTGACTCCTTATATTGTCACTTCTGGTGACACTGAGTGCTTTGGCCAGGTACCCTCTGAAGAGGGAACATGTTGCTGGAAACTGAGCTGGAGGTCTTAGAACAGGGAGCAAGCATGTCACAAAGGCTAGGGACAATGTATCACAGTTCTGGGGTAAGAGACAGTAGCGAGAATCGTGGAGGTAAGAAAGGACCAGACGTCAACACACTGAAAAGCTCAGGGGCAGAATGCTGGGCTGAGACATCCAACACTGTCATGGCTGGAGACTTGACCCTTGAAGGCTAGGAGCTGAGCTTGTCATGTGAGGATAACTGTAGAGCCTGATGTTCCTATGTCTCCAGTCAGTACATAGCCCCATCCTGCCTGGAGGTTTCCTGCCAATGGGCATGATAGCTCTGAACCTCTGACGAACACCTTCATTCCACAGCCCCATTCTTCCGTCAGGGTAGTTCATGGGGTGCGGAGCCTGAATACAGAGACTGGTGCAGCTTTATGGCTTGAAGTGTTGTTTTTTGTCCCAAAGTCCCTGATGTACTGGGGAGACAGTATCTGGCTAGAATGCTAGTCACTCCAAAGTCTGCTTACTGGTGTGCCCTGGAAGAGTGAAAGAATTTTCACATTCTGCAAACTGCAAAGAGATGTGTGGCCAGGGCATACTCTGGTTTGGAAAGAAAGAAAGAAAGAAAGAAAGAAAGAAAGAAAGAAAGAAAGAAAGAAAGAAAGAAAGAAAGAAAGAAAGAGGGAGGGAGGGAAAGAAGGAAGGAACAAAGGACAAGAAAGAAAGAAGAAAGAAGGAAGAAAGGAAGGAAGGAAGGAAGGAAGGAAGGAAGGAAGGAAGGAAGGAAGGAAGGAAGGTAGAGTTCTGGAAGACAGGTAATATGCAATGGGTTTGGGTGCGGCGATAGCCAAAATAGTAAGAATGACAAAATCTCAAACTTCAAATAATCTCCATCCTCTAGTTTTAGAGGATTCCTAAAGAAACAACCTAAAATAATTTTTAGTTGAATTTTCGGTTTGCCTTGTCGTTTGTGTTCCTCTTTCCCTTTAACCACATTGGTCATGGATATCTCCCAGCATCCATGGTCTCAGTTCCCCAATAAAAAGACACAGAATGGGCAGACTGGATGCAAAAAACGATCTCTACTTCTGTGGCCTACAAGAATCATCTCAACATCAAGGATAAACATTCCCTCAGGGTAAAGGGTTGGAAAAAGACATTAAAAGCAAATGAACCTAAGAAGCAAGCTGGTATAGCCTTGGTAATGTCTAACAAAAAAGACTCCAAACCAAAATTAGTCAAAAGAGATGGGCAAGGCCATTGCATTCACATAAAAAAAAAATCCAACATGATGTTTCAGTTCCTAACATATATGTATGCCCTTTATACAAGGGCACCCACGTTTAAAAAAAAAAATACTGCTACAGCTTAAATCATATACTGACCCTCATACACTGATAGTGGGAGACTTCAATACTCCACTCTCACCAATGGACAGGGCATTCAGACAAAAATTAAACATAGACAGGCAGGAACTAATAGATGTCATAAGCCTTAGGGATCTAAAATATATTTACAGAACATTTCACCCAAGCATAAAAGAATATACCTTATCTGCACGTTATGGAACTTTCTCCAAAATTGACCATATACTCAGAATCAAAACCAATCTCAATATATACAAGGAAATTGAAATAATTCCCTACTGCCGCGCCAGTGCGGGCTGGAACCAAGAGTCTCGGCGGAGGGTGTCCAGGTTGAATGAATACACAGAGCAGGAGGTTGAGGTGGAACAGCTTCCTTTATTGTCTGCTGGGCTGGTTTTATACCATGGCACCAAATGAGGAGGGGGCTGCGAAGGGACTGTAACCTGACCCTGGCGGGGATCAAGGACCGGTCACCATGCACTCAAAATTCCTTCCTTCCCTGCTCCAGGAGCAGAGGGAATTTATTATGTTTTCCTTGCAGATAAGCACCTCAAATGGGGGCAGGGATATCAACTCGGGGCTGCAATTCCCACACCCTACATCCTATCAGACACAACATCTAACCCATTCAACAGTGACCAAACCAGTTCAACAGATAGTTCAATTTCTATTTCAGAAGAAGAAACACAAAAAGCCAAGAAATATAGAAAAAAATGCTCAACATTCTTAGCCATTATGGAAATGTAAATTAAAATTGCATTGACATTTCATGTTACTTCAATTAGAAAGGATGCCATCAAGAAAACTACAAGATCCATCCCTTTGCCAGCAAATTTCAAGATGGCATTGTTCTTTTTTCTTCTGTGTGGTACTCCATTGTGTAAATGTACCTCATTTTCTTCATCCATTCTTTGGTCAAGGGGCGTTTAGGTTGTTTCCAGGTTCTGGCTATGACAGACAATGCTGCTATGAACATAGATGAGCACATGTCCTTGTGGTATGTTTGAGCATCCTTTGGGTATATGTCCAATAGGTATTACTGGGTCTTGAGGAAGGTAGTTTCCTAATTTTCCAAGAAATCACCATACTGTTATACAAAGGGGCTGTATCAGCTTGCACTCCCACCAGCAATGAAGGAGTGTTCCCTTTTCCCCACCTCTAGAAAACATCATATTGAGTGACCCAGAAAGACAAATATTATATGTACTCACTCATAAGTGGCTTTTAGACATAAAGCAAAGACAACCAGCCTACAATTCACAATCCCAGAGAACCTAGACAACAAAGAGGACCCTAAGAGAGACATGCATGGATCTAATCTCCATGGGAAGTAGAAAAAGATAAGATCTCCTGGGTAAATTGGGAGCATGGGAACCATGAAAGAGGGTTGAAGGGGAGGGGAGAAGAAGGGAAGGGAGCAGAGACAAATGTAGAGACCAATGAAATCAATTTTTTTAAAAAGGAAAAAAAAGAAAACTACAAGAGACACTGACATGGCTATGGGGAAATCACCTCTGTCTGCTGCCGGTGGGAGTCTAAACCAGTACAACCACTGGGAAAACCAAAAGTTGAACACAGACGTAGCATCAGCACCGGCTGTGCCAGTCCTAGACGAATGACCAAAGGAATCTATATTTGCATGCTACAGAAATATTTGTACGTTCCTGTTTACCACAGGGAAGAATCTTTCTTTAGTCGTGTATCTACCTCAGTGTGGAGTCCGGAGTATTCACACTTCAGGTTATAATTTGGTAGAACTCCCTTTATCTTCTTTCTGCTTTGATCACCAAGAGCTAAGCTGTCTCCTCTGTCATAACAAGTCATGTCTCCTCTGTCTTTTTATTTGGGGCACTCCTTTTACTTTCTGAGACTCTGAGATGCTCCAGGTTCACCATGTACATTCCCTATCCTGACCTTAGGCTCAATCGTTCCCCAGGGAGTCTTGATAACCCCCATTGGAGGCAGATGACAGAAATCAAGGCCCTGAGTGTTCTTGTTATCACAGGTGGATCATTTTGCAAGTGATTTGTTTCCTTTAAAAGAATCGTCTTAGTGCTGGGCAGTGGTGGTGCATGCCTTTAATCCCAGCACTTGGGAGGCAGAGGCAGGCGGATCTCTGTGAGTTTGAGGCCAGCCTGGTCTACAAGAGCTAGTTCTAGAACAGTCTCCAAAGCTACAAAGAAACCCTGTCTTGAAAAACTACAAAAGAAAGAAAGAAAGAAAGAAAGAAAGAAAGAAAGAAAGAAAGGGAGAAAGAAAGAAAGAAAAAAAGGAAGAAAGGAAGAAAGAAAGAAAGAAAGAAAGAAAGAAAGGAAAGAAGGAAGGAAGGGGGAGAGAGAGAGAGAGAGAGAGAGAGAGAGAGAGAGAGAGAGAGAGAGAGAGAGAGAATCATCTTAGCATCACAGTAGAGATACCTCAGTAGTTCTCAGCCCTGAAGACTGGAGTGGGGCCTCCACATGGGATGATTAAGAAACGCCTGTGACTCCAGCTGCAGGTGATCTGGTAACCTCTTCCGACTGCTGTGGAACACACATACATATTTGCATATGCTCTCATGCAGACACATGTGCATATCTGTATAAACAGCAATGACTCCTTAACGTACTTTTCTAAATACCGTTTGCTCACAAAGAGCTCAAAATCAAACAAAAAAAATGGAGATTTTGTCTTTGAGAAATTGTTTAAGTTTTTCCAGCTGTCATTTAGTGAATTATTAGGATGCTTTTTCTTTTGCTTTGTAAATCAGTATTATTATTAAATTTTCTTGACTCCTGGTTCCAGAAGTTCTGAAGGATGTCTGAGTCTCATTTTTCGCTTTTACAAGTGTTGGCTTTCTCCCTTATGATTTATGGTCTAATTTTAAAAGGGATTCAGTTTCTCTCTTGCAATTAGCATCTTCATCACAGCAAGTACATTGGTTTGTCCCAGAACTCTCTTGTTGTTCAATGATTAGAACCAAGGAAATTGCACTACTGAGGCCGAAGGCAGATCATGGGTTTGCACAAAGGCGGAGGATTGCATTCTGGAATATTCTCAGTCATTCTGGGTGAAGCAGAACTTTGGGCCGATCTTTCTGATGGTAGCAGCATGCGTATACAGTCTCCAGGGGATGTCTCGAGGCGGCCTGCAAAATCTGTTTATTCGATCCTAGATGAAATTTCAGAAAGTTTAGTCTTATGAAAGCATCCTCTTCCCTTTCTTGTTCTAGATGTGCTATTTCTCTCTCCCTCCCAGACATTTTCACCTACTCCTTCCCTGCAGCTTTCTGCATAAAACTTTGTTAAGATTTTCCTCGATTCCTGGCTGCACCTGTGACGACTCTGTGTGCACAGGATCAGAAATGACTTGGTGGGCACGAGGCTGCTCTCTGCAAATAAAAGAGTGACTTCGTGCTTGTGCACTTGGATGAATGAGAGTTGGGGGGCAGTCTAGAGCATAGGGAAACCTAGATTCTCAACTTACACTAGCTGCGCAAAATAGTGAAAGCATCAGTGACTGCATAGGATGGATTAGTCTAAGCCAACTTTGGTTATATATTACTACATCTCTCCAGCATCCATGAGGTCCATGGGGAGGAGAAGGTTGAAGAAAGGACAGATGCCACTTCATCTCTTTATCGAGTTTTGATATTAACAGAGGGGATTTACACAGCATGTAGCACCCCCTTTCTATACAGCCAAGACTAGGTGATCATTGACACATCTCCTCTATGGCACAGGCATACAAAGGCTGGATAGAGCAGAGCCTAGCAGCACACACTCACTTCCCTAAGCTGCCCTGACGCTATGAGCCCCAGACTCAAGAGCCAGTCCTAGTTTCTGGGCTTGGTCTGTGGCATCTGTGCTTTTGAAACAGAGGGCGCTAGCTTTACCCCACGGGGCTATATTGCGATGAGTGAATTTCAAATTATTTATCTAACAGTGGCTCTCAACATTTCTAATGCTGTGAGCCTTTCATATAGTTCCTCATCCTGTGGTGACCCCACCATAAAATTATTTCATTACTGCTTCGTAACTATCATTTTGATACTGTTATGAATTGTAATGCAAATATCTGAAATGCAAGGTATCTCACATGTGACCCCCATAAAGGGGTTGCCATTCACAGTTTGAGAACCACTGATGTATAATCTTTAACCCCACTCCCACACACAAGCTTTTATTGCTTGTCCTTGCTTCGCTATTTCCGCTTTTGTTTGATTGTAGTCAACCCTACCCTATCTTTTCAACTGGGCAAAGCCATCAAGTCATCATTAGCTGCATATTAAATGTGCTGTGTCTCTTAGGTGTGAGCCTGCTGATGTGGCATTTAAAATTCCCCAAGGGAAGCAGTGATTACCGTGGCATTCAAAGATACAACTCCGAATGCCACCAGCAGAATGCCACCACTTGCAGTTACAGCTGAAGGCAATTGGGTAGGACCCATCTTTTTTAGAATTCAGAATGAAGAACTAAAACAGGGTATTTTTCATTTAAAATTTAAACCTAATATACTTCAGCTATTTAAAAATAAGCATCTCTATTTGTTGCCTGTGGCAAGCTGAAATTGAGTGCCCTGCCTCTGAGATTACCACCAGAGCACACCTCCCCACTTCCCACCCTTCCTTTGGAATGGGTGGTGTGCCAAGGTTACAATCTGATATCAGGAAAGATGGATAGAGATCATGCTGACAGAAATGCTTCATAGCATTGGGCTCCCCCTAGAGGCCAAGAGGGCCAACAAACTTTGTTGCTGGACCAGCCAATCCTTGCTCACTTTTCAGAAAGATTGTTTTTTTTCCATCTCCTCCCCAGTTAACACTAGGTATGAAGGATACTCAGCGAGTGGGGAATAAGGCTGGCATTGGTTATTTATGACCAGTTATCATGATTCTCCATCACTTTGCTGACTCATGCACCTCATTAAATACCATTCCTCCTCGTTAAGAGAGTCAGCGTTGTAAGGGTCGCTGCCAAACACATGCTGGTTCTTTGAGGAAGGCGATAAGCCATAACCTACACATTATCACACTCAAGTTTGGCTACTATTACTGTGACTTCATCTGTATACTCAGAGGTTTCTGAAGTTCAAAATGTTTCTATCATCTCTAGCTTTCAAGACATCATACCTTCAACTCATTATATCTCTAAGTTCCATATATATGAAGCCTCATGCTATGCAATGAAAATATTTGAAATGCAAAACTGAATTGCTTTTTCAATTTCTTTGAAGATTTGCATTGGAATTTTGATGGGAATCTAGTTGAATTTGTAGATCATCGCCCCCCCCCCCCCCATGGCCAGGATGGCCATTTTCAAAACACTCCTCCCCTCAGTCCTTGAGCACTGGAGATCTTTCTGTCTTCTGGGGTCTTCTTCAATCCCTGTCTTCAAGGTCTTAAAGATTTTATTATACAAGTCTTTCACTTGCTTGGTTAGAGTCATCCCGACTGTTTCTTTTCTTTTCCATCTTTTTTTTCTATTTTTCTTTTTGAGTCTATTGGGATTGTTATTTTTCCTGTGTTTCTCAGTCTGTTTATCATTCGTATGTAGAGATGCTACTGATTTTTATGTGTGAAATTTATAACCTGTAACTTTACTGAAAGTTTTTATAAGTTCTATGAGTTTCCTAGTGGAGTCTTTAAAGCCTTTTATGTATAAAATCATATCATCACCAAATAAGGAAACTGTTCCTATTTGAATTCCTTTGATCTCCTTCAGTTGTCTTATGGCTTAGGTAAGACTTCAAGTACTATAGTAACTAGGTATGGAGAGAGTGCACAGCCTTGTCTTAGTAACAATTTTGGTGGAATTGCTTTGACTTCCCCTTTGTTGAGAACAAAGCTTGAATTGTTGAGCTTGCTGTGAATCATCTTTACTAAGGTAGGTATGCCCATTGTATTCTGATCCTCTCCAGGACTTTTTTACGAAGGGTTTAGGGTTTTGTCAAAGGTTTTCTCTGAGACGTTCAAGGCCATCTAATGAGATGATCATGTGGCCTTTATCTTTGGTATGTTTGTGAATTATATTATGTTTATTGATTTATGCATGTTGAGTATTCTTGCATCTGTGGGATAAAAACAACTTGATCATGGTGGGTAATCTTCTTAATGTGCTTTTGAATTTGGTTCACAAGTATTTTAGGGAGAATTTTTGTTTCTATGTTCATAAAGGAGATTTTTTTCTTTTTATTGAGTCTATGTAGCTTTGGTATCTGAGAAATAGTTACTGCACAAAGCTAAAATGTTCCTTCAGTGTCTACTTTGCAGAATAATTTGAGAAGTATTGGCAATAGTTGTTTGAAGATCTGGCAGAATTATGTGCCTAACCCATCTGGAACAGGGGTCTTTTCAGTTGGGAAATTGTAAATCACGACTTCCACATCACTAGGACTTACAGGTTCACCTAAATTGTTTATGGCATCTTGATTTAACTTTAGTAGTTCATGTATGTCAAGAAATTGATCTGTTACTTTTAGGTTTTCCAGTTTGGTGGAATACAAGTTTTTAAAGTATGCTTTTATGACTCTTAATGTCCTCAGTGCTTATGGTAATATCCTCCTTTTCATCTTTACTTTTATTAGTGTGGACTCTCTTCCTTTTGGTTAAATTGGCTAGAGGTTTGGCAGTCTTGTTGTTTTTTTAAAATTGGTTCTTTTTTTTATTTTTCTTTCTGTTATTTTTGGTTCTATTTCATTGATTTTAGAACTGTGTCTATTTCTTCTAGCTACTGTTTTGAGGTGCTATTTCTTTTTTTTTTTTCTAAAGGATGCAGGTGTATCGTTAGGTGATCAAAATGAGATCTCCTCAGTTTTTTGATGTAGACAGCGCTATGGATTTGTCTCTTAGAACTACTTTCATTGTGTTCCAAAACAATCCCGAATAATAAAAGAACTGGTGTAAGTGACATCATCCCAGATTTCAAAATGTTCACAGAGCTATAGTAATAACAACTGGATGGCATGGCCCTAAAACAGACATGCTGGTAAATGGATTCGAACTGAAGACCCGGACCTAAATTCACACCCGCGCAGGCCAGTCATTTTTCACAAAAGCCAGCAACACATACTAGAGAGAAGACAACATCTTTAGCAAATGTGCTTGTCAAGCTGGATGGCTTCATGCAGGACAATGCAAATAGATACATATTAATTACTTGCACAAACTTAACTCCAAGTGGTTCAACAGGAGACTGAGCTGATAGAAGAAAAAGTAGGGACAAGGCTTGAACTTACTGGCACTGGGAAGGCTTACTGGAAAGGACCCTGAAAGCACAGGCATTATGGCCAACAATTAATAAATGGGAGCTTATGAAGCTAAAGAGCCTCTGAAGAGTAGAGGACATGATCATTCAGGCAAAGCAACAGCCTACAGAATTGGAGAAAACCTTTATCAATTATACAGGGCTAGTATCTAGAATATGCAAAGAATTAAAAACTGAACATCAAGAAAACAACTCAATTAAAAATTGGCTAGTCACGTGATGGTGCCTCACACCTTTAATCCCAGCACTTGGGAGGCAGAGACAGGAGGGTGTCTGTGAGTTTGAGGCCATCCTGGTCTACAAGAGCTAGTTCCAGGACAAGCCCCAAAGCTACACAGAAACCCTGTTTCAACGCCCCCCCCCCCAAAGACTATAAGACTAAGAACTGTAGTCCTCAAAAGATGAAACACAAATAGATTTTGAAATGTTCAGCCTCCTTAGCTACCAGGGAAAAACAAATAAAAACTGCTTTGGGATTTTATTTTACTCCAATTAAAATGGCCAAAAAATCAATCAGATAAGAGTCAGTTGATGCTGAAGAAGATGCCTTGCAAAGGGAGCATTTATTCACTGCAGGTCAGGGTGAGAACTGGTACAGCGACTGTGGAAATCAATGTAAAGGATGTTCAACACTAAGAATAGATCTACAACAAGATCCAGCTCTGCCACCCTTGGTCACATACCCAAAGGATTTACATCTTACTACAGCAACACTTGCTCACCTATGTTTGCTGTGCTTCCTTCATAATAACCAGAGATGAGAAATAATGCAGATTTCCTCAGATGATGCATAGATGGATGCTGAAAATGTGGCTTATTTACACAAGAACATTATTCAGCCTTGAGACAAATGGTGTTATAAAATTTGCAGGTAAACTGATGGAACTAGAAGCAGTTATTCTGCGTGTGTTAACCCAAGCCCATAAAGTCAAACATTGCGTATTTTCTCTTATGTATGGATCCTATCTTTTAAGCTTTAGGTACATGAATTTAATTTTGAATATCCACAGAGAGTAGGTAGCTAGAAGGGAAGCAGAGGTGAGGAATAGGTCTTCCAAAGGAACGAAAATAGCCTATGATGTCACAAATGTTTAGATAGAAAAGTGAAGTAAAGGTGCAGGATCATGGGGGGGGGGGGGCAAGATAGAAAAATATGGGGAAGGACGACTAACATTAAAAGACTTAAAAACCCACATAGAAACCAACTACTCCATCTTTCTAAAATATATAAAGAGGAATTTAAATGGAGTTACCATATAAAGGAGGTGACAGTGCCCCAACTGGACACCATATGCTACCGAGTGGAACCCAAAATACCAGGAATGGGTTACATCTTGTTAGTTGTTGCCCAAAGAGGTCCCATTGAAACCTTAAATGTAATAGGCTATTTCCAATGCTATTGGTTACCTTTACAACCTGGCTATAAAGCCTTATTGTTGAAGACGTTATTTATGTCATTGAACACAGAAAAAAAAATTGGCTGTCCTGCCTGCAAGATATACTGGTGCACGAGTTGCAAAATTATTTTGGGTATCACAAATCAATTTTTGATTGGATTTAAGGTTCACTCTTTGAGATGGAACCCACACCTAACGCTGTAATTGGCACCAACAATGTAAGACTAGATAAGTCATGGGCCCTAAGGGAAAATCTTACTGTTATTCTGCTAAAGGAACTTAGCGATAAATTACCCCTGATGATAAATTGCTATGCCCATAGATCAGAGAATCCCTCAATCATGATCAAAAGCTTCTCCTTGCAGCAGATGCTAATTAACAAAGAGACCCACAACTGGACAATGTGAAGAAAATGGATGATTTTTAGAGAATTCAGCCCCAAATGAGAAGCTTTTGTCAAACCTCTCCCTTAAGGCTCAGGGATCTATGCGGTGGAGAGAGGTGGGAATATTGTAAGAATCAAAGTGGTGGTGACTCCAAGGAACAGCTTCTGTAGGCACGACAGGGCTCACACATGTATGGGCTCATAGAGACAATGAAAGCACACACAAGACCAGAATGAGTTCACGTCAGACAAAAATCTCACTTTATAGAACAGCATTTAGGCACAGAGTCTGACCGCTAACCAGAAAGCTATTTATAGTTGATACATTCTGGCAGAGTGAAAAGAAAAGCTATCTTTCAACAGTGGGGTAGTACTGGGTATATCAGTCTCACTCCAGGGCAGACCTCATGCTCAGAAGCAGTTAACCAACACAAACCAGGCTACATGTCTTGTGTGCATGCTTTTTTTTTCATAGTTTGGTGGGTTTTATCTCTCTCAACAAATGTACTTTATTTATTTTTTATTTTATTGAGAGAGAGAGAGAAAGAACATGAAGTTGAATTGCTAAAGAGACGAAAAGAATCTGGGAAGACTTGGGGGAGAGGAAAGAATATGATTAAACTATATTGTATAAAAAGGGAAAAAACTTTGTTCTCCCAGATCCAATCCCCCGGTCTCATCCCCAGTTCTGCAGTAGAACCCCTGTGGCAACCTTCCCTGTCCTCGCCCATCCCCTGTGGGACAGATCTTCCCCTTCTAACTTCCCTCTCCCTCTCTTGTTTCTTTCTTCCAGTACCCAACTCCAGCAGACATCCCCTGCTACCTAAAGGCTTCCCCAGCCAGGGCATCAAGTAGGTAGACAGAGGATGCACACCCCTCCTTCTGCTCCCCAGATCCACCCCCCCCCAAGTTTCATCCCCAGTGCTGTAGCAGAAAACCTGCTGTATTTTCCCTTTCTTCTCTGAGCCTCTTCCTAACAGATCACAAAGATCTTCTCTAGCCATAAGTCCTCCAGCTTATCCTTTATCATCTCAGCTTCTAACAGCAGCAGGCGTTCCCTTATAGGCAGGCCAGGGAAACTGGGAAGCTAACTGAAAACCTTCACTATCCTTCTCCTCCAAACCCAGCTCCCCAGTTCATTCCTCTCTCTACAATGAAACACCTGCTTCAGGCTTCCGTACCCCTCTGCCCCTCTGTGGAGCCCACAGATCTTCCCTTCATCTCCTCTACCTCCTCACTTGTAGCATTATCCCAGCCCCCAACTCCAGCAGGCAGTCCCTGCTAACCTACAGATCACTCCTGCCAGGGAAGGCTGCAGGTAGACTATCTGTAGATCTTCCCCCTCCTGTTGCTCATTCTCAGCAGACCTTCTGGGGTAACCTTTCTTCACTGTCTCCCCATTCCAAAGAGATGAAATAAGCAGATCCTGGTTGAGCATTCTGTCCTCCTCTCTCCTGTGAAGCCCTTCAGAATCCTAGATTCTCCCCCATTCCTGACTCTCAACTCCCAATACCCAGAAATACATTTTGCCTAGAACCCACAGTGGCCATAACTATCAGGTCTAAAGAAAATAATTTCTTATCAAGAAATAAGCAGACATGGCACACTACAAAGATCAAGAGAGAAAACAGAAACCAGGATGTGGGGCAAGGGGAGGACACCCACTCACCAAAGAGAAATCCAGAAACCAGCACCTAGATGTATAATAATCCCAAACCCAGATGCCTAGATGCCAGCACAAAACACAGTCAATAAGAGCCAGGGTGAGATGTGTCCACTAGAGCCCAGCTAGCCTACACAGGTGACCCTGAATCGATAGAGCTGAAGTCCAAGAGAAAGGCCTTAAAACAGCTAAAGGGCCTTAAAGAATAAATAACTAAATCCCTTAAAGAAATTTAAGAATACAAACTGTATTACAAATTACAAACTATAATGCGGATCCAGGGAATGAATGAAACAGTTCAAGCGCTGAAGTTGGAAGTAGAATCACTAAAGAAAGATGAGCTGAGGGGATTCTGGAAATAAAACATCTAGGATTTTGAACAGGAGCAGAGGCAAGCGTCACCAACAGAGTACAAAAGAGATGGGAAAGAGAATCTCAGATGTTGAGGATACAATAGAAAAAAAAAATAGATACATCGGCCAAAGAAAATGTTAAATCTACAACAAAACCTTCCAACACAAAATATCCAGGAAATAAGAGACACTATCAAAATATTTAACTTAAGAATAATATGTATAGAGGAAGGGATAGAAACCCACCTCAAAGGCCCAGAAAAGATTTCCAACCAAATCATAGAAAAAAATTTTCCTAGCCTAAATAAGGTACAAGAAACACAAAGAACACCAAATAGATTGTACCAGAAAAGAAAGTCATGTCACTACCTCATAAAACACTAAACATTCAGAACAAAGAATAGAAAAGCTTCAAGGAAAAAGACAAACAACAAACAAAGGCTGGCCTATTACATAATAAGTGACTTCTATGTGGAGACTCTAAGAGCCACAAGGGCCTAGAGAGATGTGCTGCAGTCTCTTAGAGACCACTGAAAAGCAAACAGAGAGAATATCAAAGTTAACAAGTCAGAAATGTAAAAAAAAAAAAAATGCACAACAAGAAATAGGAAGGAAATCCAGAAAATAAGGACATAGTTTAAAAATCTGTACTCCACCAAGTTGGAAAATTGAAAAGAAATAGATAATTTTCTCAGTAGGTACCACTTTCCAAAATTAAATCAGAATCAGATAAGCAGTTAGAACAGATCCATACTCCTAGTGAAATAGAAGAAGTCATTAAAAGTTTCCCAATTAATAAAAGCCCAAGGCCAAGTATTCTACCAGACTTTTAGAGTTAACACCAGTATTCCTCAAATTATTCCACAAAATAGAAAGAGAAGGAATCCTGTTCAATCCGTTTTATGAGGTCACAGTTACTCTGATACCCAAGCTGTGTGAAGACTCAGCAAGAATGAGAATTACAGATTAATTTCTTTCATAAGCATAGAGTTGGAAAAACTCAATAAAAGACTTGTGGACTGAGTCCAACAACACAATAAAAAGATCTTCTACCATGATCAAGTAGGGCTTCATCCCAAAGATGCAGGAATGATTCAACATATGAAAATCTGTCAATGCAAACCACCTTGTAAAAAAGCTGAAAGAAAAATCCTTAGGGTAAAACCGAATACTACTGGTCTAAAAAAAGGAAGAAGAAAATGACTCCTAACGATATTCTCCTATACTCATAGATCAAGGCCTTACTCAGCCATCCTCAGAGAAGCTTCCTCCTGTAACCGAACAGAGGCAGCGATTCACAGCCAAACACTATGCACGAAGAGAGTCCTTGGAACACACAGTTCTAAGTTGGATGTTTCCATCAAATCCCTCCCCTCATAGCTCAAGAAACCACATGGAAGAGGAGGTGGACAGGGTATAACAGTCAGAAGGGATGGAGTCTGCCAGGAGAACAAGGCCCTAAGAATCAACTGAAGATGGCTCATATGAGTCCCTAGAGACTGAAGCAGCAAGCACAGAGCCTACACGGGACTGTACCAGGTTCTCTGTGTATATTATAGATTTCACTTGAGCACTTCTGTGGGTCTCCTGAGTGTGTGAACAAGACGGTCTCTGATTCTTGTGCCTGCTCTTGTTGCTCTTTTCCTTTTGTTGGGGTGTCTTGTCCAGCCTCCATATGAAGGTCTTAGTTTTATCTTATTATATATTGTTTTTCTTATATTTGGTTGTTATCTCTTAGAAACCTGTTCTTTTCTAATGAGAGACAGAAATGGAACAGATCCAGAGGAGAGGGAGGTGGGTAGGAAGAGGGAGGAGTAGAAGGAGGGGAAACTGTAATCAGGATATACTTTATAAGGAAAAATCTATATCAATAATAGGATATATATTTAGAAAGTAATAGAATAATAATGAAAATATTTTAAGTAAAATGTGTTGTTACTGGCAAAGGTAGGTAAAATGGTCACCTCTTTATTAAACATAAACAGGGCCCTATCTTTTGTTCGTAAGTCACACAGTAGAAGACCTATTAGCATAACATGCATAATGCATTAGTTAGTGCAAGTAACCTAAAGTTAGATGATATTCAGAGGTTGTGTGCAAACACTGCATCTTCTCAAGTAAAGAGCTTGAACATGCTGAGATTTGGGGAGCTTCTGGGTTTTCTAAGGAGCAATTCCTCCTGGGCACCAAGGAACTATTGGGTTTGGAAATGAAAGGCTGCCAACATAGGTGGTATTCTTAAATGTGATTAAGCAGGATCTTTTAATTCACAGTAAATGATGCTGCCCTCCAGCTCCTCACCCACAGACTCAGTGACATCTATTCATTCTAAGAAAGGGCAGATGTCACTTGAAAAACAGAAAACCAGTGCACAGTTTTCAGTTCTATCAAACTTTAGAAATTCTGTCTTTCACGTCTCTACAGAAAAATACGGAGAGTCAAGGAAAGTCCTTCCTACGAACATGGCGGACACAGGACCTGAAGAGAGCACATTCTGTCAGGAAGTGGAAAGCCACAAGGACAGACTTATTTGTCGCTGGAATGGTAGAATGTCAGGACAGATTCTAGGGTATCTAAAAAGATGGGGCTGGGTTCTTTTGGGTTCAGCAAAACCTGAATCCAGGAAGAATTAAGGAGACTGGCTTTTGGGAGTGTGGGTTCTAGACTTTATATCTAGCTGTAAGATTGCCTGTGTCTTGTAGGGCCATAGTAAGTGTGCCATATGGCATCTTTAAGGACCACGACCATCTGAATTTAAATATCTAGGGAGGAGAACCGAGAGCCAGCCAGTCAGCAAGCCAAGCAGTTTTGCCTCATTCCAAGCACCCCACATTCCTTCAATACTGATTTTTTTCAAGGTGCATTCATTTCTAAGTTTCACAAGCAAACTATAAACCGAGCAACTTAAAACAGCGGACACATAATCTTTCACAGTTCCAGACAGTAGGAGCCCCAGAAGAACATGCAGGCCAGACCGCTTCAGTACTTAAAGCTCGGAGAAACTGTTGCGGTCCGCTTTGCTGCAGGGCTTGAGTTTCACTGGCCTGCAGATGCGCTTTTCCAGCCTCTGCCTCGTCTTCACACTCAGAGCCTCTTTTATCAGCAAATCCTACCCCAGGGAAGGTCAAATACTGAGGTTTGGAGACGAGGATTTCAGAAACCACGATTTTATTCACTTCAATGGAATTCAAGCTCAGAATATTCTGGGAAAAGATAAAAGTTCACGAGGAGGGAAGACACTGGCATAATCAAATGGAAAGAAATTATAATTTTTAGGTGGTTGAAATATTCTTACAGTCATGATTTATATTACTTACTTTTCAACTACAACTGAATTGGTCACTGAAAATATATTTATAGGTACTATGTGATTTGCAGCTTTTAGGTCTAATGGCATTGTAGAGGAATCAGATAATATATACAACATATATATATATATGGCATAAATAAATGCACACTGTTGACCCATCCGTCTTGTAACCAATCGATTCTTCTGAAGAGTAGGTGTGAGGAACTGGAAATGGATATGTATGGATGGAAAGGGAAGTCAGCAAATATTACAGGACGTTTTGGGGGCACCTATCTCAGTTCCTTATCCCATCTCCTCTGCCAGGAAGCTAACTCTGTGTCTGTGTCAGGGCAGTAGTGTAAATCATTGGCTTCCTCTTTGCCATCAGTCACTAATGTGTGGAGAGGGCATGCCCCTTTTGCCTGGCTACAAACCATACTGTTTGAGGTCTCTGGGGACCTTCACCTCTGAAGACCCGCCGCTGGACGGAGGGAATGCGTCTGGCACAAGGGAGAAGTCAGGTGATTGTAGACCAGTTCAGACACTGTGAATTTGGTTTGGTTTTGGGGCACAGAAACTTTTACACAGGAAAACTTAGTAAACCCGTTTAGTCCATTTCTATATCTTAATATATAAAAGCTTTACATTTCA
Source organism: Chionomys nivalis (assembly GCF_950005125.1). Lineage (NCBI taxonomy): Eukaryota > Metazoa > Chordata > Mammalia > Rodentia > Cricetidae > Chionomys > Chionomys nivalis. The sequence continues at coordinate 30,879,183 of NC_080108.1, read as the reverse complement.
AATCACTTTGAAGTTTAAGGTGATAATACAGACCCATAGTGAAAGCAGACTGTCCTCTTTCTTGGGTTCTCACGTGTCTTCAGATTTAAAACAGGGACAGGATAGAGTACGGAAACTGGAACATGAGAAAGGGCACAGGTGTCAGACAAAGGGAAGTCAGACGGTGGCGTGTGCAATGAATGCTATGTTACAGAAATGTTAGAAACCTGGGTACAATTTGAGCAAACAGAGTTGAAGATAGAAAATGATCCAAAATCTGTAATTTTTCAGCATCTTAATGGCACCGTGAATAAAAATTCCACCTTTCGCAGATCAACACAGTAAGTTCAGGCCACACGGATGATGTTTATATGAAATACAGATGAATTTCGTGGTTATCTTCAATTCCCCTCATTAAATATATAAAAACAAATATTCTAAATAGTTTTTAAAATTGAAATTAGAAACCATTCTGGCCCGAGAATTTTGAATGAGGGATATTCCACTTCAGCCCCAGGACCTCCTCATGCCCTAAGTTTGAGGTGTAAACTAAGTTACAGTGGGAATTGTTGGCATTATAAAAGATAAAAGTAGACACTGTGCGGATGTGATGGCGGCATGTGTAAGACACCATGGTTCTATTAACACACATACATACGTGATACATGGTCATGCATGAGGAATACGGTGTCAAACAATACTTGGCCTTATTGCTCCTGCAATGAAGGCTTCAAGATTACTTCATTTTAGACAGTTCTAGGACAAGTTCACTCCAAGAAGTTCAGATATGAATGGGAAGAATGAAAACTAGATATTTAAAATTTTCCCGTCCAAGGGAGGGGGGGAGTCACATTCTTCATGTTAAGAGTGAATGTTGACACAATATTCTCCAGGTAACTTGTTTTTCAGCCAGTGAATCAGAGGACCAATCAAGAGTGCCTAGAACCGTCTTTCTGTTTACTGTCCATCAGGACATGAATAGTCTATGGTATCTGCTTCCCCCACACAGAATGCTCAGCCTCACCAAGGGCCAAAGTCAATCTCTCCAAGGACTAAGGACTGAACCTGTGTAACCATGAGCCAAGTTAGTGCATTCGTCTCCTTAACAATTGGCGAAGCTGCTTAGGGTATGCATATGTTGTTGCAGCACCTACTCATATTGTACCCGATTGGCTGGCAGAGAAAGTAGTTCTCTTCATTAACATTCAAACAAAATATAAACCAAGATTCCTCTCTACTTTTCTATGTCAATGTGGCTCTTAAGTTAAACTCAAGGATTTAACTTAATTTCCAAGACAACACAAATCTATAAATAAGCACAAATTTTAAGTTACCCCCAATGATTCCAAATGAAGGCCCTTACCAAACCAGAAAAATTAATAAAATTGCAACATAAGTTAAAATATTAAGCCTTTTTTTTTTCTTTTGAGGGATGAACTTTCCCTTCTCCACAATGGCTCCATCTCAATGGAGCACTGAGCACCATAAGCAGCGGAGGAACTGTATACCAGGTTGGACTTGGAGAAGGGGCTGGGCTCCATGGCTATTGGTAGAGTGACTCAGATAACTCAAGAACAGACTAAAGTTGAGAATAACCGACTCAGCAATTCTGTTTCTTCTTGGCCTTCACAAGCACATCAGTTAGGTGAGGTGTTAGATGTAACAGCGGGTAAGGTAATACAGTGCAGTGTGGGAGGCATGGAGAGTTTGTCTGAAGAGCAGTGTATTATCATACTAGCGTCATCATGTTAGCAGTATGTATCTTCTGCTCCCTGTATGTACAGTGTCACCACAAGGACACACATACCACAACAAAAAACATTTACAAGTTCTCAGCAACGTTGCTAGGTATGCCAGAACTTTGACTAGGTTCTCGTGGCATCCCTCACTGAGAAACAAATATTACTTCCCTATTTCCTAACTCCAGAGCTCCTTCCTTTCTACTCCCGATTGTTAGACGCATCTGCTAATTGTCCCAGTGAGCACCAGAAACTCTGGCTCCTGTGCTGGGAGGATTCTTGGCACTGGGGAATCTGGCTAGGAACCTGGGGCTGGTATGATTTGCTCCTTGATGCTTTTCTGTGTGGATTCTGAGGCTACACCATAGCCATCAGGAGGGCCACAGCGGGTGAATTCTAGGCTAATGGCCTCTTAGCTTATCTTCCAGTACAAGTGTGCTTTTCCAAGTATGCTTTAAAAAAGGGGGGTAGGTTAGAAATACTGTATGTTTGCCATATAAATGTGAAATCTCTCTTAATTGTAGGTGAGAAGGTCATGGCTCTTAATGTTTAAAGAGCATCTTTTCCATCTGCCCATCTTTCTCTTCAAGGAACAGTCTTATTTCCACGAATATGAGCACACTGGCTTTATAGATTCACAGCCATTGTTTTCCTGTTGATTCGTTAGATGTCCGTCTTTGTCTGCCTATTGTCTTTGTTCCGTTTATATATCTGCCATTGGCTGGTCATCTCTGTCCACTCAAATGTCTTTGCAGGACCATTTGAAAATAAGCTGCTGACCCAGAAACCACAGATGACGTTACTGGAAAGCCCCTCCCAGCTGTGCTTTCCCTTTCCTCGTTTCCAGGGCAACCATTGCCATTCACTTCTGGCTTGTCTCACCAATAGTATTTTTGCAATAATAAATGTATTTCTAAAGACCTTATTGACTGTAATCATAATTATCCTGTTTGCTTTACTATAATCATTTTCTTATTTGAGGTCAGCCTGTAGGGGGAGGACCACTGAATAGCTGAACATACTAAAATACTTCATTGATTTTATCTATAGGATTTTTTAAATCTATCACAGCACATATGTAGAAATACAACTGCCCATTGGTACCTCAGGGGAATGGATTCCAAGATATCCCCCTCAAAAAGACCAAAATCCATAAATATCCAGTTCCTTGCTTAAAATGGCAAACAGTTTGTGTGTGCTCTACCCATGACCACCTGTATCTTTTACATCATTGCTAGGTGACCCAATCCCATGCAAATTCCAGTTGTTACAATTTTAGAAAGTAACAGCAGGAAAGAGAAACCTCTACATGTTCAACAAAATAATCTGTTTTCGTTGTTTTCTGCCTGTGATTGGCTGAATTCACAGATACCGAGCCCTACAATATGAAGGGCTGTGTGTGTGTGTGTGTGTATGAGAGAACACGTGAGAACAGAAAATATATGCATACATGCACACTCCCTCAGTACATGAATTTATAAATATTGACTTGTTTGAAACAGATTGGTTATTGATTACCACATTATAGTAGTTTCCATACAGATGAAGCCCCAAATAACGCAGTGTTTTGGTTCAGGCTGGTTAGTGTGTTCCCGCTGCACCGATTTGGAATGATATCTAATCTTTTTCATAACATACACAAAATGAACCCTTTAAGCATGGAGACAAGAGGCAATCTTTTCTACACTCTGAACACACAGTAAGAGTGCTGGCCACTGTTACAATTGTTGAGTGAGAGGAGAGGGTTCTTGCGAAGAGGTACGTAGAAAGAATTATTGATTTCTGAAGTTAGTGTTTCTTGAGACACCAAATACACCTACGGTATGTAAGACACATGGGAGCAATAAAGCAAATTGCTGAGTGCTGTTGCCAAGCAAGGCAGGTAAGTGGTACATCCTTCCACTAGAATCAGGCTGTCACAGATGCTCAAGAAACTCGGCGCACGCTCCTGGAACACAAACGGCGGGTACTGAGTGAGATTCTGTTATTAAAGTCAATCAGAGAATGGTCCCCACAGAATCTGTGTCTATTCCAACGAAAAAAAAGAGAGAGAAAGAGAGAGAGACAGAGAGAACAAATGAATAGTTATTTCCCAACTACGGAGTGTGCTCCAGGCCCAGGGGACAAAACCAAAAAAGTTAAAATTAAAAGGCCAAGAATCCTTGCTTCTATCTCAAAGTAAAGTAAGCAAATGCTAACACAAAATGGTTACCTCTGCAAAGATGGTAAATAAAAGATAATTTTCAGAACAGAAAGGCAGACGTATTAATTGACTATTCTTCTCTTGCTTCTACTTAATGCATCTGAGGATCCCTTCAAATCAACATCAGATTCCTTTGTAAAATCTCATTTCCTCGTTCAGTCAGTTGAATAATGGATCCAGCCCTCTCCGTGGGTTCTGGGGTCAAACATGGCATGCAAGATTTGGTGCAAATCTTGAGGTGAGATTCTCCAAACCAGCTGGTGGGGTAGTAAAATGAATCAGTCTGCAACTTTTGGGGATCTTGCCAAGTTCCCTTCAGTGCACGCTTCTCGGTGGTGCTGCCAACAGGGGTTAAGACTTAACATCCTAAAGATTTCTATTTGTGCCACTGTGGCAAGCGAGGAGTGAATTTTCCCCAGAGTGCTTTGTAGTGACTCCTTTCACCAGGAGTAAAGAGATTTACTCCGAGTGTTCCTTTAGGCTTCCTGCTGTATGTCTGTTATTCTGTTCTCTCTGCGGGGTTTGATTTTGGTTGTTTGTTTGCCTTTTCTGAGCTTTTAAGAGTTCTTCATACCTTAAAAAAAATGAATCTTTTTTTCCCTATTAGGCAAATTGTAAATATTGTTCCAAGCTTGTCCTTTTACTTTCTTATTCTTAATTCTCAAGCTTTATTAATATAGTAAAAAGAGCATTTTTCTCCATTCCCACATTATCCACACACACCTTCATGTCTGTATTTATTATTGGATGGTTTCATTTCCACACTGGTGTTTCTGTTGCATTGGGGCGTTAGTTTGATACATGGTGTTCTATCAGGGCCTATAACTTCAGCTTTCCCCTGACCGCCACGTTTAATACCTTCCATGAAACTGTCATTGTCCCTGCAGTGTAGACTCACATGGCCACAGGCTAACCCTTTGGTGACCTTCACCCTGTACTCCCCTGCTCCCCGGAATGTGAGCATACGTTCCTGCTCCCAGACTATGGTAAGAGTGGTGGTAAGTCGCCCTCTTGGCAACTATCTATTATGTAGCAGAGAGGAAAGGAAGCCAGCCCGTGGCTATGCTACACGACAAGGCTCAAATGGCCAGCGGTTTTTCCGTTCATCTTCCATTGTGGGTTTTAAACAAACAGATTTCTAAGAATGACATGGAATCCAAAGGGCACTTAGTACTGGGGACAGTGTTTTCTGCACAAGCAAGAGGCACAGTTCAACAGCACAGAGCAGTGGGATGTGCTTGGGGAGACAAAGACAGGTAGATGTGCTTACTGGCCATCTAGACTAACTCAGCAGAGACCCTGATCAGGGAGACCCTGCCTCAGAAAGCCAGGTGGACAGCTACTGGGGCATGACCACAGAAGTGGTCCTCATGGCACATGCACCCACAGGTTCATCTGCACACATGTGTGCACACACAGATGCAAAGACAGACAAGTGATACCTGGAGATGTGCAACGAGGCCACTGGCTCACAAAAGTTAAGAAAACAAACAAACAAACAACAAACAAACAAACAAAACCCTTCATCTTTGGAACACTTAGCTGGCAATTACTTTGGTGTTAATGTCAATCTACTAAGAGAAAATAGGAAAAAGTAAAGCAGCAAATAGCAATTCAACTCTGGCATCTATAGACTTTCTAAGAAATTAATGAGTCCAGCACCTTCAATTTCATTTGGCAGCTGCCTCCTCCTTTTAAGGCTTCTTGTGTTTTAGTACCCCCCACCCATCTAGTTGTACGCTAGTTTTGATATTGCATTTTCTCCTTCTTTGCCTTGATCGAGCATATTATCAACATTTCAAAGATTTTTTTCTTTTAAAAGGATTCCAAAATCCTCATCTTCTGTTACATAACTTACTATGTTGTTGTTTTTTTATTTCTTACAGTGTGCGTCTTCCTTTTCCAGTCCTTTAGTTGGCAATTTGATCGACTTGTTTTCGTTTCTCTTTTATAATAAGTATTTGCTGTTAATATTTTTCATTTCTCCTTCATTAAGTTTATTCAATAGACTTCTATGTTTATGTTTTGTTAGCAGCTTTTTGACTTGGAATTGTTTAATGGAGATTTTGAAATTATCCAATTAGTTCCTGGCTGGCCCTGAAGAAAGGGTGCTTGCCTCAGCATCCCCAGTGCAGGGATGAAGGTACACAAAATGTCGGTGTGCACTGCATCCCTACCTGGCCCCAGGCAGCACTTTTGATATTGCTTTCTGCTTCCTGAACTCTAAGAAGAAGTTTTCCATCCATTCTACTTTATTGAACCTCCTGAAGCTCCCTTCACGGCCAGTGGTTAATGCTCATGGATATCATGTTATTTGAAGTCATGTTTCCTGTTACTGTGACTGCAAGTTTTGTATCTTTACTCTCTATATTAATAACCACATAGCTTTGTATTCTATTCAAATGCTGTTTAAGTTTTTATATTCTATCTGTTTAATCATTTTAAGAACACAATGGTGGGAAAAATACCTCTTTGTTTGATTCTTTTTTTCTTCAAATTTCTCATGGTTTCTATTGGCACAGATGTTATTTTATTTTAAATATAGGTATAAAACTACTTATATGTTTGCTATATATATTAAAAGGTATGTTGGAGATTAGCTTGATTATTTATGTTCTGAATTGTATTTTGAAACTGTTGCGTTTTGTCTGTCATACTCTTTAATTTCAGAAATTATACTTTCTTTGTGTTAGTCATGTATTTGACATGCAGCATAAATGCTTGCTTATTTTATATTGTGAAATTCTTTATTTTTATTTAATTGGTGGGTGAGGCATGATCTTTAGGATGACATTAGCTGTGGGATTCTCATACACTTTGTTTATTATGCTTAGGTATGTTTTCTCCAGCATTACTCTGTCTAGAAATTTTACTATACAGGCATGTTGGATTTTGTCAAAGTCTTCTTAAGCATCCATTGAGATGATCATGGGACCTTTTTTTTTTTTTGCCTTTATGTACATTTATTGTGATTTACTTCATTTGTTAAGTTTTTGGCTAAAATACAGACAGGTGTGCCTCTTTCACAGGCTTCATAGTCCAGAATAGCAGGTTTCAGGTGTATCTTCAGAGGTTCAGACTTTACAATTCCCTTTAATTGTCTTCTAAAATGTTCATACCTTTTAACCTAAAGCAATAGCCTTTTGCTATGACACCAAGATGTAAATCTGTTACAGTTGTCTTACAGATATCTATACATTCCTCGGAAAAAGTTCTGCTGTTGTATCAAAAATCAGGTCTGGTAAAAACAGTCTCCAGAGCATATTTTAACCCCACCCATGTTCATGCATATTTTGCAGGTCACTCCTGCTGTCTGGGCCAAGACCAACTTACAAAATGCTCTCCAGACAACACCAACATCTGCACCAGTTCCTGGGCCTTTACCATTGGTACCAACTCCCCTGGCTCAAAAGGATACCAACCAACCAAAATCTGGCTTTAAAAGGACATATCTACTCTTGTGTCCCAATTATACACCAAAGCCTCACCTGTACAACCCGGGCACTTCTCTGTCCCATTCTTTCTGGCAGTTAATGACTCTTCCCATGGCTAGCCCCATTAATAGGGCCAATAATAACAATATATTTTTTCTCCTAGCCACCTGCCTTCTCATCTTCCTCAATGAACAGCTGCCTAAGTTCTCCAGGATGACAGTAAACTGGATGCTGCTCCAGCCACACCTCTTGCCGAGCACGAGCCCACCAACTCCCAATGCTCCCCTCTCCCAAATTGCCCCATGCCTGCAGAAAGCAGCCATACTTGAGCCAGCACCCCTTTATCCAAGGAGTCTTAAATGTTTGATTGAGGGGCTTCACCTCAGTTAGCTGGCACTCCTTTATCCAAAAATTCTGGCGTGCTTGGTCAGAAGCATCGCCTCAGTTTCCTAACATCCCTTTATACAAAAAGTCTGGATTGTTTGCCTGGGGGCTTCACCCCAGCTCCTGGCACAAGCTCCCTCCCCTGGGTGTTACCTTAGTCCAAATTCCACCTCTGAGAAAGCCCGCCAGATGGTGACCCCTCCGCACGAAGGGTCAAGAAAGCCTGCCAAACTGTAACCCCTCCCCAGGGAGGATCAGGACTATACCCATAGGCTATTTAAACTGCCCCCAGAGAATGGTCTCCAGGTTTTGCGTGGCCTCCCTTTCTCTCTCTCTCTCTCTCTCTCTCTCTCTCTCTCTCTCTCTCTCTCTCTCTCTCTCTCTTTTCTTGTCCATGTTTCCGTGGGGCCACCTAGCAGCACTCCATTAAACTTGAGCATCTTTGATTCGGTCTAATTTGGTCTGATTGAAATTATTTGCATCGGCGAAGAGGTTCATCTTAGGAGAAAATACTTAACAGTAATAACCTGGTAAAGAACTTGACTGTCTTCTGTCTTTGCTCTGAAAGCTTTTCTGAAATTAAATTAGGAAGTAACCAACTAATACCCTTGGCAGAGGCAATTTCAAGGTAGCACAATATTGAATTTGTGGCGTAGTTATTATTTATCACGGCTATATAGGTCTAAAATGTAAATAAGCAAGTGGGTAACCAAAAATACAGAATGTGCATTTTTTTAGAGAAAAAGAGGAGAGGAAACCTAATGTAGTATCCAGAGCTTGGGCTGAAGGAAATGAGCAGGTAAGTGCCATATATGAAGATGCCTCCTGCTCATCACTGAAATATAGGGGACAGGGCTTTCAGGGCAAAGCCCCATACATCTAAGACTCTACTATGTGAAAGAGATCTGAAGGTACTTTACGTTTTCAAGAAGCAACTGAACATAAAGGGCGATGCTAATGTGAGTCAAGGGGTCCAACCCCTCCCCCCCATACCAAGCTGGCAGGAGAATTTGGCGGTATTATCCTCATGGAGCTGACTTTAGAGACATGAAGGATGCAAGCCTAAAGGGCCAGAGATTCTGACTCTAGGATCTCAGAGAGCCACTGAGGCCAGGCAGCATGTGACAGGAGTCTGGCACAAATCACTGAGAAGGTAAGAAGCCATGGGAAATCTTTGTGGCAAAGCTGTATAAGTGAAGCCTGAGTTTCAGTGGGGACTCGAGATGCCACAGCCATGAGGTTTCTAGCTAAGAGAACTCGGAATGGAACTGCAGGGAATAGAAAAATCCTGAGTGCATGTTGCAGGCAGTAAAGCTGGAGGGCTTGGGTCCATCTAAAGTCTTCGAAGCTTAAGTCTCAGATGTAGAGCAAAGAGCTACAAGATACAGTATTGGTCTCCTGGGTCTTGGTCTTTCTTTGGTCCAGTATTTTCTCACTATGCTCCCATTCCTCCCTTTTGGAATGGTAGTGTATATTTTATGCCATTATATGCTGGAAGTATGTAGTTTGCTTTTTGATATTACAGGGTTTTACAAGTAAGCAACTGGAGTCTCAGAAGAGACTTTGATGTCTAAACAGTGTTGAGATACAATGACTACATGGGCATTTGGAGTTGGACTAGGTGTGTTTTGCATTATGACATGGTAACAAGACTATGAGGTTTAGGGAATGGTAATTTTAGTGGTTAATGCCCTTCATCATCTAAGGCATTGGAACACTCAGTCACCAACCAATTTGTAGCATTGTTTGGGTAGGACATGCAACCTTGTAGATAAAGTGCGTCATTAGGGATGGGCTTTGAATTCTTTCTACCTTGTCTAATTTCAGTCTGATCCCTCTGGTTCATGATTATGTTTGAAGAAGTAATCTCTCGACTTCTCTTCCTACCACTGTGCCTGTTGCTTGCTGCTCTAATGGACTCTTGTCCATCTGGAACCATGAGCCCAATGAAACTTTGTCTTTTGCAAGTCCCTTGGTCAAGGTGTCTCTTGACAGGAACAGAAAAGAAACTAACACAACCACTTCGAGAATCTCTGTGTCCTTCCTGCCTTTCGGGATGCCTAGGAAGAGTCAAATACTGACCTTAGTGTACTTCCTATGCCCAGTGAATCATGCAGCTGAATGGTCCAGCAAAACCCTGCCCACACAGTCTCAAGTTTGAATACTGCTGCTCCAAACGCTTTCCTTTCATCCTTGACTTTCAACATTTTTGCTTTGATGCATCTAAGTCAGGATCCCTTGATGTTTAAAGTAAACATTCCTACTTGGAGTTATTTCTGTCTTTCCATGTGTTGATTCATCCCTAAATCAATTTTCAGAACATTTCAGCCATTGTGCGTGTGTGCTCGCTATTCCCTTTCTTTCCTCACACAAACTTCTACAGCTGCCCCAGGTTCTCCGCACATCTGCGGCTCTGTTCTTGCCTCTTGTTTTTGTTTGCTGTGGCTTGAATGCATGCAATTACTGTTTACCTACCTTCACATCTTCCGAGTGATCTGTCAACATCATTCTCCTTCGTCCTTCTAGTGCTGACATGTTCACTTAAGTTTTGACAGTGCTTTATCTCACTCTCTTTAAAAATAATTTCTGTCTCATATTGATAGTCTCTAGTTACAGAAAGAAAGAATATATATATATATGTATGTATATATATATATATATATATAGTGACAAGGGTAGGGAGGAAGAGGAAAAAAAGGAAGGAAAGAAAGAAAAAGAAGGAAGGAAGGAAGGAAGGAAGAAAGAAAGAAAGAGAGAGAGAGAGAGAGAGAAAGAAGAAAGAAGTGAGCAAGCCAGCCTACCAGGTATTTATCTTCTTATGGAAGCCAACATCTTCTGATTAGCTGCATGCATCATTTAGTTTTTATTTGAGATAGACACTTCAGATTGTGTACTGATCTCTATTTCATGTGGCCTTTAGGCTTGCTTTTTTTCCCCTTGGTTTTCTTACATGACTGGACTAATTCTAATCACTCTCCCCTGTGTTGCGTGGCTTCTGGTGTCCCTGCTCAGTTTTTTTTTTTTTTTTCCATTGGCTGTCTTTTTGGGAATCCCTTCTGGACCGTCATATTATCTGTGACAGCTGAGCATGACTGAATTTGGCTCTGTAAACTCACTATTACCAACGTTTTTCCCTTAGAGCTAGAAGCCAGGAGGGTGAATCTCTGCTCTCTTCTGAAAGAACACAGCCTTGGGCACTGGCGCAGTCTTCAGTATCTTTGAAAATTAGTTTTTTTGTGTGGTGGTTTATTGTTGTTTGATCTTCCCGAGGTGTTCTCCTGGCTCACTGTAGCTTTTTATCTTGTTCCTGTGTGACCAAAGTCTTAATCCACTTTGCTGTCAGGCCTCTTTGTGGCAATAGAGATGGTTTCCCTTGAGTATAACTGGACTGGCATACGGGCACAGGCTTCCAGATCTTCAAGGACAAATGTCTTTTCAAGATAGCTCTCTAGGCCATGGTTTTGGCTTCTGTTAACCTGCAGGCCCTTTGACCTTAGTGGTTGTGGTCAGTAACCTGAGGCCATCGGCTCTCTGGGCTGTTAACCACAGATCTGTGCCATTCCCTAGTGTACTCTCTCAGACATGACCTTACCCAGCTCTGTTGTGGACAAATTTGAGCTCTTCAGATGATTGTTGGAAGAGCTTTCCCGATGACTTATCTTCAAACCCAGGAAAGCCTCTGCCCTGGGTCTGGCGGTGGGATTGCTACCTTACATTTCTCAGTCAAATCTCTTTGGCAGAATGGCTTGTCCCTGATTTTGATTTGCCTTGTCTGGACAGGACCTGCATGTGTTACCGGAGAGGGAGCCATCCCCTGGGACCCAATGTGCTGACTTACATACGGCAGCACCCTCACCCCAGGAGGAAGGATCAGGGGGAGCCTGGGAAGATGAGGCGCTGAAAGTCTGCTCCATGATGCGTCAAGTGGAAGCTTTTGCTTTGAACGAGGAGCATAGAGAAGCCTCCGTCTTGTTGCTTGTCTCTGCCCAAGAAGTAGACCTTAGTGTAAGACCTTTAGCTCATGATACTAGTGAGGGCGGGTAGATGAAAACACAGGGCAGCCTGCATGGCAAAGCATTGCACTGCTTCTTACCAAGATGTGGATCTTCCATTCACTTACGCATCTCCCAGAGAGTTGAAATTTGTTGTGTTTAAAAAACTGGTTTACAGCCGGGCGGTGGTGGCGCACGCCTTTAATCCCAGCACTTGGGAGGCAGAGGCAGGCGGATCTCTGTGAGTTCGAGACCAGCCTGGTCTACAAGAGCTAGTTCCAGGACAGGCTCCAAAACCACAGAGAAACCCTGTCTCGAAAAACAAAAAAAAAAAAACAAAAAAACCCCCCCAAAAAAAACCAAAAAAAAAAAAAACTGGTTTACACCGGTTAGCATTTTAAATGCCATTGCTAGGAAGAGGTCTCCTGAAGTGCTGACACTGTCGTTTTTTGGGTCCTTCCCTCTTGTTGGAGCATCTGTGCCCTGGAATGATACTGCTGACTCTACTAAATCTGCCGGAGGCTGTGAGAAGCTGAGGGACCTGCCCGTGGTCGTCTGTCTTATGAGGGTCGCAGCAGGCGTATGCCCTAGATCAGTGATTCTCAACCTCCCTAACGCTGACCCTTTAATAGAGGTCCTCGTGCTCTAGTGAACCCCACCTGTGAAATTATTCCGTGCCAACTTCATTACTGCAGTTTTGCTACTGTTATGAATCATAAGATAAATATGTGATACGCCACCCTGTGGGGGGCACGATCCACAGGTTGAGCACCTCTGCCCTGGATGGTCTGGTTCCAGCAGCCCTCATCTGTATGCTGTGTTACACGTCCCAGCTGCGCAGGCCCAGGTTAGCAGGTGAGGACTGAGGAAAACGTACTACATAATGAATAATGTATAAATTCATTATTTATGAATAAAGCCATGTTTTCCATTCTGCAGCTGTGGTCACTAATTACAGGATCGAACGCCACTGAGTGGTTAGGGATTGTACAACGCTATGTGAATCCTATCTGAGATAAGCGGAAAATGGTGACGTTTCTGTTTGTTTTGTTATGTTTTCAGAGTCATCATTTGGCAAAGAAAGAACGCCTCACACAATAAGAAACGAACCCCATAAAATGCTCAATTTAGCGTTTTCATTTTCAGCACGTCATGCATTTAAGTGTTTCCATGTGAAAATATTGCTCAGGGAAGAGTGGCAGCCTCAGAGATGGTTTAGGAGAGCACAAGCACAAAGGTTTCTGCACAGCAGGCCTGAATCTGTTACTTTGACAGCCATAGCAATTTCTTCCCCAGAGCACAGTTTCTGTTTCCTCCTTTGTATTTGTCCCTGCCTGACCTCCCCTGTCCCTGCCTGACTTTCCCTGTCCCTGTCTGACCTCCCCTGTCCCTGCCTGGCCTTCCCTGTCCTGTATGACCTTCCCTGTTCCTGCCTGACCACCTCGGTCCTGCCATACCTGTCCCTGCCTGGCCTTCCCTCTCTCTGTTCACAGACACTTGTTCCTTGCCCCCCTTACTCTGCCTGCCAATCACAGATGCCTAGTTTGGACTTCAGTAATTGTGTTCTTCTCTCTGATCTAACCCCATTTCTTCCCATGCTGCCTCTTGGTCAGATATACTTTTCCTCTCGTAACCCCAATCTTCCTCATGGTACCCCTGTTTTTCTGTGTACATTGCATGACCAACTTGAGGACTCCACTTACATATTCTACCCCTTCTCCTCCCCAGCCTCCTAAAGGGTCACAATTGTGCCACATTGTCTCTTGTATCCTTGCCATTGTCACAAGAGATGCACCCTTTATTCGAGGCACCGAACTGACAATTAAACACCCCAGGAATGCCCGGAGGGCTACTGCAGCACCAGGAGCGAACATCATCCACAGAGCAGACAGTGCGCTGTCACCTGAGGGAAGATTATGGCATGACTCTTCTAAGCCTGTGAGCACAGTATCCCGTTTCTCCGTATTTCTTTGATGATTTCAAGGAAAGAGGCCTGGACCATACAGAGATACCAATTTGAGTCCTCAAAGGCTCCTAGCCTTCTTACAATAAATCATACATCACCAGATCCTAGGAAGATAATGCAGGTCTGCCTGGTGTACACAGTTGGGGACATGCAGGGCAGGTCGGGTAGGGAAGGCTGATGCCTGGAGTTCTGTGCAGGTCACTCATGGTGGCTACACGGTGTGTTCCCAACTTAAGGTCTGAGGCAGTTGCAGGAGTTGGGATCCCAAGTAAATCTGGGAACTGGATTGCTGTGGAGATCAGAAAGTCAGGATAATCCCAATCACTGGAACCCAGGGCAAGTTTCCCTAGACTTTGTTGGCATTAGCAGATGTGGGGAAATATAGCCCAGGGTTACAAAGCTACCGATGCCTCCTTCTCCTGCAATAGCAGGAGTGCCCAGACTTGGAGACTGTGTCTTCCTGCTAAGGTCCCCTCCCTCAGTCCTGGATAGGGTAGGAAATTCTAATACCCCAGGAAGCTGCAGACTTCCACGCAGCTTCAGGTATATGAGCTTGGCACCGTAGGCTCGGCAGCAATATGAGGCAGCAGGGACTCCAGGACACACACGAGATGCCAGTTTAAAGATCTATGTGCCCCTTGTCATCTAGAGTCATGGGATACTGAGTTTTTGTCACTGTGTAGCTTTGTGAGGTCAAATAACCAGAATCAGGTCTAGGAAAAGACGGAGAACTGTGATGGTCTGGGACCAGAATTGTCTGCATCCACACGAGGTACTCAAAAGCAGCCAGTTCACGATCCGTTTTCTGTGTTTGTTCCTTTCCGATTTTGATGCAGGCACTGCATTGCCTTTTGGCCCGGTTCCTCCTGGGAATGCTGCCCGTCCCCACCCCACCACCAAGGACTGCCTCAGAGACAGTTGGGGAGGGTCTGCTGGTCTTTGTTGGCGTCTCTATGTTGGTACAGTGCCTTCATTTTTACTTATTCAGTTCTCAACACCCACCATGGAAACTACTGCCCTCTCCCAAGACATCTGGGAGCCAAAACAGAAGAAGGGCCGCCTTAACAGTGACGGGGAATAGGGCTGAGTTTAAGAAAGAAATGCTCCTTACATGTCAGGTAATATAAGATGGAAATAACTAAATGCACAGCTCATGAACTGGTTCTGTATTCTGATCCATAAGGAAGGCTGCCCCACATCATGGGCATCTTTATATAGTACATGGAGCCCACTCAGCCAATCAGGAGGAGAAAAGACTGCCAGGTGATGCTGGTTAAAGGGTGTTTAAATCCCTCCCTCTAGGTGGTTCAGTTTACGCCTAACTCTGAAAGCAGGGAAAGAGAAATCCGCTGTTGGACAATCCTCAACCACATGGTTACTTCATCTGCCTCTCCCCTTTAATTACAAATTCAGTGCTTGCCGGGCGGTGGTGGCAGTGGCACATGCCTTTAATCCCAGCACTCAGAAGGTAGAGGCAGGTGGATCTCTGTGAGTTCGAGGCCAGCCGGGTCTACAAGAGCTAGTTCCAGGACAGGCTCCAAAACTACAGAGAAACCCTGTCTCGAAAAATCAAACAAACAAACAAAATAACCAAATTCAGTGCTGTAGGGTCTGTTGATTTGGTTCAAAGCAGAGAAATAACCTTCCTGGGCCAGTCACACAGCGAATGTGCCAGGGATATTCCGCTGTGTTCTTGTAGAACTGATTTAGAATGGGAGGTAGCAGAAGACATAAATTCCTGCGGGGTCCCGGCTGCCTCTGAACAGATTAGGCCTGTTTCAGATGTGTGTTTGATTGGTGCGGGAGTGAAGGCTTCTGTGGCCTGCCCACCATCTGCCATCCTCACCGCAGTGGACAAACAGCCCTTCTGAAAACCCTGTATTGATTACCCTGCAAGATACAACTGCCAGAACAGTGGTTTGAAAGGATTTCATGTTTCGATGCTCAAGATCTCGTCCCCTCTCCCCCACCGGGAGGCACACAGTCCTTTAAGGAGACTGTTGGCTGTGGAGAGAGCCTCAGGACCTGAGTTAGATCCATGAGACCCTCAATGTGGAAGGGCAGAACCTACACCTACAAATTCTCCTCTGACCTTCACAGGCACACACTGAATAAATATAAAATAGATACATAGTGTTCTAAAATTTAAAGGCAACCTCCCCTCTGGCATCCTCTGGGGTAGACATTTAAAAGAGGCTTGGTCTCATCCAGGCCTGATCTGTCAGAACCATGGGATTGTGTGCTGGCTAATTTTATGTTAACTTGACACAGGCGAAAGTTATCTGAGAGAAGGGAGCCCCAACTGAGAAACTATCTCCATAGGATCAGGCTGTAGGCAAGCCTGTATCGTATTTTCTTAATTACTTGATTGACTGGGGAAGGGGCTAGCTCATTTTGGGGGGTACCATCCCTTGGCTGGTTGTGATGGATTCTATAAGAAAGGAGGTCGAGCAAGGTAATGGGCACATCCGTACGCAGCGCTCTCCCATGGCCTCTGCGTGGGCTCCTGCCTCCTGGTTCCTGTCCTGCTTGAGTTCCTGCTCCACTGATAAACTGTAAGAAGCAAGCAGGAGTGAACAACCCTTTCAATGCCCAAGTCACTTTTGGTCCTGATGGTTCTTGACAACAATGGAAACCCTAGCTCAGGCAGACTGCTCATCTCTAAAGGTAGGGCAGTTGGCTCAAGTTTGGATGCTCACCTTGCTAGACCTGGAAGGAGGTGGGAGGTCCTTGGACTTCCCACAAGGCAGGGAACTCTGACTGCTCTTTGGGCTGCTGAGGGAGGGGGGGTTGATTGGGGGAGGGGGAGGGAAATGGGAGGCGGTGGCAGGGAGGAGGCAGAAATCTTAAATAAATAAATAAATAAATAAAATGTTATTTACTGAAATGGAAATGTTATCCTTATCCTCAGTTTGATAAAGACGGGAAAAAGAGGGATATTAACTTCAAGGTTTGATATTTCTCTTTTCCAAATGCAAGACTTCGAGTGTTCTGTGCTTCTAGCATGCAGTGGACACCTGGAGGAGGGAGAAAGTGGCAGATGCTATGTTCTAAAGATTTCTAAACACTTCCAAGCAGGTGGCACAGCCCAGTGCCCCGCACATGCAGCCTACCTCACTCTGCCTGGACCTTTGCTCTATTGCTCTGCCTGCCTTTGGGCTCTTCTTTTCCACCACTCCACCCTTCCACTGTGAAACAGCTACCACGGTTTGCAAACGACTCCCAACTCATTTCTCCCACGAGTATTTAGTAGACACCTCTGTGGAAGAATGGCTTTGTTGTCCAACATAGCCTGTGTCTCTGGATTCTACATCCCTCCCTCCTTCCCTTCCTTCTTTCCTTCCTTCCTTCCTTCCTTCCTTCCTTCCTTCCTTCCTTCCTTCCTCCCTCCCTCCCTCCCTCCCTCCTTCCCTTCCTTCCTCCGTCCCTCCTTTCCTTCCTTCCTTCCTTCCTTCCTTCCTTCCTCCCTCCCTCCCTCCCTCCCTCCTTCCCTTCCTTCCTCCGTCCCTCCTTTCCTTCCTTCCTTCCTTCCTTCCTTCCTTCCTTCCTTCCTTCCTTCCTTCCTTCCTCCCTTCCTTCCTCCCTCCCTCCCTCCCTCCCTCCCTCTTTCCCTTCCTCCCTTCCTACTTTTCCCTCCTTCTTTCTTCTTTCCCCCTCATTTATTCTTGTTTCATTAACTTGAAAGACCAGGATCTGGCAATTCTTCTTCCAGAGGCTCCTGCATGCTGGGAGAAGTGGGCCCCTAATCTGCCTGGTTAATTATACTCATTTTTAAAAATCAATTTTTACTCAACTCACTTCAAAATTTTGTTCAGTAATGACTATCATCTTAGCTTGGGGCTTCTGTAATGGAAATCCCACAGCAATCTCACAGCATGGATAACTTACAAACACTCCTCTCTCATAGTTCTGGGGGTGGGAAAGTCCAAAGTCAAGGCACTAGTGGATTTGCTGTCTGGTTCATGAATGATCTTCCTTATAAGGACTCTAACCCCATTCCTGAAGACACTACTCCTATCCAATGAACTTCATACTTGGTTATAAGTAAGACAATATGATTAGCATTTTGAAATGTAACTGAATATGAGGTAATAGGACTTCAACATGTGAATATAGGAGATATAAGCATCAGTCTGTTGTGATCACAAATTAAATCCCTAACAGTAAGAAAAAAAGAAGCACAGTGATATAATATTAAACTTCATAGTGCTCATATCAATAAATAGGTAAGCTTTTGAAATTGCATTCTGAACACATTAAAGAATCGAATAAAAGAAAAAAAACTTAAATTCATGACCATTTAAAATAAATTAGTTGAATAAGAATTACAATTACAAGAAAATGAAATTTAAAATTTTCCACTTAAAATAGATTATTCAATGTCGGGTTTGCACTTAAATTAACACCCACATGAAAAATCTAAAGCCCAGAAGTCAGCAGGAAGCACAATGAGTAACTCAGACAGCTTCTGCAATTTTCATTACAGTCCTCTTACTGTTTATCTTAAAACTAGTTTTCTATTATAGGAGTGTGCATCCCCACAGTGGCTGGAAACTGCTAAACTCAGGTCAACATCATTGCCCAAATGCCACCGGAAACTTGCCATCACAAAGGGCAAGGGACCCTTCCTATTGCTTCCTCATTTCCTTGGGCTTCTCACTGTGAGATGAGCAGCCTCCTCTAGCAATGGTCCTGTCATACACAACAACATCTTCTCTACCATGGCAGAGTTCTCTCCCACATGGTTTTAAGCTTCTGATATGGGTATGCCGCCTCCCATGGGCCCAGATCAACTCTGGTGAAACGTCTAAAAGAGTCCTCTATTAGTTCACTATCAGGTATTTGTGATGGTTGTACAAAGGTGAGCAGCACAAGGACAAAGCAGGACCAAATAGCTACAAACCTTGTGAAGCTGTTGGGAAAGCAATGCATACACCTGCATCCTCAGGGTGGCTGTCAGTAGAATAAAGGCTTCCTGGGATTTATTTCCACATAAAACACAATCTTTGCCGGGCGATGGTGGCGCACACCTTTAATCCCAGCACTCGGGAGGCAGAGGCAGGCGGATCTCTGTGAGTTCGAGACCAGCCTGGTCTACAGAGCTAGTTCCAGGACAGGCTCCAAAGCCACAGAGAAACCCTGTCTCGAAAAACCAAAACCAAAAAAAAAAAAAACAAAAAAACAAAAAAACCCACAATCTTTGCCAAATTATTTAGATGCTAGAACTTGAAAGATGATGAGTGTGAAATACATCCATATAATACTACACAACTCTTACACCTACAGCTGGCCAATAATTACAGCAAATGTTTAGAGCAATACTTCTCAAAGGGACAGTTATGACATCTGAGGAGATAGCTTATTTGGTAATGTGCTTGTCTTGTACACATGACCTGAATCCAATTCCTAGAACCTAAGAGCCACACATATGGCGTGCTTGTAATCCCAGTGCTGAGAAGGCAGTTACAATACAATCCCTGGGGTCTTGCTGGCAGCCAGCATAGCCTACTTGGTGACTTAAGTGCAGGTATGTACTCGTGAGTGTGTGCATGTAACACACATACATGCGTGCACTCTCTCACACACACACACGTGATGTGGGATGTCCTTCTGTAGATGTGCTGCTTTTATTGGTTGATGAATAAAGATGCTTTGGTCAACAGTTTAGCGGAGTAAATCCAGGCAGGAAATATAAACAGATATATATAGAGAGAGTAGGTAGAGTCAAGGAGGAACAGTGTAGCTGCCAAAAAATAAAGATGTTGGAACCTTACTGGTAGGCCACAGTCTCATAGTGATACATAGATTAATGGGCTAATTTAAGATGTAAGAGCTAGCTAGAAATTCACTTAAACTGTTGGTGAACAGTGTTGTAATTAATATAGTTCCTGTGTCATTATTCAGGTCTGGGCAGCTGGGATAATGAATGAGCAGTAATTATTTACATGATGGCACCCACCATCTGGGGCATGGATCCACAAAAGACCTAAAAGAAAGATTAAGAAAAAAAAAAGAGGAATTCTAGACCCACAAAAACAGGAGCCAAACATACTTTCTTGGTATCCACAGTTTTTGAGATATACTGTTTGCTGGCAAGGAGCAGAGGCATGGCTCCGTTAAGAGGAGGCTTCCTGACTCAGTATTAGCAGCAAAAACCACATGGCCTCTTTAAGAGATAGCTTCCTGGTTTATGCTGATAGCATGAATGGTTCTGACTCTTTTGGGAGGTCCTACATTTAAATGGGGTTTGTAAACAGTGTGCTACTAGTTGCTTAATAACAGCATAGACCTCCTGCATCCTTAGAGCTGGGGTTGTAAGCATGGCTAAGAGAGGCAGTGAACATACTTCTGCCATGTTGGATGGGTGGAACTAACAGACATTAAATATAAATAAATAAATACATATTTTAATTTTTTGAGAATATTGCCACCTACAGTGAGAATATTACATTTTCAGTCCCTATATCAGGCACTACTTCTCTTAATATCCTTAGAAACAAAGACTTTGTCACGTCCATCTGTGGCTGCATGGCATGGCCTGTGCGTATCTGTGATTAAGTTTCAGTTCTTGGACTATGTTAATAACTGTTTAAAGAAAACAAAACGAAGCAAAGCATGTGCTTGCTAGGTCAGCTAAATAAGTTGTCTCAAGCCTGCGATTGAGGTTCCTCTGGGCCCCTACCTAAGGGAGTGAATCTGGTGAGCATGTGTGTTCATTTCCTCTTTGGCCTGATAAACATGTCTTGGGGGTGCTGGTGGGTTGGAGTGCGATGAGCCATTTGGAGAAGCAGAAGTGGTAATGCAGAGAGCTGCATAATGGTTTAGTGAGTCCAGGACCGAGAACCTCCATCTCACTTACCTCGAGGAGAAGCAGGCTCTTGCCTTGCTTAGTGTTAAGGCCACTGCATAATTTTCAGTGACTCCAATTAACTTTGACAATTCCATTATTGGCCTATGACTCATTCCACAAAGCCCCTGCATTTGAAGAGGGCTGATCTGAGTTTGAGCCCCAGAACTCACATTAAAAAGTTAGGCGTTGGCACATGGTTGTAATCCAGCGCTGGCGAAGAAGAAGCAAGCAGATCTCTAAAACTCAATTTTAGCCAGCATAGCTACAAGTTACTTCCAGACCCTGTGTCAAAAAACAAGGAGAGTGGCTTCCTAAGGAGTGAGTGACATCAGAGCTTGTACTCTGGCTTCAGCAAGACCACATGAACACATATACTATATGCGTGTATACTTTACCACATATGTGCATGCATACATACACAGAGCAAAGTCTGTAGGTAAGTTTAGGAACTGCCAAGAGCACTAATTTCTGGAATCTGTCCTGCATAATTGTTCAAGTGCCTACCTATAAGCAAAGCAGGGAGCAGCCTATGTGTTCCAAATGACTGTGGATGACTATGAGTCCAGATGAACTATTTATTATTGTAAATTAAAATAAATAATGAAAGCAAAATATATAGATTTTCAGGTGCTTGGACTTTTGTTTGGCTGTTGTTGACACTGTCAAATACTTATGCAAACACAAGAACATTAAAGAAAAAAAATAACAGTCATAACAAACAGTGCTAGTAACAGCGGATAAATGAGAACATAAGGGTGATGTTGAACACTTGGCTCGTGCTGTGTTCAAAGGCTAACATGCCTGTCAAGAAACAGCAAGAGTCACAAAACACAACCGAAGAAAAATCCCTGATGACTTTGCATTTTTTTCTTTTTTTAAAAAAGAAAACAAACTTCTTTTTTTTTTTTCATTTTATATATCAATCCCAGTTTCCACTCCCTCCTTTTTTGCCATTTCTTCCATTCCCCCCCATCCACTCCTCAGGGAGGGAAAGGCACATTGCTTTGGCAAAGGTCCAAGGTCCAACACCCTCCCTACTATATTTAGGCTGAGCAAGGTAACCCTCCAAGACTCACCATTGAGTCCGTCCGGACCTGGGCTTTTTTTTTTTTTTTAAAGTGGGAGACATTTTATCATGTCTTCAATCTCACTGCTTGTTGTAGATAGATGATAGATAGTAGATATACAGATAGACAGATAGACAGATAGATAGACAGACAGACAGACAGACAGACAGACAGATAGATACAGAGCCCAAATCAACACAATTGGAATTTAAAAAGAGACACTATAACAGATTGCTGTGAAACTCAGATAATAATTATAACACACCTTAAAATTTATATTTTAGTGAGTTAGAAATTTTAAAAGAAAGGGAGTAATCTCTAGACATATATGACTTGCCAAAACAAATGAAGATGTTATAAGTAAGTTAAACATATCTACAATGAGCGGTGAGATTGAAGCCATGATAAAATGTGTCACACTTTAAAAAAAAAAAAAGCCCAGGTCCAGATGGACTCAATGGTGAGTTTGAACAAACCTTTAACTTAGTTTATTGCTATCCTAATTCAAAGAAAGAAAGGAAGAAATGCTATAAAACTCTTTGTATATGCTGATTTATTCCCAACCCAGATAAAGACATCACACAAAGAGAAAATTATGGATTAATATCCCTGATGAACATAAATGCAAATGTCCTCAATAAAAATGTTTTTAAACCGAATTCAAGAATATAAAAGTGGCCATTCACCTGAACACATTGGCTGCATTCCAGGGGTTCAGAGGCAGCTTATCATACCAATAAGCATATCTGTATCAGCAAATTTAATATACCATATAAATGGACTCTAGAGCAGAAATGGCCATTTCAACAGATGCAGAAAAAATTCCAAAAATCAACATACCTTCATGAAAAACCTTGAGGAAACAAGGAATGAAGAAAACTATCTTTATATAAAAAAGGTTATGTACAATATATGTGAAACCAACATTATACTAAGTTGGAAGAAAACAAAGTATTTCCAGTAAAATTGGGGTCAAGACAAAGATGTCCATTTTGTCAATTCACTCACTAGCAATAAGGCAAGGGAAAGAGATAAACATGACAATAATAGGAAAGAAAGAAGTAAAAGCATCCTTATTTGCAAATGATATATGTATCCTGCATGTAAATATGCAAAATATTTTATATGTAAAATATCCTAATGATGCCATTAGATAAAAAAAAATCAACACATAATCCTAGCCACCTCACTGTATATCAATATGAAACATGTTTAGGAAGAAATAAGGAAAATAATTCTACCCACAACAGCCTCAGAAAATACTCTGAAGTAACTCTAATGAAGAAATTGAAAGACTTCCAGTATTAAAATTTTAAAAACTAAAAACAGAAATTGAAGAAGGCACTAGAAGGAAAACATAGCTTCCCATGATTGTGGATCAGTAGAATGAACTGAAAACAGCTATTCTACAAAAGTGACCCAGGGAGTCAATGTAATCCCTCTCCAAACTGCAATGACATTTGTTACAGAAATAGAAAATTTACTCCTAAAATGCACATGGAAGCACAAAGAACCTCAAATATGCAATTTCAAATAAAAAGAACACCGCTGGAGGAACCACCATGACTAAATTCAAGTTATACTACAAAGCCACAGTAGCAAAAACATCACAGCACTGGCATAAGCACAGATACTCAGATCAGTAACCTAAGATATATAACCCGGAGCTTCAGTTGCTTAAATTCTGACAGACATGTCAGAAAACATGCAGGAAAGATCACCACCAAATGGGGATGGGAAAACGGGATAGTCACATGCCGAAGAATGAAATCCAATGGCCACTTCTCACTTAGTACAAACTGGATCAAAGATCTTTATGCAAGATCGAAAAGTCTGAAATTGAAACTGTGAGGAGGACACTAGACTTGCTGAACGTAGCGGACAATGAGGACTGCTGAGAACTCAAGAACAATGGCAATGGGTTTTTGATCCTACTGCACGTACTGGCTTTGTGGGAGCTTAGGCAGTTTGGATACTCCTCTTACTAGACCGGGATGGAGGTGGATGGTCTTTGGAATTCCCACAGGGCAGGGAACCCTGATTGCTCTTAGGGCTGACGAGGGAGGGGGACTTGATTGGGGGAGGGAAATGGGAGGTGGGGGTGGGGAGGAGGCAGAATTCTTTAATAAATAAATTAATTAATTAATTAAAAATAAATAAATAATAAATAAATAAAAAGAGATAGGCTTAGGCAAGAACTTCCTAAAAAAGAATTCGTCAGAAAAAACAATCATGCCAGTAACTGACAAATGAAACTTCGTGGAATTAAAAATCTTCTGTACACAAAGAAAAAAATGAAAGGAATGAAATCTTTAGTAAAGACATATCTGACAGAGAGGATTAACAAATAGAATACACAAAGAAATTAAGAAACTAAGTTAGAAACAAATAACCCAGTCAATAAATGAACTAGTGAAAGCCAGACAGCTCTCAAAAGATGAGGTACAAAAGGTCAAAAAACATTAAAACTGTCTAACATCTGTAGCCACTGGGGAAATAAAACTGGAACTAAATTGAGATTTCACATTATCCCAGTCAGAGATCCAAACCCAAAACATCTCTTGGTGAAAATCTGAAGATGCCCTTACATATACCTGGTGGAAATGTAAATTAGTCCATTACTCTGGGAAGCATTATAGAGGTTCTTCAAAAGGATGAAACCATACAACATCTCTACACAACTTTTTGGTGTCTGCCTGAGAAACTTCAGGACAACACATTGCAGAAGGGTGTTTACTAAAACATTATTCTTTTCCTGACAGACAAAGCAATTTTAGAAAGTCATATCATAGGTTTACTATGATATACAGAATAATACATTCCTTTATGCTCTTATTTTTGTCATTTTTTCTGATATATAATTATGGGTAAGATAGGGTATTTTGGTTTCACTTTTCTATTGATCTTGTAGTGTCAACAAAGTAATTAGCACATATTCATCACTCTAAATTTGTGTTATTTTTATGACAAATATACTCAAAACCTAGTCTTCTGTCTATTTTTCTCAAAATACACACACACACACACACATTGCACTGTTATGATGGTTTGAATGAGAATGTACACACAGGTTCATGTATTTGCGTACTCAAACCATACTTGGTGATGCTATTTGGGGAGATTTAGGAAATATGGCATTATTGGAGGATTGGAGGTGGACTTTGAGAGTTTAAAGACTTATACCATGTCCAGTTGTTTACTCTGCTTGATGGTTGTGGTTCACAATGTGAGTTCTCAGCATCTATTTCCTATCACTTACTGCCATGTTTCTTGGCCTTGATGAACTCTTATTCCTCTGGAACCATAAGCCCAAGGAAACTATTTCTTCTATAAGTTGTCTTTACAATGACTGAATTATGGAATCAGTCTATGTATCCATAAACAGAGGAGTAGACAAAGAAATTGCAATATACATATGTAATGAAATTTTATCTATCCATAAAGAAAGAAATTATGGCATTTGCAGGAAAAATAAGTTCAGCTGGAGATTAGATATTAAGCAAGTTAAGTCAAACTCTGAAAAGACAAAAATGTGTTTTCACTCAGTTCTATATCCTAGATTTTCTGTAGATATGTAAAAATGACATATGTTATAGAAAGTAGAATTGAACCTCAGTGGGGAAACAAAGAAGACTAACAAGGGAGGAAAGTAAAGAGGATATTAAAGGGAGGGTCAGGTTGGGAAACAGGATTCATGTATTCTATGTGAAAATGTCTACAAACCCTGTGCCATATACAATGAACAGGATTTAATATGGTAATGTAGACAGAAGTTTCTGTACCACCCAGTTCCACAGTCATTCAGTCCCAAATAAATACACAGGGGTTCATATTGATTATAAACTGGTTGGCCTATTGTTCAGGCTTATCACCAATTACCTCTTACAACTTAAATTAACCCATAATTCTTGTCTATGCTAGGCAGAGATACAGTCACCAGTCAGACACAGAGAAAGCAAGATGAGAATGCCTTACTGAGAAAAAGTACCAATCACATGGCGAACATAGACAAAAATTAAGGTCTAATTTAAGTTGCAAGAGGTAGTTAGTAATAAGCCTGAGCTCATAGGCCATAGTTTATAACTCTTATAAGCCTCTGTGTGTTTATTTGGGACTGAACAGCTGTGGAACTGGGCAGAGAAGAAACTTTTATCTACACAAAGAAACATATCTTTTAACTTAAAATTTCAAGTCAGAGCATTTCCAAAATATATAAGTTGTATTAATCCAGCAGCATATATAACCAAATGTCTTTTAGCAGCTGTTGCTCCTTCCTCTGCAGTCAACAATACAACCACAAGACAACAACATAGAGTTATTAATTACCCAGACTTTCTGTATATTTTCCATCTTTACGTGGCTTTTTTCTCTATTTCTTTTATTTTTATTTTTTAAGTTTTGGTTTTTTGAGGCAAAGTTTCTTTGTGTGTCTTTGGCTGTCCAAGATCTCACTCTGTATATCAGGCTGGCCTCAAACTCAAAAAGATCTGTTTGGCTTTGCCTTCCAGTGCTGAGATTAAAGGCATGTACCACTACATTCGACTACCCTTTTGCTTTTTTTCAAGCACTTTTTCTTTTCTCTCCCAAGCCTATATATATTTTTAGCACACTGTAAACCTTTCAGAGGGTTTTGTTTTGGTCTGAATCATTCTTTATTATATATCGCTATCTTTTTCTGACCACATGAGTCTTTAAACTGCTAAACGTCATGTCTAGGATTAAAGCTGCAGCTTTGGCTGCTGGGTCCACTCCATTTCTTAGATTTTTGAGAGTCTAGCTTCATGGTGGAAGTACTAGTAGGAGCCAGATTTACTGCCACAACGCTATGGAGTTTCTAGGTCTATGTCACCACCAAGAAGACTGATATTAGCTGCTCATAAACACCATTTCAGTGTTTAGTGGCAGAGCCTCTTAGAAGAGCTGCAAGGTTGTTGCTGCTAACGCTGAGTCAGGAAGCCTCTGTTAAAGGAACTGCACCTATGCTTGCCTTTAGCCCACAGGAGAAAAGATGGTTACCAAGTAGCTGTGCTTGTCCCTCTTCTTGCCTGCCTAGAATCCTTTTCCAGGCTTTATATGGACAAATCTCGCCAAACATTTGGGTGACAACAGCAATATTTGCAAAGTGAAAAACACTATGGTCAGTGAACAAAACCAGTCATAAGTGAGCGTGTGTATGTGATTTTTGTCCATATAAATAGAGAAGTGTATAGAGACAGAAAGTAAATTACTGGTTGCTTAGGGCTAGTGGGAAGGGATATTAAGAATGATACAAATGTTCTAAATTTCATGATGCTTTAGTTTGAAAAAAATCTATGAATGTACAAAAGCTATCGAGTTATTCATTTTCAATGGGGGAATTGTAGAGTATTGAATCATATATTTAAAAAGTTATATATATGATATATATCATAAATACAATATGTGTTACATATACAAATAAGGCCATAAGTATATTTAGTATCATTATTTATCAAGAAAATGAAGATTAAAACCATAGTGAGCTATCACTCTGGACAGTAAAGACACCTGAGATTAATCAACAGATTGACGAAGTAGAAGACACGGTTGGCACATGCAACTCTTTTATTCAGCCTTGAAGGACATTCTGCAATATTTGGTAGCATGAAGCTCGAGGACCTTTTCAAGTAACATGGTTTTGACACAGAAAGATAGATGCCCTATGATCTCATTTATATGTGGAATCTCCAAAGGGTTAACTCTTAGAAACAGGGAGAATTGGGACTGAGGGAAAGCCATTGGGGAGACATTGGTCCAATGGTGAAAAAAGACCATCATAGGATGAATGAGATTTGTGGTTCTATACAGAACAAGGTGGCTATATTTAGTATCAATGCGCTATACAGTTAAATTTTGTTAAGAGACTGCAAAATGAATATATCTATGTGATGTGATAGATGTGTTAATTAGCTTGGTTGAGTGCATTTCGGAGTTATTCTATATTAAAACATTATTTTGTTTCTTTCAAATACATGCAGTTTGACTTGTCAATCATACCACATAAGATAGCTTTAGAAATATAAACAAACCAATGCCAGAGTTGTAAGGTTGGGTGGAAGACAGTGAGAGAAATTACAAAGAAACTTTAAAAAAAAAACTCCTTGGCTATGAAGAATATACTCATGGGTTCACCAAGGTGTGGTCCCACAACAAAGTGTGTGAATGTGTGTATTGCTTGAATATATCGAATTATGTGTGATACATATATGCCTTGTCATGCCTTTCACTCCTCGATAAAATTCACTAAAACTTGTTCTAAGGGCATTTTCCCTGTGCATATTCTCCTTCAGGGGCAAGAAGCCCAATATTGGGTTGAACAGTAAGCCTACAGGCTCTTTACAAGCTTGCTAGATGTTGTCACTAACACAAGGGGTGAAATCACTTGGAAACAAAATCTTGTTCAAATGGAGTGACTTGTCTTGTTCTCTGAGACACTGTTAGATGGATTCAAAGGAGAAACCAACCGATTTCCCACCTAAGAAGTTGACTCATTCTGTAGCATGGCCAGCTGCACTCAGCTACCTGCTTCTAGAGATGGTCATGCCATACTCCAGGAAGACCGGAGACAAAGATGATTGTGACGAACACTGCTGACTGTGAGACGAGTGAATGAGACACCTGAATTTATTCACCCTGTTTCTTTTCTTGTAAAAAGAGGGTGAATAACGATTATCTGTTCATCATTTCCAATCAAATCAAATTTCATTTTACATGTTTTCATAAAGAATGTAAGCTTTATGTTTCTTATACAATGCAATGTAGATTTTCAACACCATGTGTTAACTCTCAGAAAGCAGGCCTGCACAGAGATGCATCTGGTGGGGATATCTGCATACCAGTGTGACTCCAGTCACCCTCTGCTCTGCTAGACATGTTTTCTTTGAAACTAATGATGTACACTACACTTTCCCTCTTTTGGAACTTTTCATTAGCAGTGCAGGGCTCTGTTACATGGTTCTCATAGCCGTCAGCTAAAGATCTTAAAATAAAACCTGGCTTCAGCACTCTCGTCTTTCCCTTGAAGCTTCACGCAAAGAATTCACAGAGTAATTGTTTCAGCTCTTGGCGCCATGTCAGCAGTAGTTATGAATACTCAGCTAACTCTCTGCCGAGCTGCAATTAAAGACAAACCTCTCAAACTCCTACACAGTACATTCAGTGCAGCTTTATAGTATAATAGAAGAATCAAATGTAAGATGAACACTGCCATTATATAACACAGAGTTACACCATGTCAACATTTGCACAGAAGCCCTATGAATGCACAACACATTGCAGCAGAACCCAGTGACATGTCTTTACAGATGCTGACCTTTAGTGACATGTCTTTACCTGATGCTGACCTGTTCTATTATTACTATCATTTATTATTATTATTATTATTATGATGATGTTTGCTTTTCTGTTTTACACAGGGTCTGGCTACATACCCCAGGCTAGTCTTAAACTCAAGGTCCTCCTGTCTTAACCTTCCAAAGGCTGTGATTATGGGTGTGTACAGATTCTCGACCCATCCAAGTGTAGCCTAGGCTGACCTCAAACTCATGATTCACCTTGCTGCATCCTCTTCAGCACATGAATTTATTACCATGATTCATCATGACCAGCTCTGCTCTATGACCATTTAAAAAATCTTGAAAGCATTCTTTCATAACTAAGGAAGTAAAAAAACACCCACTGTCCATTTAATAATCAAAACGGATGAGAATACATCACAAAAAAGAGACTTTTAATCAAGGAATACCCAACACAAAGATTGGAATTTAAGAGTTGGGTCCTCTAGCACTAAGCCTATTGATGATGGTAGCATGTATGGGAAGGTAATGGCTATTTATTGTGAGGAGTCCCCAAAAGGCATGGAAATGTTTGCACCTCCACACACCATTGCCCTTCCCATGGGTAAAGCAACAACAAGAACAACAACAAAAACACTTCTCTAAGTAATGTGTCTATGTTAATGTCATCTGTGGATACAGTGGTTTAAAACTTTATCTCAAAATAACCCAGTGCAAATCCAAAGTGTCTGTAAAAGGCCAGCTTCATGAGTGAGGCCACATAACTTCCCAAGAACCCTAGACAATATTTTCAAAGAAAATTTCTTCCAGGCTAATCTTTCTCTTTCTCCAAACCCATCTTTTTGCTGGCTACAAGAAACTCACCTTACTTTCAAGGATAGGCACTGCTGTAGAGTGAAAAGATTTTAAAAGTGTTCAAGCAGAGAGGACCAGGAAACAAGCAGGCTTTGGTGTTCTTGTATGTGACACAATAGTGTGCGTACTTTAAAAGCATGTAATAACTGATAACCCTGTTGGTTATAGGATCTTGTCCTGCGCTTTAGATCTGGGAAAGTACTTTAGATCTGTGTTTAATGCCACAAATCAGAAATTCCAAATGAAGTGCTTCACATTTACTGCTCTCAAGAGGCCGCTGGGACACAGGTACAGCCATGAACCTATTCCTTTCTTAGATGAGAAAGGAGTCATTAGTACAGACACATGGGAAATGTTATCTGGGGCTCTATGGCTTTGGAAAAGGTAGAGAGCAAACTAGACCTGAAAGCCAGGTCAGCGACCTGGTGCCCTAGGCAGCCGCTGAGGGGAGATCCCCTGTTCAAACTGCAGGCATGCCTGCACTACCCTTGCCATGCTCCACTGATCTCCCAGAAGGCTGTCACAAGTCCTAAGTCAGATGCAAACCTGGGGTGTCTGAACAACAAGATAGCTCTCTTTGTGTTTTTTTCCTAATTTTTTCAAGTTGAATATAGTCCCTCTCTTCAATTTTTTTGCTTTTAAAGAGGGATTTTTTTTAACAGAAGGATATTAAGTTATTACAAAATCTTAGATTTTGTATTCTTACAGTGTTGTATGGCAAAATATTCTTTTCTGTTCAGTTTTTTTTTTAACTTTTTTCTTATATATTACATACCGACAGAAGTTTTGCCTCCCTCCACATCTCCTAGTCTCTCCTCCTCACCTGCTCTGTTTCCCTTCAGAAAAAAAGCAGGCCCCCAGGGATGTCAATGAGACATGCCATAACAACTTACAATAAGACTAAGCAGAATCCCTCATGTCAGGGCTGGTCAAGGCAATCCAGTAGGAGGCAAAGGGTCCCAAGAGCAGGAAAAGAGTCAGAGACAACACCCACTGCCACTATTAGAAGTCACACAAGAACATCAAGCTTCACAACTATAACAGAGATGCTAAGGACCAAGCTCAAACCCATGTAGGCTCCATTACTGTTGCTCAGTCTCTGTGGACCCATATAAACCCTAATTAAATGATTCTATGGGCTATGTTCTTGAGGTATTCTTGACCCTTCTAGCTTATACAATTCTTCCTCTCCCTCTTCTGAGAGGTTCCCAAGATCTGACTAACATTTGGCTGTGGGTCTCTGCATTTGTTATAGGTTGAAGCTTCTCTGACGATGGTTGGGCTAGGCTCAAGACTATGAGTATAGTGGAATATCATTAGGAAACATTTTGTTTACTTTTTCTTTCTTTTGGTAGTCATGTTGGGTTCTATCCAAAGTCTCTGGTGTATCCAGCCTCTAGAGGCTAAGAAGTAGCAAGAAGGGCTCAAGGTGTGTGTGGGGGGGATGCATGGAATGTTTTTTCTTTGCAAGCTTCCTTATCCTGACTGGTAAGAAGTGATAATGAACAAAATCCCCTCCAAGAGCAGTCCAGAGAAGCTTGTGGTCCCCAAAACTTCCCATGCTTCTCATCGCCACCTTCACTGTGATTCTCCTTGGACAGAGGCACAGAGTTCATGCAGCCATAGAGAACTTGCAAGGTGGACTGGCTTTTCTCCATCCCATGACATCTCCATGGACCCATCTCCAAGTTCCATCCTTCAACAGATTCACTTAGCTCCACTATTCCCAGCTCTATGCTCCACTCCTTACTATGACTGTGGTTTCCAAGACTCCAGGTTCAATGAATGTCACAGCTCATTCAAAAGGGAAGGTCTAGGGGTCTTGCTGGGACAGGACTCTGTCAACACTTCATACATATTATCACTCAAACATGGTTCTAGGCTTACAGGGGGATTTTGATAAATTATAATTGTCCACTTTTGAAAACCAAACAACTGCTTGACAAGAAGGTAGAACACGTCCTTGTTTGCTTGCTTTTTATTATTATCCCAGGAAATAGCTGTGTCAGGAAAATAAAAGCAGTTTTTCTATGTGAAATCAACACAAGCTATTTTTCATTTTTGAAGATGTGTCCAGGATTGCAAACACCACTGTACCTGTACTCTCTGTTCACACTTTACAATTTGAAAAGGGGAATGTCCCACCTCCCTAAAACATATACAATATTCTTAATGAATATATATTTTAATTTTATAAGTCGTTTTGAGACTACATCTAGATTGAAAGAATGTTGGCTTTGGAAACCTACTATACAAAAGAGATCTACATAAAACAGGTTGATTCTGCTCCTTTAGGTGACATGAAGACCCGCATATGACTGAAACCCATCAAGGAAAAGTAGTGTACACAGGTGGCAATCTCTGGACTCAATGTTTTCAAAACACTGCCTATCATGGTTCATTGAAGGGAACTACAAAGTATGGTTAGTAAGGCTGTCTACCTGATACTAGCCAGCATCTCTAGGGAATGTCACAAAATACTGCCCTGGGCTCTGAGGGTCCAACAGAGGAGTTAAATCTACCTCACCAGTCTCTAGGAGGCTGAGGAAGAGCAGCTGTGCTCACGGGCTAAGACAGGAAGGATTTGGTGGCCCTGGACGTGGGAAGCAGAATGGAAGGAGAAGCTGGTAAGCACAGATGAAGGGAAGATGCCTGTAGTGAAGCTCCAGTGGGAGAATGGTGCCAGCAAAAAAGATGGCCTTGACCTCTGGCCTCCACATATACTTGTACTAGCATGTACAGCCACAGCCCCATACACACACACACACACACACACACACACGAATGGATGTAGAAATCTGAGGTTTAATGGGCAGCAGAAGTTTGGTTCTTCTAGCGTATTAGACATATCAGATTTATTAGAGGCCTTTGTAGGCTTCCCCCAATGTCTCCTGTGGGCCTGAGAATACATTTGTCCTCATTAAAATCTGTCCTTCCACTGGCATGTTCTATGCATTTCTTTGATTCTAGAATTCTTCACATGCAGTCATCTCTCAGAGAATTTTGTTCAACATGAAACAAAATGAAAGGATCAAAATTGGAATTGCGCATGTATAGTAGAAGCTTAAGGAACTTAACTACCATAGAGGGAAGACACTGAGAAGCACTAATGTGTTCACCTGGGCTGAAGCAGTGACAGCCGCCGCCTGCCTGGCTCTGCTGCTCACAGGATGCTCTGGGTACCACAGAACCACAGCAAGGAGCAAGATTTGCCATGACAAAGCTTCTCCTGGACCCTGGTGACTGTGCTGGTCAGAATTGATTCGTGCAATATAAGAGGTTAACTGCTTTGTTGATGTTAATTCCATTTGAAAAGAGAGAGCAAGGAAGGCAACTCTCTTGATACCTCAAAAGCATCACTGAACAATGCTACATAATTTTGCAATGTCTGTTCCAATAATTGGTGGGCACAGTACTGTGCTGTAATTACCTGGAAAAGCTACTTCTGCACAGCCAAGGAGGCACAGAGCTCCTTTCTTGCCAGAAAGGGGACTGGACACAAGCTGCTCTATAAAAGCAGGTTTAGGGAAGAGGCTCCGTTACTGTCAGAGCCTTGAGGGAGGACAGAATGGGTTCACAAAATAAAAACACACATGGCTGTGTTATAGTCCCCATGCTATTTGTGGAGACACCAACATGAACACAAGACATGGTTGCTGACCTTACAAGGCTTACGCTAACTACACACAGTAATTAGAGCATATGTTGAAAATATATTGTGTGACCACCCCCCCAAACATGCATAGGTAACACAGAAAAAGTAGAAGCAGGGAGACTGAACAAAGACACACAGAAAGTGACCCAGAGCTGAGGCCAGAACCTTGAGGACAGTGCACTGTTGCTGTGGGGACCACAGTCATGAGGCTTGCTCTGGGAGTATTGAAATGTCCCAAGGATATTCTAGCGGCAGGAGATGAATAATGGGTAATACCAGGTGATCCACAGTCCACGTCGGCATCAGACAGGGCAGCACAGATGGCCGGTCCAGGGTAGCAGGGCAAATGTACACTAACCATTCATCACCAGGAAGGACACAGAGAGAGGATGTGCACACATTTTGAGGATGGAAGGGAAGCCAGATGGATTCCATACGAGCAATGCTTACTTGAGCAAGCATTGTAATTTCTCTTTCAGCATAAGGGCGTCAGTTTCACCTTTATCCCGAGTGACACTTCCAGTCATTCATAGTGGTTTCCTCGTGTTGGTAGTAGAAGCAGCCACCGATCTTATGTGCTCACAATCTGCTTAGCTCTATTCTAAATGATTTATATGTGATCCTTGTGATCTAGTGTAGGTAAACATGTAGGCTCATTTTATAAAGGCTAGAAATGACC
Organism: Chionomys nivalis; assembly: GCF_950005125.1. Taxonomy (NCBI): domain Eukaryota; kingdom Metazoa; phylum Chordata; class Mammalia; order Rodentia; family Cricetidae; genus Chionomys; species Chionomys nivalis. The sequence continues at coordinate 30,845,067 of NC_080108.1, read as the reverse complement.
CAGAGATTAGGTGACTAGTCTGCTCAAGATAATACAGTTAGCAGGGAACACCCACTAGAGAATTTCTGCCTTACTTGAGACAGTAGATATGGGCCAAAAGGGAAGAGATGTAAGATATGGGCCCCAAAGGATGGGTAGACAACTTTATGTCTGAGAGGTTTATCAAAGAGCTTTGAGATCAACAGCCATCTTATTAAGCAGAATATGTGCACTGGTCTCTGTGGAGACAGAGACAGGGGAGTACTTAAATCAACTAAAGTTGCCTTTAACTACTCAAAAATAAGCCAAGTTCAAAGCCTGAAGAAATGAACTTCTAGAACATTACAAAATAATTACGGAATTACCATCTATTTCTGGATTGGTTTTCTCAGTCAATAAACAACAACAAAGAAAACTCAAACAGTACTTGGCACCTTGAGGGAAAAACATTTTCTCCAGAGAATTTCAGTCTGCATTTTCAGTGAGATGCAGGACAGTTGGAAACTTTTGATTAAATTTGATAAACGGACCAGCTGGACTTAATAGTCCTTTGCAGTTTGACTCCTAATTAAAAACATAATTCTTGCTTTTCTGTTAACTCAACACATACTAGAGACTAGGCGACATTACTCGAAGGCCTGCATTTATTAGATGGCATGAGAACAGCCGAGTTCACAAGTGATGAGAAAATGAATTTGAAAATTTTCACTTAATTCTGCTTGTAGTTACTGGCAAGATTATTCTTATTGGACTAAGTAGGTTATATTCTTAAATAACCAAATGGATGCTTTAAAAAAATAATATTTGGCATAATATGGGTGGATGAAATAAATATCTTTACCAAGTAAATATGCCCTATAAATGAAGTAGGATGGCAAAGTAGTCTAGGGAAAAATGAGAAGCGAAATCCCTATGTCCTAAGATGTAGTAGGAGGTCTCTTGATTATTTCCGGTCCTCCCTGCAGCTCAGAACCACAATAAACACACAGCAACTGTATTATTTAAAACAATGTTTTGTCTATTAGTTCTAGCTTCTTATTGGCTAGCTCTTATATATTAGGGCACCAATTTTTAGTAGGAGGTCTCCGTCCATCCCAGTCCAGTAATAATCACACAGAAACTACATTATTTGCAAAACTGTCTGGCCAATAGTTTAAGCATATTTCTAGCTTGCTCTTATATCCTAAACTAACCCATCTCCATTAATCTGTGTATAGCCACGTGGCTGAGGCCTACTGGCAAAGTTTCGGCATATCTGTCTCTGGCAGTGGCTCCATGGCTTATCCCTGGCTTATCCTTCTTTTTTCCCAGCATTCAATTTAGTTTTCCTCACCTAGCTCTTTTCTACCCTCTCAGGCCAAGCCAATTTCTTTATTAGTCAAAGGTATTCACAGCATACACATCACTGAAATCCAGTTGAAGCTCTTTGCCACAGGAAAACAAGAATTCCAGCACAATTTACAACTGCTCAAGATCCTTCTCCCTCCTCAGCCATGAAACAGCAATTGCGTAGGGTCTCACAAGTAATGCCACTCACAGGGAAAGGCAGGTGTCAAAGGACTTGCACAATCTCCTTGGCTTCTGTTTTTCCCTTATTGTGCTGAAATTGCTTTTACATTTTACATCTCCACGTACCATTTTCATCAAAAGACAGAGAGAAAAGAATGTCTCTCCTACCTTTCAAGACATAACCTGAGAATGGCCAAACGGTGAACATAGATCATGCTAAGGCAATTCATGGCTTACTCTCTTCGGAGAAGGCGGGACTCACACTCAGCTCCATCTTACTTTCCCCTGCTCTCCCTTGGGAAGCATACACCTACATCTGTGCCATACTCTCTTCCAAGGGCCTCTCTTTCTCATAACCTTTGTGTTGCTGCCAATAGGAAAATATCTTCACCACAATATCCAGCTCTGCAACAGTGGAAACACTTCCGTGTTGCAGACCACTATTTTGAGATGCCGACCAGGTTCTCAAACAAGAATTTGGAGGTAAGGGTGAGAGCACAAACCATAACAGAGCACTACTCACTAGCTTGTGGCCAATGACTCGCTCAGTTTGCTTCTCCACATCAAGACGGCCTGTCCAACAGTGGCACTGCTTACAGTGGGCTTGACCCTCTCATATCAATCATTAATCCAGAAAACACCCCGCAGGCTAGCCCGTGGGTCAATCTGATGGAAGTAATTGCTCAAGTGAGGTTCTCTCTTCCCAAGAAACTCTTAGTTTAGAACCAGTAAGAAAAAAATAATCAGTACACCACCAAACTCCTGTTTGGTGACTTTTCAGAGGGTTACTTAAAGGATTGCGTGTGAGGGGTTACTTCAAGGAACCAAAATGGCTTAAAGACAGCTGCTTCCCCCTAAAATCATCCAGGTCAGGGTGATTGCTCATGAAAGCCGAAAGTCTAGAGCTCACTGCACAACCTCCCGGCAGCTCAGTGGGTTGGAGAGTATGTTTGCCAGATAGCACAGGTAGTCGGCACCTCTTCTAGACAGCAAAGCTGGTCTCTACCTTTTCCCAAAAACATAGTTGATCTAAGATTACTTCCCAGCAGTGCTTGTTGCTCACATATACTCAGAGGAAGAAGGGCCTAGATAATCTACTCAGTTTCAGGAACTTGATATGGATGTGGAATTCCTTTTCATATGCTTTGAATATGTTTTATTGCCATTGGTTAATAAAGAATCTTCTCTGGCCTATGGCAGGATAGAATAGAGCTAGGTGGGAAAACTAAACTGAATACAGGGAGAAAGAAGGTGGAGTCAGGCGGACGCCATGCAGCCACCCAAGAAGCAAGATGTGAGGCGACAAACCACGAGCCTCATGCTAAAATATAATAGCAATGGGCTAATTTAAGATGGAAGAGTTAGTTAATAAGAAGTCTGAGCTAATAGACCAACGAGTATGTAATCAATATTAAGCCTCAGCGTAGTTATTCTATAAGCAGCTTTGGAAACAGATTAGTGGAGAAAACCCAGTCCAGGGGAACCAGCAGGCAAGAGAACACTTGCAGGTACACTTCCTCAAGTCTTTGAGCTTTTTACTTCCCAAGTCTTAAGGAGGTTCCTACAGAATGGAATGTTTCATTTCCCTTAAGAAACATCTTGAGCCTTAATAGACTTTCTTTCAAGATAGACAGTTTAAATTTCAGAGGAAATTGGTACGCTGTGGCCAAAGAGCTATGCTGAAATTCCAGAAAGGAAGTGGAAAAATAGAAAAGAAGGTATAAGAGAGGAAGAAGATGAGTCACGAGATATCTGAAATAAAACCTCTCAGGAAGGTAGATTTGACCAGCATCAGGAGAGAACGGGCAGCACAGAGAACATAGGGCTCCCCATGGGAGCAGCACACAGGCTCTTCCCAAGACACAGAAAGTACCCCCTCCCCCAGTTAACATCTGCAGCCAGAACAAAGAACTCGGCAAGGGCTCTGGAGTGTAGCTCAGCAGCAGAGCCTCAGCATGTTCAAGGCTTGGCTTCCATCCCCAGTCCCGAAGTTATTTGAAATAATTCAGAATAATATCGAATCCAAAGTATTAGGCAATAGGTTACTACAGGAGTTAAAGAGGAATGTTTAATAACAGCTACCTGGTGTCATGAAGATGGAGTAAGCCCAAGGCTGAGGAATTTGCATGAGACAGAGCCACCACCACAGCTAAGGCTGTAACATACTGCTCTAGAAATTTATATGAAAAAAAAAATAAAAGCTAGATCAAACTCAGAAAATATACAGAAACTATACATTGGCATGTGAGCAATTCTTTTGTGGGTTGAGTCTAGTCTCTTTGAAATCCAGGGCATTGGCAAGGGAAGAGCATTAGAGAACCAGTGTGGCCATGATGGCTCCTTTCTCACTGTGAGATTAAGGACCTTATGAAGGAGACCTCCTCGCACAATATTTGACTCTGACCTTTCTCAGTTTCCCCTCATAAGAGCATAGCCAGGCATCATGGCCCCCAAATACCAGTTTTGTAACTTAAGACTTCCGGCTTTCGGAAAGGTGAAGCTAAATTTCTGCTTTTTCTACATTAATCTTGGAGGTTCTGTTCTAGCAATGCAAAACAACCTAAGACAATTCTTATTCCCTTCACCTGTTCTCTGTATCTCTATCTGCCTATCATAACCTATCTATATACCTTTTATCAATCACCTGTTACTTATCTATTATGTATCTAACACCTATTTCTGTTTCTCTACCTATCATTTCTATTTACCTATTCTCTAGATATCTATTATCTATCCATTACTATATATTTGTCATCTATCTTTATATGTATTTTTATATTCCTACTTATCACTTTCTACCTATCTATTTATCAGTATGTCATATAAATTACCTGTTATCTGTTATTTAGTACCTATTTGCCATCTAAATATCTCTTGCTATATCTTTACCTACCTAAAATATTCTATGTACCTACTATTTATCATCTATCTATCTATCTATCTATCTATCTATCTATCTATCTATCTATCTATCTGTCTGTCTATCTATCTATCATCTATTTACCTACCTCCCTACCTATACTTATCTATCTACTCTATATCTATTCTCATTTATCTATTATCAGTCATCTAAACACCTCTCCTTGTCTCCTTATATATCTATCATTTTCTACCTACTTACTATCTGTTACTTACTCATTTACCTAGCACTATACTTAAAAGAATAGCATACATTTTTATAAGTTCCTATAACATGTTTATTAACATAGATTACATGTGACCATAAAATAAACTTCCCATTTCAGAGCACACACATATTAGAGTGTGTTATCGGGCTTTCTGTCCTGCCCGGTTCCCATAGTCGTTAACTCCCAAGGAAATCACACTGAGGTCTACATTAACTGTAAACTGATTGGCCCATTAGCTCAGGCTTCTTATTAACTCTCATAACTTACATTAGCCCATTATTCTTGTCTATGTTAGCCACGTGGCTTGGTACCTTTTTCGGCAAGATAGTCACATCTTGCTTGCTCTGTGGATCAGGACTACAGACTAGGACTTCCTTCTTCCCAGAATTCTCTTGTTCTCATTGACCTGATTCTATTTCCTGTCTGGTTGTTTTGCCTATACTTCCTGTCTGGCTACTGGCCAATCCAGCGTGTATTTAAAATATAATTGACAGGATACAGACTATTGTCTCACACCAAGAGTGCAATTAAAATGTAACTGAATTAGAAACAAACAATTATATAATACCTACAAAATTCCATATTTCCAAGGAGAAAATATAAGAAAATCAGAAAAATATATCAAGCTAAATGGGATGAAAGGAAAAGTCTGCTTCTTGGCAAGCATTAGAAATGGAGAAACCAATGTACCCCCCCCCCAAAAAAAACACTGGGAACAAAAAGACACTGAAGAAAAGACTAAAATAAGTTAAAAAGAAAAAGGAAAGAGAGGGATAAATAGACAATGAAATAAAATAAAGCTGCACAATTTTTTAGTAAATTCTTTTGTCAATAAACAAGCCCAATCAGATTGAGTAAAACAGGAAAAAAAATCAAAGTTAAAATATAGGTGTACTGAAACTATTCTGCAATTAAGACATGCTTCAAACAAGCAGAATGTTTATCACAGATGTTTACAAAATCAGCTCCAGCACAATGTTCTCATTCTTTGGGTTTCTGTGACAAAAGCCATTTAAAGGACAAATGGGTTTATTTGGCTTTCACTTCTGAGTCCCAGTCAACCATTGAGGGAAGTCAGGGCAGAACCGACTCTATCTGGCATCTGGAGGCGTGGAGCATGGAGGAACAGTGTTTGCTGGCTGCCTCTGGGGTCCAGCCTCTCGTTCATGCTCAGCTAACAGGCCAATATGATCTAGGCAATTCCCCAGATGGTGCGTCCTCCCAGGTAACTCTAAACTATTCAAAGTTGACCGTGGCCGGGCAGTGGTGGTGCACGCCTTTAATCCCAGCACTCGGGAGGCAGAGGCAGGCGGATCTCTGTGAGTTCGAGACCAGCCTGGTCTACAAGAGCTAGTTCCAGGACAGGCTCCAAAACCACAGAGAAACCCTGTCTCGAAAAACCAAAAAAAAAAAAAAAAAAAAAAAAAAATTGATTCAAAGTTGACCGTGGAAGATAACTAGGACAAATCAATCATATTAAACCAAAAATTAAAGAATATCATGGATAAAAAAGGGTTAACATAAATCCTGGAGTGAAGGTTTATTATTACAAGCCATTTTCTCCCTAGTAAATTGGGGCCCCTGAAAACGAAAAAGACAGTTTCTTGAAAGGCAGAGCTTGCTTAAAGTAGCAGCAGATAGAAAAGTTACTCATTTTATAGCTAATAAAAATTCAAATTGATAATGAAATGTTTTCCTCTATGAAAGAATTTGTCAAAAATAAATATATGAAATAAACCGAACCACTATATTTACTGTTTTTATTGCTCCTCAGTGCTGCAGTTGACTCTGAAGTCTTTTGGATATTGAGCACAGGTTCGGCTGCTAAGTCATGCTGAATCTTATTTAATTATGAAGAAGCTCAAACCTTCTGCTGAATTCCTAAATGAATACTCAACTAAATCATGGGATGGCTCCTCCTTCTCGCCTTCCTCCTCCCTTCTCCTGGAGTCTGTAATCTATTGGCAGAGGAAAAGAGTTACATCTACAATAGAGGAGCCAAGAGACACGAAACAACAATTCAGTCCAGAGCCAGGTGAGCTGGCACAGGGTACAGAAGGAGAAACACTGTGGGTACCAGGCCAAGCACTTCAGTGTGTGACCTGGATGCAGCTGTTTGCATGTCAGAGGTGGATAGGAAAGATATGTAGGTCCTGCTCTCTGCTTGCCAGTGCACTGTTCTTTTGCCATAACTTGTCTTTTGGCCCAAGATAAGACATGTGCTGGCTGCAGGAGCCTGCTACACACCCATGGAACACATATAAGCCAAGCACAGGGGTCAGCAGGGTGAGAAATGCATGGACTTTTGTCACTGGAATTTAACATGTTCCGTGAAACATCTAGGGCTCTCTTATATCCAGCAAACTATGAATATAATAATTCCTACTTTTCAAACTTGCCTACCAAGCAGCACACAGATTATTTAAAATATCAGGAACAACCGAGATCATTTCTACCCAAGATTATTTATATATGTGAATTAGCTATGCCTTAGAAAACCTGAATTTGACCATCAATTTTTACCTACTGTAACCCATGAGAGCTCACACAGGGCCTTTTCCTTAAAGGTCTGGGCAGCAGAGAAACTTCCCAGTGATGGCTGCTTGCTGTTGTAAGAGTTATCCATGGAAAAACTGCTCTGCGTCATCCCAGTTATGATATGAGGAAGACAGAGTCCCAGGGAAAGAGGATCCATTGCAGATACCTTCTCCAAAGTAACTTCTAGTGTAGGTTATGGGCCAACACAGCAGAACCATTTAGGCTAGCTCGTGAGATCTGTCTGTTGGTACCTCTGGGACACTATAATCCTCAATATTCCCACCCATGGAAGTATGGGAAAACAACTCAAACAGTATTCCATATAAAAAAATTTGCCTTTAATTTAATTTACTTATTTCTTAGACAGGGTCTTATAAGATCCAACCTGGACAAGATTGCTATATCAGGGAGGAAGGCCCTGAACACTGAATGGCAGGTGTGTGCTCTTTTGCCAAATTCTGTTTAGACAAACAAGTGGAAACAAATAAAGTTAAAAACCAGGGGAAAAAAATAACCCAAATCAAAACTTACAGTGGAGAAAAGAACACAAAAGGTAAGAATTTATTATCATAGATTTTATTGCCTTTATGCCTTTACCTTCTGAATTTACTTATATGTAAAAATGGTTATCATTTGGTCAATACCTTGAATGAAAGAAACATGTCTTAGTTAAGGCTCCTTAATCTTCACTCTGAACTAACACAAAACCATCCTATTCCATGACAACATTATCTTCCCATACAGAGCTAGCGATTCCTCAGAGAATGGATAGGCAGACAGGCGGTGACAGATGACAGACTGATCGTGAGAGAGAGCGATACTACGGAAATAGGGGCATTTAGCGACACTCAGCACTGTACGTGAAACTCTTTGTTAGGTCACGTCTTCACAGCTGCTTGGCACCAGTTCCAATCCCGAAGCCCTGTTAGGGCTTTCGCACCACGCATATTTTACAGTCACAGTGAAGACACAGATTTAGGAGCGTGTTTTCAGTGAGAACAGTGCTAATGAATAAGTGGGTCTTCTACGAGCTGCTAGACAGCCGATGTCAGAATCCGCGTGCTACAGATGCCCAGGGCACATTCTGAATTAATTATCATCTCTCTCTTGCCTCACAAGGTAACAAAAGCAATAAGGCTGAGGCAGGAATTTTGTTCTAGGTAAATGTCTTAGGAGTTTATTAGTTCCTATGGTGTGGGCACAGAACGTTGAGTTCCATAGAAATCAAAGGTTTTCATTTAGCACTAGGTACTGTACCTAGTGTTTCATTAAATTCGTTGTACAGAACATCAGTATGTGTTTCTATTCTTTAAGAGGAGGGAGGAAAATTGTAGGTTCATCAAATATACTTAATTGCAGAACATTGTGCAAGATTAAGAGTCCACAGAATAAAGAGGATACCTTTCTCCAGTTGAGCACTGGTATTATAGGTCAGGGGACCAGGAGCTTCACAGGAAGAGTCACGTGGACCAATACAACTCCAAGCTAGGGATGGGAATCAGTTCTATAGGGCTATAACAGAAAAAAGCGAGAGATAGACCACAAGCCTGCGCTTTAACCAAAGGAGGGAAGGGCATAGTGGGCGCACAAAGCAATGCCTGGCTCTAGATAGCTCAGGATCATAGCAGAAGGAAGACTGGGAGCATTTTTATTTTCTTTGTTAAAGTCTCAGGAATAGTCCTTCCCAAACATAACATTGGAACCTGTCTAATGTGCCTTGGATGACCAGCTCTGACTCCCAGCTCCCTTGTGTCCTTTATGGTCAGGGAAGAGGCCGTGGAAGAAAAAGAATAACTTCAAGATTACCACCATAAGCCTAGGTAGAGCATATGCATGTAGCGTTATTTGGGCTGGTCAAAGCTGTGTGTTCCAAGCTTCTCCACCCACACACTCAGCCAGGTTCCTACCACTGTGCAAGAGGTCTGAGTGGGCTTTGTGAGTCTGCATTTCTAAGATGCCTGACCATGTTATGGATATGAGCTGGCACAATGAGGAGCAAGATTTAAAGCATAGTTTACAATACAGCTTTTCACATTTCTGGTCCTCAGGGAGGCTCCAAACCCGCCCTGGTACATGAAACTTCTAGGTCACCCACATAGTATTGGTAACATTCAGAGCACCTTTCAACAGTATGAAATCTAACCAGCGGGACTAAAGTTTCCAGGTCAGTACCAGTTTGATTTGTTATCACTTTCTGTGACTCGAGTCTGTAATATCTTCAGCAACAGGGTCTTGCTGCCAAGATCTAGAGGGTAGCATCGGTAAACCCAGTGGTGGTTCTGAAGAGTCCATCTTTCACAGAATGACAGTACATACATTTTTTCGCCTTTTGGTTTCTATCTGTCTTACCAATCTCGTTAGTTGAAATCCTTCCAGCGGTTTAGTTCTTGCGCCGATTATTTATTGTCCCTCTTCTTAGTCCATGCTGGATTGGAACCTGTGATCCCTCTGCCTCAGTCTTCCAAGTTCCAGTGTTGGGGGCGTGCCCTGTCACTCTGGCATAAGGTCTCTCTATTTTCTAACCCAGTTTCATGGTTTTAAGAAGCACTGACAACCTCTGGCTCACCTCCACCCTCTAGCAAGCACCTTCTGCCTGGAATCTCCTTAGTTTCAGTCCTGTGTGCATGGAAGCCTACACCACTTGGACACATTCAGCCAAAAACGCAAGCCAGCCACAGCAGACCTTTTCCATCGCTGTCTCCTTCTCCAATGAGCTTGAAAGCTTTAAATACGCTCTTTATTCCTTAACTTGCTTAAATCTGGCCTCTGGCATACCCACTCCCCCCTCCAAGGCTCCCCTGTCCCTGACCCTTCTCGATGCTGTGGCAGTTTCAAGGCCTACCCTATTTTCCACACAAACCTCCATGTTGTAGATTCTTAGCAAGAAGCCAGCGTGATCCTGTTAACAAGACAAGTTACTCTAAATGCTCTGTCAGCCTTCCATCTGCTCCAGAGGGACCCCCGGAATCCTGCCTTTCAGCCCTCACCTCACCTTGCTTCCTAGCTGCCCACTTCATTCTTCTGTTGTCTGAGAAGGCACTCCAGCGCCTCAAGCCCTTTGCACACCCGTTGGCCCTGCATCGAGAACTAACTTCCTTCCTGGGCAAAGAAACCTGGAGATGGGTTCAATATGGCCGAGTTTGGTGATGAAAAGAATAAATCCTTTCCTTCTCCTCAGGAGCTAAAGCTCTAAATGAAGTTTCTTCTCTGGAATGCCTCTCATATCAGTTCTTGACTTCTTAGCTTCATCTGCTCCTGTTTTTTGGGTAACAAGAATCTGTTGGTAAGTTTGGGCTGCAATTCTTTCTGAAGCATAGAAACAACATTTATTCTAACTAGGGAAAGTTTTGCATGTGATCTGCTATTAAAAAGTGGCTAATAATTAAAAAAAACCCACAGGTGTGTGTCATACAGCGTATTGCTCCTGATTTTAGTAAAATTTTTATCACCAACAAAAAAGAAAAACAGGAAAACATATGATATTTTAGACTTATGATATTTATTTGCTTTTTCTTTATTTCATCCCCTGTATTTCTAATGTTGTCTCCTTCTTTTGAAAAGACTCACAGTCATGAACTAAATTGGTCCCTTCAAAAGTGGTTTGTGGCTGGGCGGTGGTGGCGCATGCCTTTAATCCCAGCACTCGGGAGGCAGAGGCAGGCGGATCTCTGTGAGTTCGAGGCCAGCCTGGTCTACAAGAGCTAGTTCCAGGACAGGAATCAAAAGCTACGGAGAAACCCTGTCTCGAAAAATCCAAAAAAAAAAAAAAAAGTGGTTTGTGAGGTCAAGGACACAAACATTCCTAGCTGTAGTCAGAAAGAGTCCTGGTTCAATTTTAAGCTTCATGAAATGTGAAGAATATTTGACTTAGGGTTTTTATTTTTAATTTAAGATTATGTTTTGTTTGTTTGATTGCTTATGTTTTGTATGAATTTCAGTAGTGTGCATGTTTGTGTTGCCTTGATTTCTTTTCTTGCTCGGTCAAGAGTTTTAGCCATTCCCTTAATCACTGCAGGTGGTCATGGCAAGATTTCTCCTCCTCCTTTTGGATTGAAATACATTAGCCTTTGACTCCTGACAGATCAGCATTAGTTTCTCTCTCCATTTCCCCTTAAAAAGCAGATGTATAAATAGCGCCTCATTAAACCAAGTCAGCACCTGCCCTGCCTGGCGCAGCATCCACCGTTCTCAGTGTGTCCGCAGTGGAGCTACCCCAGAGGGTGTTTGTGTGCCTCCTCTGTGCACTCAGGACTCTAGACATTGCTTGAGTATTTAAAAGCAACAATTTCCAAAAGAATCTTTTGCAAATACTTCCTGCTTATCCGTGACAAATGCCTTCCAAAATACCCGGCAGATGCCCCAAACTGTGGATGCTGCCCAACCCTGCAGATAGAGTTTGTCTTAGTTTCGTTTCTGTTGCTGTTCTGTTCTGGTATTTTAATACTAGGGGGAAAAAGCAACTTACAGTAAGAAAGGGTTTATTTGGCTTAAAATTCCAGGTAACAGTTCATCATTGTGGGAACATCCAGGCAGGAGCTTGGATCATCTCATCACATCCACAGTGAAGAGCGAAGAGAGAAGAAGGCATGCGCATTGTTTGAACTCAGGCCATACTCCACACTTAAACAGTTTAGGACCCAAGCCCAGGGAATGGTGCCACCCATAATGGGTGGGTCTTCCCATCTCTGTTGAGGCAAATTAAGACCATGCCCCACAGATGTGCCCACAGGCAACATGATCTAGAGAACTTCACATTGGGACTCCTTTCCCAGACCATTCTATATTGTAACAATTTAACAAAACTAATAACCACTTCTTAATGACCACTCTGCATTTTTCCTCATATATAACTTTATGATCAATTTTGTGTCTTTCAATTTTGTTTCGACATGCTTTCTCTATCTTCTGCATGGACAATAGATTAACAGTAATGAAACAGCTGGACAATTATTAAAGCATACTCTACTGAGTTATGTGACCATACACGGTTCCATGGTATAACTGTTAGTACAACGGACTCTGAAAAGTTATATGAATATATACTCTCTCAAAGCTGGCACTTACAGAAAGTGCTTTATGGCCTGTCATTGTCATATCTGAATTTCCAGAATTTCAAGTCTTAGCCTTCAGGGCTATTGCTAAGTAAATACATGTTAACTGAACATAACAGCCTGATATTAGTGCTGATGTGGTAAATCCAATAGGTGTATGATTACTAGCTCAAAGGATGGTATATACAGTGTGGACAGAATGAGTGAAAAGATGAGTCACGGAGAAGAGCAAGCGAGCTCACTGCACCAGTCACAAGAGTGCACAGTTTGAAATCTGCGAGCTGAGCATTTCTGGGAGCTGACAGCTTTGATTTGTATTGGACCCTTGACAGTGGAGACTATGGACAGCAACACTAGAGCTGATGGAAGAGGATTGCAGCATGTTTAGAGGAGCATCTCGTAGGTGCATTAGGAGAGTAGAGTAGTTTCCATTTTTAGTCTTAGAGCTTTTTATGCCAGCCTCCTTCTTTTTCCTGGCCATCTAACAAAATATATTGAGAGTAAAACATAATTTGAAGCAGCTTCACTTTTATGAGTGTACTAATTTATGATAATGGATAGATTCTTATTAATTGTATGTATTCACTTTTACCATACCAAACTTTCTAATTTAAATATCAATGGTATTATTTTTTTCAGTAAGGAAAATATAGGCTGAAGTTGGGAAGCAAAATAAAATTCTTATCTCTTCTCAGCCACGTAACATCCTGAGGTTGCTGCTTAGAGTCAAAATCTCAAGACCCCTTCCTTCCCTTCTTCCATTCCTACTCTGAGCAAGCACTGGGAAGATACATGCTAACAAATGTATGGCCTCATTTTGCAGAAAATGGCAGAGAATTAAAAGAGTGTCTAGAAGAAGTGTCGTGTTACTAACATGTTGTGAGACGAGGCTGAGAGGGGCAACTGAGAAAGATCTTGATGGTTAGAGGAAGGGAAGCAACATTGGACGTCACTTTGAAATAGTGTTGGAATTGCTAAAAAGCCCATGGAAACTTTCAAAGTTAGACTAGATGCATTTTGCATTACAATAGGCCAGGAGCTTATGAGATCCAGGGGGCAGGATGCTGTCTGTGGTTTGGATGAGAAATGCCACCCCAATCCCATAGGCTCAGGGATTTGAACATGGTCCTCACTAGTTGGTACTGTTAGCAAAGCTTATGAGAACCCGGAAGAAGTGGATTCTCCCTGGAGAAGATAGGTCACTGGAGTTGGGCTTTGGGGTTTTCTGCCTCCACTTCGTGTTTTCCCGTCCTGCTTCCTGATTACCAGGCCAGCATCACACTCTTGCTGCCAAGCCTTAACTGATGTGTTGGGCTGTGCCATCTCTGGGACCGTCAGCCAAAACAATGCCTTCCTTCCCTTAGCAGGAGAAAACAAATGAAGCTGGACTATAACATGGTTAGGAGCTTGGAGAAACTGGCAGTGAAGAGTGTGAACAGAGCCTGAAGTAGACTCATCGATAACATCTAGGAAGGAATTGTGGCAAGATGCTATGACAATGACGAAATGGGCGCAACAAAGGGGGGGTGATGTCCCCGTGTTTGTGACACGGAATGCCTACAAGACACAGACACACCACAATTCCCTGAGTACTCTAAATTTCAAGAGAACAGCTGTGGCTAGCGTGAGATAGTAGAGAAATAAGAAGGACCCTTGAGGAGTGAGTTGGAATGTGCTGGGGAGTCTAACATCTGGGTAAAAAAGACAAAGAGAAGGTGCAGGGTCAGGGGAAAGTGGACCCTGGGTGGTGAAACAGGGGGATCTGAGAAGAGTTACCAGTGCAAAATATTAGAAAGGCTCAAGAAAGATGCCAAATTGACGTGTGTAGAATTAGTCATGCTGTTCGAGTGCCGTTCAGCCAGCTTTTTTTTTTTTTAAATGGCTCTACGTTTTAAAAGCACGTATTTATTTTGCTTGTATTTGTGTATGTGGGGCACTAGTCAAGGCTGGATGACATTTTGGAAAGGTCGTTCTTTCTTCCCACCAAGTGGGCTCTGGCAACATAGCCCAGGTTCTCCGACTTGGCAGCAAGCTTCTTTGCTCGATGCCGAACCATCGTGAGGGCTCACAGTTGCACATGCTCATAGTAAAGGAGGTGTTTTCCTGAAGTGCTGACCTTCAGAAGCATGGAAATCCGTTTGCCACCCAGCACTGTCTTCCCAGTGGTTGTACCACACCATGACCGGTCCTATCTATCTGTATTATTTAAAATTCCAGAACTGCCCGGAAGAGACAAGTGAGGTCCCCAGCACGTCCCAGTGTTGCCTTTGCTGGGATGAATGACAATCTGGGGAAAATGTGTGCCATGAAGATCTTTGGATGGAAGCAAAAGCCTAAGGCTCTGATGCCGGTGTCCAGTAACCAACAGAGAACTGCAAATGCATGGAAGATTGCTCTGTAAACAGCATGCTAGTGCATTGGAGACTGAATTATGCACCATACTTATTCATGGAACAAAATGCTCTTGTGTATTTTCCTATAAGCACTTCTACCTCCATTTACACATCAGTCAGTCCTGACATATTAGGTGGCAGGAGATGTTGAGATCTTCCCTAACACAGAGGGCATGGAAGTGTTCTTTGGTTGTAAAAACTGCCTGTTGAAGAATGTGAATAATTTTTACAGTGACCATTAATAATTTTTTCTTAAAAAAATGTATCTCACTGCAATCCAGGAAGAAAAGGTTTTGGTGGGTACATTCGTGAACTGAATCAAACTCTGTCTAGACGCTGCCATCCCTGAATTTCTATGAAGTTTATTTCAAATCTGACAGGACTATGTGCAGATACGGCTCATTGCAAGGGGAATTTATATATTCTCTTGGAAGTTTGGGTAGCTCTCTTATAGACTCAGGTTATTCCAAAGATTAAGACTATGTCTAAGCTGGATGAAGCGTTCTGGGCCCTGAAGGGTCTTCTTACTATTCCTTTCAGGCTCAAAAGGGGATGTGATAGGAATACAACCATGTTTGGGTTGCGGAATTACGCAAATGGATCACCTCTACGTGTGAGTGTCTTCATGCTGCTGATTCCACTCTCTCACACCCCACTTTCTTCCTCAGGAGCACACGAAGTTCGTTGCTGCCATAGACATTTGTGTTAGCAGCAGGAGAACGTATGAAACACGGGAAACCAACAGGATGTGTAGGACAACGTCACATGTGTGTTGGATATTCAGGAAGCTACTGTATTAAGCCTCGGAACTTTTGCATGCACGTTAATGTTTTGCATTGTTGTTTTTTACGATCAGACATCATAAACTCAGCAGGGCATCGTAGTATGTTTAGCTTTCAGAAAAAGATTCCCGGAAAAAAATTTTTTTTACTCAACACCAAACATAAAAGGGGTCTCATTAGCTCCTTTCTTCTTTCTCTTCCTCTGTCTCTCTACCCCTCCTCCTCTACCTCCCTCCCTTTCTTCCATTTTGTCTTGTCTTGGAATAATAGCGCACAGGTGGAAAGAAAAGTAGCACAGAGCAGTATTTGTTAGCATAAAATAAATGCGCCGATTTGTTTAATATTCAATTATTCATCCAGATCTCGTAGGAAGCTGGAGTGGGCTAATCTCTTGGTATCTGTATGCTAAGTACCCTGCTGTGGGTCCCGTTGTCATGGATACAGCTTGCTGAGTGCAGGCAGACCTTGACTCCAATGTTTACAGGGAATTGACAGACTAAAATTAAATGTTAGACAACAGCCCATTGTACTTGCTGTCAGCAGGGCTGGCAGGCTTTGTGGAGTTCTTGTCTCCTTGTTCCTTCTGGGTGTGGTCTGATAAGCCATCTTCATTCCATTTTTTCCTTTCAACTGGCCCTTGGGCAAAAAGGGAGGAGGGTTTGGAGAAACAGGCCCACGAACCTGGTAGGAACCCAAGCTCACTGAAATCTTTGCTGGCATAACAGTGACTGTTGACGGAGACTGTCACTCACTCAGGTTCAGAAGCCAGGTTGCCATCATAGCCACAGACCCCAGATTGCTCAGAACACAGTGGGTTAGGCGCTCTCGCTTGTTCAATTACATGTGCATTTCTCTACCAGTATCCTTCCATTTCCTTAATAAAATAAATAAATAAATAAGTAGCCACTGTGCCAAGCACCTGCTGGGGAAAGTGATTTCTGAAACAGCAGGGAGCGGGCATCACCCACGCAGTGATAACCGCGGTGATAACCAAGCAGGACCCAGAAGCCTATGCCATATCAGGGCCTGCCTGCCTTCCTTCTGTGGCTGAAGTGTGGACCCAGAGATGAGTCCGTGGCTAGGGGAGCCAGAGAACGTGGCTTTGGCCAGTGGCCTAGGGTAATGGAATATGTTTGTAGTTCCTGTGGACACTTTGCATTACTGGCATCTGTGTCTGCTGGCGAGTCAGACAGGATCCCTTCACCGGGCTGGAGGGCTCATCTCAGAAACAAGAAACACTTGCCCACTTACCTGGATCCAATTGCCCTCTTTGCAAAGGTCAGTGATTAGGTTTTATTTCCTCAGTTGACTAGGCTAAGGGAAGAACTGCTCCAGGGCCCCATGTTCTTGGTGATAACAAACAGAGGAACCCACTGAAACAGAGGTGGTTTTGACCTTGGCTGTTACTGCTAAGCGCTAAACTATCTCAAGAGTTGACTGTTCACTTCAGCTTCCAGGATCCTCCACAGCAGGAGTGAACTTGCATTTGTCTCCAGAAAAGCTGCTTAGTGTTATAGCAAAGTAAGCCCATGTCTGGAAGCTTCTACTAAGTCTGGGTAATTCTGTAGGCTAGACAGAGACCTCTTAACAATTTTTGGTGCCTGTTTTACTTTTATGCTAATAAACTTGGCCTAAATAGCTAAGTGTAAGGTCATTAGAACCATCCTTATCCCAGAACAGCACAATGGAAGATTATCCCTAATATTACATAAAGGAAGTAAGCTACAGAAAGAATTCTGAGATATATAGGCTTTCCTTGCATGTTGTATCATACCTGTATTTAATTCTGTCTCATCAAAATGTATACAATGAAGACCTGCTGCCCCTGGACTTCAAGATGTAACTCTATTTGACATAAGCACTTTAAAGAAGAAATTAAAATAAAATAAGATCGGGCCCTGTGGTAGTCAATGTTCTATTGTGGTAAAGAGACACCATGACCATGGCAGCTCTTACCGAGGACAACATTTAAGTGGGGCTGGGTTACATTTCAGAGGATTACTTCACGTCTTCATGGTGAGAAAGCATGGTGGCATGCAGGCAGACATGGTACTTTAGAAGAAGCTGAGAGATTTACATCAGGATTGGCAAAGCAGCAGGGAGAGAGAGAGAGAGAGAGAGAGAGAGAGAGAGAGAGAGAGAGAGAGACTGGACCTGGATTGAGTATCTGAAACCCCGAAGTCCACTCCCTATGACATACTTCTTCCAACAAAGACATACCTCCTAATAGCGCCACCTCTTGATGACCAAGCGTTCAATTCTCTGAGGCTGTGGAAGCCATTCTTATTCAAACCGCTACAGGCCACCATTACATCTGAATGATGTCCTTTCTAAAGGAAGACTTTTGGATACAACCTAGAGGAAAAGTCATACCAGATGAAAACATGGCCGTCTGCATGGCTGAAGACAGGCTCTGGAGAAGCCATGTCTACTATGGCCTCAGTCTTAGAATCTCTTGCCCCTCCTTCCCTGTGCCTCACCCTATGTCCACAGCGGATTATTATCATAGACAGAATATACTTTCTCTTGCATAGAGTGTGGGTCCACACTGTTACATCAATCTAGAGCATTTATTTCATCGTCATTACACAACTCTCACCTTTGCAAACCAATGCATTTACATCCTTCTCTTTTCTACAAAGCCTGCTCTAACCACTCCAGGATTGAACTAAGTGCCTTTTTACAATGTTATTATCTATTCTTCATTCTTTTTCTCATGCATTCATCAAAACAAGGGGATCGAGTAGTCAATCCCACCATAAGAATAGAGATCAGTCTAGTATTGCTTATTGCTTGAGTCTGAACTACTGCAGTACACAAGGCTCATTATGGAAGGGTAAGTGTCTAAGTTTTCTTAAATTAGCAATTGTATACTTTGAGTAGTCCAAATATAAATATGCACCCGTGAACTATTAAAAATTAACATTTGTCTCCCATTAGCACATTGTAGGATTTCATAGTTTAGTGTGTCGTTTTTTGTAGTCTTAGGAATCGAACCCAGAGTCTCTTGTGTACTATGTTAGCATTCTATCACTGAACTACATCCTCAACCTCTAGCTTTGCTGTACATGTTATTTTAATCCACCTCTCCTGTTTAATAAAATAGAGGGAATTTAGGTCCTGTTCCTAAGAGGTCCTGCTCACGTCTCCAGCCATGACTGTGTTCCTCCCTCCATCCATAATGAAATCCCTCTCTATATAGTCAGGGGTTGAAGCACATTTGATAATGCAGGTTCTCAGGAAATGATTCAAGGGGAAAGAGAGATGCTCTGGATGCTGAGACGTTGTCTCTGTGACACTTAATTTTAGTTATCAACTTGATACAATGTCTAGTCACCTGGGGACAACGTCTCAATGAGAGGTGATCTGACTGAGTTATTAGCATGTCTGTGGGAGATTGACTTGATTATGTTAGTTAAATGGGAAGCCCTAACCTATTGTAGGTGACACAATTCCCTGGGTTTGCATCCTGAACTGCAGAAGAAAAGAGAAAGCAAGCCGAAAATTAAAAATGTGCACGTTCATTTCTTTCACTGTGGGTATGATGTAACTGGCTGGTTTAAGATTCTGTCACTTTGATTTCCATACTATGATGGACTGGAACCTGGATTATGAACTGGTACAGACCCTTTCTCCCGTAAGTAGTTTTTGCCAGGACATTTTGTCACAGCAATAGGAAATGAAATCCTGACAACTTCTGAGGCAGACTAGTCTCAGATATGAAGTCAAGGCTAACTGGTTTTTCAGGGACATTTGTGGGTGTATGATCTCTGGTGCCGTACCAAATTTTCCATAAAAAGGAAGCAGTGAGACCAAGACAACATTGTTCACAAAGAGCTCAAGTTAGTGCTTGATCTGTCCAGGCTCTTCTCTGAACAACCAAACCAAAATTTCTTGCTTCCAAGGTTGGCATTTACTGAAGCTTGTTTTTATCTGCTCTGCCTTGTATGGTAGAACTGGCATTGAATTCCCATAATGGGCAAACGACGGGGTGGGTGTCTATCTGTCTACCACATAGTAACAGAGAGAAAGTAAACTGGTAAGGACTAGCTGGTGAGGGAGAGTACCACTAGAAATGATATTTATCATACTAAAGCTAGCCAAAGGCCAGCAGTGAAGTTGGGAGCATCATCTATTCATGGAACAAACATTGATTGTTTGGATTGCAGTGTTGTCTGATTATCTTTAAAACATAGCAGAGTTCAGTGGTGTTCTGCATGGTTTGGCAGCTTAAATAACAGGAAATTTTTCCATACTGGTAATTTCCTTTATTGCCTTAGAAATTGTTTTCCCTATATTAATTCACTGGAGAAAGAAAGAATACTATCCATTTCAAATGTCTTAAAGAATTAAAAACAACTAAAATTTAAATACGCTTTGTTGTACATGATTTATTGCTAAAATGCAAAGAATTTGCCAAGAAAGCTTTGCATTTATCTCTCCACTAACCCTAGGAATTCCTACCAAGGATCAATGTGATAAAAATAAAACTGACCGACCATCATGAGATTATCGCAGATGACTGAGTCCCGCGGATAGTCTTTTCCTCCAAAGCATGCCTTACTTTCTCGTTGCTATAAACGGCCATTCAGGACTATCACAAAATGTTTTCATTGGAACCCACAGGACTCTACAGTGAATGCACATCTGACAGACTCATAAAGGCAGACCCACAAGTGGACAACTTATGGGGATCCCATTTGCAGAGCTGCGGGAACATTTGTCTTTTGGAAAAGGCACTGACATAGCTGTGGAAACCTTGTGAGGCCATGATTCTTCCCTTCAAAATGGAATACATTCCTAAAACACCTCAGCAGTGTGACTTCTCCTGCGTGGGCAATGGAATGACCTTTCCAATCCCCAACACCATGAGGCATTAGAGCAGTTAACATTCACTCTTTGTTCTAACAGTCAAATTTACATAGAGTCAATCCCGCAAAATTACCTGCTAACAGCCCACATAGAAAGCCCACAGGC
Organism: Chionomys nivalis; assembly: GCF_950005125.1. Lineage (NCBI taxonomy): Eukaryota > Metazoa > Chordata > Mammalia > Rodentia > Cricetidae > Chionomys > Chionomys nivalis. The sequence continues at coordinate 30,824,710 of NC_080108.1, read as the reverse complement.
ATTGAGAAGGAAGGCAGTGTGCTCCGCCTTTGCTAACAAACAAATTTGGGCGTCCCCAAAGCTGGGTGATTGGGTGAGAAGAATGGGTGGATCCAGGATTCAGGGATGTTCAGGAACTTTATCTAATGGTTTGGGATGTCAAGTATACCCTCTTGGATGCTGGCTCCTTCCTGGGCGGGGTTACCTGTACCTGACCACTGTGGTGTCAGGCTCTACCTGCCCTTTTTGTGATTTTGATATGCATATTATCATTGTCTTTACCTATGGAATTTTCCAACTATGTCTCTAAAAACTAGAAACCTCATGGAGATCACTCCTTACTCCTCCTCCTCTTTCTCTTATTCCTCTTCTTATTCTTAGTCTCCTTATTCTCCTCCACCTTCTTCTCCATGCCCCATGATTCATTTTTTTCCCTTCGCACAAAATAATAAAGAAGATACAGAGGTAACATGTTTGAGTTAAATTTATTTTTACCCTCAGATCCTCGCCTGCCATAGACATTCTACTCTGAGTCCTGAGAGGGTACTGAGGCTGGTTCTCGGGGCCCCAATATGATTTCCTATAACTATTGAATTCAAGAAATTATTCTTATTCTGTCTCGATAGTTTTAAATTACCTAGTTCTTTTGGAATTTCAAAGATCCTTACAGGTTTCATGAGTTTGTATGTTATACAAAATTAACACAGCTGAGTCTTCCTGTTTGGTCCTCCATCTCACACGGACCCTCTGCCAGGTCAGGTCAAGCTAAAACCTAGCATGGGGAAGCAGCTTAGCAAGCTCTCAGAAAGGTACCGTTCATTTGTCATTTATTTTAATGGTGTCCACAAATCCTTGAAATTCAGTCCCATGCTCTTTGTACTATGAAAGATTCAGGGTACAGTCAGAACATGTTCTGAGAATGTAGTTGAAAGTAGTGATTCTCAACAGCAAAGCCTTGGCAAAGAAGACAGCTCAAAGTCTTCCAGGAAGTGCCAATTCTGAAGCTGAAGCCAGAGTGTGAGCTTGCCAGGACTGACAGAGAAGACAAAGGACACAAGCATGGCGGATCTTCTGCTCATCTGTCTGCTCTACTTTATCGTCTTTTGTTTCTCTCAGTAAATATAAGCGTAACATTCAGTTGTTGGTGTTTGTTGTATATGATAGGGATTTGCTGTGAGCTGAGGTTGGCCTCAAATTCATAGTCATTTAGTTTGCTAGGACTATAGGTGTCATCACACCCAGCTAGTGACACCTTTGATATACTGAGATTGCTGAAAGATCATTAAGACATAGTCCCTTAGGAAAATACTTAGACCAATGTGTGAATGGGAATATACATGTCTAGTCAATGTTTTATTCATTTGTTTCATGATTGGCATATGACATTTGTGAGTAGTTATGAAACAGATTAGATAATGATCAACTTAGACTATTTAGCCTATTCATCACCTCTAATTTTTTTCCATTTTTTACAGTTATTACATTAAGAAAAATCCCAATTTCTAAATAAGTTTATGCAATACTCACACTTCAAGCTTCTACAACAAGAAGCACAATTCAAGCAAAGGCGATGGAAAAATTATGAAAATATGGCAGACATGAAACAGAATAAAAAGACAGTGAATTGAACTGATGAATGATTTGGTTCCTTGAAAACGATAACAGAACGGACACACATCTAGTCAAATGTCTCTCTATTTAACACAAAGAGAAAAAGAGACCCAATTTAATTAAATTTAGGGAAGCAAAGGGATGTCATGGCAGATGCCAATGAAATCCAGATAATCATAAGGGAATTCTTTAAAAACTTAATTTCAAAAGGCTGGAAAACTCAGAGAAAATGTAATTTCCAAACTCACCTAACCTATCAAAGCTATATTCTGAAGATGTAAAGACTCTAATCAAATGTATCACAAGCAATGAGATTGAAACAGTAATTTAAAATCTCCCTGTAATAAAAAAAGTTTATCATCAGACAGATTCACTGTGAATTCTGCCAAGCATCAAAGGAAAATTTAACCCTAATACTCCCCAAAATGTTATACAGAACTGAAAGTGAAGGAATGTTACTAACCTCGTTCTATGAAGCCAGCATTACCCTAATGATAAAACCAGAAAAATCCACAAGATAAAAGATAAAAACTGCATATCAAATTCCCTAGAGAACATAAATAAAAAATTAATAAAATACTTGCACATCAAAACACATTAAAAACATACGATACAACATTGATTTCATTCTAGGTATTCAAGGCTGGTTAAACATAGGCAAATCAAGAAGTGTATTACACCATATATAAACTCAAGAATAGAAATCATGTGTAAATCTTACATAGATGCAGATAGGCATTTGACAAAATTCAGAATTTCTTCATCATAAAAGTCTGAAGAAATTAAGATCACATGAGATGTATGTCAAAATAATAGACTTGGTATATATAACAAGTGCATCCCCAGTGTGATACTATATGAGGAAAACTGGGACCATCGCCTTTAAAATCTGGAACCAGGCAAGGGTGCCCAACTCTCTCCACTCCAACTCTAAGTGCCCAAAGTCTTAGCTACAGCAATAAGACAAAACACTAAAGAGATGACAGGAGGAAAAAGGAGGACAATTTATTCGTGTTTATAGATGACACAATTGTAGGTTTAAAGGACCATACATAATATGATCTAACTTTTAGACCTGATAGTCATCTCCAGTAAAGATACAGTATAGAAGATTAACATAAAACTTAATGCCTCTCACATATACCAACAACGAACTTATGGACGGAGAAATTAGAAAAAAAATCCAGTTAGAGTAGTTACAAAAATAAAGTGCTTAGAAATAAATTTTGGGTTTTTTTTTGGTATATGACTCTGTGTGTATGTACACATGTGGACCTGCATGTATGAGCATGGATGGTGAGGGCAAAGGTCAATGTCAGGTATCATTCTTCAATCACTGTAGTCAGATTTGGGATAGGGTCTCTTCATGACACTGAAGTAGGCTGATGTGGATGGACGGGCTAGCCAGAAGTGCTGGAAATTCTCCCGCTTCACCTTCCCAGCAATAGGATGTACAATGGGCTCATGACAGTATTCAGAGCTTTTTATGAGGACCCTGGGAATTCAAACAAAGGTCCTCAGGCTTGGAAAACAAACATTTTGCTTATTTCACCATCTTCCCAATTCTCCAGGAATAAACCTAACCAAGGAAGTGAAATAACTCTACAGAGTATTTGAAGAAGGTATTGAATGATGGACAGAATGTTCATGCTCTTGTATTGGAAAAACCAAATGGGAAAATGGCTACATTGCCAAAAATACCTACAGTTTCCCTGTACTCTACCTTGGAATTCCAATGACAGTATTACCAAAATTGAAAAGAAAAGTCCTCCAAAAAAAATCTCATATGGAAACATTAAAATCTCACAAATAGCCAAATAGAATGAACTCAGTCAGAAATATAGCACTACATGACCTCAAATTACATCATAGGACCATAGTAACCAAGACAACATCTCACTGATCCCAAAATGGATATATAGACCAAGGGAACAGAGATAAAGCCATACATGTACGTTCACCTAGTATTTGACAAAGGTTTTAGAAATATACGGGGGCGGGATACAGCCTATTTAACAAATGGTACTGGCAAAACTGTATATCCATCTGCAGAAAAATGAAATTAGATGCATACCTTCCAATCCATATAAAACTCAGTTCAAAATGTGATTTAAAATTCATTTAAAATTTGAAATGCTGAAACTGCCAAAGGACAGCGTAGGGAATATACTTCAAGTTATCCACGTAAGCAAAACTGCGGGAGCAGGACTCCAGCAGCCCAGGGAACAGGTCCAAGAATGAACGAGCTGGATTACAGGAAATGGAAAAGTTTCTACACAGCAAAGGTGGCTCTCAGCTGACAGCCTAAGGAATGGGAGACAGTCTTTGCCGATCATATCTGGAATGCATAAAAAATTGCAAACATAAAACACCTCAAAGCTGCCACCCAATAAATAGCACATCTATGCCACATTTAATTCAGGAATCATTGCAGAAGAGGAGCCGAAAGATTTACTAGTACAGGGATGGTGGGTGGGTGACTCTAGGGGGCAGTGTTTTCCAGACACAGCAGGATGGTTGGCCGTAAGACTCATAGCAGTGGTAACAGCAAACACAAGACCTGCCTTAGCTTAGACCAAATTCCTTCACGGAGAGAAAAGGTGGGCACAAAGTCTCACGCCTAGCTGAGCAGTGAGCTATTGACAATTGCTCATTGTTGTAAGGGAGAAATTCGGTTTTCTTGAAAGGTAAACTCACGGTAAGTTGATTATACTTCAGTGAAAGGCCATGAAGCCAAGAGTTTTCAGCAGCACAGTTTAACTTGATAGTTTCTTTCAAAAAAGATACAAAAGTATGTAGGGAAGGAATGAGGTGCAGATACAGAAGGAAGAGGGCGTGAATATGACAAAATACATTACAGTGCATCATCCAAGAACAAATGAAAATCGAAAAAGATTTAAATAAGTGGGCCATGGAAATGGAGTGTTCAAAGAAAGAAACACAAAGAGTAAATCAATATTGTTTAAAGTGTTCAATGTCCTTAATAATTGAGAAAGCATGAATTACTCTCAGATTCTGCCTCCTTCCAGGAAGGCTGCACCAATGAAATCTCAGAAATCTGCTCTTCTAAACAAATATAACACACAATGGTACCCGCTGACATGCCAGTGCAGATGGGGAAGTCTCACAGGGCCCCACGTATGTAATTTCCGTATTCTACAGGCAACACTGAGTGAACTCAGCAGGATGTGTGTGTGAGCATGTGTGTATGAGTGAGTGTGTGTGAGTATGTGTGTGCATGTGTGTGTGTGTATGTGTGAGTATGTGTGCAATAAAGACTAAAGGGAGGTCATAAATTGGAGGGAAGTATGGGAGTAAAAATGATTCGAATAAAATAGACTTGTAGGAAATTTTCCCCCAAAATATTTTTTTTCTTTTTTTCGAGACAGGGTCTCTGTGGTTTTGGAGCCTGTCCTGGAACTAGCTCTTGTAGACCAGGCTGGTCTCGAACTCACAGAGATCCGCCTGCCTCTGCCTCCCGAGTGCTGGGATTAAAGGCGTGCGCCACCACCGCCCGGCCTCCCCCAAAATATTAATTGCGTAATTATCTACATTTCCAGTACTGGGAATGATAGTCCTCAGACTCGCAGGTCACATCCAGATCAATCCGTCCAAGGAAGTCCTGTGTTTGAAGTGGGTGATGTCTTCAGCAGTCCCATCTTCCCTTCAATTTCCTAGAGGCACCCAAGGGGAAAGTAGTAGCCTATACTGTATTTGAAATATATGTACTACATTAACTTATGTAATTTTAAAGTAAACATGGAACATGAAACTTCCTGTGGCTTTTTATAAGCATCTTTAGTGTTACTTTTGCCTCCTTCCCCCACCCCACCCCATGTATGGTGCTGCTGCAACTGCCTCCCTATAAAAATCTCTCTTCCTTTTGCTTTCCCCATTTCTTTTTCATGGCTGCCGTGTCCTACTTTTTCCCTCTCCACAGCCCCTCTCCTCATCCCCCAAAACAGCACAGTGCCTATGTTCCTCAGGGAATAATTGGGAAGAGGGAATCAAAGGATTGTAAGAGCCAGAGGGTGAGGCTGTCTCCTTAAAAGAGAGCATCTTCTCTATATGACAGGGAAGCCACATCCATGAAATCTCAACAGTGTGGTTGCCTAAACAAGACCTGAGAAATGATGCCAACTGACATCCTAATATGGATGGTGAGAAATCTTACAAGACCCCACCCCTAGAAAAAGAGCTGCCGATAATGGTAGCGGAGAGAGGGAGACTCACGTTTCCTTGGATTGAAGTTTCTTATGGTCATCCATCACCAAGCAGTCCTAGCTAAACACATAGACTATAAGGCAACCCTAGAAGGACTCAGCAGGCTGCATTTAAGCATTTAGATGTACATACGTGTGCATAAGTGATGATTAAAAACTGAAGACAATGACTTTCTGATGAGTTAGAGGGGACAAAGGAGAAGTTGGAGGGAGGAGCAAGAGGGAAAAGTGAGATAATCACCGCAAAGTTCATTATAAATTCAATAGGAATCATTTTACAAAGAAACAAAATTATAATAAATACTGATTCGGGGCAGGGAAAGAGTGTAGATGGGAAGTGTGGAGGTTACTCATGAAATTCAAAACAAAATTTTCATATGATCAAGTTATATGGCACCCAGACTCCTCCCAAGAGAACATCCATTTCCTACGTGCCGAGATGCTTACACACATGTGCTCACTGCTACTCCTTCCACAGCAGAATCCACTTAGATGTCCACTGGCTTAGCTGATGAATGGATAAAGCTAATATACCCATACACAACAGAATTTTATTTAGCTCTAAAGACAACATAAAATTGGGAAATTTTTAGGAAAATGAATGGATTTGGAAAGTACAATATAAATCAAGATAAGCCAGACAATTAATGTTATCTCTCATAAGTAGTTTCTAGATTTTAAGGCTGATGAACTGCATATGTGTGGGCATTAATGAGCATATGTGTCATGAGGTTAGAAGGTGACCATAAATGGGACAAAAGAGGTGTTGAGATGGACGGGAAGGCATGTGACACAAAAGTCAAAAAAAGACTTCTGGAAAGGAAAGGTCAAAGGGGAACCAGAGAGACAAAGGATAAGAGAAATTAGAAGAGGATCAACAAAAAAGTATAGTTGAAAATGTTTTAGGAAACTCAATATGTTCAATATATTGTATGCTAATTATATGTACATAATAGACACACACGCATAATATATACATACGCACACATATATATGTGTGCATGTGTATATATATATATATATGAGCAGCTATGCTTCAAATATTTTTAGAAATACAATATGTACTGAAGTTGTACCTAACCCTCCTGCTATGTCACATAACACAACACTGGAGCTCATTCTTCCTATTTAAACGTAAATGTGACATTGGATTGTGCCCAGAATATATAAAAAAAAAAATGCAATTTGATGGCAAGGAAAAATGCCATGAACTTTAACTTTAAAAATGGTCCAAATTTCAAGTAGACGTTTCTCAAAAGAAGACACACAAATGGTCAACAGATATGTTTTCCAAAGGTTAATGGCATTAACCATCAGACATCTCCAAAGTAAAACCATTAGCTATCTCATCACTCTGTCACTCCAGGTCAGAGAGAATATAGGAAAGGGGGCCTCTTTTTCACTATTGGTGGAAATGCGCATTAGCACAGCTCTTGTGTGAAACAGTAGGGGGTGCCCAGGAAACCTACGGTGAGCTGCCAGAGGACCCTGCCACGCTAGCATTGCTGCAAGAAGCAATGCTTATTTGTGTCATATTAGCTGAATTCCTGTGATTTCTTTGAAATAATGTATCCTAAGTGCCTGCTGCAAGTAGCCTTTTGAAATTCTCACCCTAGATTTCGATCCTTTTCTCAACAACGAATATTTCTCCTTCCAGTCGTTTCTACTCTGAATTACCTCATCAGATACGATAACTAAAGAAAATCCATGTCTTATAATTTTGACACACAAATGGGACGCCATAAAATCCATCGATTTGAAGCTGTAAAATGTTAGTTTCTAGAACTGTACAATCACAGCCATGCAGTCATCGCCATACCCGAACTTTGGTGTATTTTCCTCATCCCACAAAGAAATCTAATATCTACCAGTCCCTCTACGCTCAAGCACAGTGACCTGTGCCAGCAGGTTGTTCTTCAATGACGTGAGCCTGAGAAATAGGATGTGAGATCAGAAGACAAAAAGGATAGATGGTGGAGATCTGAAAGTTTGCAATCGGAGGTCTCTGCCCAAGCTGTCTTATGCCAAGCTAGCTTATTAGAAGCACAGCATCTTATATACTATTCCAGAGGAGAGATGGTCCAGAGTCAACAGAAGTTATTATACGACAGCATAAGAAGCTGATCAAACAATGTTTCACAAGGGCAACACAGGCTATCCCAAGAACTTTACAGGCTGAGCACCCAGTGGCCTTTGGACTGGTAACCATAGCATGGCACATTGGGAAAAGTTGGATTCTCAGCCACAGCTTCCCCAAGACCCTGGCCCTGGGCCATTACCAGCTCTGCCTAGCACATCCCTGCTTTTGGAGAAGGAGCTATGTTCCTTCTCCGTACAGCAGAGACTCAGGAAAAGCCTCAACCGTCCAGACAGGTGCTAAGTCGTTTTGTCCGTTTCTGATACCTACCGCACATATTTAAACAGATTTTCCTTCACCTGCTAATTGCTTCTAACAAGCTAAGGGCTTCAGTCTTGAAGCTAATAGTGTCTTCATTTCTTTCTGAGTATTGGTGTTTAGTAAGTAGAAAATGCGTTCTGCAGAGCTGATTGGCAGCTTACTGCACAATGTCCACTGCCAGCCTGGCATCCCTTGCCTGGATGCTGTGGCAGTGTTGTGTTCTTTTTTGCTTGTTTTGGGGGCATTGGTCCCAGATGTGTCCTTCCAATCAATTCTTGTCTGGCTCTGTAATCATAACCAAAGGCTTCTTTCCTAAGTGTGACTTTAGCTGTTCTCAAAGATATGCACATACTTTCGTCGAGTTAGATATTTTTACAGGACTGCATTTGAGAAGGAGTCTATGCTCCGTCGTGAATTTTTGGACATCCAAGACTAGGAGCTGTTTTGTCTGTCACTTTAATTATCCCTGTCCATGTATTTATAATGGTAGTACCAATTTTTCACTTTTAATTAAAGTGTGAACTTTCCTAGCATTCTATGCTCACAAATACATGTCATTATCCCTCACTTACCTACCTTCATAATAGGCTTAAATATCCAGTATACATTCCTATTTTCCCTAGGTCAATATAATTTCGGATAACTTCAGAGCTGGAATAAGTGGTATATGGTCATCATTGCAGTGTTAATCTTCTTTGGGATTTTTTTTTATGGGAATCGTGTTTTTGTTACTGCTTGCTTAGCTTTCCATTAGTATGACCACATCCTAACTTTTCTCTGTCCTTTATCGTTCAGTGTAACACTGTGTGTCAACTTTCTGGTTTTCAGTGTGACACTTGGTACTGACTTTCTGGATTTAGAGGAATTTTTCATCATCTTCTTGACCTCACCCAACTCTGGCTCCTTTCTTAATGGAGCACAATCACCATGTGGACTCACCCTTACCGCGGACCTTGAGATTTTTCTGTTTCTTGGAGTATTTCTTGATTTGAAGAAGTTGCGCCTTTCCATAGATTTTTTTTTTAGAGAGGATTAATGCCAGAAATTGTCAAGTTGGCTTCATCTGCGCTTGACCCTCTGTTGAGCAGAGGTTATAGAAAATGATTCCAGTGTCACGTGATTGATACAGGCTGCCCACAGTCACTCATTTCTGTTCAAGTGAAGAGCCTGTGTTTTGCCTCACTTTCTGAAGATGGTTTAGGAATCTTCTCTTGACCTTTGTCCCCCTTAAATTCCAATGTTTTTGGTTTCTTCAGTCTATTTTCCAGGTGGTAAGGGAGGTTTCCATTTTGTGAACTTACGTTAACTCCTGGCAGCTGAGACTATGGCACTCTCGTCAACTTCCTGACTCTTAGTGGTGGAATTCCAATCATTTGAACCTTCATCATCTTCTCTTCTAAATTTCTTTAGACTTTAATTTGTTTCAGGTAGACTCATAATTTATCAGGGGCTGAGATTAAACTTGTCATTATTCTGCCTTAGTCTTCTGACTGTGGTGATTATAGACATCCACCAGTACCTGGTTGTTGGGGGAAATATTATTTTAAGGTGGGCTGCTTTTGTTTATGCTGCATTTGTTTGACTCTGTGAAGCTGCGTTACTTTGCCTGTTTAAAACACCTGATGGTCTAATAAAGAGCTGAATGGCCAATAGCGAGACAGGAGCAAGATAGGTGGGGCTGGCAGACAGAGTGTATAAATAGAACTGAGGACCATCTGGGAACAAGAGAGGAAAAAAGGACTTCAGGGGTCAGCCATCCACCTACACAGTCAGACACGGATTAAGGAGGAAAGCAAAGGTATACAGGAATAGAGAAAGACAAAAGCCCCGGGGCCAAACATAGATGCGATGGTTAAGTAAAAATGGGCAAGAAACAAGTCAAGCTAAGGCTGGGTGTTTCTAACTAAGAATAAGCATCTGCGTGTGATTTATTTGGAGCTGGGTGGTGCTCCCCCCAAAAGACTAAAGAGCTAAAAGAGTAAATCATTTTACAATGCCTGGCCTTTTGAACTCCAGTTCCCTGGGTATTTCCTATGCTTTATCTGATAATCTTTATATGCTAATCATATATCTTTATATGCCAATCACTCTGGCTATTGAGCTTTTAGCATTTGAAACACTTTTTTTTAAATGTCTAAGACCAGTGTTTTGTCTTCTAAATGTTATTCTCTTCTCTAATATATGAGCCTTTATGCCAGCTTTTAAATTGAGACTCTTGGGTATTGGGGCACATATTTATAATTCCAGAACGTGGAAGGCTGAGCAGGAGGTTTACTGTGGATTTCAAGCCAACCTTGGCTAGTTCTCTGGCTAGCTAGAGCTGTATAGGGATGCTGTCTCAAAACAAATTAATTGATTAATTAAAAAAATCCATCTTTGTTGCTTTTCACTCCTGTGACTTCTGTTCTTTGCACAGCACACAGGCCCTGCGTTCTCTGGCTATATGCTTCAGCTCTTTCCCTCTGTCTGCTTTCATCTCTCCGGTGTGTGGAAGTCCTTGGCTCTCTGCCTGGATTTAAGGCTGGACACTGGCAAGCAGATGGGGTGTTCTCTGCACACACTCAAAGAGCGGTTATCACCGCACACAGACTCCAGCGACAGCACAGCTATGCCGCCTCAGGCATCCCTGTGCAGGTGACACCCTCGCCTTGATTTTCATCCTCCATGGTCTGCTTCTCCAGAGACAGCACTCATGCTGAACGTGTTCTGAAGGGTAAGAAGTCTGAAGTTTACTTGATACCTTTGTGTGGGCTTATAATTTATATTTTTAGTGTGGTAAGCCATGATCACCCCTTTTGTGCTTAGCAGCCTTATATTGCTAACTTCTTATTTATTCCTTTGGATTCATGAGTTTATGCCTTGAATGTTTTATTTCCTTTTCAGTAGAGATTTTAAAAGAAGTTTTAAGAAAAGAGTTTCTAGGGGCTGGGGAGATGGCTTCGTGGATACGAGCACTGGTTCCTCTTCAAGAGGTCCTGAGTTCCCAGCAACCACGTGGTGACTTACAACCACCTACAATAGGATTCAATGTTCTCTTCTGGCATTATACAGATCTCTCATACATAAAACATCAATAAATAAATTTCAAAAGAAAGGGTTTATAGTTAAAACCTCCTCTGTGGCTGTATGCTCACTCACTAGCCTGTCATACAGTTTAGAGAACCGAGCTTACAAGCAGATACAAAACCAATCACAAACTAAGCCTATGGATTCTAAACAGAGGCTTCTGTCAAATGTACCAATGGGCAGAGTTCAGCCAGAACGCAATTGGGAAAGTCGAGCAAGTCTTCACGCTTCCCTTGTTGACTAGGGTTTAGCTGTAAGTTCAAGGGCACTCTTCTTGTAGATGTGGAGAGTCTGGATGAGTGAGGCGAAATTGAGCAGGAGTTCTTCCGTGAGGCCCCCTTGAATTCCACAGACAATTCTCCTCATGTCACAGGTGGGAACAGTGGAGTCGGAAAGATTTATCGTAAAGCGTTAGTTACCTAGCGACGGAATGACAGAGTTTGGGTGGAAACATGGGTTCATTTTTTTTTCAAAGCCCTGATTTGATTGTACAAATACACAGAGAGTGAAGTAAAAGTCTTTATCAGAGACATAAAGAATGACATCTCTGTTTGCTAAGAGCTAGTCAGCATTGGTCTTCACGAAAACGCTGTCTAGTTTATGGAATGTATAAGGTCCATTTCATGTTTCTCCTCACTGACAAAGATGTCACCTGATTACTTTCTGCAACTTTCCTATATGCCCACCCACTGTGTGTACAAAATAAATGAGAATAATTATCTTTAAATCTCCCTCCCAGCTCGTTCTCCAGGTAAGAAAGGAAGGAAGATGAATCAGCCCCTGAACACACGTGCAGGGACCCATGGAATCATTTCACGCTCCTGGTCCATGCTTCCATGGCCTCTGAATTCCTTCTTTCCAACACACTAACAGGAGTTGAACTGTGTGCAAGCTCCTGCCTCCCTTGTGTGTGTCTCTTACTCTATCAGCTTTCCCTTCCTGCTCCAATGATTATAGCATGGCAGACTTCCTCCCAAACTTCTTTCTCTTGGGCACATGTTGCTGTGGACCTCAGCAGAGTGAGTACTGCCACAAGACCATTGACTGTTTCCTTAGCTCACTATTAATTACCTCATTGGACCCCTCATGGGGTACCAGCTGATACCAACACTGTGGAAGAAACTCTTGGATTAATGTTAGCAAAGCATAAATAGTAAAGCATAAACAGAATTTGCAGAGTGCTTGTTTTCTGCCTAAACACATATATTTTCATCCGAAACCCATATATTTTCTCTCATTTCTTACACTGCAGAACCTCTATGAGCCTTCATTTCTTACTGTGATCAGTCCCCAATGTTTACAGTCAAAAGATATTTTGCTATGGAAATATTTAAAGAACATGTCTCTCAAATCATGGAGCAGGGTAGGATTGGAGCTGTTTCCAGACACGTTTTCATCTTACATACACTTTGATTATATCGTTCCCTCCCCCCAAGTTCATCCAGATCCTATCCCGCTCTCTACCCACCCAACTTTTAGTTTTTCTTCTCAAAAATCAAACAAAAAATTACAGCAAAACCAAGAAAGAAAAGACTGCCCCAAAAAGCCAAACTATAACCAAGTAAAAGAACACACACAAAAAGCATGGAGCCGAGTATATATTGGTCAACTATTCCTGACCATGGCACCTGCCTTGGAGTGTTGGTCAACCCAGTGTCACTCCAATGGAGAAAACTGATTTCCCTCTCCCAGCAGGTATAATTGACAGTTCAGCTATCAACCTTTGCTGTAGTGACCAGCTTTTCATTCATTCACTTATTCATTTTTCTTTTTTTTATTTTTATATTGTTTTCTTTTTTCTTTTTTTATTTATTTTTATTTATTTATTTATTTATGATTTCTGCCTCCTCCCCGCCACCGCCTCCCATTTCCCTCCCCCTCCCCCAACCAACTCCCCCTCCCTCATCAGCCCTAAGAGCAATCAGGGTTCCCTGCCCTGTGGGAAGTTCAAGGACCACCCACCTTCATCCAGGTCTAGTAAGGTGAGCATCCAAACTGCCTAGGCTCCCTCAAAGCCAGTACGTGCAGTAGGATCTGAATCTGGAAACAACCTAGATGCCCTTCAATTGAAGAATGGATGAAGAAAGTATGGAATATCTACGTAGAGTACTACTCAGCAGTAAAAAACAATGACTTCTTGAATTTTGCATGCAAATGGACAGAAATAGAAAACACTATCCTGAGTGAGGTAAGCCAGACCCAAAAAGAGGAACATGGGATGTATTCACTCATATTTGGTTTCTAGCCATAAATAAAGGACATTGAGCCTATAATTCGTGACCCTAGAGAAGCTAAATAAGAAGGTGAACCCAAAGAAAAACATATAGACATCCTCCTGGATATTAACCTTCATCAGGCAATGAAAGGAGACAGAGACAGAGACCCACATTGGAGCACCAGACTGAAATCTCAAGGTCCAAATCAGGATCAGAAGGAGAGAGAGCACGAGCAAGGAACTCAGGACTGCAAGGGGGGCACCCACACACTGAGACAATGGGGATGTTCTATCGGGAACTCACCAAGGCCAGCTGGCCTGGTTCTAAAAAAGCATGGGATAAAACCGGACTCGCTGAACATAGCGGACAATGAGGACTACTGAGAACTCAAGAACAATGGCTATGGGTTTTTGATCCCACTTATTCATTTTTCATATCACAAAATAAAAGATTAAAAAAAACTTATCACACTGAAGTTGGTCAAAACAAACCGGTAGAAGGAAAAGAGGGCAAAAGAAGACATAAGAGTCAGAGACCCACTCCTTTGCACCCTTGGGGATCCCATCGCAACACTAAACCAGAAGCCATAATACATATGCAAGAGGACCTGGTGCAGAGCCATGCGAGCCCTGTGCCTGCCGCTTCAGTCTCTGTGGTTCAGATCACGTAAGCATAGATCATGCTAATCTAGAGGGCCTTGTTTTCTTGGTGTCCTCCATCCCATCTTGCTCTTCCATTCTTTCTATCTTCTCTTTGGAAGGGTTCCTTGAGCTCTGAGGGAAGGCCTTTGGCATCTCATTTATGGTGGAATGTTCCAAGGTCTCTCACACTTCTGGCTGTGGGTCTCTGTATTTGTTCCCATATCCTGCAGGAGGAAGCTTCTCTGATGATGGTTGAGCAAGGCACTCATCTGTGAGTACAATGGAGATCACTGGGAGTCATTTTTATCACTATATTTTTTTTTTTATCAGATCAGTATTATTTGGTTTTACCCTGGGTCTCTTGGCTATCTAGTCTCATGTCTTTTGTCACTCCCACAGCGCTGGGTATGGGTTGTATCTCCTGGAGTGAGCCTTCAGTCAAGTCAGTTACTGGTTGTGGGGGAGACAGAGTCCCAACTGGCTGTCTCTTGTGACCAAATGAAGCTTCTAGTAATAGCATTGGGTTACATCTGATTGAGTTGCTGGCCAGAGGCATCCCACAGGAATCTCTGAACAACCCAGGCTATTGCCAAGAGGTTGTTCTCCACAAACAGATAGCAAGGTACCATTGTTGAACGCAACAGTGACATAATTCATTGCACATGGAGGTGTTTATTTGTTCGTCACCTCCATAGCGTCTTTACCCTTGAGTTTCAACATCTTTGGTATAGGAAGATACCCTCTATACTATCAAAAGAGAAATGTAAACACCAAATCAGCCACAAACTCTTTAATTTAGAAAGGTGTACGACATGCAAGATATGCTAGGGCAATGGTGGCACACTACAAGTCTTTACTATAGCCACTGTGTTGAAAAGGGGATGTGTAGGATTAGTTGGGATTCCATTTGATATGGTGAGAAGAGCAATTCCTGATTTTACACTTTGGTCACAGAGTCACGCACGGTGGTGTGTGCTTGTAACCTCAGCATTGGTCAGATGGAGGCAGGAAGATCAGGAGTTCAAAAGCCACTCTTGGATACATATTGAGTTTGAGAACAACTTGAAATACATGAAACCCTGCTCAAAAACAAATCAAAACTAAATGAACATATTTATTATATATGAGTAAAATTATATATATATGTACATATATGTGTACTCATACAGACACATATGGTTGGATGTATATCACAGAATTCTTCTTTTTATCTTTTAATATGCCCTGGCAATGCTGAAGCATGCATGGGCAGCCCATAAATGGCGGTTCTGTTGAACTTGTCCATCTTGGGTTTCATGGTCTAAGTTGATGAGGACGACTGACCAGGTCTCTTCCTCAAGAGGGCACCAGATCTCATTAGAGATGGTTGTGAGCCACCACGTGGTTCCTGGGAATTGAACACAGGACCTTTGTAAGAGCAGGCAGTGCTCTTAACTGCTGAAAACTCACAGAATTCGACTCTTCCTAAACTCAGAGACTGACCTAGACATCCAGCTGGAGGCAAAGAATCATGGAATACATACATCCCCTTGTTCTCTCAGAGCCCTGACTGTGAGCACCCTTTATATTCTTATTAGGGAGATTCACATGGCCACTCGTGTGAATAAGTTACAATAACTTAAAGTCTATAATTAACTTTTCCCATTATGTCTTAACACATTAGAGAATTTTGTCTTTTTCTGATTGTTCATTTACTGGATACTTAAACCCCTTCCACACATACTTAGTCAAATGGACTAGAGGAGTCGAAATTAGCTCATGTTGTTAACAGAAGGGATAGCTCAAAGCCACAAACAACTTGTCAGCACAGGTTTTAAACCTTTAAATATTCATTTGCTATGAATCACGTCTCAAAGGTTTTCTTCGTATTATTGCTCAGTATACAAGAATAGATTCAACAGCCTTATCAGCTTGGCCCATGGTGAGTTCCTCTTGTAGATTATCAACTTCTTTGGGCCATGTACCAAGAATACCTCCCCCCCTTTTCTCATCCCAAAGCAAAGTGAATGCAGTCCGGACGATGCATTCCCAAAGAATTTGGAAGCCTCACCCTGACATAATGGCTGCTTCTCATATTGGAGAGAACACCAGGGAACTACAGATGGTTCGGGAACACGCATGTGGGCCAAGTTCTAACATTTTCTGTTGTCACATTGGGTTTCATTTCCTGGTAACAATGCCAAGTATCTTGAGACTCCTGCCCCTGCCAGAATCCTGGTTCTCCCTGAGAAAAGCTAGCCTTTTTTTCTTCATTAGATGGAGGTTAAGTCACTCTGGCTACCCGATAATGTTTATCCCAAACACAGCGCACCTAACTTTTAAGTTGAATTAACAGATTGCCCTTGGCGTTACAAATAATTAAAAGACATTTCCAATGTGTTCAGTATCTCATCCTGTCTTTATAAAATGGGGCGCTGCTGTGGAGGCATTGTGGTATCAATGCCAGGTGGTATGATGCTTTTTTTGTGTGCTGTGGCTAGGAAGACAATGGTAGAGACAAGAAAGTCTGAGATTCACCACAGTGTTTCCTTTAAAAGAAATGCTCAATCAGTAAGTAAACTCTAACAAATCCCTTAAATTGAGAGTGGCTTGTGTTCCTGTGTAGAGCGCAGCAGCCATGGCAGAGACCCACCTACTAGACTTGTTAGACTTATTAAGCAGAAATCTAGAAATATATGTGAGGAAGCTCAAAAACCACTGCCTAGATCCACATTATGCGAGACAAAGAAGTTCTGCGACTTGGTAAGGTTCAAGTTACCACTCTCTCTAGGCGTGCAGTTTTTAAAATCATGACTCGCAGAGGAAGAGCTATGAAAAGTCTCAGCTCCTCTCAGGAGATAAGGAAGAGCAGCTGCACAGCGCTGGGCCTTGGGAACTTTCTGTCACGTCTGTTTCTTTCTTCTGTGCAGAATGGTCACACCCCTTTGGAAGTTATCAATACGAAAGACACCCCTACACATGAAAAGGTGTGATTTGGCATTTATTACGACTGCATTGTCAGTCATAGTGGTCCTGGTGTTTTACCCTACCGTGCCCCCAGCCTGCTTATTCCGGGCATCTATAGTCATCCGCTGTGGAACCTGCTTAGAATGGACATAATGTAGGCTCACATTTGCTTGGGATGCTCTTGCATGCTCAGTTATGCTGAATGCTAGGGCTTTACTTGGCTACCAATGAAGCAGCTGAGTCACATCCAAAAGACACCACAAGGAGTGTTAAGTTCTTCCAACAAGAATTTCCCCACTCCATGCTTTGAGAGCCCACTATGGTTCATTCCCAAGAGAGAAGACTTTAGTTGGGGCACCTGGCATTAATCTCAAAATGTCAGATTTCTTATCACCTAAGAGGTTGAGCTATGCCTCTGGGTATGTCTATGACGAACATTCAGAAAGGGCGATCTGAGAGGAAAGACCCTCCCTAATGGGGGTATCAGCATCCCCTGCACTAGGGACTTGGATGGAATAGAAGGGGAAAGGCAAAGAAGGCAGATTGGGTACCAGCACTCAGCTATCTGCTCCCAGATCCACTGAGACATCAGAAGATAGGCAGTCACAGCCACTTGCTCCGACCACCAAAGAACCCCCTACGGTCCATGCCCTCCCTGCTGCAGTGGACCCAACACTCAAACAGAGAATGGAAACAGGTTCTCTCTCTCCCAATATTTTGTCAAGGGTTTGAACAGTATGGCCTTATTAGAGCACTATTTGCCATTCTTATTTTCAATCCTAATGGCCCCTATGGCCATTCGGTATCCTTATAAAATGTTGGAAATTAATTATCCCTGTGCTGTGAACCACAGATGTCAAAGACAGAGTTTCTGTGTTTTTAATTCCAACAGGGGAAATAGAGAAGAACTCCTGAGAAAATTGGGAGCATGGGGTGGGAGAGAAGGGAGGCAAAAGGGAAGGGGAGAGGAGAACTTGAGGGAATGGGATGGCTGAGGTGGGAGAAAAGGACAGAGACAGAGAGCAAGGAAAGAGATAGCTTGATAGAGAGAGGCATTATAGGGCTAGCAAGAAACCTAGCACTAGGAAAATTCCCAGGAATCCACAAGGATGACCCCAGCTAAGACCCTAAGCAATAGTAGAGAGGGTGCGTGAACTAGTCTTCCCCTATAATCAGATTGATGACTGCCTTAATTGTCATCATAGAACCTTCATCTAGCAGCTGATGGAAGCAGATGCAGAGATCCACAGCGAGCACTGGGCCAAGCTCCCAGAGTCCAGTCAAAGACAGTAAAGAGTGATAATATGAGCAAAGGGGCCCAGACCATGATAGGGACACCCACAGAAACAGTTGACCTGAGCTAGTGGGCAGTCACTGACTCTGGACTGAGCATGGAACCTGCATAGACCCAAACTAGGCCCTCTGAATGTGGTGACAGTTGCGTGACTGGGGCATCTGTGGGGCCACTGGCAGTGGGACCAGGATTCATCCCTAGTGCTTGAACTGACTTTTTGGAGTCAAGGTATCCCTTTACGGATACCTTGCTCAGCCTAGATACAGTGGGGAGGGCTTTGGTCCTACCTCAAACTGATGTGCCAAACTTTGTTGACTCCCCATGGGAAGCCTTACCCTCTCCGAGGAGTGGATGGGGGTGAGGTGGGTGGAAGGTGGGTGAAGTGGGAGGAGGGGAGGGAGCAGAAACTAGGGTTGGTATGTAAAATGAGAAAAGACTGTTTTAAAAATTAAATGAGGAAAGAAACCACATTTCTCCTGCAACTACTTGAAAAAAAGTGCTATTTTACTTGAGATCTCTTTGAGTTAGAAGAGACCTTAGAGGAATACAGCTGAAACAATGGAAGCTTAGAAACACACCTCTGCTGTAACTGAAAGGCCGGAATAGAAGTCCAAATCTTGTCGCTCCCACATCCATAAAACAGAGAGGGTTGCTGTGCCATGGGGCCCGTGCCTAAGCCATACAAAGTTAGCATTGTCCTTTCAAAGCAGGACTTCAACAGGTATGTCTGCTACAGAGGAGACAGTCTGCATAATCAACTAACTGCGTGGTTAAAGGATGAGAGAAACAAGCAATTTACACTGAATTTAATAGCAACGAGCACTTGGATTCATATTCACACTTCACCGTGTGGTCAATAAGAGGAAGGGACGGGCAGTTTGCATTGAAGAATTATTTCTGGAAATAGTTGTGTGCACACTTCTTTCTGGAGAAATAAGGAGAAGGCCATTCGTGTGGAGTGTTGTATTGAATTGCAACTGAGTATCCAAACCAAATACTTCTGATTTTGTATCAGTTTCTTCTAGACACCCTAACAAATTACTACAAACCAGGTGCAAATCAGCATACATCCCTTGTTTTAAACTTTTGATGTCATGAATCCCAAAGCAAAGCTTTTGGGGTGTTGGTAAGGCTATGTTAGCTATGGAGGCTCCATAGAAGAGTGTGTTGTTCCCTACTCTCTATAGCTGTCTCATTACTATACAGGCTCCTGTCCTCTGCACTTGACCGCTTGTGGTCTCTACTCTTAGCACCATTTATTACGAAAAGAAGCTTCTTGGGTGAGGTTGGGAGACGTACTGATCTATGGGTATAAAGACAAGTCTTTTGGAGTCAGTTTAAGAAAATGCCCAGTTAGCAGAGTAATAGCAGTAGGTTTTCCTCCTAGGACCTATTTATTAGCCAAAGATTCTTGGCCATAATAGCAGGATTAGAGTTTCAACTAATGGAACAGGGCTTAAATCCCCAAGAAAGTGACTGGATAGTCTCATGACATTTGTGCCACTGCTGTACCAGTGAATGTGTCTTGCCAGGTCAGTCATTGTATCTCCCAGGGCTCACAGCTGGGCAAGACTGATGACTACCAGTATCTCCCAGAGGTCCAACTTTTGATAAAGACCAGTTTCTTGTTTTGGTTGTTGTTGGCTTCCTTGTTTTATGGACCATGTTTTTTATCATCATATCAAATTTCCTCCGGCTTTGTAAATAGTTTCATTATTTAAAATCTTATATTTAGTTTTCTGACACACTTGCATAAGTTGTGAGGTGCGCATCAGCTAATTCTTTTTGGGTATGCATGTCTGATTGTTGTGGAAACATTTATTAATAAGATTTACCTTCCTTTGTTGAATTATCTTACCTAGTTCACCAAAGGGTATTTCTATGGTTCCATTTCTGGACTCTTTTCTATGTTGGCTACAAGATAGTCTGAATCAATTTGTTCTCATTCTTTGAACTTTTCTTTCTCTAATTTCACAATACAAATATAATATGTACTCACTCATAAGTGGCTTTTAGATATAAAGCAAAGAGAAACCAGACTACAATTCACAATCTCAGAAAACCTAGACAACCAACAGGACCCTAAGAGAAACATACATGGATCTGATCTACCAGGAAGTAGAAAAAGACAAGATCTCTTGAGCAAATTGGGAACATGGGAACCATGGGAGAGGGTAGAAAGGGAGGAGAGAGAAGGGAAAGGGAGCTGAGAAAAATATATAGCTCCATAAAAACAATAAAAAAGAAATGTATTTCAGAAATGTAGCCTCAAAACACTGACTGAAATTTTAAGACTGATGAATCTATAGATCAAAGCAGCGAGGAACGGATTGGGGCTTAAGCTAAGCATGCAGATCAGCAGAGCCGCTGACGTTAATGTATCCAGTATCAAGGTTGTGTTGTGAGAGACTTTTCCTGAGATGATGAAACACACACATGTACCTGTTCATCCTAGAAAAGGAACCCCCAGCAAACCAAAGTAAGAAGTCTAAAATAGTGAATCTTTAAACTTTTAACTGGGCTTGCTCACAGGCGTTTTAGTGGGGAGTTACTTGCAGGAGCGGGGATGATCCCTAAGCAGCAGCAGCACCTAGAAATCCCACTACAAAGTTTATAACTCACGAAGCTGCAATCTTGGAGCTTTTTACACAGCTTGCAGGGGGCTAGGCAGGCCCGAGTTCTCTCCTCAGCAGCCTGGCTAGGGTTAGTCTTCACCACCAGCAGGTATTACTTAGAGAAGCCCTTGAAATCCTCCTGAGTCTCATGAGCAACCTCCTTCCCCCCCACCCCCCCACCCCTACCCCATCTTTCGCAGGGACTATTCCAATTGAAAGGCGATGTCTGTTTAATACTGGCCTTATCCACAACTGTCTGGTTGGTTGTTTGGTGCTTGTGATGCTATCAGAAATGGAAGGAAGAGATCTGAGCACGGCAAATGTGGCTCTGGCAGACCTTGCCCTTCCTCCATCCCCTCTACCTTGGTGAACTGTTAAATTACCTTCCTAAAGCTAGTCACCACGGTCCATTCCCTTATTTGGCCACTTCCTGCTCCTAATGGTGACGACCAAGGTCCAGCTATCAAAGTACTGAAGTCCAGCAATCAAAAGCCTCCCTTTGGCTTATCTATTAAAATGCCCAGTTAAAATTAAACACCTCATCATAACACTGGGTTTCCTTCCCCCTTGTGCCTTTATAAACTGCCATTTGCTTATGGGCCACAGCTGTCTCCTCTCTAGCCAGAGGCAGTCCTTCCTCCCTTGGGGCAAATATCCCCCCCCCACACTACCACCTCCCTCGTTCCTTTTTCCTCCTTTCTCATCTTCTGTCTCCTATCTTTGTTTCTTATTCCCTGGCCCTTGTCCCTCGGGGGCAAATAAATCTTTGTGCTGAGAACTTGGTCTTGGGGTATTTAGCACTGAAGCTGGTCCTTCTAGAAATACTTGTTTTTACCGTATAAAACCCCCAACTGTAAGTCTGAGTAAGTAAGAGTAAAAATGACTTTTCTAGAGCCACTCCCTGTTCTGTTAACTTGTGAAATCACATATATTTTGTTTTGACACATATTTGTAAATTATTTTGTATTTTCTATATTCAGTTACGTATATGTATACACGCGTATGTATACATGTATGCACATGTGTGTACATACATGTATATAAACTAGTACCCTAAGACCTTTTCAAATGTCCTCAATGTGATTTCTCTCTCATTCCTCATCCCCCCCACCCCCGTAGTATCTTTCTTCCACACTCCCTAAGTGAATTCTCCAAGTTGGTCCACTGACTGCCTTCATTGCCCCTCTTTCATGCTAACCCTCTCCTCTCGAGAGCTTCACCTTTCTTCCCTCTGCAAGCCCTTTCTACTTTCTCGGCTTCCTTACTTTCTTTAGGTTATATACTCAACTCCTCTAAACATTCCGAGTTAAGACCCGTAAATGAGAGACTGCGTGGCATTTGTATTTCTGTGCCTGGATGGCCTCTCTAGGTCTATTTCCAGTTCTGTCCAATTAGCTGCAGCTGTTACTTTTCTTTGCATCCAAATAGAATCCCTCTGTGAGTATGTGCCATATTTTCATGACCCAGTCATCAACCTCAGGACAGTTAGCTTGTTTCCATCACCCAGCTCTTATGACTAGAGCAGCAATAAACAGGTCTGGACAATCATGGAGTAGGAGATCCCATCCTTTAGTCATATGCCAAGGACTGATACAGTTGGGCCATTTAGTAGTCGAATTTAAACGTTGAGACTTTTCCATACTGATTCCCATGGAGGCTGTACCGATTTTCAATCTGACAACAGTGAATCCAAGTTCCCCTGTCCCCTGCCTCCTTCCAGACCTGTCGTCTGCTTTCTTGGTCTTAGCCATAATCACTGCATGTTATGCGCCATTTTTCTCCAAGACAAAACTGTCCACTTTGATGGGAAGTTTACTAAGACACGGGATATTAAAAGGGGGTAAAACAACAGGATGCTCTAAGGGAGGAGCTTGTCAAGTCACAGGATATTCACAAGCAGGTGAAACAACAAGAAGTTTTAAGTAAGCTCCTTCAGCTCAGAAAGCAAACAACACAGTGCCTCCAGGAAGCCACTGAAACCGGGCAGATTCATCAGGGTCTTCTCTCCCCGGGGCACATAGAAGCAATAAGGACGATTAAGAGATCCTATAATCAAGCTGAGCTGCCCAGAAACAGGGACTGAGTACTCCGGAAGAGGATCCAAGCCACTGAGCTACCTGGAAAGATACTGTCTAATCTTTTGGACCAACTGTAGGTTCTGCAGTGCAGTCCAGGATTTCAGTTTCCATGAGGTGGGACTTTGATGATAGGGCTGTCTTTGAGTCATTTATTCTCATTAAGTTACTCCCTTTTACCCTTTTCCTTGCAAATAACTAACAAAGCTCAGTTTGGACATTGGTGGTACCCATACTTTGGTCTGTTATCAGTTCATATACAGCACGAGGAGATGTTTGATAATGTCTAACCAGGAATAATGTCACAAAATAATTGGGTAAGAAAGAAAAAGAACATGAATTAGTAAGGGTGCTTGGAGGAGGGAGAGTTGGGGGTGTGGTAGTGGTGTAGATGCAGTACTCTTGTCTGGAGTTACCTAAAACCATTTTTTAAGTGTTAAGCCACGCCCCCTCCCCCAAAATAAAACCTCACAAAAACCTAAATAAATAAATAATAAAAAAGGCAAGCAAGTGAATGGACCCTAGCCCGCTCAAGCTCGTGGCTCTGGCTGGCCCTGCCCTTCTCCCAATTCCTCTGCCACCTTTCAATTACATTCCTAAAGCTAGCCACCAAGGACTCTTCCCTTCTTTGACCACTTCTCCATCTTGAGGTTGACCACCAAAGTTCAGCTATCAAAAGTCCCCTATGGATCACCTAATTAACATGACAATTAAAATTAAACACCTCATCCTAACACAGGGTTTCACCCCTTTATCTTTTCAAGACCACCATTTGCCTATTTGGGGCCACTCAGTCTCCTCTCTATCCAGAGGCAGTCTTTTCTGTCCCCTTTCCCTTGCCCCTTTCCCCTTCCCTCTTGGCCCCTGTCTCTTCTACCACTGCATCCTAGCCCATGCTAACAGACCTCCCCCTTTCCCGGCTTAAAATGACACCTGCCAGGTCCTTTGCTGCTCTTTCTCTGCCAGAGTCAGAAAGCAGATGCGTTAGCTTTTCTTTCCTGTTTAAAACCTGTTTTGCTATGTGAAAGGAGGTGTTTGGGTGTGGTTTGTGCCCAATCCAGAATCTGGGAGGGGACCCCCACTGTGCGTGAGTCCCTTTAAAATAAGTAAAAGTCTGCCTAAGATAGGCAGTAGATAAAGTCCTTACAGTTTAACAATGTTAGAATAGGTGATTTCATTTCAACTCAGTTTTATTGGTATGTTCTCAGTGAACATATTAATAAGGGGTCACAGACCCTCCAAATGAGTGCATAATTGCATTGATCAGACTTGTTTCCCACCCTCCACTGCCCATTCATCCCCAAGACTTGCTTCTACTCTCATTTCATATATACATATGTGAGCCTATGTATCTTCATTAAGGACAGGACCCACTAAAAGAGAATATACACAATATCGGTCTTTCTGAGTCTAATTTATTCACCTAATATGATGATTTCAGTTGGACTCATTTTCCTGCAAATAATGATCTCATTCTTTGTGACTGATTAAGGTACACACATTCTTATCCTCCCGCTAGTTAAGGGACAGCCAGTCTGAAGAGCAGAGGAACTCAGTTATTGGGAATAATAACACAGTAAGCAGTACACTGCAAGCCTCTGTCTGGCACGTTGATTCAGAGTGATCTAGATATTTATATAGCGATGATTTAGCATGGCTCTGTGGCAATTCTCTTTTTACCTTTTGGAGAAATTTTCACATTGATTTCTACCATGGGAGCACCAGTTTACATGCCCACCAGCAGGGTGTTGGTGTTTTCTCTTCCCCACGCCTTCACTGGTGTTTGTTGCTCCTTCTTTGTTTAGTGATAGTCATTCTGCCTGGGGCAAGATAAACTCTACCATTGGTTTCAATTAGGATTTCCATGATAAGTAGGATGGTAACATTTTCGAATACTTAATGATATTGTGCTTCATCATTAAAGAACCTTGTTCATTTTGTTAGCATAGTTTTGATTGGATTATTTGATGCCAGTATTTAGTTTTTAAAGATCTTTATTATTATGGATGTTAGTTATCAGATTATATCAGGCAAAGATTGTCTCCCATGCTGTAGGATGTTTTTTCACTTACTTAATTTGCTCCTTACTGTGAGGAAATGCTCTAACCTGCAATCCCATGGGTCAAGTCCTGGTTTTCTGTCCAGAGGTACTAGAATCTTTTTTAGAAAAGTAGTTACCTGGGGCTGGAGAGATGGCTCAGTGGTTAAGAGCATTGCCTGCTCTTCCAAAGGTCCTGAGTTCAATTCCCAGCAACCACATGGTGGCTCACAACCATCTGTAAAGAGGTCTGGTGCCCTCTTCCGGCCTGCAGGCATACACACAGACAAGAATATTGTATATATAATAAGTAAAGAACATAAATATTAAAAAAAGAAAAGTAGTTACCTATGCCTAAATCTTCAGTATTTTCCTATGTCTTACTCTGCCAGTTTCTGACTCTTAGATCTTATATTATCACCATGGTTTAAAACTAGAAGTCAACAGCAATACTAATTCAAGAAAACTCAAAGATACATGGAAATTTAACAATGCTCACCTGAATCATCAATCGATCAAGGAAGAAATAAAAGGGGAAATTAAAGACTTCCTAAAATTCAATGAATTCAATTAATTCTTCGGCATATGATACCCATTTTTTTCAAGCCCCATTTGTTGAGGAGGGCACCTTTTTTCTAGTGTATATTCGGCACCTATGCCAAAACCAAGTGGCTACAGCAGCATGGGCTTATGATATGCGAGTCTTCCATTTCATTGAAATATATGTCAGTTCTTTGGCCAGTATCACGCTGTTTTGTTACCATGACTACAGTATTATTTTAACTCTTATTTAATTAATTTTAATATAATAATTCTAGCACTGTTCTTCTTGCTCATTATTGCTTTGTTTAGTCTCCTGTGTTTCCACATGAATTTTATGATTTTTAAAAATGTTTTGACGTGATTGCAGTGAATCTGCTAACTCTGTTAATACATGAGTATGGAAGGCATTTCCATCCTCTACCATCTCCTTCTATTTCTTTCTTTAGGATTTTTTAATTTTCATCGTAGAAGTATTTCACTTCCTTAGGCTTGTTCCTGGGTACTTTACATAATATCATAGATGGCACCTGGTTCCAAATTCCTTCCCAACAAGTTCATTGCTGATCTGTTGAAAGCCTATTGAATTTTGTCTTTGCATACTGCTAGTTTGTGGAATTTATTCTAAGGTTCTAAGAAAGTTTTTTTTTTGTTTTTGGTAGAATGTTTCGTTCTTTTCTATACACAATGTTAATTATAAATCAGGAGAATATGTGTTTCTTCATTCTCACTTGCGTCTTTTATTTTTTCCTCTTCTTTCCCTGTTTTTTTATTTCTTCTCTTTCTCCTAACTTTTTGCCTTCGTTAAGAGATCAAGACTAATGCCACAGCAATTAGAGGAGCAGGTGAATGATCCCAGCTGAACTCTCTACTCCCTATGTTCTGTTCCCAAAGACCTATTCCACTGCCCTCCCCTCCCACTTCATCACCTGTCCTGAGGCCAGGCCCTTCCCCCACCCTAATAGACTTGTGCTGTTCAGGTGCAGGCCACATTAGACAGAAGAGGTGAAGGAACTATCATCTAAACTGCTCCACTCCCTAGATTCTGTTTCCAGAGAACCATCCCATTGCCTGCTCTTCCCACCTACCTACTGCTGGGCTCTCAGGTACAGGCCCCCTACTCCTCAGATGAGAGTCACACCAGTCTGTTGTAAGGAGGCCGCTCACTTGTTCCCAGCTGCCCAGACTCCCGAAATAATCACACAGAAACTATATTAATTAAATCACTGCTTGGCCCATTAGCTCTAGCTTCTTAATGGCTAACTCTTACATCTTAATTTAACCCATCTCCATTAATCATCATGAGGTTGTGGCTTACCAGCAAAGCTTTAGCATGTCTGTCCCCGGAGGCAGCTCCATGGCTTCTCTCTCACTCCACCCTTCTTTCTCCCAGCATTCAGCTTAGTTTTCCCTGCCTACCTGTATTCCCTGTGCAGGCCCAAAGCAGTCCATTATTAACCAATGGTATTCACAACATACAGAGGGGAATCCCACATCATCAGTCAGAAGAACAAGGAAGTACAGATTACACCAGTACCTGTTCTTTGGACTGGTGTAATCTGTACTTGTTCTTGTGACTGATGATGTGGGATTCCCCTCTGTATGTTATGAAAGTTGAAATAGGGCAATAAAGAAAACACAAACTGAGGGACTGGAAAAATCTGGGTAAGTGAACGGGAACTACAGATGCAAACACAACCAGAATACAAGAGATGGAAGAGAGAGTCCCAGGTATTGAAAATACGATAGAGGAAATAGGCTCATCAATCAAAGAATATGTTAAAGCCAACAAATTCTTAACATTCAGGAAATCTGGGACAAAATAAAAAGACCAAACCTAAGAATAATAGGGATAAAAGAAGGGGAAGAATTCTAGCTCACAGGCACAGGAAATATATTTAAACATGGAGAAGCAAGTGCCTATATGAGGTGTTGGGAATCAGAGAAGTGTCTGCCATTTTGAGAAATTGAGCTCTCAGAGCCAAGTCAGGAAGGAGAGACTCTTCCTTGCTAAGGGCCTATCAGCTGTAGTACGCCTGCATGCTGCCTTGCATTGTTTATACCGTCAACACAGCCAAAGTCAGAACCCAATTTCCCACACACGCCTAGGGGCTCTCATAAAGGTAACCACATTTACTCCCCTAATTGTTCTGGCGAGAAAATGGAAAGGCCCAAAGGTAAAATGTCTAGTAAGTTCACACAGTTTTAAGTGGAAAAGAGGCCAGGGGCCGGACTCCGTGCAGCGTTCCTTCCCATTCTGAGATGCTCTGCCTGCCCTCACTAGGTGCACAGTGACTCCCATCATCAGTATGTGGACCAAAGTGAATCCGACATCACTCAGGCCGTGTCACTACTGTTCTCCTTCCGGGAGGTGCACTCTGCGTGTCCTCCCATGCAGCTCAGAAGGAGACGTTTAGTCTATGCCCTCATACCACTCTCTGCCTTCCCACAGGTAGTTGGTATCACGTGAGAAACTGAGGATCTTGGAACAAGACATGTGCAAGGAAGGATATTTAATATTTTTACGCACATTATCCTAGTTAACCTTTCTAATCACCTCCTCTGGTAGTCTTTATCCCCACCCTAGAACGAAAACAGAAGCCCACAAAAGTGCGTATTCTGTTCGTTTGCTTGCTTCTTTTGGTGCTGGGTGGAATGAGGGTCTCAACCATACTCGGGAAGCATTCTCCCACTGATTTCCCTCAGGTCTCTGAATGGGACATAATTCTCCCTCGCAGAAAGCACAATTGGATCAGCCTCTCGGGTTGACCATCAACCACGTGACTCCAAAGGCACTATGCTGAGCAGCTTCTGGGCTAGAGCGCTGGCGAATATTACACAGTCCATCATGAAACGAAAATTCATTTTCCACGGATGAGATTAGATCAACGGCAGTTAAATATTTGTCTTTCCTTCGTCTTCTCTTAAATTAAGGCCCTGATATTACAGAGCAAATTTATAAAATGAAAACTCCAAGCTGATAAATCCAAGGGGGGAAAATGAATATTTCGACTGCTTTTATATATCTAAAGTCAACATTCAGAGAGCTTAGATTAATAGAGCAAACAGAGAGATGATTACCCTGGTAACAAAATCTCCATTAAGCCTCACTGGAGGAGAAAATGAAAAGTTCGAACATCTGTCAGGTTCAGCCAGAGTTCATGGAGGACAGAGATTTGTATGTTCCTGTTTTATTTTCATTTTTTTTTTAAATTAGAGTTTTCAGAATGAAAACACAAACCTCCTAACTACACTTAGAGTCCAGGAGCAATATGGACTGATCCAGACCATCCACACACATTCTTGGAATCAAATAAGGATGGGTCTGTGGGCTTTTTCCCAGGATCCAGCAATCCATGCCCAGCAAAGACAACACTCTGAAAATCAAATCTAGACCCTGATGGTAGACTCATTTTAAATAAGAACTTACTGGAATGAGTTACATTTGATAAGAAAAGCCATCTGCTATTTCCCCCGCCCCCAACTGCCATTTTGGTCTTAGCAGATGAAGAGAGAGCCTACATCGAATATGGCAGTCCTGCCGGTTTCCTTTTTTTCTCTCTTTTATGTAGCAGAACAATATAAGCGAACACCAAAAGGTCACATTCTTTTTCTCTACTCCTCACCCCAACTTCCCTACTCTCCCGGTCTGTGGTAGCCACGCTCTTCTTTATACACCTGAGAACACTGGCTCCAGAGACCATGCGTCAGAGGTCACGCGGCTCTGTCTTCCCATTCGTGGCTGATTTCACCAATCAGAAGTCTCCTGTTCAACCCGTGGTGCCTCCACTGATGTCTCCTCAGCGCTTGAAGCGTGAGATGTGCTGAATCTGAATGAAACAGCACGCGGTGTGAACACGGCATCTAGGGTCCTGAAATTACAGACTAGGGGTCTTTATCGGGTTTGTTCTGTGCCAGTTAAAGAATTAAAAGTCAAGGGGGGAAATGTGGAGTCCAATAGGTAGCAGCAGAGAAATCTCCAGCACCACAGCAAGAATCAACAGCAGAAGAAAGGCTTTTAGTGGGGGGTCCAGAAGCATATATACACTGAAGACAGGAAAAAAAAAGACTCAAGAAGCTGAAAAATTCGGTCTCTTCTCAAAGGCTGGGGAATTTGAAGTCCTGTCTTCCTGTCCCAATTTAGGGTTGACCAGTGTTAAGAAAGTTAAGATGGTTGACTAGCCCAGAACTGCTGTGTGACATGCTCTGACCAGGCCTTGAACTTGCCAAGCCAGTCCATCAGGAGCAGGCCTGTGAAGCTTCCAAGCTTTTGTCTTAAGTCGGGAGGGTGAGGAAGTGTCTGGCCATCTTTAAAACTCACCACCTTCACTAGCTAGCCTTATCCGCCTCCTCTTCTCTCTGTCTCCCTAAAAGGGAGTTTATATCTCCTAGTCTCTCATTTTCTGCCCTGACTGCTCTTTAGGGAGTGCTAACCACTCCTGGAAAGCAGTCCGTGACTGAAGGGCGCAGTCAAAGTGTCTCAGAGGACGGACTGTCCATCTAAAAGGTCACAGTGTGTGGGTGCACCCCTCGCGGTCCTGAGTTCCTTGCTCGTGCTCTGTCTCCTGCTCATGATTTGGACCTTGAGATTTCAGTCCGGTGCTCCAATGTGGGTCTTTGTCTCTGTCTCCTTTCATTGCCTAAATGTTTTTCTTTGGGTTCACCTTCTTAATTAGCTTCTCTAGGACCACGCATAATAGGCTCAACACCCCCTATTCATGGCTAGAAACCAAATATGAGTGAGTACATCCCATGTTCCTCTTTTTGGGTCTGGCTCACCTCACTCAGGATAGTGTTTTCTATTTCCGTCCATTTGCCTGCAAAATTCAGGAAGTCATTGTTTTTTACTGCTGAGTAATACGCTAATATGTATATATTCCATACTTTCTTCATCCATTCTTCCATTGAAGGGCATCTAGGTTGTTTCCAGGTTCTGGCTATTACAAACACACACTGAGACAATGGGGATGTTCTATCAGGAACTCACCAAGGCCAGCTGGCCTGGGTCTGAAAAAGCATGGGATAAAACCGGACTTGCTGAACATAATGGACAATGAGGACTACTAAGAACTCAAGAACAATGGCAATGGGTTTTTGATCCTACTGTTCGTACTGGCTTTGTGGGAGCCTAGGCAGTTTGGATGCTCACCTTACTAGACCTGGATGGAGGTGGGTGGTCCTTGGACTTCCCACAGGGCAGGGAACCCGGATTACTCTTAGGGATGATGAGGGAGGGGGACTTGATGGGGGAGGGGGAGGGAAATGGGAGGTGGTGGCAGGGAGAAGGCAGAAATCTTAAATAAATAAATAAATTAAAAAAAAAGGTCACAGTAAAGCTTAACAAATTGGAATGATCCACAGCACATGACAGCTATTTGGTGATGGTGTATATCTTGGGAGCATATCATATGAAGAAGATAGTATCTAAAACATGAAATGTGAGACCTGGGCAGCCCTGTAGTTCATCTCGAGAGCATAGCAAGACCACTAGTTGAGGCAGTTTTGCATTTATTAGAGAAAGAGAACAGTCATCCAAAGACTCCCAAGAAGACTTGTGGGAGGTATCAATGAGATTGATGATTTCTCTGCTGCCCTTGTTTGCTTTCAGATGTACACAGTGGAGGAGGCCGTTTGTCTGGCTGAAGAGTCCGAGGAGCTTCCATCAGTCAATGTAGGTTTAAATGTCAGTCACTGAGTTTCTTGTCACGTGAAAAGACAAGGCTAATGAGGTTCTCTTCTTGGTGTTTAGGACCGTGTATGTAACCAAAATTAATCTCTTTTGTTTTTTTTTAAACTGTCAAGATAAGTTGAAGGTCTGGTTCTCAGAGCTAATTTGGACTTAGGGGGAAGATCTGGTTCTTCTGTTCTTTCTTTCCCCAACAGTTAGTCCATTTACACGAGGATAAATCCGAGGCTTCGCTTGACCATTATTTCATTTGGAAGTTTAGAGGAATTTTTCCTCTTTGCTGACCTTCCTCTTTTCAGACAGGTACTGGTTAAAAATCTACTCAGTGATACCTTCAGGACCCCCCATGAACAATAGAGCAGGTGACATTCCACAGGTTCAGGACATTTTAATGAATACCATAGTTCCCTGGGACTTAGTTGCCCTTGGAAGACGAGGGTGAAAGTACTCTCTGTTCTAATTCCTCTAACCACACCAATGTAGGTCTCCAAATATGGTCATTGAACACCCAGAGGGTCCGTTTATCACCTTGTTACATTTAATTAATGTGTAACGTTTAGGTGAAGTTTGAGCAGAAATCACACACTTGTAAACTAAATCCAGAGGAGCTACCCCTAACTCCATGGACCCATCCTGTAGCTTTCAAAAAGATCTAGATGATCCATCTGATTAAAAAGAAGTCAGACACAGACTTTTAGGGGACTTCCCTTGTTTTCAGAACAGCTCAAACTGAAGGTTGGCATTATAATTGATAGTTTCTTGTAGGAGTGGGGGTGGTCACTTTTCTTTTCTTTTCTTTTTTTTTTTTTTGAATGGCAATAAGGCCATGGACGGGTCAAATAAAAGGCTCGTGGTTTCTTCCTAAGCACCCGAAGCTCTAACTTGTTTCCTTCGTCAGGAGACAAGTGAGTGGGGGCGCTAGACATGGAAAAGTTTGTTCTCCCCTTTAAAGTGTAAACAAGACTCAGAGAGGCAAAGAGGGTTTGCCTAATCCTCCATGAGTCTCAAGTCAGCATCTGGAGATGGCTACTCCTCAAACAATTGACCAGTTGAAGGTGTGGTTAGTGTGAGCCACACGCCTGTACAGGTGTCCAGTGGAGGACTGAATCTTGCTTACCCTTGTCTACAGCTCCAGTCCCTGTGAGTTTTCACTTCTACTCCAGGTATCGTTACTGAGAGACAGCCACTAGGTCTCTCCAAACCTCCTCTGTAGGACAGACTGGGGTGGAGGGTGTTTCTAACCTCCTACTTAGGACAGATCAAAATTAGGGTGACATGGATTCTTAGAGATAAAGCCATTTTGTTTTGTTTTGTTCTCAGAGATCATTGTTTTGGGGCAGTGATGGATTGTGTGTGTGTGTGTGTGTGTGTGTGTGTGTTGCTAATTTAAGTAACCTATAGCTCTTATAGAGGGAAGTAGTCACCTAGCACATCTCAAATAGTAGCTAAAACAATGAAATGGATCAGTTGCTCAGCCTTAGGGTCCACCTGATCTCATATCCATTTTTTTTTAATTTTAGTCACACACACACATACACACACACACACATCACCATAAATACTTATCTTGCTTACTACTTATAATCTGGGAAATATATAATCAGTATAAGTACTCATACTGATTTTTCTTTTATTTAGAGAATATTATTTAAATTAGAAAAGTTTTATTTTTACAATTTACCATATGTAAATTGGATTTAAGTCCATGTAATTTAGAATAGTAAACAGGAAGCAAAGCAAAACAAAACATAGAAAATAACTCAGAAAGTTATTGTAATAGGCTTTATTTTGTTGTTGTTATTGCTGTTTGCCTGTTGTTATTGTTAAAATACATCACCAACTTTATCTCCATGGCCCCACTCCCTATCTGTCTGCCACACGAGAGTCTCTCTAACTCCCAGTCTCTCAACACTGCTGCTCATTTTGAGAGACTGGGAGTTACACAAAAAATAATCACAGAAATATCAGAATTAAATAACACTGTACTAGTTAGTGTTCTCTAGAGTAACAGAACATGTAGAATGGATCTCTATTTTTAAGGGGGGGTTATTAGAATGAATGGCAGGCTGTGGTTGAGGTAATCCAGCAATGACTGCCTGTGAATGGAAGAGCCAAGAACCCAGCTACTCAGTCTGGGAGGCTGGATGTCTTAGCTGGTCTTCAGTACACAGCAGAATCCTGAAGTCGTAGGCTCTATCATCAGTTAAAAAAAAAAAAAATGGACATGGACGTGCTAGTGAGAGTAAGAGCAAACAGAAAAAGAGAGAAAGAACTTCTGTCTACCACGTCTTTTATAGAGGCTTCCAGCAGAACATGTCGTCCAGGTTTGAGGTGGACATTTCCACCCCAAAAGATCTGGATTCAATTTGGAGCAACGGTCTGAACTCTTAAGGTCGAAATGAGGAGCAGAAGGAGGGGGAACATGAGCAAGGAAATCAGGACCACGAGGGGTGCACCCACCCACTGTGACATTGGAACTGATTTATTGGGAGCCCACCAAGGCCAGCTCGTCTGGGACTGAATAAGCATGGGTTGAAACTGGACTCTCTGAGCATGGCGGACAATGAAGGCTGATGAGAAGCCAAGGACAATGGCACTAGGTTTCGATCCTAATACATGAACTGGCTTTGTGGGAGCTTAGCCTGTTTAGACGCTCACCTTCCTGGACGTAGATAGAAGACCGTCTTCCCGCAGGGCAGAGTATTTGGACTGCTCTTCAGTATCGAAAGGGAGGGGGAATGGACTGGGGGGAGGAGAAGAGGAGTGGGGATAGGGGGAGGGGAGTGGGGGAAGGGGGCAATATTTGGGAGGAGGGGAGGGAAATGGGAAACGGGGAGCAGGTAGAAATATTAATAAAAAAAAAAGAGAGATTACAGAAGGAAGTTGGCAGACATAAAAGTTTCCATAGGGGGGGAAAAAAAAAAAGATGGATCTTCCCACCTCAGAATCCAGATTGGAAGTAGATCTCTCTAGTTCAGATGATTTAATTAAGAAAAAAATCTCTTACAGACATGCTCAGTGCATTACATATCATTATATTTCCCTATTCCTCGTCCTGAAGTTCTGCTTTTGATGAAAGAGTATTTTAATAGGGGCTGGAGAGATGGCTCAGAGGTTAAGAGCACTGGCTGCTCTTCCAGTGGTACTGAGTACAGTTCCCAGCACCCACATGGTGGCTCACATTTATCTGTAATGAGATCTGGTGCCCTCTTCTGGCCTGCAGGTAGAGCACTGTATACACAAGAAATACATTTTTTTTAAAAAAGAGTATTTTAATACATTCTTCTCCTTCCTTACCTCTCATATCTCATCCACCCCTCTTTTTTTTCCCCACTGTGTGTATGTGAGAGAGTGAGTGCACATGCATGCCCTATTTGTCTTTTTGTCCCCTCCCACCCCTGACTTTGCTCATCCCCTATTTTTGCTGGGTCTTAGTCTCCTTTCAGAAAGTATTTTCTTATGCCTACACTTTCAATTATTTCTCTAACTTTCCTTTAACAGTTTCAGATTGTTCACTATGGTTGATGCAGTTTTTAAATTTTATCATTTGTTGAAAAGACTTTTGTTTCCTCAAAGATATGTTTCTGGTAAATTTCTTGACAATCTGGTGTCATACTTTTGTGGGTCTATTTCTGGGTCCTATAGTCTGTTCCCCAGGTTTATATCGGGCTTTGTACCACGTCTGAGTGGCATCTGTTACTATGGTTCTGCAGTGTAAACACAGGTAATGTGGTGCCTGTCGAGCTACTCTTTCTGGCAAAGATTGCTCCTACTACTCAGGGTTTTGTTGGTTTGTTTACTTTTGTTTTTCGCGACAGAGTTTCTCTGTAGCTTTGGAGCCTGTCCTGGAACTAGCTCTTGCAGACCAGGCTGGAACTCGCAGAGATCCACCTGCCTCTGCCTCCCTAGTGCTGGGATTAAAAGTGTGTGCCACCACTGCCTGGCCCTGGTCTTATTTTTTTTAATGCCTTTACATGAATTCTAGTATTGTTGTCTCTGTGAAGAATGTCATCGGAGGTTTTAGGAGAAGTGGATTGAATCTTTAAATTGTTTTCTGTAATGGAGCCATTCTTATAATATCAATTCTGCTCACCAAAGAGCTTGAGCAGTCCATCCATCTTCTAGTATCATCTTTAATTTTTTTTCTTAAATGCTTTATAATTTAGATTGTAGAGATTTAGATTCATTAGGTGTTTTTTTTAAACTATTTCCATTGTGATTGTTTTCCTAATTTCCTTTTTGAAATTATCTTAATATATTTAAGACAAATTAGGTTTTTGTGTGTTGATTTGCTGAAAGTATTTTTTGAAAATCAAATTTAAGAGTGTTCTTATATACTTTTCTGAGATCATATTATCTGCTAGTTGGAGCAATTTTATTTCTTCCTTTCCTTTTTGTATGTCTCTTATTTCGTTCTCTTCTCATATGGCTTGAGCTAAAAACTGAAGCAGTATACTCCATGAAAGTGGATAAATCAGACAGCACTATCTCATTCCTAATTTTATAAGCAATGCTTTCCAGTATTGTCATATATAACCTTGATGTTTCTTTTACCCAAGTTTTTCCAAATTTTCACACTGGAAATGATGATTAAGAGCCTTTTTTACATCTACTAATGTGATCATATTCTGTCCTCTCCCCATTTATGTGATGCATTGCATTTCCTGGTTTCTATGCTGAATGATTCTTACATCTCTGGAATGAAAGAGAATTGGTTGTGGTACATAAACTTCTTGTATTCTTAAATTTTGCTTGCAAAAACTTTCCTGAGAACATTTTGCATTTATGTGCATCAGGGTGATTTGAAGTTTTCTGATGTTGTTATGTCTATATCTAGCTTTTATATGAGGACCGTACTGACTTCATAAAATGAGTTTGGTAGTTTTGCTTTCTTTTCTTATTTTGTGGAAGAGTTTGGAGTGCATTAATGTTAGCTTCTGTCATAAGACCTCAAATACATAACCAAATTATTTATTTACAATTTCTTTGCCTAATGTAATTAGTATTAGGTATAAACCTTCTCCTTGGAATTATTTTCCTTGCTGTATCCCAAAGGCAGTGATAGTTTTGTGCATACATTTTTCTTGGATTCTTGAATTTTCTATTTCATCCATGATTTCTACAGTTATGAACTGGCCATTCATGGATGTAATTTTCCATCTTCATGTGTTGGTATGCTTTCTGTAGTTTCTCTTTCTAGCAGTTTCTAAGAAGAAGAAATTATATTTGTTAAGGTTTACTTAAGGTATAAAATATTATTCATTTTAGAGAAATCTCCAAGGAATTTTCAGAGGGTGTGGGAAGTCCTTCTGTATATGTGTTGCTTTTATTGGTTAATGAATATGCATGGGCTGTGATAGGGCAGAATAGAGCTAGGTGGGGGAGGAGAAACTAAACTAAATGCTGGGAGAAAGAAGGCAGAGTAGGGAGACACCATAGACCTGCAAGAGGGGAAAGTCACAGGCTGACAGTTGGAACCTTGCTGGTAAACCACGAGCCTCATGGTAAAATATGAAATAATGAAAATGGGCCTTTTGTCTGCGAGGTCCCTGGCCAGCAAGGGGCCCTGATACTGTACCAGAAGATCCATTGGAGGGGTGAGTGTGTTCCTAACCTGCGGCAGAAGCCCCGGAAAGGGAGTACAGACATTCCTCAACCCCCTAAACTTTCTGGTCATTCTGCAGGGTCTTCTCTCCCTGGCTACTGCGTCTCTCTTCCTATCCCATCCCAGCTTGTGCCCAGGCACCCCTTCCCTTCTTTGGAATCATAAGATTCCCCAAATCAGCCTATTTTGGGGTGGGACAGGGTGGTGAGTGCAACCGCAGGAGTTCCTTTGTTTCATTAAGCTTGCAGGCAGCAAACTAGTCCTTTTGTCTGAGAGGTCCCTGACCAGCAAGTGGCCCTGATCCTGTACCAGAAGATCCATCAGAGAGTACTTGAAGGAAGAGATGGGCAGGTACCAATGCAAGAATTCCTCCAACAATTTAAAAAACAACATGATAACACAGAACCCAGCGAACATACAACAGGAATACTTGAACACCCTAATCCAGAAGAAGTAGAAAAATAGGCATTATAAAAGTGATAGAGTCCCTTAAACAGGATATGAAAAACTCCCTTAAAGAAATGGATGGGAAGAATAACAAAAAGTTTGAAGAGATGAATAAATCCCTAAAAAATACCCTAGGAAACCAAGAAAAAAACAATCAAACAGATAATGGAAACAATTCAAGACTTGAAAACTGAAATGGAGGCAATGAAGAAAACACAAACCAAGGGCTGGCTGCATATGGAAAATCTACGTAAACAGAGACTACAGAGATAAGCATAACCAACAGAATACAAGAGATAGAAGAAAGAATCTCAGATGCTGAAGACACTATAGAGAAAATAAACACACTGATCAAATAAAACAACAAATCCAACAAATTCTCATCAAAAAACATCCAGGAAATCTGGGACACAATAAAAAGACCAAACCTAAAAATAATAGGGGAAGAAGAAATAGAAGAATTACAGCTCAAAGGCCCAGAGAATATATTCAACAAAATTATAGAACAAAACTTTCCCAACCTAAGGAAGGATATTCCTATGAAGGCTCAAGAAGCATACAGAACACCAAATAGACTGGATCCAAAAGAAAAAATCCCCTCGCCATATAATAATCAAAACACAAAACATACAGAATAAAGAAAGAATATTAAGAGCTGCAAAGGAAAAAGTATTATTAACTTATAAAGGTAAACCTATCAGACTTACACCTGACTTCTCTATGGAAACCATGAAATCCAGAAGGTCTTGGATAGATGTGCTGCAGAAACTAAGAGACCAAGGATGCAAGCCCAGACTACTATACCCAGCCAAGCTTTCATTCACCATCAATGGAGAGAACCAAATATTCCAGAATAAAAACAAGTTTAAACAATACATAGTCACAGATCCAGCCTTACAGAAAGTAATAGAAGGAAAATCACAACCCAAGGAATCCAACAATGCCCACAATAACTCAGACATCTAGCGACCCTTCACCAGCACAACTCAAAGAAGGGAAACATACAAACTCTACTACCAAAAAAAACAAAAAAAAAAACAAAAAAAAAAACAAAACAAAAAAAACCCAAAAAACAAACAAACAAAAAAACTGGAGTTAACAATGGACTCAATTCACCTATAAAAAGGCACAGGCTAAGAGATTGGTTGTGAAAACAGGATCCAACATTCTGCTGTTTACAAGAAACACACCTCAACCACAAACACAGACATCTACTCAGAGTAAAGGGTTGGGAAAAGGTTTTTCAATCAAACAGACCTAATAAACAAGCTGGTGTGGCTTTACTAATTTCTAACAAAATGACTTCAAACTAAAATCAATCAGAAGAGATGGAGATGGACACTTTATACTCATAACAGGAACAATTCATCAGGATGAAGTCTCAATTCTGAATATCTATGCCCCTAATATAAAAGCACCCACTTATGTAAAATAAACATTACTAGAACTCAAGGCAGACATCAAACCCCACACACTAATAGTAGGAGATTTCAACACTCCTCTCTCACCAATGGACAGGTCAATCAGACAGAAACCTAAGAGAGAAATAAGAGAATTAATGGAGGTAATAAATCAAATGGACTTAACAGACATCTATAGAACATTCCACCCAAATAGGAAAGAATATACCTTCTTCTCAGCGTCTCATGGAACCTTCTCAAAATTGACCACATACTCAGTAACAAAGCAAACTTCCACAGATACAAAAAAGTATTAGTAACCACCTGTGTCTTATCAAATCACTGTGGAATAAAGTTAGAATTTAACAATAATTCTACCCCCAGAAAGCCTACAAACTCATGGAAGCGGAACAGTCACCTACTGAACCATCCCTGGGTCAGGGAAGAAAGAAAGAAAGAAAGAAAGAAAGAAAGAAAGAAAGAAATTAAAGTCTTCCTTGAATTCAATGAAAATAAAGACACAACATACCCAAACCTATGGGACACTATGAAAGCAGTGCTAAGAGGAAAGTTCACAGCTCTAAGTGCCCACATTAAAAAAATGGAGAAAGCTCATGTTATAGACTTAACAGCACAGCTGAAAGCTCTAGAAGAAAAAGAAGCAGACTCACCCAGGAGGAATAGAGGACTGGAAATAATCAAACTGAAGGCTGAAATCCACAAAATAGAAACACAGAAAACAATCCAAAGAATCAATGAAACAAAGAGCTGGTTCTTTGAGAAAGTCAACAAGATTGACAAACCTTTATTAAAACTAATTGAAAGGCAGAGAGAGAACATGCAAATTAACAAGATCAGAAATTAAAAGAGGGACATAACAACAGACACTGAGGAAATTCGGAGAATCATTAGGTCTTACTACAAAAGCTTATAAGCCACAAAGTTGGAAAATGTAAAAGAAATGGACTTGTTTTTAGATAAGTACCTTTTAACAAAATTAAATCAAGACCAGGTGAACAATTTAAATAGACCTATAAGCCGTGAGGAAATTGAAGATGTCATAAAAAACCTCCCAACCAAAAAAAGCACAGGACCTGATGGTTTTAATGCAGAATTTTATCAGAACTTTCAAGAAGAGTTGATACCTATACTTTTAAATGTATTTCACATAATAGAATCAGAACAGTCTTTGCCAAACTTTTTTTATAAAGCTACAGTCACCCTGATTCCAAAACCCACACAATGACCCAACCAAGAAAGAGAATTACAGACCAATCACACTCATGAACATCGATGCAAAAATTCTCAATAAAATTCTGGCAAACAGAATCCAAGAACACATTAAAAAAAATTATGCATTACGATCAAGTAGGCTTCATCCCAGAGATTCAGGGCTGGTTCAACATACAAAAATCTAATAATGTAATCCATCATATAAATAAACCAAAAGAAAAAAACCATATGATCATTTCATTAGATGCAGAAAAAGCATTTGACGAAATTCAACACCCCTTTATGATAAAGGTTTTGTAGAGGTTAGGGATACAAGGATCATACCTAAATATAATAAAAGCAATATATAGCAAGCCAACAGCTAATATCAAATTAAATGGAGAGAAACTCAAAGTCATTCCACTAAAATCAGGAACAAAACAAGGCTGTCCACTCTCACCATACCTCTTCAACATAGTTCTTGAAGTTCTAGCAATAGCAATAAGACAACATAAGGAGATCAAGGGGATTCAAATCAGAAAGGAAGAAGTCAAACTTTCATTATTTGCAGATGATATGATAGTGTACATTAGTGACCCGAAAAACTCTACCAAATAACTCCTACAACTGATAAATACCCTCAGTGATATGGCAGGTTATAAGATCAACTCAAAAAAAAATCAATAGCCCTCCTATACACAAAGGATAGAGAAGCAGAAAGGAAAATCAGAGAAACTTCACCTTTTACAATAGCCACAAATAGCTATGTTTGCTACACTAGTTCTGCCTACTCTGGATTTGGGGACTTACTTCAACCTGTTAGTTATGTCACTTTTGCTGGATTTCCATTTTTCAGGCTTCAGAGTTCCTGAGAACCGAGGTCACATGATATCTCCTTTGAGAGTTGGAGCCCCAACAGTGGGGAGAACAGGATGTCCTTTGTGGATGTGCTAACAGATGTCCTTGATTCTTTAGGTTATCCCTGTGCAGGGGAAGACTGAGCAGGAAGGCAGGAGGAGGTAAAGAATATGCCTTGAGTCAAAGCCAACTCCAAGAGAATCTTCTCATGTGTTCAGGAGCTTGATGCTCCTAACTCTCAGCATTTCTTTGATTACCCAGAATGGTTCTGCACACAAAGGGTTGCAGAAATATAGGATGCCCTTCCTCTTGAAACCTCCTTTCTCTCCCACTGAAGGACCATGGAAGAAAGTAGCTTACAGCTGAATTTCAAAGGGACAGTTATAGTGAGGAAACATACACAGCTAGCTAGAAATCCAGCAAAAGTGTCATAACTAACAGAGGTTGAAGCAAGTCCCCGAGTCTGGAGTAGGCAGAAGTAGTATAACAAGCATAGCTGGATGTTCCAAGCACAGAACAGATTCTGTTAGGAATACCTAAACTCACTTCCAGCTTCATAGTTTTCATTTGAGTTCCTAGTACACAAGAAATTGAAATTACCACTCACTTCTTTTGAGTGCTTAGTTTGTAAGACCATGCCCACGACTCAGCTCTCCAAGCCCGGGGAGACAGCAAAATCAGGTCTACAGGGCATGTACAAGCAGGAGAGCATGGTGGATTCCTGCTGCCATACACAGAAATGTTTCCAGGCTACTCAGTATGCTACTTGGTAGATTTAGCTATTACACAGATTAAAAGGGTTTATGTGCTGCATGCTTCTTCTCAGAGTTAAAATGGTAAGCACAACTCCTACCTGACAGTCCCAGAGCTGGCAGTAATGGTAACTCCGCCATTTTTAAAAGTGGAGAGAGGTGGAGCCAGCATCTAGGACTGCCACAACCAAGATGCTTAACATTTTAAAAGCTCTCTAGGAAAGAAAAGGATTACAGATACACAATAGGACAGATTCAGACACAAAAGAACTCTAAATGAGTCATGGTGTTGGATAAATGCACATAGGCTTGGGAGAGAGAAAAAGAAAGAGTATAGAGAGCTATTTTAAAAAGTAAATGGTTTTTTAAACAAATAAAATTAAACAAGGTCTTTAAAGAGACAGAGTAAACTTGTAGAAAAATAGTACAGAAAGAAAAATAAGTCACATAAAAAATGGAATATATACAAAGAGTCTGGATTATGTATATTATTGTGCTTTCTTTAAATTTTTGGACTGCAGAGAGATATTTTATTCTGGGGGCTGCTAAGATAAACCACCATAAAGGTATTTGACTTCAAAATTTGGGTCTAAGGATTTGTTGCTTTGGAAAAGAGGTTCTTCTTTTATTTCCACAGAGGTTGAGAACCTGTGGAATCTTTCCAGACTAATATGGATTGGTGGACCAAGACCACCCAAAAAGTTGCTGTGAACACCCCAAAAATTACTGTGCCCAATGAACAGCAGGAAGTAGTTTGGAGAGAACTATGCCCAAATTCCCTAAATGATTGTTTTTAAATGTTTACTTACAGATTAAGGGGGTTATGCTATAGAGGTTTGAATTGGTATGGATCTTGGTTTATTGACACAAATTTAAGATCAATTTTCTTATATGTATATTTCTGTTCTTGATTGGGGTATTGTGTTTGTGTAGCTTATTTAAAAATGTAATTGCTGTAGGACAATGGTTTTACCCTGTAAAGATTTCTTTTTTGTACTTGTTTAACAAAATGCTGAATGGTCAGTAGCCAGGCAGGAAGCATAGGTGGGATGACTAGGCAGAAAGTAGAGGCATGGCAATGAGAACAGGAGAATTCTGGGAAGAGGAAAGAAGAAGTCTACAGTTGTCACCCAGCCACAGAGGAAGCAAGAAGAGAATGCCTCGTTGATAAAGGTACCAAGCCACATGGCTAACACAGACAGAATAATGGATTAATGTAAGATGTAAGAGTAGTTAATAAGAAGCCTGAGCTAATAGGCCAACCAGTTTATAATTAATGTAGACCTCTGTGCGTTTCTTTGGGAATGAATGGCTGTGGGATCAGGTAAGAAAAAAACCTCAGACAACAAAGTAGTGCCCAATGTGGGGCTAAATCCACTTAGAACTTGAGAGAGTTTGGGAAATAATTCTAGACAAAAAAGAACAGAGTTAAACATGGCTTCTTGGTAGCATTTTCTCATGTGGACTCTGCTAGAGGCAAGTGCACCTCATTTAAAAGAGGCTTTCTGGCTCTTCTTTAACTTCAAAAACCTTGCAGCTCTTTTAAGAGGCCCTGCCACAAAACATTTAAATGTTGTTGATGAATAGCTGGTTGCATGCTTCTTGGTAGTGGCAGGGATCTTGAAATGCCATAGAATTGTGGAAATAAATATGGCCCCAACCAGTACCTCTGCCTTGAGGCTAGACTTTCAGAAAGCTAAGGAATGGGGTAGATCCAGCCATCAAAGACACAGCTTTAATACTAACCATATTACTTAGCAAATTAAAATTTCATGTGGTCATAAAAAGAGAGATATACAGTAAAGACATATTCAGCTGAAGAAAACATCTACATGGTTTACAGTGTGTTTAAAAATATATGTAGGCTTGTGAGAGGAAAAAAAGGATAAAGTCTTTAAAATAAAATAAAAAAAAAAGGGAGAATAGCCAGTTGTGGTGGCACCCAATGAAACCTCTACCAACATGCAATGCATAATTAAG
The DNA here is from genome assembly GCF_950005125.1 of Chionomys nivalis. Classification (NCBI taxonomy): domain Eukaryota; kingdom Metazoa; phylum Chordata; class Mammalia; order Rodentia; family Cricetidae; genus Chionomys; species Chionomys nivalis. Next base: position 30,781,128 of record NC_080108.1, on the reverse strand, counting down.
AAATATAGGTTAATAAAGAATCATCTATAATAATCAAGCTTCTAGTCATGCTAGTTAAGTTTTCTAGATATATAGAGATATATTTCAGTTTGATAGCTATTCTTCAAATGTTTCAGAGACCTTCAGAGTATGGCGTTTAAAATGTTTAAATTATTAACTTAAGACTTTCATGACCATGGGACACATCTGCTCTTGGCAGACCAATCAACTTCAGGAGGAAGATGGGCAAAAAAGAGGCTCTTTATGGAGTTTCCTAGCCATTTGAGCAAGAAACTATTTTTACCTGAACTGCTTGATGTTATGTTGTGTGAATTGGACATGCAGGACCCACAGGAAAATGACTGTTGAACTTGCCTAAAGATGAGATGGTCCTTTGGGGGTTCCTGTTTCATGTAAGAGTCTACTAGACATTCTGCAGGACACAGAGGAAAGTGACTGGAAAACTGCCAATATAGATGGAACTATCTTTGAAATTTCCTGCTTCATGGAAAAGTCTTCTGGACACTAAGGGCCCGTAGGCTGAAGATGGATGCCCCAATGGTACAGAAGACCTTTGGGTGACTGTCCAGGTAGCAAGATGTCTCTGTCCATTCTAGAGTTTTGGAATTTGCTTTCAATGTACTTCCTGTTTACTTAGGTAATATTATATCCTTCTGGAGTCTTTGATGGAGTTGAAGAATAGATAGCTATAATTTTCCTTAGTTATGATGAAAGATAAATTATATATAAATATTATAACTGTAATTGCTTGATAACTGTTTTGTTATATGTAATTTTACTATGTTAAAGTTAAAACTTTCCTTTTTATCTAAACAAAAAAAGGTCATAATGTGGGAGGTCCTTCTATGTGTTGCTTTTAATGGTTAATGAATAAAAAAACTGCCTTGGGAAACAGAATTGGGCAGGAAAATTTAAACTAAATGCTGGGAAAAAGAAGGTGGAGCCATGGAAAAGTCATGGAGTCACTGCCAGAGACAGACATGCAGAAACTTTGCCAGTAAGCCACAGTCACATGATGATACACAAATTAATTGAGATGGGTTAGTTTAGGACATAAGAATAGCCAAAAGTGCACTTAAGCTATTGACCAAACAGTACTGCAAATAATATAGTTTCTGTGTTATTATTTAGGAGTCTTGGCACCCAAAAAAACAAACAAGTGGTCTCATACTACAAGCAATATTTCTCAAATTATTCTACAAAATATAAACAAAACGAGCATTGTCTAGTTCATTTTATGAGGTCACAGTTAATCGGATACCCAAACCACATAAAACCTCATCAAAGAAACAGAATTACAGACAAATTGCCCTTATGAATATAATGTAAAAAACACCCGATAAAATATGTGCAAACTGAGTCCAAGAACACATCAAAAATTCATTCACCATGAGTCCAAGTGGACTTCATCCCAGAGATGTAGGAGTGATTTGATAAATGAAAATCAACATATGTAACCCGGTATATAAATAAACTGAAAGAAAAAATACACATGATCCTCTCATGACATGATGAAAAGGTTTTGGCAAAATCTAACATCACTTCATGATAAAAGTCCTGGAGAGATTAGGGGTACAAAGGAATATATCAATATAATAAAGGCAATTTTCAGCAATCCTATAACCCAAATCAAATTAAGTGGAGGGAAAATTAAAGCAATTCCACTAAAATCAAGAATAAGACAAGATTGTGCACTCTTTGCATATTTATTCAATATGAAACTTGAAGTTTTAGCTAGAGAAAAAAAGAAAACTGAAGGAGATCAAAGGGATACAAATTGGAAAGGAAGAAGTCAAAGTATCGCTATTTGGAGATGATATGATAGTATACATAAGTGACCACAAAAGTTCCACCAAGAAAACTCCTAATGCTGCGAAAAATCTGCAGCAAAGTAGCTGGATGAAATATCAACTGAGAAAAATCAGTAGTCCTCTTATATACAAAGGTCAAATGAACTGAGAAAGAAACCAGGGAAACAGCACTTTCACAATAGCCTCAAATAATATAAAAATCCCGGAATAACTCTAATCACGCAAATTAAAGACTTGTATGATTAAAATTCAAGTCTAGAAGAAAGAAATAGAAGACAGTATTAGAAAATGCCAAGAATTCCCATGCTCACGAATCACTAGGATTAACATAGCAAAAATGGCCATTTTACCAAAAAGAACCTGCAGAGTCAATGAAATCCCCACAAACATGCCAACACAATTCTTTACAGACCGTGAAAGGATGCAAAATGGCTAAAACAATCCTGAACAATAAAAGAACTGCTGGAGATCCCACAAGTCTCAATTTTAAGCTGTATTGCAGAGCTTTAATAATAAAACCACATGGTATTGGCATGAAAACAGGCATGTTGATCAATGAAATCAAACAGAAGACCCAGACATAAATGCACACAGCTAGGAACAGCTAATTTTTTTTTTTTAAATCAAGAAGCCAGAAATACACATTGGAAAAAAGAAAGTGTCTCTCACACTGGTGCTGGGCAAACTGTATGTTTTCAAGTATAAGACTGAAAATAGATTTCTATTTATCACCCTGCCCCAAACTAAAGTCCAAGTGGATCAAAGACCTCAATATAAAATCAGATGCACTTACCCTGACCTACTAAGCAACAAAAAATGACATCAGGAAGTTTATAGGCAAATGAATAGAAAAAAATTGTACTGAGTGGGGTAACCCAAACCCATAAAGATAAATATGGCACATATTCACTTACAAGTGGATATTAGTAAATGATAACCAGACCACTATCCAAAGATCCAGAGAGGTTTGGTAAAAAGAAGAGGTACAAAGAAAACACTTGGGTCTCCCTGAGAGGGACAAATAGAATATGTTTTTGGAATAGACTGGGGGCAGCTGGTGACAGGATCAGGGAGGATCATGCTGGGGAAAGAGATGGGGTGGAGGGAGAGAGTGCAGAACTTCCATCAGAGCTCACAGAATTCCTTAGAAGAGGAGGCAGAATGATTATAAGAGACAGAGGAAATGTAGGACACCATGAGATTAAGGTCCTCTGAATCAACTAAATAAAGTGCATATGAGCTCACAGAGACTAAAGAAGCAAGGGTTTGCATGGGTCTGCACCAGCTCCTCTGAATATAGATAATGCATATATAATATAATATGTATAGTAGCTATTTGCTTATTATTTTTATGGTACTCTTGACTGTGAGGACATGTGGGTCTCTGAGTCTTGTGCCTGTTCTTGTGATTATTTTCCTCCTGTTGAATTGCCATGTCCAAATTTGATATGATTGTTTTGCTTAATCTTATTATATTGTTTTGATTTGTTTGGTTGTTGACTCTTATAAGGCTGTACTTTTCTAATAAGAGAAAAAAAGTGAGTGAATCCAGAGGGGAGAGGAGGTGGAAAGGAAGTGGGAGGAGTCCAGGGAGGGTAAACTATAATCAGGATAGATTGTATGAGAAAAGAATCTATTTTATAAAAAAAAAAGGTAAAAACACAAAAGCAGAATTTCCACAAGGGTTATTTTCTTTGAGTCTTATTTTTACTGGTAACTCTACACTTAATTCTCAGCAATGGAAACAGGGAAAAGGCTTCCCATGCGATATCAAGCTTACAATAGTATTTTTTTTTCATTGTTTGCCACTCTGGAGGTGGTGGGAACATGGAGAAATAGAGACAATACACGAGGGAGACTAAAGCCACACGCAATCGCCACCTGTATTCAGATCCCCAGACCACTTATGCTAAGAAGAATCAGTGAGGAAAAGACACAGTCTCAAGAGCAAGCTGCACATAGCAAAACCATGTTTCTTCACAGAGCCATATAAACCACTGACAATAGCCATTTCAATGAATAATCTGGTAAACTCACTCCTCTCCGATAGACCTGCAGGGAGCTGGAAAGCACATGACAAAACCATCCTATGTTTTGAAGAGATGAGTCACAAACCTTTTGTCTTTTTCTTGGTTTTCTCTCAGGCACTCAGAATTCTCATAAAACTCCAATTTGGTACCTTGTTCTGAAAAGTGTTGTCCAATATCCTTTTTCCCACTTTCTATACCCAACATAAACATTTACCTGTGCACATACACATGACAGAGTATTGTATCTAAAGTTAAAATAATTCAGAACACAGCATGGCCTAAAGAAGCAAAGAAAATGGCTGTGGGGAACATGCAATTCAACCAGCCAAAATCAGATTCTTTAACTCGGTTGATTATATGACTCTCCCTGTATTTATATTAAATATTATATTTGATATCTGGTAAATCTGAAACATTGTACTGTATTTTATTGTTTTACTTTGGACTGGTTTGATTTCATAGCTATAAACTCACATAGAAAATCTACTTTTAAGTTTACAACAAATTCATCTATTATCTAAATTATAAATACACACATTTGTGATTGACAATTTCATTTGATTTCAACATATCAAATTTTAAGTTTGAGGAAGTAAATTTAATGACTGGGAAAATAAGATATAACAATATGGTTTCACTTTAAATTCCTAGTTCACTATATTGTATTTTATATGTGCTAAATATTATTAAAAGAATAGGAACAATGGCAAACTTGTAAGAAAATGGAATTTAACAAGTTTTATAAACATAATCAAATTAAACAAATCTTATCTTTTGTTAGTAAAGGGACTAGGACTCCAATATTTATTTTTATTGAAAAAGTATTAATATTATTTAGTTGTCTTTTAATCCTACATAAGCATACCATAGCCTAAATACTCATTTAATAATACAAAAAATGGGTTTACAAACAGAATCAGGTTTAACTTCAGAAATTTTTAATATCATTGATTATATACAACTTATTCTCGCCGTGCAAATGTCACATGTTAACTCCTGTTTTTACAACATACTTTAATTCTTTCTTTCCCTCTCATCTGTCTAGTTCCATTTTGGAGCAATCCTCTGCCTTTAGGATAAATTTCATTTAACAAACAACACCCTTTCACATGTAAAGGCATTTTTTCCCCATTAATCCTACCCCTACTTTTTTTCTCCAGACAGGGTTTCTTAGCCTTGGCTGCAGCGGAACTTGCTCTGTAGACCAGGCTGGCTTTGAACTCAGATCTGCCTGCCTCTTCCTCAGGAATGCTGGGATTAAAGGAGTGAGATACTACCACATGCTCTATTAGCCTTTACTTAATGAAAAAAAATCTATTTAATATCTACAACTTTCAGGTGTTTCTTATTTGATGGATTCTTTTTGCTTTTCTTTACAAAAATTAGAGAACAGCTCGTTCTTAATTATAAAGACTACTTCAATTGAAAACATGGACCCTATATTTTAAATATCTAACAGTTATAAATTCAGGCAAAGCATATTGGAGACATTTCTGTTTTGTTTGGAAACAAAATTTAACATAATTGTTTGTTGATGATTTAAACCTTACTGTAACAGTTTTGTAGAAATTGCCAATGTTAAAAGTATTGACTTCTTCCATAAGCAAACAGAAGGTAATATTTCTGTCTCCATCTTGCTTTTCGCTCCTTTATTTTGGGGTCAGGTGTTAGCCTTTGTGGCGTGATGACAAGCAACAGCCATTGTGGGTTCATGACGTAGCTCTAAGTTCAAAGCACATCCTAGAATGTTTCTGTCCGTATGCACACCTCTTAAATCAAACATGCCCCGAAATAATGAATCCTATCAAACAATGAGTTATAAATTGTTAAGTTAAATTGTCACAGATTTTGCCACTCAATTATTTTCAAGAAATTTGGAAGCAGATGAAGTTTGACCCTGCACTGTCTTAGATGCAAAACAATGTTTAAAAAAAACAATTCTATGAAAGCAATTATTATAAACACAATTAAACTAGCACCCACTAGAGGAGAATATGGTAGGGGGGTTACATTTCTGCATCTTTGAGATGTAAGAAAGTCCCAGTGAAAGGAAAAACAGTGAAAGCTGAAGCCTGTCTAGACTCAGATTACTATCTGTTATGCCTAATCTCCGCAATTTCATTGGTTCTGGAATGAGCTGGGAGACACAGCTCTGGGTGGATCTGTGAGGGCATTCCCAGGGAGAGTTAACTGATTTAGGAAGACTCTTACCACAACATAAGCGTCACCTACCTTCGTCAACACACATAAAGAGGTCCAGGAGAAAGCGACACTGCTTGCTTGCCTTATTTTGCGTCTATCTGCTGATTGCACTGCCCCGCTGTAGATGATTCCACTTTCTGCTACTTGAAACTCAGCTGTAGCCTCTCAATGTAGACCAGTAGCCTTTCAGCCGTCCTCCAGTTCCAGTTCCACTGGCTTAACAGCCTCAACTGGGACGATTGAGCCAATCAGCTCCATGGGCTAAATAGCAACGGGGCTCTAAGATTCTCCAGTACGCAGAAAACTATTGTTAGACCACCTAACTCTGACTGCATAAGCTTATGTAATCAAACTCCTTTTGTAGCTTGTGTAATCACTCATATTGTAAAGCATCTAATCTAACGCTGCCCAAGGACTAATCATCACAGAGGAATATGCTCTTATCAAAGGGTATTTTCAGTGCCGCAGTGGGGTCACTTCCCCTTCTAGGTTGCATCGTAAGATAGTCCATAACAATATATTTCCTTTGTACAGAATTTTGCTCTTATTGGGGATAGAAAATGAGGAAGAGGAGATGTCAGTGAAGAAAGGATAATTGTGTAGACTGAGAAAATTTATATTCCTCAGAATTTATCAGTTGAAACCTTGTGATTGCTCTGCATTTTCTGTCCATTCATATCTCTTTTCATTTTAATAGTTTCTAAAGTTCATAACTACTTATTAATTAATAATTTCATCATTTTGTTAGATGTTTCAAATTCTAATTAAAGCAGGTTTCTCATTCAAGAACTTTAATTCTATTTCCTAAAATTTTCATTTAGCATAAAAAAAACCTGAGCGATATAAGATAATCTCCACTGAAAAAAGCATTAAGTTGTTATCTATGGTTAAGTATGCCCATTTCCCAAAATACCTGTATATTTAATTAGCCTCAATTATGAAATATAAATCCAGCTGGAGCATCTTTCCAAGTATTTGTGTCACTCCTCGAATCTCCATTTCTCATATTCTAGGGATATTTCTGGGCTTCTCAGTCTCATCCGGAGATATAAACCTGCTCTTTATCGGATGTATATGCTCATGTAGAAACAGCTCCTTCGACTCTCACCATAGGTCAGTTCCTCCCAGCCTGTATCAGGCTATGCCTTGCAAGTTTATGGACTATGAGGGAGCTCAAGTCACACATTATCAACTTTTTATGCATCTTCCCAGATGATGACAATCCAGGAACATGCTGCATTTTGTTGAGCTTCCTTCTGAGATGATGACACATCATGAGGTGTTCTTCAAAACATCTCTGTCTTCCAGGATTGGAGGCATCTTCTTATCATTAACATTATGTTCATAGAAGCTTTGTTTGTCATAGCCAGAACCTGGAAACAACCTAAATGCCCCTAAACCAAAGAATGGACAAGGAAGATGTGGTACATTTACATAATGGAGTACTACACAGCAGAAAAAAATAATGATACCTTGAATTTTTGCAGGCAAATAGATGGATCTAGAAAACATCATTTTGAGTGAGGTAACCTAGACCCAGAAAGACAATTATCACATGTACTCACTCATAAGTGGTTTTTAAACATAAAGCAAAGAAAACCAGCCCACAAATCACAATCCCAGAGAACCTAGACAACAATGAGAACCCTGAGAGAGATATACATGGATCTAATCTACAAGGGAAGTAGAAAAAGAGAAGATCTCCTGAGTAAATTGGGAGCATAGGGACCTTGGGAGAAGATTGAAGAGGAGGGGAGAGGCAGGGAGGGGAGGAGAGAAAAATGTAGAGATCAATAAAAATCAATTAAAAAAATTATGTTCCAAACTAACATTAAAAAAGGCAGAAATAAACAGAAGATATCACAGAAAGGCACAAAGTTACATTAGGGGATTAGCAGGAGGAGAGGACTGAATGATAAACAGAAAAGAAACTTAATTAAGGCAAACAAAAATAAACTAGGGTAAATGATAATAAACAAGGTTAGACAGCACCAAATGCAGGATCTGATCAAGCATGAACATAGAGCTGTGAATCAGGGACCACACCAAGGGAAGTCTGTGCCGCAGAAAGAACTCGCTCATATTCACCGAAGAGACAGTAGCTGTGCACAAGAAGCCTGTGCTCACACCCAGTGCCCATCCAGGTGACTCTTCTAGTGAAAGTAGATCCCTGGGGCCCCATAATTGGGGATAAAATTGTCACAAAATAAAGACCGTTCTCAGGGACCATTTCAGGAGGCATATGGAAGTCAGAAAGAAAGACAGTGGGAGCCTGGCTCAAGAATTGTCATTTCCAGAAAGAAACAAGGATTCTTAACAAGTAGCATAAAGGCCATTCAAATAATATTCATCTGGTAAATAATTTTACCTCATTCTTGCCCATTGCCCTGAGAACTTCAGCAAGGCTAGACGGAAGGGTAATTGATTTTCCCCTTGATCAAGAGATTCCAGGATTGAACAGTACTTTGACCATGGCTTGGTCAGCACACACTCTATTCTTTTCCCAATCTGCACTGGAAGAAAGTACGGACTGGAGTGGAAAGCAGAGAAAACAAATAATTTGGCTAGGAAAGGAGTCTGAAGTTTACAGTTGTAGGCAAAGAAGGCAGCAACAGGGTATGCCTAAGTTTTGAAGAAATCTGGGTCAGGAGAAATGGCGTTAACAGCTAAGAGGATTACGGCTCTTCCAGAGGAACCTGTCCAGAACCCAGCACCCATGCTGGATGACCCCAAACTACCTGTAACTCCAACTCTAAGGGTCATGACGCCTTCTTCTGACCTCCCCAGGCACCTGGATGTGCCTGATGTTTATCTGCATAGACCCACACACATTCCTGTAAATAAAAATTGTTCCCAAACCATCACATTCTGGGTGGTAAGGAAGAGAATTTGCAATGGACTGCGTTTTTACGAGTCTGTAGGACTTCACTAAACAACAACTAAAAAAAGAAGTAGCCCATGTTTGGCACTGGGCTTTGTATTTGTTAGCTTGTGGGATCTAGTTAGAGTATGGTTGCCAGATAAAAGGCACCCGCCTTTATGCTTTTTTAATATGTGTGCATGTGTGGGGGTCCTTGCAAGCATCGAAACTGGCAATGGAATGATCCACAGGGAGGCAAAAATGAAACTCGGTTTAGCATGGCTTAGCTAGCCAGAAGGATGCAAAGTGCTAAGTCTGATGCCAAGCAGGGCTTTTTGTTTGTTTGTTTGTTTGTTTGTTTTTACATATTTAAACATAGTAAAACTTTGGGGAAAAGTTTCCTCCTGACAATTATCACAACAAAGCTTAAGGCAGGACTACATCAAGCCCCTTTGCAAAATACTGCTTTTGCAAAGTACTTGTGATGTCTTCCCTAAGAGTGGGTTCTATTGACTGCGAAATAATGCTCAGGATAAGAGGTGAGGGCTGCCTCCACGGAATCACAAAAGATCACCAGGTTATTAAACTACATCCACTCCAGCCTTTCAGGTGAACAGGGGTCAACTTCTTCAGTTGAAGAAAAAAGCCTGCATGTTTAACAATGCTGGGCTCTCTAGTGCTGTCTGTAAACACATGGACTTCGTGCACTCTTACATGCCTACTGGTATTTTAGGAACTTCTACAGTATAGGCTTCCAGATGGTTTTGTAGAAACATCTTTAGTGTTGGTTATCATTTGCTGTCTTCCCTCCTATACCTTTCCCCCATTTCTCCATACTACTTAACCCTTGCTCTTTCATTATTTCCATGTAATCTTTTATACCACTGCCTTCCATATCTCCTCCCCTCATTGGACCCTTAAGAATTCCGTGACTCCCATGTGGATTCTAAAGGGAATACACATACCAGAAGATTCAAAGTTAACATCCATAAATGAGAGAACACATGACATTTATCTGTCTGTGCCTAGGCCACCTCACTTAGAGTTATTGTTTCTAGCTTTATCCCTTTATTGGTGAATTTCATTTGTCTGAACAGCTGAATGATGCATCCATCAGTTCATGGGCATCTGGACCTTTGTCTAGTCATATAGGGGGTGGCTGTTCCCATGCATTCGTGTCACTTCAGCCTTTCTCACCAGGATTGTTGTAGCTCACAGAACTCACAGATAGGTCAGAACGAGAGTTGGTTTTCTTCTCCAGTAGTATGTATGGCACATCCTAGTACCATGGAAGGCAGCCAAGAAGAATGAAGCTCCCAAATGAGGGCCAGATTGAGTTCTTCACGTTGTCATGTTCAAGCATGTGGTGTCTTTAGCAAGACATGCTATATTCATGGCATATACCAAGATCTCTGTCTACTACCACAGCCATTCTTCGTTTATTCATTCCCACTACTGCTCTCTCCGCAGTGGCTAGGAAACAGAGACAGCCTAGACACCAGTAAACTGATGGAGGCAGTGTTCAGTGGATAAGAAACATTTTGGGATCTAGTAACTGAGCAGACCACTAGCTTCTAATGATCCAAAAGCTAAGGATCTTATCAAATAGCATCTTGAACATACAGAAAAATCCTCCCCGATCTCTCTGCACCTGCCTCTCTGGACCCACCAATATATTCTATTTGATTGTCTTGATTTTCGACTTTCTTTGTTCTGTCAGACTATAAAAGCTTCATGAAACTGCTTCCACAGTGAAACGTGAAATTTGGGGTAAGCCAAATCCGTATTCGCAGGACATGCTCACTCAAAATGCCTCCAGAATAAACTACAAAGTACCTCTTAGTTCCTTCAAGAAGAAAGTGGTTGTTTGTCTCTCTCTCTCTCTCTCTCTCTCTCTCTCTCTCTCTCTCTCTCTCTCTCTCTCTCTTTCTTCCTTTCTTTCTTTCCTCTGTCTTTTTCCTTTCCACTCTCTTTTGCTTTCACTTTCTCTTTCCCTCCCCTCTTGCTTGTTATAAAATCTATTGACCTCTCATTTATGAGTTGAAAGTAAAATCCTTAAAATCTAAAACAAAGAAGCCCCTTCCCCAGCACCTAGATGAAATACAAACATGTAATGACAAAATAGCAAGTGAATCAGTATAGCAATCGTCACATTAACAGCTGAAACGCAGGCGGGACAGAACAGGGCAGCTGTTATCTTTCAATCCTTATTTAGAAGGAGCTGACTGTGGGAGTAAACATCACACCAGTTCATGATAACGACAGTGTCACAGCAATGGCTCTTGATAGCATAGTACAAGCAAGTTTTTGTAAGTAAAACATATCCATCCTGGGACATAAGTCCTACAAAAACCCATGGCCCTGTCATATGAACATGACCATAGGAAGAGTCTGAGGACGTGTGAAGAGGGGAATAAAACACACAATCACTTATAAAAGTTCCTAAACCAGTTTTCTTGAAGAAGCAAAAACTTCCCTAAGTAAAAATATAATAGGTATTTTAATGGGAAAGCCTATACGACAACCAAGGTGAACTGGTCTACACTGGTCTGTCGATGATGTAGCAGGGTTTCTTAGGGTTTCTGCAGCTCTAATGAAACACTATGACCAAAACCAAGTAGGTAAGGCCACCGAGAATTGCCATCACAGCATCCTTTCACTTCAAATCGTCAATTCACAGTAGGAATTACGGCTTTCATGTCGACTTTCTCGGTCTGAATCGGTTTGGAAATTCTAGGAAATGTGGGAGAAATGTTTCTACCACAGAGCATATCCTTGTGGCATCAAGTGGAGATTGTCATTCTGGAGCCATAAATAGCACTAGGAGTGTGCGAGTTAAGGGACAAATAACTTTAGGTTTCAGTGAGTGTGAATTCACTTCTTCCTATGAGGAGCAGACAGGCTATGCTAGGGCTTAGGATTTTTCTGGGCCAGGGCACTTGCTTTCCACACAGACACAGAACGACTGGATGCCGAGAATGTGGTTGGCCACACAGGCTTCTGTGTGCAGTTTTCTGGAGTCTGATGGGTTGACAACAATGAAAGGGGCAGCTCTCCCACTGGATCCGTCTCAGGCTCTCAGGATGGCAGTAGACATCTGCAGTTTCAGGAAACGGTCTTCCCACGTCCCTGTGGGGAAGCCATGCCTCTCTCTGCATCTACCCTGGATCCATGTCAGGCTCTCAGGATGGCAGTAGATTCTTGCCTTCTCAGGAAACACTCTTCCTGCATCCCTGTGGGGAAGCCATGCCTCTCTCTGCATCTACCCTGGATCCATATCAGGCTCTCAAAATGGCAGGAGATTCTTGCATTTTCAGGAAACACTTACTGTATCCCTGTGGAGAATCCCTCCCTCTCTCTGCACCTGCATCTACCCTCTCAGGTCTCTTTTGGTTTCCGCCTCCTCTACTGGGCGGCCTTGGAATGCCTCACAATTCTTTGCTGTTTCTCACTACTTTATCCAAGTTATCACAGATAATTGTTCCGTCAATACCTTCCTTAGTGGGTTGACTGTCTCCTGTGAGAGGACAGATTGAAAGCACTACAGCATCCTGAGTGCCAGAAAGCCAAGGGACCATGAAAACGGGAAGGAAAACCCACTTCCCATAGCCAGAGCTTTTTCCTGAGCTCTTTCACTGGAAGCTTTTGTTAAGGTTGGCTGAAGTAACTTGAAGCTATAAATAGAGCGCAGAACTGAACAAATCCACCAAGTTGGGTGTTTACCCCTCCGGGCTCTACAGGAAAGTTAAGCCATCAGGTACTCACTGAGCCAAGTGAGCCTGGCTGTCCTTCCAAGCCTAGAATGGGCTATTTATAGTTACCGTGACTCACAGAACCAGGTTATGTTTTATTTACCTGATACGTGTGATAGAGTCCCTTGTAAGTACCCGGTTCTGCTAGGGAAGGGTCTCTGATGTCTTTATACCATAGGCAATAGTTGGGAATCATTCCGTCTCCCAAAAGAATTTGCTCCAGGACTCCCCAGAGTACCAAGGTATACAGCTTCTCAAGTCACTTACAGAAAGTGACATTGTGTTGCCATAGAAACTCTGTATATCTCCCTTTACGCTATCATTTACTTGCAGTACACAACACAATGCAGACTGTATGCAGCTGCTACACATACAGTTTCAGATACTGTGAGAAAAGTCCATCTGTGGTACCCTATCTAAACTTGGTTATGGAGGCTCAACTGTGATATTAGGCACACTATGCTCTCCCAGTGAGGGAAGAAGGACACATATCTAGGACCAAGCGATCATTCATAGCTCCATGCAAAACCAATTTGGGGGTCTGGAGAGATGCTTCAGCAGTTGAGACTACTTGCTACTATTCCAAAAACATCCAAGTGCAGTGCTCAGCCCCTGTATCTAGTGGCTATCAACCACCTGCATGTCCAGCTCCAGGAGATCCAATGCCCTTGTTTGGTCTCTACGCGTGTGGACAGATGCCCTACATTGACACAGGCAGACACAAAAATAATAAAATACATATTTAAAAATGTTATTTTTAGATGAATAGATGAAAGCCAAATTAGGAAATAGAATTGAGAGCAACTATTGTAAACAACCAAGGAAAGTTTCGAATAAAATGCAATCAGTGCTCTGTTCATGCTGGAGAGCGCCGGAAGACACTCTGAAGAAAGATGGAGCATTATCAGGGGGAGGGCCTGCAAGGCCATGGCGTCCTTGGATTTTCTACATGGCACGTTTTAATTTAGAAGAGTGTCTGACATTTAGTAAGTTCTCAATGAATATTTGCAGCATAGAAAGAGTGTTATGCCTTTAAAATTGGAGATTGGAGCTTAATATCTCCCAAGGAAATAGCAGGGCTTATGATTTTGAGAAATAATTCGGCCTTCCATTCATTCCCTGGCAGACAAGTCTGAAAATCCCCACCGTCATCTTTGCGCTCTCTCTTTTGTGTGCTGATGAACTAACCGGTGAAGGTTGGCAGTCCCTGGGAGCTGGAGAATGTGGGCTAGACAGTACCAAACAACAGAACAGGCTGAGACTGTGCGCTCCACACTCCACATCAATGGCTCCATCAACCTCACCCACGCAATGAAAACCTCCATAGAACCCCGGATGGTCAGAGATGGGATCTTAGGAAAACTGAGCTCACAGAGAGCTGCAAGACGGGCGAGGGTTCCAAAGCTCCATACATCTCCCCTGCATCTTGCTTTTTGAGTTTCTTCATCAATATCCCTCATAATACACTTGATGACACACCAACGAATGAGCTTTCATGTGTTCTGTGAACAGGTCTGGCAAATTAATCAGATCTGACGCAGGATATGGGAATCCTTGTTTACAGCTGGGGTAGCCTTCGGGTTTATTATTGGCATCTGAAGTGATGGGGTCTTGGCAAGCAATCTCTCAACTTGTGGGAGCTAACTAACCCTGTCTCTGGGTATGTACTGTCAGAATTGAATTTAATTGAAAGAGTCCTAACAGGTGTTAACTTCCTTGCTTGCTGTTCTGGGAACCTGTCACATCCCCTCACCCCCGCCCCAATCTGGCATCAGAACTCTGTTATAAAAACCTAGCGACTTTGAATATGACTTTTTCTTTTATTTTAGGACAGTTTTTTTTTTAAATCCCAGAGACAGGAAGAGCAGGTGAATTGCAACAGAGAGTGCTAGGAAGGACGGCGTCCTCTCGCATGTGGACAGAGGACCCCGAGGCAGTAGCTCAGGGTTGATTCGTACACTGGGTACATGAATAGGAAAGGCCGGGAGATGAAGAGAGAGATGTGGAAATCTGGAATGTTTGGCCCCAATCCTGCCAAAATGGCAGTGCCGCTGACAGTTTTGGAAATGATAGTCTGGGCTCAGTCATGCTGAATTCTGTCTGACCAAGTAAACACAAGGATTACGACTCAAAGCCAGCATTCTTCAGACACCTTGTAAAGTTGGTTTTCATCGGCTGGGGAAAGCCGTTACTTTTGAATCTACGCCTAAAACTGTCTACTTCCAGAAAAGGCGGTTAGTTCCCTATTAACTCAAATAAGCCTCTAACACACCAGAGCCCCACATTAGTTCCCAGGCCGTGCCAGCTGACTGGTCTACCTCCTGCCACGGCGCACCCCTTGTACCTGACAAGACTCCTCCACCATTCCCCCCATTCTCTCTTTCCCCAGCAGCAAGACACGGCAATTTTGAATTTTCAAAAGTAAGTGTTTCTTTACACCCATGTAGTGATGGCATGGGCGACCCTCGTGGTCATGGGTTATAGGTTTGAGTTCTCTCAGCTCTTCCAAAGGCCATACTTCATTTCATTTCAGAGTCCACCATGGTGTGGCCCTGTCAGTGGTGACTTAAGTTTGGTTTAATCTGAGTTAAGGAAAGACTGCTGTGGAAGTGCCGCCACTGACCCTACAAGTGGCGGAACATCCTCCTTTCGATATTGCAATTGTAAATGATTTCATCTTCCCTAGACGCTGTATACACGTGGCTTCCCTGGATCTGCTTGAGCTGCTCTCCCCTTTGGCCAGAGTGGGGCGTGCACAGCCTCCACCAGAAGGCTTTGGACAAGAGACTTTCTGCTGAAGGTGGAGCCATGCTCTCGGCTGCCTTCCTTTTGGTCCGTCTTGCTCATATCAAGATGTTTAAGGACAGAAGTAGTAGGCAAGCCAGCCACATCACTTTGAGATATAAAATACAGTTTGTGGGATAATCAGAAAGGGTAGCTACGAAGGTGGACTCCCTTCCCCACGAATCTGAGAAAACTGCAGCCCAACTGTGTTCTCAGGCACCAAGTGAAAAGATCAGCCCTGATCTGAGGGAAGTATCTTCAAAACAAAATTGCCTGCTGCCAAGAAAGGAGGTGACTGACATCCTCCTGTTCAGTGTTGGTAACTGGGGGGGGGGGGCAATCTCAGTTGTTGCAAGATATTACTTCAGTGGCATTCATAAGACTCCTTAAACATAATCCGAGGCATGAGATATGGCTTTGTCCACTAATGTAAGGAATGCCACTGTAACTACTGAGAATTGATTACTAAATGCTCAGATTCAAGAGCAAGATAGACATTCAGAGTGCTGATGGCAGCTGGTTCCTCCGTTCACAGACTTCATATGTTTGAGACTGTTACAAGAGCAGAATTTCATGGGGGACTTGGGGCGGGTGATGCTGGGATTCCAAGGTCGTAGGCATGATAGGTAAGTGCTATAAAGATGCTGAAGGCTGGTCCCTGCTGTGTGAGAAGACCTGAGTGGTACCTAGTGGACTTCCTCCAAGATCCCTGGATGACTCTACATTTAGCTTCCATGTAACAAAAGGAATTCAAAGATTAAGTGTTAACATCCAAAAGCCCTTAGCCCATCTCATGAGATGCCACATACATAACCTCTCCTAGAAAATACCAGGTGAGAAATAACTGAGGAGACTCTCTCTGACAAGTAATGACCTTCCATGGGGAAGCTAAGGTTGTCAGTGGCTGGACGGGGATGCAGGGAGGCAGGGCATCCTGCCATCCAGAGGCAGCCCTTGTGTCTGGCTTCATCTCAGTTATTCTGCAGTAAGCAGAGTCTTTCTGAAAATAGCACCATCAAATGAGGTACCTTGAGCAAAAACAGAGGCAGAACTGCCTCCTCAGCACAGCCTTTCTTGAGCATTACTGGTCTCTATTATCAACTGAAATCACGTTTGATTTAGAACTATAGCCTGCTTAAATCAGGACTTTTCAGGGACTCTATCAGAATTCCTTGACAAGACTTCAACCTTTAAAAAGTATTAAAAGATTCAGAAAGTGTATCTCTGAGAAATTACAGAAGTTCTTTTTCCATCTTTTATCTATATGATTATGTGTATCCAAAAATCTATACAGTTGCTTCAAATTTTAATCACTGAACTATTAATGCAGTAGTCATTAGATCTGACGGAACTACAAGGAAAACCTGATCTATGTAATAAATAACCTGTCAAATGGATAGTTCAACATCTTTCATACCAGAAACTTCCACATATAGCACTTTGCATACAGACTTGGAGACTTTAAACGGTAGCCTTAGCAAGGGTCAGTCTGAGAAGTCTGCTTCCGATCTACCTAGAGGAGCAGGGAGCTGCCAGCATCAAAGGAAGGGAAAAGCAGAGTCTGGTCAGCACACACTCTTGTGCTTGGTTCATAAAGTATGTATTCTGGAAAATCCATCCAGATATTAAGGAGCCAGTGGTTTGAATAAACAGGAATCAGTCTCATAACATTGACTATCTTCTGAGACAGTTACCTGGCCTTAAAATGAGAAACTAGGTTATACCCAACATCCACTAAATGTTTTGTATTATCGCTTGATTCCTCCTCCTCCCTACTTTTCTCTACCCTTTCTAGCCCTCCTCATCTTTTTCTTCCTCCTGTCTCATTCTCCTATTTTTCCTTCTTCTTGATAGAATCTCCCTAGAAGGCTCAAGCCGGCCTGAAAAGCACAGATCTGGACACTCCTGCCTCAGGTTTCTGCGTACCTGGATCATGAATACATGCATAATTATGGCGAGGGACCATATTTCTTCACCATCAACATTTTCAAAATAGGAATAGGGCTCATCTACAGCTGGGCATAAACTATGTTGTGCAGCAGAAAACTGTGTGTGACTGGGGCAACATTCAGTGAGCATTTCTACAACCTTAGGGTGTATAAATAAAACATAATCATCATACTGGGTGTAGCCGCAAAACAAAAGAATGCCAGAAATTCCTAATGGTTATTGCTATAAGAAAAGTACTTTGCAATTGTCTTAATTATCTAACACAGGTGGCAACAGCTGACTTAAAAGAGGAAAGACATTTTGTTTTTTTAAAGTATTGTGTATTGATGGGGAAAATATAGCATAGTTACAGCAGAAGATTACAATAACACAACTCTGAAACTCTCTGAAGATCAGCTACTGTAAACAGACTTCCTGTGAGCAGCCAAGTCTGGCTTGTGTTAGAGTCCCAAATTACCAGGGCTGTTCGTGTTGTTTAAAAAAAAAAAAAGACCATGCTAATGACAACCATTGATAGTTATAGCTTGCAGGACTGATGGAATCCTTGTCTTGTGTCATGGTTTGAATTAAAAATATATCCATAGGCTAAAAGGTATTTGAATGCTTGATGCCAAGTTAGTGGTACAGTTTGGGGATGTTATAGAATGATGAGGACATGTTGGATGACATACATTACTGATGCAGGCTTTGATAATAGATAGCCTCACCCCATACAGTGGTTTGAATAATAATGGCCTCCATAGGCTCATCTATTTGCCTGTTTAGACATCAGGAAGCAGCACTATTTAAGAAGGGTTAAGAGGTTGGCCTTGCTGTAATACATCTGGACTCGTGGAAGAAGTGTATCACTGGGGGTGGGCTCTGAGGTTTCAAAGGTCCAAGCCAGGCCCAGTGGCTCACTCTTCCTGCTGCTTGTAGATTCAGATGTAAACTCCCAGCAACGTTCCCAGCTCCATGTCTGTCTATGTGCTGCCGTGCTCATGTTCCCCGCCATGAAGATGTTGGCTGAAATCTCTGAAACTTCAAGCATGTCCCAACTAAATGCTTTCTTTTATAAGCATTGCCTTGGTTCACTCTCTGCTTTCTGAGAGAGAAAGAGAGGGAGGAAGGCAGGAATAGAGAGGGAGAAAGAGAGAGGGAGAAGGAGAAAGAAAGAATGTGTGTGTGTCTGTGTGTGTGTGTGTGTGTGTGTGTGTGTGTGTGTACTGACGTGCTGACCATTTGCTGATCATGTGTCGATCGTTACTTTTGTTTTGGATTTTGACAAGACACGTGGGTGAGTGTACCTACCATCTTATCTTCTACTATCTTTTTTTAAAGTTGTTTTCCTTCTTTATTCACCAAAAAATTAAAGTTAGGGAAATGGAAACAAAACTGAATCAAAGAATACAATACCAAAAAATGCAATGCCATATGCATTTAGGATACTCATACGTCCCACCTTCCTGTCCCTCCTCTGTAGAGATAAGCAGACCCTGATAGGATAAATGCATTAAAGTTTATATTTTAAGAATTAATATCTTCATTTACTATTTTCTCAATAGACTTTTTTCATTAAATATATATCCAAATCATCCCAGTAAATAATTACTGTATAAAAACAAAGTTGAAAAAACTTTTAGTTGGCTATTTAAGTGTGACCTAATTTTTCTCAACATTTGCAAAGAAAAACTACAGCTTCTCAAAAAATTCCTGTGTTGTCATCATCTATTGTCTTAATATTCTATAAAAAATGAGAATTCAAGTCAATATTTCATCTAGAAATTGCTAATTGGCTATTCATACAACTTCCCTTCCATGTGAACTGGGCAAGATAAGAGTACAGGTCATTAATTATTGCCGTGGAGGACAATGAGAAAGAGTCCCCATCCTGCTTGCTCTGCAGTCCTTCCCATTGGCTTCAGCACCCATTCAAGAGAAAAATGTAAAAACAAAAGGATTTCTTCTCAGATTTCTCCAACTGCAAGTTTAGGGGTTTTGGTAGAACTCTGGTGTTTTTAGCTCTGAGAGGAGCTATGTCTAGTTCCCTCCAAGTCCTGTGAGAAACACTTCAATAAGCATAAATCAGATCTAAGAGAGGGTTCTGCTTTTGCTTTCAAGATAAATGAATGACTGTTGTGTGACGGTCTTACTATTGCCAGGCACTGTTTTCATAAAAAGGAGCCATGTGAAAGAAGAGAAATCTGCACAACGGTGAATCCATAAACATAAAAGGAAATTAAAGGGAAACTCTAGCTTGTTGCTGGTCTTATTTTTCCAAAATGCCTTCTTAGTTGAATTATATGCAGAACACTGCAAATACTCTTTCTTTTCTCTGTGATGCCTCTTCATTACTAGTGGATACAGCTAAGAAACAGGGAGCCAGTGTTCATATTCTCCCAAACTTTGGTCTCAGTGAAATCCTATTCCTCACCCTCTGCTCTGTCTCCTCACTTTTCTATCTAGCTATTTTGTTGATTTCTTATTGGATCTTCTTGAAATCTTTACCACAATGAACAATAACCTGGAAAAAAATCATTAGGTAGAAATATCTTTCTTTGGTGTCATTGTTAATTGTTACAATATCCCATTTTCTTCTATCTCTTCCTTGCTGAAAGAAATACTTTCATTTCATTTTCTGTTAGGGTAAAAATTCTAGGTTCTTGATCTCAAAGTCATCATTTGTTCTTACCGTGGGCTGCAACTTTGATAGAATGAGAAATGTTGGCTCAGAGGGATCATGGGATGGCACCTCACAGTTGGGTTCCATTTTCTTCTAAGTACATTTGCATCTTCAAGAGAAAAACATGATTCTCATTCTTTCTACTATGAATATTGTTTTTGAACTCTAAGAGCTGTTGAATTTTTTTGCATTTTGTACATTTTCATTCTAAGAGATCATCAACTATTAAACAATAGCATTAAAACATCCAACTTTTCTATTCAGGGTCTCACTGTGTAGCGTAGGCCAACTTTGATTACAAAATTTTCTTACCTCTTCCTCTTAAGTATTGGTGAATTCAGGCATATGCTACCTTGTCTAGCCTATTTAACAAAATCTTATCAATATATGACCCATGCATAGAAAATGTCACAAAAAGACATGCATACTCAACACTTTGTGTCTTACTTGTATAGTATCACCCAGGAAAAGAAAGAAGAATGACTAATATTGTAAACATCATTGCTTAATTCAAGGATGATCAAATCAACAGAAATAGCAAAACTTGGTAAAGAAAACCTATGAAAAATACTACAGTGGTGTCTATAGTTAATGGAGAAAAATATTTTCTCCTAGTATTATATTACCCAGTGTGGGATTGCCTTGGGTAGATTCTTAGTTTCCTAACAAAAGAATTTAAAAACAGACTCGGAAGAAGCTTTTGTAGCATCTTATCAGCTATTAAAAGGAAAACAGCTGTAATCCCTGGGAGTTGCACTGAGGACGGAGACTGATGATGGAAAGCAGTGCAGTCGTTCCTTTCTATCTCTGGTCCAAGAAAACAGACATGTTCAGCAACGGAGGTCAGCAAGCAGCTGAGTGGTAGAGAGGGTGCGCTTCAGAGTAAGAGTGAGGATGTCTGGAGTATGAAGGGAAGAGACGGGTATTAAAGAAAGGAAAGTGCTCTCAAGAATAAGACTGGGCTACTGGGTTTGTGAACATAGGGCCAGGAAGCTAGATCTTTAAATAGCAACTGCCCTTCCGACATCATGAACTGTGGGATATTCCTTTTCACTGTGTGAATATATGTCACTGTGATTGATTTAACGAAGAAGCTGACTGGCCTATATCTGGGCAGGAGAGATTGGACTGGGGAGCCAGAGTACAAGAATTCTGGGAGGAAGAAGGGAGAAGTCAGAGTATATGCCAGCCAGGTGTGGAGGTAACAGGATAAAGTAGAAAATGGGGTAACAAGCCGTGAGTCATGTGATAAAGCATAAATAAATATGAGTTAATTTAAATTGTATGAGTTAGTTAGTGACAAGCATGAACTATTGGCCGAATATTCATAATTAATAATAAGACTCTTGTGGTTATCTGGGAAGCAAGCGGCTGTGACAGAAAACTCTGCCTACAGTGAAGTTTTCCTAAATGTGCTTTGTTACATGAAGAGCAGGTGAGGAAGGTCTTGCATTTTTCTCCCTGGAGATTAACTTGAGCATACTCTATTTGCTATATAAAGCCCTTCTAGGGAAAGGTTGCCAGTCTTTTCCTGCCAAATGACTTCCTTTAGATGTTCATCTTAATGTTTTTTTTTCCTCTGGTCTCTATTGTCCCATCACACTTGGTTGAGAAAAGGTAAAGGCAGTCACTCTATTGCTCAATACAGTGCCAAAAGCTATGTAATAGTATATTATTAGTACTAATAGCTGTTCTCAGTATGATGTGAAACATAAGATCAGGATACAAGCCAGTCATACGTAGAATAATAATAAAATATATATAAATATGTAATGTATACATATATACATGGAAACATACATATTCTCTCTCATATACACACACTTTTTCTGTGGAGCCATAAACAGTTATCTGTTTATATAAGAGCTAGGGCACTAATGATAGCCAAAAGCAACCAACCCACCAAAATCCAGGTTGGTGAAAGGAGCTTATTGGGCTTTCTTACAGCGCATGTGGGAACTGTTGCTTTACTGGAACACGATTCCTTTGTTTGACTTTCAAGCAGCTGGATACCTGCGATGTTCCATCCTCTCAGTGGAAGATGGTAACACAGAAGCCTCATCGGGGATACCAGCTTTCTACCAACCTCCCACTTCCTACTAAATTCCGCTAACCTGTGTTCTCTACAATCTCTAAGACCACTTTTATATGGTGGAGCAGAAGCGGGAATAATAGCTAGAATCCTAGATAAGAGCCCCGTGACTCTCCTTCTTCCGTCTATTAGGTATCACTGTTCTTAGTTACCATGGCTACTGGATCGAGGTAGTTGTTGAAATCACATTGTGCTCTGCTCTAAGTTACTCTATATCGTAGGAAACTAAATTTTCACTCTGCTCGTCTGTTTTGCCCAGAGAGCTTCTATTTTTCTAAGTGGCTTCCGACTCCACTTTGAGAATGGAGAATGACTGAGAGCCTTGCATGGACTTATAGACAGTTCCATTTCCCTGCACCATCCATCAGCACTGACTGATAAATGACTCATTCATAGAATCAGAAAGGGATATGGTCCTACAAGTTTGTCCGAGTGAACTGAGACTCTAGAAAGAGATGGCTTCATTAGAATAATTTTAGGGAAACATGTGCCAAGAACTTACTGGATATAATTAGCTAAGGCAAATGAATGACTTCCTCAGTTTGATTCCACAGAGAAATGCACACCCAACCCAGTAATGCCAACAGTCCTCGGACATGTTACTTGTCATATGTGGGTTAAGGACCAGCAGGTAGAGAAGTCTGGACTCTCCTTGGGGTCTCAGCTGTCCTCCATCCCTGCTATTGACAAGACATGCTTAACTGCCCTTATTTGCTCTCCATCAATCCCTCCAGTTCCTTCACATGAACTAGGCTCTGCTCTCTAGCTTCTTCAGTGGACTCAGCAACAACAAGAACACGATGGCCGTGGCTGAAATTAACGTATGACTTTGAATATCAGTGGCTTCAATTCTCCAGTCAGGCTTAATGGAGAAAACATAAAACCATGTGAAAAAAATCTATCAGTTGTCTATAAAAAAAATCATCTTAGCTTTCAAAATAGGCACCACCTCAGAATGGAAAGATAGACCAAAGCAATTCAGTCAGTAAGACCAGGAATTGTTTGCCTAATAGATGACAAAACAGGCTTCAAGCTAAACTAATCAAGAGAGCCAAGTGGGACACTTCACTGTAAACAAGGAAACAATTAGCCACAATGTTTTCTCGCACTTAATAAGTATGGACCAAACTCTTGTGTGCACAAGATCGTAAGACGCACGCTACTAGAATTAAAGACATAAATTAACATCAATCCACTAATAGTAGGTGGCTTCCGTGCCACACTTTCTCAGAATAACAGTCCACTTGAACAAAAAAATTAAGCATAGAGAAATCAGAATTAAATGACATCATATTAAATGGATTTAATAGAAATCAATAGAACATTTGCAGCCAAACAATGAAGAATATGCGTTTGACACAGCAGCCCACAGAAACGGTCCCAGGACACATATACACACCAAATGTTAGCAAATTCAATAAGGCTGAAACAAGTCTGGCTATCCTATCTGATCCTAATGTGATAATATTTAAAATCGACACCAAACAAACCTATAATAGGTAAAAAAAAAAAAAATGTGGAAATTAAACAAGAATCTGACAATGGCCGTGACTATTATCTAAAATTACACTTCAGTGCTGTGACTGTCTTTACGTTACCAGAGCGCTAAACATCCTCTAAAAGCCCCAATCACCAGGAAAATAGAGAGGAAGTGAACGACACAAACAAAACTAACTGGAGTAATTTTCTCCTGTTGATTTCGTGAGAAACTGCTCACTACCCCAGGCTTCAGGTGACCTAGATCCTTTAGAATCGAGGTATGGAAAGCCCTTTGTGTGGCGAAGTTTCTCTCTCTTTTTCCTTTCTTTTTTTAAAATTCTTTATTCATTTTACATACCAGCCACAGTTCCCCCTGCCTCCCCTTCTTCCCCACCCAATCCTCCACAGACTATGTCCTGACCCTTTTCCATACCTGGGTTTTTTAAGATATATAAGGTTCCACCACAGCCGTCCCCTGATTCACCATCTCTCCCAGTCAACCCGGAAGACTGGATTTACTGCAAATCCCCTCCAACCTCTGCTCTGGGGACTTCATCTGGTGTTTCTTTCCACCTCTGCCATGAAGTCATTGATTCTTAGCTCTTCAATCCAGTTTTCCAGATTGAAGGTGGCTCCCCGACCCCAAAGAACTTCCTTGCCCCACCCCCGCACACACACCTCAACCAGAGGTGGTATAACACTCGATCTTAACTGCAGGAAGAGTTCTCACAAATGACCCCCTGGCTAAGTACGTCTACTACTGCCACCTCCTAGGGCACTTAAAGCTTTTGTTTCAAAACAACTGGGCAAGACAAACCCCTTCCATAGCCACTACCCCTGCTCTTGGCATCTCTGTGTCTCCAGGTAGCGGCCTTCCCTCAGCCTTTCTCCTCTGAACTGTGAGTGTGGGTTGGGGATGCTCAAGCACTCAACTTTCTAAACTACTAGATTCCCTCCCAGACTCCTGGCTACAGGTGGATCTCAGAGACCTTGCCCTGTCCCACATCGTTTCTCAGTTTTCTCCTTTTCCTTCTAGTTGACTTTGATGTATAAATATGTCTCTTCCTGCTTGAGGCTTTCTCTTCGTGTTACCTGGGTGCCTCCAGGAAAGAGGCTCCCATTTCTAACATGTTGAGCACACTCTCAATCTCACCCAGCTCCTGCTCAGTCACTCCAAAACTGTTCCAGCATGGCATGGCTATGCCGACCCCTTTCCTCGTCTGTACACACAACCATCCCTGGTCATGTTTTGGCTAGCATAAATTCACAGGCCTCACTACGGGTCTAAGAGGAAAACAGACCTCCTCTCAGACCCTCTCAGACACCTCTAAATTATAGGACATATGTGCAAACTATTTGGAAATCCTACAATTATAACCAGCAGGATTAGTATTACCCATTTCCTCAGCATATACACAGCTTCTGTGGCCTATAGCCCATCTATATTGACAAGACAGCCTACCCTAGAGACATCCTAGTAGGACCACTGATCCTTCGCTGTGCCATCTACCATCACTATAAACCTGCCTCTGACCGCCTCTCCTACTGGATAAGATAACCAGCTTTACTTATTCCAAATACGAAGGTCTTTCTACAGGGTTGTTGTTCAGTCTCTATGTCCACCCGTCCATCTACTGGCCTATGTATTACTAGGTCCTCCTACTATCGAGAATCCCCAAGGCATTCCCTGGCCTTTTCCTGTGGTTCACAGCCAGCCACGATAATAGCACATCATCTTCTTTCACGCCTCCTCATCCTGTTGTCTGAACGCACAGTTTTAGTTTTGTTCTCTGTTGCTATGATCAAGTACCCCACAACGGCAGTTTAAGGAAGAAAACGTTTCTTTGGTTGACAGTTCCAGGTTACAGTCCATCATGATAGAGAAATCAAGGCAGCAGGAAGTTGAGCATCTCTTAATGGGGTTCATCGAGGCGAGAAGGGCCACCCAAAATAAGGTGGACTAATGAGAAAGAGTGAGCTGAGAGCAGCATGAACACATGAATTGGTTGCTCTCTGGTCTTGGCTGCACGTATAATGGGACAAGATGCTTCAAGGTCGACGGTTTTGTGGCTGGATTTCTGCATTGTTGCCCAGGTCTCTCTCTTTCGGTAGCCTTCTGAGTACCTTCCTCCACCAGAGAGTCTAGAGCACAGGAGACTGGAACATTGATGGCTCCATGAGTACACGTGCTTGGCCTTTCTACGTTCAATGAGTTGTGCAAACATTGTCATTGACAATGAAGCCTTGCCGTCAGTTTTTGGAGAACTGACCTCTTTTGTGGTTTGAGGGGATAGGGTAGCTATAGGCAAAGGAAAGGGGCTCTGCCATGTCAGTAACACACTGTAACACTCCTTATTTCAAGACATATGAGAAAGCCTTAAACAAATCTCTCACGGAATAGCAAGAATCCAGCCTCCATTGCATCCCTTGACAGAGATAGGAGGAACTAGATCTCCCAACAGCAGCAAAGGGAAAGCTTCTTTGCCTCTTCTTAGGTGAGGAATGTTGCTTTTATGTAGATCAGCCGGATTTAGTCAAAGACACAGAAAAAAAAATTAGTTGATCATGCTTCAAAAACCCAACAGCAGGAGCAAGACTCATTGAACAAGTGGTTTCAGAACTGAACTTGGACTTTTACCTGTTGTGTTTTCTTCTAACCATTTACAGTCTTCCATCCATTGGTCTTTCTCTAATTGCTGTGCTGGCCTCGTTTACCAAGACCATCATCCGACACGCTGTGCAGACAACGTGGGGACACCACGCGTGAACATGAGCATACAGACGCCACTCTCCACCCAAAGACTATGGCTTTATTTGCTTTTCTACATGTCTCCTTAAATTTTACATTCATTCTTGATTCAGTTTTAGTAATTTGTCTATTTTTAGCCATTGGCAAGTGCTACGCAAGTTATCTCGTTGGTTGGCCAAGCATCATAGCGAATGCTTTTTTTTTCCTTAATCCATTGCTTCTCTGTGATGGCCACCATTGTAACCCGTGACTCTTGATCTAGTGAATCGTGTGTGTTCACCTACTATTAGTTGCTTTGCTGGATTTTTGCCACTTCCAAAGAAAGAGCGTTTTTGTTGTGTTCTCTATTGTCCTTCCGTTGCCCGTGAGAGTGGCTTCTATTTCCCGGCAGTGAGTCTCTGGAATTGCTCTCCACAGGGCTCGGCTTTGGATAGGCACAATGCTCCCGCTCCCCAGGCAGGACTGAGTAATTTTGGTTGCTCTGTCAATACTCTCACCCTCATCTCATTGAACATCTGCTGAGCCGCATCTATTCTTATCAACCCAACTATTAGCTTCCAGTAATTGCTGGCTAAATACTGTATTATTTTAAACAATGCCTTCAAGCAGACATTGTTCTGGAGTCTCATTCAGTTGAACCCAGGCCCCCTGGCAACAATAGGGAATTAAGCTCTCTCTGTACTCTGGTATATTAACTGGGCTATAGGAAAAGATGGTTTACTCCCTGCCGGCTACCCTCCGTGGATGCTTTCTGTGTGTCAGCATTGTGTGTGGTGGAGGGACTGGTGCCCGGCTGCCCACATCACCAGCTCCGGATCTTCCACAAGCTGGTCACCAAAGATGAAACGGGTCATATTCACTGTTGCCAGAACTACCTGGAACAGATCTCCATCAGAAAGACAGGAACAATGGGAACTGCCTCTCAAAAGCCACTAGGAAAGGTCCCTTCGCCACAGAACTGTGATAGAGAAGACACTGTTCCCTTCCCCAGCTGCCCTTCCCTCATCATCCCACACAACAGATGGGAAAACTGATGGGCATACACACAGCGCTGGGATCGTAGAGAAGGCGTCCAAGCCTTGCCAAACATGGGCCCATGAAAATTAGCATCTTCTAATGTCTCGGGACTACACAGCTGCCAGAGGAGCTCCTCCTCTTGGGGAGCCAGGGGCATCATATCCCAGCCTAGTTTCTGAGGACATAGGAAAAGTCATTGTATGAGTAAGAGTGGAAAGGGCTGGGTGTTTGTTCTGCCCATGCGAACAGGCTCCTTCTCTTCTTACAGAGTTGACACCACTTTCAAAATAGACCTGGCTCTCAGTTCATTATAAATGATTTTCAATCAGTTGCAGGGCCTTTGCTTAAACCCGAAAGATGTTGGACAGCTGCCTTAGCTGCTAAACTCTAGTAATATACATCTAGCCACGAGAGAGGGCTCACTAGAAGCCTTACGCCATTACGGGCTCTATTTTGTCTTTATTATGATTTTTCTCATGTCATCTTTTAATAGAAGGAAATTAATAAAGGTCAAAAACATTTACAATAATATTTTAAAGTTCCAGTATAAAACCCATGACTCATCCCTCTGGACATAGATCCTGGCATTTCTTTTTTGAAATCATTACGGCTTCTCATGATCCTTCTTCCCCACACAGGCTCTTGATATGCGTAGGCTTCTGTGCACATTCCCTGAGTATTTTGAGTCTCCTCCAGCTCCAGCTGTGGGCTGCTCGGTGTGGGCTGCAATGATTAGCACAACTGACCACGCCCCGCCAGCAGCCCTTGCTGGGCAGCTACGCAAATAAAATGAATTTACTTTACAGGATTGCTCTTAAGTTTAGGGTTCGAGTCTCCTCAGGCCATAGTCATCTGCAGCAGCCCCACCGTCTCTCTACCCTCACCACCTGTAGAAAGAAACGCCAGTCACCACGCTCTGACTGCCTGTGAGTATGGAATCTTCACTTCCTTCAGAGAATTGTACCAAGGAGCCTAAAAATTAGGGGCTTCTGTGTGTTAGACATGTCTTAACTGAAGGGCTAAATCTTTCACCCTTCATTTATTGCAGGATAATCAGAGACAATATGAAGTCTAGCATGTAATGTAGACTATACTTCAACTCTAGGACCAGCTGAAACCTACAAAGGATTCAAATTCATTTAGCTTCCTAAAGTTGAACTCTCTTAAGAACACACACCATCTCCTGTCTGTGGGATCACTGCTAACAGACCTCTTCTCCAAAGGACAGACCACCACAGCGGTCCCCTCAAGCCCCGAACAGATCTCTGTTCTAAAAGGACAGGCCACTGCAGTGGTCCCCTCAAGCCCTTTAAATTTCTCTTTATTTGGGAAGAGCCCAGTAATAGGACCGTAGAATTTTCCTCTAGATAAGCTCAAGTTTCTGTTTTTCTTTCCGCTTTTCCCATCTTTCTTTCTTTCTTTCCTTCCTTTCTCTCTCTCTCTCTCTCTCTCTCTCTCTCTCTCTCTCTCTCTCTCTCTCTCTCTCTCTCTGCTATTTATGTCTCTGATAACCAATAACAGTAGATTAATTTGTTGTCTTATTCCATTATTTTGGGCAGTATATATCATTAATCCCCCAAATATCATTTTGCACAGGTTAAAAAAAATCATGCTGACACCTTTTTAGTGTTACACTGAACAGCTTCTTAGTTTAGCTGTGTTGAGGCACACATACTCCAAATCAGTGAGCTCAAGTATCAGAAACCTGTCTTGTCATTTTATAATCCACAAGTCCCGGAGAAGAAGGGATGCTCTCGAAGGCAGAAATGGAGTCGTCCACTTCCTGCCTTCTCTCTGAGTTTTGACCATCTGCTGACAGTCTCTGGCACTTCTTAATTTCACATGGTATTCTCCCTGAGCAGGGGCTGTATTTACATTCCTGCCCTTTGAATGAACACTGGCCATATCACATTAGGGGCCCAGCATACTCCATTATCAGTAATCGCCTTTGTAATTAGGTCTGTAATGACTTTGTCCCCGAATGGTTACATTACAGTTAGTATTTTAGCATCTGCATTTGGAGTGGGACAAAGTTCAACTCAAAGCCCTCAGGTGACTTAGTTTATGGAGTTAGACTAAGTACTAACTGAGGAAATCGAGGGATTGTCAAAGATGCACTCTTACCATGGCTATGTTTGCTTGTCAGTTGGACTGCATCTGAAATGAGCTACAATCCAGAAATGGGGGAAACAGGTTTGTTGATGGAGGAAGGTCATTGGCTAATAAAGAAACTGCCTTGGTCCATTTGATTGGCCAGCCTTTAGGTGGGTGGAGTAAACAGAATAGAATGCTGGAAGGAAGAGGAAGTGAGCTCAGATGCAGGGCACTTCCTCTCAGAGCCAGAAGTGATGAAGCAAGCCGCCAGGTCAGACATGCTGAATCTTTCCTGGTAAGACTGATGCTACACAGATTATTAGAGATGGGTTGATCGGGATATGAGAATTAGCCAGTAAGGGCTAGAGCTAATGGGCCAAGCAGTGTTTAAAAGAATACAGTTTGTGTGTCGTTATTTTGGGGCATAAGCTAGCCAGGCAGCCATGAGCCGGGCTGTGGGAAGAGGCCCGCAGCTCCCCACTACAGTTTGTGCTTGATTTGAAGTGGGAGAATTCGCTTCTAGTCTGGACCTGTGAATTAGGAAGAGACATGGTTCCCATAGGCTCACATATCTGAATGTTTGGTCATTAGGGGGTGGCACTATTAGGGAGGTACATCCTTGTTGGGGGGGTAGGTGTGACCTTGTTGGAGAAAATGTGCCACTGCCGGTAGGAATTGGTGTTTCAAACGCTCAAGTCGGGCCCAGTGTCTCTTCTCTTGTTGCCTGCCGATCCAAATGCATAACCTTCAGCTACCTTATCAGTACCATGTCTGTCTGCATGCATCACGCTTCCCACCATGGTGACATTGGACTAAACCTCTGAATTATAATCCAGTGCCAAATGAATGTTCTCCTTGTAAGCATTGCTGAGGACATGCTGCCTATTCACAGCAATAGAAATCCTAACAATTACCACACTGCATTTCCCCTCTAGAAAGACTTCTCTCAATACAGGTTTTTTTTTTTTTTTTTTGGTTTTTCGAGACAGGGTTTCTCTGTGGCTTTGGAGCCTGTCCTGGAACTAGCTCTTGTGGACCAGGCTGGTCTCGAACTCACAGAGATCCACCTGCCTCTGCCTCCCAAGTGCTGGGATTAAAGGCGTGCGCCACCATCGCCCAGCAACACAGTTTTTAAATCAAATAGAATGTGTTCAGTTGACTGCACTTTGCATGCGTGCCCATGTGATATTTCCTGATCAGCAAGTCTTACGGCTTCAACTTTCTAAGAGGAATCCTTTACTTCACCAGGAAACAAACAAGGAGAAGGGTCACAAATTCCAAGAAGGGAGACCTAATGAGCCAGACACAAAATTGCTAATTTCCTAATTATCCTTGTTTAATATGATAAGACATTCCATATGAGTTGTAAATTATCAAATAGGTTTGCACTGAAATGTATCAAATAAGAATGAAGACCCTTCTCTTTTACCAATATTTTTTGTCTTTGTAAAATACAGGGCATATCTATATCTATCTATCTATCTATCTATCTATCTATCTATCTATCTATCTATCTATCTACCTATCTACATGGTGGCTCACAACTATCTGTAACTCAGCTCCAGACAGGATATCTGAGACTCTCTTCTATCCTCCTCGGGTCCCAGGCACACAGATGGTACACACATGCATGCAGACAAAATCCTTTTATATAAAAAATAAACATAAACAAACCTTTAAAAGAGAATGTTTAGGGTAGAACAAAAGCATCATTTTGCCTCTCTTCAAACATTTAAAAACCCCTAGAAACTGGTCACAGTATTACCAATGCCCATCACTGACTTTTTTTTATTATTTTTATTTATTATGTATATAGTTTTCTTCCTTCATGTATCCTGCAGTACGGAAGAGGACACCAGATATTATTACAGATGGTTGTGAGCCACCATGTGGTTGCTGGGAATTGAACTCAGGACCTCTGGAAGAGCAACCAGTGCTCTATTCCTCTGACCCATCTCTCCAGCCACCCCATCACTGACTTTTTACAGATACTTAGTATATTTGGGGGGTGGCAGGTAGACCAAATGTATTAAATACTATATTTGATACATTCTGACAGTGTTGCTTAGGGATACATATGTATTTTCCTTGGGCTTTTTAAAATCATTACTTCTTTGTATCTACAATATCTATCACCCTTGAGTCATTTAGCTCAGTCTTTACCAAATTCTAGAGACATTTTAGAATGGAACATTCCTTAGTGATAGAGTTACAGTTTATGCTTTCTCTATAAAATCCCCTTCAACTGACCATGAATTTTCATCTGATGATATGGGAAATTAACCTGAGTTTGTAAATGAACATGTTTCTACTTTTAAGGCTCCATATCCAAGACATAGTGAACAGATCTATGAGCGAGTTTTATGTTGTTTCAGATCCATGACAGAAACCGATGATTGCTGAATAGTCAGTCATGTATTAATGTTTCAGATCTGTGATATAAGCAGGTGGATTTGTGAACTAGTCATATATCCTTTTTCCAGAGATAGTTTTATAAAGTTCAGTAAGAAAAGAAAAGCAGCAAGTTTTCACAGCTGGAGGCAAATGTGGCTACAAACATGACAGCTGTAAGCGGGAGGCATGAAAAATGGGGAAGGACGGTAGCAGATAGAAAGGTGGCCTTGGGACAGCCAGGTAAGGGAAGCTATCTTCTCAACAGAAGTACCCATTCTGTACTGTTGACATCAACGGGAAATAAACTAGCTTTGCATTTCAGACATTATAATTTGGTACTGGCTGCTATAACCAAGCACTTGTCATTCCCTTTGCCCTTTGAATGTTACTGTGAATATATATGGACTATTGCATGGGAGGATTTTTATTAAAAGCCAAGGATTGAGGTCCTAAGATTAGTAGATGTTTTGATAATATTTTCCCAACTGAACAAAGTAATAAGAAATGGGGATGTGACTCAGCTGTCAAGAGTATTTTCCCAGCATCCACGTAGCGCTGGGTTCAAAGCTTAGCACTGTGCAAGCATGCTTCACACCTGTAATCCTGGCTCTTGAGAGATGAGGGCAAGAGAATCAGAAGTCAAAGGCCATCCTCAGCTATCTAGTGAGTTTGAGACCAGCCTGGGATATCTGTGCTCCTCTCTCAAAAAACAAACATCAAAAATTAACTTGAAGACACTTTACAGAATTGATTTTCTCTTAGATGTTTTATGCCTTGTGCTAAATTCTACTTTCTAAGGTAAGAAACTGTTATTGTGTATGTTCATGCCTGTGTGCGTGTGCATAGCTAATGCATACACGTGAGAGTTTTATCTGCATGTGTATAGTGTGTTTGAATGTGTACGGTTGATGAATACGAGAGAGAGAGAGAGAGAGAGAGAGAGAGAGAGAGAGAGAGAGAGAGAGAGAGAGAGAGGTGGCAATTTTCAGAAACTGGTTCTCCCCCTACTGTGAGACCCGGCATTGAACTCATGTTCCTAGTTTTGCTTGGCAAATGATTTTACCCACTTATCAATCTTGTAGGTGCTCTATGAAAATCTTGGTCTTCCTTCTGTGAAGCAGTAAGAACTCAATATATATGAAAACTTTTCTTGAGAACAGAGGATTTCAATTTCATCCTAGACCTTATGATTTGTGTTATCATGAGCATTCCCATTTTGGAGAGGTTGTATTCTCTTCTGTTGACAAGGGATGAAACATTTCTTCAGTAGGCCTGTTATCTAAATGGTCATAACATTAGAACACACACATACACACACACACATATTCTGGCTATCAGCACACAGTATTTTGTTTCTCTTTAGATATTTTCTGGGTGTGAGAAATATTGAATAATTTCTGAGAATCTCATTTAAAAAAATTAACCCATTCACTAATTTCTATTCTCATTAGAAAATTAACATTGGCAATGTCTCCTTAGCAGGCAAGATGGCAGCTTTTTTATTTCTTTTCTGGGTATATATTTGCTGATTAATCGCTTATTAAGCCACTCAGGAAATTTCTCATTGGTAGTTATGCGTTAGTTATACGATGACTTTCTCCATGGTTGCATAGTTTGGTTTGGCGTTCAGCTTTGAGAACCAAACATCTCTGTTTTCCCTGGTACTTCTGATTGTGTTCATTGTTTCGCTGATGCGACCTTCCAGCTCCACTTTGCAATGAAGTAGTACAATGACTGTACAGAAGAAAGGGTAGCAATGTGGAAATCATAGGGACAACCTCAGAAGACTTCGGCTCCCTCAGACGTCAGACATCTGACTTGCAGAGTGGTCTTGTGTACAGCTCAAACACCGAGAGTAAAATCATCTCCAGTGTAATTCAGGCCTCACTCTGTGCATCGCATCAGCTCCCATTCATAGTCTTAAGTGACTCCCTCTGCCAACAGTAGGAACCTGTGGCTTTGTAAAATAGCAGAGAACTTTCATTGGTGCCTTTGGAGCTTGGTTCGTGGAAGGGTACTTTTATTATTTCCTCTGGTTATTACTTTCTCTGGCTTATACGCTGATCAACGGTGATTGTCAGTGCTTGATCACGGTGATGAAATACATGAGAATATCGACTTAACCGCAAAGGATGTGGTTTGACTCTGTTTCAGACGTGGCCATCCAAGGACACTTGAGAACATTATTTCTGGTCCATGATGAAGTAGAACACCATGGTGTGGATTGCACACTGGACCAGAGATGTTTGTCTGCAGCTGGCCAAAAATGAGAGAAAGGAAAAGGGAACTGCATGGGAAGAGGCAGATGAGGACAAGAAAGGGACAATTGGTAGTCCCAAAAGGACACAGCCACGAAGATGCATTTCCATCATCTCGTTCTCACCACTCAAGTGTTTACCATCACTTAATAGACAGTAAAAGTGTGAACCTGGCCGGGCGGTGGTGGCGCACGCCTTTAATCCCAGCACTCGGTAGGCAGAGGCAGGCGGATCTCTGTGAGTTCGAGGCCAGCCTGGTCTACAAGAGCTGGGGTTCCAGGACAGGAACCAAAAGCTACGGAGAAACCCTGTCTCGAAAAATCCCAAAAAAAAAAAAAAAAAAAACCTGTGAACCCATCAGTGAGTGAATCTGATGAAGTCAGAGCCCACATCACTCCACAAAAGGCCCTGCCTCTGAACACATAATATCTTAAGTATAATTTGCTTATCTGGATGCCTTTCTACCCAGGGATCACAGAGCAACTGATCTCCGGAATTTGTTTTTCTCTTTAACTTTTATTCATTCACATTTTTAAATCATTCTTTTTGTTGTTGTTCATTTAATTTTGTTCATTCTGGTAACTTCCAGTCTATCCATGTCACCCACTGCCACTTGGCCAAGTCCCAGGCTGCCATTGCTCGCAAGGCCATTCTCATTGTTGACATACCACGGGTATGATTTATGTGTTCATGGGCCAAGCTTCTCAACCAGGCACCTTCCCTGAGGCCCTCACAACCTCCACCTCACCAGATGCTATGTGGTCTGGCCCAGAATGCTGGATTTGTGCGTAACTACAGTGCTAATCTGTGGTTTGTTTGTGTGTATCCATGTGTCTTCCTGATGTTACAATTTTACTTTGTATCATTTCATTTCATTATTAGAGAAAACCAATGGATGATCAAACTATAAATTAAATGAACGAACTGAGCAGCGAATAAATCATTATACATTAGTCAGTTAGTTACCAGATGACAAATAAATACAAAGATATGATTGGTCAAATGATTTGTGCTTCTAACCCAGAGCTTGGGAAGACCGCCAGTTCTCACTTCTCATCGTTTCCACTGGGTAAGTTATAGCTCCTCTTGCCCCAGCAGTGCATGGTGGGGGAAGCTGACAGGCACGATGGATGTTTTCCTGAAAACCCGTATCAGTCAGGTCGACTTCACTAAAAGATATGCTAACGCAGGCTATTTATGAAGCACAGGTCCACTGAGTTCAGTTCTAGAAGCTAAAGGAACAAAAGGCTTAACTCGGGTTCCTGCAAGGGAAGCGTAACGGCTGTATCAAGCACAGCATGGGTGGGGAACAATGACAGCCACAGGTGCAGGAGCAAATGACTGCTAGTTTCACTCCAGGGCAGCAAGAACGGGAGGACACAGCCTACGCCTTTTATACCAACCCTCTCCTAAGAAGGGGTTAAACATTAACTACCTGTAAAGACGCACCCCACACTGTGGAGCGTTCTCTGCTAGACCCTTAAGGTTTCCAACAGCTCCTCACATTCCCCCCCCCCCAGA
Source organism: Chionomys nivalis (assembly GCF_950005125.1). NCBI lineage: Eukaryota > Metazoa > Chordata > Mammalia > Rodentia > Cricetidae > Chionomys > Chionomys nivalis. Next base: position 30,745,473 of record NC_080108.1, on the reverse strand, counting down.
AAATAAGTGTTTCACATAAGGCCTTGGGGACGCCATTAAACCATGTCCAAAACATATCAATCTGACTTACAACATGATGTCATAACCTTAAATAAAGAGCAAAAAATAAAATTCAGTTGCAGTTTTGCAGAGTTGGTGGTTTAGGCTGGAGAACTGGAAGTTCAAGACCAGATTAAACCATCTAAGTCAAACTTATCTAATGTAAAAGTAGAGATGGGCCAGGCAGTGGTGGCGCATGCCTTTAATCCCAGCAGTTGGGAGGCAGAGGTAGGCGAATTTCTCTGAGTTCAAGGCCAGCCTGGAGCTAGTTCCCTAGTTCCGGGCAGGTTCCAAAGCTACAGAGAAACCCTGTCTCAGAAAACAAAAAGTAGAGATGAATGTAGCTCAGAGGCAGAGCACTTGCCCTGCTGGTGTGAAGCTGGCGGGTCAGTCCACAGTGCTACAAGCAAGTAAACAATGAGACTACTGTAACGTTTATTTCTAGAATGGACACAAGCCCATGCCTTTGAAGACATATCACTTACACCCCTGGGGAACACAACCTATTTATCCATTACTCACTGGCAACTTCTCTTCTCCTGTTTGCTTGCTGTAAGGGACATTTCAGGCTGTTCTTGCAAGACAGATGCTTTGAAAGGTCCTAATCTATAGTCTGGTAGGTTTCTGAACGTTGCCCACAGAAGAAGAGACCTAAAAATGATCTCTTCTGTGTATATTTACAGCAACATACATTTTCCCCCTATTCATTAAGACTGCATTTGGATTTTAACATTGGAGCTTAATTATTTGGTCACATTATTAAAAACGAATAGATATGATAATTAACATGATATTTAAAGTTATCTGCAATAAAAATGTACTGTTTCCAAGGAGCTTTATGTTAGGAGCACTTTATAAACAATCTCTTCCCAGTTCTATTAACATCTTCTTCCACCTGCGTGTCAACTCATTGAGAGTCAGGGAAACCATACTGAATATCTTCAGCTGGCCCCTTAAGCACGTGTCTAAAGTTACCGAATTCAGATTCTTTGTGTATGACCAGCCTTACCAATGAACTAGCTTCAGTTTCTCTAAGTCTTTAAGTTTTCATATCTGCCCTTTTTCCTTTTCGATACATATTCTAATTATAAAAAAGGAGAAATAACATTCATGTAGTGATACTTCAGTGTGCACATCCATCCTTAATACACAAGCAACTGCAGGGATGGAGAGCTGAGGTTTGGTGATTGGGAGTAATAAAGCTGAAAGTAACCAAGGCTGGGTAGATGGGAGCTGAGAAGACGGACAGAATATTACACTCAATGTTCTCACTGATGTCATTAGCCAGTCAACTAAATAACGCCAAAGTAGTCAAAATATCATCTACTTAGGGCTTCAAACTCAAATCTCAACATCTATTTTGACTGAAATAACAAGTAACATGAGATAGATTCTGCTATGATGGATGAAATTATCCCATGAAAGGAATCTGCCAACTTCTGAAATATAATTTTTGCCTAACCTGTCTTCTTCTGCTGGGGAACACGTGCCTGCCATATTGATTGTGTGGCTATCTATGTTGGAGTCTACATCAGAACTGCTGTTTGGGACCAGAAAGCAAAGCCCAAGAGTGGCCTCTTCACCTGCTGAAGACTTTGTACTGGAGAGATACAAAAAAAGTTCTCAAAAGTGCTAGTATCTTTCTGATCTGGGCCTGGACTTTTCCCTCACAAAATGAAAACTAGAATTCCTTTACTGTGGAGTCAGCTGTTGCTGCTTTGAGTGTTATAGACAGGAGATGGCATACCACAGTGACCCGCCCAGCAGTTCCTAAGTGACCCCAGGGTCTTGAAGAGGCACTATCTGAAAGACATGGGGGGGGGGGCGGGGAGAAACGGACGCCAAGCAGTATTCTTTGTCAAGGCATCCGTTTTTTTAAACAAGTTTCATGTCTTGAATACTCCTCAGGGAGAAGCTCGGGCAGGGGAAACTGAGGAAAGGGGGAAGGATGAAGGGGGAAGGGAAGGAGGGGCTCGGTAGCTAGGCAACTAAGCGGGGCAGTTTGGCAGCTAAGCAGGGCAGTTGCAAAGTCAGTGGCTAGAACACCTGCTGTTAGTGATAAGCAGCAAGCAATGAAGACACTCTGTGGTGCTTTCCAGAGCTTGAGTCTCCACGGTCAGCACGTAATGTTTTGGTTGTTTTCTGTCTCAAGATTTTTACTTCAAGGCCCTGTGAGATGTGAGAAAGGAGAAGCCTGAAATGGCTCCTGACCCTGTAGGCCCAGTGGACATTCTTCCATCTCCGTCTGATATAATTGCATTACTTGTGCTTTGCCCAATCACAGAGCTCCATAGCTGTCCATTCCTCATAAAACCTAAGTTTCAAAATGGACAAGGACATTGTCCCTAGTGAAGAAGGATAGTTAAAAGAAATCTCACACTAGCTCAGAATTGAGTATAATAGAGGATTATTTATTTAGGGATAGACTCACAGATCACAATCCTCTGCTGGAAAGGGTAACAGCAACCTAATTCCACAGCCAGAAAAGAGGCCTGATGCCTGCTACATCGGCATAAATAGTATAAGATGCCACGCCCAAGTAAAAGTCTACTGGAGGTAGGAATTCCTACAGCATAATATATTTCAAGATTTTACTTAAAGTGCTAGCTGGAGCAAAAATGTTAGAGAAAGAAATTAAAGCAAAACACATAGGGAAAGAACTCACCTTTATTCATTTTATAACATAATTCTTTATTTCTTCTTTGGAAATTTTACATTATGCACCCCAATCGCACCCACCTCCTTGTCCCTCCATCTCCGCCCCTCACCCCGGCAGCATCCCCTCAAAACACAATCCCCCAAAATTAATTTATAAAAATACCCACTCCAATCCTCCATCTTTCCTGCCTCTCCCACATCTTTTCATTTATCCCAGTGGCACCGGGAGCTGCCGTGGGTCACACAGTGTACCCTTTCGTCCAATCAGCCCCATCCACAAATGTTCACTGCAATGAATCATTGATCTGGTTCAAGATCTTTGGCCTCTGGCACACCATCATCACCATACGCTCACCAAAACTCCTCTCAGATATCCTGCTGTTGCTCTGAGTCCTGGAGATCCCGTAACTATCATTCTGCGGGATACTTCCTTCCCACGCTCCAGCAGGTCACAGATGGTGCAGATGTTAGGTTGGGCCAACTCAAGGCCCAGGATGGGGGCCTAGGTAGTCGTAGCAGAGCTAGTTAGTCAGGGCTCTCAGGCCACCCCCTCAACTGTGGAACGGAGTCAGCACTCATACACGCATGCCATCTGAACCAGCTCCCCCCACATCCATGGTGAGAAGTGGGGTCATCTCTTCCGAGTGCAGGGGCCAGCTCTCCCATGAGAGGCAGAGCCAGCTATCCTAGGGACAATGAAGGGCTGGAAGACTCAGCACGGCCCTTGCATTTCAACACGTTTGGCTCCGTTGGGCCCTTGTGGTAACATGGGCCATGGAATCAACACAGACCCCAGCTGCAGCAAGAGCATAGACCCTTACATGGCACTCAGTAACAGCTTGGGCCTAGGTGTCATCACTGCCCTGATAGCAGTGCAGGCTGTCCAGCTCAGTATGGTCTGGCCGCAGCAGCAGCATGACCCTCAGACACCAACATGGTCTCAGGTGAATGATCAGACCCCGGGCATCCGCACTTTACTTGGTAATTAACAGGAGCCCCCGATGTCACCTCAGACCCTGATTACAGCCATGGACCCAGACCTGGCTCTCAACCCCAGCCTAGGCCCAGATGTCATTCTGGCTCTGGGTGGCAAGCAGGCCATCCACAGTAGCCTGTTCGTTATCACCTTCATTTCTCCTGCTCTGCCTCTTTCTGCTTTTCCTTCTCTCCCATTTCTTAAGTTTCATTGGTCATGATGTCTCTTCATAGCAATAGAAAAGTCAGTAAGACAATGGAGAATGAATTGTGTGGCACACGCACACTGTGGAATGCTCTTCAGCCATAAGGAAAACTGAAATCATGAACTTCGAAGATGAATGGATGGAACCAGAAAAGATTGCACTGTGTGCCGTAACCCAGAGCCTGGAGGGCAAAGGTAGTATGTTTTCTCTAGTTGAGCTCCTAACTTCAAATCTTCAAATACGAGTACATAACCTATAGTAACTATAGAAACCAGGAAAACAAGCTGGGACCATTGCCAGGACAGGGGGCTGGAGATCACCTGAGAGGGGAATAGCACGGCACAAGGAATCTGATCAGAAAAATGGGCAAGGGGGCCCTTAGGAGGGGGAGGAGGGTAAGTTCGGAAGAAAGTATAGGGGAAGTAAAAGGGAGTAGCAGGATCCAAGTGATCTGATGAAGGAAATGGGAAAGGGGGAGCTCTTTAGAGAAGGAAGTAATCACAGGAGAAGGGGAGGTGGATAAAATAGCAATAAAGATCTCAGAAAAGCCATAAAGAATCATGCTCTTAACTGTCTGTGCAGAAATCTGATAAAACACACGCCTATATTACTTTAGTGATGGTCCTCCGCCCAAGAGCTAAATATCACCTAACAAGCCCCCAGCACCAGACCTGAGAAGCCCTCCTTAGAGTTCATGGATGGGGCTATGTACGAGACACCCCCATCCCAAACATACAGTTTATTACAGTTGCTCTTGGTTGCTCTGGAGATGGACAGCGTCTCTATTGTTAAAGATACCATGTACTTCAAAAGCAGGGGAGGACATCCTTCCCGTAGAAGGTCATACCAACTGGTTGTCCAGGGACAAGTGGTCAGCCATGAAAACACACCCATACCGGTAACATTATACAGACTGAACAGGTTGAATTTAGGCAATAAATATTAGTGAGAAAACGAGGTCATAAATTCGAAGGAGTGCTGGGAAAGTTATATGGGAGGGTTTGGGGAGTGGATAGAAAAGGGACAGATGTGTAATTAAATTATCACCTTAAAATTTTTTAAAAAGATTAAAAAGGGATAAATAAAGTGTACTTTTGTACTTACAGCAAAATGATCCTCCGTGTAGAAAATCCCAGCAACTGTTTAAACAATTACTGGAGTATTGGGTTCAGCAAGGTGACAGGGGGGAAGATAAGGCAAAATTGAGCACATCTCTACAGTCTGGCAATGGGCATGCGTGCGCTGAGTTCAAAAGAGAGGCACCAGCTATAATCTGGTTATAGAGAAACTTATAAAAACAGTGCGGCCCGATGAGTTTTGACATGAAGTTTTCAGGTGAATGACTTTGGTTCATTAACATTTCCTAATGTTTTTGGAGTTCATTTTAACAATTTGCATTTCCTACGATAGTCCCCATTTTACAGAAATTGTGGATGTGTTTAACACAGGAATCTACTTATTTATTATTTTATTTTGGTTTTTCGAGACAGGGTTTTTCTATGTAACAGTCCTAGCTGTCCTGGAACTAGTCCTTATAGACCAGAGCTGACCTCAGACTCACAGAGATCCACCTGCCTCTGCCTCCTGAGTGCTGGGATTAAAGGCGTGCACCACCACCCCCCAGCCACAGGCATTTATTTTAACAATATATTAAATTTTCTACTCTTTCTATCTTTTTTTTGTTGTACTATTTTTATAATTTCTCTTGGTTTCTTAGTCATTAGTTTTGTTATAAGAATATCTCGGACCATTATTGGTTAACATTTTCAAAATTTACATTGCCAAAGGCTTAAAGCAACGAAAATGTGTTGGAACAAAGTTGTAAATGCACATAGAATACATAAGCATGTGCACACCTGTAAATGTATTTTTATTAATGTCCTTAGTTGTATAAAGTGATGGATTTTGTAAAGCCTATTTGTAATCCTTCCCACTCTAACTCTGTTAGATCCATTTTCTCCTCTCCCTCTCTCTAGTTTCATCAGTACCATTTGTGGAAAGGCTAGCTTTTCTCCAATATTCATTTTTATCATCTTTGTTTTAAAAGCAGGTTGCTGAGAATTTAACTGAAGGGTCTCCATTCTGTTTGATCCTGTATGTGTGTTGTTGGGGACCAGTCCTGTGTTGGTTTTTTTGTAATTTCTCTGTAATATAACATGAAGTGAAGTATTTTAGTACCTCCAGATTTGTTCTTTTTCCTCAAAATCCCTTGGGCTATGTGGCACCTTTTTTTGCTCCTACACTTGATGCTTGCTTTCTGGAGGAGCAGCGTCATGGGTATTTTGATGGGGACTGCATAGAATCTGTAGAGAGTCTTTGATGATGTAAGCGTGCATGCAATATTCATTCTCCGCAGCAGAGCATTCGTGAGAATGGAGAGTCTTTTCATGTTCTAGTGTCTCAAATTCTCTCTGAGGTTTCCATTTTTTTTTTTATTTTTGAGGTCTTCAATCTTCTTGGATGAGTAATTCCTAGGAATTTTTAATGTATTGTGAATTGCCCACCTTTCTGACCTCTTCCAGTGTTTGTTGGTAATTAGTATGTTTTTTTAAAAAAAAGTTTTTACATAGTTGCTACATATTCTTCTAATGGTTGAAGGGTTTTTTTCTTTTAATATTCATGTCTATTGGGAGGCAGAGGCAGGCGGATATCTGTGAGTTCGAGACCAGCCTGGTCTACAAGAGCTAGTTCCAGGACAGGCACCAAAGCCACAGAGAAACCCTGTCTCGGGAAAAAAAAAAAATTCATGTCTAAATGTTTCCTGTTGAAGTTTTTAGGTCTGTGTACAGCACAACACTGTCTATAAGAAGGGATAATTTGACCTTTCAATTCCTACTTTCACCAATTTCTTTCTGAAATAAATGACTTTTGAAAATGGACAAGAAAAACTTCTATATTATATACAATTTGGTAACTATTTTTGGCATGTCTCTTGTTACAGGAGTGTCCGCTTGACCCTTCTGATGGGAAAGAAAAGGCTTCCCACATGTGTACATCTACAGAGCTGAGCAATGATGGAGGAAGGTCATTGGTTAAAAATAAAGAAACTGCTTGACCCATTTGATAGGCCATCCCATAGGTGGGTGGAGTAGACAGAATAGAATGCTGGGAGGAAGAGGAAGTGAGATCAGATGCAGGGCAGCTCCTCTGAGGGACAGACGCCATGCTCTCCTCTCCAGAGCAGACAGGATGAAGCTCTGACCCAGGATGGACGTAGGCTAGAATCTTCCCGGTAAGCGCACCTTGGGGTGCTGCATACATGAACAGAAATGGGCCAAGCAGTGTTTAAAAGAATACAGTTTGTGTGTCATTATTTTGGGGCATAAGCTAGCCAGGCAGCCATGAGCCAGACTGTGGGAAGAGGCCCGCAGCTCCCTACTACAGATGGCGCCCACGTGGATAACTGCATCCACAGAAAGCCTGAGAAAGCTTGGGAAAGAATAGAGTAAAGCATGTTTTCTTGGTAGCAGCAATTTCTCGGGTCTGCTCTGCTTGCTAGAGGCAAGCAAGCGCTCTCATCTAAGAGAGGCTTCCTGACTCAGCTTCAGCTGTGAAACCTTGCAGCTCATTTAAGAGGTCCTGCCACGAAATACTTAAAACGGTGTTGGTGAAAAGCTGAAGGCATGCTTTTCGGTTTTCAGCCATAGCAGGAAAAAAATTGTGCTGTTTTAAAATGCCGGCTTTCTGGGCCATCCTGCCAGGGCAAACTCTGACTGTTTGAGGCAGGAGGGCTGACTACAGAGAGAGGACTTGAATGTTGTCTGTGGATATAGTATTGCAGCTTGTTTGCTGGCAAGGACCTTGAAACGCCACAGAGTTGTGGTGATAAACATGGCTACAGCCGGTACCTCAGCCATGAGGCTGGAAAGCTAAGGAATGTGCTGGATCCAGCCGTCAAAGCCACGGCTTTTGTCCTACTGATATTGCTTGGTAAATTAAAGACTCATGTGGTCAGAAGAAGAGAGATATACAGTAAAGAGAAATTCAAAGACAAAGAAAATTTCTAAATTGTTTACAGTGTGTTAAAAGTATATGCAGGCTAAAAGTTCTTAAAAAAATAAGGAAGAAAGCAGTTGGGTGTGGTAGTACACACCTTTAATCCCAACACTTGGAAGGCAGAGGGAGATTGACCTCTGAGACTTCAAGGTGTGGTAGCACACGCCTTTAATCCCAGTGCCTAGAAGGTAGAGACAAACTGATCTCTGAGAGTTCAAGGACAGCCTGGTCTAAAGAGTTATTCCAGGACGAAGATATACAGAAAATATAAAATAAAAGTAAAAGTAAACGAAATAGAGGTTAAAATAAAGCTGCACAAAGATGGAAAATACAATGAGAATCTTGATACTGTATGCTATTATGCTCTCTTTGAATTGTTTTAATGCTGAGGAAGGAGCAACAGATGCTAAAAGATATTTGTTTATAAATGCTGCTGAATTAATCCAAGATAGATATTTTCAAAATACCTTGACTTCAGAATTTGGATCTAAGGACATGATACTTTGGAAAAGAGTTTCTTCTTTTGTTTTCACAGAGGATGAGACTCTTTGGATTGCTTCTTCGATCCCAATATGGTATGATAGACCACGTCCTCCTGAAGGGTTGCTGTGAACACCCTCAAAAAATTACTTTGCTCAACTGCAGACTGAGATGAACCTAGCACACAGGTTATACCCTGAAATATCTGATTAACAGCGCCCCCATTCAGCAGGAAGCAGTTTGGAGAGAAATAACTGCGCCCATATTCCCAAATATTGTTTATAAATGTTCTTTTACATTTCAAGAGGGAGATGATATAGATGTGAATAATTTGCATTGATATGAATCTTGGTTTACTGACATTAATTTAAGGTCAATTTTATTATATGTATATGTATTTCTGATATTGATTAAGGTATTGTGATTGTGTAGTTCACTTAAAAATGTAATGTCTATAGGTTGTTAATAGATAATTATCAATAATAGTCAAGTTTGTAGTCATGTTAGTTAGATTTTCTAGATGTGCATGCATATATTTCAGATAGGCATTCTTCATATCTTTCAAAGGATAGAGAATATGGTATTTTAAATGTTTTAATAACTTAGGGTTTTCATGACAATGAGACACTCTGCTCCTGGCAGCACCAATCTACTTCAAGAAGAAGATGGGCATCGAAGAGGCACCTTATGGAGTTTGATAGCCATTTGGGCAAGAAACTGCTCTTGCCTGGACTATTGCATAAACTGGACACAAAGAACCTGCAGAGAGAGGACTGCTGAACTTGCCTAAAGGTGAGATGATCTTTCGGGGCTCCTGATTTATGAAAGAGTCTGCGAGACATTCTGTAGGACACAGCAGATAGTGACTGAACTGCCTTTGAAATTTCCTGCTTCATGGAAAAGTCTGCTGGATACTATGGGCCTGAAGGCCGAAGATGGATGCCCCAACGGTACAGAGGAACTTTGGGTGACTGTCCAGGCAGCGAGATGTCTCTGTCATTTCTAGAGTTTAGAAGTTGCTTACTTTTTGTTTGCTTAGGTAATATTGTATTCTTCTGGAGTCTTTGATGGAGTTGAAGAATAGATAGATAGTTATAGTTTTCCATTGTTATGATAAAAGATAAAATAGATATAAATATTGTAACTGTAATTCTTGCTTGATAACTGTTTTGTTATATGTAATTTTGCTATGTTAAAGTTAAAGCCTTCCTTTTTTTTTGTTTAAACAGAAAAAGGGGAAATGATGGAGGAAGGTCATTGGTTAAAAATAAAGAAACTGCTTGACCCATTTGATAGGCCATCCCATAGGTGGGTGGAGTAGACAGAATAGAATGCTGGGAGGAAGAGGAAGTGAGATCAGATGCAGGGCAGCTCCTCTAAGGGACAGACGCCATGCTCTCCTCTCCAGAGCAGACAGGATGAAGCTCTGACCCAGGATGGACGTAGGCTAGAATCTTCCCGGTAAGCGCACCTTGGGGTGCTGCATACATGAACAGAAATGGGCCAAGCAGTGTTTAAAAGAATACAGTTTGTGTGTCATTATTTTGGGGCATAAGCTAGCCAGGCAGCCATGAGCCGGACTGTGGGAAGAGGCCCGCAGCTCCCTACTACAGAGCAAGAGCCCAGATCTACTGTGAAGTATTCGCGAGGTGCCAAGATTTCCTGGGCTTTGATGACAACTCAAAAACAACACCAAGAGACGTGACAAAGTGGATGAAGGAAGGGAAAACACAAGGCCTTAACCCTACAGAAAGAACTACAGGCAGCTAAGGGATGCTGAGAAAGGGAGGAAAAAGTCTTCCCCGGGGAAGAGCCCACCAACTGGTTATCCAATACTAAATGGTCAGCCATGAAAACATACATGCAAGTAAGATTATACAGACTGATCAGGCTGTATTTAGGAATATGTGTGTATATACATATACATATATGTATCCAATAACAGTGAAAAAGAGGCCATAATTTGAAAAAGAGCAAGGAGGCTTAGGAGGGTTATAGGGAAGAGGTAATGTAATTATATTATAGTCTCCAAATTCTTTTAAAGGGTTAAAAAAGAAGAAAGAATGGAGGAACATAAGATTTAAAAAATTGCGATACTGCCACCCAGGCCAAATGCATTCCAATACTATAAACTGTCATTTCCAGTGCTCCTACCTGTGCAGTTAGTATGCATTACCAACTCAAGGACAGCTCATATTTAATGTTTAGTTGAACAAATATGATTAAGTTTTCCAAGGAAACAGAACTCACCAAATCCATGGGGTTGTCTATCCTGCCTTTAAACACTGGCTCCTGGTAAATCACTGGTAAGCCTGCCCTTCTGAACACGGGGCCACATGCTAGCCCTTTGCACAGGTGAAGTGGTTTAGTAATGAGACGCCACAGCAGTTCTCTGCCAGTTAATCTCTAGTGGAAAGAGAAAGCGGGGGTCTGGAATTGAGGGATATTCTGAGTTCATAGTCTCAGTTGGGGGGAAGATAGATGTGAGAGCCTCATTCGGTAAAAAATGATTTTGGTTTAGTGGTCAGTGTTCCTTATGCTTGCACACAGGTTTTTTTTTTTCAAATATATAATTACATTAAGATTCAAAGTGTTTTATTTCATCAACTCTGTATTAATCAGAATTGAATTGAAATTGAAATCAGGGTGATACCACCAGAAAATTTCCATTGCTAAGGATTGCTGTCTCATCCTGGGTCATTTGCATTTCTATATGAAATTTAAGATAGTATTTATTCCATTGGTCCTCCTGTCTGTTCTTATGCCAATACCAGGCTCTTTTCAGTACTGTAGCTCTGTAGTAGAATTTGAAGTCAGGGATTGTGATGCCTCCAGAAGTTCTTTTATTGTACAGGATTGTTTTGGCTATCCTGGGTTTTTTGCTTTTCCATATGAAGTTGAGTATCGTTCTTTCGAGGTCTTTGAAAAATTTTGCTGGGATTTTTGCATTGCATTGAATCTGTAGATTGCTTTTGGTAAGATTGCCATTTTGACTATGTTAATCCTGCCTACCCAAGAGCATGGAAGATCTTTCCACTTTCTGGTGTCTTCTTCAATTTCTTTCTTCAAAGATTTAAAGTTTTTGTCATACAAGTCTTCTACTTGTTTGGTTAGAGTTACTCCGAAATATTTTATGCTATTGTGAAGGGTGTTTACTCTCTGATTTCTTTCCCAGCCCTTTTATTATCTGTGTACAGGAGGGCTACTGATTTTTTTGAGTTAATCTTGTATCCTATTACATTATTGAAAGTGTTTATGACTTGTAGAATAAAAGACCCGGATATCAATCCACACATCTTCAAACACATGATTTTTGACAAAGAAGCAACAAATATCAAATGGAAAAAGAAAACATATGTAACAAGTGGTGCTGGCATAACCTGATATCTTCATTTAGAATAATGAAAATAGACCCAAATCTATCAACATGCACAAAATTCAAATCCAAATGTATCAAAGACCTTAACATAAAGCCAGACACACTGAACCTTATAGAAGAGAAAGTGGGAAATACACTTGAACTTATTGGCACTGGAGACCACTTCCAAATATAACACCAGCAGCACAGACACTGAGAAAAACAATTAATAAATGAAACCTCCTGAAACTAAAAAGCTTCTGTAAAGCAAAGGACACAGTCAACAAGACAAAATGACAGCCTACAGAATGGGAAAAGATTTTCACTAACCCCACATTAGACAGAGGTCTGATCTCCAAAATATACAAAGAACTCAAGAAATTGGTCACCAAAAGAAAACATAAACCAATTTAAAAAAATGGAGTACAGACCTAAACAGAGAACTTTCAACAGAGGAATCTAAAATGGCTGAAAGACACTTAGGGAAGTGTTCAACATCCTTAGTTATCAGAGAAATGCAAATCAAAACAACTCTGAGATTCCATCTTATACCTGCAAGAATGGCCAAGATCAAAAACACTGATGACAACTTATGCTGGAGAGGTTGTGGGGAAAAGGGAACACTTCTGCATTGCTAGTGGGAATGCAAGCTGGAACAGCCCCTTTGGATGTCAGTATGGTAATTTCTCAGAAAATTAGGAAACAACCTTCCTCAAGACCCAGGAATACCACTTTTGGGTATATAGCCAAAGGATGTTCAATCATGCAACAAGGACATGTGCTCAAGCACATTCATAGCAGCATGGTTTATCATAGCCAGAACCTATCCCTCGTCCAAAGAATGGATAAGGAAAATGTGTTACACTTACACAATGGAGTACTACACAGCAGAAAAAAATAACGACATCTTGAATTTTGCAAGAAAATAAATAGAGCTAGAAAACATTATTTTGAGTGAGGTAACCTGGACACAAAGAGACAATTATCACATGTACTCACTCATAGGTGGTTTTTAAACATAAAGCAAAGAAACCCATCCTACAAACCACAATCTCAGAGAACTTAGACAACAATGAGGACACTAAGAAAGACTTACATAGATCTAATCTACATGGGAAGTAGAAAGTAGAAAAAGACAAGATCTCCTGAGTAAATTAGGAGCATGGGGACCTTGAGGGGGAGTTGGATGGGGGAGGGGAGAGGCAGCGAGGGGAGCAGAAAAAAATGTAGAGCTCAATAAAAATCAATTAAAAAAAAGAAAAAAGATAGTATTTTTTTTTTCTGGGAAGAATTACTTTGGCATTTTGGTGGGGATTGTTTTGAATCTATAAATTGACCTTGGTTGAATGATAATTTTTACAGAGTTAATATCAGTCCACAAGCATGGGAGATCATTTCGTCTTCTGGCATCATTTTCAATGTCATTTTTAAAATTTTCATTGTGCAAGTTTTATTTTCTTAGTTCTGTTTTCAAAGTTGTTCATTTTTTAAAACTATTGTGAACAGTATTGCTCCCCTGATCTTCCTCCATATATTTTTTTCTACTTCATAATCCAATTCTACCACTCTTAGGCATTGCCTCAGTTACATTTTTAATGCTGTAAAAATATTCCTGAAACAACTTATAGAAGGAAGAATCTATAGGGAAATACTGTTCAGAGGGTTAGCATGACCAGGGTGGGCAACGTGGCAGCAGGTAGACAGATAGGCATAATACTAGAGCAGCATCTGAGAACTCACATCTCATCCACAAACACAAGCTAGAAATAAATGGATCTAGGAATGTCATGGGTTCTTGAAATCGCAAAGCCTCCTTGCAGTGATGAACTTCCTCCAATAAGGCTGTACATCTAGTCCTTCTCAAATAGTTCCAACAACTAGGGACCAAGTATTCAAACAGATGAACCTATGGAGGCTATTCTCATCCAAACCATCACAGAAACACTTGCGAAATATTCCACATATTTTTCAGAGATAACTGCTTGTTCATGTTCATCGTTGCTCTGCTCACAGCAATCAAGAAACAAAAAGAGTCATGGTGCCCACCAACTAATGAGTGGATAATGGAAATGTGGTAATTTACATAATAGAAAATTATCCACCTGTTAAGGAAAACAGGATTATGAAATCCACACAAAAAGAGATGGAAACAATCATTCTGAGTGAGATAACCCAGATGCAGAAAGATCAATATTACATGTTTTCATTTGTAGATGTTAGCTTTGAATTTTCAGGCACATGTATTTAACTGGGTTACCCATAGACATCAGGAAATTAGTAAGGGCCACGGTGGGGTGGGGGCGGGGCTCCTGTGGGAAAGAATATAGAAAGCAACTGTGTAAAGGGAAAATAATGGATCAGAAAAAGTTAAAATGAGATGGAAGATAGGAGGACAGAATGACAGAATAGAGGGGGAGATATAGGGGGGAAGACTAATATTAAAGACCTTTCAAAATATTCCTATGCAAAGTTATAGTGTAGACAATCCATTATATATATATATATACACACACACACACACACACACACACACACACGCCAATATAAAACGAGTTTAGATGTAATAGTCTTATAACAAGGTGACAATATCCCCATGACACACCACTGGCTAACCACAACAAAAATGCCAATGGCAGGAATGGGATACCTCTTTTGGAGTTCCTGTCAGTGCAGGCTCGTAGATGGCTAAACATCACATCCAGTGCTCTCAGAAGGGCTCTGGACCTTAGTACTGAAGACACCATATACTGGAGTCATAACACATGAAGAAATCCAGCGATTATTTACCTAGAAGCTTCATCCCTACTGGATGAAGAGCGCTGTCTTTGTGCTGGAAGGTGCCATGTACGCGACAAGAGGAGAAAAGTGTCGTCACTCTGACCCAGATATGACTCCTGAGAGCTACATCAATGACAACCCTGGCAAGACACGCCCACTGCTGCAAGACACGCCCACTGCTGCAAGACACGCCCACTGGTGCAATGTGGCATGAATGTCATGTGAGTAATAGCAACATCCTGATTGGATTTACGGCTATCTCCACAAGATGAAAACCACACATGGCACTGTTATTATTAGAGTTAAGAGCCTATGGCTAGGGACCAGAAGAGAAACTGTTAGAATAATTCTACCGAGAGAAAATTGTTTCATCATTACACTTAGAGATTAATGTATCTTTCAACCTGTATCAGAGAAGCTTCTTTTTGGCATATTTGGCAATTAATATGAAGACCCACAACTGGCAAACATGATGAGAACGAGAGAATACAAAACCCTCAGCCCTGCATCGGACATCTGTAGCGTACCACTACAAGAGTCGTGGGTTGTAGATAATCAAGTGTTTTCTCTACACAGTAGGTCAATTGTGCATACTGCCTCATAGCAAGCATGACAGCATGCATAAGATGTGCAAAAGCTCAAGTCAGGCAAAATCCAGCATGGAGAGCGGAGATAAGTGTGAAGGCCCGCCCCTAGCTGAGCAGCAATTGACAATTTATAGCTCTTGGGAAAGGAAGAATCAGTTTTCGTTAAGAGAAAGTAGAAGGCCACACATCCAAAAGTGTACGGGTAGCGCAAACTGGACTTGATGAGTTAAAAGGAGAAAGGGGGACGTGACCCTGGATGGGTATGAAAGGGGTTGGATAGTGAAGTAACTTGGAGGGAGGTGCATATGATCAAATCCATTATCTGAGAATTATCATAGCACGTGTGAAGGCTCTCCTATTGAGAAGGCCTCAAACCCAATTAGGCAGATGCTGGCTACCCCCAGAATATATGCCACTGTTACATCCTTGGGGACATCTTGCTAGGCTGGCCATCGCTGTAGTTCAGAGTCTTACAGCTGGCTAGGACAACTGATTGCTTTTCTCCTATAGCCAATTGAATAGCTCTTTTGGATACTGAGAGCTGGTTCCCATAGAAGAGCCATCTGCGTTCATTAGTTCAAGCTTGATTTTCCAAATCCTCTCACTAAAGTGTGGTGTCTTCACGAATATGGTCTTACCCTCAAGTTCTTGAAGAAAATCAAAAGCAAGAACAATGTTTTTTTTTTTTTTTTTTTTTTTATCAGGGGAGTCTCTCAGACTTCCGTAACTGGACAAGAGGTTCCAATATTTGGCAGTGGGGTATTTGTCTGATGTCCGATGCCTCTGCCTTTTAGTGTGCAAGGCTTCCAGCTGAGCTGAAGCTCTGGGCATTCCTAGCCATGTTCCCCTGTGCCATAGGCTATCTCTTTGCATTGTTTTCCATGCAGAAACTTTAAGTGGGGCACAATTTACAGTCAAAGCATAACCCAAGCATAGAATAATCTCAAGACTTTTGTCATCCTTTGGGGAGTGTCTCAATATTTGGAAAGATGGTGATAAGATAACTCACTCTTATCCCTATGCCTTCAGCCTTGAAGAAGGATCTAACTGGTCAGGCACCCCTGCATTTATAGATACTCCATGCATGACTGTGTGGAGGTAAGGAGTCTGACCCGACAGAAAGAGATACTTACAAAACAAAAACAGAGATACCACATTGCGCTTCTTCCTCCGCTTTTGGTTGTTAGTGGCTTACGTGAACAGAAGAGTCGGTGCTCTCCAAAAGCAGCAATGTTTTAGTGGCTGTTAGAGGTCGTCTCCCAACTTCCCTCACCTGTCGCCTTGCTGGAGAGAGGGCTGTGGCATCTGCAGCCATAGCGGCCACTTTAAAAGACAGAACCATAGCTGGGACAGAGCAGTGAGCTGCTATAACTGAGGGTGACCTATGTCCCCTTGGGTGTCTTCAAAGAAAAAAAAAACGCAATGCAATCATCTGTTACCCATTATCGATGCTTCTTCTTTTTCTACAGTTTCAGTTACTGATGATCCGCTGAGGTTGGAAAATATTAACTAAGATGTTTCCAAAATAAACAGTTCATAAATTTTAAGTTGGATACTGCTCTGAATACCTCTCAGTACAATGTCTGGGAGGGAGGAAGAGAGGGAGGGATAGGGGAAGGAAGAGAGGGGAAGGGAGAGAGGAGAAAGAGAGAGCACTGGCTCAAAGACTTCATTGCAGCACACTGTTATAATTAGTCTACACTACCATTAATTACTTTTCTCAGTCTCTCGCCATGTGAAACTTATAAATCCAATTCAATCATATATTTAAGAAAAAAATCCTAGTGTAACCAAGATTCAACATTGAGAACCGGTCACTGTCTTGGGATCATTTTCTTACAGACAATCACAGGGCTATGGTAAAATTTCACATCTTATCAACCGGCTATTCTGGTCTTCTCCTCCATCCATTCTTAAACGTAACACTGACAAAAAAAATTTATAATAGCTCTTCCCTCTTTTGAGGGTCGTTGCAATTATTGCGCAATATAAGGCACAAGTCAAGGTTTTGTCCCTGCAGACATTTGAACGAGGAATTATACAGGTATGAAGGCATCTGTGGAAAGTGAAATGGGCCTGGCCAAAGTACACTCACTCAGCCCCAGCAGCTGAAAATGGAAGTCGTTTTGAAAAAAAGAAATACAATTATTTTTCTCATGGTGTTCTTTTCCACCATAGCTCAGTTTAAAGATGTAAAACTATTTTTTCAAATTATTGTGGAGTAAAAGATAAGTCACCTGAAGCCTGAGGCGCAGAGAAGGTAAAAAGAAGTCTGTATTCTTGTGGAAAATATATGTGTAGTCAGGGCTAAAGCATTTGTTGGCTAATTTTGTTATTTTCATTTTTAAAATTTCAAGTGATATATTTTGACTTCATTCTTTCTTCTTCGAACCCACAGCCCACAAACCTCGTATTATTTCTCTTTCTTAAGAATAAAAATAAAAAATAAAAAAACCTAGTCTTCAGAGCAAATTCCAGGACAGGCTTCCAAAGCTGCACAGAGAAGCCCTGTCTTGGGGCGGAACAGAGGAAAGCTGCACAAAGAGAGAGGAGGGGAAGAGGTGGAAGAAAGTGGAGCATAGATAGAGGGGCTAAGAGAGGGGGAGCCGGAGAAGAGAGAGAGAGAGGAGTCGGTCTTTGTTGTCCTGTGTCTGCCTTATCCACCACTCCCCAGAAAGATAGCCTGTAGGGAAGAAACTGGATGCTTTGGCCCAGAAGAGGATTTGTATCCCCTCCCTGTGGGGGATGCCTAGCCTGAACTGGCCATCTCCTGTGACCAGATTGGTGTGTAGCCACATGTCGCCAGGGAGACTTCATCCACAAACTGATGGGAACAGCTACAGACCCACAGCCACATGTTAGGCAGCTTTGGGGGATCCTGCAGAAGAAGGGGGGATTGTAGGGACCAGAGGAGTCAAAGACACTACAAGAAATCAACTAATGTGAGCTTGCAGGGGGCTCAGATAAAGTGATAACCAGGGAGCCTGCATGGGACTGACCTAGGCACTCTGGATGGATGCTACAGCTGCGTTTCTAGGTTCTCTTGTGCGACTCCTTTACTGGCTTTTGGGACCCTACACCTCACTTTGGGTGACCCTGCCCCAGGTGAAGTGCTTAGTCCTGTTGCAACTTGATAGGCCTTATTTTGTCAAGATTCATGGGAGGCCTGCCCTTTCCTCAATAGAAATGAAAGAGTGGGGGGGAAGCAGATAGGAGGTGGGGAGAGGAACTGGGAGGAGAGGAGAGAGGGAAACTGCAGCTGGTGGGTAAGTTAAATAATTAAATTCATATTTTATAAAATGAGAAAAAAACGAAACAGGAAAATATAAAGTGAAGAGTCCAAGAAGATGAAAATAGAAATGTAGATTCCAGAAATAAAAATGTAGAAATAAAGCAATATAAAGCTGTAAGCTGAGGAGAATGAGAGCAGGCTGTCAATGGCTTTCTTAGCAGCTTAAGGATTAACTATTAACAGTGGGTTACTCTGCTTTCCAACCCATAGCCCTGTCTGCAAGGCTGAAGCCACCCTCTGCAAACTGAGAGCTAGCGTGGGGGCTTTGATGTGTGTTGTAGGGATGCATTAATAGGGAACTGGACGCTTCCCTGGCAGGGGTAGGCAGCTGTAGGGGCAAATAAGGGAGGGCGTGGCTCTCCCTGACAAGCAGAACCCCCTTCAGTAAGTTTCTGAGGAAGGCTGATGTGATACTTTTGCTTTCCTACCAGCCATCATTCTGTTTACCCCCTCAGAACACAGCCATCTTTGAGCCTAGATGGCCATTTACAACACTGTGGGTGGGGCTTTCATTCTTTGGGGCCAGTTGCCAGCACATGCAAAGTTTGAAATAACATTGTTATTGGACTCTGGGGTCATACCTGTCAGGTCCTCAATAAGCCAATTAAAAACAGAAAAGAGACGGGGGAATTCATTCAATGTAGCCACACTGGGAAGAGGGACAAAGAGGTCCAGGGAGCCCCCCAAGTTCATCCTCCTCAAGAGGGATGAATGTGCAGATGAAGAGCCAAGGACATGCACGGCTAAGTGGTTCAGTCAAGGTGTGGTCCCAACCACCACTGATCTGTCATTACCTGGGCTTCAGTCTCATGCTCGAAAGTGGCCTGACTAGTCATTAGAACTATGTGAAATATCTTTCCATGAAATAAATTCCCCTACTGATTAACATCTTTTCCTTCTCTCAATAGGAGATCTCTGAGGAAATTTACATTTGTTTGGAGACTATTGTTCCAGTGATCTGTTAGGTAGACAATTGAGAGACACAGTGTCTCTTTAGAAACCTTTGTTTCTGCCATGCTGATTACAACACCACGGTCTTGTAAACTCCTTGTTGCCTCTCTCTGGGATTAGTAAATTAGTGGGTGGTTCAGGAGAAGAACTAGTGCTCCCAGCTCCTATCCACCCTGGCTTAGCTTCCTCTCCTGCTGCACCCACATGGCTCCCCACAGCTCCCCACAGCTTCCTGTGGTTCCCATGGTCCCACGAGCATGTGGTTCTCACGTGGGTACCACAGCTTTCCCCGACTTCTACAACCTGTGCTCAGCTGCTGCATAACTGCTTGATCCAGGTCTCTTTAACAAAATTCTGTTCAGTTTGGTTTTGAGTTCTGCTTAAAAAATCCACAGGTCTTTTTTTTTCTGGCTCATATCGTTATTACACCTTAAAAGTATCAACTAAAGCAGGATTTTAACAGAGGTAAGACATCCACTAAATATAATTTTTTTGCAATTTGTAAACCACTCTTGCAATAATGACAGATAGTATTCCCATCCAAGAATTTAATAACCTTTTTACTTCTATTGTGGATTGAATTCTACCTGGGACATATGCATTCTTAGCCAGAGCTGCTATCAGTTTCATCATTCATATTATACCTTTAAAGAAATGGTTTTATAAAAGAGACAAGAATGGAGAAACTTTTAGAAATGATACAGTCTTTACAGACTGGTAATGAGAAGTAGGCTAAAAGCATTCATACCATTGAAAATGATAATCATAATTTGACAGGCAAAACTTATTCCATGTCAATGGGTTATGAACCCATATATAATGTTACTGAGAGATTATCTGAAGGATTCATACTGTTGAAATTGACAATCAAAATGTATTAAAAAGTTATGACAAGCTAGGAGATAGGGCATCCCTCTTGGAAGGCAATCCACACAGAATCCAAATAATCTCTAAGGATGAAAAGGTACCATTAATGGGAAAAATTAAAACCTTGAACTCACATGTTCAGAATGAGAACCAGAAATTCATTGATTTGATGAAATTGTTAGAAATATTCACAGGGCAAGAGATTAGGGCTTTACAAAAGACAGTGATAAAAAAGATTTGAATCAATTGAGGAACTTGTCAGAACTGGGAAGCAAGAAGGGGAGGTACAGGCAAAAGACTACAGTAAAGATTTAGCATTTCCTGTACCTTTCAGAGTTAGTGATGACTTACCAGGAGTTTTAGCTACTCCTGTTATAACCTCTGAAAAGTCAGAAAATCTCAATACCCCAAAAGGTATTAGATACGTATAAATATCTAAAAGACATTAAGCAGGCAGTAGTAGCTTATACCATGCATTCACCACATGTGAGGGAGTTGGTAAAGATATGGGCTTCAAAAATTAAAGTTATTCCACATGATTGGCTTCAACTAGTCTCAGCTGTACTACACTATGGTCCACAGCTTCAGTGGAAGAGTTATTAAAGAGAGGAAGCTAAGGTCCTTGACCATCAAGGTAGAGTCAGAAGCTTTGAGGCCTCTCAAAATCAAATTCTTGGTGAGGGCCTATTGATGGAGGCTGCTCCTTTCCCCCCCCATCTGCCAAGACCTGAAATAATCACACAGAAACTATATTAATTGCAGTACTGATTGGCCAATAGTGTAAGCATATTCCTGGTTAACTCATATCTTAAATCAAACCATTTTGATTAATCTGTGTATCATTACATGGCTGTGGCTTACCAGGTAAAGTTCTGGCATCTGTCTCCTCTGATAGTTACATGGTTTCTCTCTGACTCTGCCTACTTTCTCCCAGCATTCAGTATAGTTTTCCCATTTGGCTCTATTCTGCCCTATCACAGGCCAAATTGGCCTCTTTGTTCATTAACCAATAAAAGCAACACATATACAGAAGGGAACCACACATTAAGAGTCCTTATATTGATCCACATAGTCAAGCTATATACAATGAACACATCTTGCCTTATGTCTTAGCAATTATCTTGGTGCACAAACATGGGCCAACACTATCCACATAAAACCAGAGAGGGCTTAGAAAGAAATTCTAGACACAAAAAAAACAGATTTTAGTGCAGCTTCTTGGTAGCCCCATTTTTTTTAGATAGGCTCTGTTTGCTGGTAGTGAGCAGGGGCACTGTGGCTCCTTTAAGAAAAGGATTATTGACCCAGCAAAAGACAGTTCATGCTTCATGCTGGCAGTATGAACTCTGGCTCTTTCAGGAGGTTGAGTACTTGAATGAGGTTTCTGGGCAGTATGTTCCAAGTGTTTGGTGGCAGCATGGGCCAACTGCTTACCAGAGTTGAGGTGGTGAGGACAGTTCCCACCTGGCAGTTCCATAGCTGGAGGTAAGGTACTTCTACCATATTGAAAGTCTGAGAGAGGCAGAACCAATATCCAGGCCTGCTGCAACCACACTGCTTACAATTTTAAAGTACTCCTGGTCAGAAAATAATTATAGATACGCAGAATCTATAATTATTCAGATAGAAATAAACTTCTGAATGGGTCACAGTGTGTTTTAAAAATGTACATAGGTTTAGGGGAGAGAAAAGAAAAAGAATATCGAGATTTAAAAAAGAAGTAAATCGTTTTAAAAAATAAAACAAAGCTTTAAAGAGACAGAGTACAGATAGTCATAGATTAAAGGAGTAAAAAAATAAGCCACGTAAAGATGAAATATACACAGAAAGTCTGGATTATGTATATTACTGTGTTTTCTTTAAATTTTTTGACTGTGAAGGAGCTAAGTACAGAGAGACATTTCATTGTATGGGATGCTAAACTAAGCCAACATAAATATTTTAAAGGTATCTTGACTTAAAAATTTGGGTCTAAGGACATGTCACATTGGCAAATAGGTTCTGTTTTTGTTTCCACAAAGGATAAAAAACTGTGGATTCCTTACTGGCTAATATGGTTTTATCAAACAAGACTCCTTCAAGCAATGGCCCAGATGGTTCAACATCCATGGTAGTTTCAGAAGTGCTGGCTGAGATGGATGTACTACACAGGATATCCCATGAAAGACCTGATAACTGTGCTCCCGATAAGCAGGAAGTTGTCTAGGGAAAAATGTCCAAATTCCATAAATGATTATTTATAAATGTTTGTTTACATTAAAAGGGGTGATATAGTATAGCAATGAATACTTTGCAGTTCTATAGATCTTGGTTTATTGATACAAATTTAAGGTCAATTTTGTTATATGTATATTTCTGCTCTTGATTAAGGCATTATGTTTGTGCAACTCATTTACAAATGCAATGTATTATTAAGAAATATAGGTTAATAGATAGTCATCTATAACAGTCAGGTTTGTAGTCGTATTAATTAGGTTTTTTAGATTACAGAGAGATATTTCAGATGGATAGGTATTCTTCAAACCTTTCAAAGACTAACAGAATTTGGCATTTAAGATGTTTTAAGAACTTAGACTTTTCATGACAATGAGACTCATCTGCTTCTGGCAGCACCAATTACTTCAAGAGCATGATGGGCATTAATGAGGCTCCTTATGGACTTTGTTAGATACTTGGGCAAGAAACTGCTCTTGCATGGACTACTTGATTGTATGCTGTATAAACTGGACATGCAGGACCCACAGAAAAAAGGACTTCTAAACTTGCCTAAAGAAGGTGAGACAGTCCTTCAGTGTTCTTGCTTCATGAGAGGACTGCCAGACATTTTGCAGAACATGGAAGAAAGCACCTGATGAACTTTGCTTGTACAAGGCATAAGAGATCTTCAAATTTCCTGCTTCATGTAAAAGTATAACAGATACTTTGGGCCTGTAGCCTGAAGATGGATGCCCCACTGTTACAAAAGAATTTTGGGTGACTGTCCTGGAAGGAAAATGTCCCTGTCAATTCTAGAGTTTTGGAAGTTGCTTACAATGCAGTTTCTGTCAGCTTAGATAATATTATATCCTTCTGGGGTCTTTGATGGAGTTGAAGAATAAATAGTTATAATTATTATAATTATAATTTTCCCTAGTTATAATAAAAGATAAAATAGATACAAATATTGTAACTGTAATTCTTACTTGATACCTGTTTTGTTATATGTAATTTTGTTATGTTAAAATTAAAACCTTTCTTTTTATTTGGACAGAAAAGGGGAAATGATGTAGGAAGTCCTTCTCTATATGTGATACTTTTATTGGTTAATGAATAAAGAAGCTGCTTTGACCTATGGAAGCACAGAGTAGAGTAAGGCAGAAATTCCATGCAGATAGAGGAGGAAAGAAGGCAGATTCAGAGAGATGCCATGTAGCTACCAAAGGGGACAGAAACCCTGGAAAATACGCCAGGAAGCCACAGCCATATGGTGATATACAAAATAATAGGAATGGGTTAATTTAAGATGTAAGAGCCAGCTAGAAATATGCTTACACTGTAGATCAAGCAGTGTTTTAATTAATACAGTTTCTTCTCCTTTTCTTACTCCTCCCTCTTCTCCTCTCCTCGTTATTATTTCTGCCTGCCAGTCCTACCTATTTCTCTTTCCTGCCTTGCTACTGGCCATTCAGCTCTTTATTAGACCAATCATGCATTTTAGTCAGGCAAAATAACATAACTTCACAGAGTTAAACAAATGCAACATATCTTTGCATCATTAAACAAATTTGTAAAAATAAACAAATCTAACGCATCTTCAACTAATATTCAACAACAAAGTATAAGATGTGAATGTTTTGGAATGCGCATTTTTTTTTTTTTTTTTTTTTTGCGGATGAGTTAATTTTCTCTAGGATTTTTTTTTTTTAACCTGAAAGGAACACAAAGGCCGAGGCCAAAGCAATGGGGCCACAGAGGTCAAAGCTGTTTCCTAAGTGTCATTTTACCATGTCAAGTAGAGAAACTATATTTGAGGCAAAGTGCACACATATTCCACTGTTCAGTGTTTTATGTCTGTTTTTGTCTCCCTCCAATTAGCCCTGTGTTGCCTAGCCTCTTGTTCTCATGTGAAAGTGTAAAGTAACTTAGAATACTTCTAGGAACCGACCAGGACTTAGCTCGACCGATTCTGAACAAGGACCAGTTGCTATGCTGAAGTCAGATGTAGAACTCCCCGGAGGTTCTGTTTGCTCTAATTAATACGTCAGACTTTACTTGTGACCTTACGAGAAAAAAAAGGCTGTAGCAATTCAGAATGGTTTCTGCAGTGCTGGTGCTTGAACCCAGAGCCTCACCTATGCTAGGAGGATGATCTACTTCCTAGGTCACTTGCCACGTTGGTAGAGGTTTACCTTTCAAGAGCAGGTGGTGAGGGATGAGTCCACAAAGACCAATGAGTAAAACAGAGTGAAGTATTGGTAGGCTCAGAAGATCATGCAGGGAGGAAAGTAAGACACGCATCTTCAGCCAGCCTTCTCCATCTGCAAACGCATGCTTCTACTCTGCGGTGGCCTGAGTGAGGATGTCCCACATTGTCTCAGACATTTGAGTATTCGGTTCCTAATTGGTGGGGCTTAGTGTCCTTTTGCTCAGTAGAAGGAAATCATGACTGGGACTGGAACCCAGGGCTAAACCAGCACAATCGCTAACGACTCTCTGAATGTCTGTCCTCATACTCACTAATGAGTGTCGTCCTCACCCATCATCAAGGAAACTTCTCTTTACAACAGACAAGAGACCATCACAGAAAACCACAGCCAAGCCTAACACAGAGTTGTGGAGTGCAAACCCAATGAACACATCTACAGTACAACCATAGAACCTAAGGTTAGGTGATCATTGCATCAAGGGGACAGAAGGATTCTAAGAGCCAGAGGAATAGGGAGTTTGTTTGCTGTGAAATTGTATGTCTTAGAAATACCAGAAGCTATGCCCATCCAATCTCACCAATGCAATTGCTTTAGCATGAGCTGAATGAGGAGAACGCGACAGACATGCTGATATGGATGGGGCGGGGTCTCTGAGGTCTCCACCCTACACAGAGAGCTGCAGTCAGCTAAGGAATGCAGAGAGTAAAAGAAATGGTCTTCCCTGGGGGAGAGCACAGCCCTTAGTTATCCAGTACCAAATGGTCAGGCCTGAGAACATATATAAGAAACATTATACAGACCAAGCAAGTTACACATGTAACTACAATTAATTTTTAAAAAGCCAATTGAAAGGAGCATAGAAGAGTATATGGAAGGGTTTGGAGAGAGGAAAGGGGGGTGCAGAATATATAGTTATAACCTCCAAAAGCAAAAGAAATAAATGAAAAACCAGCAACAGCAAACACTAACCATCACCAACTCTGCTGCAGAGAGGAGCTGCATGGGGCCACAGCAGCATTGGAGTGGAACTTGCTGCAGTTCCTAACAGTCTAGAAAAAAGCAAACTCAGAGAGCCTGGCCCACCACACTTGCTCAGAGCCTCAGGAACAGAAAGTGCAGCAGAAAGTCGCTGGCCCCAAAGTACCAAGGATAAGGCTAAAATTTGCCTTCTGAGGAAACCAGGAGAGGGAAGTGTGGCAGGAAGGGGCCTCTGGCCATAAAGATACTTGTCTCTTGATGACACATTTAGTTAGTAGTAGTTTAAATCCTAGCAACCCCATTCCCAAACAGCACAATCTAAGGAAAGTGGCTTATGTTTGTTGTTGTTATGGCTTTGTTTGTTTGTTTTAAGGAAAGAAAAACATTCAAGAGGTTGAATGCATATTCCCCAACTAGGAAGAAATATAGACTGACCCATAACATATTTGATTTTATTTAATTGCTCACTTTTTACTTCATTGTTTTGGGTTTTTAGTTTTAACTGTTTTTAGTATTTATGTTTGTAGCACAATTGTTCAGTTGTGCTTAATTTGTATCTCATTGAAAAATGTTTTGCCTCCTTTCATTAGCTAAACCTAGTATATAGTACTTTCTCTACTACTTTTTATACCTCTATCTTATATTATTCTTTTCCTGCTGTGGGAGCTCCTTCCACTCCTTCAGCCAATAGCCTTTAAGATACCAGCCCACTTGGGTGTGGTCTCTTTGATTTGAAAAAAGCAGCTGGAGCCGGATGCTCATCTCTTGCTTCAGAATCCACTTCCTGTTACCAGACTCTTTTCCTGGTTGTGCAGAGGGCTGTTGTCTAGGATGGTGATCTGTAAGTTTTTCCCTTTAAATAAATAACCCTTTTATTAATCATAATTCCAAACTGGTGTGGGACTGTATTGTGACTAACTCCTTTACTTTCCCACCTTGCTTTATTTTCTTTTTCCCTGACGGATGCTCTTGCACCTAACTCTGAACTTCACAGGAGAAAGCAGAGCAACGGAGCTACAGTGCAGTTCACACTCGGTTGCTGACAAACCATTACATTTGCTCCTGCAGTCGGTTGCCCCTCAGTACATGACTCCAAGCAAAGACGACTCACCTGGAAGATTCACTTTAAATAAACCAACCAAACAAGAACAGTAGGGAAAACTACAAACTGGAGCGCTAGGCCCAGGTTTCTGGTCCCCAAATGAATTCACGGAGCCAGATTTCTGATGCAAATTATATGAGGGTTTTTAAAATATATATATTTAAACTCAAGTTTGGAGCAACAGTTTTCTAGCACCCCAGCATGGTGGGTGCAGAAAGTGTGGCAGGGAGCCCTGGGAGGGTAAAACTTTTAAAGAGGAAATGCCATAATCGGGGAGTTCATATCCTGTCATCTTGGGATTGGACAAGGAGGTCATAGGGTAAGGTAGCTTCTGAAACCATTGGTCAGTTCTTGCACACAAAAAACCTAACAAAGAGCCACTAATAACTGACAAGGTATCTACAAGGACAGGATGCCTCCTAGGAACATCTGGACCTCGTTACATTTTGTGATCCTGCTCCTTAGCTCTTCAGTTGACTATTTTTTAGGGTATCCTTTGAAATTCTGCTGTCACAACACGTTTCTGGAGCTGAGATTGGCCCCCATTCATTATGTAGCTTAAGGAGAAGCCCCGTCTTTAACATGGAGCATGCAAAGTCAAGTCCTGACAGAGCACGCACACATCCTAACAGATGAACAGAACACAATACACAGATGGGAGCCGTGAGAGAGCCCTCCACGATGACACCCTCACAAACCTCACCTTCTCCATATTAAAACAAGGAAGGGCATGGAAAGGTGGCCCAGCAGTTAAGGGCATGTACTGGTCTTGCAAAGGATCTAGATTTAAGCAGCTTATAGCTACTTATAACAGCTCGATAGGATCTAATGCCCTTTTCTATGCCAGATCTCTACAGGCACCATGTCTTTGTGAGGATTACTATTGCTATAAGGAAACAGCATGACCAAAAGCAACTTGGGGAGGAAAGGATTTATTTCACACACACACACACACACACACACACACACACACACACACACACACACTCTTCCAAGGGAAGTGAGGGCAGGAAACTGGAGGGAAGTTAGATTGTTACTCATGGCTTGCTCAGCCTGCTTTCTTATAGAATCCAGGACCATCAGTTCAGCAATTGCACTACATGTAATGGGCTAGGCCTGTCCCCATCAGTCACCAGTTAAGAAAATGCCCTATAGGCCTGCCTACAGCCTGATTGTATGGAGGTGTTTTCTCAACTGAGGTTCCTTCTTCTGAAGACTCTGGCTTGAGTAAAGTTGACGTAAAGGCTAGTCATTACACACCTATGCTCGTGTTCACAGACCCACACACATGGACACAGTTAAAACAGTGGCATTAGAATGACTTCAGGAGCTATGCTCTCCCCAATTTGTTGAATAAGTTAGAGGAGAGAACAGAATTCTCTGTGGTATAGCATATTCACTTTTACTATAAATCCTTTATATGACTCTTTTCCAATATCTGCTTATATCACATTAGTGGAAGTCCAAACAAAAATACAAGTCAAGAGTTCTAATGCCTTGTAGCCATTGGCAGACAATGCCTGGTGAAACCAGAGGCCTACTAGGAGAGCCAGCGAGACACCTTCTCTTCTTCTGGCTGCAGTCCACATGAGGTTGCCTCTATATTTTGACGCTGCATCTGTCCCCAAATCCAGAACACAACTAATGAATCGCTACTTACAAGAGATCCCTCTTCAACCCCAGTGTGATCATCCCTAATCGAGCAAGTCTTTGTCTTTCTTGTAGCTGCATTAATTTTCATCAAGCTTCAGAACTGCGAATCACATGAAGTCACTGCAGGTGTTCTGAACAAGAGATCGGGAGAGTGCTGTCTTCATTAACAACTTGTGCCTGTCAGCCCAAATGGGCTAAACTGATGCTGTTTTAATGAATCACGCAATGATATCAATGCCTTTAACATACAAATATAAAATATCTATTTTTTTATCCCAAATTCCAAGGCAGCAATAAAACGGGATGTCCCAAAAGAGGTTTTACTATCTTAATACAAAATAATTCTTTGATATTAGAGAATCAAAGTTGGCACTGTTTCATAGAAAAACCTTTACCCTCTTTACTTGCCGTCACCAATGAACACAGCCATAACTACAACCACCACAGCTCTCACTGTGTCCAGATTCTGGGACAGATACGTTAGATATATTTAGTCAGGACAGTTTGTGCTGAATGCCAGGAAGTCATTCTCAACAAAAAAGTAAAGAAATAAGTCTTTCTAGTTTCCCATCTCCCCATCTCTGTGGTGAAAAATGAAGTCCCTACTAAGTAAGGTTTATGGTGCAGCACATCCAGAGGCTCAGGTTTGGGTTGTGTCCACCGTCATTTTCCACTCCCTTATTCTTATTATTCTCTAACTTTTATTTTACTACCGTGACTAGCCAGAGAAGAGCAATGACATCATCCTCAGACCCAGAATGATTAAATATAAAACAGACATCAAGTCGATATTAAAACAAAACCCCCTCAATTTAAGCCTGTGTCATAGTCAGGGAAGGGTCTGGTGAAGTTTTATAGTGATTATAAAATACAGCATACATCCTTTTATTAAAAATAAGAAACGCTAGCCAGATATAGTAACACATACCTGTGATCTCAGTACTAGAGAAGCTGAGGCAGGAAGATTGCTATGAGTTCAAGGCCAGCCTCTGCTAGACAGTGGATTACTGGACGAACCAACACTATATAGCAAGACTCTCCTTCAAACAATCAAAAAAACAAGACACGCTTCTGGGGAAATTTTAAAGAAGAAAAGCCATTTTATAAAATATAATATATATGTATGTGTGTATATACATAATTCACACACACATACACACATATATATGTACACACACACACACACACATATATATATATATATATATGAAGAAAGCTAAAACAAGACCTAAAACCTGATTCAATTTCAACTGTTGATGGGTATATGGTGTTTGTCCTTTTGCCCTGGCCTCTGCTCTGGCACACTAACAGGAGTGGGCTCCTGGGGAATAGGCCTGCAATTTCTCTTAGCAAGTAGAGCCAGGAGCAGGCTCGGACTGCTGCCAAGCCTGGTGCTAAGCAGCAGAAGTGCTTTGTCTTCTGCTGTCTCAACAGCCACTGCATTTCTGACACTTACAGGTGTATTGCAGATTAGCCATTCCTCAGGTTGCCATGGTGGAGGTTTCAAATGGTGAGCGCCTGTATAGGCTGACCCAGAACTTTTAGACCAGAAAACAGCAGATTTGTGGTCTCTCAAACACTTAAAGCTGTAGACACATTCAGCTTTCACAAGAGGATTCCAACAGTAGAAAGTCGTACATTTGATGCCCAGTAAAGAGGCCCTGGTTGCTAGTCAGCATTTCATTGTCTTTAATTCACTTTCCTCAGCAAAGAACCCAAGGAACGAGGGCTGTGATGTCATCGTTTTTACCTACTAATCCACACACATTTTTTTCCCTGTACCGACAACATCTTGGGCTATAAGGAAGCATCTCTTGGTTTTCTCGAAAGAAATTAGAGACAAACGATAAGGCCACCTTAACCCAATGCAAAGGTGCTCCATCTTACTAACACAGACAGGTCCACTCCTGCATGCTGTCATTGTACTGAGGTCAGTGTGTCCCAGTGGGGCATCTCAGTGGATGCTGAGGGCTGGCATATGAAACAAATGATGCTGTCAGACAAATGAGCTTGAGAAACAAGCATCCTCCTGTACATCCTCAATTCCCCGTCTTTGAAGTAGATCCTGTCCACAGCTGCTAAGAGTTCATGTTTCCTTCTGGCCCATACTGACTATGTCTTCTCTCTGCAGTATTTGGGACTAAGACAGTAAAAGGCAGAGACAATTACTCTATGAAAGGAATATAGCTAAATGATGTTTTGATACACCATGGACCTCTTTCCACAAAAATGTCTCACAAGCACAGTAGGGATGAGCAAAGTTTAAGGATGAAGGTACCAGCCAAGAGATGCAGGACACTAGATTACAATGAGGAAGACACCTCATGGGAAACGGAGAAAGCAGCCTTAGCTTTTCACTTTCCAGTTATAATCTTGTGCTCAAATTTGGACTACACATACGATTCCTGGTCTTTTGTGGCATCGGCTCTAGATCTTCCCACCACCACCCTCCCTTTGACAACAACTTCAGTGATAGCTAGAGACCTGCACCAAAGGCAGGAAATTGAGAAAGTCACCGCTGTTGATGATGACGAGTCCTAGCTATTCCCGGGGGTCAGGGTGTAGATAGCATCAGCTTAGGTGACCTTTTTCACTCTAGCCAGATGTGGCACTCACAGAGAAACACTGCCCTCTCGTTTATCCATCCTCTCTTTATGCATAATTCATTACAAGCATGGGACTGAGACCCCACAGTAGGCTACCAACTGGAAATCTCTGAGGTCAGCTCCTGACTTATTAGCAGCATGCCTGTCCATATCTAGAAATCTTCAAGCTCATTACCGTGCTGAAAGAGGATTCCGACAAGATATCTCTATGATCTCCAAAGATGGATTCAAGCTACAGAGCAGGGGTCACTGATGGTATATACGCTAGGTCATTCTGGGCAAGACGGTCTGCAAGCTCAGCTGAAAAGGATGTAGGGAATGTTCGTTATAGGAATTTTATAAAACTCTAGCTGATTCCACATGGGCAAAAAAAAAAAAAATACACAACTGTCTGTTGATCATGAAATCCTTTTGCTGTCAGTGTGCAAGCATTCCCACCCTCCCTTTTTCATTATTCATAAGAGGGAGAGGCATAATTATCACAACCATGACTACTGGGCTGTCTCTGGGAAGTTGGTGGGAGCAATGCATTGTGTACCCTTCTATTTCTGCGATGCTATCAGGGGAAGCCAGAGCAAAAGAAAATAAGCTAAACACCAGACATCAGTCCAGATGTTCTCTATTACATCCACCTTCTACCAGCTTTGAACGCTATTGAGCAGTATAGATATAGACAAAGGGCAAACAACCCAAGCTGGGTGGTGGCGGCTAAGCCTTTAATCCTATCACTCTGGAGGGGGGTAAAGGCAGGCAGATCTCTGTAAGTTTGAGGCCAGCCTGGTCTATACAGTGAGTTCAGGGACAGTCAGGACTGTTAAACACAGAAACCCTGTCTCAAAACAAACAAACCCAAAAGAACCCCAAATCCTCTGTTGCTGGGCATGGAGTTTGAAGATAAGTCATCCAAAAGCTCAATAAGAGTCTTGAGGTCAACCGCCTGGTGAGAGGCCACACCTGTGCACACTCATTTGCACCTGTGCAAGAAAATGAAAGCGTAGTATACTGAAGCCATGCAAAAAACAGAGAAACAACCAAACAACACAACCCGGATCACCCAGAGACCCACCATCAATGGACCTGGAGCCGTAAAGTCTCATAGGAGTTTTAAAGGGGTCTAGCACCAACCACCAGCCCTCCCCCCAAAAGTTATTGGACCCAAGGAAGCCCACGGGAGACCAGGCTTACATCTGAAGTGGGAAGCCTGCGCAGATGGCCAAGGCCTCCCTTACTCAAGAACACCTGGATGGGACCTCAGAGTTCCTGGTCCTCTGGAGGAAGTTAGGGTGGGAGGGGAGCACAGGGGATTCTGATTCCCAAAACTGAGATAACTAACTCCAAGCCAAAGCAGAGGGTGGGAACCAATGGATGCAATGATAGGACCTTAAGAACAGACTTGTATGCCAAGGCCATCAGCGCAAGACAGGGCGTGCTTCCTAGGAAGATGCTATAGGTAAAACTGGGGTGGGGGGGGCAGGATTCTGAGCAAAGATACAGACTGTGCATGGTGTGAGAGAATGGTGCTTTACAAAGGGTCCTCACAAAGGAAGAATTCATCTACAGTTCCTCACCGGCCAAAGGTTGTAAGATATCTAAATCAGAACATTTGAGCAGAGACAGGTGCTGTAATGAAAAGGACAAGGAGCTAAAGAAAACTGTTTATGGAATTGGGGGTGGGGAAAGAGGAAGATAAAACCCAACAAATACTATCACAAAACCTGGAGAGATGGCTCAGGCATTAAGAGCACTGGCTGCTCTTCCAAAGAAGCAGGGTTCAGTTCCCAGCACCCACAGGGCAGCTAACAACAGACTGTAACTTCAGCTTCAGGATATCCAATGCCCTCTTGTGGCACCTATAAGCCCTGCATGAATGTGGCACACAGGCAAACATGCAGACAAATCACCCATATGCATATAAGAATATACATTAGAGATGGTAGTTATGAAAGCTCTTCAATAATCTGGGGTTGCAACATTTAATGATTCACATGAAAAACTTACTGGGACCTGCACGGTAGGTTGCAATTGACAGAACCCAACACAAGCATCCTTATAGACACAGAGGAACACAAGGGAAGGATATGAAATGCATGAAGGATTATAAGAGGACTTAGTTCACTTTCTGTTGCTGCGATAAACATCGGGTCCAAAAGCAGCTTGGAGTGAAACTGGTTATTTCACCTTCATGGATGCCAATGCAAAAGCCCAAGGCAAAAACAACAATAAAAACAAACAAAATAACCTAGAGGTCGGAACTGGAGCAGAAACCACAGGGGGGCACTGTTCACAGGCTCTCTCTGTTCCATTGCCTGTAAAGCCTGTCTTATGCCAGCCAAGAGCACCTGCCCCACGGTGGTACCGCCACAGGGGCTGGGTCCTCACATTACAGCAACCAATCTGATACGGGGCACTACCTCATTTGAAGTTCCCTTTAAGTGACTCTAGTTTGTATCAAGCTGACTAAACCTCTGTTCTCTCTGCCTGCCCCGTCTGCTTGGGCTGGTCCGCGTCTCTGATTCTAAAGAAAGCCATTGGAACCTTGGCTGGGATTTTATTTATTTATTTTTTTTGGTTTTTCGAGACAGGGTTTCTCTGTGGTTTTGAAGCCTATCCTGGAACTAGCTCTTGTAGACCAGGCTGGTCTCGAACTCACAGAGATCCGCCTGCCTCTGCCTCCCGAGTGCTGCAATTAAAGGCGTGCGCCACCACCACCCGGCTTTGGCTGGGATTTTAAACTACACACATAGTCTGCAGACTTTCTACCTATTCTGTACTGACTTGGTTTCCTTCTTTTGTAGCCTTCTCTGGGTTTAACTGAGCTCTTGCTATGGGTCTATTTTATCATGTTAGTTATGTTTAGTAAACAAGTCATTGTCACTCAGGAATGGTGACACACACTGTCAGTCCAGCTTGAGGCCTGTCTGCCACTGAACCTTAGAGAGGTGCTCTGTTGCTTCCCCCCTGAATCCTACCCTCCCCCCTGCATCCTTAAGGCATCTGTTTAAACAGCTCTCTGCTCCAGAGACAGGAAAATGAAAGGCACTATCTCACTGCCACTTATTCCGTCTGTGATGTGCTTTCTTTGTTTAGACAGAGCCAAATTGCTACTCATAGTTTTTTTTTAACCCATTTGGAAGAATTTTAACACATATCTCAGGGGAAACCTGACAGCGAAAGATTCACTTTGTATTTGATTTTTAAAAAAGACTTGCGATTTTGCCTTCTCTTGAAGATTTGTCTTTTCCATTTCCTTCTCATGAAATACCTCTCTCTGCTTTCCTTTTCCTTGCTTGGCTTGTGACAGAGTATCCATCATAATTGTTGTCCCTGTTCTTCGGTAAAGTAACTCCACTGACCCAGTCCTACCCCGCCCACCTACTCTTTTCTCCTTCCTTAGCTCCATGGCTCCACCGCACCTGGGCCCATCCACCCACCCCCTCTTCTTCCCGGACTTCCCATATGGTTTGTTTTCTGCACATTTAACTTGATGATATCTTTG
This sequence comes from Chionomys nivalis, assembly GCF_950005125.1. Classification (NCBI taxonomy): domain Eukaryota; kingdom Metazoa; phylum Chordata; class Mammalia; order Rodentia; family Cricetidae; genus Chionomys; species Chionomys nivalis. The sequence goes on along the minus strand of NC_080108.1, from coordinate 30,711,045 downwards.
GTGCTGGTTCCATAGATTATAGTCCTCCATGTTGTCTGGACTTCCCGATTCACCATCTGCCATCATCTTGGGAAGGTTCTTGGTGATCACTGCATGCACTCCCTTCCTTCTCTTTATGGATTTCAATTTTATGGATTTTAAAGCTCTTGAAATTGTTGGACAATATTTGGATAGTCTTTGACTTGGTTTTTATACTTTGTTTTTCTCACCTCAGTGTAGTAGGAGCTGAGGGCCTGCTTTTCGTCCTGCCCGGCTCCTGTACAGCTAGCTTTACACCAGAAATAACAACACACAAACTGTATTCTTTTAAACACTGCTTGGCCCATTTCTGTTCATGTGTGTAGCACCCCCAAGGTGCGCTTACCGGGAAGATTCTAGCCTACGTCCATCCTGGGTCAGAGCTTCATCGCATCTGCTCTGGAGAGGAGAGCATGGCGTCTGCTCCAGAGAGCAGAGCTGTCGAGTCTGAGCTCACTTCCTCTTCCTCCCAGCATTCTATTCTGTTTACTCCACCCACCTATGTTTTAACCTATGAGGGCCAAGCAGTTTCTTTATTACTTAACCAATGAAATCAACAGATTGATATGACACTCCCACATCACCTCAGGACTTTAGATGGGGAGGGTGTCGTAGGGCTATGGCGTCGAATAAAGGAAAGCATTTAATTGAGGTGAGCTCACAGTTTTTGAATTTTAGTCCATCATTGTCATAGTGGGTGGCACTCAGGCAGACAGGGCACTGGAGAAGGAGCTGAGAGTCCTGTATCTTGATCCACAGGCAGCAGAAACAACTGTGTATCACAAGGAGCAAAGGAGACATCAAAACCCATACCCACAGTGACACACTTCCTCCAACAAGGCCACACCTCCTAATAGCACCACCCCAAAGGGGGTCATTTTCTTTCAGACCACTATAGATGGTTCTGATGATTTATTGTCAAGTTTTCTCACTCATCTCTTTGGGTGACTTCTGCAGATGAGGCGACCAAAGGCGATTTCTGTCTGCTACTGTTTCCTCCTGTGCTTTCACTGGAGGTTATTCGCTGCACATAGTAACGGGATTCTAGAAGATACTTTCCTGGAAGTGTATAGAGGACCTTGATCCTACCATTCCAGGGGTCCCCCCCTTTCATGTCCCATCCCCCTGCTTGTCACTTAATTCTCCCAGTTTCATGTCTACATTGATGTCATACATGAACAAACAATGTCATGCATCTCTATACAGTTTAGGATTCACCAATGAAAGAAAGCTTGTAATTTTTCTCCTTTTGAATTTTTTTTACTTATTTCAAGCAAATAATAAGACTTATTTAGTCTTATTATAACTTTATTTGTCCATGTATCTTGTGTGAGTATACCACCTGCTTTTTCTTCAGTCATCTGTAAATGAGCACCGGGTTTGATTCCTTGCCATAGTATTGTGAACAGTGCTGCCGTAAAGACAGATCTGCAAGCATCCCATCTTGGTACTGACTTCCCCAGTACTCTCCAGAGGCATTACTGTTGCCTCTTCTTGTAGTTCTAATAGTTTTTGAGTGTCCCTACTGAACTCTGAATTGGCTAATCTACCTTCTTCATTCCAGCCATCAGTATATATGACTTATGTTGACACACATCCTCAACAGCATGTTTTGGTATTGTTTTCTTAATAATAGTCACTTTAATGAGATAAGATCAACCTAAGCATGGCTGTTGTATAGGTTTCCTTAATGGTTAAGGATGCTGAAGATATCTCCATATGTTCATTGACTGTATGTAATCCATCTTTTTAAAACTCTGATTATCAGTCCATTTATTGATTTGCTTTAAATTTTAGCTTTGGTGGCTCTTCCTATATTCTTTCCATATGCCAATACTCCATCAGCTGTGCACTCAGCATGGGATTGCTTGCCACTCTATAGACTCCCTCTCTCCTTGTTTCCTTTGCCAGCTGGGAACTTTTGAGTTGTATGACGTGCCTTTGGACAAGCCTTGGCTTGACTTCCTGACTGCTGTCTACTGAGAAAGCCCTTTCCTGTGCCTGTATCTTGAAGCATTTCTGCTGTGATCTTCTCTAAGGGTTTCACAAGTTTCCCATACTTCAGGAAGGTCTTTTATCGACCAGGAGATCATTTCTTCTCTGTAGAGAGAGAAAAAGCTGTAGTTTTTTTTCTACACACAGACTTCCATTTTTTCCCCAGCACCATTTTTTGGCCCGGGCTTTTTCTCTAATGTGTGTTTTCACTGACTTTGTCAAAACACGCCATGATTTAGCTGTTTAGCTTAGTCCCCCATTCTGTTTCATCAATCTATATATCTGTTATGGTGCTATGCCATCTTTTATTATTATTGCTCTCTAGTATGAATGGAAATTAGCTAATCCCAGCGTTTTTCATTTTGCTCATAATTGATTGGTAACTCCATTTGGGCCTTGGAATGTTTTCAGTTACTGCCCTGTATTACTGTTTTAATCTCACTACCTATGACAGACCTATGTAAGTTCTTTATATCCTTTTGTTTTAACTTTGATAGGGGATAAGCATCTATCAATTTTTTAGAATTCTAATGTATTAAGATATATGTTTTAAAAATACTTTCTGAGACTCCTCTGAACCCTATGGTATCTGCTGCACTGTCTCTTCCTCCGTCCTTAACTATATTAACTGGTCTCTCCTTTCTTTAGTTTGGCTAGAGGTCAATCTTGCTTATGATCTCAGATACACCAGCATTTGCTTTGTTTTTTGTGGCTTGCCATTTCCATTTCATTCATTTGTGCCCTGATATTTATTACTTCTCTCCATCTACTGGTTTTTCATTTGTACTGTTCTCGTTTTTGTGGAACACAAATGTTTGCCTTTAAGTCATTTGAGATTTCCCTGACATTTTAGGAAAAGCACATGTGGCTATAAGCTTCCCCCTCAGAACTGCTTTAATTTTTGTCTCAGAGGTTCTGATACGTCAGGCTCTCATTTACTATAATTTTTTTTAAAAATGTCCCTCCAAATTTCTTAGATAACCCACCCATCATGAGTTCATTCTCCAGGAGTTTGTGTATTTTCTGTAGTTTCTCTTACTATTGGCTGTAGACAGAGGCTACTCGTTCATTGCCGGCTGCCCAGCCCTGAAATAATCACACAGAAACTATACTATTTGCAATACTGTTTGGCCAATAGTTCTAGCATATTCCTAGCTAGCGCTTAGATCTGGAATTAACCTATTTCTATTAATCTGTATATAATTACATGGCCACCTGTCTCCTCTGGTGGCTACATGGCTTTTCTCTGATTTTGCCTACTCTTTCTACATATCACTTCCAGCCTGGCTATATTCTGCTGGGTCATAAGCCCAAAGAAGCTTTTGGTATACAGAGGGGAATCCCACATCAATTGGCTTTGTTTTCATTCCATGGTGACCAAATACAAGACCCCCAAATTATTTCACTTTTGGACTATTTTTTAAGACTTGCTTTGTGTCTTAAAACATATTCTATTTTAAAGAAAATGTGTATTCTTTAGTATTTGGGTTGAATATTATGCAGAAACCTATTAAGTTCAATTGTTCTATATGGCATTGTTATTTGGAGTTTTAATCTAGGTGTTGTGCCTATTGGGAAGAGCTATTGGCGTAACCTGCCATTAGTGTATTGAGATCAGCCTGTATTTTTACCTCTTCAAGTATTACTCTTATGAAATTGGGTACACAAATATTTAGGGTCTTTATTATGCTCAGAGCTGTTTTATCATCTTGAGTGTTTCCATTAATCATTATGAGTTGATGTCCTTTATCTCTTCTAATTTTGGTTTGAAGTTGGCTTCATTGTATTTCAGAACCAAACACCTGAGTTTTCTTAGTTCCACCTATTCAGAGAACATTTGTCCATCTGCTCACCCAAAGCTGTGTCAGTGAACTACATTCTTCATAGACAAGAAGTGGATGGGTCCTGCTTTTCTAGTTTTTTTAAATCTGTATTTTGATTGGAGAGTGGAAACTATTCAGAGCTATTACTGAAAGATAAATATAAATACCTATCACCTTGCAGCTTGGTGATACTTGGTGTTTTCTCTCCCATTTGCTTATTCCACAGTTCTAGTGCAGCCTGTTCTTTCCTCCTCTGCAGGATTAGTTTAACTATCTTATGTAGTCTTAACTTAGAGTTCCAGGATCCTCATCTTTAGTGTTTAACACAGAAAGACTTTCTTTCTCCTTAAATTATAAACATTACATTCATACATAAATACAACATTGGATATGCTAATTTGAGTTCACAGTTGTCATTGGAGCATAGAATACATTGTTCTCTGTCCTACTAACTCTGCAGAGTTTCTGATGAGGATTCTGCTATTATTCTCATGAACTTATATTTATATTTGACCTGATGTTTATTCTTGCTTTGTTCCGTATACTTAATGTTTTAACTGTAATGTGGCTTGGGGAGTCTATCTTGATCTTGTCTTCTTGACATTCCAAGTGCTTTCTGTATCTAAGTAACTATCTCCCTAGATTTGAAGTTATTTTCCTCTGTTTTATTGAATATCTTGTGTCATTAATTTGCAATTTTCCCTTTCCTGTGGTCATAATTGATTAAATTTGATTTAATTTTGTTGTGTCATACGGATTTCCTATGTTTTGTTCATATGCTGATCATTGCCTAAGCACTGGAATTCATCAACTTTGTTTTCAAGACTTGTTACATGTTTCAAGATCCATGTTACATAAGATCCACTCTATTGGTGAGGACTTCCAGGGTTTTGTTTTTTTTTTCTTACTGAGCTTTTCATTTCTGACGTCTCCACTTGATGTTTTTAGCATTTGCTCTCTACTAAATTCCATGTTCATACCCTTTATTGACTTATTTATTTCATTCATCTGCTACTTATTTGTATTATCTTTGAATTCATTCAGCATGTTACTTGGGCTTGCTTTGATTTTTTTAAAGCATTCTTATTGATATTTTTTTTTGACTCTTTAGCTTTCCATCTCACCACTCCCTCTTACTGGTGTCCATTTCTGTGGAGTTGCTCATTTTCGCTACATTACAGGAACTATATGAGTTGATACATTTGTAAAATTGAATAGAATAAAGGTGTCACCTCCACATTGGGTTAGTTGTGTAGCTAAGCACCCAAATCATTCCATGTTCTCAGGACACTAGGCACAATTTCCATTATCATTATGAGATAAAACAACCTCAGAAGCAACTGTTGTTGCTATGCAAAGACACAAGGGGTTTTTTTTTAATTCATAAAGCAACATTTATTTGCTATAGTGGTTATAGAATAGGAAAAAATAAAGAAACTTAGATCTAGTCTCAAGGCAACAGATTTTTCTAAAAGTGAGTGAGTCTTGTTGCATCTACCCATGTGGGATAAAGGAATTGACACAAGTGCTTTTAAATGATATCTTTAAATTCAGTAATTTTCTTTTTATAATAAAGAACCAAAGACAGCATGGTGTATTAAGGTGTTAATTACTATGTGAATAAATTGAAAGAAAATAATACTAGGAATACATACTAAAACAACAGAGCGAAAATAAAGAGGAAAGAATTGCAAATAGAACTGGCTAGTAGGGTAAATGGAAGTTAAAGATTATTAGTTAACCCGTAGGAAGTAGAGGAAATGGGGACGAAGACAAAGAGAAGATGAGGTGGTAAGGAGAGGGGAGGTATATGATTTGTAGGTAGAGAAAACATGTGAGAATAAATATAGAAACTGAATAATAATAAAACATAAGCCATTGATATTAAAAATAAGAAAAGCAATTGAGAGGTGTGTATATACTAGTGCAGGCAATGAATGAGTTCCACCTATAGATCAGAATTGGAAGGATAGTTCATTAACACACTGTGCAGGTCAGCAAGGTGGGAGGTTGGGAGGTTGAGAGGACCACCTTCATGGTCTCTGTTGAAGACGAGTTCTCCTAGAGTGGGTTGTATGCAGTGTCTTAGGATATCAATGATGTCATGCAAAACAGTTCAATCCCCAGTAGCTGATGCAAGTTCTGGGAGGTTAACATGAGTCACCATGCATGTAATTTATAGCGTGCAGTCTGACTCTCAACTAAGGCCAAGTAAAACAGAGTTATGCAAACACAAAAGCACTTATTCACTGACTTGCTGTCCTAATCAAAGCCTTGGGGTCACAGATCCCCTTAAGTACAGCTCTTTACGGTTAGGATATAGCATCCCAAGGTTCAGGATTCCTGGACCATGGCTGTGACGATTCTGAATTGGGAATGCCTCCATTTCCTGGTCTGCCCACCACAGGCTATCCATGCTGAATTTCTCCTCTCCCTGGACTGTCTTATGAATCAAACTGTGTTTACAAAAGGCTAGTTGTGTCTCCAAATTAAACCAATTAGAGCAAATCAGTCAGTCTGAAGTGGTGAGATGGAGTTCAAACAGGTGGCTTGCTGCACTGTATTGTCTAACAGCTCCAGTTAGCAATGCTACAGAAGCTGCTGTTCTACGTTATCCCTTAGACACCACTTTCTACCGGATCAGGTAGCCATGCTTCCCTAGTAGATGACAATATCAACAGAGACAGTGTGCTCTTGACTATCTTTCATTTGCCTTTTCCTTGCATATGCTCCTTTCATGAGTGTTTGCTCCACTAAACTTAAATTCCGATTAGCTGGGGTTCATGGGATTCTATGGCTGTCCGGGTCTTCTGCTCTTGGAGGGTAGAGAAGACTTGGGGGTCAGGAGACTCAGTTGTGCTGCTCTCTCTCTTCCTGTTCCTCTTCCCAGTAGAGCAGGTTTTTTGTAGCATTTTTGTTGCCTCCTTACTTTGGTGCAAAAGTTATTTCTTTCTTGTTGTTGATGTGACAAAATGCCATAACCGAGAGCCCCAGAGAGAACCAAGAGTTTATTTTGGTTTGCAGTTCCAAAGGGAACTGAGGCAAACATGGCAGGATGGAGACATGGCAGCAAGTAACAAGAATGATGGCAGAAACAGGAAACTTAGAGCACACATTCAATTACAAGCACAGAACTAGCAGAACAATCTGGAAGTGGCATGAGGCCTTAAACATGCAAAGCTCACCTCCATGACATGTTTCTCAAGCAAGGCCACACTTCCAAGATCTTTTCCAACAGTACCTTCAGCTGGCAACCAAGTATGCAGATGCATGAGTCCACGAGAGAGAAGTTTATCATTTGCACCACCACAGAGAGCATTATAGCACATGGCTATGTGTGAGCACTGGGTAATTCCCATCATCTGAGTCACACATCTCATGGGCCTTCTGCAATTATTTTCACTTGTGTTGTTTCTGGAGGTTTTCCTTTCTGATTATGTTCTTGCCCTTCTGCTCTTTTGTCTGGGGTTCTGGACTTGTAGAAGGAGAAGCGGGCTGCATTCCTGCCGCCCAGCTCCCTGCAGCCTGGCTAGCTTATGCCCCAAAATAATTACACAGAAACTGTATTCTTTTAAACACTGCTTGGCCTGTTAGTTCTAGCCTCTTATTGGCTAACTCTCATATCTTGCTTAACCCATTTCTAATAATCTGTGTAGCACCACGAGGTTGTGGCTTACCAGGAAAGATTCTAGCCTACGTCCATCTCGGGTCGGAGAATCATGTCGACTGCCTCACTGCCTTCTTCCTCACAGCATTCTGTTCTGTCTCCCCTGCCTACCTATGTTCTGACCTATCAGGCCAAGCAGTTTTCTTTATTAATTAACCAATGAAACAACAGATAGATAGAAGACCCACCTACATCATGGGCTAGTCTGTTGTTTTCCTAATAAGTCCACACGTTGTCTGTATTTTATCTAGTCTCCCTCAGTTGGCTGATTACTACTAATATTCCTTACCTTCCCACACTTCTGACATTGTTTTTAAGAAATGGATCAAATGTTTTCTTTCAGATTTATGGGGACAAAGGAGAGTGTAACTTGTACCTAGTCCTCTGTCTTCTTGTATGTTTTGAATTCTTTATTCTCATCTCTGTTTAAGTTCTTTACCTATTCTTTTATAGTATCTATGTTTCCAATTAGAATCTTTATTATGTTAATTGTGATTACTTAATCTAAATTGATAACTCAAACTCCTTGTCCTGCTTACTCATTTCTCTTTTATGACTATATTTTTGCTTACCCTTTTCTGTACACTTATTTTTTACATTGTGACTTATTTTTAAAGCTCACCACACATTGGATAACTAGGTTTTACAGTGTTTAGCATACAAATTTGTGAAGCTGTCTGGGAGTTGTTCTGTGTTTAATATTGACAGTGTCCATTGACCATTTTTCCTCAATGGTTTTTGTTTCTATTTTTGCTCTTGATTTTGGTCTTCTCTGAGAATGTTTTCTTAGGTGAAGTCTGAGATCTCAGTGCAATTTTTTGTTACCACATAGAATAATTTGATGTAGTAATAAGTATGAGCTGGGAAGGGAATTCTATAACCTGTGGTTAAATTACAGTCCTCAGACGTGAAACAAGAAGGCAGAATGGAACCAGAGCAAGGAGATTATTGTTGCCCTCCTCAGATAAACTCCTTAACATCATTTCTCACAAAGAACAGATGCCAGTTATGGAGAATGGCATTGATGCACACCCCAACAATTTCTTAAAAACTGTGAGAGTGATAAAGGGATTTCTCAAATTTCCATCAAAAACCAAGAAATAAATGCTATGTTAGACACATATGACTTTAATTTTCCTCTCTGTCCTTCCAGTCCTATACATTCAACCCATCTTGTGCTCTGTTTTACCTAGATAATGTTTCCATTCCTAAAAGTTGAACATTTACCTCCTGAAGAGGCCAATTTGGATGCCAAGATTCTGACAAGATTATTGTTACATCCACACCTTCAATGACAATGTTATTTATTTGGATTTTTAATTTTGGTCTTTGTTCATTTATAGAAGTTTGTCAAAATATTTGCTTTATGGTTTCTCCTCAATTTTTCTTCTTTCTTCTATAACTATTCTATCACCCAGAGCAATATGGTTTCCTACAATAGATATTAGATACTTTAATAGCTCTGGGAAGGAGTTTCCTCCACAATGACAGGAAATGATTGAACTGAATTTAGCATGGACATCTGTGAGAGGCCCCTCAACAAGGCATTTCCTGATGGCAAAGGGCTACCTTGACTGTCTCTTGTTGAACTACACTCATTAGTACAAAGTCTGACATCATGTCTTCTGTATAATCCAGAATGGAGGATCAGTCTGTTTGGATTTTGCTTAGAAAAAAAGAAAATTATTTTTTCTAGGAACACCCTGTTTACAATCCCTTTTTAGGTGACCTTGTTTAATGTAATTGAAACATTTGACATTTCAGTTTTTCTTAAAACCTTTGGAAATCACCTCTCCTATTAAAGCATTATCATGGTTATGAGATTCAATATTGATTGTATCTTGGATCCATTCCTCCAAGGGTACTACTCTTGTCTTTAGTGGCTCTCCTTTTGTATTGTGCATTACCATTAGAAAAGCCAGAGATTCAATTATTAGTTGTCTAGCTTCTGAATTTGGTATCATTGTATTTACAGCTGAAGTCAAACTTTGTAAGAAATCAGTGAAGGTTTCTTTTGGGCCTTGTATAACTTTAACAACTCAATTTTCTTTCCTACTTCATCAGTTATGTACCAAGCATTCAAAGCTGTGAAGAGGCATAAAGCAGGGTGTGGTCATCATATGGAGATTGCCTTTATACATTAGCATAATTTTCTTATTCAAGAAGTTGGTCTTGGGAGATCACCATAATTCTAACCTTACTTCATTGTTTAATGGCTTTAGCCTCTTCTCTCCACCAGGTCCTTTACTATAAATAAGGACCAGGCTCCAAGACTGTTGTAACCAAGACTCTACAGTCTTGAAAGATAATACTATTACAAGTTGATCACAAGTTTAGCATCTACTTCACAAAATGATGTGGGAGTCCCCTCTGTGTGCTGTGAATACCATTTGTTAATAAAGAAACTGGCTTGGCCTGAAAGGGTAGAAGAGAGGTAGGCAGGGGAAACTAAACTGAATGCTAGGAGAAAGAAGGCAGAGTCACGGAGAAGCCATGTAGCTGGAACTTTACCTGGTAAGCCACAGCCTTGAGGCAATACACAGATTAATAGAAATAGGTTAAATTAAGATGTAAGAGATAGCCAATAAGAAGCTAGAGCTAATGGGCCAAGCCGTGATTTAATTAATACGGTTTTTGTGTGGTTATTTTGGGGCTGAGCAGCTGGGAACAAACAAGCAGCCTCCCACTACAATATGCCTACAATATGAGACTATCACATCCTTGACTCTCCTTAAATCTAACATTGCCACAGGAGTCCATTCAGTTCTTATACAGCCTTGGGGCTATCTATTATTTGTCAGTTGTTCCTGTAAGGTGGCTGGATAAATTAAAGTTGTTTGTTTGAAAACTTTAGGTGCTCCTCTCTAACCTTATACTGCAATGTTGCAATTGGTTCTCCTTTAAATTCCTCTGTTTGGATCTAACAATTTCTGTGATCTGTTTTATAAAGCTTTTCTAAGAATTGTATCTTAGCACTCAAATTAACCAACTTTTAAGTGATAAAGAAAAAGTGATAAAACTCATAATGTTTAAAACTGACATTACATGAATCCCATCTACATTATATATTCACTCATTTAATTGTTTTGTTTTCAAACCATCCAGCATATTAACATACAGAGACCTAACTTTCTCCATTGTAATAGTGTTTTCCCTTTTAACATGGGGAAAAAACTCTCTCTTGCTCTCTCGCTCTCATCTCTCATCTCTGTCCGTCAACCATCTGCATTAATCTCATGATCATTTGCTGCTGTTCTTCACTTTCTCTCTCTCGCTGGGGCCACTGGGCTGCACGCCCAGCTCCTACTCTGTGATATTATCGCTAACTTTCTGTTCACAGAGGGAAGTCACTGAGCTTTTAGTATAAATATTCACTATGAGAGAAGAAAATTGGTGAGGCTAGAATTTGGATAATCTCATTCCCATACTTTTATGAAATTTAAATTCCTAATTAGCCTAGAGAATTTTCAGATGGGAGGGGAACTAAATGAATCATCTTCTAACACTATTCAATTAAATCACTTCTAATTCAAAAAGTTTGAATAGTTAATCAAGAAAACTGAAGATTTGTTCTTATGACCTTTCAGGATATTTGGGCATCTAGCATTTTAGAACAAGTAATCACCATGCTAATTAAAGCCACATAATATTTTCAAATGTCAAAACCATCATCTACATTGTCAATGTTATAGTCACATCAGATTAAAGAAAGACTGTACATGAGCAAGATCTCTGGCATGAAGTTATCTCTGGACAGTGTTGAAGAACAAAGGCCTTGCCCTCCTGGGCATGCTATAAACTCAAGGTAGCTCAAAATGCATAAACCGTATATTGGCCAACCTACACAACTATTGTTAACTCACCCACTCAGACATGAAGAGTGTTAAGGTGCAGCCACAAGTCCTTAAAGAGTTTTCCAAGGGTTTATTGAGCCCCTCCCTATGACGCCTTGTTTAGTAGGTCCTAGAATTTGAACCAGCAGCCTCCTGTTACATAGATTGGAGGCATCACATTATAGTGTTTTCAGGTGTCATTGGCAGACAGCCTTTATCAAGAACGATTTTTTTTTCTCAATTTTTGTTTGGATTCCAGGGATCAAACTTTGGTTTCCTTTGGTGCCTTTACTTACTGAGCCATCTTGCTGGCCTAGGAACAGTGTTTTCAAGGATTTTTGGTCATCCGTTTTGTTGTTTTTTATAGAAAATAGGCTTGCAAGACAGATATAAATTCTGCTCTCTGTCTATTTGTTTCCTTGTGAAGAATGATGAGGCAAAGGCAGCGTGAAGAGTTCTTGTCTATCATGCATGAGTGCCTGAGATTGATGGGGTCCTGTTCTTGGGTGGGCTCCATAACCCTCAGACTTCTCCATAGAACAGCCTTTTGGGAAAGGCTATCCTCTGAGCCAAGCAAACACCATCTTGGGAGTAAAGCTACACCTCCTTGCAAAAGAATTATCCCACCTGGGTCTGTTGACTGTTTACCTCATGAAATTTTCTCGTGGAGGAGAGATCACACAGCCCTCACCTGCTGTGGAATAATCTTTTTGTACACTGTGACGATGTCTTTGACAAAGTGCCTTCTGTTTGGTTTAATAAAAGGATGAAAGACCAATAGCTAGGCAGGATGGGATAGGCAGGATTTCCAGGAGGAGAGAGAAGAAGAGCAGAAGGAATCTAGACAAGCAGATTATGGCAGCAGACCCAGAGCAAGTGTGACATGCCATCCTGAGGAAGGTAAAACTGATGGAGGAATTACTTTCATTTAATAAAGAAACTGCCTTGGCCCATTTATAGGCCAGCCCTTAGGTGGGTGGAGTAAACAGACAGAATGCTGGGAGAAAGAAGCCGAGTCAGGCAGTCGCCATGATTCTCCCACTCCAGACAGACGCAGGTTAAGATCTTTCCTGGTAAGCCAGCTCATGGTGATACACAGAATATTAGAAATGGGTTAGATCAATATGTAAGAGCTAGCCAATAAGAGGCTGGAACTAATGGGCCAGGCAGGGTTTAAAAGAATACAGTTTCCGTGTAATTATTTCGGGGCATAAGTTAGCCATGTGGGCGGCTGGGTGCCGGGGACGCAGCCCTGCCGCTCTTATTACAACATAAAACGCTACATGACAGAGTGGAGATTAATAGAAGAAGGTTAATTTGAGCTCTGAGAGCTAGTTGGGGTACAAGCCAAGGCTAAAGGCCAAGCTCTCATAATGGATAAGAAGTCTCTGGGTCATTATTTACGGACTTGTGGTTCTGATGAGAAACTACTACTACACACACCTAAGAACCCAGCCTCTCCCTACCGCCAACTGTTTTGTACAACTTTGTCTTAACAGCACCTGACCTTAGGGAGACTCTCGAGTATATAGGCAAGGATGACTAGTGGTTGTATAAATTGGCAACCTGACCACTCTATGTTGTGGTTAAGGGGAAGGATTTTTTTTTTTTGGAGATATAAGAGAGATAACAGCCAGAGACATCTGGAAGAGTTGAGAGCAGAGAGAGAAAGAAATAGACTGACTGTGGCCACAGCAGGGATCTCAGTGAGAGAGGGGAGAGGAGCAGGGATTAGAGAAGCTGATGTAGAGCGCGGGGTGGAGGTGTGAATGTAGTAGGAACAGTAGGGCTATGGGGAGAATGGGGAGTTGGGGGGAGGGAAGTCTGTCAGCTGGGGGGGGGATTTGGGATGGGGAACAGGACAGGATGATTAGGTGATGGAGGTGGGTCATCTTTCTATCTGTTGTTTCATTGGTTAAGTAATAAAGAAACTGCCTTGGCCCCTTTAATAGGACAGAAAATTAGGTAGGCGGAGTAAACAGAACAGAATGCTGGGAGAAAGAAGCCGAGTCAGGGAGTCGCCATGATTCTCCCACTCCAGACAGACACAGGTTAAGATCTTTCCTGGTAAGCCAGCTCATGGTACTACACAGAATATTAGAAATGGGTTAGATCAATATGTAAGAGCTAGCCAATAAGAGGCTGGAACTAATGGGCCAGGCAGTGATTAAAAGAATACAGTTTCCGTGTAATTATTTCGGGGCATAAGCTAGCCATGCGGGCGGCCGGGTGCCGGGGACGCAGCCCCGCCGCTCGTATTACAACAGAGTGGCGCCTGGGTGCCGGGGACACAGCCCCGCCGCTCTTATTACAACAATTAGGATTCTGGCATGAACTTTGAAATGTGTAGCAAGTCCTTGTGATACTGAGGGGGCCCGAGAGTCTCCAGTATGAACTTCGATATGCTATTAGCTACCATATGTCCCTTCTGCAAGAGATAAAGAAAATGACTTATTTGGTAGAGGGGAACTAACTTCACAAGTCCCTGAGGAATGCTGGCTCTTAGCTAACCAGAAATCCTCCTATAGTCAAGGTTGAGCTCATTTCTGGATTTTGGGACTGCCTTTGGGGGTCTGGAGAACTGGAGTTTCCTTTGGATCTGACAGGCAAGGGAAACTTCATCCATGGGACTAAAGGGACCCCTTATCCCTCCTGGGTAAGGCCTTCCAAGTGCAGTGGGTTGGAAGAGGAGGACCCACATCCCTGTAGAGACCACTTCACCTGCCCTCTGTAAAGGAGTCCAGTAGACTCATTGGTTCCCCCAGAGTGAACTTCAGTTCAACCGTGCCTTGGTTTCTCCTTGAAACCTTAGGAAGAGGGAGAGATATTGTTTACATTTTCCCTTGGGAAGGACTTTTAGCAACATGGGTCCACTATATGCAGCGGTATTGTACACGGCCCTGAATCAAGCAAGATCAACAGGCAAAGAAAAGTGCTCACAAGGATTTTGACTCGGGACACACATCGTGATGGTGGAGGCGCTATCAATGCAAAATGAGTGGCATCCTAAGCCTTTCAGACACCATGCGCTACGTTTACTCTCGCACGTGAATTTTTGGTAACTACCACTTAGACACTGGCTATGAAGCAATAGACTCTCTTCTGTATCACACGCAATAGGAAACTCGCTGCAGGAAGTCCTCGTGTGTGCATACTGCCTTAGGATACTGCCATCTGTGCACCCATAATCTCCAGCCCTCTAATTACATAGAAGCAAATAAATAATTAGGACATCAATCACCTTTTACTCATGAGCAGCATCTAATTCATTCCAGGTCTGTATTTTTCCCAAGGTCTGCAAACTCCTCCACGCATCTGGCAAAGCGGCTACAGGCTTATTTGACAAGTGAAGGTAATAACGCTTCTCTCCGGTAATTGCTCTAAGGATTTCAGAGAACAAATAAAAATGCATATGCAGGCCCCAGCACAGTGGTTGGTTTGCAGAAGAATATCAGATGATTATTTTCAAAATTGCTATTTGACCTTTTTTTTTTTTTTTTTTTTTTTTTTTTTTTTTTGCAAGTGATCCAAGAACTACACCGGAGGCTGAGAGGTTCTTCTTTGCTACATTGAAGCAATCACATTGGTAGCCTTTATTTAAGCCCAGACAAGGGGTCTTATTTGGCTGATAATATAATGAAGAAACAGACGGCAACCTGAAACCTTCCAGAAAGACAGCCTCCCTTAGCACTCTTGCTATAACGAGTAGTACTAACCGGTGAAAGTGAGCATTCCCAGCAGCACATGGGGTGTGTTTTCCTGCACCTTCTTCTTGCCTTCTGAAGCTGGGGCAGACAGGGAGGGATGCTCATGCTCTTTCTTGCTGCTAATCTTCCTTTGGAGAAAAAGAGGCTGCTGCATAATCTAGGGCACCAATTTTCATTCAGCAACAGACATGTACCCCAGCTCTCCCCCAGAACATCAGTGCTCAGAGCTCTGGGAAGGTATCCCATCAGAGTTTTTTCACATTATAGAAAAGGAACAGAACTTAACCACCCAACTGAAAGGGATCAGTGATCAAGGGCAAGAAGATGCCATCTAGCTGTTCACACCTGTTGCTCCCCCGCGCTTCAGGCAGTAAGTTTCCAGGATATGTCCTCACTGTACCTGCCATTCTTGTGTAGAGCAGGGCTTCCCAAAGGCAAGGGCCCTTTCAACAATTTCCCACCACCTCAGAAGCTCCTTACCCTCACAAAAGAGGCTCTCCCAGGCCAAACCCTCTTTGTCTGCTTGTCCTTCGGGAGTGTCAAATTGCCGGGATGGCATCCTCTCTGAGGAAATACCATCAGTGGACATTTTCTTGAAGTCCTTGCACTGTGCAGCTGAGAAAGTTCCCACTGATGTCTTCCTGCCTTGCAAATGCAAGGTAGACAGTGAAGCGAAGGGAGTCTGGTGCAGCTCTTGGTCTGAAACACTGAGCGACTGAGATTTGCATGCAGCAGATCCTCAGATCCTCAGATCCTGCAAACCACGCTAAGGAATCCTGCTGGGCCACCCGGGGGCCAAGGTCAGACAGAGGGCTCTTCCTGGCCCAGACAATGGGTCATTAAGTGTGCCACAAGTATGGATGAGGGAGCTTAATTCAGTCAAGGTTCACTCTTCTTTTGTTGATCAACAGTTTCCCTCCTCCAGTGCTTTCCTCTCCCATATCCAACATTTTTCTCAGGGAGATCTGGAATGTTCCCATATGGGGAACAGTTCCCCCAGTTTGGGGGAGCTCGGACATTGCCCATTGTTTCCATGACAATGGCAGTCTTGTCAGTAGAGCTGCAGTGAGAATGTTGCTTTCCTCTCAGAGTCAAGTTTCCCAGAGATTCATGCCAAAATCTTGACCCCTCTGGATGACGATGGGCTGGGAATGTGACTAGGCTACAGGAGACTTGCCTTATCTCTTTACCAGTGACAATATCAGTGTATGATAGAACTGTGACCCCTCTCACACCCTCAGTGTCGAACTGGAGGAGCAGGTCTGTGGTAAAGCACTTCCCAATACTTGCCGAGCCTTGAGGTCAACCTCCTCCCAACACCAGTGCAACAAACAGGTCCCGAATATGCCAGACCCTTATTCTTCAATTTCCCAATGTTCTGTGCTATAAGAAAATCCATTTCTGTATTTTATCAGTTACTCTATTCAGAGGTCTTCTGTTGTAGCAACCCAGAGTCTACAGTAAAAATCAAGATGCCAGGGTTACCACTTCCCAAGGTATCCATAGTGCAAGAAGGTCACCTTTCCGTGCCATCTTCGGAAAAGCCAGCTAATACTGCCTATGCTGGCATCATTGCCCAGCTTCTGCCTCCTTCCTTCCCTGATGTAACTGCTTGAGTGTCTTGTTGTAGAAGGCACACAGTGACCAGGCTGTGACTTTACAGTCTATTATCCTTCCTTGCACCATCTAGGTTCTCCCCAACCCAGGCAGGCCACTGATGTGTTGCAGGAGCCCGGCCCCTTTCTCACAGGGTTCAGTAGCAGTAATCAACGAGGCAGAATCCAGCTGAGCTGTGAATCACCCTTGTCTATCTCACCTGAGAATCTCTATACGAGGCTCAACTTCCATGGCCTAAGCCAAAGCCAACTCCTCTTTAAGAAAGCTGAATCTCAGAGGTAGCAGGATTTTGTTTACTTTCTTTGATGGTCCTTCTATTTTTAAATATCTTTTTCAATTTTCTTTTATTGTTGAGATTATAATGCAATTATGTCTCCCTTCTGTTTACTCCTACCAACCAATTCAGAAACTCGGGCAGCTGGAAAACAAGGCTGCAATTTTGCAGCAAAAATTTGTCATCGTTTGGAAAATTGTGCTCCCCATTCTTAGTTTTCAGTGGGACCCTCAGCTTCCTTAGGTCGTCGTCAACACAGAGCTGAGTTCATGACTTTATGCTTAAAGGAAATCATCTCTGCGGGCCATCGTATATAATACAATGTGGAGTCCACACTTCCCTTGGTAACCATAACAAGCTTGAGTTCTAAATGTCTCAAAGGCCTCTCCTCATTTGTGCCTAATATTGCATCCAGCCTACATGGATACTCATATTGTATGACCTACCCCACAACGAATTTCTTTGTCAAGTCTTCCAAGTGACTCTTCACACTCCTCCTGGTCTGGAGTAAACAAAGCTCTTGTTCGTTCCAATAAACTACTTTATTTAGAAGAGTTGTTGAAATGTCAATCAATCTTCAAAGGGAAGCGAAATTCAAATGGTCTGGCTATGAGAAATGAGAACTGAGGGCAGGAAATTATTAGTCAAGCACCTGAATTCACTTATGAGTACTGCTGCAGCTAGGGGGTTGGGGTGGGGGACTCAGTAAAGCCCTTGGGATGCTCTCTTGGACAAGCGACAGAGAGGGAAGGAAACAGGCTGCTGTACGTCTAGCCTGAAGTGCTCTGAGGACTAGGAGAAAATTAACTGTAGAGACCAAAGTCCCCTGCACTACATGATGCCAGTGTCTCCTAAAGTCTCCTCCCATCTGTGTTGTTTATGTCGATTGCCACCCCCAAACCAACTGCAAACTAAATAACCATTTGAGGACCAAGTATGGAAACAGGAGTGATTACATTCCAACGTTTCCATGGTCCCATGTCGTATTGCTTAAGAGTGGTATTCCTTTTACACTTTTTTACTTTGCACTGCTGCGGATTGAACCCTAGGCCATGAGCGTGCTAAGCCGACCCTCTATCAATGAACAATAGTGAAGACACCACCATCTTCCCTTCCATGTCATGTGACCATGGGACTGATGGCCAGTTATGCTCACAGTTCTGGGTTCATAATCAGAAGAGGGGAGCCTGTTCTGTGCTCTTCCTGTTGTTGCTTAAAAGTCAGCTTTATGGCGGGCGCCGTGTAGCCCTTTGGAGTCTGAGGTAATCTTGGGATCATAAAGCAAAAGAAGCATGAGTCCCTCAAGCTACAGCCTGTCAGACTTGTGCTAGGCCTGCTTTTTCTGAATCGTTTGTGGGAAAATTAGACATCGTGTTACTAAAAGTTGTTGTAACTTCCTTTTAATTTTTAATCAACAAGATGTGATAAAAATCTCTTCATTTGAAATATATAGTTTCACCTTTAAAAAGCGTAATAATCATGGGCAGCTCCAGCCACAGTCAAACCTGGAGGAGACTGGTCTGATGGTTTCCTCTTTGACTCCCTTACTCTAGGTAGGAAAAATCTGGGATTATTTTTCTTATCATAATATTCTCAAGGTTCACTCATAGTAAAAATACGTGTCAATACCTCACTGTGTTTCAGAGCCAAATACACACACACTGAATGGCGGTCTTTTGGGAAGTGGTCACACCTTTGGGCTGTGTAAGCCATGCTGCTGTAAGCACCTGTGGACAGGTCTTGAGTGGACGTGCGGTTTCATTTCTCTTGGGCATTCCTACGAGTAGAGAATCTGTGCCAACTTTTAATTCCTTCTTTACTCACTGGAAAAACAACCCGTTTGTTTGCTAGTAGATAATACACTGACCTTTTCAAGTATGTGATGGTAATTTGTATTTCTTCCTTGGAAAGGTGTTTGTTTCAAATCTTTTGCCTTGATTTTGAAATCAAGCCCCATACTGTTTTTTTTCCCCCCAGTATTGAGTTGTAAGAGTTCCCTACCTTCTCTAGACCAGTAGTTCTTAGCCTGGGGGTTGCAACCTTGTTAGGGTTTGAACAACTCTTTGACAGGGGTTGCTTAAGACCATCAGGTATTTACATTACAATTCATAACAGGAGCAAACTTACAGTTAGGAAGTAACAACGAAAATAATGTTAAGGTTGGGCGCCACCACAGCGTGAACAGCTGTCTTAAAGACTTGGCAGCATTAGGAAGGTTGAGAACCACTGCTCTAGACAGGAACCCTTTACGCTTGGTTCATGGGAGTTGGAGTCTAAGGCAGAGTGGAGCAGTTTGGGGAATGTTGCTGTTCAAGTTGCAATATTGAGTTTGTCAAGCATATGCACAGGTTTCTTTCGGCTAACCCAATATGGCCTCTGTTTCACAGCTTTCGGAGAACAACTTCCTTATGTCTTTGTTAAACTCCCCTCTCCCCCGCACCTGTATTTTATTCCTTTTGATGCTTTAGTGAATTGAATTCATTCCTTGATTTCCTTTTTAAGTTGCTCATTACATATGCAGAAAGGCAGTTTTTCTGCATTCTTTATTAGTTCCCTATCTCTGTAGTGAATTCCTTGGATTTGGCAATACAACCAAGTCATCTACAAATAAGAAGAATTTAAATTATTTTCTCCTGAGGGTATTTTGTTTTGCTCCTCCCTCTTGTCTGAGCATCTCAGCTAAAACCTTTATTACAGTGCTGAGTAGATGAGAAATGAAAACATTTCAGGCTGCGGTGGGGTGTCCAGGGGAGTGCCCCTTTCACTGTCAGATACGATGTTCTCTGTGAGCAACCCCTCTCACCATCCTCCTATTTCCAGAGTGCGGACATGGAGTATTTGCTTCTTTTATCACGACTAGTATATTTTGCTAAATGCTTTTTCTAATTTATTGAAACAAGCATGTTGCTTTCATTTTTCATTTTATTAATATGATCTATGCATCTATTTATGCATATGTCACTTCCTTTTACCTGTCTGTATCTTGATATTTAAATGCTTTTCCTCTATATGATGTATTTTGATCATATTCTTTCCCCTCTTCTAACTCCTTCCAGATTTCCCCCACCTCCTTTTAAGGTGGCCAACTTCACAATATCTCTTGGTCGCTCTCTCTTTCAACAAAATATATAAAACAGAAATCAAAACAAACAAAAACAGCAACACTAATAAAACAAAATGTACAGAAAATGCAACAAAACCATGAAACAAGTTGATCAATTCCCGCTGACCAGTGGCCCTTCCCTGAAGGAAGCTTGAGAAACCTAGAGACATTCTATCAGAGAAAACCGATTGCTTCCCCTTTGCCAAGAGATCGCAACTGCAGGCTTCTTGGTTAGAGGTGGGACTTGGTGTGCACTTCCTCTTCTCCATGTTGGAATTTGTCTGGCTTGAATGTGTGTGGTCCCCGGGTCCACTGTCACAGTCTCTGTGAGTTCCTGTGTGAACTGGGCCCTTTGTATCTAGATCAGTGTGCATCACTCAGCCCTCATCAGAAAAGCTTCCTAACAAAGAGAGCTACAACTGAACAAGATGCAGAGAGAGAGAGAGCACTCGGTCCTAAGTGTTCTTTTGTTGCTATTGTTTGTTTTTTTTATGAACCCCCTCACATCAAGGCTCAGCAATCTAGGCAGAAGAGGGGGATGAAAGACCGTTAAAGCCAGAGGCAGTGGACGGCTCCAAGAAAACAGCATCTTGCAGACATAGCAGGGTTCATAACACACATCTCCTATTCTTCAATGTCAAGTCAGCCTTGGACGTCTAAGATGAATCCAACACAGTCATTCTACATAATTGTTTTCATATGTTGCTCGTTTGGACAGCTACAGTTTTAGAGATGATTTTGTTTAAATAAGGGGCTGGAGGTGGATCTCTCTAGAAAGAGGAAATAGAATTGACAGTTACGTATGGATAGGCAGGAGAGTAAAACTGGCAGATAAAATAGGGATGCAGAGAGAAAGGCAAGGGGATACAAAGAGGTACAGTTGAAACTAAGGGCCATTTGAGAGATCATAACTTATGGAAACCTAATACAGAAGAAGCTCCCTAAAATGTATACATATATTTGGAGGCGATCTAAGAGAAATCACCAAACAGAAATTTCTTGTCACCAAATGAAGTTTCAAGTAATGGGAATGGGATATATCTAATTGAGTTTTTCACCAAAATGTTCTCTTGGGAGGCCCCAAACAACCAATGCTATTGCCAAGACTGTTGGTTGCTCTCCACAAACTGAAAGAAGACAACATCTGTACAACTCATTGAACATGGGGAAGTCAAGTTGGTACCTATCTAGAGCTTTCATTCGTAAAGATACGGTACTGGGTACTACTCTGCCCTCTACCAAAGGAAAAAGGTAAACACCAACCCAGTTGCAAACCCTTTGAGCTACAATGGTGACTAGCCTGCAAGAAATCCTGATGTCAAAGTGGCGCAATGCTTGTATGTTTAACAAAGCAATAATTGGTTTGACTTAAGGCCTACTCCATGAGATCAAACCCACACCCACCAATGCTTTGGTAGTCATGAACCTGAGACTAGATATGCCAGGAACCTTGGGGGCAAACCAAATGCTACTGTTCTTCTACAGGAACATAGCAATTAAAGGCTCCTAATGACATTTTATTACATTCCTAAATCTGTGTCTCACTCAGCTGTCATCCGAGAAGCTTCCTCCTGCAGCAGATAGAAACAAATACAGAGACTCACAGCCCAAAAGCACGCACAGAGCGAGATACCTTGGAATACTCAGTCCTAAATGGGATGTTTCCATCAAACCCTTCCCTTAGAGACTCTGCAGAAGTGGAAGGGGAAAGATTGTAAGAGCAGATTGTTGGAGG
This sequence comes from Chionomys nivalis, assembly GCF_950005125.1. Taxonomy (NCBI): domain Eukaryota; kingdom Metazoa; phylum Chordata; class Mammalia; order Rodentia; family Cricetidae; genus Chionomys; species Chionomys nivalis. The sequence continues at coordinate 30,689,273 of NC_080108.1, read as the reverse complement.
CAGACCAAGAAAACAAAGCCTTCGAGACACGACAGTTTTGACACACATATGAACTCACAGAGACAGTGGTAACACACACACAGAGCCTGCGTGGGTCTACACCAACTGAAGACCTAGGGCAGGAAGAAGTAGACACACACCCAACCCTTAACTCAGAGGCTCTCTCCAATTGATAACAACTTGAAAATTAAAACTTATCTTTCTCAAAGGAGTCTCAGTGGTAAAACAAACCACTCTTTACAGGTAGGCCATATGCCCAGCAATAAATGGCCCACTCACACAAAACCCAATGGCGTCTTTGGAAGTTCTTTCTCTCATAATTTGAGTCAGGGCTTTTTGTTTGTTTGTTTGTTTTTAACCTTACAGGTTCTTTATATAAATATTATGGCTTCTGATTTTGTTTTTAAGGGATTCGCATATGTGCAACCATGTGTGTCTCTGCATTTGTATGTGATTCTTGTGGTCTTTCTTGAACTCTTTTTCTTCTGTTTGTTTTAACCTACTCTATATTTGTTTTTGTTTTCTAAGGAGAGACAGAAAGGGTGTGGCTCTGGATGGAAGGGGAGACGGGAAGAAACTGGGAGGAGCAGAAAGAGGGAAAACAGTAATCAGAACATGTTGTATAATAAAAGTCTATTTTCAACAAAAGGAGAAAAAGAAAGTGTTTTTGTTGGTTTGTTTGTGTTGTTTATTTTTTGTAATGTATTTGGTTTTTATATTAAGATTATATTAGAATCATAGAATTACTTGAAGAGCACCTTTTCTCCTCTGGACTCTTCCGTGAAGCTGATCTACTTCTCTGTATATGTCAGTTAATGTCGTGTGTGTGTGTGTGTTTATTTTTCTTATTACTAATTTAGTCTCTTCACATTTGTTGTAAAGAAAAAAACAACTAGTTGTTTGTTTGTCTTTTAAAAAAAACAAAAATGATGCTTACTAGATGTTTCTGTCTTATGTCAGGAGCCATCTGGTATGGGACAGCAAGAAGAAAGATTTTAGGAAAAATTTTACTCCATACCTATTTTGTCTATATCGTACATTTCATTGAATATCTGTATATATAAATAATGTTTAAGTTTTCCATAATGAATAGCAGATTTTCCTGCAGTAATCCTTGAAGTTTCCAGAAAGAAGAAGGGGCCCCACAACAATGACTCCACCTGGTTGATATCACATCATGATGCTGATAGTACTACTAAAAGACCTGTTTTGGGTACCAGCTGCTCAAGATGGTTCCAGCTTGGTTAGCTCAAATGGTGCACCTTATTACAACATTCTGACAAGAACTCCAAATACGACCTTCAGAAAAAACCCTGTCAACTACTCAGAGACTATTTGCAGTTATATCAGACAGTAATCTTGAAACTTAACCATCATTTTAGTTTTACAGGATCCCATAGAAAGAACATTACCCCCATGACAGCTGGAAGTAATTCTAGAAGATGACAGCCCTCTACCAACAAAGTCTGTCCTCAGGGTTAGAGACACCATTTAGGGGTGATTATAATTGATATAGGGTTGAGGGTTGGGGTAAAAATTTGGTAGGCTCAGGGATCTGACTAAGGAAAAAAAAAAGAAAAAAAGGAAATTGAATGAAATAATTAGTAGTGTTACTACTACTAATAAAAGCGAGTAATAGAGCAAATACTTGTGAGCTATTAGTTATAGACAATTTGCATTGGTATAGATTCTTATATATTGATACAAATTCAAATTATATTTGTTGTATTAAATATGTTCCTATTTCTGTTTACAATATTTGTTCACCTATGCAAAGTTATTTTTTCATATTGTATGCATGCATGTTTCTACCTGTGTTTAAGACATTTTATTTATTGATACAATTTAGGGTATATTTATCATATTGCATTATACATTTAATACAAGACTTAGATTCCTCAGGAAAAAATAATTATTAAAACATTTAGTATATGTTTCTTGATTAAAATTGTTTATTCTGGTTGTCATTTTAATTTTTATACTTGACATCTGTTCTCATTGTATATAATTTTGTATTGGATTTGGGACTCTCTTATTTAGACACAAAAAGGAGGTGATGGGGAACATCCTTCAGCCAATGGCCTTTAAGGCTGGACCAGGTTGGGCATGCATGGAATTGGGTATCCAAAAGGCGTGGGTCCACCTACTCTCTCTCTCCCTGTTCTCACACCTGGATGCTGGATTCCCATCCTGTTCCCCATTGTGATTTGTGAATGCCCCCCGTTAAATAAAGAACCCCTCATTATATACCCTGTTCAGAGTTAGTGTGGGATTACTTTATTCACGTTCTTCTTCATCTGGCATGCTAATATTCAGTTATTATTTGGAAAAATGGTATTATTTTTATTATGATGATAATTTATATGCGAAGCTTCTAAATGACCTAAAATAATAAATTCCACAAAGCGCATTCATCTCCTTCAGCTGGGTTCATGTTTTTCATGAGAGAAGAATCACCAAGTTGGGGAGTTTAACAGTGATTTCCAGTCATTTAGGTAAATTAACTTTGATTTGAAGCTATATTACTAGATAATTGCCCTTGGATTATTTAAATTATAAGATCAGATCTTTATGTTTAAGTCTCGTTACAAAGTTACATTCTAAAAGAAATTTTGGTTGATTAAAAGATGACTTGCGGATGTCTAAGTAATTGGCAGACTGGATATCCAGGCTGTGTGGAAACAGACCACGGCTAACACAGTGCAGTGTAGCCAACTAGTGTACTGTCTTCACTCTGTAACAGTGAAGAGAAGAATATTTCGAGAGAAAATTTTGGGGCGCCCAAGACTAGAGTGTCAGCTTGTATTTGAAGCCACTGTTCCTGGCTGCAGGTCTACCTAAGAAGTCATCTGTGAAAGCCAGAAGACATTGTTGGATTTTTACCAGTGAAGCAATCTCTGTCACAGCATCAATAGTGCCATGATACTATGAAAGCAGCTGTGGAAATTACGTAGCTGGGTACAGCTCCATTCTAATCAAACTTGAATGTCACAGGCTGATGCTGGGAATTTAGCTCACTGTTTGTAGAACTAGAGGAACGAGTAACCAAGACTGTCTTAGTTAGGATTTCTATTGCTGTAAGAACCATGGTCAAAAATAACATGGAAGGAAGGAAGGAAGGAAGGAAGGAAGGAAGGAAGGAAGGAAGGAAGGAAGGAAGGAAGGAAGGGGTGTTTTGAGCTTACAGTTGTAATCCAGCATGAAGGGAAGTCAGGGCCGAAACCGAAGCAGAGCAGAAGCCTGGAGATAGGAGTTGATGCAGAGGCCTTGGAGCAGTGCTGCTTACTAACTTGCTCAGCTTGCTTTCTTATAGCACCCAGAATTGAGAGCCCAGGAACAGTGTGCCCTAAAGAAAGCTGGCTTCCCCACATTCCTTACCAATCACCAAGGGAGAAATTCACCATAGGTTTGCCCATAGGCCAATTTGAAAGGAGCGTTTTCCCAATTGAGATTCTCTCTTCCGAAATAATTCTAGTCTCTGTCAAGTTGACATAAACTAGCCCACATAAAGACTAGTTGCCTGCAAAATGTAGGATTCTCAGTTACTTCTCCAGCACCATGTCTGCCTGCATGCATGCCCTATGACCCACTAACAATGGTATAAACCTCTGAAACGTAAGAGAGCCACCACAATTAAATGTTTTTCCTTATAAGAGTTGCTGTGGCCATGGTGTCTCTTCCCAAAAGAAACCCTAACTAATACACTACTCAAAATCTCCCAAGTAAGAAAAAGCCCAGGTATAGATGGCTTTGGCACAGACAATCAAAGAACTGATGAAATTATTCAATAAGACAGAAAGGGAAGACTTCGAAATTCTTCTTACTAGGCAATATTTTTTTGATATTAAAACCAGATAGAAACATAACAACAAAGAAAATGTATTGACAATCTTCCTGAAGAACACAGATGAAAGACTCTGAATAAAATATTTACAAAGCAAATTTAAGAAAAATAAAAAGTATCACCATTATTAAGCAATTTTTACTGGCGATTCATACAAGGTTTAGCAGGCATAAATCAATAAATATAATCCATCACATAAAAAAGATCCAAGGACAGAAATCGCATGATCATCTCAGTAGATGCAAGGACAGCTTTTGAGAAAATCCAATCACCTTTTTTTATTAAAGTCATGAAGAATATAGGGATACAGGGACATCCATCAACAGAATATAGGCAATATTTAACAAACGGGCAACACACATAATGCTAAGTGGGGTAAAGGCCAAAGCACTTCCAGTAAAATCAGGAACACAGCAAGGATGTCCACTCTCTCTGCTTTTGTCCAATATAATGTCTCAGCGATAGCATCAAGAAAAGAGAAGGGGATGAAGAGATGCAAATAGGTGAGTCAGAAGTCTCTGCATCCTTATTTATAGATGTTATGGTTCTATATCTTAAACACTCTCCTCAAGAACTCAAACAGATGGCACACACATTCAGCAAAGTAGCAGATAAGTCACCTGTGCACAGAAACTAGTTGCCTTCCTACATACATACTGATAGAGACATAAAATACAGAGAAAGGAATCGGTAATAAGGTCTCATTCACCATAATCTCAAAAATAAACAAAAGATCATGCAATAAACCTAACCAAGGAGCTGAATGACTCAAACAATGAAAACTTTAAGACCCCAAAGAGTAGAAATTAGATATTGAAAAAGAAATCAAAGGAGGAACAAGAAGAGGGCAAGGAGACCACTCGTGTTTGCGGACTGATGATATTGGGAAAACGGTCATCCTACCAAAACAATATACAGATGCAAATCAATAGCCATCAAACTTCAAGCATAATTCTTCACAGAAATTGGAAAAGAATCTTAAAATTAATGTAGAAGATCAGACACAGTGGTCCATAATTTTAATCCTACTATATGTGATGCAGAGGCAAGCAAATCTTTTTGAGTTTAAGGCCATCCTGGTTTACAGAGTGAGTTTCAGGTCAATCAGAGTTACACAGAGAAACATTCCATCACAAAATTAATAAAGTAAAACAAAACACCCAGGATACCATAGCAATTTTGAATAAAAAATATACTGCTAGAATTATGACTATCTCCAACTTCAAGTTATGCTACAGAGCTCTAGTGGTAAAAACAACCCTTGGTGTGGAGGGTGGAGTTGTGGGCAATGGTTCTCAGTGTGGACTGGGTGGAGCTGTGGGCTGTGGTTCTCAGTGTGGACAGGGTGGAGCTGTGGGCAGTGGTTCTCAGTGTGGAGGGTGGAGCTGTGGGCAGTGGTTCTCAGTGTGGAGGGTGGAGCTGTGGGCAGTGGTTTTCAATGTGGTAGTGGAGATGGAATAAAGCATTTGGGAGTCTGTCCTCTTTGTCTCTCTCTCTCTCCAGTAGCTATTTTCTCTTCCATCTTTTAAATCATAAATTGAAGAATCATGTGCCTCTCTCTCCTTAGGTGCTACCACTCACTGGCTTTTGCCAGCCTCCAGAGCCTTGAATCAAAATAATTCCTTAGGTATTCAGTACATCAAAAATCAAAATCAGTTAGAGAAAATAAAAGAAATCTAGAAGCAAAATGTTCTATCAAAATTATTTTTATCATGTTATAATAAAAATCTGACTAAAAGTATTAAAATTGAGAAGATAAAAATCACTTTAAAAAAGAAGAAAAATGTTCAGAGCAGGAGACACAGATTTTTGAGAGTTGCCTAAGATCTAGCAGGGCAATAAAAGATTTACACTAAATAGCTTCCCTGTGAAAGATTGAAAAGTTGGTCCTTGGACCAGAAGCAGTTGTGGTGGGCCTGGAAGCAAGAATAAAAAGATCCCCTGGCTGGAACAGAGGAAAGATTGGGGGAAGCAATAACTAACACTAAGGATGTTTGAAAAAGCCACACGGGTACCTACTTTGTAAGCTTCCTGGATATATATTCATATAGAAGAGTTCAATTGGAGTTAACTCTACCCAAAGGAAAACATCAAAGAAGCCATAGACTGCCAATCAAAAGCTCAGTGCCAGGTTTGAGACATCTCTCTATTTCTTGGCCGGGGGTGTTCTTTACCGGTGCTCTTACCTGCCCACCAGAACTTAATGGTAAGACCCTATGGCTGGAGACAGCACACACCTTGGTCACGGGACACAGAGAGATATACTCGGTAATCACCAGACAGCTGCTTGTGTGCTGGCCAGCCTTCAGAGGAGGCTGCTGGAGAAAAACCAAATCCTATAACATTAATGACCAGAGTGCATGGAAAGGTACATCCGTGACTACAACACTGACAGGAAAGTTATGGGAGAGGCTGCATTAGTATTAAATATTTTATTCAATATTTAAACATCCCCCCTTTCTGATTAGACTTATGGCCCTATCAGCAAGAGTAAATACATACCTGCTACTGTAAGACTGGCTAAGTACAATAGTGAAGGAACTCAGAAGACCCATGGATGAATTTACTGTCCAGTCTGCTATCTGAACATCCTGCCAAATTGCTCTCAAACTTTGTATATCTCTATCCGTCCATTAATGCAGCGCTATTCCTTATCAGAGAGATTTGTGCGCTCGATGACGGTCAGTGCAGAAGCTCACAGCTGGCTGAAGCTGGAGGAACAAGGGTCAGTGGAGAGGCTAACCCCTCTCCGAGGTTTGTGGACCATTGAGGAAGAGAGGCTGGGTAGGTCACAAGAGCCAGAGGTTTGTGGAGGCTAGAGCGAGATGGGGGTCTTGTGGACATGACAGAATTTCTGCTCTCTGAACTTCATCCTCTGTGTTTCCTCACCCACGACCTGGCTAAGGTATAACTGGCCAACATCCTGTCATGGATGGCTGAGGAGCTTTAATAGTGATGGCTTCTTGGAGAAGAAGAGGGCGTTTTCTTTGATGGTGAGCACCTGGTAAGCAGAGCACTCTGCACACGCTCAAGAGGACCGGGGCAGCACAAGTTGGGTTTCATTTCTGTCTTTTGGTTTCTTCTTTTTTTTTTTCTTTGAGACAGGGTTTCTCTGTGGTTTTGGAGCCTGTCCTGGAACTAGCTCTTGTAGACCAGGCTGGTCTCGAACTCACAGAGATCCGCCTGCCTCTGCCTCCCGAGTGCTGGGATTAAAGGCGTGCGCCACCACCGCCTGGCTCTGTCTTTTGGTTTCTAAGAGAAGAAGAAATTGGGAGCTGTTTGGGGAGATGGAGGTGGGTTTGAGAAGAGTTTGAGAATATGGGAGGGTCACTATGATCTAAATAAATGTTATAAGAAGCTACCAAGAAATTCATAGAGCGTTGTGTTTTAAAGAGACCACCGGGCATCCCATGTGCTATCAGCCTGACTGCCTGACAAACACCGTGAAAGAGAAGCCTCAATAGGTGAGGGGGATTATCCACTCAGGGCAGTTCTAATCACTAGTGAACATGAAGGATGCAAGAAGAATTTATGCATAAGGAAAACCTTTGGTCACATGTCATCTTCTAAGAATTTTCGCTGAGTATGACTGAGGTGTGGCGTTGGATAGAGCCTGGCGCGTGGAAGACAGGAACAAAAACATCATCAAACTCATCTAAAGTTTCAATAGAATGAAATAATCGAGCCCAAGTTTTATATCAGGCCCTTCAACAAGCAATTTTAACTACTATAGGAAGTAAGCAAGAAGATGCCTTCATGAAGAAAGCTGGAGAACATTGCCATAGTGAGGTTACTGTCTGAGGTGGCAGATGAGAGTAGGCTCTTGCTGGGTATGCTGAAATCCCAGCACTCGGGAGGCAGAGACAGGCGAATATCTGTGTGAGTTCCAGGTCAGCCTGGTCTACAAACCAAGTGCTGGCACAGTCAGGGCTGTTACACAGAGAAATCCTGATGCCTGCATGCATGCATGCATAGATAGATGGATGGATGGATGGATGGATGGATGGATGGATGGATGGATGGATGGATGGATAGATAGATAGATAGATAGATAGATAGATAGATAGATAGATAGATAGATAGATGATAGATAGATGAGAAATCCTGATGCATGCATGCATGCATAGGTAGATAGATAGATGGATGGATGGATGGATGGACGGACGGACGGATGGACAGACGATAGATAGATAGATAGATAGATAGATAGATAGATAGATAGATAGATAGATAACATTATTAATCTAGACCGATACATATTTATGTCTTTCTTCATTGAGAAAAAAATAAGATGCAGAGTGGGCATCGATGTTCATGCCAATGAAGTTAAAGGCCAGGGTGCGCTACGTAGTGAATTCCATGCCAGCCTGAGATTGATAAGGATTGTCTCAAAGTCACAAAGGGGAAGAGAAAGACAGGGGGGCGTGAAGGGAAGCAAAGGAGGAAGGGAGAAAATTAGCTAGAAAGCAGAGATCCCAGGCCCAGTTCCTATGCGTGATGGGAAGCATTCAGCCTTCAGAATTGACGCTGTGTAGCTTTAATCAATTGGGAGAGTGTTTGCAAAAGCATCCCTTTCACCCTGGACCTTAGTGAGTTCTGTTTTCCTCTTATTTGAGGTTAAGATATGCGAGTTTTGAATTAGATTTGTGTAATACTGAAATCTCGGTTGGTAATTTTGTTTTCAACTCTTAGAATTAATTTCTGAGTAAGATCCTCCGGGATGAACCAGGGAAGTGCAGCTCCTGGAGGCTGCCAGGTTGTCTTCTGCTATGGATTACACGCACTTTCTTTCTTTCTTTCTTTCTTTCTTTCTTTCTTTCTTTCTTTCTTTCTTTCTTTTTTTTTTTTTGCTTTTCGAGACAGGGTTTCTCTGTACACTCACTTTCAAAGCAGAAGCCTGCGATGGTTAAAGCAATTCTCTTTCCTCTTCTTCCAGTAATAACGTTTTGCATATTTCTTAAGTAAAAGGGATTATTAAGCCTTTAACTTCTCCCACAAAGCACAGTTCCAACACGTGAGTCTTCATTAACTCAAGAGAAATTTGTAAACATAGGGCTAAGCACGCACGTTTTGTGACAGCCAGCAGAGTGTAAACATTTCCGACCTTGGTGACAACAAATTAAAGATATGGCCAGCAGAAGATTGGGGGCAGAAAAGGAGAAAGAGAAACCCACTTAAGGATGGGAGTCTTCGTGCTTTTATCTAAAAACGACTTCCTCTAGTTCTGTACCTAGAAGCCAAGACAGCGAACCATCCTAGGATCAACAGATGGATGGATAAAGTGTGACCTATCCACACAGTATCATTACCTAGCCAGAAGGAGTGATGGCCTAGCTTTTGCAGCAAAATGGATTTGGAGCTGGGATATGTTGAATGACATCAACTGGACATAGAAGAATAAACACTGTCTGTTCTCTCTCTCTCTCTCTCTCTCTCTCTCTCTCTCTCTCTCTCTCTCTCTCCCTCTCCCCCTCTCCCTCTCTCTTTCTCTCTCTCTCTTTCTCTCACACATGCACACATATACACGTGGAAGCTAGAAATGTTAATCTCAGAGCAGAAGAGAAGAATAGTGATTACCGGAGGCTGGGAAGAATCAAAGGAAGCAAAGGGCTAGCCAACCAGCATTAGCCTGAACACCCAGCAGCACAGCAGGGAACTGTGGTTCTCAATAGCCTGTCACATGCTTTAGGAAATAGAACCAGAGAAGAGCAGGGCAGCCCTAGCCACAGAGGAAAAAAATGAGGTGAATGCACTCTGTATACATGGTAACACTGTACTGTATAAATGATTACATTTTAAATTTGCAAACAAAATGACAACAAATTAATTAAACATAGGAGGCAAAAGGTCATCAATACCTAACCTCAGTGTAAGAAAACAAAGAGATTTAACTTCTTAGAGATAGTTTCTAATCACCTGGTAGGTCAGGGCCATTAATCTGCTTCGAGACATGCAGGGCCACCAGTCGTACTCTGTTCTCCCATGCCAAGGCATTGCTTATGTAGCTATTTATCTTTACTTTGTTCCGTAAGAACAGCGGAGATTGGAGTCAAGGTTAAGTGCATGCATGCCCCCCTTATGTCTCCCCAACTGCAGTTGGTTGCATTTTTAGCATTTATGTTTTCTGTGCTGCTGCCTGCCGCATCTGAGTTGAACCTGCTTACCTAAAACCAAGGGGCATGGAACGAGTCTCTCCAATAGTAGAACTATCTCAATAATAGATAATAGCTGCTGTTTTAGTTCCCTAGTACAAGTCTCTACCTAAAAACCATGGAGGCTCTTAAAGAGTCCGTCTCCTCAGAAGGGCATCCCCACTGCAAAGATCAGCGATAAACCCCATGTTTGCAAAGTAAGAGATTCTAAGCAAGAACTGTAAAGCAGCCCCACGTGTATGTAGGCTGTGTCAGCCGTGGATGGGGAAGTTCCCCAAAGCTTGTGGACTCCCTGGTGACCAAAGCAGGTGCTCAGAAGCGGTTAGTACTCTTTTAAGCATGTCACCAGGACTGGCCAAGTGGCCGAGTGAGAAATTTTCCCACAGAGATGTCCTCATCACAGACAACAACTTAGTTTAAGGCATGACCAAGTCAAGACTCCGGAGAAGACTGGAAATACAAAACTCGTTTACATATCAGAATGAGGTTTGCAAATGGTGCTTGCATCATCCCTGACTACACAGCAAGTGGCTGTGCGTGAATGTAGATCGGTTGATCAGCAGCATCGGGCTAAGAGCATCGTGAGAACACCAAGGATCCAAGGAGGGAGATGGGGCTCTCGCAAACCTGTCTGCATGGACGTGTCTATAATCTGGGTTCATTCATTTGCTCACTCACTTGTTCACTCTGTGGTGACATCTCACTTTCACAGTGGGAACACGGCCAGGGAAATTGCTGAAAAACCTCCAAGGGTGGCTATCCAGAGACGGGGAGCTTGTTCCCTGGCTTTTGACACACACACACACACACACACACAAAAAATGTGTGTGTCTTAAAACACTAATTTGAAGACTAGAATTGGTCACTCTTTGTGTGGCTGTTTATCCTTTGAAGTTCAAATTTGAAGCAAAATTGTGATTAATTTTTCCAGTACTAAGAACTGAACTTATGTAGTAAGAGGCCACTTGTTTTGTTCCTGGCTGCTCAGCCCCGAAATAATCACGCAGAAACTATATTATTTGCAGTACTGTTTGGCCAATAGCTTAAGTGTATTTCTGGCTAACTCTTATATTGTAATTTAGCTCACCACTATTAATCTGTGTATTGAACATGCCTGTAGCTTACCAGTCTGTCTCTAGCGGTGGCTACATGGTATCTTCTCCCTGACTCCACCTTCTTTTTCCCAGCATTCAGTTTAGTCTTTCCCACCTAGCTCTATTCTACCCTATCAGGCCAAGCCAGTTTCTTTATTCATTAAACAATAAAAGCAACACATAGACAGAAAAACCTCCCACACCAAACTTACATCCTCACATAAAAAAAAAAAATCACATAAATTGAGATATTTTGTTTTCAAAGAAACAGTTCTACCGTTATCTTAGGCAATCAGTTTGGAGCTGTAAAATCTTTTTATTTTCACATAACCCAGGTGGACATATGCAATTTAACAAGGTTGGATTGAAATAACACCACACCATTCAACAGCAGAGAGTTAGGGAAGAGAAAAAAAAAAAACAAAAAACAAACAACAGACCTCACGTTTGTCAGTTAGTCCTTTTTTAATAAATTTGAATTCATTCAACAAGTTTCATATTGTATCTGTCACTCAATTTTGCTCTTTTTTTTCACGTCAAATTATACGAAAAAATTACATCAATGTGCTTAAGCAAAATCGGGTTTAAGTTTATCTTTACAATGAAATGAAATCAACATGGATATCAATCAGGACAGCAACCACCTATTCCTACTAGAACAATCCTGTACTTACCTTGAACACATCTACTGACTTGGGAAGTAGAAAAAGGAGTCACAAATGACATGTGTGTGGGCCATCCCTAGGAGAGGTACCACCAAGTGTGACGTGTGTGAGCCACTCTGGGAGGTCACTGTCCCAAGGTGAGGGGTTTAGTCATTCAGGAAAACACGGCACCTTTCAACGCAGGAGAAGAGGTAATCAGACCAAGGCACGCTCGCCAGTGTCCTGGGAAATCCACTCCACCAGGGCAGGTCTTCGCCCCCAGAGACGACGTTACTCTGCTGGAAAGTTCGCACTGACGGGAGAGCCAGCGCTCGTTCCAAGAGTAACCAAATATTTTACCAGTGGTTCAGTTGGCTTACAGAAAATGGCCAGAAATATGAACTCAGTTTCAGGTGGAGGGTTAAAATATGAATTATAGTAGGTTTATGCTTTTAAGCAAGGAGGTTCAAAATTGGACACATCTTTTCAGAATGTGTTCACAAGGGGCAAACACCTACAACTGCCACGTGCCTGTCTCCTTCGAGATCATTTCATTGGTGACATTGTCAACTCCATGTTTCAAAACGAGAGAGATTTTGGTGGGAACAGCTGAAGATGTCCCCATGTTGGTATCCAAACGCACAATACTGCAGATGGACATGTCGTTTAAAGCCTCGTGGGAATATTATTATGACATGCTTTCTAGTTCTTCTGAGATTCGGGGGCATTGAATGGATTATGGCATTGGCATCACAACCTCTCAACAGTTCTGGGGTTGGTAATCAGGAGTGACTTTTGTTTTAAAGATGATTCCACTCTGGTCGGCCTTTCTTGGCTGGGACTGATGGAGGAGGGCTCTTAGGTTGTCATAGACACATCTGAAAATGACCAAATAAGGGGCTATCATCAAGGTGTCAACATCGCGAGCCCTTGGCGAAGCATCTCATCTTAGAAAGACAGTACTACTGAGAAAATTAATGTTTGTTGAGTTGATGGGAAATGAAGTTTTCTGTTCTTAAGAACTCTGGGCATGGGTAACAACCACCTCCATCACAGTTCCTGGTGGAATTCCAACATGTGCTCACCCCCTGGCTCAAAGGGCTACTATAAAGTGACGAGAGGCTACCTTCCTAGAACAGGGATCAGATCCCATTCTTCTGTGAGAACAGCCAGAGTTCTCACCTCAACGCTTCTCGCAGCTTTGAAAAATAGAGAAGCCATAAAATAACTTATTAGGATGAAAATGCTTTTCTTCTGAAATGGAGTAAAGAAAACACATACCCAAGGATCTTAAAAATGAGTTGTTGTTTTTTTTTACAGAATACATGTATGTATTTGTGTGTGTGTGTATGTGTGTGTGTGTGTGTAATTACAAACACTACTTAGAGTCTAGCTACTATGGTAACTTCATTGCAGTGTCTATAAATTTGTGGATCCCAGTCTTGGTGCCAAATGCATATAAAAAGCTCAAAAGCTGTTATGACTACACCATGCAAATTTATATCCAGAGATTCCCAGGGAGCACGTCGTGGCTCTTCTGAGCCCCGTGGAGTCTCTGTCTCTGATATGTGGGTATCTCAATTATGCATCAAAAAACTTTTGAGTCACTTTTCTCCCAGAAAAAAAAAGTCACAGTTCTTAGTATGATAAACTCTCAGTGGCTGACCCCTTCTGCCACATAGCTGGCCTTTGGGGGGTCCCTCTTTGACATGTGGCTCACACTTTGAGTGACAGGGTACACAGAGAGATACCTGAAGTATTGAAAGGGATAAGGTCTCACAAACATTTGCTTTTCTTTAATATGTTACAACGATAAGGCCACTTACAGAATTTTTTTTTTTTCGAATCTGTTTAACTCTTTGTCTCCTCCTACTGTTACCCATGAAAAAGAAAATTTCCAGAGAAAAGCCCAAATTCGCAGGCTCATCTCCAGGGAGAAAAGACAGCCAAGGATCAGTGATTGGAAGAAGACTTAGTAGATAAGAATGGAGGCGGATAAGGGCATCAAATTCAGTCACTGTCCCTAACATAAGATTCTGGGGATTAAGCTTTGATCTAAGCTTGGGTTTGGAAAAGTCAGACTCCCACATATTAAGGATTGCTATGGCCACCGAAAAATCAAGGAGTGTCAGTCCAAGGAGGCAGTTCACACCGCACACATCTTGGGGAGGGTGGTAGTGCTGCCTGTGTGGTAAACGATGGTGCCAGACATGAGGGTGACGCATGGGTGGGGTGTGGGGGTTATTAATTTAGCAGTTCTTCACTGCAGGTTTTGCTTTTTATCCTGTCTTCCCAATGCTTCGCTGTGACACCTGCTCACACGACTGCAGTCAGTTTATGGATGCCCGTGATAGAAAGAGTTTACAAAAAATATATCATCTTTGTTTGTCTTTAGAAAGAGCTCATCTAAATAGTAAGTTAAGGTTGCGTCTATGAAACCGGTGCACCTTGTCTTGTTTCTACGAGCTTTAAAAAGTCCAAATACTGATGAGGCTGTGGGTCAGAAGGAACCAAAAGAGACTGTGTTTGTGTCAGGTTGCCCTCCTTGCCTCGGGAACGGTCATGGGTCGTTGTGTGATCGCGGTGTGTACTGGTCGTGTTCCTGCAGAATCCTAGTCAGTCTAGGAGGAGCTGGGTTTGCTTATGAGACAATGTCAGTACAGAAATAAAGGCTGTGAGGATGTTTCTTGAGTTTCCAAAAGTGAACAATAGAAACATTTTTAGGTTCAATCTTAATCTCTAGATAACAGAAAGTAGTTCTATCACAGAATGAAAAGTATGACGTCGCATGCTGCCATGGTAGCAAGCAGAGGAAACAAAATCCTGGTAATATACATATGTATGCATATTATGCAAATATATTCATATTAACATACGATGTTATAAGAATGGTAACATAACTGCAAGGGGGAATCACTCTAGATGGTTTTACCTCAGAGTAACAAAGAACCTGAGATGCCTATGATTCCAGTTCTACAGAGGACCTAGAGATCTGGACAAGATGGAGAGCACACTTTCGTGACTGGATCTCATTATCAAAACGCGCCATTGTGTTCCCACAAGACAGTTAAGCTGGACCCACTTCGCGTTAACAGAAATCCCCCTCATGTACGGGACGGTGGAGTACTCACAATGGGACACCGCTTACTCCCGGTGAGGTTGCAAGAGATGGACTTTCAGACCCGAGCATGGGAGCTACCTACCGGTGAGGATCAGGTAAGAGAGCTGCCAGAGACTCGCCTCATCTGCTAACCCGATACAGAAAAGCAAACCTGATGAAACAAGCCCATCACACAGAAGCCAACAAGCCTTGGCTGCAAACCGAAAGAGAGGATATGAGGCGCACAACTTGCGCTGTGGGAGTTCCCAAAGATTAAGAAATTCCTTCCTGGTATTTCAGAGAAAATATCGAACTTAGGATAATAAAAGACACACTTTGGGATGACTGTGTTTCGCACCCTCATTCTTGAGGCATAATATTTAGATACTTGTCCCTTTCAATTAGAAAAAGAAAAGAAAAAGCTATGACTTTCTTTAATATGCATCCTGTGTTAAATTGTCCATAGTTGCAAAATGTACGGCATGTATGCGTATTTGTCTTACATACGCAGATAGTCACACCTGCGTATATAAACATATACACATACATCCTCATATACACGTGTCTTTTATATATATGCTGAGAAAGTTCACATATATATACAATTGTGTGTGTGTGGGTGTGTGTAGGTGTGTGTGTACTGGTATAAAAACTTGACAGGCAGGGTAATATTTCACTCAGTGTTAAATGGAGTCTTTGAAAAATCAAGTACAGTCACTCAGTTAACATAGTACAGCCAGTAAACTAAGTTGAAAAGGGAAAAGGTGAAGGGAAACACGATCCGGGACCATCTGTCTATGGCATTCACATCGGTGAGATCGGGGATTTTGATCTTGAGCTGTGAAGACCTCCTCCGTAGGTGGGTCTTCTTGTGCGGGATGCTTCTGTCTCCCATGTACCGCCCGTGCCCTTCCCTGGGCATGCTCTGTTTCCTATACTGGATTCCTGAGTTGTCAAAGGATATTGCTGAATTCCTGGTGTCTCCGACGCCGCCTGCGACCTCATTCATTTCATTGTGAACCTCCAGCGATGTTAATAGGATGTTCCCGTGAGCATCCACCTAAGTGGAGAAAAGAGACACCCTTAGGAGCTGGCATGCCCATTCATTTACTTTTATATGCAAGCCCAGGACAGAATGCTGTTACAGAATCATTCAACATCATTTATGAGAAGGTGTCCATCTGTCAACCCTTTGCCTCATTTTATAGGAAAATACCATTTTGGAACTTTAACTGAAGCTGACAGACTGCATTTCCTTTACTTGAAGGTTCGTACAGAGGACACTAAAGAAGAGAAACGGCGCTTTAGCAAACTGATATTTCATGTTATAGATAAGAATCCCTACTAAGGAGAAAACCAAAGCACCAACCCCTTCTAGGATTTTACCTCTGTGTGAGGAACTGTTTGTAATTGGGCAGAGCGGAACTGGTGGAGCCCTTCCTTCCTCGGCCACTCTTCAGCAGGTACCATCCAATCTAATGGCAATGCCACAATACCTGTGCCACTCAACCTCTCTTCCCAATGGTTGGCTCATGAGACCTCACAGTCCCGGATGGAGGTGAGCACGGCACAGGAGAGGCGACAACAGAACCCTCACGCACATAGCTTTCCTAGGCGTGCCTTGGTAGGATTACTCCCCTTTATTCCTATGCTCTGTGGCTAACCTCTTATTACCCTACTGGTAACTTAAGCGCCTCTTAGAGATGGCAGAGTACATGTGACATTTGGTACCCGCTGTGGTTTCCAGTAGACACAGGGGCATTCTTAGGAGGTTAGCTTGCTCTCTTTGGAAGGCTGTCTTTGGATCCAGGTCCAGCATCTGCTAAGGATGCTGACTTTGCCCCAGCACTTGCTAGCCTGCTAGCCCAGTCGCTGAAGATTTAAATTGCCAGATTACCATGGAGAAACCCAGGGACGGTCCGATGGTGCTTCTGGTGACTGCTGGGGTAGATATAGGTGTGGGTCTCTGCCTCTTTGTGGCCTTGGCAGACGTCTTTTTTTTTTTGCCAGGGCCACATTTAAAGTAGCAAATCTCTTTCCACAGTAAAGTCTGACTTTGAAATAATCAAGTTTCATCCTTGCTAATGCAGCTTTAGATCTTTGGTGGCACTGCCAGGAGAACGCTTGCTTTTTTAGGCTGCTAAAGAATTTTCAGCAGCCTTTCTGTGGCTTGGGGAGCTAGTGGCTGGGGGCGGTTCCCTGGTGGAATTCCTCCTGGGATCAGACCGTAACTGTCCTGGCCTGCTTTCCTGAGCACTCGCTTCCTGTATGTTCTCCCATCCCTGGCCTTCCTTTTCCCTGGAGGGCTGTGTGATACAGCTGTGTCCCCTTTTCTTCCCTTGTCACTGGCTAGCCTACCCTTTCTTGTAGGGCTAGATTCATGGTTGGTGGATTTTCCCAGGAGCCACTAGTGGTCCTGCAGAATCTTACTGATGTGTTAATTTTTGTCTTCCTGGTTTTATAGAAGGCATCCCTTACTCTCATTAAATGTGTTGAGCTGAATGAGGCGGAAAGGTGCACAGAGAGTGGTCCCGACTCCTACCCAGGGAGAGATGGGCAGCCACGTGAAGCACCGAGTGGGGTAAAGAGCACAGAGTCACATCTATCAAAGACAAAGTGGCCAAGGCTCATGAAGGAAGGGCTGCAGTTGGAAAGGCCACTCAGGCTCTTGCCATGGAGTTGCTCGCAATCCTGTTTGAGAATACCTCTCGGTATTAACAGTATTAGCTGTGCTCTCGCTAGATCAATTCTCATTTGCCAGAGCTTGTAAGCGTGTTCTGAGGGGACTCTGGAGATGAGCTCAAGGGTACAACCCTCAAGACAGTTCATCTTGAATTGCTGGTTGCGCCCGATATCCTCACATATTCTTTCCTAAGCATAGTAGAGAACTCTTCCTGCTAGAAGCAGAAGTCAGGAGATGAATGCACAGCCTAAGGAGGACTCAACTTGCGTTTGGTGGGAGGACTGTGCACTCTTAACTCGGTCACTTTGGTTTTAGCCTCCAGAGGGGGCTACCCCACCTTAGTCCTACTCTCTTAGTCCTTTTTGCCTAAAAGGTGCCTGATAAAAGCGAATACTGCTTTACCCTGGTTAAATTTATGGGAATCTTCCATAGCAACTCTCAATAATGCTATAGGATGAGGGGAAACCTGAGATGCACATTTGCCTAATGTGTGAAATAACACAGGAGAAAAAAAAAGAAGAGAGACCATTTTTAGGCCAAAGTATGAAACATATCACAAGCAAAGCCCCAAAGTAAAGAGTTCTATGTAAGGCAGACTGGCTGAATTAACTCAGGTTCTCATAATGATGGAGTCACGCGCGCTATGCCTGTCGGTGGGTGGAGTTTTTGGTGCTTTTACTCTGCCATTATCACCTTTCCACTGTCTAATTAATCATAATAATAGAGGATACTTGGTGAGGAATGGGGAGGTAAATAAGAGACTGGGCCTGTAAGGGTTTCAGTAGGTCTTGCTTAGAAACCCCAACCCCGTGCTTGAAAAATGCAATGTGAAGAGCAGTCTCTAAACAACAATGACGAAAACTGATATTTCTGAAGTACATGCTTGCAGGGTCAAGAACAGAAGCTGAATTTGAGATGTGACAAGGGAGTCCATGACCAATAGCAGTCTGGAAAAAAAATGCTAACAGTGTGGACGGATGCTCTCTTTCTGCTTCTGGACAGAGCCCGGATTCTCTTTTTGGGCTCTGGGTGGTTTGGGTGCCTGCAGCAGAACCAGTAGCTTGGTTCTGTATCTTGGCAGTTCTGATTTGTGTTGGTATTTGGTCTGTTTTTTCAAAGCAGGGTCTCAGTCTACGTAGGCTAACCAAGAACTCACTCTGAAGCACGGGATAGCCTTAATCTTATGGCAGTCCTTTGACCTTAGGCTCCTACATGCTTGAATTACAGGTGTGAGCCATGACGCTGGCCTTTCTTCTTGGACGTTTGAATGGAGGAGGAGGAGCGAGACACTTCCTCTCTCTGACTCCATCCAACTTGAAGACTCAGATGCACGCAGAGTTAATGATACTCCTGTGTTGATCTCACCGAACTGAGAAAGTTGGTTCTGTTCGGGCTTTGCATTGTCCCTCATTTTTTTGTCCCCCAATCTTCTCTTGGAATGATAGATAATAAAACCTTCTCACGGACAAAGGCTGTTTGCTGCCTTCAAAGTTAGAGAGACTGTTCTGGAAGTTTCCAGACTGAGTTGATGGTGGTTCCAGCAGGATGAGGCAGCTGAAGTCACAGAGGAATCATGGAGTGGCTGAAATGATGAAGACAGTGAAGGGCTCTGCCCCTCACGCCCCTGGCAGCACGGCAGGGGCAAGGCTCAGCTGTGAGAGAACCTTGGCCACACCCATTCTCTCTACCTAAGGGGGGCTGCTTGAACTCCCTCTCCTCGAGTAGGAAGGAGCCCATGGCTGAACTGGTCTCGACACACAGGATAGTCAAAAGCAAGCATGCAGGTCGGGTCCTGGCTCACTAGTGTTGCCTCTCTGGTGTAGCCCAGTGTGTTCTACGGCATAAAGGATTTGTGCTGGTCAGGAAAGGAGGGAGGCTCACAAGGTGTCTTGACTTAGAGGGGGACTGAGAAGGGACTCGGACAGGTAGATGCTGTCATTTAGTTTATTCCATCACTTCATTTGACTCCAGTTAAGATGGCCATCGTTCTACCCAGTATTTGGCTTTAAATCAGGAAGACAGTACATTCACCATGTACTTATATTAAGTGAGATCCACATGAAATTGGTTTACTTCTTTTTCTATGTTCAACATTTTAAGAGATGCACATACATGGTAAACTACTTTGTCCCTGAAGTTGAGGCACAGGATATCCCAAAGGGGAGGCACTGACTTTTTAAAGTACTCAGAAAACTTACTCTTCTCCATAGTAACAATGCAGCTCACTCGCTACATTACTGAGCATTTCAGAAGGCTTAGCAATTTCCCTCCAAGGTAGAAAGTACACTGAAAACGTTAGTAGCTATGGAAACATATTCCTTATTCTCAGCCTATTTTTAGAGAAGTAAACAGAGATAAAGGGTCGTGAGCCACCTCTGTGCCTTACTAGAGACATACACAAGGGGCCTGCATTATTTGGGGTCACTCACGAAAATATAAGTACACACTTGCTTCCCATCCGGGTTGTGCAGGTCAGGCTATGGACCATGAAGAGGAAAGCGGGGACGCCTCCTCCCAAGCAGCCTCCTAGGTGGGAACTTCCAACAATCAACAAATACATTTCACGAAAGAATTTTGAACTCCTTTCTAGTTATCAAAACACGATACCGAAAAGTTCCTTTTTATTTTTTATTTTTCATCCGAATCGAAGGAATCCAAATGAACAGGTATGTGGTGGGGCTGATCCTCCCAGGCCAGGAGGAGCAGATAAATGCCACCTGACATGAGCATCTGCCACAGTGGAATCAGGCTGTGTGCATTCTAGCAGAAGCAAGAAACTGTTAGAGGAAATCATTTAAGCGATCTGCTATTGCACATGGATAGAGAATGTGCCGGAAGGTGAGCGAACAACAGTGTTTGGAACACGGAATGACGGGAACAAGAAGCAAACACTGATAGGGAAAAATAAGGAAGATTCTATGGAGAGGGGCATTTGACTTGCGGGTTGAAGAAAGAGAAGACGTCAATCAAGAGCTGAGGCAAAGCAGAGGTGGCATTTGTGACAGGTCAGAATCCACACAGGGGACAAAAGAGATGAGAGAGAAGGTTGATGTCTTGCTATCAAGGGACACATCTGTGAGTCAGCGTCCTGTCTTCTCTAGACCCCTGTGGCCACCGTCATGTGTTTGGGAAGTGATCGGATAAAGGGGGGGGGGGGCTGTTTCTCTGAAGTTCAGTGAAGAAAGTCTAGCCTGGACGGGCGGTGGTGGCGCACGCCTTTAATCCCAGCATTCGGGAGGCAGAGGCAGGCGGATCTCTGTGAGTTCGAGACCAGCCTGGTCTACAAGAGCTAGTTCCAGAACAGGCTCCAAAACCACAGAGAAACCCTGTCTCGAAAAACAAAAAAAAAAAAAAGAAAGAAAGAAAGTCTAGCCTGAGAGAGACCAAGCTTCCTTAGGAACCTGTTAGTCATTTGCAAATTAAAGAATAAAACTTGACCAGTTGGTGAAGTTCTCTTGGGTCCTCTGAATGTTGAAGACAAGCCTGTAGCTGCCTGAGGATTCTCCTGAGATGGGACTCAAGAAACAGTCTTAATTTTTCACAACTCTATTCCATAGAGGTTGAAACCCTACAATGGCAGCATTATCAAAAATAATACTAATTATGGTATGCAAAAGGATGCAATAATATATTAAATTATATCTCAGCTTAAAACAGCTTGGCTGCTTTACTTATGGAGTTATTTTTACCTGGGTTTGGTTTAAACGTAAACCAACATGCAGAAAATTGCGGACATTTTTGTCTGATATGTTTAAAGAGTATTAAAATTTCTTAACCTTTAGACATCTCATTTTTAAAATCAACGTTCCTAAAAGAGAAGGTGACCACTTCCTCTTGTCCTTACCTCTAGAATGTAAGTCTCAAAATAGAAATGAGTGGCTTTGGGGCTCCAAGACTGACGTGCTTTTTTCAGAAAGACAGGTGGCTTATAATTTTTAAATTGCTGCATGAATTCTTGTTATTTTGAAGGGTCCAGCTCACAGTGACTATAATTACATCCAATAATTTCAAGGTAGGTTTTTTTTTTTTTTTCTGCTGTGAACCTGGACAGGTGCAGCTCTCCAAAATTAAAAACATTGAAAACATCTCATCCAGAAAATATCACATAAGAGTTTCTCTTTCCTGGGCTGTGTCACTAGATTGACACTCAGTCAGTTCTTCACTTGCCTTCCAGATTGCAGTCAAGTAAAAATTTCTGGTTTTAGAAGAACAAGACAAGATTTGCCATTTGAGGGTGGCACCAGCTCTTCCTGTTCACTAAGAATAATATTGAGTCTGTGAATCTGATTCTTGACAAGAATTATTGCTTTGCCTGGTACACATGGGGCATAGGTTCAATTGCTAGCAACCCCCACCCCCATATACACTTGTGGCTGTGTCGTGTCATGACTTTAAAAGACCGTGGCAATGGGTCAACTCCTCAGATATCACAGGATTTACAAATGCAATGGGTGCATTATGACCAAAGGCTTGCTCTTGGGTGTAGCGGCAGGCCTGGAACAAACAGGCAATATGTGTAGACAAATTAAAGTGAAGAGGCTTACACTGTACCAAATGGAGAAGCCAGAAGAAGAAAGAAACATTTGGAACATGTATGTACTACGTGTGAAGTTACGATATTTGTGACCACTAAGTCTACGGAAAGCTTGCTTACGGTTTGGCGGCCGGGTCAGTAAGAGTTTGCCAGCAGTTGTTGGCGGCTGGTGGCCTGAAATGCCTCCAGGGCACTCGGCCCATGACAGAGCCATGGGGAAGGCCCTTTGCTCAGGAAAGACAATAAGAAGCAGGGTCCCTGTCAGGGAAAACTACAGGCTGTGGCTGGTCACACTGATAAGCAGAGTCAAGCAAGCGTCATCACTGAAAACTTCAAAGAGACTGCGTGGATGGACCCCTCAGGCCCAGCCTTTTCTGTCTGGGATGAAGGCTATGGTTCTTGTGTTTCTCATACTCTGCATCCTGCAAACTGGGCGGGGGGGGGGGTGTCCTATGCCTACTTAGAAATATCAGCAAACTCTTAAGAGAGGGAAGAGTATGTTTAATGCGGAACTGTGAAAGCATCAAATAGATGTCCAAAATGAGAATCCCTGGCGTTTATGTGCTGGCTTCCAAAGCTAAGAATGGAATGAGAGCCGTGTATTCAGAAAACTATGAATATATAGAGGCCTCACTGAAACAGCTCAGGGAAAAAAAAAAAAACAACATTTTTGGGGAAAAAACCTGAAAATGGACTCCTGAGCCAATTAGAATTTCCTCTGCTTCTAATTCATATTCTTTCTACATTCTGATCATTTTACCCGCAAATGCTACTGGCTTGAGTGTTTCCTTTAAATTTTGTACTTCATACTCCCAAGGAGGTTTCTGAACAATGATGCTTTGAAGGCTTTAAACAGTCTCATTTAGCGAAAAGGAAAGAAAGTGGCGATTGTCAAACACAGAAGGAAGTGGAAAGAACACTGATCATGTGTGCAGTTGTTCATGCGCTCGGCCACGGAGATAACATGGCATGATTAATTCCCGTTTCCTTGGAAACACCAAGGCCAAGACATCTTGTGTATTCATAGTACAGCATGATCTCCATAGAAACCTAACAGTCTGGAACAGAGTAGATTCTCAAGGAAGATATTGAAGATAATTTTGTCTGTGGCAAACCTAGTTCTATTCAGAGATCAATTTCATCTGTTTTACAGACGGGAAGGGGCCGTTTCCACGTGCTTGCTGGACTCCATCTGGTCCTACACCTTTGCCATTCCATGTCAGGCAGCATTAGGGATTCATGCTGGCACAGGTGCACAGAAGAAGGAAAGGAAACCTCCAAGGGCTTGAGAAGCACGTAGATTTAAAAGCCAGAATTAAACAGCACAGCAAAAAGAAAGGAATGAAGGAGTAAGTCCATATTTAACCTGGTAGGTGTGGGGGCCAGCCGTGATAAGCTAAGTATGGGCAGGTCAACTAAAGGAAGTTCTTTACTTCCAACCATTATCACCTGCCAGAGTAGAACTCAGCTACCGATAAGTTTAACAAGAGGCCTGAGTCTCGTAGTTTACCCTGAAGCAATACCTGGTTGCAGGAAGAACCACAGGCTGAGATCACCTGAGCACCACCCAAAAAGAGAGCACCCAAAGGAAATGCCTAAGGTGCCAACTGTTGTAGACAGGATCACCTGCCAGCACACACTCACCTGGACACCCCTAGACAATGTCAGCCAATCAACCCCATCTTTATTACTATAAAAATCCAACTCTAACTGAGCTCGGGGCTCTCCGTTTATTCCCATACGTTAGACGTGCAGAGAGATCGAGTTTGCAAACGTGCATACAGTAAAGGCTCTTTGCTTTTATATACGGGACTTGGTCTCCTTGTTGGATTTTGCGGGGACTTTGCATATTTGGGCATAACAGTAGAAATGTATTATTGAGGATTTGAGGAGATGAAGACATAAAAGGGTACATTTTAAGAAACTGTAACATTTCATTGTAATCTCATTATACGAACATAATGCTTTTATGAGTAAATGTATCCAATGCCTAGTCCCTTTGGGACCGGCAGGTGAGCACTCCTGGGCTGGGCTCTGATTCTCCGCTGGAGTGGGAATCTGTGCTGTGCAGAGACCACAGCCAGCAGCTTTGCTAACCTCCGGAGCCTCCGCCGCCTGGAGCATTTACGCTTAATGTTATCCTGGGGGAGGGGGGGGACTGTGACCAGCAGGAAGGATGGACCAGGGAGGTGACTACCTGCTTCACTGCCCACCAGAGCCCTACATTTCAGAGTACTGGTCACTCCCGATTCTGTTCTTTTTAAAAGAAAGATGGAAAGAGAAGCCGGCCTCAGCCGCACCTGCTCCAATGTTGGTTTTGATAGGAACCCTGAAGGCTTGCCCTAGGAGCCTTTCACAGCATGCTGAGTTGGGCTCCCTGCTCAGCTCCCAGGGGATGAGCTAGAAGGTTAGAAATTGCGGGGCTGGAATGCCCAAGCTGTAGAGAGCCTACCCGGTTGCTTTCACTCTTGGAGCGGTCATTCTTGGCCTTGGCAGTCTTCTCTGCGAGCTTCTTCTGTCTTTGGGGACCTCTTCCAAAGAAAATGTAGTTGACAAAGGCGTACTCCAGCAGGGCCAGGAATACAAAGACGAAACAGCCCATCAGGTACATGTCGATGGCTTTGACGTAGGGGATTTTGGGCAGAGTCTCCCGAAGGTGAGTGTTGATAGTTGTCATGGTGAGCACGGTGGTGATCCCTAGGAAACAAACACAGTATGAGTATGTCGTCCCAGATCCCAGCCTCCCTTCTGCTGCAATGCCTTCTAAGACACTGGATGGAATGTCACCCGGAACAAGCCATGTGTCTTGTGGCAACCACATCACACCTTGGAGCAGCAAGCAGACATTTCCACTTGGGAAGCAAGCCTGTAGTGGCCTCACCCAGCCACTCCTCAAACACAGTGAAGGGTGTCTGGCGAGAGCAGGAGGCAAGATGTCTGGGTCATCTCGAAAGAATGTTCTCCCTTGAGGTTCAGAACAAATGCAGGCAGTCCCAGAATGTAGCTTAAGAACTGAGTGCCTGACTACAATACACTGGGAGACTAACAGTGGCTTGTGGCTACAGGGACCTGGTCACCAGGGAAGCTAAGAGTGACTGCCTCTTCTATTCCAGGCCTTTCTGGAAGCAGAGGCTGAGAGGTCATTATTGATTAGGGGAAGACCCAATTCTAAGTTCAAAGAGGAAGGGCCAATAGAGCCAAGTGCACAGAACAGATTCACTCTGGATTCCTTTCTCTGAGGTGGAAAAGAGTACCCACAGGCTGGTTAGCTCCTAGGGACGAGGGAGAATTCTGCTCCTGTCTGGAGTCTCTGAGCTCTTTACAAAGCTCGGCGTTGAGGATTCCTGTCTGTACGCGGGAGTCGGCTGCAGTCCTTAAGGCCAAATAAGCAGCACATTGTGTATCCTCCCAGAGCAGGAGACATAGCTCCTTCTGTACAGAGAATACAAATTAAGAGCGTGGAGGCCACAGAGACCAGAGGACATGCTGAGTAGAGACATGACTAGGACTCGTGGAGCACTGGGAAGCTGTGCATGAGTGCGTCACTAACCTCTGAATATGCCACAGCAAGAACAAGCTTAGAACCTGCCTTGGAACCTGTTATGTTACAAAAGGAAGATGCTTGGAGGCCCAGCTCAAAGGGCCAGCCTTTTCCACTAGTGCAAGCCACATTCCTGCGTGTGGGCGGAACACTTGCCCTCCTTTCTCATGTAAGGATTACTCCCCTAAGAAGACACTCAGAGGGAAGAGACTAGCAGTGAACAGGATTGACTCACCTAAGAAGGCGCTCAGAGGAAAGAGACTGGTAGTATTTTTTTTGTTGTTCTCTCTCTCTCTCTCTCTCTCTCTCTCTCTCTCTCTCTCTTTCTCTCTCTCTCACACACACACACACACACACACACGTGCACACTTGTGTGGCTGAAGCCATGAGGTAGCACTGGCGTGGTATCTGCGGTAGAGCCAGGACTGTGGGGAGGGTTGATGTTTACTCTCTCAGCCTGTAGCCCTCTGGATGCCCATCAGCGCTCAGAGGCATGCCTGATCACCTTGTGGTTCCCAGAGCTGGCCTCGGGCTATAGAGCACAGCCTCCCATAAGGGGAAAGCAGTAGAGAAATAAGGTAAGGGCTTCTTCGGCACCCTCCTCTGACCCTAGGAGACTGCTAACAGCACAGAACAATGGAGAAACCAGAGACTATTTTTACGCATAATTGCAAACCACAGTTGCTCACGAGATGTTTGGAAATCTCAGATGTCAGAATATTTTACGACTTCCTTGAACATTGCATTCATGTGCACCTGGAGACTTTTAAAAATTTGAATGTGGCAATGGGATAATTACAGTTTATGGATAAATGTAAAAACCCTATGCACGAGCTACAAAATTAGACTTTCTCACCGTTCTTCCAAAATTTGCCACGTTCGCCACTCCTGTTTTCCCATGCCCAGGAGGCAATCGCCAGCAGCTGTCTGCTCAGCAATGGTAGAAGGGTGTCCCCTTGGTGGCCTCCCATGGTGAATGGCAGCACATTGGTGTACGAGTGGAGAAGATGGCAACCACTCAAGAAATCAAATGGTAGGGCAAGTGTCATGGTACCTGTCTTTTAAAAGCTAGCAGGGTCCCCCCCAAAAAATACATAATCCCCTCTGAGGCCGTATGACCTGTTCGGTTCTTTCTTGGAAAGCCCCCACTGACTCTAGAATCGCTGCTATCTGTGACCCTCTGGGAATGAGGTTCACTAGGTGTCTGTAAACATCCTCTCTGGTATAGCCCTGGTACCGGTACCTGCCGCTTAAGACTCTAATGCTTGCCTGACTCCATAAGCCCTCCAGAGGCATAGCCTGTGTAACACACCATGCTAGCAGAGTACCTAAGACATGATGTGAGTTTGGATCAGTAAGACACCCAGAAAATGTGAAAGCGAGTTCCTTCGCCATGATGAAACTGGATCGCTGCTGTCCATTTCTGATAGATGACCTGTTTCTCATCGTGGTGATATTTTTACAAGCAAGCAGGTACAGATTCTGTGGGAGCAGGCAGCGCGCAGAGGGTCACATCTGCTGGATGCTTCATCCTTGCCACGCCAGATGATTGTTTCTCTGTCGCTCTTTCTCATTGCTGTAGCAACTGTCCAGCAGCAGAGTTGCTATGAAGCGCACGACATTTCAGGGTAGATGAGCCTTTTCCAGGCTTGAGGGTGGGGGATTCCCAAAGATTTTTCATCTGTTTACATTTTCCTCATAGAGAGAGAACTTCAAACTGTATAAACTAACAATTGCAGCACCTGGATCTGTCCCTACAAATTCAGTCTCTTAATTTAGCAGATGCAAAGAAAAAAAAATCAACTGGTCTAGAAAAGAGGCATCGAACGATATTAAAAATACGAAGAAGTAAAATCTGCAGACAACCTCTGCACAGAAATGTAAGATTTAAAAAGTCTTCCCCTTAAGAAATACTTAACAATTTAGTATGGAGTTCTTAGCCCTTGGGTACTTGATTCTTTCCAGAGTTTCTTTTCTACACGGGACAGCTGCAGGAAACTTCGGAAGATGTCTAGCTCAGGAGACACGTGTGCAAGTTACACAGTTGCAGATCTAGCGCAAGCATGCACACATGCACGCTGTGTTAGAAAACAAGAAGGCTGAGGCTGGAAACAGCAGAAGGAGAGAGGGAGGACAGGAGGCCTGGACTGCACCTCTGGGTTAACGTCTTTACCAGCAAATGTGCTGCTAGTTCTTTTCCTGCAGATTCTCTGCAAGAGCTCCATTGTGAGTTTCCTCCTCAGAAACTGTCTGAACCCAGAGAGAGACTGGTCTGGGCATGGCTCATCCCCTCTACTACTGATGTGTTTATGGAATAACTTTGTTCAAAAAGTTTCATAATAATCAGCTGAGCAGAGAATAATGTTCCTGAAAATATAAGCTTTCCTTTAATAAGCAAATCCTAAAAAACCAATGTCAGAACCTATATGTTGCATATCAGTTAACAATCTTATTATTAAATAACCAATGGGCAGCAAACTTCACTAGGATTCTAGGGAATTACTCATAATTAGTTGCTTATTTTAATGCTCATTACATTGTGTAATTTCAATTATGTGCTATAATATCTGACGATTTTCCCCATGACTTGAAAGAGAAGAAAGCTCAAATTAATCAAATTTTTCTGTTGGTGACATCATCTTGACCAGGAAATATTAATCCTTACTTTAAAATCAAGTGTCAAAAACAGTTCTACGATGCAAATATTCTGACAACATATTTTCCCTTTCATAGGCATGGAAATTCACATTTAAGTCTTATAATTAAATTAACACATCAAGGGACTCAAGCGTGAAATTACTGTTTGCAGACAAAATGTGGCTTGGTGCGGGGAGCTGGTGCCAGGATACACACAGACTGTGGTTGCACTCTGGCTTTTCCTTCCCTTACCACCATACCAAGGTGGTCACTTCACCCTTTAGAGAGTACTTAACAGCAGCACATACCAAGGGCAACTCGAGCAGCGGAGGCATCGTAATTGATCCAGAAGGACACCCACGAGAGGATGGTGATCAGGATGGAGGGCATATACGTCTGAAGAATGAAGTAACCAATGTTTCTCTTCAACCGAAAACTCAACGAAAGTCGAGGGTAGGCACCTACAGCAAACACAAGGGCACAGTGAGGAGCCACAGCAGGCGGTCTGCTCCTGTTCCTGCTTCCAGAGGTCAACGGCATGCACCCTAACACTCCAGGAACTGGGAAGCCACCCACTTCCGTGCAGTTTGCAGTGATGTTTATAAAGGAGGGGAGAAGAAGTGTCTATCAGTTTGAAGATAAGGAACAGCGAGGATGTGGCTCTAAGGCAAAGGCTCAGCTGAGAGCCATTTCTGTTGTTCTAGAGTACAGAACAACAACGGACGGGTTTTCACTGATGACTCTTTACTTTTTATCCTTTGAAGTGAAAGAAACTTTGGTACAAGACTTTACCAGGCCAGACAGTTGTTACAAGTCCTGCCGTCTGCCCATCCAGAGGATTGGAGCCATAGGCTCCGGACTACAGGATCAAGGCTAGTTCAATCACACATAGAGCTGGAGGGGTGGAGAAGCAAATAGAGTCTCGGGAAGAACTGTGCTGCACACTACGGTGCCTGCTGGCCATTAAGCACGAAGGAGAGCCTTAGAGAAGCACCTTCTAGAATGCAAACTCCAGTAATCATCCTGAGATTTGCATCCTGGGCTCCAATCACCACCGTCACCAGCGGTGCAAAAGCAGAGCCTTGGGAGGCCACATTAACATGGCATTGGTCTGCCCTGTTCTGAATTGTTTCTCTCAGAAAAAGGCAAGTGCAACCTGTTGCCCCCTCCTTCAACACCAAATCACCAGCTCTAACTGCTCCAATTGTCCCAGCTCCATGTCTCCTGGGTTGGAAGGAGGCTGGCAAAGGAGAAGGCCAAAGGCACATTCTAACCACCTACTTCTTGATCCCTCCCCCAGTCTGTTGAGGGACAGGGGTCTCCACCCAAGAGAGCCTGACCACAGCATCTTAGACTTTGCCACATCACCTCTCTTAACTGAGAAATGTTCTCATGCTTTTGCATATACAAGTGCATAGTCAGTGTATCAGGAATCACTAAGAAGTCCAGTTGAAAAGAAATCTTTGATGTGTGTAATTTTATTGTTTATGGAAGGAAAAAGCATGTCCACCCACCAGTGAGATGAATGCACCTGCTAATTGGTACATAAAGGATAGAATTCTGGCTGACTATTGATGATACAAGGCGAAGGACATCTTGGATGGTTTCAGAGTTAAGCAATGTCTTATCCTTTGTGTTCTGAATGGCACCTCCATAAATATGTACAAAATATCAGAAGCATGTTTAAGGCCATATCTGAAAGTTAAGAATTCCACCCTAAACTCAAGTCGAAACTCAATTATTTTTATGAAACTCAAACAGGAATTTTAAAATCCAAACATTCAAACAGAATACAACTCAAAGATAAATTTATTAGTCTGACACTTACATCTGAGGAATAACGCTACGACAATATGAAAATATTTTGTTTTGCATAATTAAACCATTATGTTTCTAAAACACTGGAAAACTTAGTATGTGCAACCCAAACACTGCAGTTCCTAACATGCATGGTCCGGCGTGTGAGCCCGAGTGTTCTAGGCAGCATTTAGTTGGTGCTGTGTGCAAAGTCATGTGTGTGTGTGTGCAGAACCAAGGCTGCAATGAAGCTGTGGAATGCAACCCATCTGATCACTGAGAAAAACAAACAAAACAAAACAACCCCCAAACAACAACAACAAACCCACCACAGATTCATTAACCCGTTGATCTTGAGTTAATCTTGTTCACTGCACATTTTCCTGTTGAAAACCTCAGTTTTAAGGCTGTAGCTTACAACCTAAGTTTCAGGTGACCGTGACTTTCCAATACTTTCACTTCAAGACTGGCAGGTTTCTATGTTCCCACAGCCTGTACCTGTCTTTTCTACACTTGGCCCCAGGCTCCTGTCTGTTTGTCCCTGCATGCATGTCTTCTGCAGCAGGATCACTCACTCATACGGCTATTGTTTTATGTGAAGAAGTCTTGTTTTAGCCCATGATTGCCTCCTTTACTGCTACCCACACTTCCAGACTGAATTACACAAAAAGTCAACAAACCATTTACTAAACTCGGCATTTAAAGACTAGCTGCAGGGGACTTCCTCCGTTGTTTCTAGGGTATCTGTGCAGTTTGCTTTGAGAGGCCTGATCAAATGCACATATCAAGTTGTCAACAGAACATCAACACTGTCATCGATGATGCAAAATATGTGCAAACACAATTCAGATTCTTCCCAGTTTCTCACCAAATACATATACATGAAAACTGGTTTATAAATAGCCATTCCCGACTGGTGCGGAGTTAGGTGATTTCCACTTTTGCAGAAGCTATAAAAAGCCTTCTCAAGGACGACTTCGCGCAGCACTCCTGTGTTAGCTGATTCCGTAGTGCTGCCAGGCTAGTGCATGGGGCTTCTTCTGACAGCTACTAGCTTACTTTGTAAAAGGGGCCCAGCGTGCATTGTCCCCATCAACACTTTCTTCAGCTCCTACCTCCCGTCGCGAGCATGGCCCTGATGGTGCTTCTTCACTTTTAACAATTCCCATAAAGCTGAACTCGCCATTCCAATCATTTTCTAGGGAAGAGGTCTACCACTGAGCTACATTCCCAACCGTAATTTCGCTGGCTGGATATGTCTAATGTGTTGCCTTGCTCTCTGCAGTTAATCTTTCTGTCTCATACTTGTCTTCTCTGCTCAGTTTTCTGCTTCATGTCTTCATTTTCGAGCTGTCTGCACAAATCCTCACTTGGATGGTAGGCGAATATTTCCCCAGTAATATGTTTTAAAACTTCGAACGGATTTGAATGCGGACTTGGAGACACTTACCTTTTTGTGTGTAATTATATCTGTTTATTTATTTTTCCCTCGTGACTGCTGTGGGATGGATGCAGGGGCTCAGGACTTCTGGGAAGTACTCCGTGCTGAGTTTTACTTCCAGCCCTGGCTCCAAAGATGTTTTTTCTACATGGAGTCAGTGTCTCTGTAGGTTGCTAATGCTAGCTTTGAACTTATGATTCTCACTTTCTCAGCTACCCCAGAAACTAGGATTACAAGAATATTCCACCACACCCGATTTCTTATAAATTCTCAACCTTGCTTGAGTCTTAGTTCATAACACAGTTACCGACTAACCTATTTGGAGGGGGTTAGCAATTATTTCAGAGGTTGGCACAAGGTGAAATTCTACCCTGAATTTTGTTCCATTTTTCAAATACCATCAGGGGACTGAAACTCGTACAAAGAAGTCGGCATAGCTGTATGTCCACGCCATGTAACTGGGGAATGTTTCCACGCCATGCCATTGAGGATTCCCATGAAGGCCTGTATTTTCAGGCCCAGACCCTTGGTCCCACCCCCATGTTTCAGAAACACAACAGGACATCAGCCCTATCCTAAACTCAAAACTCTTTTCTGTTGCCAAAGATATTAAAATACATGGGAATGAAGGTTTCTTCACGTTCCCACAACTAACCTGCTTCAACTTCCACCGTACCTCTGCATAAGCATGTTAGTGTCCAGTCAAAGATATTTTCATTGCCTAAATATTTCCCCATTACTTCCTGACTGCAGATTCAAATCTACTGTCTTTAGAAAATGCCTTCCCCTAGTCATATTAGAAGATCTTGACCCACTCCATTTGCTTGAATCCTTACTGTGCGCATTCTACAAATGTCAGTGGTCACCTTCTGACTTCTTGTCCTTCCTGTCAAAATCTAATGACTGATATTCACTGAAGTTAGATCTTTGTCAGTAGCCGTACGTTCTCCAAGATGCCTGTGAAGAACATTGAACAAAAGCCTGCTTCCCATGCCACAGTTGGATGCATCCACACACCAATGTGTGAAGAGCAACATTTCGCGCATCCTCCAGACTCTGCATTAGAATTGAATATGCAAAGTGTTCAATAGTCTCTGTGCATCTTATTCTGAAATCACGTGGCAGCTTCAAGATCTTAGGGAAGCAATTTCCACACTGACTCTTGATTTGTGATTTGATGTCACTATTAGACCTTGCTAGTTACAGTTTGGTTTTCTTGTTTCTTCACTGTGGGTGGAATAATCCTGGTGTCAGTCACTATAAGTTATGTTATGCCACAGGAACGAGCACTCTTAAGTCCCTAGCTCTGGCTGTCCTGGAATTCACTATGTAGACTAGGCAGGCCTTGAACTCACAGAGATCCACTTATCTCTGCCCCCTGAGTGTTGGGACACCCGGCTAATTGTCCCTTAGCTATGCAGTCACTCTGTTCTTTCTATCCAACAACTGTAGGATGTTGTGACTGAGGTGCCACATATACCGACCACCTGTTTCACTGGGCATGCCTTATTGCCAGCCTTTATGTCACTAGAGTGAGAATGTTCAATTTAAATTTAAAATGCAATTAAATTTACCACATTTTTCAGACTTCCATTTCCCCAGTAAAATTTCTTAGTATTTTCTAGAGTCTAACTTTAGAAAACCCATTTCAATACAAGCAAAAACCAATACATAGGAAGTGAAGAACCACCAAAATTGTGTGGGAAATTTGTCCTCAGGCAGTGCTGGAGATATAGAGAGAATGACAAAAGCAAATTCTACAAGATCACCAGAAACGCCTGTGGAGACATTTATCCAGTTTCAGAAATACATGGATTTCTGTAAGTTTGCCAAGACAAAGAGTTTAGAATTAAGAAAATATACTATTTTTCTGATATATCGGTTTAGTAGATACATTCTGTTTTGAAAAAGTGAAACACTATGTGAGCATTTATCACCTGCTCTAGACCCTACCCTGAGGTATAAGAAGTGAGCAGAACACAAGCAGGAAGAGAGAGCGATCTCCAAGAACCCCTGAGCCATACCAGGAGATTCCCACAGAGGCAGCCTGGGCTAGTCCAAGGCACCCAGAGCAACACTGAGGAACATGTTACACCAGGCATACACATACATAGGATTTAGTGATTTGGGTTTCCCACACAATGACATCAAATACTCATAGATGAGTAAATTTATTTGGATAAAGGGAAGAAACATTTATAAGAGAAAGAGTACTCACAAAGCCAGAGAGGCCAGGAAGAAGTTTCCTGAATGCCAGTAAACTTAAAAATTGTTAGAGACAAGAGCTATTTTTCTAAGGCTTTCCGTCAATCCACATGAATGTTACAGAGTGTGTAAGTCCTCATGTGACCTGCCCGACCATGTTCTGATATATTGGCAAGGTTGAACATCTGAACACATGCTATTGGGAATATATGGACATATGGGAAATTTTCCCTGGAATCATAGCCAACGGCTAATAAAATTGAAAAGATATGAGTACCCTTCATGATGGCACTGGAAGTTCCAAGGCGACAATAGAAATGCAGAGCCCGGGTTTGGTGCATTTGTGCCAATGCAGATAGAGACAAGTCCCCAGAAGATGCTGAGTCAACAGGCAGAGGTGCAGTCCCTGAACAGCTTACTGTTCCAAGCCAGGGCTTGCTTGGCAAAAGTATCCAGCAAAGATGCTGATCTCAACCCTTTCTCCCTAGATGCGTTAAGCGCTGTGCCAACACCAGGCTCTGGACCTCCAGTCCTCTGAGGTTTATATCCCTCTCTAGGCATCAACAGTTTTGAAGATCTCATTAAAAATGTGCATACAGACTGTCAAGCTAGCTTTGTAGACTGATAACAGCCATTCCAATGTATTTGGGAAGTAACAAGATGCTATTTCTGGAGCTGATGCGGAGTGGATCGACACATATGTACCCTTTCCTTTTCCAGGCAGCATCTGAAGCACTTTCCTCACTGTCTTCCTGAAAAAGCACCAGTGTTACTCTTGGGTCCCTTATCACGCTGTCTTAGCCACTTCTAATTCACCGTTGACTTTGCAAGATAGACCCGTATTAAAAATAGTACACTTCGGGTACCATGTGCATGTCTGCAATCCCAGCACCAAGCTGGAAGCTCAAGGTCAACCTCAGGCACACAGCAATGATATAATAAAAAGGGATTCTGTGATGATTGTGCTTCTCTCATGACTAGTCATTTCAATATATGCTGAAAAAAAAGTCTAGAAAAGAGAGGAAAGGAAGCATGGAGTAGAAAAGAGAGAAAAGGAAAAGAGAATTCAAGCTGAAAAGACACCTCAGGCAGGCTGAGGGCCCTTGCAGTGGCCTTTGGTTCATGCAATGCTGCCCCAGAGAACAGGTGCTCAGATGATGCGCTTCATAGTTGATCTGGATTGTTCCCGTTTGTAAGGATTGCCCAATCTCACATGTCCTCTATCTCCTGCTGTATACAATAAGGACAATAATACAACTAGCAATAGGAGAAAATGTGATCCATCACCATCCATTAAAAGGAAAGACCATTATGCTGAAAATGATTACAATCAAGAAACTTAAAAGATAAGCCAAAGGGTAGAAATAAATATTTCCAAGGCATATATCTGATTAAAAAAAAACCAACCTTGTATCTAAAGCATATGAAAAATGCTTCCTCCTAGTCAAAAATATTCCAGAAAAAATAACCAAGCTAAGAGATAGATATATAAAAGCTTAGAAGTAGAAGAAATCAACTTTAAATGTAACCTAATGAAAATGATGGAGACCATTAAATAGGAAGTGAAAAACTCCCTTAAAGAAATGGAAGAGAAGACAAACAAAAAGTTAAAAGAAATTAATAAATCCTTCAAAGATACCTAAGAAAACCAAGAAAAAGCAATCAAACAGGTAAAAGAAACAGTTTAAGACTTGAAGACCTAAATGGAGGTAATAAAGAAAGCACAAACTGAGGAATGGCCAGATATGGAAAATCTGGGTAAATGAACAGGAACTACAGAGACAAGTATAAACAACAGAATACAAGAGATAGAAGAAAGAACTTCAGGTGCTGAAGATACTATAGAAGAAATAGACTTACTCATCAAAGAAAACAGCAAATCCAAGAAATTCTTAATATAAAACATCCAGGAAATCTGGGACACCATGAAAAGACTAAACATAAGAATAAGGGTAGAAGAAGGAGAAGAATTCCAGCTCAAAGGCTCAGAAAATTTATTCAACAAAATTATAGAAGTAAACTTTCTCAACCTAAAGAAGGATATTCCTATGAAGGTACAAGAAGCTTACAGAACACCAAATAGACTGGATCAAAGAATAAAACATCCCCTCATCATATAATAATCAAAATACAAAATATACAGAATAAAGAATATTAAGAGCTGCAAAGGAAAAAGGTCAAGCAACATATAAAGGTAAACCTATTAGAATTACACCTGACTTCTCAATGGAAACCGTGAAAGCCAAAAGGTCTAGGATAGATGTGCTACAGACACCAAGGACCATGGGATGCAAGACCAGACTACTATACCCAGTAAAGCTTTCTTTTACCATAGATGGAGAAAACAAGATATTCCATGACAAAAACAGATTTAAACAATTATGTATCCACAAACTCAGCCTTACAGAAAGTACGAGAAGGAAAACCTCAACCCAAGGAAGCCAACAACATCCACAATAGCACAGACATCTGACAACCCTCTACCAATACAACTCAAAGAAGGGAAACACGCAAACACTACCACCAAAAAAATAACCGGAGTTAACAACCACTGGATTAATATCTCTTAATATCAATGGACTCAATTCACCTATTAAAAAAAGACACAGGTTAAGAGAATGGATACAAAAACAGGATCCAACACTCTGCTGTTTACAAGAAACACACCTAAAGCTAAAAGACAGACACTACCTCAAAGTAAAGGGTTGGGAAAAGGTTTTCCAATCAAACAGACCTAAGAAACAAGCAGGTGTGCCTATCCTAATATCTAACAAAATTGATTTCAAACTAAAATCAATCAGAAGAGATGGAGAAGGACACTTTATACTCATAACAGTAACACTTCATCAAGATGAAGTCTCAATTCTGAATATCTATGCCCCTAATATAAAAGCACCCACATATGTAAAAGAAACATTACTAGAGCTCAAATCACACATCAAACCCCACACACTAATAGTAGGAGATTTCAACACTCCTCTCTCACCAATGGACAGGTCAACCAGACAGAAACTTAACAGAGAAATAAGAGAACTAACAGATGTAATGAATCAAATGGACTTAACATCTATAGAACATTCCACCCAAACAGAAAAGAATATACCTTCTTCTCAGCATCTCATGGAACCTTCTCGAAAATTAATCACATACTCAGTAACAAAGCAAACATCCACAGATACAAAAAAAAAAAATTGGAGTAACCACCTGTGTCTTATCGGATCACCATGGAGTAAAGTTAGAATTTAACAACAATATCACCCCCAGAAATCCTACAAACTCAGGAAACTGAACAGTCAACTACTGAACCACCCCTGGGTCAGGGAAGAAATAAAGAAAGAAATTAAAGTCTTCTTTGAATTCAACGGAAATGAAGACACAATATATCCAGACCTATAGGACACTATGAAAGCAGTGCTAAGAGGAAAGTTCATATCACTGAGTGCCCACATAAAGAAAACAGAGAAAGTTCACATTGGAGACTTAACAGCACACATGAAAGATGTAGAAAAAAAAAGAAGCAGACTCACCAAGGAGAAATCGAAGACTGGAAATAATCAAACTGAGGGATGAAATCAACAAAATAGAAACACAGAAAAAATCCAAAGAATTGATGAAACAAAGCTGGTTCTTTGAGAAAAATCAAAAAGATTGACAAATCCCTATCCAAACTACTCAAAAGGCAGAGAGAGGACACTCAAATTGACAAGATCAGAAATGAAAGGGGGGACATAACAACAGACACTGAGGAAATTCAGAGAATCATTAGGTCTTACTACAAAGCCTGTACACCACAAAATTGGAAAATGTAAAAAAATATGGACATTTTTTGATAAATACCAAATACCAAAATTAAATCAAGACCAGGTGAACAATTTAAATAGACATATAAGTTGTGAGGAAATAGAAGCTGTCATCAAAAAGCTCCCAATCAGGACTAGATGGTTTTTAGTGCAGAATTCTACCAGAACTTCCAAGAAGAGCTAATATCTATAGTCATTAATGTGTTCCACATAATAGAAACAGAGGAGTCATTGTCAAACTCTTTTTATGAAGCTACAGTTACCCTGATACCAAAACCACACAAAGAATCGACCAAGAAAGAAAATTACAGACCAATCTCACTCATGAACATCGATGCAAAAATTCTCAAAATACTGCCAAACCGAATCCAAGAACACATCAAAAAAAAATCCTCCATTATGATCAAGTAGACTTCATCCCAGAGATGCAGGGCTGGTTCAACATACGAAAATCTATCAATGTAATCCATCATATAAATAAACTGAAAGAAAAAACCATATGATCAAACCATTTGATAATTTCATTAGATGCTTAAAAAACATTTGGCAAAATTCAACACCCCTTTATGATAAAGTTCTTAGAGAGGTTAGGGATACAAGGATCATACCTAAATATAATAAAAGCAATATACAGCAAGCCGACAGCTAACATGAAATTAAATGGAGAGAAACTCAAAACCATTCCACTAAAATCAGGAACATGATAAGGCTGTTCACTCTCTCCATATATCTTCAACATAGTGCTTGAAGTTCTAGCAATAGCAATAAGACAGCATAAGGATATCAAGGGGATTCGAACTGGAAAGGAAGAAATCAAACTTTCGTTATTTGCAGATGATATGATAGTGTACATAGTGACCCAAAAATCTCTACCAGAGAACTCCTACAGCTGATAAATAACTTCAGTGATGTGGCAGGATAGAAGATCAACTCAAAAAAAATCAGTAGTCCTCCTATACACAAAGGATAAAGAAGAGCAGAGGGAAATCAGAGAAGCATCACCTTTCACAATAGCCACAAAAAGCACAAAGTATCTTGGGGTAACACTAACCAAGGAAGTGAAAGATCTATTTGCCAAGAACTTTAAGTCTTTGAAGAAAGAAATTGAAGAGAGTATCAGAAACTCGAAAGATCTCCCATGCTCTTGGATTTATAGGATCAGCATAGTAAAAATGGCAATTCTACCAAAGGCAATCTATAGATTCAATGCAATCCCCATCAAAATCCCAACAAAATCCCCTGGGAAGGGGAACTTGAGATTATCTCCTTCATGGACTGGGGGCTGGTAGAACTAGGAACTTCAGGGATCAAGTTGCGGGATGGGCAGAGGGGGAGAAAGCTGAGAGAAATGACTTTAGAGGGGGCTTTGCTGGGTCACGGCTGGGGTCGGGTAGAAGCCTGGTGCAAAGGAAACTCCCATGAGTCTACAAGGATGGCCCAGCTAAGACTCTCGACTGCAGTAGATTCATAGCCTGGATTGGCCATCCCCTGTGACCAGATTGTGACTACCCTGGATGTCACCAGAGAGCCTTCTTCTAGTGACTGATGGAGGGAGATTCAGAAATACGACCAAACGTTAAGCAGAAATTGGGGATTCCTGCTGAGGACAGGGAGGAGGGATTGTAGGAGCTGGGGGTGGGGGCTCAGGAGCATCACAAGAAAACCCACAGAAATGGCTAGCCTGACTCATGGGAACTCAGAGTCTGAACCAACAACCAGGGAGCCTACATGGGACTGACGTGGGCCCTCTGCATATACAAAACAATTGTGTAGCTTGGCCTATATGTGGGACCCCTGGCAATGGGAGAAAGCCTGTCCCCAGTGCTTTGGATGGCTCTTGGGACCCTTTTCCTCATGCTGGTTTGCCTTGCCTAGCCTGAATATGGGGGGAGGTGCTTGGTCTTATGGTAGCTTGATAAGCCATATTTTGCTGATGCCCAGGAGAGGTTTATCCCTTTCCGAGAAGAGGGTGGGTTGAGGGAGGCAGGGAAAAAGTGGGAAGAGGGAGTGGGAGAAGAGAAGTGAGAGGAGACTGTGGTCAGAATGTAAAATATATAAATAAATAAATTTTAAAAAGGCAATTCACACAAAATCTTGCACAGGCAGCTCATCAAAAATGCTTACCAAGTAGGTACCAGAGAAGCACTTAACCTAATTAGCAGCTACACAAATGGAAGACACAAGGCATAACTTAGGACCAGTAGGTGATGGCTGTGTCAAGTGCCTGAGACAAGGACCTTAGGCTGCCTGGTCTGTTGGTGTGTGTGTGTGCATGTGCGTACCTTGGTAGAATATCAATCAAGAAACTTCAGGCTGGCTGGTCTGATTGTGTTTGTGTGAATGTGTGTATGTGTGTGTATACACCTTGGTAGGATATCAGTCAGGGAACTTCAGGCTGCCTGGTCTGTCCATGTGAGAGAGTGTGTGTGTGTGTGTGTATGTGTGCATGCATGTGTATACGTGCGTGCATGTATGTGTATGTGTGTGCACACGTGTGTATGTGTGTGCGCATGTGTATGTGTGTATGTATGCATGTGTGTGCACGTGTGCATGTGTATGTATGTGTGTGTGTTGTGTATGCATGTGTGTGTGTGCGTGTGTGTGTACCTTGGTAGGATATCAATCAGGGAACTTCAAGCTATCTGGTCTGTCTGTGTGAGTGTGTATATGTATGTGTGTGTCCATGTGTGTGTACCTTGGTAGGATATCAATCAGGGAACTTCAGGCTGTCTTGTCTGTCCGTGTGATGGTGTGTGTGTGTGTGCATGTGTGTGCATGTGTGTGTACCTTGGTAGGATATCAATCAGGGAACTTCAGGCTGTCTGGTCTGTCTGTGTGAGTGTGTGTGTATGTGTGTGTGTACCTTGGTAGGATATCAATCAGGGAACTTCAGGCTGTCTGGTCTGTCTGTGTGAGTGTGCATGTGTGTGTGTGTGTGTACGTGTGTGTGTGTGCCTTGGTAGGATATCAATCAGAGAACTCAGGCTGGCTAGTGTATTCTTTGATAGGCTATGATGCAAGGACCCTGAGGCTGACTAGTGTGTGAACCTTGGCATGGACACTTTGGAAAGCAGTTTGACATTTCAAGTTCAGCTTGAGTATTTCCAATTCTCCTTTTAGACATATTTATCATTCATCTGCATGTATATTTGTAGCTATTCAAGCCACATAACTCCTACCTGTGCAGAAGAAGGGGAGGATTTCCATAGATTATGACTTATTTACGGACAGTATAATAAAGAGAGTGAATGATGGTGTGGAGATGAATCGAGACTCCAGTGTGAGGCTGAGGCGAACAGCTGCTCCGCAGTCCAGACTCTATGACTCCCTTAAGCAATGCTGCGAGGCAGGTGACAGCGGCTATGGTGTCATAGGACAGTGGTTGCCTTCAAGGATAGAGGATTCCGACCCACAAAAGGACGTGGGGGAGGTTATTTCAGCACTCATTTCATGCAGAGTCGCGGAGACTCATTCCTGCCTTCCTAACATATTCCTATGCATGTGATCAAACAGAAGCATTATGAATATTAAAGTTACAAGTATCTCTTTATGGAAATTTCTCTATCAAATCTTTCCTCATCGTGTTGTCTTAGCCTGGGGCCCATTGGGATATCTACCACCTAAGGTCGGACATCCCTCCACCCACCTTCTATTCTCTTTCCTTCTACCATCAGGAGTGGATTCTAGGGACCTTGTGCAATCAAACTACTCCACCCCTGGGCTGTACCATTGCTACATTATTGCTCCTTTCCTTTTTATTCATTAAATATTTTTGGTACATCCAAAATATTTCAGTAACATTTAAACTTATTATAACTAAACAGAAACTAGTTAAAATAATGAAAAATTTTTTTATTGCTACTCCTGCAGAGATCAAGGGTCTTATCTGAGTTTATCCAGCGGTTATAATATTTACCTTATAAAATATTTTTTTTCCGAGGGACGTGACCAGATTCACTTGCTAAGTGAGAGGGTTCAAAAGTGAAGTTCAGGAGATGAAGAACTTACCACACTCCCGAGGTTTGTTTAGAGGCCCAGAACAGATCTTGACCGAAGGAATCACAAAACTCTAGACATGTTTGTTTTGTACCTGTTTCCTGGAATTTCATCAAAATGTTCACTAGTCTCACAGAGGTGGACCGAGGTCTGCTGGCCACAAGGAGACGATCTGAAGCCTAGCCCAGGTACAGACTTGAGATAAGCCACTCCCGTCTCACCTTGTCTCACACTGTCCTTATGGGTCTATCTCTCCTTCCCATGCTTTTGTGCTTTCTTAGAAAAAACACCAATTCAGATTTCCAGATTTGACTTAACATTACTGCTTGTAAGCACAAGGAATCACCTGAATAAGCGCATTTACCAGAATTAGAATTCAGAACAAGGAAGGAGCACAGCTAACAGGCTACAATTTCCTCAAGAAACCAGTTGCTTAACCAAGTCCTTAATACACAAAATTCCCCTTCTCTTTTCTTATTCCTGGGAGGACCCATGTCGGGCGCTTGGTTAAATTGTTGAAATCCTGAGTACATGGTTAAGAGCAAACATGTTTACTCAGTAGACTTTTCTAGAGCATCGGATGGAGTGTGGGATTAACACTGGACAGATGACAAGAAATGATACCAGATGCGACTCAAAGG
Source organism: Chionomys nivalis (assembly GCF_950005125.1). Taxonomy (NCBI): domain Eukaryota; kingdom Metazoa; phylum Chordata; class Mammalia; order Rodentia; family Cricetidae; genus Chionomys; species Chionomys nivalis. The sequence continues at coordinate 30,647,164 of NC_080108.1, read as the reverse complement.
TTTCCAAAGAAAAAAGAAGGAAAAAACTGGAGGAGACGCTCAAGGAAGAGGAGCAGCGGCATTGGCAGGAGAATTGCTCACTGTAGAGTTTGCATGTTTTCAAGACAGAAAAGGAAACTATATCAAAGGGAGGCTAGAATCTGAGCAGAAGTTTGAAGGGCAGCAAAGAACGAATGGTAGGAGGCAAGAGGATTAAATTCAGTAAGAGAAAAGCTCTGAGTGCTAAGCTGAAGAGCTCACTGTGAGTCAGGGACTGGGGGGGGGAGTTTCAGAGTTGGTCAACGGCTTAAGGGATATGGCGGCCTCTGGCTAACACAGCAGCTGAGCAGAGGAGGGCCCAGTGGTAGGCTGTCCACTTTTTTCTTGTCTTAGATATCTTCTGAGTACTGGATTAAGACATTCCAGGCTCCCAGGTTAGGATGCAGGGGCATCCAACCCCAGGACCAGTTCCTAAAAGCCTGTCTAGTAGCCCCGCTCATCTAGAACGCATGGTCTTTGGTACAAGACTGGTTTCAAGGACTCAGACAGGCATGGTGCACAACGGTCCTGTAGCTATCGGTTCTCTCAACTTCATACTCGGTAAAACACTTTTTGTAAAGCAAACTACCTATTGGTGGAAGAGCTCCCACAACATAAAAATTTGGGAACTGACCAAATTGAGAGTGTAGAAACACTGCTGATGGAAAGGTGCCCAAGGTACATCGTGGTTGGAATGTATGAAGAGTCTTGAGCATCCCCATAGCTGTGCTTTGAGTAGCCCCATGTCCATTTGCCTATTCCGTCACCCCTTCAGCTCTCTAATGTATTTGCTCGTCTACTTTGCAGTGTGAGGGATTGAACATGGACCCCATACCAATCAACATCAACGGCTTCCAGTTTTCTTCTACTTTAGCATAAGCTAATACATTTCTAAAGTATGGGCTCCAGGGACATCACTGACAGAAAACTAACGCACAAAGGCCACTGTGGTGGGAGTTTGCCCTGGGAAGCCTGAATCCCCTGTCTAAATGCCTTTCTAAACACCCTTCAGAACACTGGGGTCATGCATGGAACTGAAGCTGGTTTGTTTGTTTGTTTGTTTGTTTGTTTGTTGTTTTGTCACTAATGAAACCAGCTGCTCTTCCAGAACTCTCCAGCGACTCTAGAGCACAGCTTGGCTTAGAAGCAGTACAGTCCTCATGCCGTTCAGGCACGGCGAGGCTTTGTGTGGATGATATTTTCTTTGACATGTGACATTTCAATCCTTGAGCATAGAATGTCTCTGAGTTTTGTGTTATCTCTTTCATGTAAAATATTTATTTAATTATCTCTTCTGCAGAAACGATTCATGTTAACGTGTCCTGCCAACCAGTGTATTCTCTCAGTTCAACAACTGTGCATGACTGAAGCTCCTTCTCAAGTGGATAGAGACCTTGCCTTTTCCTAACCCTCGTTGATGTGGGAGGTCCTTCTGTCTGTGTGTTGCTTTTCTTGTTTAATGAATAAAGAAATTGCCTGGGCCTGTTGATAGGACAGAACTTAGGTAGGCGGCAAAGACAGAACTGAATGCTGGGTAAAGGAAGGCAGAGAGGGAGACACCATGGATCCACCACCAGAGATAGACATGCTGGAACTTTGCTGGTAGTCAATGACCTCATGGTGATACACAGATTAATAGAAAAGGGTTAAATTAATATGTAAGTGTTAGCCAATAAATAGTTAGAGCTAATGGGCCAAGCTAATACAATTTCTGTGTGATTATTTTGGTTCTGGGTAGCCAGGACAAACAAGCAGGCCCTCCTCCTACACCTTTTGAGACAGTTTGTTTCTAGGTGAGGAAGTCCTTTTGAACCAGATTACTGATTGGAATTGCATTAATTCATGACACCAGTGGACAGGGAAACACTGGGATCACATTTAGCTTCTAAAATATCTTTAAGATGATGAGGGTTATGCAATTTCTCCATGTATGGTTCAATCAGTATCATTCAAAAGTACAAGTTATTTAGGAGTGAGAGGCTTTAGAGCTGATATCAAGCCCAATGTAGGACTGAATGAATGCAGAACTCAAGTCAGGCTGGAAAGAAGACAGCGCCACATTGTGATGTCCTCACTAGTCAACGCACAGCTTGAAGGCTGTGACATGCATGCTTCCTTTTCTCAACAAATAAAAACACAGGTGCTCAAAAGAACAGTGCCAGTCCAGAGCCAGGTTAAGGGCTGCTCAGTGCATACCTTTCCCTGGGCTTCTGAGAGAAAATTGCAAGAGGTTCTTATATAAGCATGGTCCGGTCACAAAGGGAACTTTGTAGACAAAGGCAGGCATGGGCAGGATCTCTTTGCTGTGGGAATACTATTGGCATACCAGTGTACTCTGAGCAGACTTTTGGCACATACGGCTTGGAGCACAAGACGGGTAAGTTTCAATTTTATACATAACAAATTACCAATTTTCTTCAATGCATCATAGCAATTTTCTTGATTGTTCACTGCACACAATCCCTTAATGCTACCAGAGATCCTGATCTTGCTCACTCTCCACCCAAAATGAACACATCAGTGTGTCTTACATATCTGCAGGCCATGGATAAGCAACACCGTATGCAGACGGACCTGACTTCTTAAGAATTCAAGCTTCTGTCTGCTAACACATTGACTCATGGAAACCACGCTGGAGAGAGGAGATACAGGTCAAAATGTTGAGCCATTGTACAGGTACTCAATGATAAATGCTCCCGTCTCAGGCAGGGAGCAAGCCCGGGAGGGGCTGGGGATGCCGTGAGTAGGATTGGTCCCACTGGGGACACACATTCTTGTCAAGGGAAGAATAAATCGTGAGTAGGGACGGAAGGGAACATGGGAGTTGTGCAGCAACTACCTAACCCAGCCAGGGCAGGTGCAGCAGTAGAACAGGGCAGAGGGCATCCTAGAGAAAAGCAGCATGAAGGTGAGATGAACCATACCCAGTTAGCAGAGGAGAAGCAGGTGTCTGTGGGTCGGGAGCAGTCACCCACGGGTACCAGGCAGACAGCAAGTGGCCAGCTTCTTTAAGGCCATCACAGCCTGAGACAGATTCATAACTGTTGACTTTTGTTCAAATATAAGAACAGTTCTCTTTCCCTTAGCGTTTCCAACCTTGTTTGTGGACACGGCTATTCTTTATAGTTTACAAAATACTGTCATTTATCATCTCTATTGTGCAGAGCATGCAACCAAGATGCAACGGAGATGCCACCAAAGCCATAAAACACACGTGACAATAACTTCATCAAACCTCAGCAAGCCAAGACAGAAGAGCAGAAGACTTCTTCTCTGGCTATGGGGAGCTGGAGGAAAATGTCAGTGAATCATGTCAGGCCATAGTACCCTTAACCAACTGGTATTTGGAGAAGACCACATATAAAGGGTGGAGTTGGCAGCAGGGACCTCTGTTGTCCTGGATCACAGAAACTGAATAGCGCCCAGGATGAGGAGAAGGTGACCAGCTCCTGGGAGAACATCTCCTATCACCCCCATTCTTTTCTCCAAGGACATCAGCAGCCTCTTTTCTAACTTCTGACGTCACACAGGGACCATGTACTTACTCACCCACCATCATATCTTCTGCGGCACACCCTGGGGAGCATCCTGTTCTCAGGTGGTCCTTTCTCCTTTTCACACGTACCAGTACTTTTTATATTCAAGCTAACGGAGTTCGTGGGACAGTTAATTCCTGACAACACATGCAAGCCAGCGAGCAGACCACACTGTCAGTGCAGCCAGCACCCTAAAGGGACCAAGAGGGGACACAGGAGTCACCTGTGGCGAAGACAACATTCCTGGAGACCAGACGGTGCTCCACGATAGAGAACTGGGGGAGCTCGATCCTTTCCACACCAGTGACAGCCTTGTCCCCGCCGCGCCAATAAAACTCAATGTCATCCGTGGTGTAGCCATCTACCAGGAGAGAGAAAGCAGGGACACGGTGGATAGGAGACACTGTCACGTGACAACAATGAATAGCCTAAGCAATTATCTTTGCTAAAAGGAAATAATGACTCTGTTAGATTTAAAAAATATTTAACATGCACCTCCGTGAGAAACGTGAATAAATTAGCTTCAGGTACTCATGTGCTACCTTGGCAGTCTACTTTGTACCAGGATGGGTCCTGAAAGGCAGATAACTGGGATTCTGGGAGATGAGAGCCTGGGACCAGAGTTCTGAGTGCAAAGCATGAAATTACAGACACCTGGACAAAACCCAGTTGAGGATTTAAGCACATCCTTACAGTGAAGAACATAAGATGGTGCGGGTGGGGGGGGGGGAGACACGCAGGTACCAAGATTCAGGGCTGGTTACAGAGACTAAGGGCCCGCTCTCCCAATCATGGCCTGGTGACAAGAGCTCTCTCACGGTGCCTGCCCACTTCAGAAATTCGGTTTGCTGAGAGACTCTTGGCCGAGTTATGCTGGCACAGGTACCCTCGTGATGGGTAATGGCAATGAGGACTGTATCTCTCACCCAGCTCTGGGGATGCTGCTCATGTTCACGTGAAATGCAGGCGGCATTCCCCAAGATGAGTGAGTCAATGGGAAACAAAGCGTAGTCTTAGCGAACCTCCCAGGGATCTCCCAGGAGATCATAGCCAATTACGCATTTATTTATTGCCGTCTTTCTCTGTGCATTCTTTATTTTTGTTGTTTCTTTTATTTCCCCCTCTCTTTCTTCATCTTGCTCCTCCCCCCTCCTTCCCTTCCTATTCCCTCCAGCCTCCCCTTTCTATGCTCTGTTACCCGCTTTTCCCCCTTCCCTTATTTCCATTCTTCCCTTCCTCCCTGTTTCCCCCTGCAGTCAGGTCTCATGACCCAGTGTTAGAATATCCCATGCCATCTGCTTCGAGCTGGAATTACAGACCATCACATTCGCTTCAGCTTTTAAATTAGACCAATAAAACACAGATCTGACGGAAGACGCTACAATGTAACAAAAGTTGGAACATGGAACATATATGTGAGTTCCTGGGGTCCTTGTGAGAAGTTTGGCTTCTTTTGCCAATTGCATAGAAAAGAGCTGAGAGCTTTAGGGAGAGGAGTGGTGTAATCGGGTGTTTTATTAGGAAAGGGACTGTTAGGTCTTAAAGCCAGGAGGAAGGTACTTAGCAGTAGGTGGCACACTGTGGTCTACACAGAGGGACAACAGAGTGTTCTCAGTTGTGAGGACCACTGCAGGAGCCGTCAATGCTGAGGTACTGGACTATGAGAGCATCAGATAGATTAGTTTTATATAGGTTCCTCCTGTGTTTCTTTTCTATCTCGGTTGCTCCAACCTAACTCTTAACCCTTCTGTCCCTACTCTGGAACGTATGAACCTGCTGCACCTAAGATGGCAGCAGAAGTCACTCCAAGAAGGTGGCTCCCGGCAGGGGCTAAAGCTGCTTCCTATATCCTACACAAAAGCTCACGGTCACTTTCTAAAATCCCCACCTTCTCAGCTGAGACTCTGGCCTCTCACGGCATAGAAGCTATCTGACTAGGATAATCCTAGGAGCTGTAGGAATTTACCATCTCTTTTCTGAGGCTCCTAAGCTCCATGGCCAATGTCCTTGGGGTTTCCACTCTGCATTATTGGATATGATTTTATATTCCTAATCCTCAAATCCACAGCTGTCAGGAAGCATGGACCCTGGTGCCCTCTAGCAGTAAAGGGAACAAGATGGCCAATTTCAGCCTTCCACTGTGCACTCCCTCAACGTGCTGAAGCATCACATACCCTCCCCCACCACAAATACTCTTCTATGACACCACCAGGGCAACTTCACTTAAGGAACCAAACCTCTGCAGAACACCCATTGAGACTCCTAATAAGCCAATCGGTGAAAGACTCAACACAATCGCTTGTTAAGACTAGTAATAAGCCATTGTGTGACAGGTCAGGAGCCATAGGTGGTACCCTTCAGGTGGCATGAGGCATACCTCATTAGATGTCAGTATTCCAGCTTCCACTCGCCCATAGAGCCACACAGCGCCGAATTATCAATAAAGCATCTGCACACCCCTCAAATTGAAGAAAATTGCCAAGGTGCAGAAATGGCCAGCTTGTAAGGCTGTGATTCTGGCGGGAAATGAGTTTCCCTCCGACTGCCCAGGGTCCCAGCAGCCCAGTCACTCAAGCGTGATGAAGCAGATTGTAGGAAAATTGCATCTCAGTGTCTGCTCTCTTCCCGCTGAACGGATTGAGATGGGGAACATTTGTTTTCTCCCATTTCAGCACAGAAAACAGACTACTTAATCAGATTAGATTGAAGAACAATTTTATACTGAGTCTCTTTCTCTCTCTCTCTCACACACACACAAACACACACACACACACACACACACACACACACACACACACACATGCATGGACTCACTCCTGTCTTTCAATTCATCTGCTTCTCCCTTTCTCTCTTTGTGTTGACAGTAAAATTGGCAAGAGTTAATTCTCTAATGCATTGTTTTGATTTGTGTGTTGGGAATGATACCCGGGGCCCTGTGTGTGGTACGGAAGCATTCTACCATTGAGGTACCCCCTCCCCAAGCCTAATCTTAAGATAGTGATGAACTCAACACGGGGGATGCTTTAGCAGATATGCTAACTTACAACAGCAAAAAAAGACCAAACACAAAAGGCAAGAAGAAGGAAGGCATAGTCTGATACGCACAGCTTTCGATTTCCAGGGTGCAGTTCTGCTCATCCAGGGGATATCTCCTGAGGTCCATCATGCATGCTGCTGTGGTGGTGATCCTGAAACACATAGTGAGGGCTGCCATGAGAGGCTTGCTGAGGAACAGGAGGGAAACTGCTTCTAGATACACACAAGTCACATCCGCAGAAGCCCCCCCTTCCAAGCCCCCCTCAAGGCACGCTGAGAATTCTGAATGAATAGGGAACTCACGGAGTACACTACATGAAGATGCTTTATCATCCTTAGCAAGCTTTATCAAGAAAGCGATGCTGTGCTTAACTTCACTCCCTTTAACTGGGTTAAATCGGCAAATAAAATGTGTGCATATTAACGGTGTGGGGGACAATATTCAGAAACATGCATACATGACAGAATGAAAGTGAGAAGAACTACATCTATAATGCAAAAAAAAAGTACGTTTTTCTGAATCAGGTATTTATCGAGCCCACAGTTCCATCCCATTCACTAAAACAGAGCCTATAATGAGAGGTTTATGTTTTACTATATGTTCTCTTATTCATCTCCCACATTCAACCTGAAGGCAATGCACATGCATGCACACGCATGCACACGTGCCTACATGTCTGGGGGCACTGGGCTTAGCAACTTCCCACTCATGGTGACACCATGGAAAGTCCAAGTGACAATTACAGGAACTGGACGGGGAAGCCTTGCAAGTGAGAGGGTAGGTCCTTCTCTCCGACAGCCGTCTCTGCCATCTAGGATCTATTCAGACCTCCCCATTTGGGTGTAATAATGATCCGTTTTATCTATCCACTTGAGACACGATGTAAATAAGGTCACAGGAAGCCCCATGAATGCAGGCAATAAGACCCAAGAGCCTGCATGCTGTACAGTGAAAGATCAGAGGAAGAACAGGCTGTGTTGGGCTGCAGGGGGAAGAAGAGTGGAAGCAAAGGACCGTGCCAAGGCAGGAAGAGAGAGGACGAGACTGCAGCATGGCAGAGCCTCTAGCTCAGCTACCAGCCTCAGCAAGGAACCAGAGTGACTGAGGGAGACTTGTACCATTGATCCCTAGCGGAAGGGAGAAATGCAGGGTGGCTCAGGCCGCAGAGCTGAGAGCTCAAGCCTCTTGAATGGAGCTCGCCCAGTTTGACAAACCCTTGTGGCGCTATCAACCCCAACCTTCCCACCCATGTCCTGTTAGGTAGCTTCTGTCTTTCTTTTCTTCTTTCCCTCTTTCTCTTTCTCCTTCCCTCTCTATTTCTTTTCTCTCCCCTCTTCTCTTTCTTGTCCTGAGAGGAGAATGACTAACTTTCAACTCCCCTTCCACAATTGACCGCAGTCTGAGAATTACACTTTTTTCCTGAGGAAGAACGTTTTTATTTTAATTTAAATAGTTTATTTTTTTAAAACTGTTTCAATAATTCAACCAACTGGAACTGAGTATCACTGGGCGAGCGTGAGGGTTGGTGTGAACTGTCAACTCTACCAAAGTTAGGATCACCCGAGAGATGGGCCTATGAACATGCCTGTGAGGGATGCTCTTAACTGGGTTGCTTGAGGTGTGAAGCCCCACCCTGAAAGTGGGCTGAACTATGAACTATTTCCTAGCTTGTACCTCGGATTGAACAAAACGAGAGAGAGAGAGAGAGAGAGAGAGAGAGAGAGAGAGAGCGCCCTGGCATGATACACATTCTTCAGATGCCATGAGACACTAGACACTGTGATGTCCCCTCCCTGCTGGAATGGCAACTGGAACTCTGAGCTAAGAGAAACCCCTCCCAGGAACTTGCTTTTCTCCCTGTGTTTGTCATGGCATCAGGAAGACACCAAGACAGTGATGGTCTCTGCAGTTGATTTTTAAAAGGTTTTTCTTTTTTGCTTTTTGCCTGAGACGCAGAACTGACTGGAATCTTCCTAGCTTCTGGGCATCCTTCACCCACTGACAGAAAAGCAGGGGACCATGAACAAATAGTGATAAAGGTAATGGCTGGTGTCCTGGACAGAGAGATACTAAATCCATCTCCATGTAGTTGGCAATCTGCTGCTCCTGTTCTCTGTCTCTCTCTGTATAAACAGTGATACATAATATTAAAGTAAACAGTATTTATAACCTATTTCTTCTTTTCTTCCTTTCCTTAGTTTCTCCCTTTCCTTCCTTCATCACCTTTCATTCTCCTTTCTTCCTTATCAGTGTTCTTTGTATTGTTTTCTTGCCCTAGGACATCAGTTCACCCTAGCTGTGTTTAGGTCTGTGCCATGTACTTCAACATTCACCGTCTCACCAGCTGCTTAGTTAAGCCTGTTATTATTCTTCTTTGTTATTATCATTCCCATTTGTAGATGCGCAAACAAGGGTTACAAAGAGCAAGTTGCTCAACATGTTCCTAGAAGGCAGAATGATCTCGGATGCGGGCAGTCTGTACTGCGCACCCTAGTGAATCACTGATGCCTCTTTGCCTTGTATTAATTTCTTAGATTCCCCCCAAATACTGAAGAAGACAGATGTGAGCATTAATTGGGATGTTTCTTGCTGACTACTTTCTGATCTTGCCAACCTTCTCAAAATACAACCAGAATTACAGAACTCTGGTTCCCTTGTGTTTTCTTACCTTGCCCTACGTCAATGCAGTCACTGCACTAAGCTCCATTTGCAGAAGGGCAGGTTTGACTATTGGCTGCCCTATTAAATCAGACCTTAGCCTGTCCTGCCCACAGCTATCTTTTGGTATCAGAATGGCACCTCCTACAGCAAATGATCCTCAAAAACTCAGAGAACAAAAGACTTCAGAGATTAAGGGTCCAAACTAGGTTGAAATTGTTGGCAAAGAAAGACATACTGGCTCTTCTTGGTGCCAAGGCGATGGGTACGAGTCAGCAGGGAATGGGTACCCACCGTCAGGCACTCTCGGGAAGAGCCCTGCACCCTTTTAGTTGCCAGGAGCTCAGTTTTCAAGAGTGGTTCACTGTTGAAGAGTCTCATGTGAGGCCCTGCTTCAGAGACAAGGCAGCCACTGTGAATCTTTATGTCGTACAGTGAAACCATGCGGAATCCAGTCTACTGTTTTCCGTAAGCTTGACAGCCTCCTCTCAACTCAAGACAACAGTGAAACACGCCTTTGGCTCAGAGTTCGACCTTGTCACAGTGACAGAATAAACCATGAATTAGCACAAGAGGTCCAGAACTCTACTGAGCGTCTCTCTCTGTGGCAGAGGCAGCACCACAGGCTAGCTGTTGATCTTCAGGTAGCCACTGCTCCCAATCCCTTCCAGTGGCCTGCAATCCAGACTGCCTGGAAGCCAAGTGCTTTGGCTAACAGGCAGTTGCCATTGTCTGTGGCCTAGGAGCTCAGGGGTTTAGACTGAGCACCCACTCATTCTTCTTACACAAGTACTTACAGAGAAATAGAGAGGTCACAGGGCATAAGCCGGTGATTCCCTTAGGCAACCGTTTGTGGTGTTTTATGGAGTACCTAGGGACATACATTTGCAGGAATGTCTACAGCTTCTTGCTATGGAGACTCCTTAAGGACGTTGCTGGGAAAATCACCAAGGCAAACTGAATCTATTGCAGCCCTGGCCCCATCCCCTAGAGGAACCTCACTACGCAGGCATTCTTTGTTTACCTCTCAACTATGAATTAACCCTAGAACTTGCTTTGTCTGGAGAGAAGTAAGTGAAATAGCTTGGTAGTCACAAGAGGAACTGGTCTCTTTTCTATCTTCCTCTAACACAAGAAAGCTCTGCCAGGGGAGTCTACTGGTCCAGGAGAATTGACAAGGGGACAGGATTGAGGGGCACTATCTTCTCAGAGACCACCTCAGTGGGGTAGCTGGTGAGCACTCACACCCAGACTGTGGAGGAGCCAGCCAGGCTAGCAGACATACCTGTTGATCTCTCAGAAAAATGAGCACCGCACCCCCACCATCTGCATTCAGGTCTCCAGTTGCTTGTTATTCCTCAGTGATGAGGCAGATGGTAACTGAGCATTTCCCTAAAGCAGAGGTGCCTTCGTCTACACTGACTGAAGCAACAGAGGCAGCGCCTTTCGGCCCTGAGTCACTTCTGGAGCAGGGGCTATCTCAGCTTCTCTTCTATCCATTTGTAAACCATCTGAGGGCAGAGCTACAGAAAGGATCAAAGCAGCATTGTGCTGAAGATCAAAACAGAGAGCAGAGTGCCCTCAGTTCCCTGCCAGGAAAGTAGCTACCCAGAACCCAGCACCCAGAAATTCTTAAAGAAAATACCCCAAGACTCAGCTCTCTTGAGAAAGGGCAGAAGAGTCTCCAAGCATCTGAAAGGCAGCTTGCATCCCTCCTACTATCTTGATCTGATTAGGATGCCTGGAGGTGAGTGGAAAGCACACTCCCCCGATAACTTTGCCCTAACTATGGTGCTCAGGGGACTGCTTGTTCATGTTTCCTGTGTCCTTGAATGCTTAGAAGCTCCTTGACATTTCAGTTGTCCAGCTTCTCTGTTTCATTTTTCCCTCTTGTGCTCTTGGAGTCATAACCAAACTTCAGTGCCGTCTCCGATGTCACGCAGCCATTCCTCTCTCCTCCTAAGAGCTGCCTAATTTTAACTCTGAAGATTTGGATCTATCGAGTTGGCTTCTGCGGTTCTAGAGTCCTTCACTTCCTGAGTTCCAGGATTTCCCATCTTCATCTGTTGAGACTTCCCTCTATTCCGTGAAAATGTTGGACTCCTTGTCAAAATTCATCTCACGGAGTTGGAGAAATGTCTTGGCACTTAAGGGCACTGGTTCTTGCAGAGGACCAAGTGTCCAATCCGCAGCATCCACAGAGTGGCTCACAGCTGTCTGTAACTCCGATTCCAGAGCATCCAACATCTACCTCGGCCCTCAAAATACCGCGCACAAATGGGGAATAGAGAAACATGTAGGGAAAATTCCACCTCCAATAACATAATAAAAAAATAAATTTAAAATAGTTTCACATATGTCAAGATTTATTTCTGGGCTATCCATTCTATTTTACTGGACAGTGGGTCCACCCGTATGACAAGTGGTTTGTTTTGACTAACATAGATTTTTAGGAAATTCTAAAATCACAGATTGTGAGGCCTCTCCATGTTCTTTTTAAAGGTCATTTATACCTTTGCAATCACTTGAGATTCCATAGGGAATGAGGAGCTTCCATTCCTGTAAATCAGTTGTCCTCATCAATTTAGACCATGAAACCCAACATGGACAAATACAACAGATCCAACATATACGGGCTGCTCATGTATGCTCCAGCATTGCCAGGGCATAAATTAAAAAAAAAATTACATTCCTCTAAATATAATGCTATTGTATTTTGAAAGGACTTACGCTGAATGTGGAGGAGGCTGGGGCACTATTACCATCTTAACAGTACACATTTCTATCCCAGACACAACATGTCCTTCTCAGTCACATCTTCTTTAAAATCTTTTAACATTTCATAGTGTTTAGTGTCTAAGTCTTTCACTCTATGACTGAAATGTCGCTGTGTTGTGACAACATGTCTATAACCTGGCCATCAGGAACCTGAGGCAGGAAGACTGGAACTTTGAGGTCATTCTGGGCCACCGAGAGCGAACACACTAAAAGTCACGTGTGAAGGTTGTGGTGGATATGAAGGGGAGGCAGAGGCAGAAGGATCAGGCAAGAGGTGAGAGCAGCCTGGGACATAGCTTTGGAGTTGGAGAGATGGCTCACCAGCTAACAAAGAGTGCATACTACTTTTATAGAGGACCAGAGTTCAGTTCCTAGCACCTACATCAGGTAGCCCACAACTACCTAGAACTCCGTGTCCAGGGAATCTAATACCTATGAACTTTCCAGGTACCTGGATTCATGTGCCAGTATACTCCCACCACACACACACACACTCAAACACACAATTCATAATCAACTAAACATAATTTTTAAACCTCATTTAAAAAACTAAGTTTTTATCTTGTTAGGCGATTGACCGGATCTCTCTCTTACCTCCCCTTTAAGATGACTCATGGTTACACAGAAATGCTGCTGGCTTCTACCTGCTCATTTTGCTTTCCACAATCTTGGGGAATTTATTTTTAGCTGTAAGAGATGGGAACATTTATACAGTCCTTTGGATTTTACACACGGTCATACTGTCTGTGAGAAAGTCAGCTTATGCCATTCTTTCCTACTTCGATAGCAATGACAAATATAAGATTCTTGATCTGAGGGAGAAATTTTCAGCCTTTCACTGTTATGATCTCATTTCATACACAATTAAGTCACCTAATCAAGCTAACTCCTTGTGCACCACATGTTTGCATCATGAAAATGTAACTTTTGACACGTTTGGTCTGTGTGAATTGAAATGATCATGTGCTGGTTCCTTCATTTTACCTGTGCAGTAGATTACACTGATTTTTCATGGGAAATGATTCTGCAATATTTTCCCACTGATGAAGGCTTATGCTAATAGTCTTGATTGATTAATACTCAGTTGGTTTTTGTGCAAATATCCATAAGGGATGCTATCTGCCGACTCTCCCTGTAGCCCTTTGTGTTGGTTTTGATACAGCTGTCTTGCTGGCCTCCCAGAACAAGTAAGGAATGGCCCTCTCCTCTTCAGTATTATAAAAATACTTTAATTAACTGACGTTAATTTTAGTTTTTTTGGTATTTGGTAGAATGGATCCCTGAAGCCGTCCAGTGTGGGACTTTCACTTTGAGAAATTTGTATTTCCTATTATCTGTGTGATTCCTTTTTGGTAGGTTTGGTGTCTCTAAGAAACATGTTAATTTCGTCCAATTTTTATAATTTTATAGCACACAAACTTATGCTTCTCTTGTTTGGCCCCATGTTTAAAGAAATCTGATTTAAGTTATTTGAGCCTTTTGTCTTTTTCCTCGGTAACCTAGATAAAAGTTTGTTGATACTTTGGTCTTTACAAAATACAGTTTTGGTTCTACCCCATGATCAAAAGGGGGATTGACAATTTTATTGAAATTGTAACACACTGAATAACACATCCCCATTAGTGGAAACGTGCTTCTATCCATGAGTGGTTCTCCGCCCATGGGCATTGCAGCTTGCCTTCCTGTCTGACATGTTGCAAGTGTGCCATCGTTGGGTCGGCCCGCCTTGCAAGCGCAGGGCCTTTCATCTCCCTACCCTCACTCTTAACACAAACATTTCCGTAAACCCCACAGTAAGAAACCTCAAATCTCTAGGCCCACAGGAAAGCAAAGAAAATCTGCAGCAGCCCACTACAGGACAAAGAAAACACAAAACTCTCAATGTGACTCCGGGGCCACGAGGAGAGCACCCTAGGGAAAGGTGCCAGCCTCTTCTTTGTACGGAACACACAGTTTCAGCTTTTCCCTTTCAACTTAGATCTTGATGCCAATCTGTATTCAGATGGCTGGTTAGGTCTGGGTTTGTGGATTACCTTTTGTAGACAGTGTATAATTAGATGGAGATTTATTTTTTAAGCGCTCTGCTCTGTCAGTCTCTAGCTTTTGATCAGTCCGTCTCGTTTATATTTGAAGTAATTACTAATGAGAAAACGCAGACTTTTACAGCAACGCTACTTGCTGTCTTTGTGTTCGAGTCTTTCCTCCCCTTGTTTCTTCCATCTGCTTTATGTGTTGTCTAGCGGATTCATTGGCACAATTTGATTTCCTGCTCTTTTCCTTTGTGCCTCTTTAACATCCAAATTTATAACAATATACTTTGTTCTAATACATAATCTTCAATTGGCTCAGCATCGCTCCTACCCATGGGCATTACAGACTGTGTCTCTGAATCCTATATGCTAATAACATGGATTATAATGACCTGTATGTATTTTGGGGAGGTGGCGGACAGTGAGACAGAGCTTTGCTATGTAGCCAAGGCTAGCCTAGACCATGCTGTAACATAGCCAAGGCTTGTGATTTGCCTACCTCAGCCTGCAAAGTGCTGTAGAGAAGAGAAGTTCAAAGGTGGAGTAGTAATTGTTCAGGAACACTGGTTTGTGGTCCTCACCCCTTGGCCATTGCCACAGCTTCCTAAGCCTCAGCACTAATGTCCAGTGTTTTTTTCTTTGAGCTTGAACATTTGAATACTCACTTGAACACTGCATTTAAAGCAGGTCTATTAAACAGAAACAAAGTGTTTCAGGATTTATTTATTAGGAAGAATCTTCATTCCTTCTTTTTTTTTTTTTTTTTTTTTTTTTGGTTTTTTGAGACAGGGTTTCTCTGTGGTTTTGGTTCCTGTCCTGGAACTAGCTCTTGTAGACCAGGCTGGTCTCGAACTCACAGAGATCCGCCTGCCTCTGCCTCCCAAGTGCTGGGATTAAAGGCGTGCGCCACCACTGCCCGGCCATTCCTTCTCATTTTTAACAGCATTTTCACACCTCCCATTGTAGGTTGGAGGCTTTTCTTTCCTAGCATATATAGTTATTATCCAACGGGCTTTTGACAGCCAGTGTTTCTGGTGACAAATGAGCATATGATCATATGATCATTTTAAGAATCCTGTCTCTGGGATGGGTCCCTTTCTGTTGATGCTGTCGAGATTATTTCTGTATTTAGTGTTTGAAATTTTTGGTTACAATGTGTCTCATTAAAGATATTTCTGGATCTATCTTTATAGGATCCTATCTTTATAAGAGTTCATTGAGATTCTTGGATTTGTACATTTATATCATCCATCAAACTGGTGATGCTTTTAGTCATTATTTCTTCAGAAGTTAGTCTCTCTCTCTCTCTCTCTCTCTCTCTCTCTCTCTCTCTCTCTCATTGCCTAGGATTCCTATAAATTTTGATTTACTATTGCTTTCTCAGAAGTCTATTGGGCTCTGTTAGCTTTTCTTCTTTCTTCCTATTTCCCGTCCCTCAGATTCAACAGCTTTAATAGTCCTGTTTCCAAGTCTACGTATTCTTTCTTCTGTGTTCAAATCTACAGCTGAACCCTGTTAGTCAACCAATCACTTTAACTATTATACCGGTGGCACTCAGAATTTCTGTTTGCTCTCTTTTTATGATTTCTATTTCCTGATCAATTGTGTGCAAGTCATTCAGTGACAGCCGTCATTTCCTCAGTTCTGTGCTCATCTTTCGACTTACCTCTCATCAGGCACACTAAGATGGATGGTTTAACATTTTATCTAGCAGATTCCATGTCTAAGTAGCTGCCAATTCATTGTGTTCCTTTGAGGGAAAAAAACTGTTTTTTTTCCTCCATTGTTGGCCTTCTGCTGGGAGTTCTGAATTTGATTACAAGGTGTGGTGAATGAGAATCGCGTCCTTTCTTGTCACCACACCTCTCAGACTGGCTGTGCAAGGGCACATGCCGTAGCCATGCCATCAAGCTTGCTTTGTGCCAAGGCATCAGTCCTAAACTATATTGAGGGTTTCCTGGGACTTGTAGGAACATATTCTGGCACCTCAAAAAAAACAACATAATCAAGAATACAAAAAGCGATATGGTCTTCATGATAATAATTGATTAGAAAATCCAAACTAAAACATTTTTCTGAAAAACACGAATTTTCAAGACAGATAGGAAAACAGGAAGAGACCCTAAACACGGTAGGGAAATTCAAGATAAGCCTATAGGGATGAAATTAAATCTAATTTTGGCACACACACACTAAAACAAAAACCACCCAACATTTCAAGTTATACTACGAAGTGATCGTAATGAAACAGCAAGGTACTGACCCAAAACAGAATCACTGAACAGTGGAATAGAATTGAGGACTGCCACACCAGCCCACATTCATAAAGATGAATGTTTTTAAATAAAGAAACCACAAATACACATGAGAGGAAAAAAACACCCTCTTCTAAAATATGGTGCTTGTCAAACTGAATAAGTTCCATGCTGAAGAAGAAAATTGGACACTTCTTTATCTCTCAGACTTTGCAAAATCCAACTCCAATTGATGGAGAACTCAACAGAAGATCTGATCTCCTGAGTCTGACAGAGGATACAGTAGAAAACTCAACTAGACTTTTTAGCACAGGCATCAAAACCAAAAATTAGAAAATGGGACCTTGCCAAGCTAAAAAGGGTCTGTATAGCAAAGGACACGGTCACTCAAGCAAATCAGCTGCCTACAGAATGGAGAAAAAAAAATATCCTCTATGCTATGCATCCCAGAGAGAGTTAGTATCTATATTACATAAAGAACTCAAGAATTTAAACATCAAAAAAACAAACAAAACAAAACAAAAACGACAACAACCCAGCCTAACTAAAAAGGGGCACGGGACTAAATACAGAGTTCTCAAAAGATGAAATATAAACGGCTGAGAAACATTTTGGGAAAATGTTCAACATCCTTCTTCATCAGGGACATCCAAATTAAAACTGCTTTGAGACTTCATCTTACCCCAGTCTAGATCTAATGACAAATGACAACCAATGCTGTCATGTGGGGATGGGGACACTTGGTCACTGATGGTGGGAGTACAACTCGGGATGGCCATAAAGGAAATAAAAGATCCCTCAGAAAGAGAAAAAAAGACCTACCACACGATTCAGTTATGCCATTCTTGGGCATATATCCAAAAGACTCTATCACCCATTGTAGAGATACCTGCTCATTTATATTCATTGCTGCTCTCATAACACCCAAGAAAAAAAACATCCTTGAATTCCATCAGTTGATAAATGGATAATGAAAACAGGGTGTATTGTCACTATTGAATGCTATCTGCTTGCTAAGAAAAACAAGATTATGAAATTCTCAAATAAATAGATAGATAAAGCATCCATGTTTTCTCTTATCTATGGGCGTCAGCTTTGATTTGCCAGATATGTATGTTTCTTTTGGAATACCCACAATGCCTAGATAATTGGTAAAGGAGCCATACAGTGTGCTTTCAAAGAAGATAGAACACAGTGACATAATGAAGTAAAGGGGGTGATGGAACAGGAAGACTTCAGCTAGGCCTGGGCTGGCAGTCAGAATAGAGAGACTCTGGGAAGGGCTAAAGGCCACTAAAGACTTTTTGAAAAATATAAAACCCACAATGGTAGAAGTTTCCTAATCATGCAAACAAACACACACACACACACACACACACACAAACAAACACACGAGTTAAACTGGTGTTACATTATAATGGGGCAACAATGTCCTTACTAGAACCCACAGGCTAACAAAGACCCTATTATAAGAAATGGGCTACTCTTGGAGTTTGTGGTGGCCTCACAGACCCCAACTTTGCAGGCTAGTCAATGCTATCGATTACCCTCTAGAATTTATCCGTAGTTTTGAATATACCACATACTTGAGTCCTAGAAGATGAAAAAAATCAAGCTGGCACTCACCTGGCAGCTTCACCCCCATTGGCTAACTTTCCCAGTGCTGAAAGGTGCTGCACACACTACCAGGGCATAAAGGAACCATGAATCTTCCAACCGTCAACACTGCCTGCTACAGCGATGACCGCCCTGGCAAAATATGTCCACTGGTGTATCATGGCAAGAACATCATGGGGTGAGATGAAAATAGTGTGATTAAATTTAAGGCCAGCTCCACAAGAAGAAACCCATGCCTGGTACAACTATCAGAATAAGAACCTGGGACCCATCAGGCCACAGGTCACAGAGTTTTATTCTAGTAACTGGGCACAGTGGGCATAGTATTACCTGAGTCCTCTACCTATGCCTATAGTTTAAGGCAACACTCGACCCTCATGAGAGAAGCTCCATTGTGCAGGAGAGGGAGATTAACACCGATATCCACAACTGATCAAGGTCCAGAAAATAAAAGACGGCAGGATTCTCAGCCCTGAATGGGGCGTCCATATCATAACTCTCCTCCAAGGGCTCAGGAATCACTGTGGAATATGAAGTGGAATGGTTGTAAAGGGCAGAGAACGTGGATAGCCGCCATCAAACAGTGCTTTCTGGACACCAGACCAAAGTTCAGCGAGAGGAGAGGTGGCAATGAAGTCCCACCCCTATCGGAGGAGTTGTTGGAAATCTTTAGCTGCTGGGAGAGAGACAATCAATTTTCCTTAAAAATATAGCCCCTGGTAGGTTGACCACGCTCCAATGGAAGGCCACACACTAAGAATATATGGGGGCATAAATTGGATTTGATTGTTTTTTAAAGGACACAAAGTTGAGCGATTATACAGAAGGGGGACACACTTGGAAGAATCAAATATGAAGCTGCAGGAATAAGGAAGTATAATCAGAATACATTGTACAAAATTCTCGAAGAACTAATAGAAAAGAGAAAAATCTGCTCAAAGTATTTCCACATGAAGGATACATTTGCATGCCAATATTTAAAATAATATTGACCTTCTTATGAATAAGTAACCCTATATCATATACTCTATTACAGAGCATGCAGAAAGAAAAGTCTTGATTAATAATATCGAAACACAAAGGAAATGAGAAAGCATCGATGTGCACACTGGAACACTTGATAGACTGTATGTGACACACAACACACAGATGAACAGACTCCACACTACCAAGTCTCTAATGTGTAATTCTTTCAGAAATTTCAATAAATTGGGTCATGTGTTCTGGAAATTTCTGCACATCATGAATTTGAACAGAAGTCAGATTATTGAAAGTCAGAAAACTTAGGGGAAGGAACTTTTTAGGGGTGTTTACATTCATATTTAAAGGAGACATTTCTTGAAATAAGGCAGGGACATGGCCAACAGACATATGAAGAACTCTCAGAATCACCTATAATACGAAGTGCATAGCATAGTAAGACACCATTGCACATTGTCTACCAAGAAAATCAGGAAGAAGTATCGGCCAGGAGAGGGAGAAAAGAGTACCCTGTACCCTGTCGGTGACAATGTAAATTAGCATTGCCATTATAAAAAGTGGTATACAGGGTTTTCAAATCACTGAAGAACAAAGCAAAAACATGAGCTATCACCCCACAGATTTTAAGTCAGTTTGTCAAAGAGATATCTACACTCCCATGCTGAGTGCAACATTGCCTACATTGTGAAATTAGGGAACCACTCAAACTATCCACCAACACATTAGCAGAGAAAAAAGTGTACTATAAGCAATGCCATATGTTCTAGGTACCACAGCAATGGAGGCTCTGTCCTTTGTGACAGCGTGGATGTAAATGGAGAACATTACACTGTTCCAAACACACCAGGCATAGGAAACAGACTCTTGTGATGCGCATGCAGTATCTAAAGTAGCCAAAGCCAGAAGTAGACGGCAGAATGGGGCTGGCAAAGACTGGGAGAAGGAAGATGATAGCAATAAAAGGCTATAAAAACTCAGAAAGGGAGATTGTTTCTCAAACCTACTGCTCAGCATGGAGAACAAGCGTGTGCTGTATAGTTCATAATTGCTAACTATAAATTCCTAAAAGGAAAATTCAAGTTTACTCACCACAAAAGAGATTAAATTTTTAAGGAGGAATGTGATACCTAGTTTGATTCAATTATTCCACACGGTATGCATAAATTATAATATCAATTTTTACTCCTTAAGTAGATGTGATTATAAATTGTTAATGTATAATAAAAATAAACATTTAAAAATGAATAAAGATGAAAAATTAATTTATAACAGTCACAGAAAAGAGTCATATGAACACAGCATGAAGGAATAATATCTACTTCTGACATTTAAAAATTTATCTTGCAATGGGCGTCATTTTAATAGTGGTTAAATATAAGTATAAACTGCTGCATTTTTACTTGCCATATTTCAGTGTATAATACAATTTCTGGAAACTACTTAATACATTCTCTCTCTACACACACACACACACACACACACACACACACATACAGATACACCACACCACACCACAGCACACCCCTCCCTACCTGGGAATCAAAAGAATACACATTAGTTACCCTAACTGGAAAGCAGTGCCACCCTAGATGGTAAACACACACAACACCTACACCGTAGGAGAATGAGCGGGAACTGTACTCTGTCAGCTCATTGCTGTTTTGGAGAAGGGAGGAAAAAGAGAAAAAAAAACTATTTTAAATGAAGAAAAACTCACTACAATAAACAATGTAAGTATTAAACTAAAATGTTTAAGAGTGTTGACTAAATTATTAGCAATAAGAGATTAGTGGGGCTGGATGATTTTCTATACTGTGGTGCTTTGAATGACAAAAGTCTCATGTAGTTGAATACTTGGTGACCAGTTTTTGGCATTGTTTGGGGAAGGTTATGGAACCTTTTGGAGGTGTAGCTTTTTTTGGAAGAACTATGTCTTGGGGGACAAGCTTTGAATGTTTATAGCCTTACCCCCACTTCCAGTTTCCTCTCTACACTTTGTATTTATGACTAATGATGTAATCTCTTAGCTTCCTGCTCTTGGTTGCCTGTCTCCAGGCTTCCCTTGCCATTCTGGACTTTCCCTTTGGATCTAAAGCAAAATAAACTCATGATGTCTTATTACAGCAATTCAAGAATAACTAATAGAGAAGTAGGTACTGGAGACCCGCTGTTGTGAAGAACCTGACCGTTTGGATTCAGGGAGCAGATGTGAAGGACTTTGAAACCTTGAACTAAAAAGCCTATTTTTGCCATGAACATAGTTTAACAGTTCAGTCTCTTTGGAGCCTGGAAGACAGTTGTGTTGAGAGCAATGTAGATGATAGAGGATTCAGATTTAAATATTGGTAACTGAATTAGAGGTCAGTCATGGGACATTTTGGCAAGCGATGTCTTCTGTCCTTGTCCTGAGACCTTGCCCAAAGCTGGCTACACTAAAAGCAATTGGACTGATTTCTTTGTCAGAGCGAGTACAATGCCGAGTCTGTGGATTGGTTGTGACTGATAACTATTAGTCAGATCTAAAATGAAAAAGAGAACGTGGGACTTAAAGAAATACAAAATGTACAGTTTGGAGAGAAAAAGAGCCCTAGGGAGCTTCTGTTGCAGCCAAGGCGCACACCGAAAGAGAGGCTGTGATGTTAAGGAGAGAGGAGCCATTAGGGAGTGACATCCTGACTTCTGAGGCTACACAACAACAATGGGAATGGTGTGCAGAGGGCAAAACACCTCCCGGGTAAGCTTCCAGCTCGTGAAAGAGGAAAGCCTGAAGGGTTCCCTGTTCCTAGAAAAAAACTAAAAATAAAATAACAGTACACACAAAAGTCATGGCTGACGTGGCTCATAGCGGGGAGTGTCCATCCTGAACTGGCCAACAAGCTTGGCGGTGCAGTCCACAGAGCAGTGGTTTGGGAAGCCTGAGAGCTGCAAGGATGAGGAGATCATAGATTCTTCCTCCACACTTCAGAGAGCTGCTGAGGACAGGCCTGGAGTAGCAGAGAAATCCTGAAAACCAGGTCACCAGAGGCCATGACATAAAGCTGTGAACATGAAGGCCGGGTTCAGTGGAGACCCCAACATGTTGACATTCCCAATACCTCAGGAAGCTCAGACCTTCTCTGCAGTAAACAGAGTTGACTAAGCAACCATAAAAAAATAACAGTTTTAAAATAAGATTCTAAATCAATCATAAGTCTCAATTTGGATCTTTTCAAATCCATTCTAGGTTTGATCTAACAATGCATTCAAACTTTTAACCACAGGAATAGTTACATTAACAATTCTCTGCAGTAGTTTTTGTCATCAGGTAGGAACATTACAGTGTATTGTCCAAAATATTTTTATATTTCCCATCAAAATGTGCTACTTTGCTTTGATGGCCACCATTCAACTTCAGTGTGTTATAGGGCAAATGGCATTATATCTGCAATTTCTTTATTAACCTACAACACAGAACAGCACAATGTTTAATGGGGCAAAGTAAGACATTTCAAGAGGATCCAGACATTGACAAGAAGGCAGAGAAGATGGAGAGGGAAGACATCTCCACTGTCTGACAGTCAGCAGGGCAGAGTAGAGAAGCAGGGCAGGCAGGGGTGGATAACAGCCCTGAGTCCAAAAGCCCCTGGCAGCTAAGACCTTTCTGATACCCTGAAAGGCAGGAATGCCCAAAGCAAACTTTAAAGGTGCATTCCTGTCAGAACAGCATTATGCCTTATCCACAGATTCCCTAGCATCACAGCATGTTGCCTATGCTAGAGGCTCAGTCTGCCAAGGGGGTCCGCTGTGCCCAAGTCAGTGACCACTAAGGAACTTATGAAACAGTTCCCAGTACCACTGACCTTTCATTACTGTTCTCGGGAAGTTGTGGGCCAGACCATCAGCAGAGTGAAAAAAAATCAATGCTTTCCCAGAACGAAACTGAGCTGAGGTATTAATGTATGCCGCCTCTGGTCTACAGCATTTTCCTAGAAAATGTCGAAGCCGCCTTGATCCTGGTGCACCATGGCTCTACGTGAAGGAAAAGAAACTCAGAAACTCAAAAGTAGCGGGTGATAACCAGTGCAGGAAATAGCTGGGCTGAAGAAAGAGCTGAGGGTCCAACAGTGGTAAAAATCCACTTGCAAATCTCAGGCGCAATCCTTCTAACGGACACCCACAACCAGGAGGGAAGCGCCCTCTTCTGGGTGGGACTCCAGCAGCGGTGCCTCCTGAGGATGGAGACAGCAAGCCAGGATTATGGGGCGTTTGACTGGCGCCTCTCCTTCATTCCCATACATAGTACACACACCACTGATGGAGAGGGTCAGTTTCAGCTTTCTGATGTTCCTATGTAAAAGCAAAGGGTCTTCAGGAGAAAACTGGCTTTGGATTTTGAATCTTGCTCTTTTTCCAGGAGCCCTTGTTATGTTGCTGGGCATCAGCCGAATCCACAGCTCCTAGTCAACCTCAAGCTCCAGACAAAGACATGAAATGTCCACTGTCCCATTGAGCACCGACATGCTGTAGGCTTGGAAGAGTCTATGGATTATAATTACAATGTGTTCAACTTCTGATGAGTTGATAAAGATGCCACAATACTAAAAACTGAGGAGCGTCTGATCCTGTTTCCCAAGAGATACAGTGTATTATCCAGGCTTGAGATGTTGACTTAGCTCTGGCTTGCTATGTTCCTACCACGATTCAGCAAAAGTAGCAATAAGAGAAAGAAGGGCTGAGGACAGGGTGAGGCTGACACCACCTTATTTTTATAGAGAAAAATTTATGTTTTTCTCTATGAAAGGCTGGAATATACGTCACAGGCTATAGCATAGAATGAATATGTGTCTACGTGAACTTTAAACAATAATCAGCATCTTTAATTATTAATGTGCTTTTTGTTCATAAGCTCCTTAGACTCTGTGAAGACATACTGTTTTGACTATCAGGATAGAGAATGCATAGGCTAGCCAGCTTCTAAGAAGCCAGAAGCCAGCTGTGCAGCCACTATATACATAGGATATGGTGCTCAGTCTGGACTTACGGGGGCTTGTGGAGGTCCTCAGAAACGTGAAGAATTATTATAGAAATAGGAGAATCTCCATGAAGATTGAGAAGCATGAGACAATTGTTCCTGGGAAAAAAGGCTGCAAGGGAAGCTGCTTCCTGACTTCAGGAAACTGATGGAAAGTTAACCAAATGGTGACGGTTAGATTGCTGTGCGAGGCTATCACGAAAGGTCCCTGACTTATTACTGCAGCAGTACTTACTTCGTAGGCCAAGTGTGACGCAAAGCTACAATTTTAGAAAATATTTTCTTCTTTGTTCGGTTGGTTTTCTATTTTTTACTCCTTCCCTTTTGTTTGGCATGGAATTTGACACCTTGAAATGAAATTCCTAAACTTGCGTGCATGTTACGTAATCTATTCCCCAAAGTTACAGTCCTTTGATTTTACCAAAGGCAAACTGATAGAGTCTACTTCCTTAAAAAAATAAAGAAAGAAAGAATGCAGGGCCAGCATGGGGAAAGATGTTAGGCAGCAAGCCTGAAACCTGAGTTTAGTTCTGGATACCCATGGGGTGGAAGGAGAGAAGCAATGCCTTCAGGTAGCCTACCCTCCTTGAATGAATCCACACCCAAAATAAGTACATGCAAAATGAAAAAAAAAAAGGGACCATAAGGAAAATACTTTTAAATGAAGAATAAAAAAAATTAAAGGAAGAGAACCCAAAGAGCATGCTTTGTTTTAAAAAGGCAAAATGTCAGAGATTTTCTTTGTTATTCCCACCCGCTTGCCTGCATTATGGACATATATCCACATGCACACACAGACATGAACTCAGGTCCCTACACTCACATCCACACGTATGGACAAATAGGGCACACACACACACACACACACACACACACACAGCCGGTCTCGACTTTAGTGAGGGGAATGGCCGTGTCGGGGTAGGTGCTCTTCCAGTGAGACCAGTGCACTATCATGACTTCTTATGCTGGAACCGAATGTCTCACTGTGCGGTAAAAGTATAAACTGCTCGACCTGGCCACAGACCATCAGGCTAGACTCCGGTGAGGCACCATCACCATTCTATTGACATGCGCTAATATTCCCTTCTACTTAGAAAGGTCTGATTTGGCAGAAATCCCAACTTTGGCTACAATACTGTGGTTGGTTAAAGAAGACATTCAATATTTTCTAGTTAAGGCTAAGCTAAATAATCTTTTCTATTCAATCCAGAGACTCTACCACCATGGGAGGTAGATTTCAACACATTCAGGTTGGCGTTTTCCTTTTAGCTATTGGAGTCTTCTGAAAAAGTCCTGAACTCACAGCAACCTGAGACAGGACTTCCTCCAAGAGACCCACATAATCTTTCATTCAAAACTGTGGGCCCCTCCCAGAAGGCCTCAAGGCCACTTTTAACCCGTAGCATCAAGGAAGTCAGACAGGTGCATCCACACATCCGAACCGAACAACAGCAGCCCAGCACCAAAATCAGCATAAAATCCATGCAGAAACAGAGGACTTGAGAACGTTGTTCAGCAAATTCATAACATACAATTATAAAACAGCAGGGTGGAGCATCATAGGAAGACAGGGTCATTTCCTAGGAAGCAGGGAAGTCCTGGGCCTCCTCTGTGCAGCTCAAGGGGCAGCCTGGCTTTCAGGTAGGTGACTCCATCGTAAGCCCTGGAGAAATCTCTGTCTCCTGTGCCAGGCTCTCGGCATTGCCTCCATAGAGTACAGCTGAGACTATACCTTAAATCTGCACAATAGACGTCTTCTAATTAAGTAGTGCAGCTCGCTTTGGGAAAACAACTATTTAAGCCTTTCAAGTGTCAGGGGAATATTAATTACAGGTCTTTGTGCTTTCTGATATGGAAATCTGTGTTCTTAGAGATGGCAACCCAATTATACACAAACTATTCAAGAAGCCTGCTTTGTAACTTTGGTGACTCTTACAGGAACAGTAATGCACCAAATCTTCCAGGGATGAGGGTTTCCTTTCTGCAAAGCTTAGAATGCCTCATGGATATTTATCAGCTAATCTAAGGAGAATCTCAGTGCCAGTGTACCCCACAACTTCAAAATGGGCCCTGCAGAGCGGACAGACCTGAGGAGCCCGTACAGAGGCCCTGAAGAGCAGACAGACCTGAGCCCATAAGGCGGCTCTGCAGAGCAGACAGACCTGGGCCCTGCAGAACGGACAGACCTGAGCCCTGCAGAGTGGACAGACCTGAGCCCTGCAGAGCAGACAGACCTGAGCCCGTATGGCGGCCCTGCAGAGCGGACAGACCTGAGCCCGAACAGCGGCCCTGCAGAGCGGACAGACCTGAGCCCGTATGGCGGCCCTGCAGAGCGGACAGACCTGAGCCCGAACAGCGGCCCTGCAGAGCGGACAGACCTGAGCCCGTATGGCGGCCCTGCAGAGCGGACAGACCTGAGCCCGTATGGCGGCCCTGCAGAGCGGACAGACCTGAGCCCGAACAGCGGCCCTGCAGAGCGGACAGACCTGAGCCCGAACAGCGGCCCTGCAGAGCGGACAGACCTGAGCCCGAACAGCGGCCCTGCAGAGCGGACAGACCTGAGCCCGTACAGCACTGTCCCATCAGGGTGGAGGCGGATCATGCGGTTTTTCACTGTCACTCCGTGCACAAATGACTTTTTGTCATTTAAGAAATATGTGTCGGGCACCCAGAGCTGGTCAGCCACTCGATTGTCAAGCGTGAGGTTGAGAGGGATCCCAGAATAGGCGAGCCTTTTATCTCTCCAATATTGTTGAAAATACATAGTTAAGGTATAGTCCTGGGAGGAAGAGAAAGAAAAGAAAGAAAATTAGTTTGCACTCAACACAGGTGGAATTCCTGCATGCAACGACCAGTCCAGGCTGAATCCCACTTCCTGGAAACGGGCAGAGCACCACACTTCCTTGGGAATGCAAACACTAAGTTCAGGAAGCACAGCGTAAGAAGAGTATGGCATACATAGGAAATTTTGCTTTACTTCGTTAATGGCACCAGACAGGTGGCGTTCTGAGACAACCATTCAGAAAGAAAAGGTAAGAAAGTATTATTGTAAGATCAGACGGTTGGCATGGAACTTGGTTGACTCCCTAGGTCCACGTTTCCCACCAAACAGACAGCGGTTTAACCAAGCCGTGTGGGTGGACTCTATCTCTAAAGCCATCTCTGCAGTTGAAGCTGCTTTCTTCTGCCCTTGCAAAGACCATAAACATGAATGCCTTCCAGCGACATCCCCTGGAGCTAAAGAGGCCTGTGGGAGAGCTTGGTGCCTGACTTCCACGCGTTCTTTTCCTCTTAGCTCACCCTTGCTAGACATTAACTGGGCCACAGTCTCACCTGGAGACTGGGAGTCTCACATGGTGGTATGGGAACTAGGGAAGCCTGAGTCCACAGAGGGACTTGGAAGGAGACCATAGCACTGCCTCGGTCAACCAATGAAATCAGCCAGTACCCACCCAGGGAACTATAAGGCCATTTTTGCTTTTGGTTGTTCTTGTTGGCAAAACAGTTAATTCAGTTGGCAGAGACGAAGGCACCCCAAATGCCCCCACAGAAAAACAAGAACATACACATTGCATAAATATGTCTACGCATAGGTGTAGACATCAGAAAATACGGCGAGAGTCACAGGACGTTCTGGACCCTGAAAACCTGGAGGCATGTAGGTACATCCCATGTGCTCCTTGGTCAGGTCTGTAAACACACTCATCTTGTGGGCAGTGAAAGGTGAGAAGCAAACCAGTTTTAGAGCCCATCCTGGACCACAGGGGATAACATAAGCCTACTACTTCATACGAAGCTCTCTGAGGGGTATAGTCTGTTTCATGTGAACACATAAATGATATGCGTTATGCTTAAAGATGATAAAGTTCAGATATCAACCTGTCCTGTCCAGATGTGCCCAGCAAGCAGTTTCAAAAAAACTCACATACTAACCAACCCTAAACAAAATACAAATTCAGAAAGCAGGCCTTGAATGTGCGACACTCCAGCAAAACAAATGGTCCTTGACCGAAAAAGCAGAGGGCAGAGGGAAAAGGGCAAGCCCATGTGTGCTAGAGTCTTGGATTTTATCTGGATTCTAATGAAGAAATACATGAGAAGCAGGAATTTCTTACAAGAACATCCAGAGTTAGAGCTCTGAGCCTAGGCCTTCCTAGATGGATGCTCACTCCCATCCCAATCACAAATCAGATTTTCATGGAGAAGATGTCCCTAAACCTAGGCCCTGGGAAGCTGGCTGAGCAGGCAGGGAGCGTGGCAAAGCCAGGAGCTGTCAGTTTCCAGCCCTTACATATTTGTAAGTATATGACGAGGGCAGCGGAACAGGACCCCACACCAGTGGCTGAGGAGCAGAGACCGGGATGCAAGCATCACACAGCGAAACCCAGCCTAGTCTCATGTGCCCGGGGACTACCAAGTTCATGAAACCATGGATCTTAGCTTCTGGATGTTTGGACATCTGAGGCCCTGCTGAGCTGGGGGACTGATCTCCCAGGGTTATTCAGTAATTACACAAAGTGGACAACTTTCAGGGCTAGCGTGAGAGTTAGGACATCTTTTATATCCAAGCCAATGGATCCAGAGCCCACCCCTTGCTCTTCCTCTATGGAGCTTGTTCATAGCAGCTAACAATTCACAATGGCTAGTGGCCTAGCTCTAGGTGTCAGATGACTGCGAAGAGCTTCTACCATTAGGAGCCTTGCAATTAAACAATTCTAGGATGTTTGCCTTTATTTGTCCTTTTTATGAAACATTAAAGGGCTCTGCTTAGAGGTGACCTTTGCTTTCCACCGCTGGACTTCCATTGGTGCTCTTACATGGCCCCCATGGTGGGGTGTGTCCCTCCTTTGGTTACTCTTTCATTGGCAGCCATCTCCCAGTAGGTCGCCTTTCCCATACCTGAGCATCTTGTGATGGAAAACACTGTCAATCTGACAAAATCTAGACCACCGGGGAAACAAAGCTCTGCGTATTACGTAAGGGAGCTTCCAGATTGGATAGGTGCAAGTGGAGCAACCTACTCTAAATGTGGGTAGCACTGTTCCATGGGTTGGTGGGATTCTGAGCTGAACGACAAATGAAAAGCTGAGCTGAGAACAGCCATTCATCTCTACGCTTCCTAATGGCGAGTATGACAACTCTTGCCATCAAACTTTGGCTGTCATTCAGTGCTGTATGCTCAAATGTGAACCCAAATAAGCCCTTTCTTCCTGAAGAGGGTTTCTGTCATGTATGTTGAAATAACAGGGACTACCTGTTAAGCTGCCCACATCCCAGGGGTCAGACCCACCCCCATTAGCCTCTGGGGATGACAGAACAAACTCCTAGAGTTATCTTTTTAAAAGACACAAATTTGGGAAGAGGTTGGAGAGGATAAGGGAAGTGTATGGATAAGTCAAAATACATTGTATGCAGGTATGAAATGCTCAATGAATTAATAAAAAACACATCTAAACCCATGAAAAATAGAAGTGGGGCCATGGCTCATATGAGTCTGATCATGTGGATTGTAGGTCTTTGGATCCGGTCTATGGGAAGAATGTGGGAGTTCGGAACACTGAGCTAGAAAACCATTAGGACACTATAAACAGAGATGACCAGACCATCCTGGTGGGAATTCTGAGAGAGCAGAGGGTGAATCCGTGAGGATTCACAGGGGAATACAGACTCTACTGAGAACTGGGCTAGGGGCCATTCAGGTTATACTCACACTCGAGCTTGAGGGAAGTTGAATTCAAAAGTAATGGGCCAATGGCTTGGCGGAGGGACTCTCAAAACAGGCTAGCAGTCACTATTCTTTTCCAGGTGTGCAATGACAAACAGCAACAAGTAGAGCAAATGAGAACAAAGGCATGCCCATTGTCAGAAAAGGAGGTTAACATTTCCAACAGAAAGAATGAGGAGAAAAGAGTTGCAGTTGTTGAGAAGAATGGGCCTCCTCAGCACTGGGGTAGCTGGGAAGGTACTCTTGAAAGCAGAACCCCACCCACTGAAGAAAACCTGTTGGGAAAACCCAAATTCGTCAAAACAAGAGGGCCTAACCTGAGTAAGCTGGTGAAGGGCTACCCTGATCAAACACAGCCACCCATGGTAATGCGCCCCAAGGTCAGCAAGCAGTCCACATGATACTTGTTATATATACACGAAAAACAGGAGGACGAAAGCCAGATATGATGGTGCTCACATACTCCCAGCACTGGAGATGCAGAGGCAGGTGAATGGGAGTTTAAGACTAGTCTGGTTTATATAAAGGGTGCACTGCCAGCGAAGTAGGAAGGACTACATAATGAGACCCTAACTAAAAACCAAACCCAAACAAAAGCAGGAACGGAGGCTTAAGACAAAGTCCTAGATGGCTACTGAAGCCATATCCATAGATAAGGGCCTCAGGGTCCATGGCATGAAGGAAAAGCCCAAGTTTTGATGGAAGTGATAGGATGGTGGCAATGTCAGGACCCCGGGATGGCAGCAGAGGAGTGTTGCATGTCAGGACCCCGGGATGGCAGCAGAGGAGTGTTGCATGTCAGGACCCCGGAATGGCAGCAGAGGAGTTTTGCATGTCAGGACCCCAGGATGGCACCAGAGGAGTGTTGCATGTCAGGACCCTGGGATGGCAGCAGAGGAGTTTTGCATGTCAGGACCCTGGGGTGGCACCAGAGGAGTGTTGCATGTCAGGACCCCAGGATGGCACCAGAGGAGTGTTGCATGTCAGGACCCTGGGATGGCAGCAGAGGAGTTTTGCATGTCAGGACCCCAGGATGGCACCAGAGGAGTGTTGCATGTCAGGACCCCGGGATGGCAGCAGAGGAGTGTTGCATGTCAGGACCCCGGAATGGCAGCAGAGGAGTTTTGCATGTCAGGACCCCAGGATGGCACCAGAGGAGTGTTGCATGTCAGGACCCTGGGATGGCAGCAGAGGAGTTTTGCATGTCAGGACCCTGGGGTGGCACCAGAGGAGTGTTGCATGTCAGGACCCCAGGATGGCAGCAGAGGAGTGTTGCATGTCAGGACCCCGGGATGGCAGCAGAGGAGTTTTGCATGTCAGGACCCTGGGGTGGCACCAGAGGAGTGTTGCATGTCAGGACCCTGGGGTGGCACCAGAGGAGTGTTGCATGTCAGGACCCCGGAATGGCAGCAGAGGAGTTTTGCATGTCAGGACCCTGGGGTGGCACCAGAGGAGTGTTGCATGTCAGGATCCCGGGATGGCAGCAGAGGAGTGTTGCATGTCAGGACCCTGGGGTGGCACCAGAGGAGTGTTGCATGTCAGGATCCCGGGATGGCAGCAGAGGAGTGTTGCACGTGAGGAGTAGATCTGACCTGGGAAAGAGGTCACGTGTGTCACAAGATTGCAGAGCTAGAGGGTGAGGCTATGCAAACCTGTTGAACCTCATATGGAGCTCCGGATACCTAACACTGAGCTGTGGGATTTCCCATTTGCCCTGCTTAGTCTGGGTCTTGCTTTGGTCTGATATATCTTTGCTATGTTCCCATCTCCACGTTTCAGAAATGGAACTTTATTCCGTGCCCTTGACTGTTAGAAGCATGAAACTTGTTTTTATGGTATAGAAAACACAGTGCTGAGACACTGCCAAGGCGCAGAGGGGGCTTTGCTCATCCGCTCTCAAAAGGGTTAGACCTCTTAAAGGTAGAGGGACTTTTAAAGCGGATGAAATGCATTTGGACTGTGAGATGTTTGACAAGGGGTCAGAAACTGTGACTTGAAAATGATCTATTTGAGTTTCCTTTTGACGCGGTGCAGAGTCGTGATGTTAATAATGCCAACTTGGCAGGATCTCTATTACCTAGGAAACAAACCCGTGGGCATGTCTGGGCCAGAGCTTCTAGATTAGGGTGAGAGGAAAGGTACATCCTATATGTGGATGGCACCCTTCTCTAGGCTGCTCATACATGGAAGAAGAAAGGGAGCCACGTGCAAGAATGTACCCTCAAACCGTCACCCAGAATACACCCTTCCTTCTCTGCCTTACTTTTATCTGATGTTCTGTCATGGCCACAAGGAACATAACTAAGGCACACGTCACTCACATTCTTAAGCACAGCATGTGAGTGAGGGAGCTCGGCTATACAACCAAAATCTCAATGATGAGGGGGTAGAGGTCATGGCAAAAAGTACCTGCTGCTTGGAAGCAAGAGGACCAGGTGTAGAGTGCTACCTTGGGAAGCCCCGAAATGTCAGACACTGCCGATCCAGAGCTGCTGGGGAATGGACCACCACCCTGTCTACGCTAACTTTTGTTAAAGAGGTGACGTGCGATAACCCAAACACGAACAGTCATGGTAGCATAGCAACGTGGAAACCGATGGCAGCGTCGACTGGGGTCTCTTCTGTGCACAAAACTCTCCAAACTAACAGAACAGGAAAGTTTCCCTCAATTCTTTCTTTAACCGCCACCTGCTTCCCTACGCCTGAGTCATGAAGTCTAGCACTCCCCACAGAGGCTCTTCAGACTGGCTTCACATGGTTTGCCATGAGGAAGGAGAAAAAGCTCCGGTTTGCACCAGGAGCCGGTTGTCATTCACAGTCGGAAGGCTGGGGATCAGGTTTTATTTTGGATGGTGTTGCTCTTGACACCATCCTCAGCACCTCCAAGTTTGGCCTTTGGTGTTTTCTAAAGTAATTTGAGTCGGGAGCTTAGGGAGCCAGAAGAAAAGCCTACTTAAATTTAAAATCACTGAATCTGCTCGTCCTTATGAGGAAGTAACAAATCTATTAACAGGTGCACTAATCAATAGCTCCTTTCTCCTTTCAGACATTGGAGGGGAAGGGAAGGTGCCCAACATGAAGCCGATGATAGAAGGACCCAGGACCCCCTCCATTAGCTTGTGCCATTGTGAGGTAGCAAAAAACAAATTCCTTTGCTTAGGAGTGATGCTGCTAGCTATCCCATAATGGGGTGCAGAGCTCAGTGAGCAAGCACCCCAGAACACATTCTCACTCCCTCTTATATTGAAATACAGCACAGGTGCTGTCATTGTTACTCTCCTGTCTCAATCAAGACACAGTTCAAGGATGGATTTGGTCTAGCCACCCCAGGCTCCCTCCCAGCACCTCTCCCTGAAACAAGGGAAACTGATTTTGAAGTTAGGGCTGTCTCCTCTGGGACGTAAGAGCATGATGGATAGGGAATGAGAAAAGTCATAGGAAAGTGTAGTGAACTTGGTAGGGGCTGTTGGCAAAGGCCTCAGGGAGTGGAGAACCAGGTCCCCAGGCATTCTTTAGAGGAAGAGGAATGGCGGCAGCCCTGTTCCACTGCAATACAACTAACTGTTTAAAAGTGTTGCTTCCAAGGGTTTCAGAGAAATATCCTATTTTTCACATGTGGAGCCATGAGTCAGACACAGAAGAAGCCATAACCGGGATGGAGAATCCATCATGTGAATTTCAGGCCAGGCCACAACAACCAACAAAGACCATAAGGAAGAAACGGAAGAAAGATTGGCTTGGAGAACCGGGGGTGTGTGCCTTCACTAAAACAAGATGCAGCTGGAGCTGTGTAGCGAGACAGGGCTAGAGGGCAGAGTCTGTTGACCTTGGTTTTGGGCTAGGGTTCACCAATTCAACTAGCATAGAGGGCTAATAAGCCCCAGAAATCCCCGGTCTCCTCAGCACTAAGATTTCAGGCTAGCTACGACACTCCTGCTTTTTAAATTGGTTTAGAGGCTCACGCTCAGGCCCTTGTGCATGCATCATGCTTGAACAAATGAACTATCTCCTCAGTCCTATTTATTTTATTTTATGTAAAGGTAGACTCAGGTGATTCTTAGGTTAGGCGTGACAGAGGAGGATGGAGCCTTTCAAAGAATAGCCAGGCAAGCACACCCGAGGGAGGGACAGGCCCAGGCCACTGGGAGAACTGTAGATAACTAAGAAGGACTCAGCGGGTAGCGTTACAAACCAAATATAAAAAAGGTCCAATATCATGGAATAAGCCTAATATGAAATACCTAATGTATCTCCACTAGTATGGTTGACATAGCTCTCATTTACCAGACTCTCAAATTCCTAGACACCCCAACTTACTGAACAAATATTTATTGAAAGACTACCATGTGTTAATCAATGTTGAGGGTAGGAGACGAGTTAGGTGCAATCCAGGCCCAAATGGGTTGGCCATCACCAGACTGACGAAGTCTGATTTTAGGTGTCTGTAATTCAAGAGCAATTAGGAAAAGATGCCACACTGAATATGAGGAGACACGAAAGAAGCTACTTCCAGGGAGGCCACCCAAGGACAAATTCCTGGAAAGGGGCTTATGTGCAATCAGCGTGGAGTAAGCCTTGAAGAAGAGGTAACTGGTCAGGTCATCTTCCCATGGCTACTGGCTTCACTGCTGCATTTCCCAAGCCTGATGCTAGGGACCAGGATCAGGAGGATGCTTACCACCTACCCTTCTCCATGGAAGGTTGCCACCATCTGTCTTCAGATGACAGAGCTCACAGAACAGTGTTTCTCACCCTGTGGGTCATGACAAATTTGGGGAGATTGCATATCCGATATCCTGCCTATCAGATATTGACGTTACTCTCCCTGACAGTTGCAAACCTGTAATTATGAAGCAGCAAAAAACATTTCATGGTTGGGGTCACCACACGATGTGGAACTGCACTTAAGGGTCACAGCATTAGGACGGTTGAGAACCACGGCCCTGGAGGGAAGGAACTGAAGCAGCAGAGGTCTAGAAATTGCTGTCTGCAGAAGAAGACTCCAAGGATGCTGAAACTCAGAAGTAACTGTCCTGCTGATCTGTTTAATGGTAATGATATCGTAGAGTCTCTATCTTTTGTTAATGCACAGAGGCCCATGTCCTGTCTCTCTAGGACTGTTTTTTTTTCCAGTGACTGATCTATATGAGGACAGGGCCATGTTTTCAGGAACTCAGCACACCAATCTCCCTGAGACACCAACGACATCTGAAAAAGAGCAGAGAACCATGGCTATGGCTTCCTGTTTCACCTCTGCCCTTCCTGGCTCACCCGGTAGAGCACCAGAAAAGACATGGGTAGGAAACCACAGGGGTCAAGAGGTGGCAGAGTGTGGGAGAGATGGGTTCTGATGAAAGGGAGGGAGGGTATGGTTTGGGCATCTGGATCAGAAACAGGATCAGGGAGGCGGGACGCTCTGGAAGAAAGAGATCAGAGGAGTTGGGAATGAGGACCATCACTATCCATTGTGATATGGCAGGCGCAGGGATAGCCAGCCTAATTAAATTAGCACACCGGGGAGAGCCAGGCTGTCTCCTGGCACAGGTTCTCAGCAATAGGCTGGTGGTATCAGCATATTTAGACCTGGTATTGGCAGCAGGAGGAGAAGGTCAGAGATCACAGAAGTGTTACTGGTTGGAGGGCTGGTCAGAGTGTGGCGGTGTGTCTAGGAGACCAAGCATTCTCCACGGCCAGGAATGGAGTCAATACAAATGGAAGAGGATCTCTTCTATACAGGCTCCATTCTGCAGCCCTGGTTTATGCTCTAGGCTCACATCACTCCTGGCTGCAATGCGATGGGACTTGGTCTTCGATTGTGGTGTGAGTCAAGCATTTGTAAAGTGTTCTTTCTATGACCCAATTGACATTGGCTGGTGTGCAGGAGTCTCACCAGTTCACACCCATTTCATCTTGTCCCTAGAACCTCAGGCACCGGGAAAACACTTGGCTTCTGGTGAGGCTGCAGATTCAATTTAGAAAGGTGACTAGCACCATACTGTCAGAAGACTCCTGTGCGGGAAATCATTTCCTGGCAATGGCACCCTACAACTTTCTCCTCATACTAACTTAGCGTTTCACCCCCCAGAGCCTCTCCAGGAAGAGTGCTGGAGGAGGCAACTGTCTTGAGACTCTTGGGTAGGCTCCACCAGAGAGACCAGTCCATCTTGAACCTAAGAACTGGTGAGAGAAGAGGATGAACCTCAACCCAGACTGGGGCACAAGAGGAAGAGGGAAAACTAAGAGGAGATAGGAGGAAGAGGAAGAAGAGGAGGCCTTCTTCACAGTCCCATTGGAGAGTCTACCAGCTAAGTCAAGAATACCAGCACAATTAAGATCAACTAAGATGGTTGCCTATATGGAGACTATGTTGTTTTTACATGAGGTTGTTTCAAAAAAGAATCCTAAAATACCAATAAGTCATGATTAAGGCCTAAGTGTGTGTAACATTCCAGTAGGGCCTTTCCACTTCTCAGATGTAAACCCGCAATTTCCTAGGAGCCTGACCAGAAAGAATCATTTGTTGTAAACTTTGTGACTCGTGGTTTTGCCTTATAGGGTTGCAATCTTGCCAAAGGAAACTTGGGCACCACCCTATAGTCTCAATTTTTGGAAAAGGAGAAAAGGAAAAGAAAAACATTTCTTAGCAGTTCTTTAAGTTATATCTTTAAGATATAACTGGAGCACCACAACTACAATTATATATATGGCTAAGAACTAACATGAGTCTCTTGACAAGTGTCTGAGGAGGTGTCTCTTTGAACACTCTTTTTTTTTCTTTATAATCCCCACGGTTAAGTCTATGTTAAACTACAGTTGTAATAAACTCCAAATTCACTTCATGCTAGTGCCTCAAATTCTTCTCACTGCCAAAGTTAAGAACTTCATCTTCACTTGAGTCACGTCTTTGAAAAGAACTTTCCAAGCATCAGTGACCGCTTGTCTCCAGCCTGCACCCTGCCACTGCCAGCAAGACCACCACGCTGAGACCCTCTGGGTTTCAGTGCCATCAAGTTTAAGGATATCAGGGAATGTTCCATCTTAGGGAAACATCCTGCACATCTGGTTTACATCTTGAGGCTTTCCTATGGCCACTGTCTCCCTGGAGTTTAGAATAGATGGTGTATTCAGGCAGTAATGAGCCAAGTCCGTATGTATCTTCATCCAACATTGCCCAGAGCGCTGAGAACTAGCACTCTTGGGCATACCGTGTGGACGAAAAGGAGCTTAGTTAATTTTATTCAACTTGAAATATGACAATTTATACAAATCTTTAGATATCTTAAATCAACACCTCTCTGTGTACTATAAAGCTTTATGAAGGCTGCAGAGCTAGCATAAAGAAAGTTTAGGAACTGAATTGAAAATAGAATTGGAATAGGGCTCACTACTTTCAGGGATCACTAGGCTGCTTGATAATCTGATGAAATAATAACATCTCCACCCTTCCTCTCTTTTTCTCTCACGTCTTCTTCCTCTGTGCTCCTGTCTCTCCACTCACCCCTTCTCTTCCTTCTTTCTCCCCCTCCCTCTCGTTCATTTTGTCCCTC
The DNA here is from genome assembly GCF_950005125.1 of Chionomys nivalis. Classification (NCBI taxonomy): domain Eukaryota; kingdom Metazoa; phylum Chordata; class Mammalia; order Rodentia; family Cricetidae; genus Chionomys; species Chionomys nivalis. The sequence continues at coordinate 30,609,971 of NC_080108.1, read as the reverse complement.
CTTTCACTTTATTTCTTCTTTCCTTTCTCTCCTCCTTCACTCCTCTTCTCACCCCCTTCTCCTTTCTCCTCCTTATCCCCCCGTTTCTTACTTCAGTCAGCATGAAACCCGAAAACACAGGTGATGGGCACTTCCACTCACTGAACATTGCCTGCATTGGCTAGCATCAATACAAATAAGTTCCACAGATTTGTAAATTGTGCCTTTAAACTTTGTAACTTATTTTTTTCTTCCTCATTTGAGTGTGTGTGTGTGTGTGTGTGTGTGCTGAAGCAGTTGTCAGGACTCACTACAGGTTGTAATAATTCATAATCAGCAAACATCAGATACATACTGATCCTTATTTGAGACGCCAGGCAGATTAGGCCCCTGTCTTGCAGCCAGATGACTGCTTCTCAGTGCCTAAAGCAAGGCTAGGACTGATGGGCATTCACCTGGGGGATAAAAGGCAGATACTGCTTGCCTCTCCTATCCCATGCTGAAGGCCAGATGATTGAACATGAGAGGCTGACTTTCTGGAAGCCAGCCACTCACTAACCAAGCACTTATATGGATGTTACTGTGCTTTGACAGTCCCCTGAGAATATGTAAGAAGAAGCGATAAGACAAAGTAACACAACTCTGTCCAGCTATTTAAACAACAAAGTAACACAACTCTGTCCAGCTATTTAAACAACAAAGTAACACAACTCTGTCCAGCTATTTAAACAACAAAGTAACACAACCCTGCCCAACTATTTAAACAACAAAGTTTCCTCCTGCTGGTACCCACTTCTTGGCATCTACTTCCTTCAAATAACAAGGATGCATATTTGAAAGTAGAACTATCGCTTGTTATTGTGCACTTAAGTAATGGGCTAGCATCCTCAACACAGGAAATGGATAAAACATGTTCTGGGGCTGAGGGAAGAATACGATCTCCAAACCAAACTGCAACATGTGCCGGCAACTGTGAAAGCCACGGGACATCTATATTTGCATCTGGTTTAGCAAGTTTATGTTACCAGACCTTACAAGCAAGGTGCTTCCAGGTCAGGGAAGATGAAAATTCTTCTGAGACAAAGTTACATAAGACCTAGGTGATGGTGGCTTCTTCTGCAAGTATTTCTACACTATGGTTAGGCTAGGGAAAATCGTGGCATTCCTATTAACACAATAGTTTTATTTTTAAAATCTGATCTATTCCTTGTAATGACCAAAACTAGTGCCCAACATTTCGACCATTCCTCTTCCCACAAAGGGCTTGAATGCTCTCTAGGTTTCTATTCCCTGAATCTGTATGGTGGTGTTGAATGACAGAGTAGCACCCGCCTCCTTCCCTTCATGAGGGTCTTCCTCCTTCCTTCTGGTTTCAAGCAGATACCAAATGGCTACCTAGCATGGACCAAGGATTCTGGCAGGGACTCAGACCCAAAGGTGAAGGAAACATCATTGGTAGGTCAGAGCATATTGGGAGACATAAAACTCAAACAAATAAGTTAATTGAGAGGAGGAGTTTTAGAATCAGACTGTACAAGTCTAAAAGTCAACCTCCTGCAGGCCCGGTGAACCTGGGGATAAATCTGTTGCATCTCAAAAGTGGTGATTCATGATGACCTCAGGAAGAGACCCTAAAGCCAACATTCTCTTCAGCTTCTGTCACTTCCTGTCTCACTCTGTATACTCCCTCCAGGCAAACTAGAGAAAGTAGAGTTCATTCCCCCAGGGGAAAGTCATAGAATCCTAAACCATTTCCCTTTAAAGTAGGGACTTTGAAACCTAAAAACATTAATCTCTCTCACCCACTTTCTGTGTAAGAGTTGACCAGAAAGAAACTTCCTGACTGGTCATGATAGTTTCCTGCTGAAAGACCCTTCTCAGATTCCTTTGCCCAGTACAGAAGTTATTTCTACCCCTATAAGGGGCCACCTCCCATCTTTTGTAGGCATTTTGGCCATCCACACACATGGGTTACAAAATGCTCCTTTGCCATGGATAAATATGGTCCCGCCTAAGATCAGACCAGGCCTCTCCTTCTTGCTGCCTTCTATATCTCTACAACTACTTTGCAATAATCTAAACTCAGGGTCTATTTCCCAGAAACACTCTGACCTCACACTGTGAAGAAAGGACGGTTGCACGGGAGGTCTGGAAGACTCTGAACAGATGAGTGTCACTGCCTTCCTCCCTCCACTCCCACCCCAATGTCCATTGCCACTAGAAACTGTCTCTTGGTTCCATTATATTTCTACAGAACTGGCCATACTACATATTTTTAAACACAGAACACCCTGGGTTTCGAAGCCTTCAATAATTAAATTCTTATGTCATGTAAATTATGCTTCTTTCTTGTTTCTGCTATAAGATGCAGTCATGCATTGTTCTTTAGAGGTTAGTCATCTTTTCTGATCCTGTATACCTCACTCTCCAGAGTCCAACCATTGCCACCATGGTAGACTGTCTATCGCTGATCTGAGTTGCATGAGGGAGGGTAAACTTGAATGAGTCAAAAAGAACACAGGGATAATATGCTGGAGGGCATCTGACTTCTCCAGGGACAGCAGGGGAAAGAGGCTGCGATCTGGAGGGGAGTAAAGTTTACTGAAGTTTCCTCATCTTCTTGGAACCTCTCTTCAAGGTGAGAGACTCCTTTCAAGGGCAGCCCACTCCCCAGTGACCCAATGTCTTCCCCCTAGGGCCACCTCTTAAAGCTTCACCTCTTTTCAATAACCGCACAGGTTGGTGATCAAGTCTTAATATATAGGCCTTTAGGGGACACATCCAAACCACAGGCAAGGCTGTGCCCTTTCGTCTGTGCATTGCTCAATTCTTCTTTCCTGTAAACACCATCCAGATGCCTCCTGAATTTCACCATCCAGAAGCCAGAACCTTAGTAAGCTCGATATGTCTAACCTAACTCACCACTTTTCTGTTCTGTTTCCATTATATACCCCATCTTGCTCAAACAAATTAAAAATAAATGCATGTGCCATTATGGCCTCTTCCTTCTTTATCCATCTAATTTTCAGCAGGCATCTAGTAACTACATTGTTGAGAGGACCAATTTCCTAAACTTCTTACATATTAAAACCAGGTCTACAGATAAACAGCAGCAGCAGCAACAACAACAACAAGAGCATTACTTAATGTTCCCACTGATGTTGTCGTACAATTAATTAGAGGAAAACTCAGGAACTACCAAGTTTCGTCTTTGAGAAAGCTTAAACAGGATGTCTAGAATACCCTGAGTCTAAATTAGACCTCAGACATATGATATATGAAACAAGAAAAAAAAATGTAGATCATCCAGTGTGCAACTCTCTACATGACCAGATCTTCCAACACCTTAAAAACACAGCATAACTGAACCCTGTGGATGTACTAGTAATCCTGGGAGTCACTGCATATTGTCTCCTCTTTTTAAATGAATTCATTGGAACAGTAGTCACTGAAGATGTATTGCATAGAGTTAGAGACCTACAGAGATACACACCTATGACATATATGAGTGTGCATTTTATCACAATTTTATGACCCAGTCAGTAATTATCAATGTGTTTTCAGAATGAAGTGCAATGCCTTCTGAATTATTTTACCCATCCAAAGACACACTGAGAACCAGCTGTAGAAAATAGCCATAATGCTTAGACAATGTGCTTTTGATCTCATATAACCTAAATCACATCCTTCTCGGTCCTTCTAAAGGAACTTCACTAGTGGGGTAAAGTTGCTGGAGAGCGAGGAGAGGCTCACGTCGTTCAAACCAGCAGCTCTTATGAAGGTCTCGTGACCCACACTTCTGCTCATCCAATTGAGCATCACACCCATAGATTCTGGTCATGCAGTTTTAAATAGTGAATGGTGTGGCTTAGATTATGTGAGCTTGCTTAACTGAGCATTGCTTACAATTAGTTAGGTCTCTTTGAGCTACAAGAGAGCAGACAGCATGCACTGATGCTAATGAAGAAGAACCTCAAGTTTATCATAAACTAGAGATGAGTATTTCTGCTTTAAACCAAAACATCATCCATGCAGTTATTCTCATGAGCACAAACTGTCCTTGGATTGTAGGTGGGCTCCTCATCAGGGTTCTCAATGGCTTTCCTCCCTGGAAGACAAGCTCCATGCATCACTGATGGCACACACTTGCTGTGTCCAAGACGACTGTGCTATTCTCAGACACCAAGCCTGCTCGTCTCTGACAGCACGTCTATTTCTGGTTACTTTCCAGAACTTGCTGGAGTGATGCTATTAGAAAAGTTGCAATACTAACAATGTTGCACTACACTTAATGGGGGAAAAACAGCTAGTTTTTTTGTAGTAATTTCAGCTGGAATATTTAGATGATATCTTTGCATAGAATCATATGAAGTATTCCTTTCCTTTGAAGCACTTTTTTTCAGTTGGGTTTTTATGAAATATCTTAAACAAAAACAAATGAAGAGGGATTTACTTGGCTCATACTCATCTTGTCTCAAGGTTGTGGGCCTGCAGTGAAGCAAAGAATCATGGCTGCAAGGGTACATAGTATAATCAATCTGTTCAATACATGTGTTCACAAATCAGAGACTATCAGAAAGGGTCCAGGAGCAAGGTCAACCTTTACAGGTTACATCTTCAGTGACATACTTCCAGGTGCTTGGAACCAGGTGCTACCTCTTAATAACACCCTGGTATCATGAATCCATCAAGAGATTAATTCATTGCTTTAACCAGAGCTCTCAGGATCCAACCACTTCTCAAGGACTGGATCCATAAAGTGGAGACCAAACCCTTAAAACATGAGCTTTTTCCAAGCTTCACTTCCAAAGCAAAATACTAACAAAAGACACACACTAAAACCTACAATACATAATTTTAAATAATCAAAATGCTGGGAGAGGGAGTAGCTGTTCCCTCTCAGAATAAAGAATAAAGGCATTTTGTTTCCATTTTTCTTTTGAAGAATATTCCCTGTGGTTTCTCTCTGCACTTGACTTGCCAATTTATATCACCAGCTCTGGTTGTAAATAGTGAAGTATTCTTTCTCTCCAACCTATACAATCCAGGTCTTCTTCTAGAAGTCAGGAAGTGGGAGAAAACTAGTTCATAGGCTTATAAATCTAGCACAATCTATGATCTCTGACATGACCTCTCTATCCTTTTGCACACTTAATGGGCACATCTTCCTCACTAACTTCTCTACTTCTTCCTTTTCTTCTTGATTCTGAGCATCTCAGACTCTTCCATCTCAAATGTCATTTAGCCCCCGTTTCCATGAAATGTTGGTTCTTCTCTACCTGTGCCCATTCCTTGAAGGATTGTTCATAACTTGATGGCTGTGGATCCCAGTTAAATTTCCAGAATTCTTAATCTAGATCTCCACACAAACTTCAAACAAACTCCAGAATCAAGTCACCATGTGTCAGAAACTTCTGATTCTACTTCCCAGACAGATAATCTTCTAAATTCACCCAGTGGCATTCCATTCTCTTAGGATACAAAACTCACCCACCCATGGCTTTCTATAGCCAGTCCTCTGAAATTCTGCCCCCTTTGATTAGAAATCTCTTCTAGATCCATCAGGGCTAAAGCGCATGCTAGGGTTAAAACAATGAGGTCTAGAATGCTGGGGAAATAAATAGGAGGAATGGCAGCTGAGCAGGAGAGAGGGAAGCTGAATAGGTAAGAGGAAAGACAAACACTAGTAAAAACAAAATGCCAGATCATCTTTCAGAAACCTTCCCACCAGGAAAAAGAGGGAGGCATGGCTGCCCTTTCTCGCACATTGCTCAGCTTTGGGAGTAGCTATACTTTAACACACAGTCTTGTATCTAAAGCATCTAATTGTAACAGAGTGAATTATGACTAGGAATGGCCTCTAAGAAAGCATCTAACCATTCCAGGAAAGGGAGCATCTCAGATTGATCCAGGGATGGATGAGAGGAAGAGAAGTGGGGGACAACGATTCTATGTCTAGATACTAGAGGCAGCCTTTGAAGTTGATGCTCAGAATGGACCACCCTCCAACCCTGGATACTGTTCCTTGATTTGGATTACTTGCCCACTGAAATAAATTTTGACTTGTTCTTGAGCCGTTTGGGTCTGGTGTGTCTTCTCCTTCAGGAGTACAGGAGTCAAAACTGCTCCCACAATTGGGATGGTAGGGGGAATGAAAGAGAAGGCATCTCTCTTCCGTGATAAAAAAGACCTGCATCTTATCCTGACACAGCTAGGGCTCAAGCTTGCCTTTGCCACCCTCCCTACTCTAGCAGCCTACTAAACAGCAGCTTCTCCTGCTCTTCTCCCTTAGTCCCTTTCCCAGTAGAGCAGTCTGAGCAATTCATGGAGAAGCTGTCACATCGTTTATTCTTCCGTTCAAAACTGCACATTGGTCCAAGCAGGCTCTACCCTGCCTGCTTGCCACAGCTATGATGCCACATCCTGACGTTGTGAACTTTGTTAATTCTAGCAGCAACATTGTTTGTGTTGTTCAGTAAGTCACGCAAGCCTGCTCACCCGGTCTTTGCATTTTCTTCCCTTTCTGGCTGACTCTCTCAGCTCAGGGTTTGCTCAGATCTCCTTTACAAACAGCTCTCTCAACTACGCAGCAGTCACCCTCCACACTGACCCATCTGTCTTCTGCTTTCCCTCCTCTCTGGCTACAGCTTCTGCTGCATGTAGGCAGGAAGGCCCATTTCTCTGGTTCACAGACATAGATTCAGCACATTGGACAGTGCCCAGCGCAGATGGGGAATTGCATAAAGATCTGCTGAGCAAGTGAGAAGAAATTCCTTGTAACCTAAGTATCCCATGTGTTCCTTCAGAAGTCCCTGCACGCTTTCACGCGGCTTTCACGCGGAGATTCATATTGGTTGGCGGCTTTGGATCACTTCCAGCGATGATTTTTCTGTTGGCTAAAGTCAAACCTCCGATCCCCATGAGTGCTGGCGTGGGATATAAATTCTCAGGGCAGATGTCTGCTTGGCCACCTGCTGCCTGGAATAGGCAGAAGCCTTTTCTTGTCAATACTGTCAACAGTTGGGGACGGATGCTTTGCAACGCCCCTTTCGGCATAGCCATTGTGCACAGCTCGGTGAAGACCCAGATCAAGCGTCTGCCTGGTGGAGTCCCTAGTTCTCAAGCCTCCTCTATGTGCCTGCTCACCTACATCCACAGGGGCAAATGCCATTCCAGGGGCAACAAGGAATACCTTACCACCCTACTTTCTGTCCAAATTCGTGTCTTTTCTCATGGCTCCTGGGATGTCTCTCGATACACTTAAATGGTACATATTATAATTTCCCACCTACAGGGTGTTTGCTTGTTTGATTCGTTTTGCAGAGGATCTGTACTCAATCACACATGGGAAACATGACATTTGTTTCTTAACTCAACAACCCACCTGGGGGTTGCTGCTGCCGTCAGCCTGGGACTAGTGAGACCATCCAGTGACCAGCAAGGATATTCTTTTGCCTTCAACTGAATCAGCTCTGCCAGGGACAGCAGAGACAAAGCCAGGTCCTTCTTGATTCTCTGCTCAGCTAGCAAAACCATTCTCTTTGCCCCTGTGCTCCACAAGAAGTTGGGGGGCCTTGGGCCTGGAGCGCTTTCCACAGCTGCCTCCTCCCGCCTTCCCAGGCTGGTGTCCGCCCCTTTCCTCCTGCTTTCTCTCTACCATGGCGACCTCATGAGCTCCTAAGACCTTTAAACTCGCAGCAGTGACTCATTTCTAACTGAAAACCAGTGAGCTTTGAATTTTTCTCCTTCCTTTCCTTCCCCATCTTCTCTACGGCAGCTCTATTTTGGAGTCTTTTTATCCCCTTCATTTCTCTTTCCTAGCTTCTCAATCCAATCCTGGCATCCATTCTAGTAGCACTGGGTGAGAAGCACATGCCAATCTTTATACCACTCATATGTATTTTTATCTTATTTGTTTATTTATTTTTTATTATATTTAGTTTTTTTTTTTGACACAGGGTTTCTCTATAGTTTTGGAGTCTGTCCTGGAGCTAGCTCTTGTAAACCAGGCTGGCCTCGAACTCACAGAGATCCACCTGCTTCTGCCTCCTGAGTGCTGGGATTAAAGATATGCGCCCCCATCACCACCCGGCAACACACATATTTTTTTATGTAAACCTTTAGTTTCATGGAACCCAGGAAACTATTTCCTAAAGCCAACAATCTATATTCAGGAAGCATGCGATTGTATACTGAAGTGCAGGCATATGGAACTTCCTACCAAACTCTGTCATGGTCTGAGGAGAGTCTGTTCTGGGGATTGAGGCTCCCACTCACTTCCGGTACTCCATTGGTTGCCAGCACTTGCTGAAAATTGCTTCAAGTGGGTCACAACCAAAGCCATTAACTCTGCGTCACCTTTAGACGTGACAAGTAGGAAGACATGGGACATGGCTGCAGTATTGTAATTGTTCAGTTCCCTACAGCTGACTGGAAAACAGCCCAGAACAAGCACCTAACTTGTCCTAGGGTTCAAAGCTGTAAGCAGCCATGATCACCAAGCCAACACGTGCTGTTAACTACAGAACAATCAGCCATTGCAGCAGAATAAGGAGATTTTGTATCAGACCATTCGGGTGGTGGTGTTTTCTGTTCATCTAAAAGTCATCTCGGCATGCTCAGATACTTCTGCATTCGGCTTCATTAAGCAGATGAGTGATGGTTTGGCTTCTTTGAATTCCTCTTATACTTGCTCCTGGTGAGTGTAAACAGGGGTTTTCAGTTGCTCTGTTTCAGTACTGATGCCGATACTCGTCAGATCTGCAGCTGGAAGGCTAAGCGTACAGGAAGCAAAAGCCAACATCTGCAGGACCAGCGGGAGTCAGGAATGGAGGGTCCTGACTGGAGGCCCATATTTTGAGTTGGGTGTTGGCAAACAAACAAGAACTATTTAGTAAATAAACAAGAACTATCTGAAACTCATAAGGAAAAGCATTGTCTTAGGCCAGCTTGGATATGTTTCAGCTGTGAGTCGGGGGGGGGGGCATTAATGTAAATATAATATCCGGTGCTATTCCCATGGCAAGGAGTCCAAAGGAGTTCTGACATCCAGCTGTGGGCCCAGCCAAGCTCACTCAAGGCCACTGAAAGCAGCCTACATGTAGCATCCAGATGGTGGCTTAAAGCAGCCAACAGGCTCTACTCACAAGGTGCTGGTTACAGCATCAACGGGCGAGTTAATTGCATATTTTCTTGATTTTGTGAGTAATGGTGGATATTAAAATACAGGCTTTCCATATTTGAGCCGCCTCGAGATGGGGAGCTCGGCTATTTTTAGTGTGGGAACAACTGACTCCAAGTATCCTCTGTGTTCCTCGTGCCTTTGTAGAGACCCCCACAATGAGGACCCAGCCACTGCGGGGTGGTTGCACAGCTTATGGGGAGATTTTCTTCCCCGTGACCTGGAGATGCACAGCCTGGATGAGACTGGATGGTAGCCAAATGCGTCGATTAATTAGCTGCTGTATTAATCAGAGTTAGACTATCATTTATCAGTAGCATGTGTTCATCAAGCCCCTCCCCTGAGACTCGGGGGCTCTGTGGAAAAATACTTGAAAGATCTTAAGAGGCAGAGGGGATGGAGGACCCCAAGGAGACAGAGTCTTTCAGATATGTTGGGACTGATGTTCATAGAAGCTCACAGAAACCATGACAGCATGCAGAGGGTCTGCACAGGTTGAAGCCAGATGGATCCCTGGGACAAAGTCCCCACCCTTAACCTAATTGAGAAGGAAAAGTCAGTTTCTCCTACTAGAGTTTCCCTGGGTATATAAACCACACTTAGGGGGTCCCCAGCAGTAGATTAGGTGACACAGAATGAACGCAATGGCATATTCATAGACCTTTGGCCTCATGTTGCTTTGTTTAGGCATTTTTTTAAATCTTACTAGATTTTTGTGTGTATTATAGTTTCTGATTTTGTATTTTTATGGTGTGTGTGTGTGTTCTCTTGTGGATTTTTGCTTGTTTGCCTATTTGTTTCCTTCTGAAAGGAGAGAGGGGGGAAAAGGTGTGGAATTGGGGAGGTGGAGAAGTGGGAAGGATCTGGGAGCATGTGGAAGAGGGGAATCCTTGACAGTAATATTGTGTGTGTGTGTGCATGTGTGTGTGCATGCGTGTGTGAATGTGTGTGTGTGTGTGTGTGTGTGTGTGTGTAATCGCACTGGCATAATTTAAAGCGAGAGGTAAATAAATTGTGACCCACCTGTTTTACAATCACTTTTTTTCGTGTAAAATGCATAAGTATTGTGAGTTCAGGAACAGCAACCTTTTTGTCTGTCTCCTGAGATGCTCTGACTCCAAATCTGCATCCTAAGGCCAGGTGAGACAGGCTGAGCTCAGCAGCACTGAGTGGCAGACATCTGCAAACATCTGGAGACCTTCTTCCAGACTTCCGAGTTCATGACCAAGCTTCCCTTTAGTGACGAGTGCTTGAAAATATCTGACTGCCTTCCAGTGCAAGGCAAGAGCCTAGAGAAACATCTAGAACTCGATTGTGGCAAGCTACGCTTCACAAAGCAGTAGACAGACTCCATTGGGTGAGCTTGTTCCCATTTCTCTGTTTGTTTTTTTTGTTTTGTTTTGTTTTGTTTTTTTACTTTTAAGGATGTTTCTTATTTGGAACCAGCCAGACGAGAGAGAGAGAGAGAGAGAGAGAGAGAGAGAGAGAGAGAGAGAGAGAGAGGAGAGAGAGAACACAGGCAATGGAATTGACTGATATAGCTGAGGTCCACAACTGAAGATAATGGAATATTAGGATCAGTATTACTGTGAAAATACGAATCCCGAGGAAAATTAAAGCTTGAAAAATTGCATTGTGTCCTAAAGCTGTTCACCACTCCAGATGCTAAACTCGACAAGAAACTCATTGTCACCTCTCGTCAGCATCATCAGCACTGCCACGAGCCAGAGTTAAGCTGCTAACGTCAAGCTAACAGGTTATGGCTGACCCAGGGCACTTTGCAATTTGGTTTCCGGTCTATGAATGAGGACAGCTGGAAGCAGACCACACACCCAGCTGCAGAGTGTCCTGCAGTGATTAAGTGGCATCCAGGATAAAGAATAGAAGAAATAAATACATGAATAGGTATGTGTATACACATACACAAACACATGTCCCTTGGTATCTAGGGAGGGTTAAGTACACGACCCCTGCAGGTATCAAAATTTGCGAGCAAGTTTCTTCTGTTAACTAGTACTCATGTGCTAGAGATTTATATCTGGATTACTTATCATCTCCAAAATGAGGTAAATGACCTGCAGAATAGTGATACTCTAATGTGCAGAGAGTAATGATCAGGAAAAGAGTTTCACACATACAATATAGCTGCAGCTGCCCCCAAACACATTCAGTCCATGATGAGTTGCATTCATGGATGTAACACAGTGACTGCATGTGCAAACATGTGATCTATGCACATTAGATCATGTGGTAGGCACACACAACACATATACACCTCCAGCAAAACGCACACAGAGGCTGAATCCTCTGTGAAATGATGACAGATAGGGCACTTTGTGTTACAATTCTCACACTGAAAGAGTCTGATGGTCCATGATGCACATGCATACATTGCATACACAGGCACATACGTGTGCTTATACACACCAGCACCATGGCAAGGACAGAGGAATGCAGTGGCATAGAATTTTAGCCTTGTGAGTTATTCGCAAGCAAGGTCAGCACTTAGTGGACAGCTATCTACTAAGTAAACCCACTTCTTCATGAATGGACTAATTCAGTAGACTTCATGCATTTGCCATTCATTCCACAAATACTGCGTTTGCAGGAGAAGGCAGCTCAGTCCTCGGGTATTTGGAATTTTGTGTAGATATACCCATTGGAGCCATGGTACAGCTTTTCTGGGGTGTTTCCTCCACTCCCACCTAGAGGTCCTCGCTGTCATGCAGCTGACTTGGCCATGGCTCAGTCTGCCTTGTTAGGGCTGTACCCAGTCCTTATGGACCAGCCTTGAAATATTGGAGGGCATATTATAAAACACCCTGGGATCAGGTGAGCAAAGCATAGCCACCCACATGCCCTTGATGTCCAGAAATTTCCAGGAACTTAACTAAGAGCTTCTGAGAGTATGACAGGTAAAGTCCTACAATGGCTCAATGACTGTCCCGACATCTGCAGATGACTGTGCACAGAACATAGCACTGCCGGACCTGCTCCCCTGTTTCCTGGCCACGATATCACCCCAAGCTCTGGCTGGTCCACACTAGTTTTGAGCTGGTTTTTCTACTGAATCTAAGTACCTGAGTGTCTCTGGGCTTCTGTTCTCTTCTGCAGGATGGGCCATGCTTAGCTGGTCACAAATCACCAACCTTGCCATCTGCCTTGTCTCGCCACAGACAGCCCTCAAATGCCATCTCTACTATCAAGCGTCCTTTGGATGATCTGTCGTGAACCTAGTCAGGTCCCCACCTAATTTAAGAGAGCTACTGGAAAGATTAACAAGACTCAGCTGACTCGTAAGACCTTGCTCCATGCAGCTATTCTGGCTTAGGGGTGTCTCAGTTTCCACTGGAAGCAGTCTGGGCACTATGCAGTGCTAGAAACGGAACAGGAAAGGATGCAGGATGAGAGCGAGCAAGCAGCGCTGAGCACCAGCGCTGAGCATGTCCGCCAGGCAAGCCTGAGTCCTCTAGGACAATCAAGTACTGTGGCACATGCTAAAGGAGCCATCACGGGCACCAGCCAAAGCCCAGTCTTAAGGGCAAGAACAAACTTTTTTTGTACCATGGATTCTTCCAATTCTTCCAGCTCTTTTATAATATACAGGATTTCGAGAGTGAGCCTGAACAAGAATGGTGTGACAGAAGCAATATATACAGCCCAACACGCATACTGCTGGTGTACTGTTGAGTGTGTGTGTGTGTGCGTGCATGTGTGTACAGGTGCCTGCAAGCTGTAAGCATCCTTACCAATGTTTCCCACATGGGAACAGCAAAATGGATTTCAAGGTAAAAACATTTATTCTTTTCTGTTACTCTTTTATTTACTCTTGTGATAGACATTACTAATGACCCATGTGGGCACAAAAGAACCTTCTGTTATCAGCTCCTGGAGTTTTAATAATTTGAATCTATAAAACAATCAATAGACAGATTAACAAAAGAGAAGACCCCTTTATATATCAATGTGCAGGTAGAAGGGAGTCACATAATGTATGGAAATTCAAACTACTGGCATTCTGAGTCATAAAATAAAGTTTGAACTTTAGACTTTTGGAGGACACTGTGGCAGGGCTTGATAGGAATCTGGGACCTCTGGAGGAAGGTTCAGACCCTGGGAAGATGTGAGGAAGGAAGGTGTCCCCAAAATTCTATTGTATTATATATAGATCAGGCTATTCCAGTAACATTCCAGATGAAACGGTGGCCATTGCAAATCTCCTCTGGATAATGCCTCAAATTTGGGGCTCCTTTCCCTGCTAGTTACCTTTCTCAAGTTAGTAAGTGACCAGGCAGGGTGACTGCCGTCACTGCAATCCTTCCAGAAAGTTCCTGAGTAAGACCAGGGAACCTCAGAGGAAGTGCCGCCTTTACTTTGCAAGAAAAAGATCTAGAAGATCAGAGAAATACTGAAGCTGTCTTTTTAGCCCACTATTCTCAGCATATCGAGTGTCCCAGTTTGGGATATTATTTTCTGGATACCTACTGCACACTGTTGCTAACTGACAGGAGGGAAGTTGAGAGTGCAGGAGAAATAATAAATATGTCAGGGTTCTCCTCACAGTCTAACAAAAGGAAAGAAGACGTGAGAAGTCGTAAATTGCCCATCTTTATTTTTCCCTCTCCCAGCGCTGAGATAAACGATGCAGGGCTGCTTCTTGTAGGCTAATGAGAAAAGGTAGATACCAACAGACAATGATGGGAACATCATCCAAAGACAGGTGTTGAGGTCTTGGGCAGCTTCCAGATTTTACAATGATTGAGGGTACCTGGGGTCAGATGTAAGAGAAGTGAATGCCAGATAAATTAGAGGCTGAACGTCTGGGGGTGGGAGTGGGGTGAGCCAGTGGGATTGTCACTCCATACAGGTTATATGAAAGGCCTTTGTTTTTCTTCGGAAAGCATAAGGAAGCTACAGTGCATTTTGAAATTGAGCCAGAAGGGCTTTAGTCTCACTACTGTATAGAAAATAGAGGTAAGTATCTATTGTTGGTTGCCCATGGATTCATTTGTTGAAACCTAATACCCCAGTACTGCAAAAAATATGATCTTCAGCAGGCAGGCTGTTCCAATACCCCCATTCCATCCAAGGGACCCTACAAGCTCTAAGTCCCACTCCGTTCCCCAAACCCTCCTATTCTCCCCGCAAACTCTGTGGAACTCTGAAGCACAGCCTGCTATTATACAGAGAGGACCAAGAGGTGAGTGACCACCAACCCGGAAGGACATCTTACTCTCTAGACCCTCCATACTGGGGGCAAAAAACCATGCCCCTCCCCCACCTGCCTCGGCTTCTCTAGCCAGTGAGCAGGTCAGTTTCCTTCAGGTAGACTGCTCCAACACCCCTGTCCTATCCACTGGACCCTGAAAGCTACAAGTCCCACTCAACACCCAAACCCTCCTATCCAACCCCCAGCCCTGCAACCTCAGAGGAATGCTGAAACACAAGCTGCGATTGCACAGAGAGGACCAAGAGAGAGGAAACTAAGATGTAAGTGCACATAGCAGACCAAGAGAGCAAACCAAGAAAGCAGACCCAGAGAGCAGACAACAAAGAGGACCAAGAGAGACCTCAGTGGCTCCCTGAGACACAGACAGTGACAGTTCAGAGCAGACCAAGAACAGTTACTAAAGACACAGACAGACACTGCAAGGATTGGACCAAGAGTCAAAGACACTGCCGGCATCAACTGAAGGAAGAGATGGGTAGACACCAATGCAAGAATTCATCCAACAACCTAAAAAGCAACATGGTAACACCAGAAGCCAGTGGTCATACATCAGGAAGACTTGAAGAAGTAGAAGAAATCAATTTTAAATGTAACTTTATGATGATGATTTCCTTTTATGATTTCCTTTTAGGAGGAAATAAAAATTTTCCTTAAAGAAATGGAAGAAAAGACAAAAAAATGGAAGAAATCAATAAATCATTCAAAGAAAACCAAGAAAAAACAATCAAACAGGTTAAGCAAACAGTTCAAACAGTTGAAGACTTGAAGGCTGAAATACGGTAATAAAGAAAACACAAACTGAGGGAATTCTCAATATGTAAAACCTAAGCAAACGATCAGGAACTACAGAGGAAAGCATAAACAACAGAGTACAAAAGGAAGAAAAGAGAATCTCAAGTGCTGAAGATACTTTAGAGGAAATAGATTCACTGCTCAAAGAAAACATTAAATACAACAAATTCCTAACACAAAACAACCAGGAAATCTGGGACACCATGAAAAGACCAAACCTAAGAATAATAGGGATAAAGAAGGAGAAGAACTCCAGTTCGAAGGCAAAGAAAATATATTCAACAAAATCATAGAAGAAAACTTTCCCAATCTAAAGAAGGACATACCTATGAAGGGACAAGAAATTTACAGAACACCAAATAGACTGGATCAAAATAAAATGTCCTCTCACCATATAATAATCAAAACACTATACATACAGAGTAAAGAAAGAATACTAAGAGCAGCAAGAAAAAGGTCAAGTAACATATAAAAACAAACCTATCAGAATTACACATGACTTCTCAATGGAAACCATGAAAGTCAGAAGGTCCTGGACAAATGTGCTGTAGACACTAAGAGACCACAGATGGAAGCCCAAACTACTATACCCAGCAAAGTTTTCAATCACCATCAATGAAGAAAATAAGATATTCTATGACAAACCAGATTTAAACAATACTTATCCACAAATCCAGCACTACAGAAAGTACTAATAGAAAACTCCATCCCACGGAAGCTAACTGCACCCACAAAAACACTGGAAACAGATAACCTCACACCAGCAAACACCAAAGAAGGGAAACACACAAACACTACCACCAAAAAATAACAGGAATTGACAGTCACTTGTTATTAATATCTCTTATTTATTTACTTATTTATTAAAGATTTCTGCCTTCTCCCCACCACCACCTCCCATTTCCCTCCCCCTCCCCCATCAAGTCCCCCTCCCTCATCATCCCTAAGAGTAATCTGGGTTCCCTGCCCTGTGGGAAGTCCAAGGACCACCCACCTCCATCCAGGTCTAGTAAGGTGAGCATCCAAACTGCCTAGGCTCCCACAAAGCCAGTACGTGCAGTAGGATCAAAAACCCATTGCCATTGTTCTTGAGTTCTCAGTAGTCCTCATTGTCCATTATGTTCAGCAAGTCCAGTTTTATCCCATGCTTTTTCAGACCCAGGCCAGCTGGCCTTGGTGAGTTCCTGATAGAACATCCTCATTGTCTCAGTGTGTGGGTGCACCCCTCGCGGTCCTGAGTTCCTTGCTCGTGCTCTGTCTCCTTATCAATAGACTCAATTCACCCATAAAAAGATACAGACTGAGAGAATGGATACAAAGGCAGGATCCATCCTTCTGCTATATACCAGAAACACACCCCCGCCTCCAAGACAGATATTACCTCAGAGTAAAGGGCTGGGAAAAGATTTTCCAATCAAACAGACCTAAGAAACAGGCAGATGTAACTATCCTAATATCTAACAAAATATGCTTCAAACTAAAATCATTCAGAAGAGATGGAGAAGGACACTTTATACTCATAACAGAAACAATCCATCAAGATAGAAGTCTCAATCCTGATCATCTATGCCCCAAATACAAAAGCACCCACATATGTAAAAGAAACATTACTAAAGCTTAAATAGCACATCAAACCCAACACACTAATAATAGGAGCCCTTATACCCCACTCTTTCTAATCAACAGGTCAACCAGACAGAAACCTAACAGAGAAATAAGATAACTAACAGATGCCATGAACATTCCACCCAAACATTCTTAGCACCTCATGGAACCTTCTCTAAAATGTACCACATACTCAGCAACAAAGCAAACCTCAAAAGATAGAAAAAAATTGGAGTAACCCCCTGTATCTTATCAGATCACCATGGTTTAAAGTTAGAATTTAACAACAACACTAGAAAGCCTACAAACTCATGGAAACTGAACAGTGAACTATTGAACCATCCCTGGGTCAAGGAAGAAATAAGAAAGAAATTAAAGACTTCCTAGAATTCAGTGAAAACAAAGGCACAACATACTCAAACCTATGGGACACTATGAAAGCAGTGCTAAGAGGAAAGTTCATAGCACTAAGTGCCTACATAAAGAAAGTGGAGAAAGCTCACACTAGTGATTCAACAGCACAGCTGAAAGCTCTAGAACAAAAAGAAGCAGACTCACCAGGTGGTACGAGAAGTCCTTCTGTCTATGTGCCGCTTTTATTGGTTAATGAATAAAGCTGCTTCAGCCAGTGGCTTAGCAGTATAGGGGAAGGTGGGAATTCCAAGCAGATAGAGGAGGAGAGAGTAGGCAGAATCGAGGAAAAGCCATGGAGCCGCAGGAGGAGACAGACTCAGGAGACACACCCGGGCAGAACCTTAACCATTGGCCACAACCATGTGGTGATACAAAGAATTATAGAAATTGGTTAATTTAAGGTATAAGAGCAATATGCTTAAGCTATTGGCCAAACAGTATTGTAAATAATATAGTTTCTGTGTGATTATTTTGGGCCTGGAAGACCAGGAACAAATGAGCAGCTTCAGTCAACAGCCCAAGAGGAGTAGATGACAGGAAATAATCAGACTGAAGGCTGATATCAATAAAATAGAAACAGAGAAAACAATACAAAGAATCAGTGAAACAAAGAACTGGTTCTTTGAGAAAATCAACAAGATAGACACACCCTTATCCAAATTAATCAAAAGGCAGAGAGAGAACATCCAAATTAACAAAATCAGAAATGAAAACAGGGACATAACAACAGACATGGGGAAAATCCAGAGACTCATTAGGTCATACTACAAAAACCTGTACTCCACAAAATTGGAGATTATAAAAGAGATGAACAATTTTCTGGATAGGTACCACATACCACAATTAAATCAAGACCAGGTGAACAATTTAAATTAACCTATAACCTGCAAGGAAATAGAAGCAGTCATCTAAAGTCTCCCAACTGAAAAAAAAGCCAGGCTTGGATGGTTTCAGTTCAGAATTCTACCCGAACTTCAAACAAGAGCTAATACTTATACTCCTCAAAGTGTTCCACAGAATAGAAACAGAAGGAACACTGTCTAACCCTTTTTATGAGGCAGCAGTTACCCTGATACTAAAACCACACAAAGACTCAACCAAGAAAGAGAATTACAGACCAGTCTCACTCATGAACATTGATGCAAAAATATTCAATAAAATACTGGCGAACCGAATCCAAGAACACATCAAAAAAATCATCTATCATGATCAAGTTGGCTTCATCCCAGAGATGCAGGGATGACCTTGAAAGAATAGTAATCAACTTCACATGGAAAAATAAAAACCCAGGATAGCCAAAACAATTCTGTATAATAAAGGAGCTTCTGGAGGCATCACCATCCTTGATATCAAGCTCTATTATAGAGCTACAGTAATGAAAACAGCTTGGTATTGGCTTAAAAACAGACAAGTTGACCAATGGAATCAAATCAAAGGCACAGATATTAATAGGCACACCTATGAACACCTGATTTTTGACAAAGAAGTTAAAATTATACAAAGGAAAAAAGAAAGCATCTTCAACAAATGGTGCTGGCATAACTGGATGTCAATATGCAGAAGAATGAAAATAGATCCATATCTATCCCCATGCACAAAACTCAAGTACAAACAGATTAAAGACCTCAGAATAATTCTGACTACACTCAACCTGATAGACGAGAAAGTGGGAAGTAGCCTTCAATGCATGGGCACAGGAGACCACTTCCTAAATAACATCACAAGCACAGACACTGAGAACAACAATAAATAAATGGGACCTCCTGAAACTGAGAAGCTTTTATAAAGCAAAGGATATAGTCAATAAGACAAAAAGGCATCCTACTGAATGGGAAAAGATCTTCACCAACTCCACATCAGACAGAAGACTGATCTCCAGAATATATAAAGAACTGAAGAAATTAGACATCAAAATTCCAAATAATCCAATTAAATATGGGGTACAGAAAATTCTCAGCAGAAGACTCTCAAATGGCTGAAAGACATTAAGGAAATGTTCAACATCCTTAGTCATCAGGGAAATGCAAATGCAAATGACTCTGAGATTCCATCTTTCACCTAATGGCTAAGATCAAAAACACCAGTGATAGCTTATTCTGGAGAGGATGTGGAGTAAGAGGAACACTCCTCCATTGCTGGTGGGAATGCAAACTTGTACAACCACTTTGGAAATCAGTTTGGAGGTTTCTCAGAAAATTGGGAATCAACCTACCTCAGGATCCAGCAATACCACTCTTGGCCATATATAAAAAGGACTCTCAATCATACTACAAAGACATCTATTCAACTATGTTCACAGCAGCATTATTTGTAAAATCCAGAAAATGGAAACAACCTAGATGTCCCTCAACCAAAGAATGGATTTTTTAAAAAATGAAGTACTACACAGTGGTTAAAAAGAAAATGACATCTTGAAATTTGTGTGCAAATGGATGGAATTAAAAAACAAAAACATCCTGAGTGAGGTAACCCAGACCCAGAAAGATGAACATGGTATGTACTCACTCATATGTGGATACTAGCTGTAAAGCAGAGGATATCAAGACTATATATGTGAACCCTAAGAAAAACATGCATAGATCCACCTGGAAAGGAAAAATAGACAAGAACATCTGACAAAATTGGGAGCATGGGGGTGGGGGATAAAGAAACGGGGAAAGGGAAGAAGAGGGTAGAAGGGGAGGGGGGAAGAGAACTTGAGGGATCAATATATTCAAGAAGGAGGAAGTGCAGAGATGAGAGCAAGGAAAAAGATACTTTGATTGATGGAGCCGTTATGGGACTAGCAAGAAACCCGGCACTAGAGAAATTCCCAGGAATCCACAAGAATGACCCCAGCTAAGACCCTAAGCAATAGAGGAGAGGGTGCCTGAACTGGCCTTGCCCTGTAGTCAGACTGAAGAATATCTTAAATATCACCATAGAACCTTCATACAGCAACTGATGTAAACAGAGGCAGAGACCCACGGTGGAACACTGGTCTGAGCTCCCGAAGTCCAGTCGAAGAGTGGGAGGAGTGAGAATATGAGCAAAGAAGTCAAGACCATGATGGGTTCACCCACTGAAACAGTCTACCTGAGCTAATGGGAGTTCACCAACTCCAGCTGGACTGGACAAGGAAGGAACAAGCATAGGTCCAAACTAGTTCCTCTGAATGTGCTTGATAGTCGTGCGGCTGGGGCAGACTGAGGGGCCACTGATAGTGGCACCAGGACTTCTCACAATGACTCTTACTGGCTTTTATTTTTTTATTTTTTTTGTTTTTCGAGACAGGGTTTCTCTGTGGTTTTGGAGCCTGTCCTGGAACTCTTGTAGACCAGGCTGGTCTTGAACTCACAGAGATCCACCTGCCTCTGCCTCCCGAGTGCTGGGATTAAAGGCGTGCGCCACCACGGCCCGGCTCTTACTGGCTTTTAGAGAATCTATTCTTTTTGGATGGATACCTTACTCAACCTAGATATAGTAGGGAGGGCCTTGGACCTTCCCCAAAGCAATGTGCCTTACCCTCTCTGAGGAATGAATGGCAGGTGAGTGGGGGCAGGTAGAGGGAATGGGAGATGGGGAGGGAGAGGGAACTGGGTTTAGTATACAAAATCAAAAGATAGTTCTTCTTTTTAAAAACACAATATATTTAAAAAATAAAAAAAAACAGAAAAAAATTAACTACTTTGTTTTTAGACAAAATGAAGACATTCAAACTCATGGTACTGTAAGAAACAGTGTTGCCAACACTCTGGTTTTGGGTGTTCTCAGACTTTCAGCCACTGTGGCTGTGACATCGCAAGTACCACTAGCTTCAGCTTCCCTGGCAGGCCTCACTGCTAGAGAAGCCCTGGCATGTAAGTACGCTACCACAGACCAAGAGAAGGCTGGTGGCAGCAGCCAAGTGTGAACGGGGCCGGGAGAAATGCCAGGCTCTCCACGGGACCTGCGTGTGTATGTAAACCACTATTAGATTCTACTCCCGATGAGGGGAGCCATACCGCCTTTGGCATGGGGTACCTGCTTTCTTGCACTTATCATAATGGTTTTGAACTCTGTCTCCATGCTGGCATGAGTCCCACGTTCATTCCTTTTGCTGGGAAAATGTATGGCACTGGTGCCAGGTGCGGTAGCCTCCAACTCAAAAGCTTAGGAAAGAGGAAACCAGGAGCTGCACTGCACAGCAAGATGCTGTCTGGGAGATAAAAGCACGTGGGGGATGAGCCTACCACTACTCATCTGGTGGCCTGGTCAAACCACTTTGGTCCTGCCTTTATGAGTTAGTAAGGATGACATAATTTTTCTCCATCATTCCTGTACATGTCTGGGGATAGATGTCCCTTGCCCTCAGCATATCCCTTGGAAAAGAATTGTTAGTCAGACGAGAAGTCTTGCAAACAGCCAAACTATGTCCAAAGCAGCTGCAAGCTATTACCTTAGAGACACAACCTAGAAGATACGCACCCCGCATCCTTCCCGCACGGTGGACATTCATTGATTTTATTTTAGCGTGTGCTGAGTTGTTTGGTTGTTTGGGGGGACATCCTAGGGGTAATGAAATGTGCCTCACTGTCACTTAGAATTTCCATATCTAACGATGCTGTTTTGCTTAGCTTCTCACAGCATTTCTAGGAGGAAAGTCTATTCATATCCACTGACAGTATTGTTTTATAATCTGTTTCTGTGCTTATTATTACATTGCAAGCGTTATTTATGGAGTCTGCACACAATTCGCTTGTCAATTACAGGCTTTGCAATATTCTCTCCCTGCTTGTGGACTTTACGTCAGAGCGTTTGAAGTTTTAAATTTTGATGAAGCCCAAATCATCGTCTTCTCACTTGGGCTTAGACCTCATGTAAGAGCTGGGTGTGGGGCTCAAGATCAGAGACGGTTAGTTCTAGGTTGCTGGGGTGTTTTGCTGTTTCTGTTTCACAGTTTTAGCTTTGGTTCTTACTCTGCCGTCCATTCTGAGCGTTTCTTATATTCCGATCAAATTTCCACACATTTTGTACTCAAAGAAAGGGAAAGGCTACTCATCCCCTTGTGAGAAGAACAGTGCTTGTATGTGCAAAAGCTAGGGATTCTGCGCTTCGGCTTAGGAGTCGACAGCCCTAGCTGCAGCCTGCAGTGCAAATTCCAAAGAGATGAAAACACAGCCCAGTATGACAGAAACTGCAAGCTCTAAGCAAAGGCAGGGGCTGGGAACATGCAAAGGGGACCAACTGTGCAGCCTCTGCCAGAAGCCAGATTATAATGCATCTACTAGCCAAAGGCTTTTTCTAAATACATTCTCTAAATGCTGGACAGGTAGTGGACACAGCAGCAAGGAGAAGAAAATCATGCTAAATTCTATTTTCAACTGCAGTAAAATACAGACAATAACCATCCTTCATTCAACAAGTCAGCGGCAATAAGCAGCTTGGCTTTACTGCTCGGCCATGACCAGCATTCACCGCAGAACCCCCACCTTCCCCAAATGATATCATTCCCCATTGAATAGCTCCCTGGCCCCCAAAGATCGGCATTATGTGTTCTGTTTCTGTGACTTCAGAACGTTCCAGTGGCTGCCTGCCTGGCTTGTTGGTTCACTTAGCATCTATCCAGGCTGCAGAATATGTCAGAACCGCCTTTTCCTTTGCACACTGCAAGAGTGTTCTGTTTTGGAAACGCATTTAAGGAGCCTGGGCATCGAGGCAGTGAGAAGCAGTTACGGTGCAGTTCGGAGAAAAAGGAAATCTGAAGTATAGAATTAAATAGGTAGAAGTTTTGAAGTAGACGAAATAATCAAGAAGAGTGTGTGGACAGCCCCTCCTACAAGGAGGGGGAGATGATGACTCATGCGCTAGAACTACCGGGAAGGCGCAGAGGGAATCAGCAGAAGGTCCAGGCAATGAGGCTCACAGAAGGCAGTGCGTGGGTGAGAATGGAAAATGGAGAGAATCCATAAGTTTGGGGTGCAGGAAGTCATGGGGACCTCGTAAGTTGAGCATCCACAGCACTGCCACTCAGACACCTGCAGGTGTCCGAAGACCCACAGCCAATGGGGAAGGACTAAGAACTGTGGCTGAGAACGTTGGGTGGAAATCAGGAAAGCCCTCATTTGTGACTAGCTGGTGGACGCCAGGCAGTCCTGAGCTAGTGCTGCAGAAGGGGAGGTGCAGAGAGTGGAGCAGCAGAATTGGAGACAGCAGAGGCGAGAAGGCGTGGACTGAGACTCCGCGATCTGACAGGTGTTAGCCATTTCTGTTTCTGTCTCCGGATGCCCCTTGGGGAACGGGACGCCGAGCATTCTGGCAAGGTGGAAGGCATTGTTGTGCTTGGATGCAGGAGTCCTTCACTTCCCTGCTCTCAGGAATTGGATTACGAAGAGGGGCATCAGGAACTGGCCAGCTATTTTCTGCCTTTCGTTCTAGTCTCTGTTGTCCTGTAAGAACACAGCATCCCACCCCCTCCTCTCCCTCCACTACAGAAGGGTTCAACGTCAGTGTCATCTTGCTCATTCCTATAATTTGTTGTATATTTAAAATATAATCTCACTCTGCAGACCAGGCTGTCCTGGAACTCATTATAAGTTCAGCTGGCCTCAAACTTCCAGTGATTCTCCCGCCTCAGCTTCCCAAGGAGTTCTGGGACTAAAGGTATGAAGCAAACAGAGACTGTACCAGCTTGTCTTTGCATAGATCTTCCAAACTGTCAGACACGGTATTTCTAGGTTACTCATCCAGCTGTAATCTTCTATGGCACCACGACTAAACTATGCCAGACATAAACTGAAGAGGCATACAGAGGCGCTGGGCTCTAGAAAGGCAGCTATAGGGAAAGTGAGCCAATGAAAAGATGGGAATGTTTGCTGGGCTCACCGAAGAAAGCAGGATGCTTCTAAATCTACCTACGAGCAGCAGCTGGTGGATATGGGGACATGGGTATGGAAATATGCTGAAATATGTAAGCGTAACTACCTCTCAGGTAGTGTCAGGATTTTTTAGTTTTAAGGCTTAATAACATTTTGTAATTTCTGAATCTTCTACAAAGGAGATTTCTATTATAAAGACAGAGAGTTCGGTTTTATGTTTAAGAATAATTGGGAGAAAACCCAAACCAAAATGCTGAGTGGTGTTCAGAAGCCAACAGTGACTAGAGCAGTAGCGACACGTAGCCAGTCAGCAAGTCTAGGAGACTGTTTCCACCCTGCTTCGGAGCCTAACAAGAAGCAGGTGATCGACAGCACCTAAAGTGTCCCATCCATGTCCAGCTCACCCCTGGGACCCCCACACTTGGGACTGTCCCCAAATGCTCACCCTGCCATCACATCATGGTGAGCGACTGTGCCTGGGATGGCACAGTCTGTGCAAAGGAAGAGCGACTATGGCCTCGGTCAGATGCGCTTATCCCTACCTCAACAGTGAGGGCCTCTGGGACTTGGGAAACTAGAATGAATAGGAAGATATTGAGAGGGAACTGAACCGGAAAAGAAAGAGTCCTGCCTCCTAACCCAGCAGGATCAAAGGAGAGAGGGAAGTGAACTGGAAAAGTCCCTGTCTGGAGCATGAAACCTCTGCCTCGGTCTCAAGGCGCAAGCATATTATGCATACTTTCCTTTCTTCGGATACTGTTCTTCTTACCCATTGTTTATTATGGCCAAATATTTTTATTGACTTAAGACACATTTGGGCTTGAGATGGGTTTCACATTACTTATTCATGAGTCAGAGTCAACACTTACTGACCTCGCACTGATGGGTGATATATTTCAGCCTGGAGTGTCTGTATGATAGTCAGATTTATGCATGGTTATTGCCCTCCCCATGGGAACTAGATCCATGTACTAAGTGTGAACTACAGCAGAAGCATTGTAGAGCACACCTGTCTCTTTTGGTGGCAGTGGGGGTTTGGGGTTACCACTGTGTCTTGGAGTCTGCGGATGGGTGTTAGGAAACAATGATTCACCCAGCATATCAAGAACGTATCTCAACCCACATATCCCAGCAATAGATATGGTGTCTTGATTTGCCTAGGTTCATCTAGAAAGGAAGTCTTATGCTGACCTCTTCGTGGAGTGAGAATATTGGAGCCACCACTGCGGCTTTGCTCCTGTCTTCTCTTACGCCATTCTTCTTTGTGTTCCTTTTGTCCTCTCTGCATTTCCTCCCCTTAAAATCTCCTTTCCATTCTTGCCCTGAGTGATATTTCATGTGTCAGTTTGGTGGGAAGATCTACACAACTGTGCTTAATATATAGTCCTCGAGAACTTTTGGCTCGTGTCCTAGAAATGATCATCTTGTTCTTCCTCAGCATCGCACAAAAGTGCAGACTGTGGAGTTAGACAGTGTGCATTGTGCAGTGTGCGGTCAGAGCACTCCTTGACGTGGATTTCCCTGGCGACAAGAAACCTTTGAACCCTTCTCCATTGAACGAAACAATGAGGAAAGCGGTATTTTTGCAGATTGTATTATTGTTCAGTTTTACCCTCCAACTGCAGATCATGTGACTGGAGATTTCTGCAAGGGATTCTTACCTGGTAGATGTTTGGACTACTTATTTGTTTGTTTTAGTGCCAGTCTCACCGTGTAGTTAAGGCTGGTCTCAAACTTTTGATGTTTTTCTATCAGTCTCAACAGTGTTGGGATGACAGGTAGGTCATCCTACTGCTGTGCCCAACTTCTCATCTTCCAAATGATGTAAGGCTTGGCCAGGGATCCTTCCCATGTGAAATTAGGGAGGGTGATATAGGCAAAGATTTGCAGTGTGCTCATATGGTCAGGCCCATTTCTTGTACGCATCTCTATGTGCCCTGTCAAGAGCATTAGCCCAGAGGACCGAAAACACAAGGTGCAGATTTGCTCTTCACTTACTGTTGTGAGACAATCAATCACTTGGGAATTAATCGCCATCAGTCCAGCACAGCCCACCTGCTGGCAGGTGGAGTTACAGACCCTGCGTTTTGCTCAGGTGGCTATGCAGCAGGACTGCAGCAGTAGCTGCCAGACCTTCTGTGTGAAGTCTTGAATGAAGATTGTCTCAGAGTTACTTGGTTTAGAAACTCAGTGAGACCATTCAAGACATGGAATTAATTAAGAATATTGTATATCTACATTATATGTGTCTATTCCCCAGGCTACAGTCCCATTGGCTGCAACAAAGCCCTGCAGAACAAACAACACACCCTAACATATACGATATACTTCATATTCCTGACATCCTCATGGCTCATGTTTGAAACATTAGGCAGATTTCCCAGACAACTCTTCGGACTGCTCACATCTCTGGTTAAAAAAAAAACTGCATAATATACAGCACTCACTATTACTCAGTTATAGCAAATTATAATTGAAGACTTTGTTGACAGGGTGGCACTACTGGGGGGTGGGGACTGGTGAGGGGTTCCCAGGGTACTAGGGGCATGAAGTATCCTACATCCCTTCAGCCGTTCTCAAGACATAATGGGAGGATAAGATGTCTGTCTGCCTCACCCATCCTTCTTCGTTGGGTTCCCGTTTGAGATAGGATCACTTGTTTCTGCATATTTTCTGACCATGATTCTATCCCTCATTCCACCAAAGCAATGGGACTGCCTGAACTTTGACCCTGATCCTAGAACTGGACTGACCCATTTCAGGTATTTCACGGGATGAGAAGAGACTCAAGTGCCATCAGACTGCCATTGCTCCCGGGGACAGTAGCGGGGAAGGTTCCAAATGAGATTCAACGTTCAAAATCTACAAGACGGGTCTGATAATGGCTAAGATTAACACCGATTGTGACTCTCCAGACTGATGTTAAGTAGACCAAATAACAACCATTTATGTCACACCCAAACCATTTCTTGGCCCATTTGTTAATTCTAATAAAAATGGGACAGATAAGAAAAGGAACCATAACAAGCAAAAAAACGTATGTGATCTTTAAGTCGCACTGCCTGCCTCAGTCAGCTGCTGCACAGACGTCCAAAAGAGAGTCACCAAATGGCAAAGCTATGGAACTGAAAAGCTGTCTTGAAGTTTGGGTGAGGTCCTGTTTAACTGAACCGACGGTGGAGCTGGCAGCCGCATGCTCAGTTTTCAAAGTCTGGTCTAGGTTCTTTGGAAAGATATTCAAGCCCACTGACTTAGCCATTCAGCCAGCACTACCTTGGAAGGATGTTCAGCTTCCTTCAGTTACAAGTTACAATTCAGATAATACATAACTGAGGAGGTGAACTGATGTTTTATTCTGCCAACACCTGCTGATCTTCTAAGACCTCTACCCAGGGGTTAACATCATTGACAATGTCATTTGTCAGAGCAGTGAAGGGCTGAGCCCCGGGCAAAGAGAGGTTCTTCTCTGAGCAGCTGATCTCATGATAATCTTAATTCCACAACTGGGTAGGAATGTTCCTCTCATCAGCTATTTCTCCTGTCAGCAGTAGAGACAAATTCTCTTCATCCCGAGTCAGCGAGTGAACAAGCTCTGGAGCAGGGTGCAGCAGCAAGCAAGATGCTGAGGAGGGTCCAATTAGGTGACCCCCAACTTAATTAATCTGAGCATGTCTAGCTTCCTCTAGGTCAGTGTGTCTCCCAGTTAATGCTGTAGTTGTGCAGGGAGAAAGCACACCCTCCCACATCCTCACATTCCCACATCCTCACATCCTCTTAGCTCCATAGTCCCACAGTCCCACGTTCCCACAGTTCCGAATTCCCCACAGTCTCATGGACCCACAGCCCCACAGCCCCAAGTCCCACAGCCCCAAATCCCCACAATCCCATGTTCCTACAGTCTCACAATCCCAAAGCCCCAAGTCCCCACATCCCCACATCCTCACATCCCCTCAGGACCACAGCCCATGTTCCCACAGACCCACAACACACAGCCCCTCAGTCTCACAGTCTCACGGTCCCATGGTCTCATGGTCTCACGGTCCCACGGTCCCACAGTCCCACAGCCCGGCAGAGAGAAAACACAGGGCTTGGAGGAATTTCCTCAGCAGAGGATTCGTGCCTAAAGTTGGGAGGACTTAGAGCTGGAAAGGCTCGCAGAGAAGCAGATGAAGGAGGCCAAATGAGCAACTGAGCCGGAAGAACAAAGCCGAGGAAGGTCTACATGGAAAGACCGGCTGGAAAGTCGTGGAGGAGAACGCAGGAACTGCACACCGGAAAGGAGGGTTAGACCCTCCAGCGCATACCTGCAGCAAGCCTGGGGAAAGCAGCCAACCTGAGCTGGAAAACCCCGACAGTGTATCTCCCCTGCAGTCCAGATCTGGTACACAAAGAGAACAAGAAACAGGTAGAAAGGAGCCACTGAGCAGCCATGTCTAAGGACGGGACTGGTCTGGGATCACCCTCAAAGGCATCCCTGAGGAATTTTCTCTTTGTACCTTTGTACCTACTGCGCTCGCTCTCTCTCTCTCTCTCTCTCTCTCTCTCTCTACACACACACACACACACACACAGAGTCACACACAAGTTATAATTTTATTAATTATATATTAATATATAATATAATATACAATAATTATATATTAATATGTAATATATAATAATTATATATTAATTATGTATGTCATACAATGCAGCCTGATTATATTCGCTTCCCAGCTTCCCATTCTTTCCAAGTCCACTCTTGTACCACCCCACTCAAAACAAAAAAGGAAGGAAGGAAGGAAGGAAGGAAGGAAGGAAGGAAGAAAGAATTCCAATTTGTGTTGCCCACATACTCCAATGGGAGTGTGGTAAAACTCCCAGTAGCTAGCCCCTTAAAG
This sequence comes from Chionomys nivalis, assembly GCF_950005125.1. NCBI lineage: Eukaryota > Metazoa > Chordata > Mammalia > Rodentia > Cricetidae > Chionomys > Chionomys nivalis. Next base: position 30,581,054 of record NC_080108.1, on the reverse strand, counting down.
AAAACTGAGTCCTTCCCCTTCGCCCCTAAGAAAACATCAACTGTGAAGAGGTATACCTGGGCAACTCTTTCACAATCCCTAGCGACTCTCTTCAACAGCTTCTTGTCCGGACTGTTTCTCTTTTTTCGTTTTTCAATGTCTCTCACTCTCAGTCATGAGTCTACAGTCATTGACATCAGTGCGGGGTGAAAAAAGCTTCCTTGCCCATAGATGGTGTCATCAGAAACCATGTGGAGGTCCATGACCTGCGGTTCTCTTAATAAAGGAGAGAAAAGTGCCGTCTTTCACAGTTAGTGGAGTAGATCAGAGTCTGTGTCTGTCAGCCTCACGTGATGGACAGCTAGCATTTGCACTTCCTTCGCTTCTCTTCTCAAGTGTCCCTCTTGCTTTGCACTGCAGAAACCGGAGCTCTAGGCCAAAGCCAGACAGCTATGTTTCTCCTCATTCCTTTGCTCCTCCAACACATTTTGTTGGTGTAATTCCTTTAACCACCCCTAAGGCTGCACTTCCGGGTTCTGAGGCCAGCACATGTATCCCAGGTGCACATGCGTGAGTTGCCTGCCATCTGCGTCACCACCATTTGACGTAGAAGCCCCCCTACGCAGGTGCAGGGCGTAGTGTCGCCCGTCATCAGCGACTGACGTAGATACGTCTTTCCCCTCATATGCGCATGTGTTGGGAACCCTTTAAAACCTAAAGGCGCCATTCCCACGCTCTCTTCCACCCCTTCTGTTCACCGTCCCCCCCCCCCCCCAGCTCGTCTGCACAGATCTTCTTAATAAACTTATACACGTGGGTTTGTTTGTGTCTCGTACTCTCTCCTCATCTCTGCAGAACATTTTAGTTGGTGGCATACAGGCTGTGCTACTGGATCTGCTTTGGGCTTTTGGCTTCATTCTTGATACCATGTTGACCCCTGTTTTGGGTCCCCCGTTCTGCCTTCTCCTGTCTTACTACTCAATGGCCTACTCCTGCCTAGCAGCTCTGTCTAAACAGACGCCTGCTGTGACTTCGCATCAGAACTCAGCCTTCTGTTAGCAAAAGGCCCGAAGTACATTGAATGCCAGAGTTATACTTAAAACAGAGCTAACAGCAAGCAAAGGGCAGCTTGCCCTCTGGATTTCATTAACAAGTGAAATCTTCTGTATTAAGCAAACTTCTGGGAAAGATCATTCGTCACCTCTTGTCCTGACAATTTCAAATAGCTACTTACTCTCTGAAATGTCCATATCCTTCTTTTCTCTATCAATCCCTTCCTCCCTATTACTCTAAAGTCTATTGTATATGGTATTTGTATTAGCCAACCCTGACTTCATACACTTGTATGGTATCTTTTCCTGGGTTGAGAATTTGAACTGTCAGCTGCCAGGCAATGGCCTGTGGGCATAGCTTTGGCAGATTCTCTCAATAGTTAATTGACCCGGTCACGTGACGGCCTTGACTTGCAACAGCGTGAAAAAGCTAGGTAAGCATCATCAACAAGCAGGTAGTGTGGGTGCATCTGTTCCTCTTTGCTCTTAACTGTAGCTGTGACAATGCCTTGGAGTTGCTGCCTTGACTCAATCTCAGTAGAAACTGTAAACTAATAAATCTTTCTATCCCCAGGTTGCTTTGGTCAGAGTGTTTGCTTAAGGCAGCAGAAATAAAACTAGAATGCCATACAACTATATCTGAAGTGAGTTTCCTTTGTAAAATGTATTATTTGATTCCCCACCCCCCCACCCCGGCGTCCCACCACCCATTCTGCCACTTTTCTTTTTTCAAAGCAAAAGCAAACTTTTTACTTAACAAAAGTCTCAGGCAGAAGTCAGATATACACTTAACATTAAGAGAAAGAACTGACTAGAAGAAATTTTGACTTCCGGTGCTTTACAGTAAGCTAAATGATAGGCGTGCAAAGCTCTGTCGCTGTGGCAACTACATGACAAAGACAGAGGTCCAGCTTGTTTGTCAGGTTCTCAACTGCTCACCTAAAGCAGCTTCCCATGCATTCACAAAAGTCTCCCAAATGTCACCCTGCAGCAAGTTTACAAAAGTCCCCAGAAACATTTAATTCTCTTTCATAAAGGAAGTCATTGACAAGGAAGGTTGTAGCTCAGAATCACCTAATCAAACCAGCCTAGAGGCCATTTAAGAAAGTCTCCTTCTCTCCACTTCAGATACAGGGGGGTTGAGGTCACTTGTTTGTAAAGTTCTCTGGGTTAGTTGGCATGCCAGTGTTTGTGGAAATACTGGCCTGGGTAGCAGATCTCCTTGCAAGGTACAGGGTGGAAAGAGCCTGGTGGTGCCTGAAGAGAGGCTACAACAGGCTGTCTTCCCAAGTCCAGACAAGGCAGCAGTTTCATTGACAACCCTTATACAAGTGACTGCTATCTAACTGGTTGACTCGGAACACTTGGGGATAAAAGAATTAACGCTACCTTAAGATTTAAGTTTATATTTCAATATTTGTATTTTGAGTCAAGTCTCTTTATCCTTACTTGCCTGTAAGTTGACCTTTTAAAAAGAATTCTATACCAATTAATTTCTAGTGTTGTTGTGTATCACAATGTATAGTTGGGTTATAATTACTGTAGCTATATTACTACAGAAGAACAACTTATACACATGGCATCCGCATATGGTTGAGGCCAGAAGAGTGGGGAAGCCTTACTTTCACTTGAGAGCCTTTATCATCTCTGTCTGAGTGTGCAATTTCTTAACTACTTACCATACATACATTGACCCTGATACCCAATGTTATAATTTTTGCTTCAACCATCTAGCATGGTTCAAGACAGCAGTAACAAACAATGTAGACTATTTTATTTTCTCCGTTTTGTTCTAGTCTAATGTTCTTGACCTCCTGAACCTAGGAGATTATTTTACCGTCTCCTCCTCTTTGTTTGGAGAATTTCTTTTAATGGTACAGGAAAGATGGCTCTGCCGGCAGCAAGTTCTTGGTCTCTCTCCCTGGGGGAAAGCAGCTCTCTATCTCTGAGGGGTCTTTTCCCTGGGTAGAGGCCTCCCAGGGTACTGGCAGTGCTTTCCGTGCCCACAGATGACTGGGCTGCTTTCCACTCTCCAGCCCAGCTTCCCAGGGAAATATACTCTCTCAGGAATTACTATTTTCCCATACATAACATGTCGTACCTCTGTGGTAATTGTCAGGGTGTGCTATTTATTTATAGATTTCAAACGTTTAATTATGATGTGGCTTAGCATAGGTATTCTTAACTTTCTATGGTTTTTACCTTCTAATAAATTTAGGGAGTTTTTTCCATTACATCTCCTAATATTTTTTTTTGTTTCTTCTCTTTCTAGAACAATTGCATCATATGAATGCCAACTCCTGTTACTAACCCCAGGACAGTAAGACCCTTTGTTTTCCTGTCTCTTTGATGCCAGGCTGCCTAACTATGGTAAACTATGCCCAAGCTCACTGATATGCTTGATTTTTTTATTCCTATTAATGCTGAATCCACCTAGCAAGAATGTCTTTTAATGTCAGTCACTATCCTTTTTTTAAAAAAAGAATTTCTTTTCTTAAAAAAAAAACAATGTTTCTTTACTTGAATTTATTTTCTGTTTACTGATTTGAGCGTGAGCACCTCACACCAGCAGCTGTGGGCTCCTCATCAGACCCTCTCATATGTCTCAGGATCATGTCTGTTAACTTTGCTTTTTCAAATCATGACACCCTGTTTCCTGGAGTGTTGAGAGATTCTTCTATTACATACTTTATTATTGAGGTCTTTAATTATGAGATTGCAGGTCAAATTTATCTGTCTTTCCTAGCACACAGTCTCTGTCTGGGCTAAGAGGTATAGCTGAGCTGATGGCCTTGAAGCAGGTTTTGTGGTTACCAGCCTACTGGGGCATGGCCTCTTACATTATAAATGCAGATGCAGAGCCTGTGTTCGCCCCTTTTTTCTTTCTTCCCTGGTTGCTCTTTCGGATTGCTGGATTGCTGGGTTGCTGGATTGGATCTCTGTTCTCCGTTCAAGCAGAGAATCCTGATTTGTGAGTCTACCCCTAAATAAATAACCATCTATTTCTTAATTCTGAGCTAGTGTGGGATTTATTTTAAGCATCTGTTCCACACGGGTTTGACTGTTAGATTTCCCACTGAGTCTCACACAAGTCACCTAGGCATTTTGTCTTCCAGAGGTTGAATGTAGGTGGAAGTTCAGAGGTCCTCTTAGCTCCAGTGAGGCTTTCTTGGGGAAAAGGAGTCCGAATGTTCTTGATAGCTGTGAATTGGGATGTAGCCTGAAACTCCTGCTCATCTCCCTGATGCCAGAAGAAAAGAGCTGCTGCCTAGATTCGCTTTGTTCTACTATAACAGAAAACTACAGACCATGTCAGCTTTAAAGGAAAACAAAATCCCGTGATGCTCTGCAGGCTTAAAAATCCAATGTAGAGTTATCAGCACCTGGCAGAGCCTTCCTGCCGTTTCCATCCAGGATAGGAGGGTAAGAAAGCCTTGACGGAAGAGATAGAGAGAGAAAATTCTGATCTAAGAACAAACCCGCCCTTGTGGTCACTAAGCCAGTCTGTGCAGTGTACCCCAACCCAGCTACGCGGTGTCGTGACCTTAGTCTGCAAGGTCTAACTCTCAGTATTGTACCACGAGGAATGGGATGTCCAACACCTAGACATGGCAGGCACACCCGGTCACAGCGGCTCTGCACACTGAATCCATGAAGGAGGTTGAACGTGAAGTCCCAGCCCCAGCCCCGGGGAGCCTGCTGACGAGAGAGGAAGAGGAGAAACAGAGCGGCGCTCAGCCTGTCTGCCTGATGCTGTGTTCAAACTCGCTGCTAATCAGGAAATTCTAGTTGGAAAGGCTAGGAGGCAGAAGGCTGTTGCATCTTGCCCAGAACCAGGAGTTGTATGTAATGGCTTTAAGCGCATGAATGCTACCAACTCTAACATCGGTATCAACCCTGAGTCAGTTCTGATTTGACTCCTTTTATTTATTATAGCTCACATGTTTGGTTCTTGCTAGTATACCTAAAAATTTTCAACTCAGTTCTGGCTGTCACGAATTTTACCTTGCTGAGTATTTAGTTTTTCTATGAATGCTCTGTACTTTCTGCAGTGCAGCCTAGTTATATACAAACAGCACGATCCTTCGGGATGTAGTGCAGGCTGTCAATTAAAACTAAAAAAAAAAAAAAAAAAAAAAAAACTTAAGTGTCTGGGGACACAGTTTAGTCTTAAAGTGATTGCCTACTATGCATAAAGCCTGGGATTTGATCCAAATCACTGCGATGAAGTAAATAAAAATAGCAATATTTCAGAAAGCTGGGAAGGGAGAATCACTTGAGAGCACAGGTTTGGGACCAGCCTAGAAAACAGAGTAAGATGTCATCACAAAGATAAAATTAAGCCTTTAATCTCAGCACTCAGGAGGCAGAGGCAGGCAGATCTCTGTGAGTCCAAGGCCAGCCTGGTCTACAAGGAAGTTTTAGGACAGCTAGGACAGAGAAACCTTGTCTCAGGGGAAAAAAAAAACAGTAAGATTAAAGTAAATAAAAGTTTAAACTTAAAATAATTTATAAAGCGAGACCAAAGCAAGCAAGGACTATGACCAAATGACTGCCTCTCTTCCCAATGTCATGGTTTCCTGTTTCCTGTTCTACTAGAGGGAACAGGTGGACCCAGCTGTGGGAGCTGCTAGACTCTTAGGGTCTCTTTTTAAAGAGTCACTCTGTCCCACTTTCTGTACGCACCAACAGAGTTTTGTTTAAGAGTTGAGAAGGGCCTTCCACAGACCTCTGGATTCCTTGAACAGACTCTCTACTCAACCTGGCCAGAGCCATCTAGCCGTCTCTCTCCAGAATTTCAACTCTGCCATCTCTGCCTGGCCCCTTTGCACCTCATCCTGAAGAGGCTCTCAGGGAGGGCGCCCTAACACAGGGCTGGCTCTTGCTTCTCACCTCTTAAAGTCACAGAGCCTGGTGACTTGTTGATATCAGGGTTTTCAGCACAATACAATTTAGATACTGAGAGGAAGTGAAGAGGATAGGCAAGATGGCGGTTTCAAGGGACCAGGCAAGTGCCATCCTTGCCATTCCAGACTTCGCATCTACTGCCAGAACTGCTGGACGTTAAGAATGTTCTTCTTGCTTTAGCAGCTTCCTTGTCTTTCTAAATACTTCAACATTTCTACCTGCTTGCTTTCTCACTAGCCGTCTGCGAGGCTGATTGGCAAATGTTTCACAAATGACGGGCATGCTCAGTTTGTGACACAGCTGTGCCTTGAATCCCTTCTCAGCTGTGGCTGCAATTAGTGCTGTGGTCTGTGTTGCCTGGTCCCAAGACAGGCAGTGCAAGGGTCACTTCTTGAGAGTCCCAGGTTTCTCAAGGCCAGGACCCAGGTCTTCACCTCTCCTGTTAATCACATCTGGCCATTTTCTGACAGTACTGCGCTTTTCCTGGCACCTTGGCAGTAGGAAAACCAGGCCATATTAGCATCATGTTGGGGTGCTCCCTGGCCAGAGCGGCTACTTCCTGTGGTGGCATTCCAGGCTATGTAAGAGATACTCAAACTGACTTACAGTTCCACTGATGCTCGGTACACCAGCAAAGAAATATTTGCAAAGAGAGAAGATAAATTATGAAAAAAAATACATTACAAAATTAATATCAATATTGTGTTTTAAGAGAAAGGGGTAGTTCCCCTCTCTTAGTATAAAAGAAAGAAACAAAGAGAGAGAGAGAGAGAGAGAGAGAGAGAGAGAGAGAGAGAGAGAGAGAGAGGAAGAGAGAAAGAAAGAAAAGGATAATTGTGTCACAAAACACATAATAATTGAAGGGACTTGTACACAAATTCACTCATCCATTTCCTGCAAATCAAACCCTAAATCCTATCCAAACGCTGTATCCAGGGTGATGGAGTCTCCACACCACATCATGACCTGTTTCAAAGTTCCTCTGAAAATATTCTGTATCCATCCTCTTGAGGACTTGCTGAGCTCCCTGGCTTCCAGGAACAACTAAGACCCGTGTCAGCTCAGATCATATCCAGCTCAGAGCATCATCAGTCAGGATCCCCTCCTCCTGGGATCTCCTTTGAGGGACAGTGACTATCAGCCAAGATGCCTGTCACTCCTTCGCTTCCAGACCAGAACAGTCCTCTGCTTCTTGGTGAACGAATACCAGAATCAGTACCACAAAGGGATTACCATGGAGACACAGTACAATTCCACAAGACTGCAAGAATCGAGGGAGAGGCCTTTGCAGACACAGCTCTGCTCTCCAGAGAGGAGCCAGTGCTGTATAAGAAAGTAGATATCTAGGAGCCAGTCTGAAATTAGGGAAAGCAACACAGCAAAGTGCTCTGAAACATGGAGAACCAGAGGCACATATAGAGTCCCCGCAGCAGGAGAGAGTGATTGCTTGGTGACATTGAGGCCAGTGACTCTGGCAGATGCTCATAAGCCACGTGGGCAGTCCTGTGCAAAAGCCATAAAGCCTGCAAATCAAAGAAAAGAGATAAAAACTGCAGACAGGGAGGCAGAGAAAATGTCTCAGCAAAGCTGGCCAAAACAGGGAAGGGGGCGGAAAGGAGTTAGGTGATGAGGCATGATGTAGGGGACCTCACATGCTTCATTTAACTGGTGGCTTTCTGAGATGTCCCATTGGGCAGGCACTGCTGCAAGAGCTGCTCAGACAGACGGGGCACAAACAAGACCCTCTTCCAGGATGTCAAACAAATGGAAAGCAAATGGCTATATTTAGAAGTCAGTTGCTTTAATGAAAAATGAAGCAGCTTGAGAGAACGGAGAGGAATGGGGCTGAAAAACACTATTTCTGATGCACCGGGCAGAGATAGCCTCCTCAAGCAGACAAGTCAAGCATAGCCAGGAACAAGGTGAGAATGGGCCCTCTGATGGGGACTGGGGAAGAGGGTGGGCAAGGTGAGGAGGAGAGCATAGGTTTATGTGCAGGAAAGAAGAAATCCCACAGAGCAGCCAGATCCAGAAGGGAGTTTAGATTTCCTGCTGAGAGAAAGAAGAGGGTAGAGTAAGCAAGAGTCAGGAGAGAGCTAAGGAGGGTGAACCCCGGGAGGGGAGAGTATTGGTTTCCAGGTGAGGCTCTGAGGAGTAGGATAGCCTTGATGTAGAATTCTGGGGAAGCAACTGTGCAGCCGCTCAGAAAATAAAGAAGCCGACATCATCCACAGGGATGTGAGACCCGTAGACACTTTGCCATCAGTACAGCCGGTCTCATGCACTCGTGAGCTTTGCACGGGAATTTCCCCACCTCTTCTGAGATGGGGGAAGCAGCTGGGACTGCCCACAGGACATCTGTGGGCACCATTAGTATTCAGGGCAATATCTGGCTTTAATGCCAGTGTCCACCCAAAAGCTCATACTGAAATTTAATGCCTTCGTGACTCTATGAAGAGATGGCTGGGCTGGGAGGCCTCAGCTCTCATACTGCAGTAATGCCAGGAAAGAAATGCATATATCATAGATATGAAAGTCCTCTCTCTGCCTCCAGCTCTCATGTCCTGCCTGGTATGGCTATGGCATAGGGAACACAAAGAGCCTTCGCCGGGTGCTAGACCATAGGCACAGACATGAAATTTGAGGCCCACTGAACCAGGAGTCAATAAATGTCCACTTCTCATAGGCTCCTCTCTCCCTGATGTCCTGATGCAATGCAGAACAGATTTCTGCCCTTCTGATAGAAAACCAAGGCTCATGAAGGGACCACTGGCTGAGGTCGAAGCCTTAGCCTCTTCAATAGCTCTTGCCCTGCCTGTGTCCCTCTGCTCTGCTGCAGCTTGGCCTGATCTATGGGCAGTCCAAGAGTCTAGTGCGGCCAAGCCCAGCCTGCCCAGCTCATGATCAGAATGTCTAAAGTACCTACCTTGCTCTGAATCCCTGGAGAGTCAGCAGAGCAAGGACAGATGCTCCTGGTCCAGGAGTATCCCATGTCCAGCCCCTAGCCTGACCCATGCATCTTTCTCTAGCAGCCCAACTGCAACGGCTTCACTCTGCCTAGACCAGCACCTGACCACATCACTTTCGCTGCTAGATGGAAAAAGTCCACGCAGAGGGCATCAAATATTTTGAGATCCACTGATCCAGAACCTGGTGCTATTGTCGTGCTGACAATATGTCATCATGTACTCTTATAACAGATAATAGTGAATAAATTCTGTCTCTTTGGTCTTATCCCCGAGGGATAATAATATTGACCTCAGCAGCAGGAGGCAGCACTCCACCTTCTCCATGCGTTATTCAACAGATCAACTGTTGAACTAGGCATCTTACATTTGACAAGGAGAAGACCTTCAGAACAAAAAGCTTTGGTCAGCGAGTTACAGAATGACTGGGTGCCTCAGAATCCCTTAGGGATGAAAGTTAAGAGGCTACTTTTGATGACCTGTTGAAATACTGGGCAGAACATAGGAGTCTCTGATTCTAGTTCGAAAGCCACATTCTTCAGGCATGCTGAACACAGCTGCGTGTCTGCTTCTAAGACAAGTCCTCACTGTGTATCCCTGACTGGCCTCAACCTGAGATGACCTGCCTGCCTCTGCCTCCCCAGTGTAGGATCACAGCCATACGCCAAGCTGATCCGGTTCAGAACTGCACCCAAACTTATGGACCAGCCTCTCCCCAACACTAGCTCCTATAGGAGAAGCCCACATAAGAAGATCCCAGAGGACAAGAAACATTTCCCATTGTTCCCTACATGATGACCACTGGTGTTTTCCATGTGATTCCCTGTGGCCTAATAATCAGGGTGTCTAAAATGATTCTAATTCTCAGGAACAGACCTTACACCCATGAAGATGGATTCTATTAACCTCTTGTTCCATATTCTCATTCAGCAGGTTTTGAAAACTGAGACCTAAGAACCAACTTCTGTGTGGAGTCAGGGTTCTACTCCAGCTCCAGGGCCTTCTCAAAGCCATCTTGTCTTTACTGAGGCCCCACAAGGGCAGAAGGGGGCCTCCTCAGCAATCAGGAGCACCTCACAGGAATCTGTCAGGAAAGCCTTGTAAGTCTGTTTATGACTTCATACCCAGCGAAAGGCTTCAGAATCCCAGTGGAGAGCTGGAGGGCTTGAGCCATGTCAAAGTCACACAAAGCAATCCGATATGGGGTGAAATGCAACGTGAGGATCTGTTTCCAGTGTAGAACTGGTACCCACTCTACTGATATCCTTTCCAAAGCTGCAGGCTTGGGTTTGAGCTCTCTCTTTTAGAGGTCTCATCCCGCATCCCCTTTCCACACTTCCTCTGTCTTCCTGTCCCCATAGGTCATTATGGCATCAAGTAAGGCTCCCTGCCTCAGAAGCTGATGGCTTCCCTTCTCCCCTAATGCATTCCCCTCCCAGCTGCCAACCCTTAAGAGTCCTCCAAGTTCTGTCTAGAGTATGAGCATCATCGTTTCCTCTATGCATGTTTTCTGAGCTCTCCTTTTAAACTTTTATCTTAAAAGATTTAGCAGGGGGCATCTCCTAGCTCAAAAAAAATGTATTTCAAAGTAGAACAACATCAAAGAATTAACCTTCAACTCAAATGGAAGAATTAGTTCCATGTCAAGGTGAGTGTCAAATTTTAGGGCTTTTATAGTAAACTCCAGCACAGAATATATAGCAAAATATACAAAATTATACAAAAATTATACAAAATAGACAGCACCTTTATATTCAGATTTGGGACCATTCTCCTAAGATCTGTTCCCTCATCACCTTCCAAGTCAGGAGAGTCACTGACTCCCATCCATGAATTTCATTTAAAATGCTATTTAGAAATACGTACATTACCTAAGGTTTGTCGGTAATGTAAAACTATCCACCAACAAAATAATTTCCTAGAAAAAATGTTCTGGTTTGATCACTCAGTGTGCCTTGAGTGTATGGGAGGCGGGTCCTGACTGAGCCAGCATTGCACTGAGGATACAATCTGTGTTTATCTGCTGCTGGATAAAACTCTATGAATGGAGATGTGGCACTGAAGAGATACTTTCCAAACATGTATGTTTCTGTATGTGAACAGATGTATGGCAAGTTCATGTTACTATGAATCAGTCCTGAAAGAAGAAAGGAAGGAAGAGAGGGAGGGAGGGAGGGAGGGAGGGAGGGAGGGAGGGAGGAAGAAGAAAGGAAGGAAGGAAGGAAGGAAGGAAGGAAGGAAGGAAGGAAGGAAGGAAGGAAGGAAGGAGAAAAAGAAAGGCCAGATGTGGCGTATGTCACCTGCATTGCCATCACTTAAGAGGTTGAGGTAGGAGGACTAACACAAGTTTTAGGGCAACTTGAACTAGGTAGTCAGTTCCGGGCCAGCTATTGGCCACCACATAAAAATTTTTTTTTTTTTTAAAAAAAAAAGATGTTTACATAGCGAGTCAAACTATGCAGGGCACCGAATTTGGCCAACATTTATTTATATAATACTATTGCCAGGCTGGATGTTATAAAAAGAAAATATCTTTTTCAGAGAACTCCAGTCTTCAGAAGGAAATGGAAACAATTTCTTTTGCATCTGTTTTGGTATCATCCTCTGCATACAACTCAAGGAACTCAGAGTGCACAGTGACCTGTGGGGAAATCCCAGCACACCCAAAACAGTGAACAGTCTCGTGAACTACCTTATAGTGGACTTTCCATGGCAGAACATCTGTACTGCAAAGAGACAGAGGGGAAGAGGCTCACATGGGGAAGCCAGGCTTCCATATGCCTTCTCAGCCGAGAAACACTTAGGAAACCTCCAGAACTGTCCTTTGGATGTGGTGTAAATGGATGGATCTATAACATTACTTTATGTTTAATATAAATATAATAGAAGCCAGAGAGGTATGGTAAACATCTCCTGGAAACAGTCAAGCAGACCTAGGCATGAGCCTACATAAATACTTTGTGTTTGGAAGCCAAGACCTGAAGGTTTGGTATCCCCTAAACCATTGTCACAGAGTGGGGTTGGTACTAAATAAAACCATGCACGTGCTATAGTTGGGAAAGTGTTTGGGTGTGTCCCCTCCTGCTACCTCAGCTGAAACTTCATCCATATTTTCAGATACTGAAAAAGTAGAAAATAATCACACTACAGATTCAAGAGCTCCAGCTTTTAGGAGATTATTAGGCTGTCATAAAGGTACAAGGTCCATGACCGAACCCTGGCAGCCTTTCCAGAAGAGAAAGGACACTAGAAAAGTAGGCAATTCCTGTTTATCACTAGGTGAGTGACTCTGTGTGCTAAGTCTGAATTCTACCAGCAAGAAGGCCATCAACAGATTATGGGCCTCAACAGTGGACCTTTAGATACTGAAGCTCAAATAAATATCTTTCCTATGTAAAGTATCCTGACTCATGTACATTGCTATAGTAAAAGAAATGAATTACTCTGGAATTCAATATTGGTTGTACATGGGATTTATTAAGATGGTTTGCCTACTGGTTATGGTCCAATGATTCCAACAATAACTTTCTACAGATGAAAATTCAAGAATCCAGTCATTATTCAGTCTATGAAACTTGATGTCTCCACTGGTCTTCAATATACACCAGAATTCAAAAGAAGTAGGCTGAAATACCAGCAAGGGCATGAACTTACCCATGAGAGTGAATGCAAGCAGGCAAGGAGCCTGAGCATCCTTTTCCCATGTCCTTTATATAGGCTGACCCCAGAATATGTGACCCAGAATAAAGGTGGATTTCCTTAACTCCAAAGATCCAGATAGAAGGTGGGTCTACCCACCTCCAATGATCCAACCAAGAAAATTTTCTCACAGCTGTACCCAGCAGCTTGAGTTTTGGTTAACTCCAGATGTTCTAAATTGACAGCCAGGAATAACCATCACGTAGGTAATTCGCCTTTGTTGAAAAGCGGAAGGCTGAGAAAGAATCAATTGCAGGGTTTGGATATTTAGTTGGGTTCCTTTTCTCAAGCTTTTGGAAATGTTAGAATGCATTTAGGGTGGTGCTTAATCAGATCACTAACTATAATCTTGCTTAGTCTAAGCAAATTAGAATAAATATCAACGCTAGCAAATTGCACCAGTGTGAAGCTCAAGTCTGCTATGCTCCTGCTTCTCATAAAAGTTGTGTCATTAATGTACAGTGTGAGATTAAGTTAGAATCATTAACTCTACAGCAAGGAGTACCCTAAGATGGGCTTATTCGTTATTTAACTTTGAGAAATACATTTAAATGATTGTATTTCCTTTTGACATTAAAAAAGAACAGTTGTTTATGACAAAAAAACAACAAAACTTGCACTGTCCTGAGATAACTTCCTCTGAATACAATACTCTATTGAATTGTTCCCTGCTTTTAAATATTAAATATTAAATAATATTAAGGATTATTGGTCTCTTCTCCCGTGTGCTTTGTTTCATGTAAAATTGAATTTTGAATATTTTCCCACACTTACAATAATTTAAAAATCCTATTAGATGTCTAGTCTATTATATTGATCTGCTATAACCTGTTTAAACCTCGTGAGCAGACGCCGCAGAGTGGGGCTGCCGTGGCAGGCAGAGACAACACTAGCCGGAGAAGCAGGCATGAACCTGGGAGCAGGGAACACGTAGTCGATCCCCGCCACTGCTTGGCTTCATCACTAAAAATACGGAACTTCTAGCCTGCTCACAAAGCCCACAGGCTCCACCTTGCCTTCATTTGCATTCGGAGGCATCAGTGGAAAAAGTACTTATAAGGGGCCGTCTGGAACAGGGGGCTTCTGATCTGGTGAACAGATCAATTCACGGTGGATTTCCAATTTGACGGCATTAGTAACAAGGACGTGGGCCCGGCTGGAAGCACTGACCAGTTTGCCTGTGTCTGTTGTACCCCTGGTCTTTCCTTTCCCCCTCCACGTCTGCTTCCTGGCCTTGGTGGGTCAGGCAGACTTCTCTCCCTCACACCACTGCCATCCTGATGCTCTGGCTCACCTCAGGCCCAAAGGAAGGAGCTGGTTGACCACAAAACCACTGAGCATGTGCTGAAACAAACGCTCACTGCCACACGCTGCTTTTCCTCAGATGTTTGGGACAAGGGGGAAACAAACTGATGGATGTGGTGATTCATCTGTTTGAACCGCACTTTTTGTGAAATGTGGAAGCCCTCTCTCACACTCCCTCACCCCTCAGTCCCGAAAGGACTTTACTGCAGAGAGGGAAATTCAGTTCCTTTTCGGGCTTCTGAATGAGAGACTCATAAAAACCAGATCCCTTCACAAACCTCAGAAGCATGGCTTGTTTGGCAGAAAATTACCATTTATTGATATATTTGGTATTTATGTATTTGTTTGTTGATTATGTGTCTGTGCCTGCATCACGGGGCACGTGTGGAGGTCAGGGAACAAGGTCCAAAAGTTGTCCGTCTCCTCCCACGATATAGGTCCCAGGGGTCAAACTTAGGCTGATAGGCTTCACTGCAGGTGTCTTAATCTTCTTGCCCCAAGTTAAAAGTTTGTATTAACTATCTTAGTATAATTAGCTGTGGTTAATTTTCCTCTGAATATTGTAGACGATAACACATTTAGAAAGAATTCTTGATTTGAGTTAGGAGGCCCTTGCTGAATTATGCCCAGCAAATGCCTTTTACAATGAGGTACCCACAGCAAAAATGACCTATGTCTGAGGAGAAAGAGTCGCCATGCCCTGACGTCAGGAAACATGAGGCACAGGAACCACATGGGATCCATTCGTGGCCTTTGTGGTACTCCTCAGCTTTTCAGTGTGGGCTCAGCAGTTAGGTCTCTTCTGATCTTCTCACACCGCTTGTGTGCATAGGGACCGAACTTCAAAACTAAAAACAAAATTCCCCCACCTTAGCAACCTGGCCATGGGTACAAGCAGCTTAATCCTTCATGGCTGATGATGTCTGGAAAAGACAGGAGTCCAACTCCTGACCTAGACACCTGCACAGTCTATATCGTAGATAGACTAGTTAACAGCACAGTAAGAAGCCCGCCTAGCTACGCAGAATCCGATGCCATATGAATGACTCCGGTTATGTTATCTACCCTTCAATTGCCTCCTTCCACAACTCACTCTGCCTTTTGTCCACCTCTCGAGGCCTCACTGCTGCTCTCCTTCAGCCATAAATACCTTCTCCCTTTGTCTCTTATGTCCCAGAAACTTCTTTTGCCAACTGTACTCTTGGCCTTGATGGTGTCATTTTGCATAGCATAAAGAATTTGGAACACAACATCAGCTGTGGACTGGGCATGGGCATCATTCGTGGTTGACTTTTATTTTCTGGCAATGTATATCTCACTCAGTGCTCTGTTTGACCAACTCCTCTTCCCTCTGGATTGTTAGCATCTAATGAGAGCCCAGCTCCATCTCATTCACATTCAGAAGATGGCAGGGAAAACTGGCCATCCATGGTATAGTTTTCTTGGACTGGAATCTCAACTGCCTAGTGAAAGCCTGAGAGAATTTAACAAGGGAATGTTAACCCTTCATGAACTAGCGCTTAGGGAGCAGAGCTCTGTAGATTAAAATCTAGGGATGGTCAGTGAGCCACCTAGTTTATCTAAGTGTGGGTGGAACCTCAGAGAATAGTCACAGGGAGCTGAAGATCAGAAGGGGATGTGGCTAAGGATGCATTTTCAGACCCTGTTAGGGGTTTAAATGCATAAGCACGCAGGATTCTCACGGCACATAAAGAAGTTTGTAGATTTCCAAAATTCCGAGTTTTCTTAAACCATGTAGCTTACATCCTCACGCTTGCATTGGCGTACAGATGTGTGGCTTAAAAATTCATGCTATGCACGGGCCAGGGAGGCTTGGCATGGGTGCTGTCACAGCGTAGCTTACTGACAAGCTTTACTACCCACATCCGTTGGCCTCTGAATGGAAAACTAACATTTTCATCCCAAGCTTCCTAGAGATGCTATACCATCAACCAATGTGAAACATCCAGAACTAAAATTGAAAAGCACAGGCAGCCATGAGGTACTTGTTTGGACCACAGTCATGGGTAAGAGGGACTACAGGAAGTCAATTGATTAAACTGTTTCTACAAACAAGTGGATTCCCATGCCTGGGATGTATGTACACCTTTCCATTTCACCATGGGGGAATGGAGCCTGTGTCTCTATTCACACGAGACCCACAAGCACAGAGACACACATGAAATGCACAGATACTCCTATGGGGGCCGATGGACAGAATGACTGGGAAGCTGCCGGAAAAAACGTGAGGACTCCACAATACAGATTTCAGGGTGTTCGTTGTTCTCGAGGTCTCCAAAGGTTCGCTTTGGGTTTGAAAGTGAAAAGAACATCTGATTTTAAAACAATGTACTCAAGGGAATGGCAGAGGAAAAATCAGCAACATTGTATTTTCAGCCAAGGTGATGCCAGTGTCCCATCTTCAAAAGTTCAGTTTTTAGTTTGAATAGATAGTAAGGAAAGAGTTGGGAATGAGGAGGAAGCATTTACTTGCTCAAGAATTGCCCATCAGTGTAACCAAGCACGCCCTGAAAGAGGGCATCCTCGATGATGGCGGGCACCAACTTAAACTAGAGCAGTCCAGGCAACTGGAGCACACAGCAAGCCCTGAGAGCACATTGTAGTTCAGAATCCTGGTTGCCTGCTGTGGCAGGGAAGGTGGAAGAAGCCTTTTTAAATGGGCACTCTAGGGTGCTGAGGCCTCTGAGGGGAGAGTGTGCATTGAATAAGCAAGTGGCTGTAAGACCCTCCAAATATGGAGCTGAGGATGAGAGCAGTGACTGTTCCCATAGCAACTGAACGTGTGTAATAAAAAAGGGCTGCTGTACTGCATTTTAAGCCACCCAATATCAGATGGTCAGGGAGTTGTAAAATCCCAAGTCAATTTCCTCCATTTCCATGAACTTCTACACTGAGTAAACATATCTGAGTAAGAGTGGCCAAATTTAGAACAGAAATCAGCTGCCAACTGCCTAAAATGCTTCCACAGCAAAACTTATTCCCCAAATCTGGCCAACGTCCAAGCCTGCTTATCATGCAAAGAACGGCCCCTGCACATCAGCCAACATCTGTGGGCCACCAGGGTGTGGGTGGCTGGAGTTCAATGCCTTTTGAAAGTCTCCATTTCTTCAGGTACAAAGTGAGATAGGGATTCCTTGACCCTTTGCATACATCTGGAGAAGTGGTGTACAGAGCAAATACAGCCATGTGTAACAGAACACATTTGTAATCCCAAAACACAAGAAAATGAGGCAGGGGTGTCACATCTGCCGTGTATAGCATGTACATCCTAAAGGTAACAAGTAGCTTGCAGGGTGTATCCTCACAGACAGCAGAGCGGGTCAAACGGGAAAGTGGGACAGTCTGAGATGACCACAGAGAGACTCATGTTCCCAGGCTCTAGCAGGAGCCATAAGATGATGTGCACCCACATGCTTACACACACATGCATGCATTCATGCACGCACACAAAAACGCACACATGCATGCATGCACACAATATATGAATGAGCAGACACTTCTGAAGAGCATACAAAAACAAGACTATATTTTCCATAAATATTTCACTCTGATTGATTTTCTTATGCTTTTTGGTCATTATTGACAGTTCCAGAAAGAAAATGGGCGTTTCTGTTACCACAGAAAAAGAGTCATGTGAATTCTTTGCTTTCAAAGATAGCTCTAGAGGAGACCTAGCTGAATACAAATGGTTAATGTTCCATGTATGGGTAACAGAATACAGTGGATGCAAATAAGAACGACTAGTCATAGCTCTATCCACCAATGAGAGCCTTGCATCTCTGTTGCTGGGTTTCCCAGCTGTTACACCTGCACCAGAACACAAATGGACCTATTTTTAGCGTCTATGCCTTGAGTAAAATCTCAGAACAATTAGGCATAATTACTATTACTGTCTCTTAGCGTCGTAGTGATTCTCTGCAGACAAACTCACACAGCCTTGACCGTGAATGCGCAGGAGACCCCCGGGTCTGAATCCCACATCAACACCCTGGCTTCTGTACTCACAAGAGACAAGAAGCCCTCATTTCTAAGTCACGGAAGAGGAGTTTATTGAAGACTGCTGTCATAACTGAATCTCATCCCAAACTGTATCCAGCAAGAAGGATGCATTTATGCATCTGTGTGGTGATGGGAAGGTACCACCAGGCGCAGGTGTGAATCTAGTATCATACTGAGCTCCACAGTGCAAACACTGCTCTTTTGTTTTAAGGTTATTATGAAATCATTACAAAGTTGCAAAAAAAAAATAAAGAACAAAAAAGAAATAAGAATAAACAAGATAAAAGAGAAAGAAAGAAAGAAAGAAAGAAAGAAAGAAAGAAAGAAAGAAAGAAAGAAAGAAAGAAAGAAAGAGAAATAGAGGGGGGAGGGAGGAAGGAGGGAGAAAGAGAGAGAGAGAGAGAAAGAGAGAGAGAGAGAAAGAGAGAGAGAGAGAGAGAGAGAGAGAGAGAGAGAGAGAGAGAAAGAAAGAAAGAAAGAAAGAAAGAAAGAAAGAAAGAAAGAAAGAAAGAGAGAGGAAGGTCAGTCCCATATACCCAGACCCATTTTCCTGAAACTACCATCGTGAGTAACAAAAGCACAATATCAAAGCAGGGCACTGGCCTTGAAACAGTCGCAGATCCCCGTGAGATTTCACCGTCTTTACAGACACATGCATGTGTGTGTAGTTCAGCCTCACTTGTAGAGATGCGAGTAGCCACCCCTACAGTCACAACACAGGACTGCTTTGTGGCCACGGGCCTCCTTCACAGAGCAGCCAGTCTGCCTTCCCCTTGTTCCTAATGTCTAGCAATGATTGATGGCTTCTGCACCTTTTAAATTTCCTTACTTTCAGAAACATCATGTGGCTTCTTGTCTGGATTTCTACAAATTGCCAAGTAGAGAGGAAGGTACCGACATCTCCAACTGTAAAGTGGATCTGGCTATTTTTCCTCTCATCTCTAAGGGCTTTAGCTGCATAAACCATACTTTCTGGTCAATACACATGCTCTTCCTCAGCCTGCTTGATACGCGGGCCCTTGCATGGCCATACGATGTCCTGATCTGCAGTCCTAATCACTTGGTCTGATAGGCCCACAGTCTGCATGTGTTTTGAGACATAACACTTCTGTTCTGTGTCTTTCTCTAGTTTTTTTTTTTTTTTTTTTTCTTTTATTTATTTTTTTATTC
Source organism: Chionomys nivalis (assembly GCF_950005125.1). Lineage (NCBI taxonomy): Eukaryota > Metazoa > Chordata > Mammalia > Rodentia > Cricetidae > Chionomys > Chionomys nivalis. Next base: position 30,561,955 of record NC_080108.1, on the reverse strand, counting down.
TTTTTTAATTAAAATTTCCACCTGCTCCCCGTTTCCCATTTCCCTCCCCTCCTCCCAAATATTGCCCCCTCCCCCCACTCCCCTCCCCCTATCCCCACTCCTCTTCTCCTCCCCCCACACCATTCCCCCTCCCTCTCGATACTGAAGAGCAGTCCAAATTCTCTGCCCTGCGGGAAGACGAAGGTCTTCTATCTACGTCCAGGAAGGTGAGCTTCTAAACAGGCTAAGCTCCCACAAAGCCAGTTCATGTATTAGGATCGAAACCTAGTGCCATTGTCCTTGGCTTCTCATCAGTCTTCATTGACCGCCATGCTCAGAGAGTCCGGAATCAACCCATGCTTATTCAGTCCCAGACCAGCTGGCCTTGGTGGGCTCCTAATAAATCAGTTCCACTGTCACAGTGGGTGGGTGCATCCCTCGTGGTCCTGATTTTTTGCTCTTGTTCCACATCAAATGACAAAAGTATCTGTTCAACTATGTTCATAGCAGCATTGTTTGTAATAGCCAAAACCTGGAAACAACCTAGATGCCCTTCAATGGAGGAATGGATAAAGAAAGTGTGGAATATATACATATTAGAGTACTACTCAGCAGTAAAAAACAATGACTTCTCGAATTTTGCGTGCAAATGGATGGAAATAGAAAACACTATCCTGAGTGAGGTATCCCAGACCCAAAAAGAGGAACATGGGATGTACTCACTCATAATCGGTTTCTAGCCATAAATAAAAGACATTAAGCATATAATGTGTGATCCTATAGAAGTTAAATAAGAAAGTGAACCCAAAGAAAATCATATAGTCATCCGCATGGAGAGGGGGAAGTAGACAAGATTGCAGGGCAAAAACTGGGAACTTGCGGGTGAGGTGGCATGGGGCAAAGGGGAAATGGGATGAGAAATATGAGAAGGGGAGGATGGGAGGAGCTCGGGGGATTGGGATGGTTGGGATATAGGAAGGATGGATACGGGAGCAGCGAAGTATATATCCTATCTAAGGGAGCCATCTTAGGGCTGGCAAGAGACTTGACTCTAGAGGGGTTCGCAGGTGTCCAGGAATATGTCCCCAGCTGGTACCTTGGGCAACTAAGGAGAGGGAACCTGAAATGACCCTATCCTATACTGATGAATTTCTTGCATATCACCTTAGAACCTTCATCTGGCGATGGATCGAGGTAGAGACAGATTCTCAATTTGGAGCAACGGTCTGAGCTCTTAAGGTCCAAATGAGGAGCAGAAGGAGGGAGAACAAGAGCAAAAAATCTTTCTCTAGTTTTTAAAATTTGTTTGCCCTTTGTTTGTTTGTTTGTTTGTGGTTGTTTCTTTGTTTTGGGAGCAGAGTCTGCTCTATAGCTCAAGCTTGGCTGGAATGATATTACTGCCCAGGCTGGCATGCAAATTACGGCACCCCTCCTTCCTCCTAAGATTGTAAGAATGCACTAACACATGTGGCCACCATGTTACATTGAACCTACACATACTTTGTATTTCAAGCTAAGTCAGGGATCACTTACTTTTGCCTCTTATTTTTGCATCTATTCTGACAATCTTTGTCTTTTATCTTCTGTTTAGACCCTTGTATTTAAAGTAACGATTAATGTTTCAGATAAAACCTAAAGACTCATTTGTTTATTTGTCTTCTCTTTCTCTCTTCTCTTTATGTTTATGTTTTTCATCATTTTTTCCTTTTTCTTGCTCTTTAATGGTACATATGAATACCTTTAAGAAATCTGTTTTGATTGATCAATAGTTGTTTCGTACTGTTTCGTGGCACTGGATATTGACCCGAGGGCTTCCCACATACTAGGTAAGTACTCTACATCGCCAGCCATTTCTCGATGTTTAATTTTTAAGACAGAGAATTCCTAAACTGCCTGCGCTAGTCACAAACTCACTCACTAGTCCAGGCTGATCTTGAGTGTGTAGCTCTCCTGCCTCAGATCCATGTAAGTGGGGTCTTAGTCTTTCCCATCAGGCCCAGTGTCAATAATGTTTCTGGTAATCTGTCTACATGACTTTTAGTGCCCAATGAATTGTAACATACATGTAAGTGCCACATCAACAGTGTGTGGTGATGTCACCTTAGCACTTCAAGCAGAAGGGCAAACATATTGCTTCCATAGTTTCTCCTTTTTCTCTCCCATCTCTCATCGTCAGACTTTCCCCTCAGCACCACATCAGACTATACCACACAGTTTTGATTCAACGAATTTGGTTAAAACTCATGAAAAAGGGTCAAACTATCTACTTAGCCCCAAATACTCAGTTCGTCGTGATCTCACGCAGTGTGGAAAATTTACCTTAGGGGTTCTGTGTAGGTCGATGTGCTGGAGATAAGTCATCTTCTCTCAGCTTCAGCCTATGATACTCTTACTTCTACTTCCTTCCCAAGGATGCTTTTGCTAGGTATGGGATGCACAGGCTGTCTCCCCTTGCTTTAGCTTTGGAACAATGTTTCTCAAGCACCTTTTCCCCTTTTGTTCCCCACCTTTACGTTTTTTAAGGACAAACTCACTGGCTTCCAAGTTATTTCCCTACAATGAGTAGAGTTGCATTTCTGTCTATCTGCTGTGACAAGACTATGTTTTGTTATTTCTTTTCTTTTTAGACATTCAATTGCACGGATTTCTCTTTGCTCATCCTATGTGGAATTTACTCTGTCTCTTCAATGGGTAAACTTAGGCCTGCTGCCACATCTGAGGCGCTCCTACATCTGGTTGTTGGGTTTTGCTTTCAGTTCCACTCTCTGACTGGGATGGAGATGTCAGATACTTTGAGATCTCTGTTGTTGCTGTTGGGTCAAGGCACAGCTCAGATCCTACTTTCCTTTACTGGCATTGTCCCTCTTCGGGGCTTGGAAGGAAGATCACATCTCTGTTGAGCCTGCTCATCAACCTGCCAGAGTCCTGGAAGCGTTACAGTCCATAGCCGGGGACACAGGAGGAAGAGGTGCTTTCAGATCAGTTTATAGACACGCATTGTGCTGTGGGACAATGGTTTTACCCTGTAAAGATTTGTTTCTTATACTTGTTTAATAAAATGCTCATTTACCAGTAGCCAGGCAGGAAGTGGGGGGGGAGCAAGAAGAATAGGGGAATTCTGGGAAGAGGGAAGTGCAGTCTGCAGTAATGACCAAGCCACAGAAGATGTGACTGCCTCCCCAAAAAAGGTACCAAGCCGCGTGGCTAACATAGACAAGAAATGTGGGAGAATATAAGTTATAAGAATTAGTTAATAAGAAGAGCCGTTTGATATTGGGCCAATCAGTTTATGATTAACGTAGACCTCGGCGTATTTATTTTGGACTAAATGGCTGCAGGACTGGGCAGGACAGAAACCTCAGTCAACAGCGCTGAGCTACTGCCAGGCATGCTGCGCTGCCGCAGGTACACGACTGGTTCTTTGCACTCTCGTGTGAGCACGGGAGTGGAAGCTGGAGGTCAGCTGGACTGAACAAGAACATTCCCTGCTCCATCCCTGAGGTCATCCCTTGCCTGACCTGTGCTTGAGACTGAGTGCTGCCAGCCTGGAGCTCCTTGCTTCTGGGTTGCACTCTTTGAAGCACACATCTGGGATATAAAAGAGAGCAGGACGAGGGAAGTCATGGGCTCCTTGTACATCAGGCCCAGAACAAACTGCCTTCCATGCCCACAGGATCAATGGCCTCATGCTTCCTGTTGTGATATCCAAGGGGCTTTACTTACTAAAAACAGGGCCTGGGAGAAACAGGCTCCTCTTTCTGGCAAGAGCTCATGGTAAATTCATGGACCTCAGCCTGTAAATTCATGGACCTCAGCAGCATCTCTTTCGGGAGCAGTTGTTAAAGGCCATAGAATTGAAACCTCTCACCGTTTTAAAAGTAAAATGGAGTCATAGTGAGCATCTTCAAAGGGAGAATGGGTTGTCAAAGTGCGGGAAAATCTTGAGTGTAAACAGCGGCTAAGCACCCAGATGAAAACACAAAAGGAAACCTTGGAAGAATAGAAACAGTCCCAACGGAAGTTAATAGTGCTCGTAGCCATGGCAATAGGCAGTGATTGCTCTCATCTTCATATAAAACTTCTGTTCTCCATAAAGTGAGGAGGGAAAATAGAGCATAGTCAGGTAAGGACCTAAATGCTCACACCAACACCCATGTGAAGCTTCGGAGAGTCCTTTCATCTTTCTGGTCCATAGTCTCTTACAGTGGAGATGGTAAAACCATGTCAGTCGGCCACACAGGGCAGGTAGGGGAGGTTTTATTTCTGAGATGTTAGTGAGCTGCTTTCTGTGACAGCACCAGGAAGTGACAGCACTAGGTCAAGTGCATTACCAGAGATCAGACTGTTTTCAGACGGTAGTTCCCAAAGAAAGGTTTGCATCTCACCCTCGGCAGAATGGCTGAGACCAACCAAACAATGACCAGCAAATACTGGAGAGGTTGTAAGGAAGGAGAACCCTTCATTGACTGTCGGGAAGAAGGCAAACTGGCACAGGTATTCTGTGTGTTATATGACCCAATTCTACCACCACTAGGTGTATGCCCAAGGAGCTCCACAGCCTGCTCCACAGATACTTGCTTAACCATGTTCCTCGCTGCTCTGTCACCAATAGCTAGGAGATAGAAACAATCTAAACGTCTTGACACTGGCTAAAGGGCCATGGGAGTGTGGTACATGTTCAGTATGGAATATGAGTCGGCTGGAATGAAAAGTGAAATCAGGAAATTTTCTGGCAAAGAGATAGACCTAGAAAAATTGGTATCGAGTGAGATAACCTCAACCTGGAAAGACAAACCCACATGTTCTCTCTCATCCGGGGTTCCTGGCTCCGAGCTTTAGATGAGAGTATCTAAGAAGGAGCAACCCAGAAACCAGAAGAGCATAATGGGAAAGTAAAAAGGAGGCATGGGAGGGGAATAGCAAGATATGGGTGATATGAAGGGGAAGAGGAAAAAACGGGGAAAGAGTAACAGTTGGGGCAGTGGGATGGGGGTCAGTTTAGAAGGAAAGTAGGGAAGATGAACAAATAACACCAAGGATTCAAGGAATCATTTTATAGTTGCCCTAAAGTCAAATACAAGCCACACATGTGTATGTGTGTGCATACACACACACACAGACACACACAGAGAGAGAAGAGAGAGAGAGATCATTGGGCTGACAATGCTTCCACCAAAACCATACACTAACAAAAAACTCAGTACCAGGTATGAAAAATCTCTTTTGAGTGTTGATCAGGGAAGGCCAAGTGACTCCCAGACCCTTAAAACAGCACAGGTTACCACTCTTACCCTTAGTTGAAACTGAGTCCCTGTTGTTGAAGATACTGCACATTGCAACACAGGACTAAGATGATTCATGAGAGTCGGGCTGGATCTAAGCTGAAACCCTCTTTCTTGTGGTCTAGCTTTGGGACCACCAGAAAGCACAAGCGTATGCTTCCAAGAGAGAAAAACAATATGACTCTTAACCAGCTGTGACACCCATGAACCAGAATGGCCAGCAAGGCGAGACATCTGTAAAAGTGGCAATCACCCATTGGTGGTAACCAACAGCTGTCTAATCAGATGTAACAGCCAATCAACATACCTGGTATTAAAACCCTAGCCAACTTTCTCTAATGAGGCTAATGAGGCCATGGATCTTAGAAGAAAACCTACTGCAATTATTTTGCTGAAGGAAATTGAGATGAAATGTATGCCTGCTGCTGAAGCACGCATGGTCAGCCTGTATATGGCGGTTATGTTGAACTTGTCCATATTGGGTTTCATGGTCTAAGCTGATGAGGATGACTGACTAGGTCTCTTCCTCAAGAGGACACCAGACCTCATTACAGATGGTTGCTGGGAATTGAATTCAAGGCCTTTGGAAGAGCAGGCAGTGCTCTTAAGCTCTGAGCCATCTCTCCAGCCCCAGTTATCTTCATACTTACAGATAAGTAAATCGACACCTCTCATAAATCAGAAGAGTTTCCCTTTATGGCAAATGGAGACCGTCACAGAAAACCCTACTAAATACAACACAGAGATCAAGGATCATGGGGAGTCTAGTCCCGAGGGACACATCAGCAGCACAGCTGCATCCACGGCTCAGGTAACGAGGCAGGTGAGGGAGGAGAAAAAAACGTAAAGTCCAGAGTACCCAGAAGTCTGCTGTGAGCCAGAGTCTCCTAGAAACAGCAGCCTAAAACAAACCTGCACAATGACAGTGTCGGCAGACGTGCTAGCTAACGAGGATGCAGCAAAACATCACATTGTCCCACCCTTAGACAACAAGTGACAGTCAATTAAGGATTGCTGAGAGGAGGCCAGTTAGCCTTGCCCAGATAGGAGCTCCCTAATTGGTTAGCCGGTGAAAGGTGGTAAGCCCTGAAACCGTAGGCACAAAAATAACAAAAACAGATAAAACAGATGCACAGGTTGTATGGTTGTCTGTATATACTTGTGCAGCAGTGTGTGTGTGTGTGTGTGTGTGTGTGTGTGTATGTGTTTAACAATACTAAAAAAGACAGGCTATTAATTTGAGGGGGTTGAACCGAGGGGGCATGGAGGGACTGGAGGAAGGAAAGGAAAGGAGGAAGAGGTGTGATTTTATTTATTTAAATGTATGCTTTTAAAATATCATATGTGGACAATCCTGGGGCAAAAACGGCTTCGGGTATGATCCTGTAGCTCAGCTACTTCAAAGTTAAGCTTCCTGCCTTAGAAACACACACACACCATTCATGCACATATGCACTTGTATAGAGTCCATTCCTGTAGCTCAGCTACTTCAAAGTTAAGCCTTCTGCCTTAGAAGCACACATGCAAACACTCACTCACACACACATGCACACACACTCACACAAACGCACACATACCACATGCACACACACCACATGCACACACACGCACACACACACGCACATACACATGCACACACACCACGTACACACATGTGCACAGAGCCCCTTTCAGCTGAAGCCACTGCTCAGAAGGAGCACGCTTACGTAAGGACAATAGCATTGGAAAGTGGCCTCTCCGAAGCTCTCCCAGGCTTCCCACGTGTCAAGCTATTTTTAGGTTTCGGGGAAAATGAATTGCTCAGATGAAAGCACTGCTCCTCCATTCTACCCAAGGACCATATTACTCATGGCCAACCAATTTCCATGGCCCCAACGGAGAAAAGCATTTCTATTACTCGGCAGACGGGAAGCAAGAAGAGCAAGCCCCTCTTTCTGGAGAAGTTCCTTGGAGGTCATACATTTCTATATACCTGAAGCACACTGGGCTTCTTGTGCATGCAGAGCAAGAGTTACTTAGGGCTTTGAAGTAGGCAGGAGGGACAAGCTACGGTAACTCTGCTGGGAGTCGTGGACTGACTACCGCTGCTTCACTCGCAATGGTGCAGAAAAACAAGCAAAGGAAAACATGTGGACCCGTGTTTCACAGGTGCTACCTCTAGCATGAATTCCCTGTGCAGGTAAAAGGTGGAGCCTGGTAGCAGGAAGCCAGGATGTACGCTGGTGTCTCCTTGAAATTCTTAAGATACCAACAGGACAGGGTTCCTTGCAGGACCAGGAATAGCTGTAGACCCAAAGCCTCATGAGATGGGACGGTGTGTATACAAGAGGAAATCCATAGCTTAGAAAAGTTTTCTCTGGGCTGAGATGTAGCTCAGGGGAGAATGCTTGCCTGGCATATATTAGGTTCTGGGTTTCATCCCCAGAAGTGCACTTTCAACAGCCAACGTGACCCTCAAAATAGGAGGACCAGGGTTCACCATTCTCATTATGACCTGTTCCACAGACTGCACATCTCAGCCCTCCAGGGATGCGGGAGGGTCCATCTATCTCATTTAAAACTAACTACGGAATACTAGCCCATGCTCCTCCCGAGTGCACAGCTCCTGGGCAGAGATACTCTGTGGAAGAGTGGCTGAGCCATGGGCTGCAGGCACACTGCGCTGTGATCCAAAGTGCCCCTTCCCTCTACTCCACTGAAGTAGCAATCAGGAAGGTTCTTAGTTTATATTGGAGGAAAACAAACATAAAGTTTCACTGCTGTGTTAGAACAGCAACTTCAGCCAGTGTTTACGAAGCTAAACTAGAGAGGTGGTCCATGAAAGAGTGTAACCCTCCCGGACATCCCCAACCAGGGACTTGACCTTAGAGTTCCCTGTCTCTAATATGATCCGGACAGAAAATACTCCAGATTGTTTGCACCAGACCCTTTGTCAGTAACACTGCTAAAAATTTGGGGAGTGCAGGGCAGAGAGGATCTGTTCAGGGAGTATGACATAGTACACAGAGTGTAGACTTCAAATACAGTTGTGGCCGTGGCTGCTTTGAACTGCACTGAGTCCTCTACAAAAGATGTGATTCCACCGGGTTTGTTTTCAATTTCTAAATTCACAATATAGTGTTTGATACCATATTCTGCTTCTCAGCACTGTGACAGATGTAACTTAAGAGAAAGGGTTACCTTTGACTCTCAGACAAGAGCACAGTCAGTCATGGCAGGAAGAGGCTGAAGCTCCACACAAACCCTCAAAAGATGACCTCAGAAGACAGCCCCTCCTTGCACTATCTGGATTGTCACACCAAGGCTCGTACACCAGCTTCTGTTGGCACTTAGCCTGAGAACTCTCATGCACAGACTTTTCTTCCAGGATGGACTTGTCTCTGTGGGCTTCATCTATCAATCGGAATAGCAGCTCTTGTTAAGAGCATACAACCGCTAAGTATTGGGTTCTCTACTAATCCTCTTGCCAAGACAGTTCTTTGATTCATCTGTTGAGAAACTCGTTTAATCCCTCCCATCAATGAAATGGTGAGTTCTGCAGGTTTGTAGAAGGGGCAAGCCAGAATTTTCCCGTCGGACGTGTTCCTTGTGGATGCAGACTGGTGGGGTCCCCAATGTGTAGACGTTAAAAGGTAGAGGAAGCACAAGCAAGCCCTTCACATTGTGGGGTACAGCCCTGATGTCTCACTCTTCAGAGAGAAGAAAACTCTTATCTTAGACATTTCCCTTTTCAAACCTGAGTTCTGATTCCCTCTTGTTCCACGCCTTCCTTTCTGTCCTTCCTACACCACCCATCAGGCAGTTCCGGAGACCTTCCAAACTGTCTCAAGATCCTTATCCTTGACTCCATTCCTCCTCTCTCTGAGCAATTGCCTCGTCTGTGACCTGCAACACGTGGGGAGGAGCATCAGAGAAAGACAGAAAGAGAGAGAGTAGATGCCACTGTGGTGTGTGTCTGAACCTTCAGGTATGTGTATGAATCAGAAACTCACATATGTGCCTGAAGACATTATGTCATGCGTGTGTCAGAGTCCATGGCGTCACTCAGATATATGTATTTGAATATACTGTGTCACTCAGTTGTGTATATGAATCCATGGTGTCCCTCAGGTATGTGAATGCATAGTCTTGTGTTTCAACCCATGGTATTTTACTTAAGTGTGTGTGTGTGTATGTGAGTGTGTGTCTGTGAGACTGTGTGTCTGCGTATGTTTGTCTCGGCAAGTGTGTGTGTCTTTGTCTTTGTGTGTATGCATGATGTCACTCAGGCATGTTTCTGCCTCCACTGTACTATACTCTTCCTCCCCCTTCATCCTTATAGAAGCATGCACCTAAGATATAGAAGGGATAAGCCAGGATCACACAACTATCAAGTAACATCCAGGAACAGAAAAGAATATAGCTCTTTTATTCAAGGAGTTGTCATGATGGATAATGTAAGCATCAACTGGACTGATGGATTACCTAGAGGGCTCATGAATTATATGAGGGTAACTCCTGACAAGATGGCGTGTGAGCTGGAGGGTGGAGGACACGCATTCGTTATTTTTCTTCATTTGGAAAAAAAATATGCTTGAGAGAAACAACTTCTGGAAGAGTTTACTTTGACTCCCAGTTTGAATATGATCTGTCTGGTCCACGCAGGTACAGCAGCTGGAGCGGGTCACGTGGCATGCACAGTGGGGAAGCAGAGGGAGCTGGCTGCCCGTGCTCAGCTAGCTTTCTTTGTATTCAGCTAGAAACCCCAGCCCATGGAGTGATACATCCCATCTTTATGGTGTGTCTACCCACCTCCCTCGCAGACATGGACAGGTTTGTCTCCAGTACCTCGACAATGTTAGCACCCCAGGTGTTCAGGCATGTTTTCAGAACCCCCCCCTCTTTTTCCTGCCTCCCTACTCTCTTTCTCTCTTCTGTTTTCTCCAAGCTGAAACACTCCTTCAAGGAGGGAAAGGATCAGTAGAAATTGGATCTAGGCATGCTCTGAAACTAGGGCTTTTATTTCTCTTGTCGAGGCTTGCAGCTTTTTCTTTTTAAAATCTTTTCTTTATGTCATGGTGGTCTTTGTCATGTGGCCTTGGTCTTATTCCACAGCAGACTTGTATATTACATGTAACTACCTGGCAAAGGTTCTCAGATGAATATTAACAGATTGCATCACACTGTCCCCAGCGCATGCATAACTACCATTCACCAATGAGAGTGAGAGTCCAGAACCTTGTTCAGGGGACCTGATCACAGCAGAGATGCTGTGTTGTGGAAATCAGGAGACTGTTCCCAGAGACACCAGGATGGCAGGGCAGGAAGGGCTCCTGAGAACACTATCAGGACACATGAGAAGAAGGTAGATAGGCAGAGATGGGGCCACACTACAAGAGGGAATGCAGAAGCAGGGCTGGCAGGAGGGGACACGCAACCCCAGGAGGGCCTGGGGTGGCATAGGTCACTGTGTTTGAAGATATGTCAAAAATGCTGTGCAAAGAGCAGGTGTGATGTCAGCGCCTGTCTGGCCCTGGACAGACATAAGGGGCTGTGGGTAAAGTGATCGGAGAAGTCAGGGGAGTATGGCTAGCATCCCAGAAGCTCAAGACAGACATGCTCCCGACGCTACAGACAGGCCCTGGTCTGGCAGTCGGAAGTGCACACCCAGCCCCAGCTATTCCAATGAATATGGTCATATGGAAATTAAAAGAAGGGGACTTAAAAGTGATTGCACCTGAGACATACATCATACAGAAACTGCTTAGAGTACCCGTTGAGGGGCCTGGTGGAGCAGGCACAGGCACACTGAAGATAGCCATGGCCTTGGACGCTCACCTCTGCCTTTCCTTTGCCTGTGTCACCTGGCTTTCTCTCTCTTAAGACCTTGACTCTTCTCCCCAAAGGTCGGGAGGACTTCTCCCTCCTGCTCCTAACTCTCACTGCCCCTCCCCCACAAGAATCTCTTTTCCATGAAAGTGGAAAGTACCTCCCTTTCCACTGAAGCAGCTGTAGAGTGGAGAAATATCGTCCAAACTCACTTCCATCCTTTGGTGTCACAGAGAAGTCAAGGCCTTCGTTAGATCCAGAGAGGTGACCTCTGCCTCATAGGAACCAGACAGACATACAACTGAGAAGCCAAGAATTAAGGAATGGGGAGAAAGAGGGAAGGGGATAGAGAGGCAGGGAAGGAGGGAGAAAGAGAGAGAGCATTCCTGAGAGCTTGCTTGAGTTTCCTGGGTCTCCTCTCTCCTTTTCCATCGGTTCATATGTTCTTTTGGTTCAAACACATTTCTATACATGTGGCTTTGCTACCTTGAACCTGACCATGAAATCAGCTAAGTTCTTTGTGTCCTAGGGGAGGGGCGGGGTGAATCTCAAGGTTGTACTATCACAACCAACTTTTATTAATAAAATTTTCATGCCTTTCTTGTGCCCCTCATGATAGGGGTGACTGCCTGCCCCTCATGATTGGTCTAACTCCCTTCTAATGCACATTAATTTAAGAGTCATTACCAGACAGTTACATGAGCGATATAGGCAGGCTAATATAGGGATAAAGCTAAGGTCACTTGACAAAGTAAGGCCCCCTGTGACATACAAAGAAAGCCCAAGAAAAATGTTTCATCCCTTAACAAGCCCCAGTTCCAGAACATGCCCAGTCCCAAAGCCACACAACTGGCTAGGCCCTTTGTGGTTTGTGGTATCTATTGCATGTTATTCCCATAAGAATAAATTTTGTAGAATAAATTTCCATCTCTGAGCAGATGGAAATAAACAGAATTCATTTTGCTATTGGGGTTTTCTCGTCACAGAATCCAAAAGTCCATTTTTCAAATCTGTCTAAGAAAAAGTACTTAATGGAGATGCTTCAGAAAGTAGCTCTCTATGCCTGGAACCAGGAAGGGCAGAAAGACCTTTCAACTGTGTGGTGGACATGCTGCTCCAACTCTGAGAAGAAACCAGAACTGCTGGTGGAGACTTCTGTGCGGTGGGTGCACCTTCTTACCATCATGGGATGCTAGAGGACACAGCGACAAGCTTTCGTGGGCACATTACATCCCGTGCATGGGGAGGGGCTCTAGGATAAGTCAAGCAAAGACCTGATCATTCCTTATTGATGTATTTGAGCTGGTTTGACTGCTGGAATCTCAGGATGACTTTTGTGTGCTTCATTGGTTTTAAGGCTGACATGTTTTCTATTTACTTTTCACTATTAAAATCTTAGATGGGTATTTGGATGTGGGCACTCTCTCCTCTCCCCACCCAAAGCCACAGCTCAATGAAGTTCAGAGCTTCATCACTTCAAACAGATAATCAGCAGAATGTTTATGTCCATGTCCTGCTGCATCTTCAACAGTCGGATCTCACCCAATCCGGATGGAGGGGTACCTTTCATTTTCGCACCTATAATTTGCTGATTCTCTCGGATGCCCAGCAATTGATGATACACATCAGTATCAATATGGTTTCACAGTCTGAAAAGGAGGAACCTTACCAACCAGGGGAAATGACCCTGCATTCCACCGGGTCCTTGTTAATGTCCCTCTTTCTCTTGACATCCACAGAACGTGCAACCCTGGCATAGGGCCACTTGGGTCTGGAGATATTGAGAATCCACAGCTGCAAAGGGAACGTTTATCTAACCTTTTCTGCCTTAAGATTTCCCTGAAGTGGACTTCCCACAGGGCAGGGAACCCTGATTGCTCTTGGGGCTGACGAGGGAGGGGTCTGATTGGGGGAGGGGGAGGGAAATGGGAGGTGGTGGTGGGGAGGAGGCAGAAATCTTTAATAAATAAATAAATTAATTAATTAAAAAAAAGATTTCCCTGAAGTGAATTACAGCTCTGTTTTATCAACCTTGAAAGATGGGCTCTGATTTCAGAGAAGAAAATAAGTCCGCTCCATAGCTCAGCGGACACCACCTGTCTCCTCTTCCTAGGGAGCTCCAGCAGAGCTGTCCTCCTGGTAGTCATTGAGGATGGACCTTTCCTTTGAAGACAGCCTTGGTCCTTGCTTCCTTCTTTTTGGTAACTCTAGAACTTGAAGCATCATAATTGCCCCCTCTCAAGAATTACATTACCATGTAAAAAGGTCGGTTTCCTGGTTTTATTAAAATTCCATTAAAAGAAAGCTATTTCCTCTTGGTCAAAAAAAAAATTCTAAATTATACCTCCAGCCCTGGGTGAAAAGTTGCTATTCTGATCTTTTCCAAAGGTTCAACTTTACATACAACTGTTTCCTGCCTCAAGAGTTGACCTATATGAGCCTGTCAACCACCGAGTCAGGAGTCCACCCTATAAGAAATCTGATTTACCTGAAGACATGCTAGTTAGATGGGAAGGAATAATTATCACTTAAAGAAATAGTATACCTATCACTTGTAGAAGATCCTCTCTTGGGATGACCGGCTCAGAGCTTCTCAAGGCATCTGTGCTAAGCCTGCCCACTCTTGAGTTCTATCACAAGACAGACTACCTTCCCCTCTTCATTCTTCAATTTTCCCAACACTGACTCAACGCTTAAGCGTGCTCAGTGTACTCCAAGACCCTCTAGGCCTTCTTCACTCTTTCTTTATGCACTGTTTACAGACCACCATGGCTGAACGTCCCAGCTTTCGCAGACCCCCGAAAGCACAGTATTCCCTCTTCTGTGTTCCCTCCTCCAAGCAGCTATGAAGGTCTGCAGTTTGTGAGCCTTGCTCCTTTTCTCCAAGACGCTAATAAAAATGCCCTCAAACTTCCTCTCCAGTCCATTTTATTAATGAAAATAAGAACCCAAAAGAGACCCACAGATTTCTCATTGGCATTCTCTCCCAAGAGTCGTTTGCTCTCCCATAGGTGTCCTTTCTGCACAAATGAGAGTCCGGTTAGAAAAAGGGAACCTCAATTGAGAAAGCGCTCCTATGAGAATGGCCTGTGGGCAAGACTGTTTGGAATTTTCTTGATTGAAGATTGCCCTGGGAAGGCCTAGCTCACTGTGGGGGATGCCACCCCTGGACTGACGGTCCTGGGTGTTGTAAGAAAGCAGGTTATGAAAGCCCTGAGGATCAAACAGCAAGCAGCACTCCCCATGGTTTCTGAGTATCAGTTCCTACCTCCAAAGTGATGACCTGGGTTTCTGTCTTCACTTCTCTGGATGGTGGACCACAGCTATCATGTGAAATAAACCCTTTCCTCCCCAAGCTGCTTTAGGTCACGGTGATCATCACAGCAACAGAAACATTAATTAAGACATTCTCCCTATCTTCTTTTATTCGGGTATGATAGAAGATCTCAAATCTCACCCCTCCTAAATGTGAGGGGTGCACACAAAACTTCTTGCACACAGAAACTTTTATGTACATAAAATTCTTTCTTCAGGTTTAAATTCAAAGTACCTCAAGCACCAGGCTTAAAGTCAAAAGTCCAGGCACCTACACTTGTCAATCAAATGTTTCCTTAGCATCCCTCTCCACTTAACATGCACACTGGTAATGTTTTCAGAATGGAAAGCATTTCTGGGTTTCAAACAAGTGCAGGAAAAACTCGATGTTTATTAAGATGCAAGAAAACTACTTCCTGGTGTCAGTGGCAGTGGGGACAGGAGCTGGGGACAGCTCTGCATCCTGGTGTCAGTAGCAGGGGGAGAGGAGCTGGGGACAGCTCTGCGGGGCCACCTGAGGCAGAGACTTCTCAGAGGTCTCAGGGAAAACCTAGATTCTAGACTTGGGCACAGTTAAGAATTTTGGGAGAAGTCAGTAAGCATTGCTGTAGCTTATTAAGAGAAGGTTTAAGATTGATGGAGTCAATAAGAAGAGAGTTGTTCAGAAAATGGTAAAAGATGTTCTAGCATGATTATGGGCAAAGATTCTTCACAGTTAAATACTTGGGAAGCCTCTCAAGGTACCTTCTTGAGGGTTGCTAAGAAATGTTTTCTTGGATGATTATATGGGATAAAGTGAGGCCTTAGGTTACAGGGTAGCAAGGTTTGTGAAAATGGTCTCACTCTGAAGGAAAGTAGAGAATCTTACTCATGAAATTTCCAGAAAATACCAAGAAAAGGTGTAAGACCTTCATATTCAAAGTCATATATGTTCAAGCAGTAAGCATGTTTTATTATTGCCATTTTCACATTTGTGTGTAAAATGTCTCTACATAAAAGGGGCATCGTCTCTATGTCAGATACCATTGCAGCAAATACTCCTTCATGGTGTTGGGTCTCTTGGTTCTCTGCTGAGGAGAGACTGCACGCAGACTCCAGGGTGAGGGGCTCCTTTCCTTCTGCATGTCCCCACCATTTTTCCTGTCTTCCTCCCTTGCCACAGCAGGGCAATGAATGAAAAATGAAGGTTGAATGGAAGAGAAAAAGACTGCTAGTTATCTAACAAGACCACTGTGAGTCTTACAAGCAAGAGAGGACAGACTACAGGCTTGCCCGTGACGCCTGTCCAGCGCACAGGAATATGTCCAGAAACACATGAAGGTATACAATGCTCTGTCCAAAGTCACAGGTTTATAAATGACTATCACGGGGAATTTGATACACTAAAGTGGATCTATTTATTACTGTACTTCATCTTAATAGCAGTTTTATAGAAAGTCCTCTCTTAAAAGGCATAGATAACATTAAAAAAAAAATCCCGCTAATCTATAAAACGCGCTACCTGGCAGTGATAATCAAATCAGTGGCAGAAGAGGATACATTAGCATATTAATGGATTTAACCATTCATTCGTCCATCCTTTCATTGGCTGATATTTCCTAACACCAAACACCAGACACCGGGCATGTTGTGGAAAACAAGACTGTTCTGCAGAACTGGATTCTGGGGTGTGGGTGGGACTGGGACAAAGACAAACATACCTATGCATGTCCTGTAATGACAGAGACCAAGAGGAACACAAGAAAAGCAGGTACTGAGACAGGTACCTAGGAGCTGCTTTTCTAAGCAGCTCATTTGGGTCCACAAGTCGACCAAGACTGAGATGAAACCCTGGCAGCTGTCTTTATATTGTGTCGCTGGTCTCTTTTATGTGGCTGAAGGAACTGAGATCTGCTGTGGCACTAACCCTGCATTTGCCCTCTGTTTCAGGAACAGCAGGGTTTCGCTAAACAACCTCACCCACCATATACCCTGCCTAAGGGCATTCAGACCTGTGGCAGAGCTGGGTCCGGGAGACTGTGAACTGCTCCCACAAGGCCCGGAGGACTTCCTGGAACCACCTTGTAAGACCTGAGCTGAGACGAGGACCACATGGAGCACATCTGGACTAATACCGCCTAATTATGTGCACTTGACATTTGCTCCTGTTCTTCCTCTGTCTCCTTAGACCTCACATCATTACCCTGATGATGGGCTAGGGTTCCCGATCCCTGCCACTTCCCTTCTTACTCAAGAGGAAACACTGCACAAATCCCCATTGTTTCTCTCTATTTCTCATCTTCTTACTGGGGATGGGTCAGAAAGCCTAGCTTGTTGTTCCGAAGCCCAGACTTCTGGCTAAAACTCCAGTTACAATCCTGGAAGGGATGGGAGTGAAGCAGAAAGTCATCCCTAGGTCGCTTCTTTAAGGCAGAGACCCGGAGTTACGCGCTCGGCTACAGAGCTAAAATGAAGAGGAGAGCTGTAAACTCTATAATACCATGAGCAAGGACTCCAACAGAAGCACCCGCTTGGAGACAGGCAAGGCTTAAAAGACCAAAACTTCATTTCCGCAGAGTGCTCTTCACAGGATACAAGGGCAGAACTGGGGGACCGCCTTGGCTGCAGACACCATCCTAGTCAGTCCTGGAGCTTACAGCATATATAACAGAACTGAGGTGCCACAGAAGCTCAGCCTGGTTAACCCAAGTATCCGCCTTCTTTCTCTCCGAGAAGTAGCATCAAACTGAAGGAGCTGGCGGGCCTTTCTGTGAAATAATTACTTGTTTCAACTCTCGGGAGTCCCTGGGTCTCTTAACGAGGCGCTGAATATTAAATTACACTCGAGAGTGCTGCCTCTGGTTGAGATCCTGGAGCTGATTTCTCATGGCACAGCTATTTCTTTTCCTCAATTTTCTGAACAACAACATCAAGTTAGAGGTCCTCTGCAGCATATAAAATAAGGTTTCGGTTCAGTGCCCAGATCTGCTCCAGTGGACTGTTTCTCACAAGATGTAGCCTGCCCCAGCATTCCTTCTAAGAACATCTAAACTAGCCATGCCTTTTCCCAACAATGATTGGGGTGTGGGTATCGCAAAAGAACAAAAAGGAGGATTAGAGGCTGGAAGAGCCACCAAGGAGAAAAGAATGAAAAACTTCCTTCTTGCTGCAGTGACGTGGCGGGCCAGAGCCATCAGTCGATACCCTACAGAAGACAGGGAGAGGGACGAGCAGTTCGATCGGTTATCCAGGGTGGCCCATGTTCAGAGTGGGACACTAGAATGAATCTGATTTAACAGAGACCTTGTAAATCAGGGATTAAAGCTGTTTCTGAAGAAAACAATATCTTTTTATGTGGGCCAGCATCTCTGCTTTGCTTTATATATGTCTGTCTCCTTTCAGTTTAGCTGAAGGTATAGAAATAAATTCTTGTTCTGCACCTGTGGCCACCTTGGATTTCAGAAAGAACAGTGCCTTACAGGCCAGGTCAGGCTCCCACTCCCTCGTGAGAACGAACTTGTTACACTCTGGAGCAGAAGTGATCTTAGGGAAATCAGACTCACACCCTCGAGAGAGAAGAGACTGAACCTCCTGGCAGAGCTGGAACTGCGACAGAGACCAACCAGACCCCACCTTGACCAGGATTGTTTGGCTAGGCCTACGGCTGACAGTCATGGCTCCCTTTCCTTCTCCCCTGGACTTCTTTGTCTCTTCTTCCTGATTTGGCCACAATGAACACATCTCCTTCCGCGCAATACTGTTCCTTATAGCTAAACTGGCGTACTGGGGACAGACACCCAAGCCTAAGTTCTGGATGCTGCCACAACAGCCCAGGCTTTTGCCTTGGAAACTCCAGTTACAGCTAGAAAACACAGAAATGGACCCGATGTCCCAGTTCCAGGACCTGTAGATGAGAGTTGGAAGGAGCCCAGTAAGAGCTCCAACAAGAAGGGAACCTTCAGCAGTGATAATACAGCAGACATTGGTAAAAAGAGTTCATACAGGAGCAGAAATGCCTGCCACCAAGCTGGTGACCAGAGCTTGAGCTGCAGAGTGAAATCTTGTCTCAAAAAGCAAATAAGTCTCCATGAAGCCCTCAACTAAATGCAGATGACATTACTCAAAGCATGTAAGGTGTTAAGCTACAGACTCCCTAGGCATTGGTTGTAACTATGCTGTTTAAATTAACCTTTACTTCCCTTTGGAACTGCCACTAGACTTGAAACAAGGGACCTCAAGCAATGGATCCCGAAGAACTGAAAATCCCTTAAGACCCTCATTCCAGAGCAGGGAAAGGCAAAATCCTGGTGCTAGACAGAAGAACTTGTCTATCAGGGGAGGTTTCAAACAGTGTTGCCAAGCTATCACCTAGCTAAATCAGCATATGTATGTTTTCCTGCCTTACGTTTCATCTTTTATACAGAACCTGATTTCTAAAGACACCCTCAGCAAAACTTCACAGTTCTCTGTTCCTTTCTGATCCGGGTCCTGGCTAGCCTGCTTCGATGGACAGCTATTGCATGCGCTATTGCCTGTGTATCTGATTAGGTGACACTAGACACACAGAGAACGGATGGTTGCCGCCTAGAAGAGGCAAAGAACACCCTTCCACCAAGCAGAAGCTATGAAGTGTAAACTGCTCTCTGGGCACAGTGAAGTTCGACAGGGAACAGGAGGGTCAGAGAAGCGCACTTTGTATCCTGTATCATAAAAGCGCATCTGGCCCTCCTGCTGTAGAAAGGAGTTTGTGTGCGCACAGTAGAAACAGCCCAGCAAACTCACAGGTCTCGTGGTCTGCTCCGAATTACCCTTTAAAGGGATTGGAACCCAGGCAGAGACTTGGGGGGAATGTACAGCCCAGTGAACTTGTACGTGTAAACATCCCATTACACAGACAGAGATCAACTCAACAGGTAAAATGTGGAAGAATAGAAAGGAACAGAACAACGCTATGGACCTCAGAGACAAGGTTGACTGCCTGACTGAAGAGTCAGAACTAAATTTTGGGATGATTAACACCTTTGTTTTGGTTTCCCATAATGTATTTAATGGCTTGAAGAAGGCAGATCTTTCAGGGTATCAACCTGTTCCGTCTTCCCAGAACTCTCCTTGGTGTCTCTAGGGGCAGGTGGCAAGAACTGCTATATTCTAGGTGATGCGATCCTTTATAAACACGTGTCCCATGTGTTTGCACATGCACTTGAACATATGACTGTCGTTTCTCCATGAGTGGTACATTCCTTCCTAGTCAAGGAGCTTAAGCAGCTTAAACAAGAATAAAATAAGCCCATCATATTGGTGTGTGCCTATAACACAAGAACTTAGGAAGCTGAGATGGGAGAACTATACTAGTTAGTTCTTACAGTCAACTTGACAAACACTGAAGACATCAGCCAAGAGGGAACCTCAATTGAAGGACTGGCTCTACACACAGACCTATAGGCATGTCCATGGGGCATCTTTTTGGTTGACATAGGAGAGTCTATCCCACTGTGAGCAGAATATCTCTAGACAGGTGGACTTGACCCAGGTTACATACAAAATGTGATGATGGGAATGAGAATGGCCCCCATAGGCTCATAAGTCTGAAGAATTGGTCCCTAGTAGGTAGAACTGTCTGTCTGAGGAAGATTAGGAAGTACGGCCTTGTTGGAGGATAGATGTCACTGGGGGTATATGTTGAGGTTTCAAATGACTCATACCATGCCTGTGTCCCCTCTGCCTCCTGCTGGAATTGGGGATGCAAGCTTTTATTTTATAAATCACTATTGCTTCTAGTCCTGAACTTATGGAAGAAAAGGATTTAAACTGTAGGTGTTTTAACTAGAATCTCTGTATTTCTAGAGATATAGAAGAGAGAGGAAACCATGTGCTTCCTACCTTCCAAGGAAGTAGAAGGCATTCTGAAGCAAAGTGAGCTAAAATCTCCATTGAACATAAACACGAACACCATGGTTTTGAGCTGTGCCTTTCCTCCAGACTCTTATTTACTTTGAAGTTGGCTTATGAAGCTACTTTAATAATTCATAGCTGTGTTCCAATTTTTTGTCAGTCTTTGAGGGCTAAAATTAAATTCCCATAAGAATTTGTAAATCATGGGGGGGGGCATGTTCTAATTTCACCCTGATAACAAAATACACAGGAGTGATGGAGGCAATCATGGAAGAATCTATCTAGCAGTCCAAAGTGCTTTCTTCAAATGAGTAGACGCCTAGGTGGAGAAGTGATTACCCTGGGAGGTACTATAGGAGCGCATAAAGCAATACCCGGCAGGGTAAGCATAGCAGCAAATTGATGAGTACCTGAAACATGTTCAGACAGCCAGTGAAAGCAGGGTAGGGGCTTCGCAGACAGAGACACTGTCCATCTGGAGGGCAGGGAAGGTCAAGAGCCAGATCAGCCTTCAGACCCCAGGCCTCATCTGTGATCAGAACCATCATGAGGAAGCCAACACTTCAAGTTCACACAGCATGAGGTGGCTGTGTAGATTATTGGATCTGTCAAGAATTTTAACTAAGAGAAATGAAAACAGCAACATTTTCCTGTGAAAGGTCCCCTCTGAATTCCTCCTAAGCCCCTCATTCCTCAGGCAGCGTGGCTGCACTGTCTACAGAACAGCTGATTTCTAGCCCCATTAAGAATAGTACTGGCTGACATCTGCGCTTCTAAACTATTCTGTCAAGCTCTCAGAATAAAACGGTGAGACTCACACCCACCTGCTCTCGGCAGTCACACTTGCTCACGAGAATTTCATGGGGATTTGCCGAGGAGCACTGCCCTGGAATGAGTGTCTGTGGTGCCTTGGCCCCAACTGTCCCCCACTCACACCTTCCAACTTTGAAATTCAGATCTGACCCACTTATGTTACTGCATCTCGGGAACACTTTCGTCGGCCTTGTTTCGAAGAGACAGCAGGGTGGTGGGTAATCACAAATTCTTCAGGCAAACATGGAGTGTCAGAGCCAGCTCGGGCATGCTCCTCCCAGGCCACAGGGGATTCCCTGCCTCTGGGAAGAGAGAGACTAGAATGGCAGGGAAGCATCCCGCCCCGGGGCTGAGCCAGCTTGCTCTTCCCCACAGCAGACACGACACAGCCCCAGAGTTGGCACCATCGGGTTTGTTTCCTTCCTGATCCACAGCTTCGGTCCTCAGTCCTAAAACGTCCTTCCAATGCACTGGGCGAAAACTAGCCCCACCTAAGATCAGGCTGATTTTAGTCTGAAAACTACCCTGCTCAGTCTTGCCCACTATCCCTTCTGGCCCCTAGTCCACTTCCTCTGCCAACAGGTGGCGATTCTAGCCTAGAGATGGCAGTGAAGATAGCTTTGGGGTAGACCTAGTAGTCGGTCCAGTGGGTTTGGAGGGAAGCAAACTTGTGTTCTATAATGTGGTGGGCCTCTTCCCAGCAGGAGCAGGAACAGTGGAGCAAAAGACTGAAGTCTGTCTACAGGCTGAGCTCAGGCTTGAGTGGAAATATCAGCTCCTCCTTGGGTCTCCAGTGTGATGGCCTTCCCTTCAGACATCATCTTGCCAGCCTTCTCCATGTTCCAGCTTCTTCCTTATAATGATTCCCCAGCTACGTGCAAATGTGTCCGGCCCCTTAGGTCTGTTTCTGAGGACAATTCTGGCATATGGTACCATGGAACCTCACTCTTCTTCCCTTTGTAACTGCCATAGGACCGAATCCTCCCCACATATGCTCCACTTGCCTTACACATTGACCGAGTGAGACTCTCTTGTAGATCTAAGTCTCTAGCGAGTTCCTATCACCTTGCCAAGTGATGTCTCTTATGATACAAAGGCCACATGAAGTTTATCTAAAACCATTCCGTCATTGGATCTGATGACGGCAGTGAGGGCTCAGAATACAAGCTACAGTCATCTTTCTGGGAACCAGCAGGAGATTCCCTACACCTGTATCTCGAGCCCCACATCCCTCCCTGTCCTGTGATCCTCTGCACCAAGCACTAGAAAGATCAGAGCTAATTGTGTGTCCATCTTTCTGTAGTGGTAGCAGCTCATGGGCCACGCTGGCTAAGATTAACCTTCTCTCTGGTTTGCCATTGCTTTCTTACCCTTGTTCCTCTTTTAGCTTGATTTCAAACCCTTATCTTACAAAAAAGATCTTGCTTGCTTATTTCTTGTTCTTTTTTTTTTTTTTTTTTTTTTTTTTTTTTTTTTGGTTTTTCGAGACAGGGTTTCTCTGTGGCTTTGGAACCTGTCCTGGAACTAGCTCTTGTAGACCAGGCTGCCTCTGCCTTCCTCATTTCTTGTTCTTAAATCACCGTAAATCTTTAGGATGTGATGCAAAAGGAACAAAGCCACCAGCAGCGTGTCTAAGCCATCCTGTTCACACAGATGTCCTGTTCTTCTGGCTCAGATCAAATACTCCATAAATTCCGATGAAAGGCTGACATATCTGCCTTCTGTTCCCATCCTCATGGAGAAAAAAAATCAATGGAAATCTCTAAGTTCCTATCATTTGCCTCAAAATCAGATTATGATCCTAAATAATATCCACACTGATATGGGAAGACAGTGCGCCATCAGATTCAGGCAGCTCAGAGCCTGAAAATGTGACTCCCATGAAGTAAGTCCTGTCCACGCTGAGCTTGGGCGAAGTCAGACCATCTGAAAGTCCCAGCGCTCAGGAAGTCGATTACTGTCCTTATTTGTTTCTGGAGTCTGGGTTATGTAACATTCCACATTATGAAACAGACACCGTAAGCTTCTGTTGGTTCTAATTAGTGTCAGACACCCCCAGGACTTGAAAACATTATTTATGATGACGTAAGCAATCTCTTAAAAACATATCCTGGCATTTGGGGAAATAACTCAAAAGGGCTCCTACCTTGGTGTTTCGCATTTCCTGAACCCGGTCCAAGAGTGACATTTTTCTTGGGTGAACTGTTAATTGAAATCCCTTCCCTTTGTCCTTTCCAAGTCCAAACGTTAATACCCAGGCTTCCTTTTCTTCATTCTCGCCTCTCCCCAGGGCGGTGGTGATTCATCAGTAGGACGTGGAAGCTGACTTTGACCTCCACCTTCACCTTCGCAAATAGTCAAGAAAGTTCACGGAGGCCCTGGGCCGTGTCAGCACCTCCCACACTTATCCAGAAGAGTGTGGTTAGCCCCTCCCACATCTCTAGCCCTCAGCATCCCTGGTAGCTCATAGCCTAGAGCACCAGGCTGACTACAAAGCAGTGTGAGACATAGGCACCACCAGTGGAAGATCTCCCAATAAGTTAGCATCCTTGGGCTGCCGGGAGGAAACCCAAACCTACACAAAGCTCACTCTTCTGCAGGAACTCCAGGCTGGCAGTGAGTGGTGAATTCTGTCCCCTCCCCCTTATTCTTAAGTAGTAGCATAATTTGGGGCAGGTCACATCTCTTGCTCCTTAATATTCAGGCCATTGAGATAGACTTTATACATTTTCTGTCTGGTGGGGCAGTATTGATGCCTAGAGGTGGGGGTGGGGGTCATGAAGTTCCTAGAGCTTGTATCCCTTCCCCCTGTAAACAAAGTGACAGTTCTCCAGTTAGGCCCATCCCACCCTGCAGGAAGACCCGCGAACCTGGCATGGGATCCTCGGGAGGACACAGACAAAGATGACAAGCAGCAACGCTTGCCCATTCAGCCTTTGAAGAGATGGGTCCAGCAGCAATGCTCAGCCTTCACTGAAGTCCTCCAAATAGCAAAGCTGAGTGTTTTGTCTCTGGTACCAACGAGGTTCCCAGGAGAGTAAGTGCTCCTCAAAATGCCTCTGAAGCCTGCACTGGAGTCAAAGGCTTGCAAGGCTTCTAACCATCTGTGGAGAGGAGATGCCCTCTGTGGCAAAGGACTTGTGGCACTGATGACGTGTGAGCTAGAGTGTTGTCGAGACACCAACGTTGTCTTTAACTCAGGAAGTTCCCACTCATGTGGGTTCAGAGCTCTTCCTATGACCTGGCTTTCTAGCAGGAAGATGCCCATGGCTGGGGTAGGAACAAGGATGCTGCGGAGTGTATTTGAGGGCGATCTGTCTTTTATACATGGGCAGCCCCTAGCCCAGCTTCTGTAAAACTACTGTCAGGGCATGAATGCATGGAACTGGTTACCAACTTTCACTGCTAGGAGCAGACCCGTTGCTGGAGGGAAAGGTGTACATAAGTCTGATTCATGAGGAAAGAGAAACTACCCCTTTTCTGCTGGACGCTAAGGTAAGGAGTGGGTAAGATTGCATCCCCACCTGGTGGTTAGACTCGGCAGAAAATATGACTTGCAGCTTTTAGCAGCAAACATCCTACATTTAGGACAAGGTATAGCCATAATGAAATCATGACAGCTGTGAACAGAAGTCCTGGATCTACTTTCCACAGAGGAGGAACAAACTGTCAGGGAGAGTAGAAATGCATAACAGAGAGCCTTGAAGGGAAGAGTCCCGTCGGGAGGGGTGAAGAGTGTGGGCACAGGCAGGCGTGACACTAGAAAGCCGGGCCCAAGCCCCTCTCCAGGTTTTCACCTGCCTTGGAGTTACTTTGGGGATGAACTGCATTGTGGGAAATCCCAGAGCAGAGCCAGAGTGAGATTTAGGAAAAAGATATGGGAAGCTGGTAACGCTTCAGGGTACGCATTTTTAAGTTAATATAGTCATTTACTAAACGAGTAGCTTCAAGGCCTCATTTGCAAACCCAGCAAATAGAGAGACATAATCGCATGAAGTTGCAGATGCAGCTGAGAGGTAGAGCATGTGAGCCATTGGGTGGGTGATGCAATGTTTGGGCTCCTTCCCTAGCTAGCACACCCTTTCCTAAATCTCAGTGGGTGACCAAATGTTTGGGCTCCTTCCCTAGCTAGCACACCCCTTTCTAAATCTCAGTGGGTAACCCAATGTTTGGGTTCCTTCCCTAGCTAGCACACCCTTTCCTAAATCTCAGTGGGTGACCCAATGTTTGGGCTCCTTCCCTAGCTAGCATACCCCTTCCTAAATCTCAGTGGGTGACCCAATGTTTGGGCTCCTTCTCTAGCTAGGGCACCTCTTCTTAAATCTCAGTGGGTGACCCAAAGTTTGGATTCCTTCCCTAGCTAGCACACCCTTTCCTAAATCTCAGAATGTCTGGTAGAGACCCAACACAGAAGGCAGGCGCAGCAGTTTAGATGAGAATAGGGAAGAAAGCAGGAAAGAAATCTTTGTGTCATCACTTCAGTTCCCCCTTTCTCTGCCCACTTAGCCATCTTCCTACACATGCCTGAGATCACCCAGTCCCTTTAGGTCTCTACCACCAGGGGACTTGGGTGTTGGTGCGCATCAACTCTTCTTTGGAAAGGAGCACTCCCTCCTAGCTTGATCAGTCTCCCACATGCTCTAGGTTTCCATCTAGGGCATAGAACACCATCCTATGAAAGATAAAGTTACGCAGAATCGTTCCCTAGAAAACACACAAACACACAGGAAGGTGTTAGGCGTTACTCGGAGCCCTCCAGAAAAACAATGCTGACAAGAGGATCGACATAAAGATGTATAAAGGGCAGAAACTTCAAGATCTTCAGTTGACAGGTGGGGCGGGAGGGGGCTCTTTGTGAGTCAGACAACAAGGACAGTCAACAGTATGAGCTCCGCTGCAAAGGAGGGGTTCTCAAGCCTGTGTTCATGTTCTCAGAAGAGTGATCTGTTGGGAGCTCACTGTGAATGAGTCACAGAATGTAAGGCTTCTGGTCAGGACGTTAGACTGTCTCTGGAATGTTCTCTGAAGCATGGTGCCCTACAACAGTCGGAATGACCTGAACAAAAGGAGGAAAATAGCAGCCACCAGAAGAAAGACCAGAACGCAACTTTCCCTACCCAAGCCTGAGCTGTCACAGGACTTCTCAGGACATTCTCTTTCTCAGCTGCTATTGAGAATGTCCTAAAACCTTAGCAAAACACAAATCGATAAATAGCAGAGAATAAAATTTGTTCCTGTAACAGAAGCTCTCAAAAGTCATACAACTTCTCTCAGAAAGGAAGAGTGGATGCTGACAGCTCAAAAAATGTTGAAAAAGTCATGCTTGAACTTAAATATCACGTGTGAACACTGAAGATGGAGCCTAGGGCCCGGCATGCACTCTACCACTGAGCTGCTCCATCCTCCAACAGCTGATGAGCTAACAGTTTAGCAGCTTGAGAAAGGACTTTCTGAAGGAAAAGGATTTCAGCAAGGGACGATCGGTGAAGTGCTTCCGAACACAGGAGCCACGCTTCAGGAGAAGCAGAAGGGCAAACGCAACAGCAGCAGCGAGCTGGAACCTGGGGCCACTGGGCAGCGGCGCAACTGTGTCCTGGATCGCTGAGGAACTGACAGAAATCACCAACCCTACTTGGGAGGAGATGTCTGATCCAGTTTGATCTGGAATATTCTATTTCCTCTATTAATAGCAGCCAAATCTAGTAAAGTACTGAGATGGATCCACCATCTCCATGGAAGAGGGACAAAGTCGATGGCCACGAAACTGTCCTGCAGCCCCGAGCACCACACAACTCTGTCCACTGAGGGCAAGAGCGCCATGACTTGACTCCCAGGAGCTAAAAACTACAGGAAACCAAGAATGAAAATGACTTTTTTTCTATTTGTATAGTGATCTATATTGTATAGTGATTGTATAGTTGATCTGGATGGAAAACACAAACCCAGTCATTGTTGCAAACTCAAACAAAACCTGGCATCATTTAAAGACACCGATATCTAGTCCACTTTTGAGTACTGTAAAGCCTGCATGTTAGCAAGACTGCTCTGTGGGCAATTGGAGCATCAGACAGAGGAATGCGGTAGAGTGGAGATCAGCGTAATCACAGGGTGAGGAGAGCTGGTTGTACACCTGTCTCGCTAGCACGGGCTCTTGGGAGTCGAGCTCTCCCTTCTGGAAAGCTCAGAGGAGCACTGGTGTGGTGTAGGATCCTTCAGTGGGGCCGCTATGGTGGGCTGAGGCTTGTACCCATGCTAGACTGGTAGTCTGCATTTCTGCACCATTGGTAGAAGGTTATGAGGACAAGTGTTAGGCTGGAGGGATTCCTTAAGGAATTAAGTTGGGAAGGCCAAGAGGGTTGCTCCCAATGTCATTATATTCATGAGGGTGTAGACTCCAGTGAATGAGCAACCCCATTCACTGA
Organism: Chionomys nivalis; assembly: GCF_950005125.1. Lineage (NCBI taxonomy): Eukaryota > Metazoa > Chordata > Mammalia > Rodentia > Cricetidae > Chionomys > Chionomys nivalis. The sequence continues at coordinate 30,534,465 of NC_080108.1, read as the reverse complement.
ATTAGCTCGGTTCTAAAGTGTGAAGCCTAGCTGAGAAGGTGGACACCATGCTGTTGATAAAGGCTGCTCGTATGGAACATTCTCACACTCAAAGAACCCCAAACTGGTTCCTACACACCACTAGGCTGCACTACCCACTCCCCACAGGATACGGCCAAGCTCTCAATAAAGGCTTAAATCAGAAAAGCCTGACTCAAAAGCTCAGGTTCTTAATATCAGATCTGTTCTAAACAAACTCGCTTTCCAAACGAAAGAAAGGATCCCCAAAAGTCCAGACAGAAGGCTCATTTTCTTGCATGCGTTAGGAAGCAGGGGTGGTTCTCTATAAGTCACAGGTGCTTTCCCCCCACATCTCTCCTCCCAAGAAGTCTGGCTAGTGAGGGCCAGGTGGATCAAAGGCTTCCAAGGCTTGGGTTTGTGGTAGAACTCAGCGTCCCTCACCAAGCACAGAAAGGCCCGGGTCTCCTCATCCATGGCTTCCTGTGAGAGCCACTCCAGGCTCTCTGGGCTGCTTCAAGTGCCTCTCCACCGCTCGCCCTCACCACGTCACCACCCTGCACCGTCAGCCTCTCTAACAGCTCTGATGGCACATGAAATAGAGCATCCATCGCATGACATGGAGCATCCGTCACACACCATTACCTGGTGCTCCCATTTCTATCAGTCCGGGGAAGGAGAGTAAACTCAAAGTCTTGTGCAAAGAAAACAACAACAAAAAATAGTTACAAAGATTTGGGAAGAAATAAATCGGAAGAAAGACTAAATATTTCACTCTAGGCAAATGCGAAGGAATTTTCCTTTAAGAGAACATCCAAATTGGTTGATGTCCCAACATTGTCTATCTATGCAGTTAAGTAATCTCTGATTTGATTTTATCTTTTTACAATTTACTGGTTTATTTGGGGGAAGGGGGCACATGCAACATGGGATGGACATTTACCTGAGTCCTGTCATTCACCTGTTTGGCTGGTTTTTGCAACAGGGTCTTCTATAGAGTCCAAGTTTGCCTTAAATACCTGATACTCCTGCCTATGACTTTCAGATGCTCAGAAGTTCGCTTTTATTTATATATTATGATTATTTATTTTGTGTCTGGCATGTATGGAGGTCAGAGGACAACTTGGGGGCACTTAACTGTCCCTCCACCATCTTTTTTTTTTTTTTTGGGTTTTTCGAGACAGGGTTTCTCTGTGGTTTTGGAGCCTGTCCTGGAACTAGCTCTTGTAGACCAGGCTGGTCTCGAACTCACGGAGATCCGCCTGCCTCTGCCTCCCGAGTGCTGGGATTAAAGGCGTGCGCCACCACCGCCCGGCTCCCTCCACCATCTGGATCCCAGGAATGGAACTCAGGTCTTCAGTTTTGGGGGGCAAGCTTCTTTACCCACAAAGCTATATCAACAGCCTGTTAATGAGTTCTTCCATATCGGGAAGGTTTGTCCTGAGTCCGGTGTGTAAATCAACCTCCAGCCCCGGCATACACACATCAGCATAAACATTTGTATAATTGTTGACCCGGAGGCAAACTTCCATAAAAAGATAAGGAGAAGGACAGATGGAAGGAGTAAGAGTTTTGACACTTTGTATAGGCATCCTAAGAACAACACATTTTCAAATGATGCAGGATCCCTTGAGCGGAGTGTTCCTCCTCATGGCTTCCTCCACCTGCTTTTCTATACAATCTGAAATCAGCAGCCCAGGGTGGGCACCACCTACGGTGAGCTGGGTCCACTGACACCAATCAGCAATCAAGAAAATAACCCACAGCGTGCCCACAATTGAGGTTCCCTCTTCCCAGATGACCCGAGCTTGTGTCAAGTTGACATAAAATCCAGCCAGCACAGACTGTAACTTCTTTCCTGCCATTGTAACAAATACTCAAGGGGGGGGATCTCTATTGAAGAGAGACTACTGCAGCTCACAACTGTGGCTATTTCAGTGCGTAGCTGAGAGATATGTCTGCTGTGACTTGTGCTTAGGCAGCACGCCACAGCGGAAGTACATGATGGAACAAAAACGAAGAAGAAGAGATGGCAACCCTGTGATCCCCCTCAAGGATGCACCAAATTACTTAAAGATTCACTAGACTCCACTCTGGATGCTTCCACCAGCTCCTCTTAGCACCAAGCCAGGAAACAGCGCTTTAAATGTGGGCTTGGGGGCACATTTGTGACCTAACAGACAGCAAGGACATTGCAGTTAATCCCTCTGTATGCTGCTTCCTTTATCCAACATCTTTCTATCCCCATCCTCTGCCAACCTAGCCCCGCTGACCTTTCTTAACTCTCCATCTTGATGGATGCTTTTTTTATGTAAGTATTGTAAGAACACACAACTCTACATAGTTATACATGTTTCTCGGAGAGAAACGAAGAGCAATGGAGAAGGCAAAAGAGGGGAAGAAAGACGGGGCTGCACAATGGAATCGAAAGAGACCTCCAAAACAAGCCCCGCAGGGAGCCTGTGGTCTTATCGGGCATGACTGCCATTCACACAGAAGGGAAGTCTAACCCAGGCAGCAGCCTCACTGGCCAGAACACAGAGCAGACATAAATGAACCTGACCCCTGCCTAAGGAAATCTGCAAGTGAGCATTTAGGGAAGGCCATGGAGAAAGGGGAATCTAATCACGGCTTTTGTCATGACCTAATCACTCAGGAAAGGGAAAGAGAAGGAGTCAAGTTACTGTTTGTTCTTCCCTGGGGCTTCTATTCTCGCACTTAATTAATTTCTCAGAGTAAGTCATTCCAAAGTTCTCCACCAGTTAGCAAAAGGAACAAATACGCATCGGCCTTGTTAATGAGCCAATATTCTGTCTTCCTGACCCTCATTCTTACTCCTATATCATGGTCCGCCAGTGAGGTCTCTGGGTCCCACAATGCAGCGTTAGCATCCTGTCTGTTCAGTGGAGGCAAACACCCAAGGCTTTAAGTGGGCGTGGTTAGAGCACTATATTGGTTTACTTTTGTACTAATGGGACAAAAATAGCTAACAAAAACAACAACAAAAACTTAAGAAAGTGCTCGTTTGGGCTCTGTTTATGCGGCAGCAGAGGCATGAGGCACCTGGTCATACTGTGTCTGCAATCGGGAAACAAAGACAGGTGAATTTTGATATTTATTCAACCCCCAAACCCAAGCCTGTGGAACGCAATGCCCACATTTAGGATGGCTCTTCCCTTTCAGTTAGATCTGCCCAGAAACACTCTCACATACACACTCAAATGTATTTATCATGGCTATTGTGAATCCTGCCCAGCCAGCAATCAACATTAACTAACAAAATCCACACTGGGGTACTGGGTACCCTATCTACTTCGCAAGTCCTGTCTACTGTCCCAAAGTCTCTTCTCTGCCTTCTGAACAGGAAAGACCTCTGGAGGCCATATTTCTCCTGTCACAGACACCTTGCTCCGCCTTACTCTAGTCTGGAGGAGACACTTCCCACCTGAAATCTATATCAACAATAAACACACAGGAGAGGTCGGAAAGAGGGTACAGTTAACGGCAACTAAGTTACCGTCTCTTGGTGCGGCAAAGCCCTTTTGGGCACATGAGCAACAGTGCTCAAGAATGACAAGGTTTGGGGGCTGAAGAGATGGCTCAGCAGTTAAGAGCACTGACTGTTCTTCCAGAGGACCTGGGTGTGATTTCCAGGACCCACATGGCAGCTCACAACTCTCTATAACTCCAGTTTCAGGGGACCTGACACCCATGGTAAAAACACAAATACACGTAAAATTACGTATATGTGTGTGTGTGTATTTATATGAATGACAAAGTTGTCTTACAATCTTATTTTTCTTCTTACATTAAAAGTTAGCATCCAACATAATAGGTTTTATAGTGGCTTTCTTAACCTCCTATAAGCTTCTGTGAAAATGTAGTTCCAACTGCAGCTCCTCATATTTCAGAGTCACCTCCTGTCCCTTCAGCACTGAAGTTTATGCAGAACAGGACTGGGCTCTACCTGGAAGCAAGAGCTGGCACTAACCTGTGATCTCTTCACAGCTGCTAGGGAAATGGAAGGGCTATGCTTTCTCCTACGTGGCTAACTGCTCTTTGCAGGGCTCTCTGATGCAGGTACTGGGGTACCTACTTAAGCCATGAGCTTTACTTGTCATGAGGCTAGTGGTATCCTCAAGTGAAGGTAGGAAAAGAGATCTCAAAGGCCTTTCTGTATCATCTGTGCAACTGCAGTGCTGCTGTGTATAAGGAAGCTAGATGATGGAGGGGCTTTGTGAGCCACAGCTGGGTGCCATAGGGTAAGAAATCTCACTCCAGTCAATCTGTGCCAAACAATTCTAATTCTTTGTAAAGTTCACTTTTTTAAAAAATAAATTATGTGAATGTGTATCTAGTGATTATGAGAGGGGGATACATCCATACTAGTGTGGGTGCTAGTAACTAGGCAAGGTAAAGGGCTTAGAATCTCCTAGAGCTACTATGACAGGCAGTTGTGAACTGCTCAGTGTAGCGTGGTAACCAAACTAAGGTCCTCGCCAAGAGCAGTATGTACCCTTAACCACTGAGTCTTCTCAATATCCCCCATTCATTCATTCATTCATTTGTTTATTTTGTTTTTTTTCAAGACAGGGTTTCTCTGTGTAACAGTCCTAGTTGTCCTGGAACTAGTTCTTGTAGACCAGGCTGGCCTCAAACCCACAAAGATCCACCTGCCTCTGCCTCCCAAGTGCTGGGATTAAAAGCGTGCGCCACCAGTGTACGGTATTCCCATTTATTTTTGTTCATTAAAATATGAAATTTTTATTTGAAAAAATTCTCTATGGATCAACACGCTTAAATCCTAATTTTATAAGCCATCTGTAAGAGCAGGTTCTAACTCCATGGTAGAATACCTGCCTAGCAAGTGTCACAGCCTGGATTTCAGTCCTACCACCACACACACAAACACAAACAAACAAACAAACCAATCATCAGTCACACAGTAAAGTGAGAGAGAATCAAACTAGCTTCTGCGTCTCTGAGATGATTCTTAGATTATATCAATTTCCGACTGAAAATCCTTAAGAAAACATTTCTTCTGGGAACCCTTACCAAAGTGCTCAACACAGACACAAATGTGTGTGAGTCTTTACCACTGTGCTGTACATGGACACACCATTCTACTCTTTACATAGCCGCTAAAGTCTAACCAATACTATATATAATAATCTGTACAATGCTCAGGATATATGCAGATACTTGATCATTATACATAAGGGACTTGAGTATTCCTGGATTTGGTCATCTTTGGAAGGATCATATCCTTATAGAAAGCTTGTACGTGCTGAAAAGAGTGGATATCTAGACCAGGGCTCTACAGGAAGATATCATGCTTTAAGCCTCAGACAATTTTTAAACATGGAGCAGTTAATATCACCATTGTTCCACTGGCCAAAATGAGTCCCTATGGAGAAAGCACTGCTTTCTCATGACAAACAGCATCTTTGTATGATTTCTCTCCACACTGCCGGAATGCAAGCATCAGTACCTACTAGCCCAAGTATGCACGCAGCATGGCAATTACTACATGCCTTCAGCTGCATCCAGTCAGAATCACAGTGGTCTCAGACTTGGAGCACAGGTTCTAGACGTTTCCCCAAACCAGAAATAGGAACAAGAAACACAGAAAGTAGAAACCAGTGACCCTGTCCAGAGAGACCATGCTAATTGGGCCTGAGGTGAGCTCTCCAGGAGCAAGGTTCTGCCATTCAAGAGCTTTGCCTTTCACTCCCAGAGGAAGAGTTCAAATCTCTTTCCATACAAGCATGCAAAAAGCTATACAGCCATGCACTCTTCTCCAGGGAAGCAGATGAACTACAGAATACCACACCAACTAGGACATAAGCAAACGACTACCTGGAAAACTGCAGAGAAAAACAGATGGATGCGGAGAACCACAACTCACTGGGAGCAAAAGCTGACCTCAAGGACAGAAGATGCTGGGGCAATTAGTTAGTGCCGACTACTGAAGTTTGAGCACAGTCTACCTAAAGAGTTAAAACGTACTGGGTCACAGTCCTAAAGACCGTCAAGTTCCCATGGAGAAGAAGATAGAAAAATCCCATGTGTTTCCAGCGGGGAGAGTAAGGACATCATTTTGAAATCTACCTGGGATAATCCTTATCCCTTTAACAAAGGCAAAAATATAATCCTGTGTCAGATACGATATAATGATAATCACTGTATCAGAGCCTAACCAAAGAGCACAGAGATATAACTCCAGGCCTTCTCACCTAAAGGAGGGCTCCTTCCGAGGAGGAGCACCCGTGAAGGTCACAGTCCAAAGCCACAGACTCGCTGGTATGCAGACCTGATCACAGGATGACAGCACACGTTACTAGGATAACACCCTTCACTGTTCCAGCAGGATTCCCTGTGAGAACAGGGAGTGTGCAGGCCCTGCGCTGAAGAACAGAAGAGCTGGGCACCACCATGACATAAACCTGTGGTTCCAGCTACGCCAGCGCTGGGGACACTGTTCCAGCAGGATTCCCTGTGAGAACAGGGAGTGTGCAGGCCCTGCGCTGAAGAACAGAAGAGCTGGGCACCACCATGACATAAACCTGTGGTTCCAGCTACGCCAGCGCTGGGGACGGGAGAACTGGTTGAACTCAACTTTGAGATGACCCTGGGCAACATCTGTCTGGGCAGTGTTTGGGGGAGTCCAGTGATCCTGGCTGCAATCTGGGCCTCTAATATTTACACACACAGTGTAAATTCTAGAAACCCAAAATCGCCATGAAAGAAATGAAAAAAATATGATCCATTTCCAGGAACTGTGCTTCTTAGCACAGATCCAAGGTCCCTTAGCTTTTTGCTGCCACGCCTTACAGCCTTTCACTGTAGCGCATCTCCATGTCTTTGTGTTACCCACGGATGTCACCAACACCACTCTCTATCAGGAGGCCAAGACTCTTTAGAGAGTGTACTGTTATTATCTTGCTTGTCCTCCAGTCCTGTTTTTTCAGACTGACTCTTCATCATGCTCCAGCCTGCTTGGAGCTTCTCCCCATGCCCCGCTTCAATTCTTGGAGACTCTGCTTTTTTTTTTTTCTTTTCTTTTCTCAACATGGTATTTTTATGGACTATTTGGGAATTTCACATACTGCACGCTGATCACTTTTACTTCCAGGTCCTCCCAGGCCTGTCCCCCAACACGTGTGCCTCCCCCACAAAAAAAGATTTAAAAAACAAGTTCAATTTGTGTCGTCACAAGAGCACATAGTCAAAGTCCTGGTGTTCAACCCCTTAAAGAAAACTGAGTCTTTCCTGCAGACCCAGGACCCCACTAGTTCTTTCTTTTAGCTCATTTCCATTCCCATGAAACAAGTACCCACCCACAGAAACCTTCTCTCCCAAGGACACCCCAACAACAGCATTTACTTAGGATCCACAGTGGGCAACAGCAGCCACAGAACAGAATGCCTGCGCCATAAAGACAAGATCAGGCATCTCCCAGGTACACCAAAATGCAAACTTCAAACCATACATAACTTCAAACATTTTAACTCTGAAATGCCTGATCCTAGTACAAAAGACGAATATGAACAGCCGAGACAATATAACTTCTCTAGAACCCAGAAATCCTTATGATAGGCACTGAGAAAAGCAATGTCACTGAAACACAAGACAGGGAAATCAAAATAGTAGTTATGAATATGTTCAAAGACCTTAAAGTGGGCACAAATCAAGGCCTCTTTGAAGACCAGGGAATACAGAGGAAACAATTGAATAAATATAAAATAATGAAAACAATTCAAGATATAAAAATGGAATTTAACAATAAGATAGAATCACTAAAGTAAAACCAAACTGAAATAAAATTCAAAATGAAAAACCCAAGAAGTCAAACAAAAAGCTTACAGAAAAGGCTTGCCAAGAGATTGAATGAAATTTCAGATCTTAAAGACCAGGTATAAGAAGTGGGTACCTCAGCCAAAGAAAATGTTAAACCAAAAACAACCCAAGCACAAAGCATTCAGGAAATTGGGGACACTATGAAAAGGCCAAGCCTATGAATAATAAGGATAAAAGAAGGAGAGGAAAGCCAGGTCAAAGACACAGAAAGCATTTTTTAGAAAATTGCAGAAGGAAATTTGCCCAATCTAAAGAAAGAAATGTTTATCAAAGCAAAAACAGAAAAAAAAAAAAAACATATGGGACACAAAAGAGCCAGGCTCAGAAAAGACCCCCCCCCCATGTCACGTATTAATCAAAGCATTAAGTGTATGGAACAAAGAAAGGACTATAAAATCTGATCTGCAAGGGGAAAAGACATATAAAGGCAAGTCCATTAACACTGGACTTTTCAATGGAAACCCTGAAAGCCAGAAGGGCCTGGACAGATAGATGGTCTGCAGATTCTTAGAGACCACATACCAGCCCAGACTATGATACCCTTCAAAATTATCAATCACAACCAATGCAGAAAAATATAATTCTACAATAAAACCAAATTTAAGCACTTTCTATACCAAAATCGAGTTTTACAGAAAGCACTAGAAGGAAAACTACAGTCTGAAGGGGTCAACTACACATGAAAAAATACACAAAATTAATAATCCCGGAACAGGAAATTAAAAGGGCGTGGACCTACAGGACAGCAACAAGATAACAGGAATCAATAAACACTGCCGAATGATAACTCTTCATATTAATGGTCTTAATTCCCTGATTAAAAGACACAGACTGACATTTCGATTAGGAAACAGGATTTATCTTTTAGCTAAATCCAAAAAACACCAAGGGTGGACATTACCTTGAGAAAACAGGATGAAAGGCCAGTTCCTTGCTCAACCTCATCATTAAAACCTCTTCTTGCCATTTGGATGTAACACGGAGACCCACAAATGCCAGTCATGGCCTACCAGCAAAGTTTCAGCATGTCTATCTCCAGAGGTGGATCCATGGTGTTCCCTGACTCCACCCTTCTTTCTCCCAGCATTCAGTCCAGACCTCTCTGCCTACCTAAGCTCTACCCTATCAACAGGTCAAGGCAGTTTCTTTATTCATTAATGGCACTCACAGCACACAGAGAAGACCACCACATCATAGAAAGAATGCATGAGCCAAAGATGATGACAGCTCCAAAGCCATAATGTCCTCCCAACACAGCAGGAACAATGCACATACGGACTGGCAGAGTCTGTGACAGCACACACAGGACTGACACAGGTTCGAGACAGACGTTCTCGGCACTGAGAAGAAACTGACGTAGGTTATCACTCCTAACCAAGGAGTTACCTGCTGGCAAACGGAAATCAGTTCTCTTCGATGGAGGGTCACCGGGTGTGCCAACAACCCTCTAGGGCAGGCCTACTGGACAGAAATAGTTAGCCAGCAACAAAAGAAATTCCATGCTTTGTTGTGGGCTTTTTGTCTCATTTTGTTTTGTTTTGGCATGTTTGACCATATTGGGTTTGTGTGTGTTTGTTTTGATTTTTAGTTTGGGGGATGTTTCTTTGAAAAAGGGAGATAAAGAACATATAGTTGAATGGATAAGGAGGTAGGAGAATCTGGGAGAAGTTGGGGAGGAGAAAACATGATAAAAAAAAAACATAGTGTATGAAAATTTTAAATAGATTTTTTTCAATTATAAAAAGTAAAACGTGATTTTAAAAAATTAAATGGAGAATGCCTCGACTGAGCTGGTGAGCAGAGGAGACAGGATGGAGGGAAACCACAAGCTTACAGATAAACAGACGCTTTACGACTGCACTGAAAAGTGGGGGTGAAGGAAGTGCCTACAAAATGTGCAATAGTCATGTGATGGTCACACTAGCTGAAGAAAGAAAGGAACTTAGAAATCCCAACACAATAATGGTGAGAAAAATCAGTCAAACACTGGGAGCACAGAGATGGTGAGCAGCAGAAATGACAAATCTCTAGTTAGGCTTGCCATATTTAAACTAGAGAAAGCATAGACCAAGAGACCATCTTCAGAAAAAACAAGGAGCAAGGACAAGAGTTACATCAAACTCCTCTTTAGAAGTCAAAAGAAGCAGGGTGAATGACATCTCTGAATGATTGAAAGAAGACAACTGATAGTTAGCAGCCCCTATATCCCCTCACCCATGAAAGGAAACACCCTGTCAGAGAGACTGTTGGGGAATGTGGTGTTGGAAAGCCGGGAAAGTCCCACACAGGAATGGGGGAAGGTTGAGAGCTGGGCTGCTCAGAAAGGAGAGCGTTGGAGAAAGAGAAGCAGCAGTGGGAACGTTATGTTCTTATCATCCATTGACCTAAAAGCTCAAAATCATAAGGGTCGCTATCAATAGCACTGAAGCCCTCAAGCACGCTTCCTGGAGCCTGGCGGACAGAAGAGGCTTCTTCTCTGGATCAGGAAATGGTAAAGCAAGGGAACTTTCTCAGGCTCGGTTTGCTTTCTTTAGTGTTTAAGAAAACAGCAAGTGAATTCTACTTGAGAAACCACAAGCTAAGCAAAACCTGAAGTAAAAGGCAATGGCATCGTGGAGCTGAAATTATTTCCCCATGAGGTGAAAATGTTACAGCAGTTGAGGTCCCACTAAAGATTGAACTTCTAGAACTCTGAAGGTATAGACACCCCCTCCGGCCATTCTTCTTCCCCCATTCACTTCTTCTCATACCTACAGCTGATAAAGTAAACCCTGTCTTTTCCTGCTCACACTGTAGCCTTGATTCCCTCATGCCAATTCGCATTTGTCTTTTTCTATTCTATGTCATGTCCCATGCCCTAGGCATTGTGTCGGGCATTTCGTATCCATTTTCCCACGGAAATGTCACCAACTTCTGCAACCATTAATAGTATTGTTTTCAATTCTTCAATGAATAAATGAAGACCCAGAATATGGTAGTCTAAAAATACACAGTTCCTGACCCTCTCTGTAATCCCATGGGAGTGTATCTCCTCCTGACAGGAGAAGTGTTCCCCTAACCTAACCCTAACCCTAACCTGGTATAACCCCACTGCCACAAAATGGCCCTGTGATGCTGCACACCCCCATACCCTTGCCTTTAACCCTGATCAGCAATGCCCAAGGGTGCTAACCTTGGTCCCACTCCAGCACTCCAGTTCTCGTTTTGTGGAGTTAGCCCATTCTCTACACTGATGGTGAGTCCTGCAGAAGGTCTTGGAGAACACACAGCTCCATCCAAAGGACTAATGCTTATCAAAGGCAGGGAGACTTCTGCGTCCAAGTGACTACAAGAAAAGCGTGCACAGGGTATATCTTGGCCAGAGTTCGCTGGACTATTCAACAGTGTAGGACTGGATCCAGAAAATATATAACATAATAGAACGTATGGAAACATAGACTTAAGCAGTAAAGTCAAATCTGGGGACTAGAGAAAAGAAAGAGTTAGAAATGGCAGTGCACACATGTAAGCCCAGGATCTGGGATGCCAAGTAAAGAGCATCTTGAACTAGAAGCCAGCTTAGTGAGACTGCCTTTGAGAAGAAAGGAGGCGAGAGGGGATGGGGAGGGAGACAGGATGAGAAACTGTGCTCAAAGCACACATAGACACATATCTGCCTGTGTTGTTAAGAATCCTGGTAGCGTAACAGGCTCTCCTGGAAGATTCTACCTCCTGATGATTGGATCCCCACAGATTTTTAGCAAGCCAAATGCAAATAAAGTGTAGCTCTTAATGTTTTGGTTTCTTTTTAAGCACAAAGATTAAGGAGAGAGTGCTGGAGAATACATTATCCTGATTAAGTAACGACCTGCTTCCAGGCATGGGGCCCTTTTCCTCACTATGAAAATAATGTGGTTTTCCTCTGAATGCCTTGGAACTGAACATGACTTGTTTTCCAAGTGGCACAACTAGGTTTCTACTTCAGGCTAAACACTCATGCACGGTGCATGGAGCAGCCTGCATGGCGCAGCCTGCACAGCACAGTCTGTCTGCTCCATGGGCAGAAGGATCTTACCTTGTGGAGTGGGCCCGCTCTCTCCCTCTATGGGGGACCTCCACAGGCACTTTGAAAATGCACAGGCAAGAGCTCCCAAGTTGAAGCATGGAAGGAATGAGAATATGAGCAAAGAGGTCAAAACCATGAAGGATTCACCCACTGAAACAGTTTACCTGAGCTAAGGGGAGCTCACCAACTCCAGCTGGACTGGGAAGGAACAAGCATAGGACCAAACTAGTCCCTCTGAATTGTAGGGCCCATGGGTCTACCCCTGCTCCCGGGGTTCATTTTGAGAGCACTTTTTGGCCTGCAGTGTTTGTTCCTGTGATCCCTCTGCCCCGCCTGGTGATTAGCTGTAAGGCATTGTTGATTCCACCTTGGGTGTGGTAATTTACCATTGTGCGGCAGCTAGGTATATAAGGATTTTCCTAAACTTAAATAAAGGGCATTCGGCTAATCTCCTTTCCAATGACCCAGGTCTCTTTTGTGTTCTTTCAATCTCTAGGCCCTTGCCCCGCTCGCACATGGTACAGTGGCGTGTGAACTGTACCGAGAGGGTAACACAGACATGGGTCTTACACTGAATGTTGTTGACAGTTGCATGGCTGGGCAGACTGAGGGGCCACTGGGCACTGGGATTTATCCCTACTGCATGTACTGGCTTTTTGGGATCCTAATCTCTTTGGATTTACACCTTGCTCAGCCTAGATGTAGTAGGGAGGGCCTTGGACCTTCCAAAAAGCAAAGTGCCTTACCCTCTCTTAGGATTAGATAGGGGTGGGGTGGGAGGGTGTATGGAGGGATTGGAGGAGGGGGAGGGAGTGGGAATTTGGATTGATTTTTTTTTAATCTAATAAATTAAAAAAAAACGAAAATGCTGAGGCAGGAAGGCCCTTTAGGGCAGAGGCTGAAGTGACAGTCACGGAGCTTGCATGGTTCTGCACTAGGTCCTGTGGATGTGTGTTATGGTTGTGTTGCTTGCTGTTCTTGCGGGACTCCTAACAGTCGGACGGTCTCTGATTCTTTGCTTGTTCTTGGGACCCTTCTCCTCCTATGGGGCTGCCTCATTTGGCCTTGATAGGAGGGTTTGTGCCTAGTTTTACTGTACCTTCTTATGCCATGCTCAGTTGATACACCTGAGAGGCCTATATTTTTCCTGAAGGGAAATGAAGGAGGAGTGGATTTGGGGCACGGGGGGAGAAGGGAGGTCTAGGAGGACTGGATGGAGGAGAAACAGCAGTCAGGATGTATTGTGTGAGAGAAGAAGAAATTTACAAACAAAAGGTCCTTTGATGGCCAACTGGACCATCTTCCACTTCATCTGGCCTTCCTTCCCCACCCCAGAGTGAGAGGGAGTGTACAGTCTGTTCCCTTGGTTACAGAAAGAAATGGAAGTATCTCTCCTCATCCCTTACCTAAGTTCCTGACCTGAGACTCAAACAAGCCCTAGCTGGAGAAAACCTCAGTGATGGGCATCAAACCTGAAGTCTTGCACATACAGGACAAGCGCTGCATAGCTGAGTCATACCCTCAGACTTTGTGCCTGGTTTTGTTGTTTTGTGTTTGTTTGTTTGTTTGGGTTTTTTGTTTGTTTGGTATTTGCAGGTTGCCATCACTGACCAGAACTCAGGATTTTCCTGCCTCTTCTTTCTGAGTGTTTTGATGAAAGTCACTGTGACCATGATAAGAGCTCTATCGGCCTTGACTGCACATTCCTTGGTGACTGTATTAGTTCTGGTTCTTGTGCTGACTAAGCACCTAACCAAAACAATCAGAAGAACCACGGAGTCTATTTAAATTGAAAGTTTGAGAGTAAAATCATGCTAGGGCCATGCAGCAGCAGGAAGCTGGTGCTCACCTTGTGTCTCCAGTCCGGAAGCAGCGAGCAATCCAAACTGCTGCATCCTTTTGATTCAGTCCAAACTTCAGCCTACTGACCGGTGCTGCTCACATTAAGGTGCTGCTCACTTTCCTCCTCGGTTAAATCTTTCCAGAAACAAGCTCTTAAACACACTTAGAGATGAATTTCCTTGTCGGTTACAAATTCCAATAAATTGATCATCAAGACCAATTGTTAGCAAGCAGCTGGGTGATAGAATACTATTTTAAGGTGGGTTTCATTTGTTTATGCAGTAGAACATTTGTTTGAATGATGTAAAGATGTGACGCTTTTGTTGATGTTGCATTTGTTTAACTCAGTGAAGCTGTGATTCTTTGCCTGTCTAAAATGCCTGATGGTCTACTAAAGAGAGCTAAATGGCCAATAGCAAGGATAGGCAGGGCTGGCAGGCAGAGAGGGTAAACAGAAGGAGAAATGAGGAAGAAGAACTAGAGAGAACAAGGAGGGCTGGTGGTCAGGGGCCAGCCATCCAGCTACACAGCAAGCCACGGAGAAAGAAGGAAAGAAAGGTATACAGAAATAGAGAAAGATAAAAGTACAGAGAAAAAAGATAGACGGGATAATTTAAGACTAGGAAAGTTGGCTAGAAACAAGCCAAGCTAAGGTCAGGTGTTTATAAGTAATAATAAGCCTCGGTGTGTGATTTATTTGGGCGCTGGGTGGTGGGCCCCCAAAAGAGTCAGAAGTAAAGAGTAAAAGCCCAACCACCACTCGGTTGTGCTCAGCTAGTGCTCCAGTCTCAGCTTCTCCCGGCACGACTCACGTCCTTCTCGAAGCTGTCCACACATGTTTGTATTTTCCTGCTAAACTACAGGTCTAAGAAGAAATTTAGAAACCACCTAGCTGAGCAATTCAGCCCACTTCCTTTACCAAGTCAGGGTGGGTAAAGGTTCCCAGGCTCCCTGACTAAGCCTCCATAAGCCCCGCCCACCAGAGCAGAACAGCCCTGTGCACACTGCAGAAAGCATGCAGAAGAAGCTGCCAAAGAAATGTCAACTAATTACGCCTTGGGAAGAAAGGGGAACAGATGCATTGACATGACTAATGCCGTGGCTCTATGTTCCTCCAGAAATAAAACGTGTTGACCTATAGATTTCACGGAGGTAAGGCCTGGGTAATAGTGGGGCTTGTTGCTTGCTCAAAGATGTGCTTGCTCTTTATTGCATATTCTTCCATTTCTATTGCGGACTCGCTGTGACTGTTGGCGGACTGTATTAGGATTCAGTGGATGGCTGTGTGCCCACACTCAGGGAATCACAATGACAAGGCATGGATGGAGAACTGCTCCCCGGATGTAAACGGCTCAGTGGCATAAGACCCACAACAGAGAAAGGGAAAGAGTCCAAAATGATGGGGAAAAAAAAAAAAAAAAAAAAAAAAAAACAGAAGAAAACCCATCCGAGAAAGAAAGATGCAATAGAAAGAAGAGAGATATTAGGATAGTATCCAGGGAGACGGAAAGTGTCTGTGGGACCAATCCTTGCCTTCACAGCTTCCAGCATCACCTGGCTCGAGTTAACAGATGCCTGGTCATTCTCCCCACACTCAGCTGTCACAAACTTCATTGACGAAAAGCTAGTTTTGAACACCGAGGAAGGGCAAGTTGATGCGGATAAGGCTGCTTTCAAAGCCACGACAACAGAAGCTTAACAGATATTTTGGTGAGCTCTGTGGAACCCCTGGTAATAGAGACATCACTGCCAAATTTACAATAAATAATCAGAACTCAAGGAGATTAAAAAATGATCACCCTTCGTAGAGTGTGATGAGTTTCTGAGTTGATATTCAGCTCATATACTAAAATGAAAAGAGAGAAGAACAGACACAAAAGCCAACTTCAAGCGACAAAACAACCATTAATAGAACAACCATCACCAAAGAAACTTTCCGAGTGGGGACTGGAGGCTGTTTCCATCAGAGCAGGGCTCACGGGCATGAAGCCAAGTTCACGGAAAGGCTGTGTCCGTGGTGGGGAGGTTTAGACATGATAGAACAATGCTCTGAGATGAGGGGCAAGACCCAAGGGGATCATACTGCTGCAGGAGGCACGGGGAATTTATAAGAAGGTAATGCGACACTCTAGGATTTAAAATCCCCCATGTCTGGACCACAAACTAGTTACCACTCCCAGGCATATGGAGAGACCGGAAAATGCAGCCAATAAAGAGGAAAGCCTTCTATGAATCAAGATGTATCAAACCTGGAGATTTAAAAGTGCTAGGTCAACACAGGCGTCGAAAATGGCACAATAACTTTCACCTATAAATTCAAAAGTTAAGGAGTGATGTGAAGGCCCCCCTCCACACACACACACACACACACACACACACAAACCCAAAACTAAGCCTTTCGAAAGAAACATTGGACTAGGGAGTGACTGACTAGCGGGGACTTGCAGAATACACGCAAGAACGTGGGTCCAAAAAAGAAAGGAGAGGCAGAGGGAGGGAAGGAACCAAGAAGAACAAGAGACTACTGGGAGGTTGCTAATGCATTTGAGGACATGGCAACAGGAATCACACAAACTAATATACAAATAGGGATAGAGATTTAAAACAGAGCAAATAGGCTGTTTGGTGTCTTGAGAATTTCATTGCTGAATATAACATGGTATAAATTCACACTCCACTAAGCCCTCCAACTCCCCTTCTGGGTTTCTAACACTACATCCTCCCAATCTCATGCGCCGTTATTGTTAGCCCACTGCACACAGAGAAGCCCATGTGTTCATGGGTGTAAGGCCATCAGGACATCATGGACGTGAGTAGCCTGTTAGGACCTGAACTATTGAAGACACACTCTCCCTCTCCCCGCAACAGTCAATTGTCAATAGCTCTTCGGTTAAGGATAAGAATTTATGTCTACCTCCCCATTCCATGCTGGAATTTGTGGGGGAGCATGCCCTTGTACATGCAGTCACGGTAACTATGAGTTCATGTGTACAGTCGTCATGTTGTGACCAGAAAATACTGACCCATTGTGGTCGTTAGCCATATCTGGCTCTTGTAATCTTCCTACTCCTTTCTAGATAATCCCTAAGCCTTGGGAAGAGGGCTATGACACAGACGTACCCCTAAGGGCTGAGCACAGTGACATCTTATGCTCTGTACACTGATTGGTTGTGGGTCTGTGCTAATCATCATCTAATACAAAAAGAAGTTTCTCAGACAACGGTTGACAGATACAATCAGTGGGTATAAAGGGAAGTCACTGGATGTGGGGGTTTATATGTGACCCTAGATGCTATCCCATTGATCAACTTTTCTATTTTATGTTAGTCTATGCTGAGCCTTTTATTATTATATATCTATGGTATAACTTGAAATCCAGGGTTTCAAAGACCTCCAGCAGGGTTTTAATTATTGAGGATTGTTTGGCTATCTCAGGTGTTTTGTGTTTCCATATGAAGTTTACATTTTTTAATATTCTATGAAAGATTAATTGTGCTGAAATTTTGATAAGAGTGTGTGGATTCTTTAGATGTATATTGGTAGTATGGTTCACAAAATTAATGCTAATAATCCATGAACATGGGAGATCTGACGTCTTCTTCAATTTCTTTCCTCGGGGCCTTGGAGTTTTCATCATCCATTTTTCCACTTCCTTGGTATAGTTTATTCAAACACATTTTGAAGACTGTTGTGACTGTTTCTCAGATTTCTTTCTCTGCATTTTAATCATTTGTTTATGGGAGACTATAGATTTTGTGTTTTAATTTTATAGCCTACTGCTTTGCTGAATGTGTTTATCAGATAGAGGAAGGTGGTTTTTTTTTGGGGGGGGGGGGTTGGTTGGATTTGATTTATTTTGGGTTTTGTTGTTGGTTTTAGTTTTATTGTTGTTGTTGTTGTTTGGAGGTAGGGTTTCTCAGTGTAGTCCTAGCAGTCCTGGAATTCATTCTGTAGACCAGGCTGACCTCAAACTCAGAGAACTACCTGTTTCCTCCTACCAAATTCTGAGATTAAAGGCACGCGCCACCACCACAGGCTTCAGATGTAGGAGGTTTCTAATGGAGGCTTTAGAGTCTCTGATGTGTAGAATCATGTCATCTGCCAATAAGGATATTTTAACATCTTCCTTTCCTGTCCGTATCCCCATTATCTCCTTCTCTTGTCTCATTGTTCTAGCTAAGACTTCAAGAATTATATTGAACAGGAGTGGACATCCTTGTCTTGTCCCTGATATTAGCAGAAATGTTTCAAGTTTTTCTCAATTTAGTAAGACACTGACAGGGGTTTGGTTGTATTTTATCTTTGTTTACTATGTCCTTTGTACCCCTAGATTTTATATGGCTTCTATCATGAAGAAATATTGGATTTTCTCAAAGGCTTTTTTTCATGCATCTAATGAAATGTTCATGTGGTTTCTCTTCTTGATTCTCTGTATGTGGTAGATTACAGTTATTGATTAATATATGTTGAACCTCCCTTTATCCCTGGGATAAAGCTGGCTTGATAGAGGCAGATGATATATGTTGTACACTCTTGAATTTGTATTGCAAGGATTTTACTGAGAAAATGTTCATCTGTGTTCATCAGGAGATTGGCCTGCAATTTTTTTATTGTTGGTCATTATCTGGTTTGGGTGTCAGAGTGATACTGAATTCATAAATTGAATTTGGAGGAGTTCCTTACTATTTTACTGAATAATTTCTGGAGTTTCAGTGTCAGTTCTACTTTGAATGAGTGGTAAATCTCCAGGTTAAATCCACCTAGCTGTGTTTTTTTAAAATTGTGAGATATTTAATAACTGTTGTTTCTCATTGGTTCCTTTATGTCTGATTAAAGTATTTACTTCACCTTTATTTACCTTTGTTGAGTCACTCACACTTGGAAATCTATTCATTTCTTTCAGCTTTTCCAGTTTAGTGAAATATATATTTTGATAGTGTATCCTTGCAAATCTCAATTTCTTTAGAATGTGTATTAGTGTCTCCCTTTTAGCCTCTTATATTATTAATTTGGGTATTGTTTCCCCTTCTTTTGGTGAACTTGACTAAAAGTTTACAATCCTGTTAATTTCTTCAAGAATTGACTATTTCACTGATGACTTGGATTGTTTTGTCCATTTTTATCATTTCAGCCTTGATTTTGATTTCCAGGTTACTGTTGGGTCAGTTGTGGGTGAGCATTGTTCTTGTTTTCCTAAGGAATTTAAGTATAGCAATCGTTACATTATAAATTCTCTCTCGGGTTTGGCGCAGGCACTTGTTGGATAACCTGTCCTCTTAGGGCTGCCTTCTTTGTCTCTCAGATTTTGCCGTGTTGTGCTTTCACTTTCATTTAATCATAGAAAACAATTAACTCCTTTCTTAATTTCTTCCTTGACTTGACCACCATTCGGCAGGGTGGGGTTTATTTCCATGAGTTTGTGTTTTGTGTAGTTTCTGTTGTCATCGGTACCCTGCTTCATTCCTTTCTGATAGGATGCAGGATGCTGTTTCAGTTTTCCTATTTCTACTGAGACTTGCTTTATGATCAATTTTAGATAAAATCCCATGGGCTAAAGAGAATGCGTATTCTTTAGTATGAGGACAGAATGTTCTAGAGATGTCTGTTAGGTCCATTTGATTTATGATGGCATTATCTCTGTTATGTTTCTCTCCAGCTGACTTGTAGTTGGTACAACTATCACTACTCTGTATTTTTTTATTTATTAATACTTCTTTTATAAAATCATGTGTATCTATATTTAGTGCTTATACAGTTAAAGTTTGAATATCCTAATAGCCAGTTTTTACTTTACTTACTATCTTTATCTTGAAGTGTGTGGTCAGACATTAGAATAGCTTTATCTGCCTGCTTCTTAGTTCTATTTGCATAGAATACTTTCCATCCATTTCCCCCCAAGGTGGTGTCCACATCCAATGGTGAGTTGTATTTCTTGGAGGTAACAAAAAAGATGTATCCTGTTTTCTAATCCAGTCTGTCACCCACTGTCTCTTTATTGGGTAATTGAGATTATTACTATTAAGAGTTATGGCTGCATAATGTGCATTGATACCCATTATTCTCTTGAACCTCTTTTAATTGTCTGTTTGTTGCTCTCTATTTGTTCCCTGTGCCCTCCTGGGTATATTTATCCTTCTCTTCAAATCTAAGTATTCTTTTAGGTATCCTCTGTATATGCAAGTTAGTAGCCATAAAATTTTCCCTCTGCTTTTGAGATTATAAAATAATTACAGGCCAGGCGGTGGTGGTGCACGTCTTTAATCCCAGCACTTGGGAGGCAGAGGCAGGCGGATCTCTGGGAGTTCGAGGCCAGCCTGGTCTATAAGAGCTAGTTCCGGGACAGGAACCAAAGCTACAGAGAAACCCTGTCTCGAAAAACCAAAAAAATAAAATAAAATAAAATAAAATAAAATAAAAATACAGCATTTCCCCCTTGCATTTCCTTTCCTCCCTCCAATTCCTCCCATAAACCCCTCCTTGTTGTCTTTCAAAATCACACCTTCGTCGTCCATTGTGATAACATGCATATATGTATATAGATAAATAGTATTAAATATAACATGCTTGGTCTGTATGCTGTTAATTGTATATATATTTTTTCAGGGTTGACCATTTGGTATTGGATGACCAATTGGTGGTCTCTTCCCTGGGTAAAACTATTTCTTTTGCTGTCAGCCTTCCTTAGTTGCCTGTGGTTTTGTGTGGGGATGAGGTCTAATGAGTTTTTCCCTCTCCTCTTTGGTATGCCTATTATTGTTGTCCTTGTTAGGTTCATGGTCAGGCGGTTATGTCGGTTAGGCTTTCTGGATATAGCTCCAGATATTACAAGGAGACAGAGGCTCACAGAAAGCTCCCTGGTTATCTGGATTGTGCAATATTTCCACCTTTCTTCCACAGTATTTCGTGAGCTTTAATTGTGGGAGCTGTGTTGTTGATATGTTCACCAGGACTCTGCATTTGCTTGTGTTTTCTATAATGGTGTCCATCTGTTGCAAAAAGACCTTTCTCTGCTGAAGAGTGGGGGGCTACACATATCTGTGGAAATCAGGGGAAATGTTCAGAATGCAGTTAGAGATTATGCTGGCTTATTAAAGTGGTAGTTGTAGATTTAGCCGCAGTGGGTAGTTGGCTAGGATTCCATTACCAGGCACGATTTCTCTCTTGCTGAGTGGGCCATAAAACCAATTAGAGTATTGTCAGTTACTGCCAAGTATGCTGGCCACTCCTGGGGTATTGTACCATCTTGTCATTGATCTGGTTCACAGGAGTCATAGCTGGGTAGGGTTGCTGGTTGCTTCCCTCCTTCTGAAGCTTGAATGGCATCTTCTGCTACTAGGAAAACTTGTCCTCAAACATTCATGTCAACTCCAGGTATGGAACCTCTTGGCTCTGTTTCTGACATACATGGTGTCTTCAGTAATAGGAACAATGATGTCTCAAACAAACTTTTCAAAACATAATGTAAAACAAAGTGAGAAATCGCCAAGATTTCATACGAGGAAGATGTTAACCAAAGCAAAGCAGAACCTATCTCGTTCTACTCAATCCTGATGAGCTTCCACCCAAAGAGCCTTCTGCCAGGAACAAAGTCCTCCTGTAGCACAGAAGACACCCAGGGGCTCGAGGCTCTGGACTTAGGCTTTACAGAGAACAAAAGTGATAGCATGTTGATCCTTACATGTTCTGTATTCATAGAGCCCTGAATGGAAGAAAGAAGGAACATGAGGAGGAGGAGGAGGAAGAAGAGGAAGAAGGAGAAGGAAAGAAAATATGCTTAGAAAAACCAGCCAAGCATGATCTCTGCATGACTGGAAGAAGCCCAGAGAAACAGGTACAGTGACATGAGGATTAGCTACAGTCATCAAATCTTCATATGGAAGTTCTTCATACAAAATGCAATATAGAGTGGGAGGTCCTTCTGTCTGTGTGTTGATTTTATTGGTTAATGAATAAAGAACTGCTTTGAGCCTACGGCAGGGAAGAACAGAACTAGGTGGGGAAAGCCAGGCTGTATGCTGAGAGGAAGAAGAGTGGAGTCAGAGAGACACCATGGAGCTGCCACCAGAGTCAGACATGCCAAAAATTTGCAGGTAAGCCACTGTCACATGGCAATACACAGATTCATAGAAATGGGTTAAATTAATATGTAAGAGTTAGCCAATAAGAAGCTAGAGCTAATGGGCCAAGAAGTAATTTAAATAATACAGTTTCTGTGTGATTATTTCTGGTCTAAGCTAGCTGGGCAGCCAGGAACCAACAAGCAGCCCCCTCTTCCAACAGTAGTAGAGTATAGAATGTTTTCCCTGGAAATCCATATTTAGTTGTCTTGTAAATGCCAGGAAATATTCATTTAGAATAGAGTATGAAGAAACTACTTGCTGGTTTGAGTTTGGGTCTGTTTCTTTCTCCTGTCCCTTTTTATTTTATGGCATGGTGCTTGTCCTTAACCAACGTTCCATTAACAGTGAATGTGTACAGAGAAATGTACTGACACAGTTAGGAAGACAAAAGTTAGCTCGTTTTTCTGGTAACATCTGCACGAATGTTTTCAAAGCAGTGTAACTTAAAATAACTGGAAAACAAGAGTAAGTGCATAGGTAAACTAAAATAAACATCACCCACAAAAGACTCCAATGCACAAGAAAAAAACAAACAAGGTGGGTCCTCCCCAGCATTTCCTGGGAAAGAGAGAATGTTATGTTAATTCTATGTCGTGTATTTATTTATGCAAAGGTGCATTCATTTCATCTACAATCCTCATTATTCTGAAGAATAACTATATAGACTATATGTTAGGTATGCATTGAGATCATCAGCCCTTCACCAAAGCCCACATTCGTGCCTCTGGTTACACTTAAGCATCTCCACAAATCACACACACCAAAAATTTGCAACCCCACTCTCCCTCTCCCAAGACTTCCCACTTAGACCCTCGGAAAGCGCACTCTGCTCCACCCATATTCATGCTCCTCTGGAAGCATCTGTTCTGCTCCCTGAGTGTATTGCCTCGCTCACAAGTGTTTCTCTCTTGGTTGCAGGTGATAGTACCTTTGAAATTCTCATGTAAAGATACCCTCCCCATCATTACACTCAAGGCCATTTTCGTGATAGTCTCAAGGCCACCTCCCTCAAGAAGAGTTGTTCAGCCTAGGTATACAGGACAAACCTGCCCTTGCCAGGCAAAGACTAGGTCCAGAATATTATCAATTTATTATTATTTTTAATTTCCTACAAATATATCATGCTAAATCTCCCCTTTAGCCTCACTAGTCTGCCTCTATCACTGACTGGATTATTTCTCCTTCCTGACAGGTGTTCTCCTCCTAGTTCCACAGTGTGTGTGTGTATGTGTGTATGTGTGTGTGTGTGTGTCAATACATCTAACTAGGGTTCCTCGCATGGCATAAGTGTGGGGAGTTATTTACTTGAGCAAAGGTAACTTACCAGTTGCTAAACCACAAAAGGATATAATTCTTCTTCCTATAGCAACCATTAACTGCCATAGCTCCCGAGGGAGGAATAGAGTTATATTCAGCCTCTCTCAGGTCTGTGCTGCACTCACTGCTCATGGGCTCATTCTTGTACGGGTCCTGTGTAGGCAGCCACAGCTGCTGAGTTCATGGGTACAGCAGTTACGCCATGTCCAGAAAATAGTTTTTCACAATATTCCATCTCATCCTCCAGCTCTTAAGTCATTTCTGACTTCTTTTCCAGTATATTCCCTAAACCTTGATTTAGGGGTGATACAGATGTCCCATTTATGGCTGAGCACACAACAATCCCTTAGTCTAAGTAGTTCAATAGGTTATAAATCTGCATTAACTACTGCGTACTGAAAATTAGAAGATTCTCTGACCAAAGCTAAGAGCAGTACTCATCTCTGAGTATAAATATGTATCTTTAAAAGTTAGTTTAATCCCTCCTGTTCCCATTCCCACCCATCCCAAGTCCACCCATAAAATCTATTTTAATTTCCCTTCTAGGGAGATCTGTTGCCCCCACCCCCAGCCCTCCTTGTTACTTGGCCTTTCTGAGTCTGTGGTCCACAGCATGGTTATTCTGTACTTAACAACTAATGTCCACTTATAAGTGAGTACATACCATGTTTGTCTTTCTGGGTCTGGGTTACCTCACTCAGTATGATTTTTTTTCTAGTTCCATCCACCTGCCTTCAAATTTCCTGATGTCATTGTTTTTAACAGCTGAGTAATACTCCATGGTGTAAATGTACCACATTTTCTTTATCCATCCTTCTATTGATGGAAATCTACAAATTTTTCCAGTTTCTACCCATTAGGAATGAAGCTGCAGTGGACATGGTTGAACAAGTGTCCTTGGGATAAGATGGAGCATCCTTTGAGCAGATGCCCAAGAGTGGTGTAGCCTGGTCATGAAGTAGATTGAGTCTCAGTTTTCTGAGAAACTTCCATATTGATTTCAACGCAGCTGTACAAGTTTGCACTCCACTAGCAACGGAGGAGTGTTCCTCTTGCTCTACATCCTCAGCATCAGGAGTTGTATTTAATTTTGTAATTTTGATCTTGGACATTCTGACAGGTATAAGATGGAATCTCAAAGTAGTTTTGATTTGCATTTCCCTGATTTCTAAATGTTGAGCATTTCTTTGATTGCTTGAGATGCTTCCATTGAGGATTTTCTATTTAGATCTCTACCCATTTTTAATTGAATTATTTGGGTTTTTGATGCCTATTTCCTTGAGTTCTTTATATATTTTGTATATTAGCCTTCTGTCAGATGTAAGATTGGTGAAAATCTTTCCATATTCTGTAGGCTGCTATTTTGTACTAATAATGGGATCCTTTGCCTTACAGAAGCTTCTATTTTCATGAGATCTCATTCGTTGACTGTTTATCTTAGAGCCTGCACTACTGCTATTCTGTTCAGGAAGTTGTCTATGGTGTCAGTGAATTCAAGGCTATTCTCCACTTTCTCTTATATTAGCTTCAGTGTGTCTGGTTTTATGCTGAATTTGTTGATACACTTGGGCATGAGTTCTGTGCACAGGGATAGATATGGATCAACTTGCATTCCTATCCATGCAGTTATTTAGATAGACCAGCACCATTTGTTGAAGATGTTTTCTTTTTCCATTGTGTTTTTATAAATGCTTTATTTTTAAAAAAAATCAGGAAAGAGTACTGGCAGAGATGACTGGAATTGTGGGATATGGGAAGAGCAATGTAGAAACCTATTGCAGTGGAAACTTCCTGAACTCTACAAGAGTGACCCTAGCTAAGTCTCCTAGTAATGGGGGATATGGTGCCCAAAATGGCCATCTTCTATAACCAGGCAAGGCTCCTAGCAGTGGTACTGGGATCTCATGATAGTCACAAACCTTCTACTTACAATCTGTCCTGTCTACAATATGTGCTGGGGTAATGAAAGTGGGGCAGAACTTGAGAGAGTGGTCAACCAATGACTGGCCCAATTTGAGCCCCAGCTCTAACACAGCCTGGGTGTCCAGGAACCAGAGATAGAACAGCCCAGAGACCCAGGATAGAACCAAACCTGACTGACAAAAAAAGTCAATGAAATGATTCCTAATGATATTCTGCTATACTCAAAGAGGGATGTCATCCAGAAACTGATGGAATCAGATGCAGAGACTCATAGGAAAACAGTAGGAGAAGCCAGTGAGCCAAAGGAACCACTCAGAAGAGGGGGTTAAGTATTGTAGGAGACAAAGGGGTCAAGGAAACCAAGAGTACAAAGGTAACAGAGTCAACTAAGCAGAACTCATAAGGACTTAGAGAGACCAAAGGGAAAAACATGGACCTGTGTGGGTCTGAGCTAGGTCCTCTGCATATTATGGGTGCATATCTTGGTATTCTTGTGGGGCTCCCCAAAATAGAAGTGGTGGGTGTCTCTGAGTTGTCCCTGAATTTGGGACCCCTTTCCTCCTACTGGGTTGCCTCAACCAGCCTTGCTATGAGAGTTTGCGTCAGTCTTATTGAATCTGTTAGGATATGTTCAATGACTTATCCCTGGGGGGGAGGGGTCTGCTCTTTTTTGAAGGGAAATGGAGTACAAGTGGATCTGGCTGGGGAATAAAGGAAGGGAGGAGGGATGACTTGGATGAGTGAAGATGGGGGCATCTGTGGTTGGCATGTAATGTATGAGAGAAGAATAAAGATTTTTTTAAAAATAAAATGAAGTTTCAAGGACATGCATCAAAATTCACAGAAAAATTTAACACTTAGTGACATTTCATATGATACCAACTGAACATGAAGGGAAATAATCAGAATGTCATAAAGGAGGACGTGCTCAGTGACACTTGGGCTATCTATAATGCATAAGTAAGCACAGTAAATTTTCTGTTGGGTTTTCATTCTGTTATGTCAAGGTATTCAATAATTAAACAACATTAAAACAAAACAAATGAAAAAGGTAAAAAGTACAAAGCAAATGACCAGGTTTACTTAGTAAAATTACAGTGGTAGATGAGAGCCTAGAGCCTCCCAAACTCCTACAACATTGCTTTGGACCACAGGGACAGTTATTAGAAACAATTCCCTCCTGCTGTGGAGCAGGCCTGAAATCTGATCAGAAAGCAGTTGGTTACCCCACTAACAGTCACGCCGCTATTGCACCAGTGAACATGCGTTTCTTGACAGAGCAACAAAGTTTTGTTCAGCCAGTGCATAGTATACATATGTCTACATGTTTTCATGTCTGCATGAAAACAGAAGGGCTTCTCAGACTGCCACCACCATCCTTTATCTTCAGCGAGTTCTGGAAACCGGGGTACAAATTTGGAAGGTACGGTCATCACTTTTTCCACGCTAGACATACTTCAAATAACTTATAAGAGAATGGGTTTATTGTGGCTCACATTTTAGAGGTTCCAGTCCATGGGCAATTGTCTTGACTGCTTTTGTGCCTGTGGGAAGGCAGGACACACCATGACTGAAACAGACACACAGCAGGGCAAAGCTACTCACAAGCCAGTGAGCAATAGAAGAGAGGAAGAGGAGGGGGTCCTATAATTCTTGATATGGTTTGGTAATTTGAAGAGTTCCCATCAGGCCCTGCTGTTAATCACCACTTCTCATTAGTACCTGGCTGGAGACCAAGTCCAGTACCGGTAACTTTAATGATAATTTTATGCCCAAACTAGAGCAGCCTCCTACCCATCCTCCTTTACACTGAATGAGTCATGGGAAGTGGAGGTTGGAGTGGAAGTTTAGAAGGGAATGGAGGTGGGTATTTGAGAAGCAGGGCTCAAGCTACAACTCTGAGATAATGAAGGTGCCAAATGTCAGAAATACAAAGAAAGATGTAGATGCAGTTTCTACCTTAGAGACACTCTCAACAGTTCCAAAACGGAGAAGAAAAATGCACAAATATACAGAAATGAGGGTTTGACAAATGTGTGTCAGATGCTATAGTACTATAGAGGAGAAAGCCTCTCTCTCAGACAGGCTGCCCAGAGAACAGAGCATTGAAAACCAGAGGTGAGGTTCCTACTTAGAGACAGATGTGACCTCACTACTTTCTATATGTCTGTGTCTTCGTTCTTTTTCTATTACTATAATAAAATACTTAAGGTTAAGTACTTAATAAACAGTAGTGGTTTATTAAGTTCAGAGATATTGCCAATATCAGGTAACAGGGGTGTGTTTCTGCTGTTTGTGTTTTCTGCATCATAACTTGATAGAGGCAATTGCATGTCAAGACAAAACAAACACATGGGATGGCACAGGTGGCTATGTTCTGTTTTTATATTGGTGCAAAGGATTTGAACTCAGGGCCCCTTACTTTCGCTGCCAATGCTCTCACTTAGTGAGCCATCTCCCCAACCTTTTACCTCTTCCTCTAAAGTCACAAAAGCCACTATGTGAGTTTTCATCTTAACTAATTACACCAGCAGCCCTACCTTCAAGTTCACTAACACTTGGCTCTGGAGACTCTGTTTCACCATATGTATTTCCAGAGGACACAGTCATACCACAACAAGAAGCCATGCGGTAAGACTAGTGGAGAGGGTATTTTCAGCATGGATGGTGTACTGAAAAACTGGAGATAGGGAGATAGGGAAAATAATTGAGGTACATAGTATATACAAGAAATGGAAGATGTTGGATGGAAATGGTAGGATTTCCCATAATGAAACCTCTGGTTTAGAATAATTGCTTAATATGCACAGTGCCCTGGCTTCATTCTCCAGTAGCACAGAAAAGAAGGGGCAGCTAGGACAGATGCAGAATAAAGACTTCAGAAGTAGCTAAGATAGAGTCACTCTAATTATAGCCTTGGTTGAAGAGAGGGCAAGAGACAGAGGCTGGACCGAGTTTCCATCTGAGACGGTGGTTCCGGAGAGAACACAGAGTGATAATGGGAAATGGTACCATTGAGATGTGGAGCCGCGGCCCCATGGAGTGTCTACAGACACAGTCTGAGCTAGATGACATAAACCAAGGAGTCAGCTGCTGTGAGGATTCCAAAACGCCCCTGGGGTTTGCAAGTAGGTGGTTTGTGGGGACAACCTGAACAGAAAACATTTCAATGGTGAGTTAGTTGTACTACATGGAAGAACTGCAGAGAGGGGAGAAAATAATATCCCAGGAAATGACCAAATCTGTGACTCCATTAGGATTCAATCTTGAAACTTTTTTTTTTCTAAAAGATGGTCTATGAAAAAGAAGCTGTTTGTGTTCCTCTAGAGCTCTTATCCATAGGAAGAGGATGCCAGATTGTTTTACATGCTGGCTGCCTTCTAGAAGCATGAGCAGAGAGACGGGGAGGAGCTGGGCAGCAACCCTGGAGTGAAGATATGGCTACTGGTAATGGATGATTGGGAAGGGCAAGTCCGGGCACTGGGGCAGCATGGCAGCAAGGAAACCGTTTAGAGACGATAGACGTGAGACTCCTCTGTTGTGTGAGCCTCTCCTCTAAGCCACACTGCTGTCGACCTCAGGGATTCAGCTGGGCCTCTCACAAATAACCATAGCTGGATTCAGTGGTTGCTGATGTTTCATGACAGAAGTAGGGGGTACGCGGGGGTGGGGCATGGAACCCGGAGGACACAGCCACTCCTCTAAGTCGCTTCTTTACAATTCTGCAGTAATTGCCTGTGGGCTTAGGATTCCAGGGAAGAGCTAGAGTATGCACGTGGGAAAGGTCTTGGGAAGGGGGAGCCCATCTACACAGCCCTGGGGAATCGTCATCGACATCAGGTGCAGACCTTCCAGTGTGGATCTTTTAAGGTCACCCATGCTCCTCCCCATAACCCATTATCCACTCCTCGTAAGTTAACCTACAGAAGTCATCAGTTCCCCAAAGTGGCATTTGTTGAATTTGTTGAAATCACACCTCAGTTTGTCATAGGGACTCAAGACATTGTCTGTGTCTCCTTAGGAAAGAATTTAAGCAGGATGTGGAAGTGCTAGGATGATACTCAGAATGAGACAGACAACAGAAACAAAAGTGTAGAAAAGGGACGTTTGCAAACAGAATTTTGGCATGGTGGTTTATCCCTTTAAAGCTTGCAGGAGTGGTGCCAAGGACATGGAATGTACAGAGAGTAGTGAGATGTGTAACTAAGGTGAGACCAGCTGGGCAGTGGATCCTGGGGGAGAAATCGGATGGCATTCTTTTTCTGTGTTGTATAACATGGCATGCCTGCCCAATGAGTAGGGTCAACCCAGGATGTATGGTGATGCTTTGAGAATAGCTGGAAAATCTAAAGAAGATACTTATTACAAGCCTCGAGAGTAGCGAGTGCATCCGGGGCACAGGGATAAATAAGGAGCTGTAGAGGCAACCTGGTCATTGCTGTGCGAAATGAGAGAGCTAGCTGAGGACCAGGTAGCAGCCTGGAGGGAGACTGCAGGTGTAAGGGAGAAACTACCACAAGAAAGAGCTAGGGATCCTCTGTGTTAGCCTCCAATCTAGCATTCCAATTAGATAATAGAGAGAGCTGTTGCTTCCCTCAGCTAGGGGCCAAGGTTAAAGATCCCAGAGCAGATCTGTGTTAAAGACCCCATCCTGGAACTCCCAAAACTAGAATCTGTTGGGGATGCAGGTGATAAAGAGGAAAAGGGAGAAAGAGGCAACAGGACACCCCCTGAGTCTGACTTTTTTGAGAGCAGGAGAAAACTCATAATGCATCCTGTAGCCATTGTTAAGGAGTCTTAAGAATGGTCTGATTACCGAAGTCTCCCACACCAGATCATTGTTAAGACCCCTGACTGTTGGGGACTATGGAACCTCAGATCCTGAATTTTCTACGACCCCTTGCCTTCTGGAGCAAACAGTTTGTTTTCCTGTGCTTGCAGCTGCCCTGGGCTCTGGGAGCCTCGTGAGTTCCTGAGGGCACGGGAGTGGTTTCTGGTGGGCTTGCAGCTGAAAAATCCTGAAAGCTAGGGCGTGGCCATTAGTCAAGGAGAGTCCTATATAAGCTGCCCTAGAATAAAAATTGGCATTCTTGTTTGAAGAGTGACCATGTCTCTCTGTGTTTTTTAATCTCCAGACCCAGGCCCCTATCGTGGTTCCAGGTGGTGTGTATGAAGTAGGAGACCATGATAGTCAGAAGATTCAGTGCTAGAATGATGGCAAAGTCCCAGATGGACCGGTTTGTATGAGCCATTATAAATGCTTGGTCATCCTTAGAGAAGGCCATCGTGTGTATCAGGATCAAGAGGATGATAGAGAATAGGGATAGGCACTCCTGAGGTAACTAGATCTGAGGGACAGGCCCTGAGAGGAGAATGTTCTCCAGAGATTTAAGTAAGAACTGGACTCAGGACCCTGAGACAGGCTTGGAGATGTAGCAGCTTTGCTGAGCCTTGTGGTGGAGCAGAATCTGGATGAAGTAGGAGGCTTTGGAGACTCTGAGTGACATGGAGCATGGAAAGAGTGTCTCTGTCGTCGGAAAGAAGCCTAAAGAGAAGAGAGATGTAAAGCAGAGGAGGAGGTCTCTCTGGGTTCCTTGAGGATAAATTTGACAAGATTTGAAATGAGCCTGAGTTTCTAAGAAAAAAAAAAAAAGACAGAAAGTCCAGTGCTGTGCCCTAGGTGTTCTGGAAGGGTTTAAAGCTCAGGTGGTGGTCCTCACAAGGCCTCTGTGATGAAACAGGGGCAATTCAGTACCAGGGATGGGTCATTATCCCACCACCACCACCACCACCAAGCATGGTACTTTTCTCTCCCGCAAGAGGGTAGAGATGATTTTCTAAACTTAGTTCCCTCCAACGGCAGGTTTGGTGGATGGCTTTGCAACAAGTAGGCCATATTGTCAACCCAGGGCTTCCTGGACATTCCCCCTGCCGTGCCTGTGTTTACAATCACAGGTCATCACTGCAGTAATTGCTCTTTTGTATAATCTTCTGTTTCCCTTCTCCTCATCTGTGGTCTGTAGGAAGAGAAATTCCACACACGCTGCCCACAGCCACCGTGCTCCAGAACCAGAGCAGCTAAGGAGATGGCATGAGGGTTCAGCATCTCACTGCAGTTGGGGGAAGCAAGTTCAGAGTGAGAGGTTACCTGCCCAGTGCTCAGGGATTCTTATGAGAACCAGAAGAAGGACTTGATTGTACAGGACTATCCACAGAAACACACTGCTACCTTCTTCAAGTGTTTAGCTAAGGCTTTTCACAAAAGATTATTGTAACAAAGATCGTCATCACTGAGTTTGTTGACTCTTGGTCCGTTCTATTAGAGGAAGGGGTAGAGAGAGTCAGGAGACCCTCACTGAGTATCCAGCCCTACTATTCCAACTGGTGGTAGGCAATTCTGCCTTTATTACACTTGGCCTCAACATCTTTTAGGAAGACCTATAGTACAGATGAGGCGTCTGGAGCATAGGTGGGAAAAGACAAGGTCAGGGGCGCCATCTATCCAGCCATGAGGGAATCACCATGCATGTTGCATGTATATATCCCAGTGTGGCTACTTTATTAAAGTCACTCATCTTTCTGCCCATAAACCTACACCTGTCATTTTATAAGTAAGCCTAACAAACTCATTGGTTCCTCAGATGGAGTTTTGGTGGAATGTAACTTGGTTTATCATTGGAATTGTAAGTGGGAGTAAATGCTGCTTCTGTCTTCCCTGGAAGGAATCTTAGCTGCAACTCCAAAGTAAGGAGCTATTTTCTACAGAGAACACCATTACAAGAACGTTTGATTATTAAATAGACAACAGTTCATGTGAATGCCCTGCGGAGGGCTAGATCATCCTGTTGCTGCTGGTGTCTCCATTTTGACTCTACCAACCTGAGCACTTAGGTTCCCTTAGACCTCATCTCCCTTGTCTAGGGGTGAGGTGATAGTACCCATTGCATAGGCAAGCTGGTAGGATGGAGAAGGGAGGGTCAACTTTCTGCCATCGTGAGAAGACACCTGGGACAATCAACTTCAAAGAAGGAAATGAAATAGGAAAAGGAGAAGACTACCCCAGGAGATCTAGCTTCTTGTCACTATGCCCTGCCCTCCTCGGGACGCCGACTGCCTCCCAACAGTAGCAACAGCTGGTCACCACACTTGATGCACACAGGCCCCTGGGGCCATATTGAAATCTAAATGCTAGCATCAGTTAAACAGACAACACGTGCATAAGATTAATATGTATTAAATGTTGCTATCATTGATCTTACACATTCTGATATTTTCTTCTTTGTTCCTAAATAAGATTAAAATACTGTTGATTCTCATGCCTGGAAAGATGTGGATTTTTCACCTTTATAAAATAAACTGCTGCATAATTTATGCACATCACAACTATCAATCCTAAGAATAAAGTTTAGTGATTTTTTTTTTTAGTATGTGTATGCAGTCAGACATAACAAAAAAGGTTCTTTAAGCAAAATTTTAGTGTTTCCACTTTGTGGACTTAGGCAAGTTTTGATCACTCATCTCTCTATACAGATTTACTGCCTCTGTGTGAAGGGAATCACACTCTACATTGTGCTGATATCTTGTTTGTACCCAAACAAATAAAGCTCGGCTGAAGATCAGAGGGCAGATCTAGCCACTCATTAACCATAGAGATCTGGAGGACTGTACGGACAGACTGGAAGTGATATGGCTGGGTGAAGAGAGGAATGTAAGGCAGAAGGAGACAGTAGTTCAGCCCTTTCTTGGCTGAGGAGTTAACAAGGCAAGAGTTGGCTGTGGTTTGCTCTTTTCTCTCAATGATCTTTCAGCATTTGCCCAAATGTCTGGTTCCCGGATTTTATGATTAAGACCAAGTAGAACCCGTGCAACACTGCATCATCTCTGATGTCTAGCTCTTTCCCTTAGCAAAGTTTCCAACGACTCATGAGCAATGTTTTCGCACAGGCTCTCCCTCCACTTCCAAGCAGCATTAAAGAACACGAGTCAGTCCCATTGGCTTGCTCTTCCACTCGCTGATAGACACTTGGGTTGTTTCCACCGTACCACTGATGAATAATGCTGGCAACATTTGCAGAGAGGTGCTTGTGTGGGCATGCCTCTGCCTTTCTCCTGGGAAGATATTTGAAAGTTGGAATTGCTGGATCAGATGGCAAATCTATGTTTAAGTTATTAAGAAGTTGTCAAACTAAACTCCAAAATGTCTACCAGTTTCTAGTCCCACTAGTGATAACTGAAGGGTCCAGGGTTTCCACAGGATGCCAACTCATATCATTGCTAAACTTTCAGAAAACTATTGATCTAACATGTTGTCCAAGTTTCAACTAGGTTATTTATGTAATTGAGTTAAAAGCTATAAATTTCTTTATTCTGGCCAAACATTTTTAAATGTTTCAAATTGAAATAGAATTACAGTACTTCCCTGTCCCCTGTTCTCTCTTTAGCCCCTTCCAGTTACCCTCCCTGGAAAAACCTTCCCATACCCTCTGCTCTCAAGTTTATAGTCTCTTTTTCTGTGATTATATTTGTTACACATGTATGCATATGTTTATGCAAATATATAAATGGAACTTCTGTGTCTGTTTTTGTTGTTGTTGTGTATATGGTTTCAAGGATAGCCACTCTGCATAGGGCAACCAAAAGGGAACTCATGTCTGGGAGGGGCTAATTCTTTTCCCTTCAGGCTGTAAGAGTCACTTAAAGTTCTTTCTCTATAAAGTGGGATCCCTCAAATCTTCCCCCTTCCATATTAGTATGGCCGTTGATCTTTGCTATTGGTTCAGGCTTATCTTCACAGCCGTTTCTTTGAGAGCATGTTCCACAGCAGATTTCCTGGCATTTTGGCTCTCAGCATCTTTCTACAGCCTCTTTCTTCCTCAGTGTTCTCTAGCCATGGGGGTCAAAGGTTTCGATGCCCATGTATTCACTAGGGTTAGGCACCCCATAATCTGTTGATCTCTATAATGTTGTCATTTTCTGTGATGCTGGACACATATTTTTTAATTAGCGATATCTTTTGAAATTTTCTTTTTCAGTTAACTGTCCTCTCTCTCTCTTCTAATTTTAAAACATTTTTACACAATATATTTATATCATAATTTTTTCTCTCCCCCAATTTCTCTCAGAACATATCTCTTTCCTACCCATCTAATTTTATGTTCTTTCTCTTTCTTAAAGGGAAAATATGTGTCCTCCGGTGGAGTGTCACTGGGTATATCAATCACACTTCAGGGCAGACAAACCACATGCATCAGAGTAATTGATTCGCATGAAACAAAGTTCATGGAGTTTTGTTTTATGCAATTTTCACTTCATTTTTTCATTTTTATCTTATTTTTTGTGTCTTTGTTTTATTTTTTGTCTTTGAGTTTTGTGTTTTTTTTTTTAAATAAAGAATACAGTGTTGGGTTGGTAAGGAGATAATAAGGATCTGATAGGAGTTAGGAGAGGAGAAAAAATGATTTTTAAAAATTTTTTATTAATAAAAATATAATCTAGAAATTTTAATTATGTGAATAAAATAAACAAAAAAGCATATGCATACATGCACACACACACATGCTCACGCGCACACACCACGTAGTCTCTTTTGTGTTGGCCTTCTACTCCTAAGCACAAGATCTGCTTTTTTTTTAATTTTTTTAAAACAATCTTTTTATTTTACATACAAAGCCCAGTTTCCTTTATTTCTCCTCCTTCTTCTCAGGCCATTTCCCTCCCACTCTATCCCCGCCTAATCCACTCCCCAGAGAGGATGGAGCCTCTCATGGGGAGTCAACAAAGTCTGTCACACCATTTGAGGCAGGACCAATGCTCTCCCATGTCTCTAGGCTGGGCAAGATATCCCTCCAAAGGGAATGAGCTCCAAAAAGCCAGTTCATGCACTAGGGATAAATGCCGGTTCCACCTTTGGTGGACCTTCATACTATCTAAGCCACATAACTGCCACCCACATTCATAGGGCCTACTTTGGTCCTATGCGGGCTCCCCAGCTGTCAGTCAGGGGTCAGTGACCTGCTAACCCAGGTCAACTGTTTCTGTGGGTTTCCCTATCGTGGTCTTGATCCCTTTGCTCATACGATCCCTCCTCCCTCTCTACAACTGGACTCCAGGAGCTTGACTCAGTGTTTAGCCATGGATCTCTGCATCTGCTTCCATCAGTTACTGGATGAAGGTTCTATAATGAAAGTTAATAAATCTGATTATGAGGCAAGGCCAGTTCAGGCACCCTCTCTACTATTGCTGGGGTCATCCTTGTGGATTCTGGGGGATTTCCCTAGTGCCAGGTTTCTCGCTACACCCATAATGATTCCCTCAATTAAGACATCTCTTTCCTTGTTCTCCCTCTCTGTCCTTCCCCAACTCGACCATCCTGTCCCCTCATGTTCTCCTCCACCCTCCCCTTCGCTCCTCCCCACTCCCCTTCTATCATCCCTCCTCCCCTCCCAGTTTGCTCAGGAGATCTCTAGAGACCTGCCTCACTTAAAGGATGTGTTAGATTCTGTCACTGTGATGACGTATCTGAGATGATCAACGTAAAGGAGGAAAGATGAGCTTGACTCAGAGTTTTGGAGCATTCAGTCCACATTGACATGGCCCACCACAGAGACAGGCATGCTCTGGCAAAACTGCACACGTGCCTCATGCAGTTGGAAAACAAGGAGCTGGGAGGAGGGGCTGAGGGATCATTGCCATTTCCACAATGCCCACACTGACTGTCCTTCCACTTAGCCGGCCTCACTTCTACAGGTTTCACTATTGGCTGACAGCCCGTTCTTTCGCACACGTCTTTGGAAGTTATTTAAGATCCAAACCATTTCAATGGAGTATTTTTTTCTCCCATGCCCCAGTCAACCTGGGAGACTTCTTTTATCGCTGACTTGACTCATATCTCATGAGCTCTTGATTGTGGTGGGGCGACACCTTATACTCCTGTTGGTATACTCTAAGCTCCCAAAAATCTATTTCAGAAAAAATAATTCACACTATCATGGAGCCAGTTTTGAAGCCAAATGGATTCTCCCATAAATCCTTCAGGAACAGTGTTCTTTGTCTGTGCTGATGAAGAAACATCTTAAAGATGTTTTGAGAACATCTTGAAGGTGGCCAAGAACTCCATTTTTATGAGGATGCTCACTGACTTGGGATCTGGAGTGAACATGTATTTTCTGGTGACGCTCCCTTTCTCTGCAAATATCCCCATGTCATGATGACTTCTCTGCCAGCTCCCTGATACTTAGACACTTGTGTGGGTCACAGATCCCACAGCTTCACGACAGATGCAACGGCAGGTCATTTTCCATTTGCTCCATACTTTTCAGAAGAGACGCGCTTGGCCGTGTTTCGTGACAGCAGTTGTGACAGGCGCTAGCCTAGACTTGCCAACAGTAACTCCCACATCCAGTGCCTAGCACCACTCCACATTGTTCTGGGCCCTGGAATGCGAATCCCAGGACAACAGCAGGGCTGTGGCTGCGAGCTGTCGGGTGTGGGGAGGAAAGAAATGGTTTCCTTTGTCATGGCAACAGTAAGCACCATAAGCCACCTGCCTCCGTGAATCATGTTCAGATGGGGGAGGGGACAGAAGGCAATCAACAAAAAATCCCATAATCTTGATGCTCTTAAACTGTAGGATATTGCAGCCACGGAAGAGGTAACTGGATACAGTATTTGAATATTGAGGAGAATCCTGAGTGCAAATTAGAAGCAGAGCATGCTGGGAAGAAACGCAAACTCAGAAACACAGAGGTTCGTGTGTGTGTGTGTGTGTGTGTGTGTGTGTGTGTGTGTGTGTGTGTGATATGAGAAAGCCCACCAGGATGGAGCACAGGATTAAGGAAAGGCTGACACTGGATGAGGTCAGGGAGTTGAACGAGGAGCTGGCAAAGGATGGAAGGATGAGGCTTGTGAAAGACAAGGGGAAAATAGATTTGCAGTGCTCCCTCTGCCTGCTGGGTGAGGAGCAGGGGAAGTGAAGAAAAACATACAATCCAGACGGAGACCACGAAGCTGCTGGTGGGCATGGGATTGACAGGCACCATGAGAGGAGTCAGAAGCTGTGCAGATGGAGCTGGCAGCCTCGCTCGGATTCTGACCGGGACTACGGAGAGAAGTGAGCTGGGCGCCAATGGAGTGTTGTTGTACGCTGTACATTCACAATGTTCCAATGCCCTGGTGTTCATTTGGTACAAGTCTGTTACTCAGAAATGGCATAGCTGGTCTTCTGTGGGAGCACTGTCAACTGTGTGCTGGTGACATTGGAGATGAGACGCTGAGGAGAAGCAGAGAGCCAGGGCACTGTACCTTGGGAAGGCAGGGAAGAGGGTTTTTCCTTTCCCATCATGGCAGATTGCTTAACTGGAGAGAGTAGACACATGAGCAGGAGCAAAGCTGAGCGAGTGGGCAGGAAAACAGTACCAGTTAAGATGAAGTGAAGGCTGGTCCCAGGACACGAGACTCAGAACCACCACACCACACCAACCAGGACACAGGACGCCAAGAAGACCATGACCAAAGCCAGGATGTGGTGAAAGGACTCCTGCTTCTAAACTGGGTGAGAGTATGTTCAGTTTCTGAGACTGGCCAGGGTGGCACAGCTGTGATAAGAACTAGGGTTGAGCCAAAATTTTTAGAAGCCAGGAAGTGGCCAGAAGGCAGCCCGGGGGAGGACAAGTGGAAGCCTCTTTGATGTTTTCACAGTATAGATTGTGCGGCTGTGCACAGGACAGCCATGGAGAGGACAATGACACCATGAAGAACACAGGTTGGGCAAGAGAAGGAGGAGACCTACAGGAGGGAAGGTACAGAGGCCTGAGCCATGATGCTGGCGGTCAAGTTACCCTGTGGAACTGAGCGACTCTGCTCGCCTGGATGCAGCGTTGTTCAGCTGTGTGGCAGGAGAGATGATCCAAAAGTGACCATGGAGGAGTGGTCTGGAAGGTAGGGGAAGAGGCCCCAATGACAAAGGAGGGTTCAGAAAGATGATCACTGGAGCTCTTAGCCATCGCAGGGACCAGGTAGTGTTGGTTAGCAAGGGACAGAGTACAGCTCCAAAGAGTATGATGTCACTGCTTCCATCGTGAAGTGGGAAGGAAGAGGAGGATGCTCTGCCCCAACTTCAGCACCAACTGTCTTGGCTCTGGTACGGCAGGAAGCTATCCTGCATCCACCCGAGGGCTCTTCACAGCAGAGATGCTGCAACTGCAGCAGAGTCCGAAACTGACAAGGAGGCACGGGTGTCTAGATCAGAAAGAGCCTTCTAGAGGTCAGCTTGTCGCGGAAGGGCTGAGATGACTGATGTATGGACTGTGGCCCAGAAGAAACTTCTAAGACATCCAAGCAGCAGGGACAAAGGTAATGACCATGTCCTTTTCTGTTCCAACAGCCAGAAAGCTCAGCCAAGGAGGATGTGTGGGATATCTTCGGCAATTTCCGTAACCACTGCAGCCCGCAGCTTCCCTTCCACAGAGAGCTCTAAGGGAGGCCCAACCTTTAGAGCGCTGTTTGAGGGTGAATAGGTAAAACCTGCAGAAGACTCAGTCTGATGACTGAAGCTCAACGCCCAGCACCTGACCCTGCTGTCATCGTCACAAGCTTTGGGAATAACCTTGGCTCACAGAAGCTTAGTAAACAGGACTCAGGGTCAAATAAGAAACCCACATACAATTTTAGAAAATTTCAAGAACAAAGAAAAACACCCATTACCTACCTCAAGATGCTAAAACACATACCGAAAAGGGAGCCAGAGAAAAAAACACACTTAGCTACACAGCGGTCTAAACGTATAAAAGCAAAGTGTCTAATATGTGCAAAGA
Source organism: Chionomys nivalis (assembly GCF_950005125.1). Taxonomy (NCBI): domain Eukaryota; kingdom Metazoa; phylum Chordata; class Mammalia; order Rodentia; family Cricetidae; genus Chionomys; species Chionomys nivalis. Next base: position 30,495,550 of record NC_080108.1, on the reverse strand, counting down.
ACATGAAAAGATCATGAGTGGATGAAGGCCACATGGGAAGGGCCCTGAGGACCCAGGTGAAGTGCCTCAGAAGTAGCACCCAGGTGAGCTGGAGAAAGAATGCCATTGCTCTCCCAGATGAGCAAGCTTCCATCGTCTTCCATTAAGAGAATACAGTGGCAATGGGTTTTTGATCCTACTTCACGTACTGGCTTTGTGGGAGCCTAGGCAGTTTGGATGCTCACCTTACTAGACCTGGATGGAGGTGGGTGGTCCTTGGACTTCCCACAGGGCAGGGAACCCGGATTACTCTTAGGGATGATGAGGGAGGGGGACTTGATGGGGGAGGGGGAGGGAAATGGGAGGTGGTGGCGGGGAGAAGGCAGAAATCTTTAATAAATAAATAAACAAAAAAAAGAGAATACAGGAAGTATAAACAGCGGAAGGCAGGAGCTGGCTACTAAAGAAGCCAGAAAAGCCCAGAGAAGGCATCAAAGGGTAGGGCTTAAAGGCACTGCTTCTGCGGCAAAGCCTACTATGAGCCTGGAAGGTTCTCAGAGGCACCCCTAGAGTTTGCACAGGGGACAGTCTGGTGGGGTGTCTAGCAAGAAATGTTTCTTCCTGGAGCTGTCTGGAGGACGCACTACGTTCCAGGAGATCTCAGCTATGCAATCTGAGTTGCACAGAGATGCACAGTTGTAACAATAAGTCCTCAAGTGCCAAGTCAGCACCTGGATGGCTCTGCCAGCGGTTGGTGTTTTATGCTGAACGCTATAAAATAAGGGCCGTTTACCAACCTTAGCCTCTTACTAACACTGACCTCACAGAATATTCTCTAGAGATAAGAACAGAAGTTGCAGTGAATTATAGCTGTCAGTACACACACTGTGGCTGCGATTAGTCCTGTGGTGATGTGATACCCATGTGGGTAATCAGATTTTTCGAATGTGCTCATGTCTAGAGACTTTTGTTACCATATGTGGGAATGGTCCCTCTGCTAATAACTATTAAAATCTCCTCTGCCCAGTACTGGCTACTCCACGAACAACTTCAGCATTCTGCAGAGTGCTCTCAAAGTGATAATCTTGAGTCATTTTTCAGATACAAAAACCCAAATGCACTAGGAACAGGCCATGGTAAGAACACAAGTCAGTGTGGAGGCGAGTTTTTAGTTGAATTCCCATGCCTCCTAATCAAAACCATGCAGCTCCGGCTACACATCCGCAGATCAATATACTAACTCATGGGAAGGAAACAGGAAATACTCATCTTCACAGGGCTAAGACTATGATTGGTTTGTTCCTAAAGTTGCAACTGAATGCAACTTGCTCATCTTCTCAGGCCAAGTTTTGTGCTTGTGAAGGCTGTGCTAGACTAGAGAGGGCGTCTTCCCTGAGGGGTAATGAAAGGGTGTCTATCAAAGCAAGGATAATCAGAATCTGCACATTGCTGATGAGGATGCATTCAAGTTCACCATCACAGAGAAAACAAAAACTTAACTGTCTCCCAGCCCTTCCTACTGCACTTCGGCAAGACCATATCGGAGACACTCAGTCCTTTCCCCATGTCCCACCATCCAAGAACTGACCATAGCCATGTAGCACACTCCAACATTTTAGTACAATAGTGGCTTTTCAAACAGCACACATTACAGAATTATAGTCATGTATTCACCAAAGAACAATAATCATCTAACTGCAAATTCTCAAAACTTATCCCATCAGCCAATGGTACACCATCAGTCAATGGCACACTGTCATCAGTCAATGGCATACCGTCCGTCAGTCAATGGCACACCATCATCAGTCAATGGCATACCGTCAGTCAATGGCACACTGTCAGTCAATGGCACACTGTCACCAGTTAATGGCATACCGTCAGTCAATGGCACACCATCATCAGTCAATGGCATATCATCAGCCAATGGCACACCGTCATCAGTCAATAGCACACTGTCAGTCAATGGCACACAGTCATCAGACAATGACACACCATCATCAGTCAATGGCACACCATTATCAGTCAATGGCACACTCAATGGTACACCATCATCAGTCAAAGACATACCATCAGTCAATGGTACACCATCATCAGTCAACAGTACACCGTCATCAGTCAATGGCACACCATCATCAGTCCAGGACATACCATCAGTCAATGGCACACCATCATAACTTATACTCATCACTGTCTTGGGAAGCAAATGCCTAGAGAGCTTGGACAATGCACAAGATCTCCAAATAAGTAAGATCAAATCCTCCCTCTACTTTTCCAGCCTTGAAACCTACCAGCAAATCTTGCTTGACTTCTCGTCACAGCTTGATCACATCAACTTGCAAATCCCATCTTCCCCGGGACCCTCCATGGTTACCCTCTTCTACCTTCAATTCCTAAAACATGCACTCTGAAGGTCACCAGGAACACTGCATGAATCTTTCAGTTCTGATGTCTCCACTTCTGAGATTCTTTTTTGTTTGTTTGCTTGCTTGTTTGTTTGTTTGCTTGCTTGCTTTTTCAAGACAGGGTTTCTCTGTGTAGCACTGGCTGTCCTAGAACTTGCTTTGTAAGCCAGGCTAGCCTCAAATGCTAAGATCTGCCTGTCTCTGCCCCCCAAGAGCATGCACCACCACTAGCCAGCCACTGTGAGCTTCTAATCCTGGAAGATCTCAAAGGCTGTGTGGGTGATTATGGAGCTAACCACATATTTAGGCACTTCAGTCAGTCAACCTGCCAGGCACGCTGCAGACTACAAGGGATACTCTCATACCTGATTTTCTGTTTGTATAACCTAGCACAATAGACCAGGCACCTGAAAAAATAGAAAAGTTTTTTCAACTCATGGTTTTATAGTCTAGAAGTTCAAAATCATGGCACTTTGATTTGCTCAGTGACTACTATAACCTTCATGACATGCCAATATAAGGGAGATGCCACATAGTAACTCAGGGCTCTCAGCTCTGGTGTCCCATTCTGATGTTCTGAACCCTCCCCTCATGCCTTCATTGTTCCCAATATCCTCAACCAAAACATTACTTTTAAGTGCCAGAAACATATAAGTTGGGACATTAGCATCCGACACATGACTACAGATGTCATACCAAACTCCCCATTTCTCCCTAGTCTGAATTATGTCTACTTAGTAAGGCTCATTCAGATCTGGAACTCTGTGTTATTGTTTTTAACATGTCCTTCAGATCTGTTAATTGGACTGGAGATTCTTTTCTCCTACACCCCCAAGATCTTTCTTTCTCTCTCTAAATATATATCAGGTTTTAATCTTCTTCTTGGCTGCTTGTTGAACTTTCCCTGGCCATGTTCTCTCCTGCTATTCTGTTAGGTAGAGGCCTCTCACAGGTAGGGATGGGTCTCATTTTTCCTAGGTAGTATTCCATTAGCTCAGTGAGCATCTGTATGGTTCCACAGGTGCATCCAAGCATGCTAAAGGCAAAGATTTCTCAGGGGTTCTAAGCAGGGTTGCCCACCAATTATGCTGAGTTCTCGATTATGCAAACCTATACATCTCTTTCAACTACACTGGAAAATAAAAACAAGATCCTGAAATTATCCTATGACAGCATGGTGCTAGGTCATCTCTTGTGGGAGTTCTTGGTCGTATATATACCAAAACAAAACAAAACCATGACTATATTCTTCTGAAGAACTAGTCCCAGGACAAAGCAAGATTGAGTAATGGGCAAGTAAGGACAGCTTCATAGTACACATGTATTAATTTAGAAATCATGCTGACATTGCAAAAAAAATGTCCAGTGTGTTTTGTATTTAGTTGTGCACTGGTCCACGGATATTCTTCAGCTGGTGGTAACAGTTCTGCCTTTCTTCCCTGGCAGGAGTCCGTGAATGTTTGTAACTACCTTAAATTTCAGAACACTGTTCGCCATCCATCATCCTCCAGGAGGCAGCCAGCAGGATTCTCCAAAAACGCCAACTTAATCCCCTTATTCCTGAAGCTGTACACCTCAGTGCTCCCAGACTGAAATTTGGCAATCTTGGTACAGCTTGCAAGCTTGATGTGAATGGATCTGACCCACATCTGCTCCCCCCACCCACATACCCACACATGCTCCCTGGCAGTCAACCCCCAACTCTGTCCCCCAACTGCCCACCAATAAGGAGAAGCTATTTTCTCTGCCTTAAAGTCCCCCTCCTTCCCCTTCACCAGGCCCCTGCTCCAGCTTACTGCCAGACGACTGCCCCTGTCCACATCTGCCTGTGTACACCGTACTTGGCACTGACGAGGCACACAGGAATCAGGTTCAACTGTGTCCTTTACTGCAGGGTTCACAGCAGGTTTACAAACGCCCTGCTCCGATTCTACCCATAAAGCTCTCAGCACAGGGCACACGGAATGCCACCGTGACCGTAGGCTACACTGCTAAAGGGCCAGCTACAAAGCAAAGATCATTCTAGAAAACCGCAGAGATACTGACTGGCCCTGCTGTAGTTGGTGGACACTTCTGCAGGTGAATAAGCTTGGCTTCCATTCCACAGTTCAAACCAGGAACGAAACCATTGTAGGAGAAGGGCAGGGCCCATGATATGATTCCAACCATTTTCAGTGACCAAATGGGATTCATATTTTACCATGATCCATTGTGCAACATCCATGTGTGAAAGCTAAGTTTCAAATGCTCAGCCTCTAAGGGAGACAGCACACAGCAGCAGACACAAAAGTGTTTGAAAATGCATCAGGTATTGATCTCCTGTGTCATATGATCCCATATCAACAACCATTTCAGACATGAAATAAATCAGGTTGTCCACTGGTTCCAGCTGCTATCAGGATGTCCTGTGATGAGATACACAAACCAGTTCAAAATCCCATAGACGGAAGGAGAAGGAAAGGGTTAAATAGAGCCATGAACCCAGCAGTTAAGCATCACAATCGGACTGGCCATTCCCAAACCTGTCTGTCTTCAGCATCCATATTTCCTGTTTTCTATGTCAGCTGCCTCTGGTCAGGACTTCTCTCCCGGCTTGGGGATCACTACTGCAATCACCGAGCCTGACTTGGAAACTCAATGTGACTGAGATTTGATGGCAAGAAGAGACAACCCCCTACACCTGCCTTCACAGTACTGTGACACCCAGGCAAATATTTTCAAATGTTATCACTTTTCATCGCTGAGATACCCTCCATCAAAAGATAGTAGATTTTTCTTAGAGCACAGACATTTTTTTTTCCTTAGGAATACTAAGAATTCCTCCATTCATGGGCCATGAACAGAGTTGATCTTTCTGAAATCTTACACACATGGTGAGCTATGTACACAGTCCCTGAATATCTTCAGTGACTTCCCAGGGAAGCAAAACTCCTAGAGATGGAAACTGAGACAGTACTTGAAGGAAGACCTGAGAAATGATGATAACGTGCAAATACCACAACAGAGAAACTAAAAATTCAATGGCACGTGGCATTTTCCAACCCCAAAGATTCAAATGTTTTCAACTTCATCATAGACCAAATAAAACACTCTATGATATATGAAAACAAGAGCCTGATGAAGAAGTCAGTGCCTGGGCTTTGTAACTGGCATAAATGCCAGCTATCATCATCAAGGTCTGTAGCTGTCTCCTTGGGATGCTGGCAGGACCCAAGAGCTACCCATGCTGTTAGAGGGTGAGGTCAGAGATCAGCGGAGCAACGCCTTCCTCCTCTCTGCTGAGGACTGAGCCCCTGGTGCAGAAATGACTTGGAAGTCCTTAGCTTGAAGGGCTGAGGACACAGAGTAGAAAGAACTTTCCTAGGAGAAATTCACATCTCTCAAGGAAGGCCCCGCTTGGCGATGGCGGTGCATGCCTTTAATCGCAGCACTCGGGAGGCAGGGGGTTTGTAGGACTTCTTCCCCTTGCACCAGGAGAGAGGGATCCTCTGAACCCCCAAAAGAAGAGCTTTACCCTTGTTTTCCTGCTTCCCTGACACCTTCCTTCAACTGCCTCCCCTACCTTATTATTTGTTACAGAGAAGATGGTATATAAGCCTGTATTCTGAGACACCGTGGACTCAGATGGAAACTTAATATTTTCTAAGCATTTCCTAGAAACACATGAGATATGCATGCTACTAAACTATCTATCTATCTCTCTATCTCTCTCTCTCTCTCTCTCTCTCTCTCTGGTTTTCGGAGACGGGGTTTCTCTATAGCTTTGGTGCCTGTCCTGAAACTAGCTCTTGTAGACCAGGCAGGCCTCAAACTCACAGAGATCCACCTGCCTCTACTTCCTGAGTACTGAAATTAAAGGCATGTGCCATGACCGCTTGGAACTTATCTGTCTTTTATTGCTGGGGTCTGCTCCAGCTAAAAACTACAGAGAGAGAGGACACCAGTTTCCCTCTCTGGCTTCCCTGATGAGAAGAGCCTATGCCTTAGTAACTAAAGGATGGAAACACAACCTAGCCCAAATGCCCAAGCCTCCCTGTTGGGCATCGTTAGTCATCACAGGAAGCTCCAAGAAGAGCCAGCCCAGATACCAGGAAACTGAACAGTTTCTAGCTGCCCAGTCTGAATTTCTGTAAGTCTTAATAGAAACATTGAAGAAAGACAGGTGGGCCATGACTTGTTCCATTAATGCTACTAGATGTCATCACAGACTATTGCTCATCTAACTTGCTCTGCACCTACTCAGTTTCCCATCCATTCAATAGCATTTGGAAAAGAAGTTTACATTCCTCGCATCGGACTGCACTCTAATGTTTAAAGAGTGAGTCAGTCTACATATTTCAAGTATATTAACCTCCTGTGATTTCAGTCATTTCCTTTCTCTTTGTTCAGATATTTTGCCCTGTCCCCTAGTATATTCAACATGAGACAGGAGACTTGATAGAGTAACCTTGAGAACTCATGAGCAGGTAGGTTAGGTCTCATTCAGCTAGGTGGGGTGGTGGCCTGGCTCATCCAACAAGACGGAAGCACGAGGCTATACCATGGAGTTCTTCAGGTCACTGGCCTGTATCTATGTCAAGAAGTAACAAAACGGGCCGGGCGGTGGTGGCGCACGCCTTTAATCCCAGCACTTGGGAGGCAGAGGCAGGCGGATCTCTGTGAGTTCGAGACCAGCCTGGTCTACAAGAGCTAGTTCCAGGACAGGCTCCAAAGCCACAGAGAAACCCTGTCTCGAAAAACCAAAAAAAAAAGAAGTAACAAAATGGAACAGCATTTGTTTGGGGCACTTAAAATACAATCAGGAGGCCACTGTGCAGCAAGCCACTAACATATTCAGTTAAATCTTTGGAGGCCATCTCCAGTGACAGCTGGCCTTTGAGATATGGCTAGCCTCTGCTGATGAACACCATGGAAATTCTTCCCCAACAACTCTCCGCCTGAGAACATACCCCAACCCCCTTTTCCGTCACCAACATGATTCCTAGCAAATGATATAACTCTCAGCCTCCTCGGGGTTTAAAGAGATAAACGGCACTACCGATCTATAAGTCTCAGAACACATTTTTCAGATCACTGAATCTCTGTTGTCCAGGATTACAGTCTTAATTAACTCAAATAAATGTAATTTTCTTTGTTCCTAGCTCGCTTCCTTTCCTTTCCATCAGCATTTTTTAAATGGTAAGTTTTTAAAACGCAGGGGGCATGGGCTGGCCGTTTATACGGACACTGAAGCTTTCTGGTTGGTTAGCCCTTAGGGCTAGTCAACGTGTTTTTGAAACAGACCACAGGTGGAAAATAAACCAAACAATGCTATGTAGAAACTAAAACTAACCACCTTTGTTTTCCCTGTGATTTGGCTTGATCAGGATCCTTAGGTGGCTGACTCGTTCACCTATGGTCATTTGCATCAGCCATGTCCAGTTTGAGTCTCCTGCAGCACCAGCAGCTTTTACACAACAATGGTCAACACTTGATTCTGGGTGGGGAGCCAAGGCCTGCGGCCAGGCCATCCGCTATGCTAACTAGCTAAAGGAGACCCTAGTGGGAAGGCCTGCTACTTCTTCAGGTGAGACTGCTCTCCACTTGTCCATCTGGCCTTGTTGCCCTGCAGGTTCCCCGGCACTACAATTATTGCTGCAGTCTTTGGGGGCACACTACTGTGTCTCAGGGACCTATAACCTCCGCACTAAGCTAGACTACATCCCTCACTCCTTATGTGTGACTTCATTTTCATAACGATCCCCAACTTCTACCTTCAGACATTTGGAGTAATGTCTACAGTGACACTAAAGAGGGCCTCTAAGCCCCCTCGAAGGCACTCCTAGCTCTCCAGGGTCACTGCCCAGAAAGAGCTCAACACTCTCATAGAGGAAATGGGGGATGGTAATGAGGACACGTACCTGGCCCTTGAGAAGACCTCAACTTCTTTACATGATGAGCAGGTACACTGATTAAAGCCTGACAGGGCAAACATTGAGGTTTGCACACATAACCGAAAATATATAGGAGACCCTCAGATTACAGAAGAAATTCATCAAACTGATTTCATCACTTGTTTCTTACAAGCTCATAACATATTTTATATATATTTTATAAAAATTTTATATTTATATTAATTATGTATATTTTATATTATATTAATATAATATGCTATAATATATTAATATGAGTCTATTAATAAGTGGACCTATGGTTAAGTAACACAAACAGATGCTATCACCTGCCTATTGAAGGTGCTTTCTTGTTCTCCATGATGCTGAGTATGGGCTAACTAGATTAAACCCTGCTGAGGCTAGTTAAAAAGTCTACATTTAGGCATTCATCTTCTATAGTTTTGCAATGAATGAGCTGCTTGTATGGAACTGAAACCATTGTCTTCATACAATATGGGTGTCTGTGCACATAGATGCTGAGTTGAACTCGAAGGTAGGAAGCAATGTGCATATGTGAACCAGTCCTCAGCCTCGCAGCCACTGCCCCTGCTCCCACGGAACCTCCCAGACACTCCAGCTCATTGACCAAAGCGTTCTGAACTGTCAGCTTGTAAAGTGGAAGGCTCAACTGGGGAATGCCGGTGCCACCAGGAGTGTGATGTGCAGAGCGCTAAACACAACTGCCTGGGAAGGGGGAGATCATTGCCTGGTCCTCACCCCTCTGCATTCCGAGTGCCGGGGTTCCCGAGGCCCTGAGGCCCTGTGGACCTTTCGTAGAGTGAATGGGAACTGAGCAAATGGCCTAGAGAAGAGAGGTGCCCCAGTGTCCCCTGAAATTCTTCTCAGTAAACACATCAGAACAAAAATTAACACCATATTAAGACCCCACCAGAAGATCATAATCAAACTCCTTAACAATCTACAGGACCCCCAACACACACACACATACACACGCATGCATGCATGCATGCATGCATGCACACACAAACATGTTTCTTCAGTTGTCACAATCTGCATGCAAGTCGTGTTACTCTCCCGGGTACTGTTCATCCAGTCAGGCTTCCTGTGCTCACGACAAGGGTCTTCGTTCACCCTCTCCTCCTGCCCAGGAGCCTTCTGCCCATCTCCTTTAAATGCCCCTTGTTCTGAACGCCTGCTCTTTTAAAAGCGAACTTTGTTGAACAGGACAATGGCTCCTCTTTTAACTCACTGCAGCCTGGGATGGTCTCACGGTCACTTGGCACACACCCGGGCTTGAGTGATCAGGAGAACAAACCTGTCTTCTACCATTGCCTGTCCTCACAGTACCTGTTACTGTGCCTGGGACAAGGACTCAGTGGACAGCTGGAGAGCGACTTGATTCCCTGCTAGCGAACAGAAGTCAGTCTAGATTTCTGTGGGCTTGTGAGTGGTTTCAAACAACTGAACAGGGACTAATTATAACTTCAGCTATTTTTTGATGCTCAACACAAAAATGTTCAAACAAGCTTCTGACTCTGAAACAGCAAGATAAATTCCACCTCAAATATTAGCATTTTACTTGATTAAATAAAATGATCCAAACCAGAAAATCCCCATTAGTACCATATTATTAATAATTTACAGGCCATATTCCAATTTAATGAGCATGCCACGGGCGGTACCTTTCTGGACTAGCATCGCACACTGAATTTGGTAATGTCCTTGAATCTCATTTGCTCCTGTGGTCTTTCTAGGTCTCTCACGTCTTGACACAATTAGTGCAACAGGAAACTTAGCTTGTAAGATGTCTGCAATATGTATCTAGAAACAAAGACTTCCTAAGTTTTAAACACCTTTTCTAACGTTATGGTTATAACGGTTTTATTATTAGTATCCATTGTTGTTAATAGCTAACTGTGCATATTTAATAGTCAGACTTTAATATAGGTGTGTATTGATAAGAAAAAAAAAAACCAAAACATATAGTTGCCAGCACCTGCAGATTTGAGGCTTCCACTAGGCTCTTAAGCCACTACAACCTACAAATGAGGCGCAATCATTGCGAGTCCAGATGCATCTGCTCCCTGGCCTGGAGAACACTGATCATGCCTGCCTCTAGTTGGTCTATGCACATATAGACCAGTGGTCCTTGGTGTCTTTATGAATAGCCTGCCTTATACCCCCGCCCAATCATCATTACCTCATACCTCTTCCTCGGTCACGTGGTCTTGAGGAGGCCAGGTAGCACTATAGTATACTTGCTGATCTGCCTAGTACTTGCTGAAACCAGTTTACGAGTCATGCTGGACAAGGGCACCAGGCTGACAACGGGGGTCTTTGGAAGCCTGAAGCCTTTGACTGCAACTGCGGAAGAAGCCATCAGGCCAGTTAGAGTTCTAGAACATCCCAGGAGCAGGCCCCAGTGTCCCATCACTGTGACAGGTGAGAGACAATGAGAAGAGGTGCCATGTACTCCCTCAAAATGTCACTTTTTCTCCGTGCTGGATCCAGAGTGGATCAGTTCCAGCTTGACTTTCTCAAGGAAAGGGTTCCACTTTGTTTATTTATTGTTATTGACACTGTGGGAGTTCTCACCCAGACTGTCCCATGTGCCTGGCAAATGCTCTACCACTGAGCTGCTCTGTTTCTGCCTGGCTGTTTCTGGTCTCTGTGTGGTTGGTGTCTTTCTTCCTGAACGCTGCCTGCTTTCTTTGTTAGCCTTACCCACATGCATAACAAACTTCATCTCAGTGGTTAGGCCTCTCGCAGGCCTCCCGGCCTTCCATCTCCACCAACTCCACAACATGAGTACCTTCTAACGCATTGAATCTTCATTTGCAAGTGTGGTTTTGCTATCAGCTCCAGCCAGGCAAAGCTTTAGAACTAGGAACAGGGCTGACACACAAAGGTGCTCACTAAGACTGTCAAATGGATCCTGGGCACATCACTTGGCCCCCTCACACGGGAGGAGTTCCATCTCTACACGGCAGTCGGTCTTCTTAATCCACACCGTTATGCGTTATGTCTGGTTTCTGTTTCCTATGCTCACCACTGTCTGAAAATACCAACTGTAAAATCCTAGAAATAATTTATAGTTTTCCAATTGTTCACGATTCAGAGAAAAACGGAGAAGTCTCATGCTGTTCTGCTACTTATCCTTGCCTGGGATTTGCATCCTCCCTGCCTCCAGTGTATCCATCCTGGGCCCTGGTGCTATGATAGCCACCTCCTTACCCGTGGGCTACCATTTGAATATCAGTAATTTCTGTGCGTGCTAAAGCACCATGACCAAAGCAAAGAAAAAACATTTATTTTGGCTTAGGATTTAAAAAGGAGAGCCCATAAGGGCAGGTGAGCATGGCAGCGGGTACAGAACTTGGAGGGATCACACGCACTTTGGAAGCAGGGATGGCGAACTAGCAGTGGAGGAAGGTTACAAAGAGTCAAAGCTTATACCCAGTGATATCCTTTCTCCAGCAAGGATCATCATTTTAAACGTGCCACGGCTTTCACAAACCGCACAGCAACTGGAGGCCCAGCAACTCACGTCTGTGTGGACATGTTTCATTTCAGCCACCACATGGTATCTCAGGACTGGTTTTTACATTGCTTTCTTAAATGTTTCTTAAGGATGGTCCCCCGAACATTAAAGCAGGGGTGTTGTCAATTGGAATACACCAAGGAGAAATCATGAAGCGACTTCTCCAACTGAGCAGGGGAAAGTTCATCCTCTGGATCTATGGTCAGAATGTAGTACATGAACAGGGCTCAGTAATGTTCTTGGGTTCAGGCATCCATGGAGAGGCTTGGAAAGTGTTCTTCTCAGATGTGAGTGTTTATTGGTGAGTTTTCTCACCATGGTGATTAAATGTGCAAGAAAACCACATAAGGAAGGAGAATTTGTCCTTGCGCATGGCTCAGGGGACACAGTCAACCATGGCTGGAAGGCATAGCAACAGAACCAGCTCCTGCCGATGCCACCAGGAGAGAAAAGCTGCTCGCTCCCACCTTACTGAACAAGGAAGCTGAGGAAGCTCTGGCTGGAAGTACAGTGGCCTATGACTCCCCTTTGGGCCTACATCTGTCATCTTGTCTCCATGGCCAAGGGTTTCCACAGCCTGCTACAACAGCGCCAAAGCTTGGGACCAAGTGTTCGCCGATGAGCTTATCAACATTCAAACCATAGCCTGCCTTCTCTGGCCTCCATAGGCTCATGAATAGTTCAACATCAGTTCCATAATCCAGAGTCCAATACAATGTCCTTTCTGAGACTATATACGGTCTCATAACTGTGAGCACCTATAAAAACAAAATGTTACATAATTCCAATATACAAAGGCACGGACAAACATTCCTTTTCCAGAAAGGATGAGTAGGAGCATATTCATCCAGGAAAGAAGTGGCCAAACCCCAAACTCTTCAGTTCCATACCCAGGACCTAAGGCTCAGAGTGATATCATCTGGTCTCCAATGGGATACTAGTCCCACACCACAGTTCTGCAGCCTGTGGCCCATGTGGCTTCTCAACTGGCTCCCTTTAGTGTCTACAACTTTCTTCAGCAGGTATTCCACGTCCCTGGCATCTTCAACATGCTGAGGTCTCCACCACAATTTAGGCTTCACCTTCCTAGCTTCATTCATGGACCACTCAGATCTGGGCTAAGAATGCAACCCTGTTGGACAGTGTCTGGTGTCAGCTTCTTTTGACCATTTTGGTGCATGCCTCCAGGATTTTATAATCTTGCATTTCACATGCCTACGAAACCAGCATATGTGAGTGACAGCATCATGTTCTGCTGCCAACTCAAGATATAGCTCTACCCCCCTTTTACTCCAGTTTTGACAGTATCAAGAACCTGCATGCGTGAAGTTGTGAAAACATTTCCCTGGGTGATTCTGATGGAACAGGGCATTCTGGGACCTTCAGTGGATGAGATCTGCCCTCAAAGCAGCACTTCCATTGTCTTAGCGCAAAGCGTGAGACTTTCCTTTAGAGAAGTTAAACTTTTTTTTTAGCAACAATAACCTCCTTATCATTATCAACGCCCTCCTTGTCTAAAGTCTCTCAAAACCCTCTTTATCAAACACATTTTTCATATCTTTCTTTTGCATTTTCTGTTCTTTCTTACTGTAAATCTAGCTAAAAGTAATTAGTGATTACTGTATCCACAGACTTATTGAAGCTTTTAGGAAGTGAGGAGAATGTAGTCGGCTCTTTTACCAGAATGTGACATGACTGGCTTCTAGTGACACCCCTAATATAGACCTTGTTCCTTTATGAAACCAGATGAGCCATCTTTACTACCTTTATGTCTCATTTGTTAGCTTTGAGAGTGTGTATGTGTGTGTGTGTGTCTTCATTTGTGTGAGTGGGATGTCTGTGCATTCCAAATGTACAAACAGAGGTCAGAGAACAGCTTCATAAGACAATCAGGCCTTGTCTTTCATCTTAAAAGAGGCAGTGTCTCAGCTACATACTCCAAGCTAGCTAGCCTGCAGGCTTCTTGAGATTCTCTGTTTCTACCTTCTATCTCGATAGAGAAGTACTGTGACGGCAGACACGTGATAATGCATTGAGCTTTTCAAGATTTCTGGGCATTTGAATTCAGGCCCTCATGCCTCTATGTCTGGAGCTTTAACCACTAAGCCATTTACTTAGACCACTGCTTTTCTATCAGCATTTTTGGTCATCAGTGTTCCCGTAAAACTCATTCATTAAGCTAATACTCATAGCGCTCTATGACTTACCTAGCCCACAAGCCAAATTCTTCCACATCCTCTTACAAATCACTTCCAAAGACCTATCAGCAACATGGTCATGCTTATAATGGCAAAGGCCTCACTGCTGGTGTTGAGTTTCTATATTAGTAACTGTGCTGGTCATTTACCCAAACATCCAAGAGAAGCAACATAAGAGAAGGACTTATTCTGGTGCACAGGTCATCGCCATGAGGAAGGTGCAGCAGTGGGGTCAGCTCCGCAGTGGAAGCGGGACACATTATTTGTTTACATCTCAACTGATTAGGGAGCAGAGAGAGCTCAAATCAAAAGCAGAGGAACTCAGAAGCCTCCAGCCCCACCCTATGTCCCTGAATCTGTTAGTTAGGCTGCTGTCTGTCCAAAGGGTTCAACAAATTTCCCAAATACTAGAAACTATGGATCAAGTGTTCAAACACATTAACCCATGGGAGGCATTTCATATTCAAACTACTCAGCAAGGCAGGCCAAAATACACCAAAATCAAAATTCAGGAAAAGCCTAGAGTCCAAACACAGCGAAGCCCTCAGGAGTTGAGCATGAGCAAGACAAGCTGACTCTCCATATCCTTCTTCCATCAGTTGTATCTCATCTCCTGAAACTCCAGCATCCACAGACTGGGATTCAGGAGATCTGGGGCATTAAGGCAGCCAGAATGACACAGTGGTTTCCTAGGAAACACCCAACAGCTGCAGAGGCCATTTTCCCGCACAGGGTCATGAGCATGCAGGTGGCAAATGGAGGGAAAGCTTTGCCAACATTTCTTGTCCTGACCGTTTTGTGATAATTTTATGTCTGTGAAATATGTTTCTTGGTCTTGATTATGACATGGAACAGATGATTTAGAGCCACTATACTTCACTTTATCAATAAACAGTATTGATAACAATGCAATTTTCTCATAGGACCACCACAAACAGTAACTAGTGTCAGGCACCTATAGCATATAGTTAAAGCTGACAAATTTTTTTAACTAAACAATTACGAATAAAATTCAAGTTCAAACCGGGCGGTGGTGGCGCACGCCTTTAATCCCAGCACTCGGGAGGCAGAGGCAGGCGGATCTCTGTGAGTTCGAGGCCAGCCTGGTCTACAAAGGGAGTTCCAGGACAGGCTCCAAAGCTACAGAGAAACCCTGTCTCGAAAAACCAAAAGAAAATAAAAAATAAAAAAATAAAAAAATTCAAGTTCAAGAACAGGACACATCATTTTCTATGCTACCATACGGACACTCATATTCCTCCACATTGGGAAAACAATATAGTATCTCTCCACCTTCTAATTCAGTCAATTCAAAGCTTGTATTTTAAAATAGTATTGATTAATCAGTGTTTTAAAATGAGGCCATTGGAGGACATGCACAATATATTAAATAATAAAAGAAACCACCAGGCAATATAATAAATGTAACATGAAGCAAACACACCAGCCAACACATACAAACAAAAGCCACTTAATACGATGGTCACTTAACAACTTTTCAAAAACCTTCTACCACTACCAAGACAACTACTTCCTCTTCTATCCATCCGGAGTGGTACCCATGTCAGAGTCTTGAGTTAATTAAGATACTTTTGTACCCTCATTGCCACCTTGACCTTCACTATAGAGTTGACACAGAGAGGTAGACCTCACCAGGGAGACATTAGGAAGCTGGTAGACCAAACACACAGGTACAGACCAAGGCTGGGTGCCAATGCCAGACATCCACTGTACCTTCCAGGAGGCTCATCAAAGCCAGGAAAACAACCCAAAACATAGCAGACTTTTCCCTTCATGCTTCTATTCTAAAATTTTGAATTTTTATTTCTGCATTTAACATCTTACACCATGATACCTACTGCAAAGGGCTCATTCAAAACTCAGCAAATGCAGAAGACAGCCCCGAAAGGATTCTAGACAGGGAAAGTCTACAGTGCTTACTATGTCCTACTGCTTTAGACTGACCTCCTTGGCAAAAGCGGATAGGATGAAGCATTGGTGAGACTCCTTTGTTGGTTATGCTGGTTTTCTGCTGCAAAGGTCAGCATGAAAGTTTAATAGATCATCAAACAAAACTAAGTTCTGCGAGAGACATCAAAGTAAAGTAAAATATCATGGGGAGAGCTTCAGAAAGGGCCTTGGTCCCTGACCCATTGCCCATTGCTACCAACAGTAAGAATCGAGTTCCTATACTCCCTCATCTGCACCCAGTCTGAATGTGCCTGTCTGGTCTCTTCGCGCTTCTGTTTGTCTATTTGTTTCCCTGTGCAGAGGATGGAACTTGGTCCTTGAACACCCTACACATACACAAGCCCTCTGTCACCAACCTGCATGTGCAGGCTCATTGTATCCTCACTAAAAAAATGAATACCTGCTTAATACGGGGCTGGTGCCACAAGTTCTCCAGAAATACACTCGCTGCTGAGCCACATCTTCTATATGGGGAAGAAGAAATCATGGTGTAAAATCGAGATGTTTTTAATATTCTCCTCATGACTAGTAAAAACCTGTGTGACTTCAGGTCACTCCAGAAACTGAAAGACAATTCTCTTCTCCATCATGGAACCTAAATATCTCTCAACCAGAGATGCCCTTCTCATCTACTTTATTCACTACTATTTCAATCACAAGTTGGGCCTACAAAGCTTAGTTTATTTGTGCAGGTTTCTTTTCTATCATGACTGAGATGGACATGCCCTATGTCCAGTGATGATATGAGTGGGCAAACGGGCACTCCCTACACACATCACATCTATGGATGTTTCTCTGCACAATGTCCCTTCCGAAACCATTGTTCCTTAACCTGTACTTCCATTAGCTCTGAAGACCCTTACAAAACAAGAGCTCCTTAGTAAAAGTGCAAAGGAAAAGCCTACAGTGAACAGGATACTCAGTGTTGAAAGACTGAAACTTTCCATCGAAAATCTGGAACAAAGCTAGGGTGGAGAGACCTTGGTATGAAGAGGGGAGAAATGAAAGGGCCATAACAATCTGAATGAAAGATGCAGTGTTGTGTGCAAATGGCATGATCTTGTGTGTGTAAGTTCTGAAGATCACACATACAGGGTAGGGTGGACATTACTCGACATTAAAAAAATGAATTCAGAATTACCAAGAAAGAAAAAGACCCATAGAACACAAACTATGAAATAAACCAGATGTGACATCTTAGTTTCTTTTCTTGTGGTTGTAACAGAACGGCCCGACCCAAGCAACTTAAGGGAGAAAGGTTTTCTTTAAAGTCACATTCCGGATTGCAGTCCATCACTAACGACAAGTCATCAGGAACCTGAAGCTGCTGATCCCAGCACAGCAAAAGCCATGCGAAGAGAGAAGTGGATGCTTGCAGGTGGGGACTTAGCTCATTTTCCTTCACATGTAACAGTCCAGGAACCCTTGCCTAAAGAATATTGCCACCTACAGTGGCTAGGCCTCTCTCCCTCAATTAATGTAATTAAAATGATGACCTGCAGCCAGAGGTTCATCTCCTGGCTGAATAACACCAATCATTACAGCGGGCAAGTGAATTTTCAGAAGGCTGTCAAGACCACTGAATGGAAAAAGGGCAGTGTTGTCAACAAAAGCCCCTGGGGAAACTGACTCTCCATCTGTAGCAGAATAAAGCTGTGCCCTTACCAAAGCCATATGCAAAAACTGATACAAAATAGTGTGAAGACTTAAATGTTAGAGATATTTAGAAAAAGAAAGAAATTGAGTGAAGAGGCCTCTGTGCCTTCCTGTCCCCAGACCACTATTGTTCACAAAAGCTACAATGTTGACACCGCCCAGCTGCATGGATGGAGAAAAGAAAACGAAATGAAATAGGGTTCATGTACACAAAGTCATATTTAACCAACCTTACTTAAAACAGAAGAGAATTCTGAGACACTCCACAGTATGGGGAAAGTTGAAGGCCTCTTGCTGATAAAATAAGCCAGCCACAGAGACAAACGCTGTGCCACTCCATCTGTCCAGAGACTAAATCTCTAAAATATATACAGAACAGTGATCGCTGCTAGGTGAGAGACAAGTGGGGGAAGAGCTGCTTGGCTGATCACGTTTTCATTTCATAAGGTAGAAAGAGGAATAGAGAACCGCACGAATAACAGCAAATTCCATACTGGAAGGTGGCTAAGGTAACCAACTCTACACATTGAACCAAATAGCACAGTGAATTATGTTTTAGTCCAGTGTCTGTACAGAAAAGAAAGAATTATGTTTTAGATAAATAAGCTCCTTACATGAGGCAGAAGCATATCATGCTATTTCTCCACTAAATACAACAATGAGCCATGGATTATAAAACTATAAACTGCAGCTTATTCTTTGTTTTACCCTTGGTTAAAGGGAACCTCCTCTCCCCAACCATTTACAGGGAAGGAAATAATAGACCATGACAGAAATGGCTATCTTGAGAACCACTCTTTCAGAAATTGTTAGCTACCCATTTGTATCGGGCACTTCTCCTCAGGAGTTCAGTTGAAATGTTTTGCAAGGTCACTTTCCTGGATAATCTTCTGCACAGACCACACAGGGCATAGGAAGCAGAACAGTGCTTGGTCAGGAATTACAGGTCTGTGGTGAAGGCGTAAGTCACAAACAATCCCACACCAGTTTGGAATTATGACTAATAGAATGGTTATTTATTTAAGGGGGAAAAACTTACAGATCACCGTCCCAGACAACAGGCCTCTGCGCAATCAGGAAGGGAGCCTAGCGGAAGCGAAGCCGGAAGCTGAGTGAGGGAAGTGGCCGCTTTTTTAAAGGGAGAGAGACCACGCCCCAATGGGCTGGTATCTCAGCGGCTACAGGCTGAAGGAGCGGAAGGAGCGCCTGCAACACTGTGGGTCAGCTGCACAGGACAGTTTGTGACCTAAGGCATGATCTGTGGTGGCTCATATGATCCGTCATGAGTCCCTAGCCATTTCAGGGACAGAGGCAGGTATGTGTCACTAGGGACACGACTTCATATGACCACTGTCTTTGGTCTTGGGCAAGCCGACATGGCTTAGATTAGAATATGACTCCATATCCTGGCCATAAACTGTCATCTGCATGGGAGTGTGCAGATATCAAGTTCTCAATGAACACCGTGTGAGAAAATGACAACAGCTTTGATTGGGGAGGGAAATGGAGCTGAAGATTTTGATCAGCCGTCTATGACAGTGACCAGTTCTGTTGGGAAAAAGCAGATTTCCCATGAGGACCAATGAAGAAGTGTGGCTTTTCCCTGTGGGTTAACCTTGCGGATTTTCTCTCTGATTCTTGTGTCATCCGCCCCATCCCAGTCTCCAAGGAAAATACGCATCTCTAAAATGCTGCCTCCCTCCTGCAACAGAAGGACACCTGTGCCTCTGTTCCCACAGAGCAGCTGGAGCCATGGTAGGCTGCAACCTCTAGACTTATGTTCATGATATTTGGATGCAAAACCTGTGTGTGCATGCATGCGTGAGTGTGTGTGTGTGTGTAGTCTGCAGTGTGCTTCAGAGGGGCAACACCACCCCCACCACACTTCAGGGCAGGGATGATTAGCTTACAGGTGGAAAGATGCCCACAAACACTGAACATGGAAAAGGAGAGTATTGCAAAACGAGAGAATGGTGGAGCTAGATGTGTTTGTTGTCTTGGCCATGCACATGAAAACATTCCCATCAAGAAATATAAGAACCTTGCAGGTCAATAGGAGAAGATTTTTCTGGCTGGCTCTCATGCCCCTCCCACTGTATGTGCTCTTTGTAAATTGATATAGGACAGCAGGGGTGGTGGGGACCAAGGAAACCTGGAAACAGCCAAGTACACAAAGTAAAACACACATTTCCTTCCAATCTACCCTGATGAAATATCTATATTTTCGTGTACTGCAAGCTCTGTAAATGTGCAGCTATATTTTATTATTATGGTGAGGGTTCCTTTTATTCGGACGTGCGCCTACAATTTCATGTCCTACTTTTTCCCTTAACATTATATGAGCGCCCTCCCGTCACAAAGTGGTTTTAATGTGAGCATTAACTTTTATTGGTGTGTGATAGTACACCCTTTCGATTTGCATTACCCTCGACCGTTGGATTCTACTGTTGGCTACTAACGTAAGGACACTGAGCCCAAGAAGGTGGCTTTGTGGTGGACCGCTAAAAGAAAAACCACTGGAGACAGGTTAGCAACTTAATAGAGGGTCCTCCGTGTGTTATCCAGTTAACTGGATATGCCTAAGACACCCTCATCCCTGACTTCTTGTCTTCAGATATAATTATAATTTCCTTTTAGGAAACTTATTTAAAAGAGTCAACAAGCTATACCTAAATATTGGCAAGAAATGAGCATAAGCCAGAGGCGCCTGTTTTTACTTGTAAAGCTTGTACGTTGAAAAACCCGAATCTCAGAGAGTGCGGCTGCCTGTTGCCATAGCCCATGATGCCCCATCTTTCTTCCATGGCTCTGGATTCATGGCATCCCCTCTCAAAGTGAGATTTTCCAGCAGCAATGGGGAAGAGCTGAATCACACTCTTCGATCAGATTAAAGCATCTCGCCCTGTGCGTGTTCCCTGGCTCCCTGAGGATTCACACCCCAAGACTTAACTGTGTTCACCTATGAAAGATCATAGTGTATCATGTCATAGAGGAAGGGGGCACTAACATTCAACATCGCAAACATAAGGGAGGGAAGAGCCTAGAGTAATACCTGTGATGGTCTCTTCTAATGACATGGGTTGTTTAGTGTAATTTTTAGATGGTGCTCAGGTTGATCTCAAACGCCAAGACTAAAGCAATTTTTCACCTCAGTCACTAGAGTTGGAGTAGCTGGGTCTACTAACTAAGCTGCTTCTATCTAGTTTGATTTTGATAGTCCTGGAAAATAATTATCAAATATGGGTGCTCAAACTGGTCCAAGTTCTTTCTCTCTGTCTCTCTGTCTCTCTCTGTCTCTCTCTCTCTTTCTCTCTGTCTCTCTGTCTCTATCTCTCTCTCTCTCTCACTCTCTCTCTCTCACACACACACACAGCTTATCAGTATTTGGTGTGGCTGCTTCATGTGAAACATCTCCTTAAGAAGCAGGAGGAAGGCGGACCTCACCTGGACCCGAATGTCCATGAACACAGCCATGTTATCATCCTGCCCTCCGGTGTTTCACTAGGTCAGGAAGCATCCACAGATTCCAAGCAGACCTTTCTCAAGCGACAGCAGCGCCTGACACACAGTACAACTCCATTCATCATCCCTGTGTCCCTTTGTGTTGGAAGTGACAGACAGAAGGACTTTTCCAAGGCTGGGACAGCTCCTCTTTTGCTGGCCAGCATCACTTACTTGCTGGTAGGATTCAGTTGCCCCGGTACTGATAATAGAACGTGGAGGTGTGGTTGGAGTCAGGGTGTTTTCAGTAATATTTGTTGTGTGGATTTAATGTGTCAATTGACTCATTCTCTATTGCAGAGGATGACCAGGTAGCAAGGGGCAGCTGAAGTAGCTGGCAACGTGAGGTGTGGTTTGACTCACTAACAAAGTACTTCTAAATACTTGGTGTGTTCAGGTCACAAATACAGAAAAAGAAAGTATAAAGTGTACTGTGAAAAAAATTAAAGGAATTTTTAAATAGAAAGAGGAAAAATGGGTTAAAGTTGATTTGCAGCTTTGGAAAAGACAAGCGGTACATACAAGAAATGTCCTCCAGACAACCTCTTAACAGAGACTTCGCAATCTGCTGCCTCCGTGCCGACACAGGCAACACGGTTGTCTCTCTGTGATCTGACTGTTTCCAATCCGCTCGCCAGCAAAGCCATCCTCTTGCCAATCAATCTGAATTTCTCACACGACACAATCCATTAAATGACTCATGCCCTCACCTCGTCCATCTAAGTCCCAAGCCAACGAGCTAACACTGAGCTTGGCAGGAAGCAAATGTGGCCATGGGGTTAAATTGATGCTGGCTGAACCAGGAAGGGAGATGCAAAAAATGGGAACACAGAACCAGAGGGCGTCTCCAAACAACCAATGAAATTGTACATTGGAGACCAGTGTCTCTGACAGGTAAACAGCCTGAAGAAAGGCTTTCAAAATGCTCCTGCATCTAATACACACAACAGTTACGGAAGATGGGCTCCCTTAGCAAGTCCACCTCCTCCCCCTCCCATCACACCAACATTCCAGAAAGACCCCAGCGCTGCCCTGTGACCACCAAAGGCCTCCCTTGCCTGCATGGTTCCTGCTTTCTACTGCTCACAGAATGGCTCCCCATGTGTTGGTGAAGGAAATTTATCAGACAGGAGGTTTGCATGTAGCAGTGATGGCTAGTAGTGGTTCTGCTTTATCCAGACAGCCTGCACTCACTCCCGCTGCCCCAGCCCAGCACTAACAATGCCTACTTTCATTCCCACGTCTCATTGTACAAGCGATAAGCTACGAGGAATCTTTTTAAGTTCCCCATCGCACACAGATGCATGCTTGGAACTACCGGGAAGACAGAGCTAACAGGATAGCCCACAGCCAAGGCAAAGAAGAGACTGCAGATCCGAATTTCAGGTGGAAGAACAAAATAGTAGGTGTTTCCATTTCCTCATCCACGAAACGAGCTGAGAACAATAACGCTTCCCCCACAGAGCTGAGGAAACAGTGTGTATGTCCCTGCGTGTGCACATGGGCCACGAACATCATAAATGAGTACCCAACACAGAGAAAGCTGCAGAGACTTTGTCTCGTTACCTGACGTCCTTAGCCTTATTTGTGGTAGCACAAAGACCAGAGGCAGAACGGAACAACTGAGCATCCTCGTCTCCAATAGAGAAAAAGTGAAATAAACATGTAAACACTCCAGCTGGCCCAAGCGATGGCAGCAAACCCTGAGAAGCCCGAGATGTACACTGGTCGCCGTACTGAATCTCTACCTCCATGAAAAGAAAGTACTCATCGGAGTAGCAGAAGCAATATGCATGCTAAGGCTCCCTGGCACATTCCACAAGAATCAACCCATAGTGCAAATTTATGGCGAATATCCTACCCGGCCATGTCCAG
The DNA here is from genome assembly GCF_950005125.1 of Chionomys nivalis. Lineage (NCBI taxonomy): Eukaryota > Metazoa > Chordata > Mammalia > Rodentia > Cricetidae > Chionomys > Chionomys nivalis. The sequence continues at coordinate 30,472,533 of NC_080108.1, read as the reverse complement.
CTTCATGCATACTCTTACCAAGCCTACATTCATATGCTGAGAAAGGTGTTGCTCGTGCCTGCAGACTGCACCACGTGGATGCAGACACCTTATCCTTCCGACGGCTGCACAATGCTCATGTTTGTAGATGCACCCATGAGCACCTCAGCTGCTTTCTCACCATGGGGCATCTGGGTACTTCCCAGTCTCTCATCATTCCAAACAAATCTGCAGTTACCATCCTGGCAACAACTGCACCAAGATTTTTAGAGTAAAATCCACCGGCCACAATTTCTGGCCTACAAAGATACAGCTTTTAAATGTTTCTTTATATCACGCAGACTCGGGCCCTTAGAGATTCCTGCCTGCAGATTGTCTTCAAGAGCGTGTTTTCCTACACAGGCTTGGCAAGGCTGGATGCAGAGTGCACGCCCTTCTGGTTTTACTTGTGTCTCTCTACGCAACCTGCAGTTACAGGCTGCTGCACCATCCGAGTCTCCTCTGTAGTTCGTCTGCTATGCCCAAGAGTCTTTGTTACCACATCTTTGCCCTGATAATGTCAATTCTCTACTAGTTTTAAATTTAGCACTTTTCTTTATATTGGTGTTTTGTTAAAATATGAGCAGGAGAGGAATGGTGTAGGAAGATGGGAGGTGGTGCTGGCCTGGAACCCCAGCACTTGGGAAATTGAGCCCACCTTTTCGCAGTTAGGAGGTTGAGCCCATCGTTTTGCAGTGAGCTCCAGCATGGAAAGGAAGTGAAGGGCTGAGTCAACGTGTCTAGTCCTGCAATAGCACACACTCAAACCCAACTGGATTCTCCTGTATTTTCTTCAGTTCTTTTAAAAATGCTCAAGCCTTTGCCCCATTTGATGTTTTATACAAGAACAAGAAAACGAAAACCCTAATGTTTTCACCCAAAACCTACATTATTCTTGTCCCTCAAACTTTTAAACATCATCTCACCATGCTCAGCCCTAAGCAGGGGCATCTGTATCACCCTCTTGATCCCCAAATATAGAACAAAGAGGTGGCCAAGAAAGGGCATGTGAGCAGGAGGAACACTACAAAATGGGGTCTCTGGATGTAACAGGGCCGCTAGATTCATGAGCTCTTAGCAGCTTTGGTCACGTACACAAGACCTATAAAATTCCAGGCCGATCAATAATTCCAGCCTGTAGGAGAAGGAACCCATGAGGTTTAGCTAAGGCACGATTTGCAATTAATACCTGCTGGGGGGGGGTACTCATTTTCCTTCAGGGATGTAGCAACTGATAAGTTTTCCATGATACAGTAAACACATACACACACACACACACACACACACCATGCACATACAAGCAAACCCTAATGAAATTCAGTGAGTTATTTATTTTTTAAAATGCACAGTAGCAGAAAGGGGATGTACTGGGAAGAAACGCTCTAGAGGGCTGGAAGGGTAAGTTGGGAGAGCAGGGAATGAACGTGATCGAAACACATGTCTGAGATTGCCAAAGAATAAACACAAAATTATTTTTAAATGAAGCTAGGCCTCCAGGGAGGACTACATATGTCAGCTGGGGGCGGTGCCCACCAGGCAACAATAAGCCTTCCCACCCCGCCAGCACACTGGCATGTGTTCTCACAAGCTTCTCAGTTCTCAGATGGGGAGATTTCAGGTCTGGATTCCAACTGGTTCCAGAAAACCCATGTGGTGCGGGGCACTGAACTCCAAGTCTTTGAGCTTCCCTGAGTCAGAAGCCGCTGCCTGTTACTGGCATGGACTGTTACAAATGCTTTCCCAGCTCACAGCTAGCTGTCCCCAAACAGTTAATTCATTAGCAAACCACTCGTGCCAGAGCAACGAAGACCTAAAATCTGGAGGAAAATGAACACCGTATTAGCCTCTCTGTTTTGCTACTGAGAAAAATTCAGAACGGTAGCCTCATTGGAGAGAAAAAGAAAAGAAAGTAAACTTCCTGGTGCTGAAGGGCTTCTATTCCTGTCATGAAGCTGAGGCCTGTTGATGAATATTTACCCCATCCTAGCTTGATCTCTATCCAACAAGAAACTGAGTCAAAGTTATGATCAGGTTGATCCCCAGGGATGAACAAATGCATGCAAACAGCACCAGCAACCCTGCACTTGAGGCGGTCACCAGGCATTTTCCAGGAATCTGGGAAACAAACTGCATTTGCAGTCTCCCCGGCTAGTAAAGGAGAGCGAATTGAGAACAGAGGAGCGAATTGAGAACAGAGGAGCTGGAGGCGGGCACGCCCCTCACTGGAACACAAGGTCCAAGGTCCTGAATTGCCCTACCACTGTACTCAGGCTCAACACAACCTTAAAAGAAACCACTTCCTTGTGGGAAGTCCAAGGCCCTCCCCGCTCCATCCAGGTCGACTTCCCACAGGGCAGGGCACCCTGACTTCTCTTAGGACTGGAGAGGGAGGGGGAGCGGAAAGGGGGAGGGAAATGGGAAGAGGGGAGGAGGTGGGAATTTTTAATAAACAAATAAAAACACCCACTTCACACAGTGTTGAGGCCTCTGAATGAGGCACATAAAAAGAACAGAGTCTACCTGAGGCTATTCATCAGACTGATCGTGAATCTAACCTAAAACTGACTAGCGATAGTCAACACTAAAATAAAGCACAGAAATTCTCAAAGATTTCCCCCCCGAAGACTAGAGACTGGCTTCATGGTGATGGCTGAATTTTGTGATTATTCATGTGTTCCAGATCCAAATCCTTCATGAAGAACGGGATCACAGATATTTTCTATGAATAGAGAGCTCAGCCCTTCAACCATCTTCATAGAGTCTTGTAATCCGCAGTCCTGTCTCCTAATTGTTGTTTTAACGACCTAGGCATGGGGTGTTAGTGCTGGGAGCTCCCCTTCTAGCCTCAGGCTGTCAAGACACTCTCATTTCCCACCCATTTTGTGGGAGGTCGTGTGGGAGTCCAGGCTTTGATTGACATCGCTTTGCTTCACTACTGAATTGCTTTCAATCCCTTCTTAAAAACTGGTTGAACTCTATCACAAGCCTGCTGGGAAGCTACTCCCAGATTGTCAGTGCTGAGCCTGCCTGCTTTCTTTTTCTCTCTTTCCTCTTCTCCCTCCTCCCAGTTGCATCAGATGTACCAAGATTGCCTGCCTTTTTATTCTTCCTCCTAAATGCTGAAAAATAGCTTCCTTGAATTTCTAAAATATTCATTCATTAATTAACTATAAGGGAGGACATAAATCAGGAGAGAGATATGACCGGGGAGGAATCCCAGCATTGACTTGGGGTTGAGAGTGAGGGGTGGATATAACCAAGACACATTATATATCTGTATGCAATTCTCAAAGAGATAAACTAATATTTTAATTAAAAGATTAAGCAAAAGTTTAGAAAAAATAATACTGGTTGAATTCTTGTGTAGAACCATCTTTAAACTCTCTGTTCCCATCCACTAGTCTGCATCCCTGTCTTTTGGTTGGTAATGTCTTGCCACAGTTCCCCTGGCTCTACAGTATTCTGCAGTCTTGCATAGGTGCCTTGCCAAGTTTTCCTGTTCAGGGATACCAGCCATACTTGCTCTTGTACCTTTCCAAATCAATATGAGACCACGCCTACAAGAAATAAATAAATACATGCCTTGCTGGGATGTTACAGAGATTTCATAACACCAGTAAGCCAACTTGAAGAGACTTGATGCTTACTGTGGCAGGTTTTGCAACTTAAGGAAACAGAAAGTTTCCCACTTAACCAGGCTCGTACACACATTCTGCACTGTTTTCCTAAGCATATATCTAAGGATTTCCTTTTCTTGGAGTGGCCAAATGTTGTGTATTTCTACACTTATTGCCACAAATTCCTTATCAGCATACAGACATGATTTTCTAGGTGGTTACTGGATATTGCCATCCTGCGGAATTCACTTATTGGCTCCAGGAGGTTTTATTTAAAGTCCTTGGGATTTTTCTGTAGACAGCCAGAGCCCAGACAGAGAGGGCTTGTTTTCCTTCTCTCTCCTCTCGGCATGCCTTTTGCTCTCAGTGCTCACTCTGGGGGCTGGGAGAGAGAAGGTCTGATGATAAAGCTCACATTTTCGGGGAGGAAAGCGGCCACTGGAAGCAGATTCGTGTGAAACAGAAGGCACGGGGTGAGGATGTTTTCACAAACGGCTACTGCCCTTCTCCAGTATATTTTACGTCTGCCACTTCTCGCCTTTAGCCTATTGACGTGCACGTATTGACTGCCATTCACTGCACACCTAGAAAAGGTCATGCTGGGTCAGAGCACATAGTTCATCAACATCTTGATGGACATGATTTGGGAATATTTTATTCGGGTCTTTCGTGCCAACCTTGAGAGTGTGTTTTTCATTTCCCCGTGGGTACTTTCCATGGTCTGAACACTGGCTTCATAGAAAGGCTAGAAAATGGTTGTTTCTTCTTCTATTTTCTAGAAAAGATTGCGTGTTATCAGTGTTAATTCTTTAAATGAACTTTAGAATTTTCAATGAAATTATCTGGGCCCAGAGATTTCTTCTTCTTCTTCTTCTTCTTCTTCTTCTTCTTCTTCTTCTTCTTCTTCTTCTTCTTCTTCTTCTTCTTCTTCTTCTTCTTCTTCTTCTTCTTCTTTTTTAATATTTATTTACTTATTATGTATACAATATTCTGTCTGTGCATATGCCTGAAGGCCAGAAGAGGGCGCCAGACCTCATTACAGATGGTTGTGAGCCACCATGTGGTTGCTGGGAATTGAACTCAGGACCTTTGGAAGAGCAGGCAATGCTCTTAACCACTGAGCCATCTCTCCAGCCCCACCCCTTTTTTTTCTAGTACTTCTAATTACAAGTTCACGTTCTTCAGTCATTATTGGATCACTCAGATTATCAGTTTCACCTTGAAATTTTAGTCATTTATATATCCCCCTGTTTAGGGTGTGTGTGTGTGTGTGTGTGTGTGTGAGAGAGAGAGAGAGAGAGAGAGAGAGAGAGAGAGAGAGCGCACTGGAATTCACTTCATACAAATAATCTTCTGTTTTGAGACAGGGTCTCTCGTGGGTTTGAATATGACCAGGTGATCCGAGCTAGCTGGCCCATCTGGGTCTCATATCTCCACCACTAAAGATTTCCCTCTTTTATTCTCAAGGATCTCTCTTTTTTCTGTTTGAAATGGTGTCTTCTGTGGCCCAGCCTGGTCTACAACGTCATATGTACTCAATGATGACCTTTTACCTCTGCCTTTCTCTCCTACTTTTGCTTCTGTCTCCTGCATGTGAGCATGAGTCCCCCAGCCCCTGTACCTGTGTGCTGTCGGAGTGGGAGACCAGGGATCCAGGCACGCCAGATGAACACTCCACCAACCAAACTCCTAACTGGTGGCTGTTCAGTACTTGGATCTATTGTTTCTTAGGTACTGAGTACAAACATACGTAAAGCGGTCACAGCATTCTAAATCCTCAGTCACCTCCAGAACCTGCAGGTCACTTCCGGAGCTTCTGATGCCTGCACTGCCCCTTTCTCTTCTGCCTGAAGTTCATGGGCTCTTTGTCCTTTTTTTTTTAAGCCAAAATTCTATTTGGTCAACATTCTCTGCTTTGGTTGCAGCTTTCCGTTTCGATTGTTCTTGGCTTGGGTTGTGCGGTTGGTTTGGGTACCTGGGATGGAACTCAAAGAGTCTCAGACATAGGCTAGTGGATCACTCTGCCACTGAGCTGTGTGCCCTGCCCTTCAGTCCATGTACTCCTGTTTGTATCTTGACTTCCAACTGCTTCATTCAGCTTGACATTGCTCCCGCGTTGCCAAAGAGGAAGACTTAGGCTGAAAGCTTTCCCTTCAAGCACCTAGTGCCGTCACTCTCTCTTTTCAACTGTCCCCAGCTGTGATGTACTCACTTCCGTACAGCAGTACTCCCCTTGAAATTCCCCTGTGCACCTAAAGATCATGGTCTATCTATCTATCTATCTATCTATCTATCTATCTATCTATCTATCTGTTTTCTATCGTCTGGAGATTTCATTCTATCTTTTCATCATTGGTCTCCAAGATGATTGGAAAACAGGAACTGTTTGATAGGAATCTTTAAAACATCTTGACTTTGTTTTACAACACAGAATATGACATCTCTTGAGCAATCCCCCATGAGTGTGGATCCCGGTGCCAGAGGCTAACAGCTCTAGAATGTCCATAGGATTCCATGGACAGATTCATTTTATGGAAGGGATGGTTCTGGTTTATTTTTCTCTATTGGCACGCGTGCCACCATGCTGTCTCGGACACAGGGAGGGCCCTAGGGAAGTTGCCTTCCTTCACACTCTCATTCCCATGTTCACCCACTAACCATGTCATGTCCAGGTCACATCAGATCGTTTAACCAATGTGATGAGAACCAGAGAGAGATGACATTCCTCTATCCTCACCCAGAATTGAAAGTCTGTTTAGAAATACTTTCTTAAATGTTTGATTTTATGTATATGAGTGCATGTCTGGTGCCCACGGAAACCAGAAAAGTCAGATCCTTTGGAACCGAGCCTCTGTGGGGGTGGTAGGAACTGAACTCAGGTCCTCTGGAAGAGTAGAAAGTTGAGCCATCTCTCCACCCCCTAGAAGTATCTCCTGTCCCATTTTTCTACCTTTTGTTCCTGCTCATTAACATCTCCATGAGAGAGACAGAGAGAGAGAGAGAGAGAGAGAGAGAGAGAGAGAGAGAGAGAAGTTGGAGGTGAAGTTTATTTAAATTCAGTTTAGTTCGGTCCATTTCCCACTTCCCACAGTGCTGGAAAATGTTCTGTAGGGTGAATTGGGACTTTCTGGGAACTGCTTCCTAAGATGAAGTACTCCCTGATGTCGGCTTGTTTATGATCCCTTCACCTCTAGACACAGTCCTTCCAGTGCTTTCCAGATAGGCCAGCTCAACAAAGATACGGCTTCCCTGCTCAAACCAGGGACCTGCAGAGCAACATAGCCTCAACTTTTTTGTTGTAAAAATAAGTGTAGGTTGGTGAGAACGATGCTAGCTTCGAGTCTGTGGTCCCCACACATAACGGTTAGTATTCCTATGGCAGAAAAATGGAGGTAGAGATAGGAGAAGCTCCTGAAGCCCAAGGGCCAGTAGTTTAGCATAAACCAACCTCGACATGTGGACATTGGCACATATGGACCACACACCACACACACACACACACACACATTGTGATTTAAAAACTCCCTTTTCTTTGTGTTAAGCAATAGACCTGGCAAGTGTGCTGACATCATTAGACCTTAGTTGAACGAATGACAACCGGGCTACACAGAGAGCAGCAAATCAAGATTAAATAAAATACATACATACATATATACATACACACGCATGCACACACGCACGCACACACACACACACACACACACAGCTTAACTTCAACAACTAAAAAAATAGAATCACTGAGTTTGAGACAGAGCAAGTGAAGGTATATAGCAGGGACTACATAGAGGAAAGGAAATTGCCGGAAATTACCTAATACCATTTTCAGGTCCAAGGTTTTTTCAAAATTTTAAGAGAAAACATGTTTGCATTAAATGTAAATAAGCTACTTCTATGACGAGGACCAGCTTGTTCATGGTCTGAGGGTTCCAATAACATGAAGAGACAATTTTAAAGCGAGCCTTAACTTAGCAGTTTCCTCCAAGAGAGAAGCTTCAGAAACTGCTCATCTCATAAACATTACAGAAGTGTGAGAAACTTGGGCCCATCTGAAGCACAAGCCCCTAAAAGTGAGCTCTTTCAAACTCTATCCCAGGCAGGAAATTAGAATAACACACTGTACTTTTGTCAATAACTCACTAGAAGTCAGAAACTTTAGAAATCAGTTATTTATTTTCCAAATTTCATTTCTCTCCAAATGTCATTGGGTTATCATCTTATTTTTCTTTAAGGCATTTTTTAAAAATGACAGATTTGGCATATTTTCAGCCCAACTTTCTACCATATTTTCATCCTCACTACCACCACCATAAGAAAAAAATAGACTCTTAATTTGTCTGATTTTGTTTTATTTGAGACAGGCTCCTGCTATGTGGCCCAGGTTGGCTTTGAACTCTTGATCCTTTTGCAGATGTGGGTCGCACACTCAGCTTTAGTTAGGTTCTGTAATCCTCCTAGGTTATGAAACATCCAAGAACTATAGTTGAAACTCACAGACTCGATGCTGCCTAGAATGAGCCAAAGTCGGCACCTCTGCAGACTTCACCTGAGGAAGCTGGGGAAGAAGCGTTTCCTACGACAAAGTTCTCCAGAATTCACAGGATCCCTCTTTTTAACAAAGTACAGTATATTTTACAATTCACTTTAATCAAATATTAATAATAAAATAACCCTTTGAACATCAACTGGAAAAAAAATTCAGTGGGGAGATCAAAGCGGAGGTAAGTGGCAATGTGTGACGCCAACTGTGGACAGATGCTCACAGGACCCAACACTCTGAGCTCAGTCTTGGAAAATGGCCCAGGAGCGGAGTGTCAGGAGCCACCCTCCCTCCTGCTGAAGCTGCACTCTCTAGACAGGGTTCCTGAGACCTGGATTCTTACCAACAACTCTCATCCTCCTCGTGTGTAGGTGGACATTTGGCTCCTACTTTTCCTCACACCCCGATATTTTCAAAACACCTTGGGGAAAAGCCGATGATAAATCCAAGTGACATTTCGTGAGAGCCCTGTGCCACTCTGAGATAGGAGCCTACTGCCTGAATCCGGGGAGTCTTTCTTCTCCAGGTGTCTTATGGTCCAGTTAACTTCTTTTTCTGCTGATTGCAGGTTGGCTGTTGTGATCTGAATGAAAATGGTCCCCACAGGCACAAAGGTTTGAATGCTTGGTCTCTAGCTGGGAGAATCATTTTGGGGAAAGATTAGGAGGTCTAGCCTTGTTGAAGGAGGTGTGTCATTAGGAATAGGTTTTAAGGTTTCAAAAGCCCAGGCTAGGCCCAGTCTCTTTCTCTCCACCTGCTATTTGTGGATTAGATGTAAGCTCTCGGCCACAGCTCCAGTGCTGTCGATCCTGCCTGTCTACTGCCATGCTTCCTACCACGATGGTCAAGGCCCACCTTCTGAAACTGCAAGCAAGCCTCCAATTAAATGCTTTCAGTTATAAGTTGCTTTGCTCACGGTGTCTCCTCATAGCCACACAAAAGTAATTAAGACGGTTTGTTTATAGGAATAAAAACTAGGCACTTGGATCCTGTTCAGTAAGCTTAGAATGCCGACTTATACGGCTAATTCCCAGGTACTCTACACAATTGTTAATAGATGTCCGGCAAGAAGAGAAAGATAAATATTAAATGTAGGCCTTTAGGTGAGGTGGCCCCTGGTTCCTCCCAACAAGTAAACTATTCTATACTTTTTGTTGTTGTTTCGTTTTGATTTTTGTTTTTAAGACAAGGTCATGCTGTGTAGCCTTGACTGTCCTGGAACTTGCTGATGTGGGAGTCCTCTTTGTGTGCTGTGATTACCATTAATGAATAAAAAAACTGCTTTGGACCTATAGCAAGGCAGAACTTAGGTAGGCAGGGAAAGCTAGGCTGAATGCTGGGAGAAAGAAGGGTGGAGTCAAGGAGATGCCATGGAGCCACCGCCAGAGTCAGAAATGCCTAAACTGCCAGTAAGCCACTGCCACATAGCAAAACACAGATTAATGGAGATGGGTTGAATTAATATGTTAATTAATATGTTAGCTAATAAGAAATTAGAGCTAATAGGCCAAGCAGTGATTTAAATAATATGGTTTCTGGGTGATTATTTTCGGTCTAAGCTAGCCGGGCAGCTAGGAACCAACATGCAGCCTCCTCCTACAACTTGCCATGTAGACTGGGTTGGCCCTGAACTCATAGAACTGAACTCTCTGCTTCCCAAATACTGGGATTGAAGCCACCATGCCTGGCTGTCCTATATTTTTTTAAAAGCACCATTTGATATACATATTTTCAGTTCAACCACTCAATGTTGCTTACCAGGCAGAGGAGCAGTACTCTCTCCTGGGTTCATGCTAACCATGTCTTTACCTGGGTGACAGTGTTGGCAGGAGGAGAGACCCATAGCCACCTTCTAGTGAGTTCACCTGCTACCTTTTTCTCTCACCCATGAGCCTTTTTTTTTTAACATGTACAGTTTTAATTGACAAATAAAAATTGCTTATAAAGTAACTCCTCGGTATCTATTGATTCTAGGAGGTTCCTTAAAAAGACCTACATATGTTCACTCCCTTTCTAGAAGATAGTATAATATACACAAACTACTCAAACCCTCCTAACCTACTTCAGGTCACTTCCAGATAACTTCTTAAATTGTGCAATCAATGTAAATGATAAGGAATTGTTGTTATGGTGTGCTGCGTTTTTTAAATTTCTACTTTTGTATTGGTATGTTATTGACTTCTTTATTTCAGTCCACATTTGTTTGAGTTCATGGAAGTAGAGCTCCCGTATTAGAAGATCAACTGTATTTATGATGTACAGCATGGTATTTGCATACACACACTCTGTGAGATAATTAAATCACACTAATGAGCACACCTGTTATCTCATGGCCATCTCTATACGACAACCTTTCAAATTAGCCTCGCCACCATGCAGACCCATGCTTGGTCCCTAGCTGGCAGAATGGTTTTGGAAGATTTCCAGAACATTTGTCCCCTGTAACTGAAATGTTGCCCCCCTTGGACGAATATCTGGCTCCATGTTCATTCTGGTGACTTGGTGACTCTCGGTGTTGGCTTGGAGAGTGGGTCTTTTTTGTTTTGGTGTGGTTTGGTTTTTGGCTCTGGCCATGTCATCCTCCATCAAAATTCTAACACTCCTATTTAAAGTGTCTCTTGTTCTTCCTTGCTCTAGAATTTTCTCTGAAAGAAGCTCAGTCATGTATTCACCAAAAGGTAGAAGCTCCATGCCCAATGAGAACCTCCAGGCTTCCTGCTCTGCCATCTGGTACGGGTGCTGCTGCAAGCATCAAGGGCTGATCAGATGTTCACTCCCCAGGCCTTGGGTACCCATCCCTGGACTGCTGAGGCAGTCCTTTTCCCTGCTTCCTGGCACTCCTCAGTACTACTTCAGTTAGACAGTTCTGCCAGGTCTCGGGCAGTCAGGCTGTCAGTGAGTTCACATCTTAGAAGCAGTGGGAGGGAGAAGGTGATGACATTGGGTACACACAGGAAACTACAGATGCTTAACTAAATTAGCAGGCAAGCCACTATGATATTATATTGGTGAAAAGAGGACAGAGATGCAGTTTCATTTTCTTAGGACTAAATGACAAGGTAAGGACCAACGTGGGCAGGCTAGGCAACAAAAAGGGCCCAGATCAGGCCGTACATTGATACTGGTTCAGAAACAGTACCCAGAAATCTAAGATCAAGGAAGGAGACCTATAAAAAGAAGTCAGTTGGTGATAGTGGGTGAACAAAGGGTTTGTTCCACCTCTTTTGTAAAGGTATTTGTTACCCCCAAGCATGGTGCTGAAAAGCAGACCAGGAGGATGGATAGAAGAAAGGCAGACTCACAGGCAGAAGGAGGAACTCCTTACAGGGATGAAGAAGAGGAGAGGCTGAGAACTCCCTGAGGCTAGGCAGGGCAGGGAGGCAGAGGAGTAAACTGCTAATGCTCTCAATCTTTTGGGAAAAAGAAATTTGCCTTCAACTCTAAGGAAGGAGAACAGGCAAAGGAGGCTTGAAATACAAAGGATCTTCTGACTGCTGAAGACGATGGCCATAAAGTAATAAGCGTGTTTCCTGGGGGATACCTGTGCCGAGAAACATTCTTCTCTGGCGTGGAGATTTGTGAGGATTCTCTGAGTGGCTTTTGTTTTTTCTTCTGAAGGTTGGTCTAGTCAAGGCCATACAAGTTCATGGCTTCAACAAAATCTTGAGATAGTTTCCTTTGTCTACAGCTGAGGCAAGGCCTGGGCTTAAGGACAAGTTGGACTAAAGTTTTCTTTCTTTCTTTCTTTCTTTCTTTCTTTCTTTCTTTCTTTCTTTCTTTTTTTCTTTCTTTCTGTCTCTCTCTCTTTCTTTTCCTTCTTTCCTTCTTTCCTTCCTTCCTTCCTTCCTTCCTCCTTCTCCCTCCCTCCTTCCTTCCTTTCTTCCTTCCTTCCTTTCTCTCTTTCTTTTCATTGTTAGACAGGGTCTCATTCTGTGAACCAAGCTGGCCTTAAAGTCATGATCCTCCTGCCTAAGCTACAAAGAGCTGGGACTACAGGCATGTACCACTTTGCCCAACTATCAACCTAAAACTTCTGAAAGAGCAGAAGGATCAGAAAGGATGGGAAACAGAGAAAGAGTTCAGAATACTATTAATAAAGGGTCTTCTAATAAATAAAAGAGAGCCTTTGGTCAATGTGGGACCTTGATGCCCCTAGGCCACAAGAAAAACAAAAAGGAAATAAGAAAGAAAACCAAAACAAAAACAAAAAGGTAAGGGGCTCTTTTTCCTGGGCAAGGTGAAGGATTGATATCTAAGTCGGAAGGAAAAAATGGTAAGTCCAACCCCATCCAAATTCCCTTTCCAATGAAGTGTTAATAGCTTCTAAGCATTTTTTTTTCTGCATCAGTAGACCAAACTTTGAATCATATTAAGGGATGTCTGACTTTTTATTTTCTCATTAACTACATGGAAATGTGTCTCTCAAAATGTTACTTGCATAGGCAAAGTACACTAATGGGTCATTGAATAACTCCTCCAAATAACCAGCTGGCTGTGGCTGACTGCAGGCCAGGCGACATGGCGGTGCTTCTGACCGGGAGCAAGGCACTGACACCCACCAGGCTTTTCTCCCGGGTGGCTTATGTGATAAGAGACTTCTCTGGCACTACAATGACTCCACCCTCAGTTTCACTGCATCTTCTCCACCAGTCCAAAGGAGCAAAACTCTACTCAGCTTCTGAGATTAATCCTGCAATTTAACCGAGATCCCAGTGTCCTGGTGGAACCCGGTCCTCCAAATGAAAATAGTCAATTGCAGCTTCTGATTGCAAAGCACGATTTCGGAGAAAATTGCTATTTTCTTGTGTAAAATTTATTTGGGGAAATAGACCTTGATTCTAATTCATTCCAAGCGACAAGGTTAAACTGTGCTCTCTATTGCTTTTATCTCTCAGAATACCGAACATAAAATTCAGATAAAATTAATTTAAATATAAGACTAAGTTATATATGCTTTATTGCTACTAGTGGGACTCCATCTGAATTTAAATAATGGTAAAATTAAGACTAGTTTGAGGATGGAATTTAATTTTGTCTTTAAATCCCATAATTTTCACAGAATACTGTCCTCTTTTTATTCAAAAACAGAAATTTATTTTATAATAATAGAATATAATAGAATATTCTTAGGCAATTCAACAGGAAGCCCAAATGGAGAGCTCTGGTATGAAAAGCTTTTTGGTTACATATATTTTAAAAAACCTTAAAAACTGATTTGATTCAGTAATTCTTTAGGATAAAATACATTCAAAGAAATTGATTCACAATACAGTAAGTGATGTTCGCCCGACCTATATCTCCAACAATGGGAGACTCCTCAAGATGGTGGGTACAGGCAATTGCTGCCAAGCCTGAAACCTAAGTTCTAGACCTGGGACTCACACAGTGCAAGGAGAAAACAACTCAGACTGGGTATCCTCTGACCTCCGTGTGCACAACAAACAAAAACCCATGCCAATAAATAAGTGGATATCATTTAAAAGAGCACAAACAATTAAAATATGTCATTGAGATATGCAAGGGAATGGTATCTAACACTTAAATGATTCACAAAAATATTTAGGAGTCTCAAATTATTTATAGCATTAAAAGCACGAATGATGGTGCCCTTAATAGATATGTTTAGCAGTGATAGGCATTTGTTAAATGTCCATAAAAAATTTAATGCATGCAATTATATTTTTCTAGATATTCAAATTCTTTTCTTTGTGAGACAAGGCTCTTTCGGTTTTGGAAAATAATAGGAATGATTTTGTTAAGGCAGTACATGTACGGTAAGTATGAACTCCTAACGGAGAGGCATTTTGTCTTAACATGTGAGTCCTCCGTGAAAACTGAGGACACCTTACAGGGACTGACACGGAGTTAAACAGTCTAGAACCCTTGCATGAGGTGCAGGTGTGTGCCAGTGATTCCAAACCTCAAAAGACTGACGTAGGAGGATCAGGAGTTGAAGGCCAATCTGGGCTCTCATAAAAAGACACTGTCTCCAAAACAGGAAAAACGAAAAGCAAAAACAAAAGCAACAAAGAAATATGAAATTCATTATAATATTCTGTATGGCATGCACCAAAACCTGTGTGAGTGCTCAGCTCAGCAAAGTTTCACCCCAGATAAGAGAGAGGCAGCACCCGCCCTTTGACCTACCCAGTCCTTCCAGCTTTCCTCCAGCTGGCATGTGCCAGCGGTGTCACCCAGGCTTACAGCACAGGCGTCTTTGGCGCTGCCGCTCTCCTGGAGGTCATGTACCCTAATTAGCTGTCCATAGGACGGCAAGAGGACCATGGCAACAGCACATTCATGGTTCCAGTTTTGTCAAGGATGAAACCAGGAAGAACAGAAATAAACAGAGTTTAAATGTGTAGTATAAATGAGTTCACCCTCTAGAACCATGGGGTTTGCTTCTGTGGACTGCACATACCATGGACAGGAAACTACTTAGAAAAAAACAAAACACATCTTCACCTGTCACCAAATATGTAGACTTTTCTTCCTGGCACTGTCCCCTGAACAATACAGAGTAACAACCACAGGGTAATACCATCTACAATGCATTCAGTATTATAAGAAATACAGACATGTTATTCCTATGCTCCAGAAGACTTGGAGTTCCAGGCCAGGCCAGTCTGGAATAGACTACAAATAAATCCAGCAAACTGGGCATTGCTTAAGTATGTGGCAAGAAAGGCACATGCCACCTGCATGTAATACAGCGTTCGCGGTCCGTAGGAAAGATTTGAGGATCTTAAACTCTAGAAGCTGTGGGGTTCCTTGAACTAATCCCTCATGGATACTAAAAGACAACTATAATTCTATTTTCTAATTAAGTCTGGCAAGATAACCCAGTGATCTAAGTAATGAAACAAACAAAATCCCCGCCACAATGATTTTTGCTATCATTTTTCAATGTTTATTTCATCCGTAACTTCTTAAGTTAACTTAAGTCATTTCAGTGCCCTTCCGATCTTCTGGAAGTAAATGTGATATCCTCTCTCCTCGAGTTTGAAGGCAGATACCTGGGTCTCCAGATGCCAGTATTGGGCAGTGAGTTATTTTAAAGATTTTAGATCATGATGGCATTCCCCGTGGTTGAGATCAACCCAGCTCCAACACATACCTTTCTTTTAGACAGGTTCTAACCAGATAGTCCAGGCTAACCCAGATCTCATGAGGCTCCTGCCACAGCCTTAAAAGTGTCAAGTTAGCACGTGCCCTTGCTAAAGCCTTTTGAGTTCGTGCCTTCCGAAGACGCGACCCAGCGGCTCTGGTCCCTCTGCCATGTGAGACCCCAGTCATCTTTATCTGTGAACTATGAACCCCTTACCAGGCCCTGCATCTGTCAGCACCTTGATCTCATACTTCCAGGCTACATATCTGTGAGAATACACATGCGTTTAAGAACTGCTTAGCTTGTGGCCTTATCTATTTTTCACCAAGTCGCTTTGCAGAAATGCTGTTGGTAACGGCTGACTATACATAGCTCAGCGCACGCCGTCCAGCACTGAAATCTTCTTCCACTCTCGACACCACGGCCTTTGTCTCTCATGAATTAATCATGATCGACTCCTAAACTCACCAATGACATACTCACTCCTGAGTTCACATGAGCACACTCTCGCGAATTTCTTCAGTAACTATCCTGGACCAGTAACATATCCTGGGCTCAGCAGTCTTGTATCTCTGAAGTGATATGGGAAAAGCCTACACAGGGACACTGAACTGGTCATAGACTACAAAACACGGACAATCAAAAGCTCTCTGTGTTTGTTTTGATGGCTCAGTGCCCGTACATGGGAGTCAAGCCATCTTCTAAACCTCAAGTGTCTTGGAATGAAGGAGAAAGGCAAGAAGACATGGGGCAGCAGCTTAACTGAACTAAAACCCAGTCACACAAGACACCATCACTAAGGGATGTTATCTACTTTGAAAGTTAAAACAGAAGTAGTTCACACTTTGCCTCTTCCCAGCTTGCTCTGGTGTGACCTACAAGACTTTGATAAGCCTGAACACTTGAAATCTGTGCAGAAAGCCCAGTTTGGATTATCCTGACAGTGTCTAAGTCTGAAACATCACTGAGCACAACCAGTCCCGTCCACTCCACTTTTCTACCTTCCCAGAAGGCTCTTGAAGGATGATGGAATTCTATTGCTATGTTTACTATTTCAGGCTATCATTATGTTCATTATTGGTTTTGGATTTTGGCTATAATGAAAATAACAACTCAAGAAAATCTCCTTAAATGTGTCGTGGCCTAGAAACACTCCCACTAGTGTAATAATTCACACAAGAAACAGCTCACACACGTGAGAATGCCCGCAAGGCCCTCCACTGGTCAAGTGACCCGCGTCACTAGCACTATAGGGTGACACACCCCCAGGCTTCTATGTGCCCATTATTTCATAACCGATTTTGAACTGCGATGAACGTAAGTATCCATCAGGAAATAAGAGATTGGTTAATAAATGCTTGTTGTGCTGTGAGCCTTTGCTTGGAGAATTTCCTGTGTTCTCTTCTGGGGATATGGGAAAAGAGAAGATAACTTTTGTCAGATGTTCGGACCCCAAGAAGGGCGAAAGAAAAAAGATGCTGAAGGAAAAATCTTCCCAAGGTAGTGATATTCAACTTGAAAAAAACAAAAAAAGATGACAGGTAACGTTAATCATTGCTGATCTCTTAAAAAGAGATAACTGTCATCCAGGTTAACATTGGAGCAGCCGTGCAGGACCTAGGCCACTTTAACTGGCCCCTTCCCATGTATTCCCATAAACCAGGCAGTGTTTGTGATCTGCACCTACCCAGGCTTTCAGAGCGCTGCGAGTTCTCTATCTAACTTAGAAAAAGGTGTTCACCTTTTTGGATGTCTGAACTTTGCAAGACAGCCAGAGAACAGGAGAGATGGGTCAACCAAGGGACAGCTTTAGGAGCAAGCACATGGGCTACCTGTGCAGAACAATGTCGTAGTGGCACATGGGAAAACCGCAAAGCTTCTCAGCTGACACCACAGTCCAGTGTTAGAAGGACTTCACATATGATGGAGGGGAAGGCTTAACAATATGAAATATTTAATTTGTTATGATTTCTGTGGAATCAATAACAACTTCCAAATGTGAGCCACACCATGCATTGATTTACATAATCTTAAATAGGTAGACTCTGAGTTACATAAGAATCTGCTCATCCGAATGTCTCCTTTTTCAGAATTAAACGACTTACAAAAGCCAACAGTTTTGCTTAATGCTTTGCTTACCGTGCAGAGAAGTGAACATATTCATCTTTACTACAACTTACAAAGTGAGTTTTATGTATGTGAAATTCTTATGCGTTGAGACCGGGAATCAGGCAAAACTAGAACAGGGTAAAACTTAATTGTATCTTTACAGATAACTAAATATAGAAATTTCATCTTTGAAGTCTAAGCCTCCAGCTGTGGACCCAGAACCTCCTCTGCCCTAGCTCTGAACCCTGCCTCTCAACTGCCTTCCTTAAGTGCAGTCTCATCAGCTAACATTTGGTTAAATACAATAGCCCATTTGACAGTGGCCAAGCCTGTGCCCTCTTCTCTTTTTGTTTATTTTTGTGAAATCCATGCAAAAATTTATGAAACTGCTAAAATGCCACAAAACATTCCAAAGGAAACATTAGTTAAACATATGTCAATTCTTAAACCTGAATGTGGACATTTTGCTGCTCTCAAAATTTAGCTATCTTAGATAAACAGAAAGATGTTTTGGCTACAGGAGATACATGCACAGCCCACTTGAAGATTTACAGCAAAGCCAGAGCCCTGCTTTCTGGTTGCCAAGGCAACGCAGCTCACAGCCCTGCCTTCAAGCCTTCTGCACCAGGAATGGCTAGACCCGAACTAAGGCAAACTAAACCCTTCTCTCTCTAAACTCTGTCTCAGGTATTTGCTCAAGCAACAAGCAAGATAATAAAGAGACATAAAGGATTTGTCAGTGCGAGTTCTCTCAAACCACTCTCTGTGGTCTAAATATTCTGACAGTTAACTTTTTCTACAGCACAGAGACTCTTACAAGTTAAACCTCCAATGGCTTCTATGGGTTAACTTCCTTGGGGTGTTGAGAAAATTATCTTTGCCATTAAACTCTCAGTTTATAAGCTAATACCCAAGCATGGACAATCAGTTTTGAATCATAAAATAATCTTTTATGTAGTATAATATAGTACTAGGGCAAGTCATAGGAGGAAGATAGTTGCACAGATTGATAGGTACTGAACCAATAACGGATAACAGATAGACAGATAAGTGGATAGACAGGTTAACAGAAAGACAGATAGAAGATAGTACTAGGGCAAGTCATAGGAGGAAGATAGTTGCACAGATTGATAGGTACTGAACCAATAACGGATAACAGATAGACAGATAAATGGATAGACAGGTTAACAGAAAGACAGATAGAAGATAGATAGAAGATAGATAGATAGATAGATAGATAGATAGATAGATAGATAGATAGATAGATAGATAGATAGGCACATGAGCACTGTCTTTGCAAAGTGAGAATCCTGACAGAGTGAGTGTGTGCCTGTGTGTGAGAGAGAGTGTGTGTTATGTGTATGCATATACACACATGTGTGTTGACACAAAGTGAATTTCTTCATTTCTCTCAACTTTAGCTTCTGAGACAGAGCCTCTTGTTAAACTCAGAGCTCATCAATTAGCTAGGCTCACTGCCCACTGCTCCAGGGAACATTGGACAAGGATCCTGATATCTCCAATCCCCCTCCCCATCCCTACTGCCCTCACCAGCTCTCCAGTTACAGATGTACACAGTCATGACTGGCTTTTACAGGAGAGCCACGGGTATGAACTCAGCCTTGTGCTTGCATGGCCAATGCCTTATTGATGGAGCATTCCCCCAGCCACAAATCTGTATTTCTTATGAGAGAGAAAGAGAGACAGAGACAGAGTCGGGGGTGGAGGATAGGAGGGAGGGATGGATGGAGGGAGGAGGGATGGAAATATGTTACCACATGGTGCTTGCATGTGAGTGTGACCACAAGAGCATTTGTGTGCACAAGCAGATGCCAGACAGATGTCATTAGGTGGGTATCTTCTGTTACTGGTCTGGTTGTCCTAAGACAGGGCCTTCCACTCTCCTGAAAGCTTGCTGTTTCAGCTAGGGTGGCTGCCAGTGAGCTCTCAGGAGTCATCTTTTTCCACTTCTCAGTACAAGGTTAAGGGCAAGTGCAGCCAAGCCCAACTGTGTTGAGAACTCAGGGAGGTCCTCAGGTTTACTGGGTAAGTGCCCCTACCCAGTGAACCCACTCCATGGGCTCCTCAGTCTGGTTTAAGCCAGCTTTTTGTGCTTCAAAGTGGCCCAAAAAAAAAAAACCAATGAAAGTTAAACGTTTGACTCACTGCATTTCTAGATCTACTTTGGTTTGCTCACCTACTCACACCAGAATTTCTTAACTCCTAAGTCATACACAGGTTTCCCAAGGGACTTTCTAGCTAAAACAAGTGATACTTCCCCTCTATGGCAGTACAACAGTCTGTGGGACAGTGTGGAAATATATCTGTACTCTGAGCTATTTCCACTAACTATTCATGAATGTGTATACCCAACTTAAAAAAACTCCACAAAATTGGTCACCTCGTGGAGGCAGGTTTTTTTTTTCTTTTTTAAATTACTCTCTCCCAGAGTTCTTTAATATTTCTAGAATGCTTTATTCAGAAGGAATCTTATTTTCTGCAAAGATAACATGAGTTATAATGTTTTTATGGAGTCTAAGTCCATGACAGAATGCCTGCATCTAGGTAAGTTATAAAGAAAATGAAGCTGTCTCCTCCAGTAAAGAAGGCTCGGAAGTGTAAGGTGAAGTCAGTCACCTGCAGAGCCTTCTTGCTGTGTCATGGCAAAAAGAGCAGAAAGGGTCAAGTTCGCCCTTCAGGAACTCATACCAGTACAATGGCATTAATATTGATTCCATCTTAAACGTGATCACATTTCAGCTGTTGCATCAGATACAAAGCTCCCAAATACCTACATTTGGGGGATGCAGGCAAACCAAAGTGTGCACTACAAGATCTCATTGAAAACATATAAATGTCAGATGGCTGGGTATGAAATGTAACATGTTTAAAGATAGAGGGGGACTTTTCTATGGGATTCAATATTAGGATCTACCTGTCCCCATGTTCAGCCCCAGTATTCTCTCTATACTCTTGGGAAAACGGGCCAAGCCAGCAGTCACGGTAAGCCACGCTTTGCTCTCAAAACTAGTCTGTTGGGCTAAGGTTGAAGTTCAGCATTGAGTGTTTGCCTCCCTGATAATGCTGCCTGTGTTTTATCCCCAGCTCCACTGCTACAACAATGATTATGTGTGGTGAGATCGGAGTCTTCTGAATCTTTTATTTTTCAAAACACACATGTTTACTAACGTGTAAACTGATCCCCTGGCTCTCTCGAGAAAATACAGAGGTTTAAAAGTAACAACTGTCCCCTCAACATGAAAGCCTGTGTCTGTGGAGCAAAATCCTGTTCTGTTTGCTTTTTAGGTTGGCCCATGAAGACAAATACTTAGTTTTTGTGTACAGAAAATGTCACCCATAACCATCAATGAACCACAAATGAATTCCTTTTCTTTAACATCTTTGCGAAATGTATAGCCCCTGATTCACAATGAAAAAAGATTTACTTTATTTTGTATTTACAGCAAGAATGACAGTGGGCAATATATATATATATATATATATACACATACATACATATATATGTATATATAATTTTAAATATATAAAATTTATATTTGACAACTATGTAGAAAGTGCTAATTTCACTGTTCATTAATCCTTTCAACATCACATTTTCTTTTAAAATTTAATTTTTGAGTAGATGGTAGACGAGGGCTAAAATATATGATGATAGAATCTATATCCTCTTTCAAATAAATAAAGAAGCATAAATCAGAGCTCTTCAATGGGTATAGTTTGACTCTCATCTGAATTTCATTCTTGCTCATCTGAATGTGAGAATCACTCATGCTGATGTTTTGATTGTTTTAAACGTTGCTGTATGATGTTTGAGCTTCACGGGGAAATGCGGAGATACAACAGCCAGCACTTAGCGATGGATTCTGCCTGGCACTACTGTCCTCTTTAAAGCCACACAGAAGGCCAATCTATACCCCAGCCCCAGAAGGCAAAGCTGGACTCTGGTTTGAATCCGTGGCACAGCAAGTCTAAGGAAAATGACCTGACTTTATCCTTTCTTCCAAATTCTGCAGACAGATGATCCTAAAGTACATCGCCCTAAAAAAAATCTGCAAGCAATTGAAAGCTACCACATCTCTGGATAACACTGTTGGGCGGGGGGGGGGGGAGCATGGCCTGCGGAGTCTCTATAAAAAGCACAAGCAACCTCAACTCCTCAGCTGTATGGAAAGGCTCATGTGCTTTCCAAGTAGAGACGAAAATTCTGTGTCACAACACAGTGAGTGCTTTAGAATTACCCACACCAATCCTTACGCAGGCTCAATTCTGTGGGGCCAGTGCGAGTTCTCACTCTTCTTCTGCTTTGAAATCAACATAAAAGCTCCCCAGTGACAGAGGCAACAGCCACCGAAGGTTTTTTTCACAGCTTATGGTCTTATCCTGAGTACAATTACATGCATTTCGGAATTATGTCTCCTGAAGTAAGAAACTGCATGCATATCTGTCTGGAAGAGTCTTCACATGACCCCAAGTCTCCAGCTATAAAAATATCTTCTTGGAAATGCTCATACCTATTCATGCACTTGTATAAACATTCTTTGCTTTCTTTCATATCATTTTTTTCCCCGGCAAATATGTAAGAAGCACCTCTCAGGTGTCAGGCACCAGGCAAGCACTCCTTATAGACACAGCACTGCCTCACAGAGTGTGGTCTAATAGAGAATCCGTGAAGAAGACTGACCACGTGAAACAGACCACCGAAGCTCAAAACTGTGACGTCAAAAGAAAGAGTTTCTTTAAAAGGCAGAAGGGAAAAACCCAGCTTGGGGTGACACTTCTCTGAATCCCTGCATAGAGCATGGGTGTCCCTCTCTAGAAGGTGACCTGGGAAAGCCTTTAAAGCAGGACCTGGCCCCAGCGTTGCTGGACAGCACAGTAGTGTTTGTTTGTCTTAAGCACATTTCCTCATCTGCACCTTTAAAACTTTGACAAGCTGATCGCCACGCTTGAAGGCCAATGCGATGTGATATTGAAGAAGGTAAGTTAAAAAGATAAAAAATAATAAACATACACAGCGATGTAAGCCTTTTACACTTCAAGAGATTTCAGCTGTCCCATGTGCCTCGCTTACTCCTCAAACTACAGTGATCAGTGCACACTATAAAACCCAGACCCACGTGACAAACAAGAGAGGCGCTGCTACCTCTGCTACCGCAGACACCAGACTGTGGTAAGGCCAGTACTGAATCTACACTGCTTGACACGTGAAATCACAAAGTCGACAACCTGACAGAAACCTTTCTTCCTCAGAGTTCTGTGTGCTCGCCCCCTGAACTCTGTGTGCATTTAACGGAAGGAAGTGCCCTCTCTCTTAACGTCTTAGAGACAGACATTCTTCACTGAAACAGTCACAAGATTTGACAAGAAGAGCAAACAGCAGCAGCCACTTTTCCAACTGTATTCACTTCCGGTCATCCACGGAAACATGAGTGGAGGGTTTGCTCTTGGAGGCTGGAGGCAGAAGCTAACCATAAGTGTCGATAAACTGAATTTCAGGGAATTTCACGTGGAATTGTTCTTTAAGCAGGCATTGATTAAGGCTAAATATTTACATATTTACACGCAAGGTACTATAAGCTCCCTGAGCAGGCTCACGAAGGAAGCCACTCACATCAGGAAAATGAGGGTAAGATCCATTTTTTTAAAAAAAGGATCGAACAATACAAGCTTTACAATCTCCCTAGGGAGAAAGACAAAAAGCATTTGCCTAGGGCTCCCTCCATCATCCATTCTAATATTAAACACAAGCCTCTCTACATCAAGTGTGTTATGTAAGGGACTGCTGTAATCTATTTCCTAAGTTCATTTGTGCTTTCTTATAAGTGCCTGGCATTGATGTCTGCTCATGACTTAGGCATGAAGCGGACTGACAGTGAAAGGCAATGTCCTCAATGAACATCCATAGTTCTCTGCATGGCAGCCTGGACTCAAACACTGACACACTCTGTGGACCTTCCTGAGAGGCCTTTCCTAGTAAGCAGTTTTCCAAACCCCAACTGGGTCAGCAAAACACACTTTTCCTGGCTGAGTCATCCCCCAGCTCTCCTCTGCACTGAATGCCCTGGTCCATTCCCTACCTTTGAACTGCTAGAAGCAATTCTCACACAGTCTTGAATGTGGCTCATCCCTGTAGTGGAGAAACAGGCAACAGACGCCTTTCTGATATGGACGCCACAGTCTTGACTGAAGTTTTCTTTGCAGACCCCCACCCCCGAAATAGAGTGTTGGTATCCATCTGTGCACTTGGGTTCAGCGAGTCACCTAAGACCAGAGTTCACAGGTTTGGAAGTGGAACCATAGCCGCCAGGCCTAGATTCTTTCTAAGTACCCTAAAGGGTTCTGGGCTTTAGCCTCCTGCTTGCAAACCAGCAGAGTGCAGATCTGGAGTAAGCGCCCAATCAACAATCAACAACAGAGCAACTCTGAAGTCAGAGAGCGGGTGTCAGACAATTCCCCAAATGCTTGATCCTAGCTTACTCTAGACAGAATCTCTCTGCCTTTCTTCTCTCATCTGGGGGAAAAAAAGACAAGAAAAATGAACTAAGTATAGATTATGTGTGTATGTGCTTATTAGCATGGGTGAATATGTGAACATTTGTATGTGAACATGTGTGAGTGTGTGAACACCACATGTGAATGTTAGTTTGTGCCCGTGTTGTTTTGCATAAATACCTTCAGCTAATGCTTTGCACCCACTTCGTACATAAATAAGAATGCGTCTGTTAAAAGGCTCCAAAAGGCTTCTTTAAATGTACTCAGACTGTGTTCTTCTGCACTATGCTGTGTTTACACCTAGATGTATACAAGTGGATTTATCAGGAAAAAATGTAGCCCATGGCATATTAACACTGGAGGGCTAGAACTGTGACAATAAGCACTTTGTGTACCAGTTCTTTTTGTCAACTTGACAAAAGCTAGGGTCAACTGGGAAGAACGAATCTTAATCGAGAAAATGTCCCCGTGGTATTGGCCTGCATGCAAGCCTGTGGCGCATTTCTTTGATTAATGGCTGATAAGGGAGGATCCAATTCACTGTGGGGTTGGGGTGTGGGCACCCTTGGGTTGTTGGGTTCAGTTCAATGGGAAAGAAAGCTGAGTAAGCCGTAGAGAACACACCAGTAAGCAGCAGCCCTCGATGGCTTCTGCATCGACTCCTGCCTCCAGGTTCCTGCCTTGAGTTTCTGAGCTCACTTCCTGCAGGACTAGCATGTGACCTAGGACATGTAAGATGGAATAAACCCTTTCCTCCTTAAGTTAATTTTGGTGGGTGACTGTGTTTATCATAGCAATGGAGTCTCAACTAAGACTGTACCTGTGGATGCTTCCTAATGGCAATGAGGACAAGACACAGGGGTGAGGTTTCATATGTGCATGAAACCAGAAAAAAAATGATCTTGCAGCTATATTTCCTTAGGATTGAATTAATGTTGATAGAATAATTAAATTGTAGACATAGCCCTAGAAGTGCTAGACTTCAGGTCTTACCTTATGCCCCCAATACTTTCCACTGAAAAAGGAAGATGTGCAGTTTACGCTAACAAATCAATACCTGTTTTAATAAATCAAAGCCTCATTTAAATATCTTCCAGTGTTTTTTTATTTTTCAGCATTTCCTATCTTCGTTCATCTGTCCTTCTATCTAGTCAATATGATTCATACACAAAAACAACCGCTAAGCACCAAAAACGCAACATAAACATAGTAATTTTAGGTAGATAATATCCTCACACATAGAAATCTCTCAGAAATCCATACACTAAATCTCAGTAATTACACCCACACACACAATTTCCAGGATATTTGAAATTTTAAAGTAGGCAATAAGAGAAAGAAGACAAGTTATATCAAAGAAAATGGTGTTGACTGATCACTGTCGGGGAAGCCAAATAAAAAGATGAGGGAAAGAAAAACTGGAAGACAAAAAAAAAAAAAAGTAGAATTTCTCCAGTATCCATATATCAGGCTATGACAGAAACCAATGCTGTGTATGAAAGTACCCAAATCTATTCCTAACTACTTGCACAAAACTCCAAAAAGGAGTGGCCAGCTAGCACACCTATGCACATAATTTATTTGCATATTTGTTTATCCGAAACCAGATGCTCCTTGGGAGCATCATCTTCACATCTTCCAGCAGGTACAGACAGCGCATTACAGATGCTTAAGGAGACAGGCACAGCATTGCCGCTGCGCAGCGATGGCCTCCAACACTCCTAAACCCATAAGCAAGCACATTTTCATCTCTCCCACCTAGCTACATATGTGTTTCTAAACAATCTCACTCAAAGTATGTGTGAAGGTTTCTAATTCACTAGATGTATGTTCTTAGAACTACATCTATGGAGGTGCCAGCCACGCAGCTTGCTGCTATAGTGCACGCCAGTCAGGCACACGGTCCTAAGCCTGCTTCTGAGCACTGTAAACAAATGTTTGTGTGTGTGTCTATGTGTGTGTACATGTGACGGTGTGCACATGTGTCTATGTGTATTTGTAGGTATATATGTTTGTGTGTGTTTATATGTATGTGTGTCTGTAATATATGTGTGTATGCATGTATGTATATGGGTAAGAACTTCAGGAAAATTTACAACAAACACATGACCGTTTATAACCGTTATCACTAATATTTTTAATTCTGCCATCCTTACTCCTTACCATTTTTGCTGTCTGAATTTAAACTATTATCAAAATATCCTCTTTACAGCACATCTCAAATCTTGCCAAACTTCCACAGATTACCTTGTGGAATCTCTGGTATCATGGGGGAGGGCCTGGGCGACTTGTGTGTATTCTGTGTTGAGTTTCATGTCTCTGGTGAGACACTAAACTCTGATCCTGCTCGCGCGGACTTTTCTACCTTTGCCAACCTGGTCTTCTACTGCTGATAGCAGCCAGAATCCATGCCCACATCCAGTATTATTCTACATTCTTTCATGAAGCTTTCCACCTCAAAAATATCCCTCTCCAGCTACTTCTCCCTCCTGTCTCTGCTTCTTTTCCTTACTCTGCATGCCGGTCATCTACTCTAGTGGGACTTACCATGTCACAGATTTTGTGAGAACCATTGCTACTTCCAATAGTTACAACCCTCTTAAAGCTAGACTACTTATTGTTTGGCAATTATTTCTTCATTTGTAATTTACAGTACTTGGTTTTGTGCAGTGACCAAGCAAGCTCTTAATTGAGTGAATTATTTTAAAAAAATGACTGAGGTGTGTCTCAAGCCTTAAATCCACATATTCTCTGTTGTCCCCTGCCAAGCGTGACTCCTAAAATAATAACCATTGCCACATATGAGGTTGTTTTAATAATAGGCATATCTCATAATTCCTATTTACATGTGTGTTCTGCAGTACAATGTTGGCTAATCTGCTTCTTTGAAGAAGAAGACACTTCACACTGCTGTCAATCATATCTGTCCAAAAGCCCTAACTTATGTTCAAAATAAAGTTAGGTCGCTGAAGTCAGAAAAAGTACGTCCGTGAGAAAGCAAATTGAGGAGGCATAAAAGAATATACCGTGGCTATCCTGTGCACAGTTTAAAACAGTGATATTCTGTGGTCTGTACTTTTGACATATCTGTCAATAAGTCTAGGGAAATCAAGGACACCTCCACTCAAAGACCATGAACCAAGACAAGTAAGTGACATTATGAGGCATACCAACTGTGCGCATAACATCACAAGAGCTGGGTAACAAAGTCATAAACTGTGCAGGGTCTGCACTACCACTGTCCCTCATTCTTCTGACCATGTTTTGCTGTGTAGACTTCTGAAAGCACCATTCAACACAGTCTGCTCCTATCTGACTTCCAATACAATGATGTTTGACATAGTGACACACTAAACATTCATGCTAGCTTTCTCAAGATCTTGACATTACCAACTGAAATTTTTCAGACAGCAGATTTTGAATATAGAAACTTGATACCATAAGGTCATAAAAACATTGCTTCTGGACAAGGACTATTGTAAAGATAGGAATAAGTGCATAATGTTTATTTTCCAGTGTGCACTAAAGTCACGTCCCTGTATTTTATGTTGCGCTACCTGAGTACAAAGATGTCCTGAGTGCTATACTTTGGAGGAAATGAAGGGAAAAACCAAACAGAAACACTGTTACTTCTCTTTCTTTTTTATGACCAGTGCTGTTGATCAGAGTATGGACTTGTGAATGTTAGTTAGGCAGATGTGCACTATGCTCCTGAATTACAAGTACCTCATGCCATTATTTAAATTTTTTAATTATAAAAATAAATTTATTAAGATATTTTTCCTCTACTCCCCCAATTAACATATATTTAAACATATATTTTATGCAAGATTGCAGGAAATTGCTCCTATAGTTTGTTACAACGTTTCTTCAAAGACTAGCCACAAAACACCTGTTTCAAAATAATTTGAAGCACGGTTCTTACGAGTGAATACCCCGAGACTCCATTCGACTCCAGCCCTGCAAGAACTCCTTGGAGCGAGGCACTAGCGTGTATGAATTAAAAGCAAGTTTGCCCATGTGATTCCAATGTACAACACGTTAATAAGGAAAACATACCCACTCATAGTCTCAACATGGTATGTTCAGAAGAAAAGTTGCCAACTGATAGCTTCCAAAAAATATTGTGTTCAAACACCCGTTCTTAGGATTTCTACAGGGCCACTAGACAGACAAATCAACAAACATGTTTCCTCAGTTCACGATATCACTTAGCTTCTTATTTCTTGGTGCATTAATGTAGGAGGGGGGGCACCGTCTCCGCACCTGCGGATACTAACCTCCTCTTCCCACACTTCAGAATATTGGATCTTGTCAGCATAGGCTTTAAGCCTGACCCTGGAATGCCAAACCTTCCAGAGTCCTGGCAAGGAGGCCTCCCCAAGAGCGCAGGGCAGGGCTCCGTCAGCACCTAGGACAGCGCCCGGCGGAGGAAATCGGGCCTCAAGCAGCAGAGACCTGGGACACCCACCCGAAAAGCCGCTAGACACAGACTACAGACACTTGCTCTTCTCTCCCGCAGTCAGCAGCTCTTTCCAAATGACAACAAAGGAAATCCGAAGTACCTTTCACCTAGGGATGCAAGCCGCCCCCACACCCAGTCTTCAGCGCCTGTTGCTAAGGGAGGGGAGACGGCGCTCGGAAAGCCTCGCGACCAGGTGACAGCCCTTCTGAGATGCTGTCTGCCTCGGGCGGCGCTGAGGACCGGAACTCTGGGCCATCCTAGGACCCCGCGACAGGCCTGGCGCCCACGAGCGTGCAGGGAGCGGGGCGGGCAAGAGCCCGGCGCCAGAGCGCGCGGCTTCCCCTGCGGACCAGGAAGCCCAGGCCGGCTGAGGCCTCCAGCCCAGCACGGGAGACATAGAAGGGCCCAAGCGGCCGGGTAGGGCCGGGACAGCTTGGGGAAGCGCAGGCACTCACCATGTTGACTTCAGAAACCATGTCGATGCTGGCGATGTCGATGTTCATCCCCACGCAGACTGGGGGACCTGCGGGAAGCGCAGCACACTGTGATCAGCCAGGCTACTGCAGGGGGGTACGGGTGGCTCTGGGGATAGGGGGGCTCGCAAAGGACCACCCACCCCACCCCGCTGCAGCTCCGCGGAGGCCGCCCCCGCCTCCCTCTCCACCCAGGACGCCAACACGGAGGATCGCGCTTCCCGCAGCGGCCGCGCGCATCCCACTTACCCCCGAAGTCGGGTCTCAGACGAATGTCGTAGCCTTTCAACAGCTTGTCGACGGTCTCCTTCACAAAGGACATGTTCCCGGGGTCGTTGACGCTGAAAGAGGGGCACGGGGCACAGAGAACAGGGTCAGGCAGCTGCTCGCCCGCCAGCGCCCGGCGCGCACACAGCGCGCCAGCCCGCGCCCGGCCCGCTTCCCGTCAACCCATCAGCGACCCTACCTCTGGGCGCAGCAAACCACCGCCACCAGCACCGGGGCCGAGAAGATGCCAAAAAGCCTTCCTCCCGCAAAGCCCCACATCCCTTCGCCGCGCCCCGGCACGGGGGAGGGGGCGCCCCGCCGCCGTCGCGACCCGCAGCCGGGGCTGCTGCTGCTGCTGCCACCACCGCCGCCGCGCTGGCCCGGAGCGGAGGAGGCGGAGGGGGAGGGGGAGGAGGAGAGCAGGGGGAGGAGCAGGCCAGGAGGGAGGAGCCCCGGCGCGGGAGCGCTGGGCGGGCGGAGGCGGGGGCGGAGCCGGCCAAGAGCAGCACCCGCCCCCTACGGGTCCGCGGTCACCGCGGGGCTCCGGGCACCCTCTCCAGCTCGGGAGGTGCGGGGAGGAGCCGGCGTGCGGCCGCAGATCTGCTCTGGCCACTGCGGGCTAGGGCCACGACTGCGTGGCGCCTGACAAGGCGGGGGATGGGCCACCAAGCCAGCTCCTCTGAGCTCCCTACAGCCGGACGAGGGAGGGATGG
Organism: Chionomys nivalis; assembly: GCF_950005125.1. NCBI lineage: Eukaryota > Metazoa > Chordata > Mammalia > Rodentia > Cricetidae > Chionomys > Chionomys nivalis. The sequence goes on along the minus strand of NC_080108.1, from coordinate 30,442,713 downwards.
TACCCTGAGATGCAACGGGAGGACAGCAGAGGCGTGGAAATGCTCCGCATTCCCCCAGCCCTATCCCACCCTCCACCTCCAACCTCGCCCTGCTCTGCCGGAGACCCACTGGGCGCTGCACAGAGGCTCGGCGAGCTACCTGGTCAGGAGCCTTGCGGCAGAGCTGTGAGGAAGCCCCATTCTCACCTGCTGGGCTCAGATTCACGGATCCCCAGTGTCCAGGAAAGCCAGATTGACAGCAGCAGGGCCTGGAGCCCGGAGCACATGGCGTTGCTCCTCTAGCCTAACCTGAGTGGAATCTGCTCCACTCCACCGTCACTGAGCTAGGAACCAACTGCGACGTGGGGATCCCCGCCTCCCTCCGCCCCTTCTCCCACCCCTGGGCTTTCCCGCCTGACCCATCCTCCAACCCCTTGCATGGGCCCGATTATCTATTTATCAAATATGACTATGTAAAACAGGCTCCTTAAGCTGCGCCTCTCCCCGTGTATCCTGCCTAACCGTGTGAGTACTGAATCTTTCCTGCTCACATAAAAGCATGCATAATTAACTGTTAAGTGAAATCTCGTCGATAAACTGCAGTCCAAACAAGACTTAAGAGACCCTGGCCTCTTTGTGGGAGCCTAGGCAGTTTGGATGCTCACCTTACTAGACCTGGATTGAGGTGGGTGGTCCTTGGACTTCCCACAGGGCAGGGAACCCTGATTGCTCTTAGGGCTGATGAGGGAGGGGGACTTGATTGGCGGGGAGGAGGCAGAAATCTTAAATAAATAAATAAATAAATAAATAAATAAATAAATAAAATTTTTTTAAAAAAGAGACCCTGGCCTCTCGCTGTAATGGTGGGAAGTAACGAGCCTTTTCTGGTGCACACCAGAAACATCCACACGTATTTTAAGGTAAAGGTCTTTGTTTTCCTTGTGCCTGGCTACCATCCTTTGGTGGTCATTAGATAACCGCTTGAATATTGGTCAAAAACAAGAACTGGTGTACCCCGAATTTGTGTGTGTGTGTGTAACCACTGTATATCCGCTGGTGCCCATTCCACCTGTACAGCAATGGAATACTCACATTGCTGCCTAACCCACCGTATGTATCACCACAGTACACCCAAAGGTGCCTACTCGCCTGTGGCCACAGGCTGCCTGTTTTTCTATAGTGACTGATAATCTTCAATAAAGTTTCTCTGTACCTGAGCTCCGAACATTGAGGAAGATGGCTCAACCACCCTAATACAGTCAAGCGGGAGAACCACAGATCAAGTCAGCTTCTAGTTTCTGTAGGCTGGTTCAGGCATCCAGGCTGTGATGAGTGCTTAATAACAACCACTTTCCAGTATTGACTCAGGTTTTTTTTCTTTCTCTTTTCTTTTCTATGACCAAGATTTATGTCGGTAAATATCTAAATCTAGACTCTCACTCTCAAGCTGGCATGCTTCTGTGCATTAATCTTAAATACCTTTTCTTTTCTAAAAATCAGCAGTTTTATTTTTAGGACTGTATTGTGGCTGCATTACCTGGAAGGTTTAGAGATAAATATAGCTCCCTAATTATTTTCTGGAAAAGTCCATTCACGAGTGCTTTGTATTCTGTGCCCTGTTCGCGTGCACTAGAATTATCTGCAAAGTGGCACCTTCGTTATGACACACATTCGTGATTAGCCTGTGTTTCCTGTTCATGTGCACTAGCTGTAGTGATAGATCCTGCTGGGAACGTGGTTCTGCGCAGGATATGGCAATCAAAGGAACGTGAGAATAAACCAGCAGCAACCCAGGGCTGTCCTCCTCCCTGCTGGTCTAGATGTCCAAAGATTGGAAGAAACACATTACCAGTCAGCTGTGAGCACCCTAGATCCTTGACTCCATCTCTCTCTGAAGTTCTTGGCCTTGCTAATCACCAGTGGTTACTCCAGCACCTGCTTCTGCGACACTTCTGATACCCCTTATACGGGAGCAATCCCTTACTGTCATCACGTTATATCTTGTCCGCCTCCTCAACTGATGAAGAGAGAGGATCAAATGCATTCTGCTTCAAATGGCCCTACTCAAATTCCGAAATTCCAGCAAGTCAGAAGTCCTAGGATGGACCTTTGGCCAACGGATAGAAGCAGGGAGTGTATCCCCATTTCTTAGTGCCTCTGAAAGCTGACCCTATGAGCCAGACCTCTCAGCTCCCAGGACTCAATCACAGCCTGTTTGGCGGCAAACCCTCCAGTGACTCCCTTTCCAAGTGTCGAGATCTTTTTCCTTTCACTCCTGTTTGAATTGCTGCTGCACACCTTCATAAAGAAATATCACTTACATTTTGCCTCCGGAAATGTTTTCTGGGGAATTCAGGCTAAGCCTGGAACCACCTGGCAAGTCATTAAAAATACCACTTTAAATACAATCACCATAAAACAGAAAAGAAGCGTTTAAGGGGACACACTCATGTAACCACTGCGATCCAGTTGCCTGTAGCAACAATGTGCTCATCCTCCAGGTCATTACAGCCACTTCCCGCTGTCCTCAGCCTACTTTAGTAGGTACGCCAAAAGGCTGCGTGAACACTGTGCACTTCACCCCATGTCCTTCTCCCTAGTGACAACGTGTTGGCAAATTCAGGAGAAAGACCAGTCTTAGTTAGCCCAGAGGATTGGTCATTTTTCTAAGTTGTATATTATAGGAAACAAAATGGGGAACATCAGATTGCATGCAAAGGATTATGGGAGGCTTGAAAGCACACAGATTGGAAGTGAGGAAACCAAATTAATTCCACTTCTGCTGTATTAACAAATCACTTCCTTGTTCTATTGCGCATTTTTTTCTTGTTTCTGGGCTAGAACAACGCTCATTCATGATAAAAAAAAAAGATACTATTTTTGAAATTCTTATGTACCAACTATACAAAAACAGTGAATTTGATTTTGATATTACATTGCTTTCATTTGCTTTTGACAGACAGACTTTTGCAGTCCGTGGTGGATAAATGTTCAGGACATAAGAAAAAGGAGGCAAATGGTGTTTGGTTCACAGCTAGACAGCTTTGAGAAGGCTAAGATTCCTTGGTATCTAAGTCCTCAGGTGGAGTGGTGGGATTTTCTAGATATTTTTGGCATACAAGATTTGTGGGGAGCTAGTGTTCCCTGTTTGAAGGAGCATTCATGACATGAGTATGACCATGTCAAAGACCCCAATGACTAGTGCCTCAAACTCGGGAGAGGCCAGGCCTTCCCTAAATCAGACTCGGGAAATAGCAAGGCTTTCCCTGGTTCCAGTAAAGACATCGCCAGCGTGCATAGAAAACATCAACTACAACTTCCTCCCCCTGGGTGACCAACGCCATAGACTGCTCCTGGGTAGAGAGCCACTATCTACCTAGGTGAGTTAACCCAACCGCTCATCCAGCTGAATCTGATAAACTTGCTGAGCTTCTGGGCTTCTGGTGCGTCTCCATCAGGGTGCACATCACCCAATCCCAACTTTTCTGTGTGTGCATCTCTTGTTTCTTCCTTCCCTGCCACCCAGCCAGCTCTGTCTTAAAGCCATGTAGACCATCATTTTCTTTTGTTTGTTTGTTGTTTACTGGTTCTCTGGTTTTCATTAGCCTTCTTTCACTACAGTTTTTACTAATTTGGGTCTTTGATTACCCGTGGGGTTGTTCTTTCACTCTTCACTTCATTCATGCCTGCAGTGAACTCCACGATTTCTCTCTACTCACTGCCTTTTCTGTTTGGCTTGTTCTTGTTTATCCAAGGCCTCGATGCATGTCATTAGGGTATATATCTGAGATCTGCCTATCTATCAAAAGCACTCACAGTGAGAGATGCTTTTCCTGTGATTCTCATGCTATCAATCTGTACTTTTGTTCCACTGCGATCTGATGGGACACAGGGAACTGTTTCTATTGTTTTATATTTGGTGATGGTTGTTTTGTTTTGCCGGAAACGTCATCTATTTTAGAGAAAGTTCCATGGGCTGCCAAGAGGATGTGTATGCTTTGGATGCTAGAAGGAGTAACCTGTAAATCTTTGTTAAATGAATTGAATCTATTATGCAGATATATTCTGAGTTTTATTGATTTTTAGTCTGTCTAACCAATTTATTGATAAGAGTAGAGAGTTAAAATATTTTACTATTGCTGTATCAGTACCTACCTATTCCTTTACTTCCATTTTTATTTGTTTATATAACCTTGGGGGCCCTAAGAGTCGATGCATATGTGTTTCAATTGCTAGTCTTCTTCACGGAGTCTTCCCTTTGTTCAAATGTGGTAGCCTTCTTTAATTCTTCTAATTGCTTTGATTTCAAATGACTTAGTCAGATTTTAACTGTTACACCAGCTTACTTGGGCATCTCTTTGCTTCATGAATTCTCAGCCATCCTTTCATTTCCAGCTCATGTCTTACCGACTGAGGCAATTTCTTAGGGACAAAAGAGAGTTGGATCTCATTTTTTAAATGTAATCATCAGGTCTGTGACTTTAAATTGTGGCATGAAGGCCGTTTAAATTTGGGGTTATTGAGGACTTTGCTGATTCTCACAATTTTATCTCTGAATGGATTATTATTTGGTGTTTTGTCTTCTCCATCCATAGGAAGGTTTTTGCTGATTTAGTGTGTTGGACATAATTAATTCTTTCTTCATTTTCTTTTGTTCATCTTTCACTTCCAAGAAATTCATTCTTTGCTGCTTCCCTTGGTTGACTTTCTTTCCGTGACTTGCTGAACATCTTCTGTGATGTTGCCTTGGTGATTATGGATGGCTTTAGCTTGCTCTTGAAGTGTCCCACTGCTCTGTCAAACTTGAAAGATAACTTTACTGAGTGCAGTAATTTTGATTGAATGTTATGCAGTTTAAACCCTGAAGATCTATATTTTCTTAGGTTTTAAAAATTTTAAAGATTTAATTTTTGTTATGTGTTATGTGTGTCTGTTGTGTGAATACGTGCAGATGTGCCAGTGCCCATGACGAGATCCCCTGGAGCTTGCTAGGACTTGGGCGAATGTGAACCACACTATGTGTGTGCCAAGAATCGAACTCTAGACTTGCGTTCCTGGCTTTCAGATTTCTTAGGAGCTCTTACAGGATTTTTAAACATTTCTTTTTATGATTTTGTAACTATCTGAGAGGGGTCAGAGGTATTGAATCTCCTTGAATCTGGATAGAGGAAGTTATGATCTACCTGATGTGGGTGCTGGGGGCCTCCTGATATGGGGGCTGGAACCAAACTCGGGTTCTCTTCAAGAGTAGTATGAGATCCTAGCTTCTCAGCCATCTCTCTGGCCCCAAGTATTCTGAAATGTTTAGTATAATAAGTGGAATGGCAGTTTTTTCCTAGAGAAAATACTGTTTCCCTGTTGTATCTGATATATTTTTGACATCTTGACTATGATGTATCACAAAATGGCTCTTCTCTGGTCATGTCCTATTTCAAGTTCTAAATGTCTCTTTAACGTGTTATGGAAGTCCATTTATCACCCTAGATTTGGAGCATATTCTGGCGTAATTTTGTCGGATAGGTTTTCTGAGACTTTAGTGTTTAATCTCAACTATCGACTCTATTTCATGTTTTTGGGGGATAGCATGTAGCCAAGGATGACCACAAACTCGATATTCTCCTGTCTCTGCCATCCAAGGAACCGAGATCACAACGGTACTCTGCCACACCCTGGTTACCCGCACAAATTCTTTTTTTTTTTTAATATTTATTTATTTATTATGTATACAATATTCTGTCTGTGTGTCTGCAGCCAGAAGAGGGCATCAGATCTCATTTCAGATGGTTGTGAGCCACCATGTGGTTGCTGGGAATTGAACTCAGGACCTTTGGAAGAGCAGGCAGTACTCTTAACCTCTGAGCCATCTCTCCAGCCCCCCGCACAAATTCTTATGTCCTGTCGCTTGATCATCTCACAGTGCTCTTGAAAGTTATAACCATGTTCATTTTTCTTTATTGACAACAGAATGCAGTATTTTTTCAATTTTGTTCTCCATCCCTGCTTCTCCTTTCTTTTGCTTGAGCTAGTGAACGGTGCTGTGTCCTACTCTGTTTTTATTTGAATTTATATCTTTATTTCCAATATTTGTTGTTTGTTTTCATTTTCAAATTTAAATTCCCTTGCTGAATTTCCCATGCTTGTTGCTTGACTCCCTTGTCCATTCTCTTATCTGTGTCATTTGTTTACTCAGTCTTTGGAGCTCCTGATTGCTGTTCCAAAGGAAACTTTTAAATTGTTCACCTGCCCGTTCTCAGTAGCTTTGAGCTGGTAGTTGAGGAGTCAGACACATTTGAGTGAGTTTTGCTGCCTGACTTTTTGTGTTCCTCTGGTTTTTTTCTTGCTACTTGAAAAACTGTTGGCTTTATATCTCTTCCTTTTGTATCTGAGGATCTTCCTAATGAACAGGGGGCTCTTAAGGGCCCAGCCCCTACTACTGCTGATCCAACTGCTCCTTGATAAGGATCCTTCCTCCTTCAACCTCTGGGTAGCACCTGTGGCTGGAGCTGTAAGGTTCCTTCCTCGTGGGCACTCAGCTTTCTGTTTCTCCAGTTTTCAGCTATCCCACCGTTCATTTAATAAATGTCCGCTGCCCCTCCTCTCTTTCTAACTTTGGAAAGTTGTCTGTTCTTTCTCACGCTATCCTTTCCTTCTCAGTAGCACATGGAGGCAGCTTCTTATCCTTTGGGATGTCTTTACTTTGGTGTTTATGTGGAGGCCGGGTTAAATCTAGAGATCTGGTCCTGCTTAGCCTGAACTTTACTGAGGGTCTGAACCAACATCATTTTAGTCTGCATTTATTTATTTTTGTGGTGCAATCAAAAAATGTTACAAATATATTTCAGTTATTTTTAATGTATTGGTTTGTAACAACATATAAACAATTGTAAATGTCTCGTGAGAATTTAGAGTCTAATTTTTTTCAATGGTTTTGTACTATCAGAGTTAATATATTTGGACAAAATTTATTGATTATATGATTGTAATATTTTGAAACTGCATTTCTTTGGTGTACTTGCTTAGGAATTTGAGTAAAGTCTTGGAAGTTTTTAGAACCATAATGTATTATCATCCTTTTTTTCTTTTCTCCTGAGTCTTATTCTGTTGTTTCTTTGCAAGTGAGGTGAAACCACACCAGAGGCACTGTTGAGCACAGCCTTGGTGTTGTTGTCTGCCTTTTTCCTAGTATTTGGGCCAGAAAAGCAGTTCTTTGTTGCTGCTCCACCCCTTCATCCCACTCCACTCCACCCCACTCCCACTTGCATCAGGTAATAGTTCCTTGTTTCTAACTTGTATAGGACCCCGCTATAAACACGTGTGATAAAAGGGGATCCCATGACACTCCCCAAAGTGTCATTTTCTGTCAGATTTGTGGTGTCACCCACAGTGTCCCTTGTTTCGTGCACATGACCTGGTCCTCTGACCTCTGGTTAAAAATAGGAAATAGGACAGGCACATGGGGAATTCCACAGCTCTTAGTGGCTTCTGCCAAATCTGGGAACCAATGATGTGGCCAGACATGACCCCAGATTAACCCCCACATACAGAGAAGCTCCAGCCAAAGCTGCTGAACCCGGATGTAGAACTGTCCTGAAGCTAGGCATAGCCAGCTCAGGGAGTTTGGTGAGTTCCACATCTTGCAAAATGTGGGATGAAAATGTGGACTCAGGATGGGAACCAAACTTAACTCCAGATGAGACCTATGAGACCCCAAAAATACATGGGGAAATCAGCTGGTTCTTAGCAAGAAGCATCATCCCTAGCTTTCATAGTGCTGGAAGTTTCTAAACACACTACCAGGGAAGGAAGGTCATGAACAGTCTTCCATGGCTGTGACATTGGGAGCTCAAATGATGACCGGCCTGGCAAGATCCCCGCACTGGGGCAACGGTGCCAGAAAAGCTGTGACAATAAAACACCACTTTCTGGCTGGATTTAAAGCATTTTCCACAAAATAAAACCCATGCCCAGTATGGTTAACTGAACCAAAACCCCATAGATGGCTAGTTCATAGGCTCTAAGGGGCAGCCTAGTATTCTACTAAATGGATGAAGTAACACTGCCCCCTAAGTTCTCATCTTTATACCCATAAATTAATGAATCTCTTGATTCTCATCAGAAAAGCGTTTTGTTTTGTTTTGTTTTTCCGTAGATGGTAATTAATACCAAAATTCGCAAGTTGTCAGTGTGCAGAGAATATGAGACTTTGGAGTGCTAAGATCTACACTCCATCCAACCAAAGTTTAGATATCATCTTGAAAGGGAGGAGAAAATGATTTTAAGGGCCGGAGTGGGTGGGTGTCTGCAGCAAAATAGTACTTCCTGGACGTGACAGCACCATGGCTCACAGAAACTTATGGCACATGTACAAGACCTACACATGCGCAAGCCAGACAAAATCCTGGCATGGATGGGTCATGGAATCTACCTCGATCTGAGAGCTACTGACACCTGATGGCTTCTTAGAGAGGGACAGTCATTTTCCTCCAGTGATAGGTCCTCAAAGAGGCAACCCATGATGCAGTGGGTGGACCACACACATTCAGGGAGTTCTAGGCAGATTCACTGGGGTAGAAACAATAAAGGAAGAGGAAGACATGAAATTGGAATGGGATAAATGGAGGGAATAGAAGAAAAATTATAGTGAAGGCAATGGGCATGGATTTATTGAAACACATTATATGCTTATATGAATAATAAAATATTTAAATAAAGAATGGGAAATCATACATTTGTTTCACCTTAAATAATACATTTACTTCTTATGCTTAGTCTTTCTGCCCAATATTTTAAAAATACTTCTGTCATTTCGGCTATTAAAAGAAGACAATCAAGAGGAAAGATAAATGCCAGTATTTAATCTTCCACGTTTAACTCTTAGCTCCATTAATACACTTGCTAATATTAGATCACTCTCACATTCCTGAAATAAACCAAAACCGTCTATACTATATCACTCTGATCTAATTTATGTAGGTCTGCCAATATAACTTCCATTACTACTTCCTTCCCAGCGCATACTTTTGAAGTTAGAGGGGCATTTAACAGTTCTACTGAGCTTGTGGTCTTTCCGAGTTTTCTCTCATTTTTTTTTCTCAAAAGATTTCTCACTTATTTTCTTTTCTCTCTTTTTTTTTTAAAGTCCATGACCGTCATGACCAGTAGCATGACCGTAGATAGGGAGGCATGATGCTGGAGCAGAGTACTGAGAGCTTACATTTGATCCACAAGCCCGAGAGAGACAGAGACAGAGAGAGAGACAGACAGAGACAGAGAGAGAGAGACAGAGAGAGAGAGACAGAGACAGAGACAGAGAGAGACAGAGAGAGACAGAGACAGAGAGACAGAGAGAGACAGAGACAGAGAGACAGAGACAGAGAGAGAGAGAAAGAGAGAGATGTAGCCTGGCCTTGGCTTTTGAAACCTCGAAGACTACAGCTAGGGGACAAGTATTCAAAAATATAAGCCTATGTGGGCTATTCTTATTCAAAGTATCACTGTGATTAAATTGTTAAGGGGCAGGGGATGGATTGTAAATTGTTAGAATCAAATAATAAAAGAACCAAGAATCAAAACCTTCAGGATCCAGTTTAAAGGAGTAAAGTTTGTATATATGAGTGTTTACATGTTAAAAAATCAGAGTGATCTCAACCAAATACCTAACCAAATACCTCATGGTTCTAGGAATAAGGAACAACTCAAACACTAAAGAAAGATAAAGATTGGAACAAAGATTAATGAAATAAAGATGGAAAGTTTAATATAGAAAACCAATCAAAGTATTACTTAAAAAATACCCAAATTAACAAAATTCGACAAAGAGCAGGCTCTGATTAACTAAATAAGGGATGGGAAGGAGGAAGTAACTACAGATTATGATACAATTCATTAAAGCATTAGGAATACTTTGAAAACATATATATCAAAACAACTGGAAAACATAGGTGAAATGGATAAATTACTACACACACATGACTTTACCAGAAAATAAACCAACAGGTCTCTCACAATCAGGACTGAAACTATAATTTCAAAACTTCTCAACAAAAAAGAGCCCAGAATCCTATGCATCAACTGCCAAATTTTCCCAAACCTGTAAAGAACCTGATGCCAATGTTCCTCACACTGTCCCATGAAACAGAAAGTGAAGAAGTAATGGTGCCCTCACCCCCTAAATCCAGCACTACTCTGAGAAGCATGCAGCAACCAGAATGAAACCACAAACCAGTTTCCCGGATGAACACGAATACAACAATTTTTTAGTAGAGTCCCGGGAAAGGGAATTCAAGAACACTAGGAAAATGCCATTCTATGACCAAATTGGTAGCATTCCAAGGGGGCAAATTTCGGTGCAACATATGCAAATCAAGCAGGGTAGTGCAGCTCCTACGGATACTTAAGGATGGAGATTACAGTGATCATCTCAATTGACGTAGGAAGGCGAAGATGAAGTTCAACAGCCCTTCACGATAAAATCCCTAAGCCAACTGGGGAGAGAGGAAACATAAACTCAAGAGAATTCAGCAAATGTATAACTAGCATTTTACTAAATTGGAGGAAAGAGACGCTATTTCTCTAAGATATGAATTGAGAAAAACACGCTCTCAGTCTTTGATCATACAGTGTCTGAGACCTTAGCTGGACCAATCAGATAAAGAAACGAAATGAAATGCAGACAAATCGTAAAGGAGCAAGTGAACTAGCCTTCACTTGCAGATGACATGACTCTTCAATGAAAAGGCACCGAAGACTTCACCAGAACAATTGATATTATTTATAGAGATTGTTAAAACAATTATTATTTATGATAACAATCAGTGCTTTCTGCAAACTGGTAGGATACAAAGTCAACATGGAAGCATAAGTAGCAATGTGTATTAGGACTTCTTCTAGATTTGTGCACTGATCAGAAGAACTGGTTCAGAGAACTGAGAGAAATCAAAGTCACAATTCAGCATCAGAGAAGTAAATGGCCCTGGAAGATGCTTAACCATTAGTAAGGAAACTGTTTCACTTAAAGCAAGATCTCAAAAAACTAGAATATTCATTATGTCCCTATAAATAAATCCATAATTTATTATGGATTCACAAATAAAACAAAGCTTTTGAAAAGACTAAAATATAATATGAAATATTTTTATAAGTAGGAAGAAATTGATATTTTCAGATTGAGTACTATGTGGTAACAAAACCCAAATCCATAGTTCCTAACCCCAGGAATGAAAATAAGAAATCTGTATTTTTGCTGGCATATATTCAAAGACTAAGTGTTTGGTAGTCTTAATATTCATTCATTTAATAACTGGTAACATCTTTTTGGTATATGGGGTGCCTTTGCTAGAGACAAGATTGTGTGTGACTTCTAAGCCAACAGAGATGGAAAAGTAAGAGCAGCCAGGTACCCACTGCCAAATTCATGAATCAGAGAACAGTAATGAAGGAGAAAGAATGTAGCCACGAGGCTTGATGACTGACGGGCAGTCAAAAGATCATCTGAACGAAGACTAACAAATAGCAAGAATTCCACTTCTGGGGATGGGGAGGGAAGGCAGATAATTAGAAAAATATCCATATACTAATATTTATCAAGCTATATCACACACAGTGGACAGCCATTGTGATGTCTGACCACTGCCACAGGTGGCCTGAATGACCTTGGGAATTACATTTAACATACCTGGTTCACAGAACTTTTCATGTAAGGCAGGAATGAAGGTTTCAATGTATCTTACAATATGATGTAAGCATGGCCATTGATTGTGATGCCAAATCTAACATGGGATATTTGCTGAATACAATTTTTCTCCATGTCACTACAATGCAAAACTGACCTCAAGTTGAAAAACAGATTTTCCTTTGAGGTGGTGTTCTGCCTGTCTCCCATGTATAGTCTGGGTGTGGCTTGCCTTTATTCTTCATTCTGTGAGTATTTAGACTGAGATATTCTGCCTAAAGTATATTGTAGAAAACATAACATTTATGTCAATGTCAACATTTTGGTCCTCGGATCTCTTTTAGGATATTATCTTGGATATAAGGTCTTAGATTAACAATTTTGTAGTTTCATTGGTTATGAAACTATCATGATTTTATTTCATTTTCTCTCTGTACAGACTCTGAAGTGATTTTCTTGATTTAATCTCCAGGACAACAACTCTGTCTTCATATATTTAGATTCTGAATTTTAATGTAACCACAGAATTTCTCAGTTTAGCAGACTATGTATTTCCTTTTTCGAAACCCCCCTTAGCCATTTATTGTATTTCCTATTGGCGTTTCTTCCTTCGATATTATGTACATCTTAAAATACTCCAACATTTCTTATTTGTGTGGTATATATGTGTATGTGTGTCCTTTTTTACATGCACACACATGCAGAGACCAGAGGTCAGTGCTAATTGTCTTTCTTATTGGGCTTCACCTTACTTTTGAGGTTTCTCATTGAACCTAGAGCTTGTTGCTCAAGGCAAACTGGCTAACCAGTGACTGCCTGGGATCTGCCTTTCTCTTTCTCACAGTGCCACTGTTATATGTGTGCACCATAGTGTCTCCAAGGAAATCAGGCCCTCATGCTTGGACAGCAAGCACTTGGCCTACCAGCCATATTACCAGCCCCTGGAATCAGTTTTTATCAGGGTTGACCTCATATACCAAGACCACGCTGTGTAATTATAGTAGAAAAAAAATGAACGAAATGTATACCCTGGCAATGCTGAAGCATGCATGGGCAGCCCGTATATGGCGGTTCTGTTGAACTTGTCCATATTGGGTTTTATGGTCTAAGCTGATGAGGACAACTGACCAGGTCTCTTCCTCAACAAGGCACCAGATCTTATCACAGATGGCTGTAAGCCACCATGTGGTTGCTGGGAATTGAACTCAAGACCTTTGGAAGCGCAAGCAATGCTCTTAACTGCCGAGCCATCTCTCCAGCAGCTATGTTGTGAAGCAGTCACTGTTTTGTCAAACATCTGTCTACTCTTGAGTCCACCTTTTACTCTTTGTTTCTTGATATGTTACAAATTAAACTGCATTTTTGCTTCCAGCTAAGTTGGTGTAACAAGAATCTGATTCACTTACTTGTTTGAAATAAAAAGACTATTCTGATCCATTGGAAACAACAGTTTCCACAGTGCGTGTAACTGTATTCTCAGTATCTAAGTAAGATTCCATCTGCAAAGCAAGGCCAGTTCTTCCAAGCTTGGTTTGCAGCTCAGAGGTAGACAGACCATTGGATTAGTAAAACAAAGACCCCAGGTTCCGTCATCTGTTCAGAAAGTGGGGGGTGCACTTCAGCTCAGATTGACAAAGATGTCCATTATCTTATTCATTTGGTTCTTGTATTTAATTAAAAACTTAATAATGAAACATGTGACCTATATGCTTTCCTGTGGCATTTGCAGCACTAGGGGCTATTCTCATGAGCTGCAGAACTGGTGTGTGCTCTGTATTACCACACAGACCTAATGAGATGTCTTTTCTGCACTTGAGTCCTAATTGTAAGAACTTAGCCATCACTAGCATTTTCCAGACATGTTGGCCCGGATTCTCTGGGCAAAGATGCCTGTCTTCTACAGTCAATGGCTGCTCAGAAAACAGTGGCAGCATTTAGACCCGTAGGTTTCATTTTCTCTCCCTCTTCTCTTTCTTCCTTACTCCTCCCTGGCCTCATCCTCCAATGAGTTGGGTAAAGGAGGTCTTGGCAAAGAAGCAGAGCGAAGTGTCTACGAAGTTCATTGATAATACAACTCTAAATTATTTCATTACAAAAAGATTGTGTGGTTACAACAGCTGCTCCAAAACTGACTTTGTTAAAAATGAACCCAGAAGAAGGAAAACGCTTGTTTTTAGTGATAAATATTCATGCGGTCCTCCAACCAACAAGGATGCTACAGACAGGATACAGCCAGGGACTGCTTCTTTCATTTGTTTTATATATATTTTTGCATAGTTGTCAATCTCTGTAGTATCCTATGTCTGCTTGAGAACCAAAGCTTCTTCAAGGAAGGGTAAAAGATACAGTTGTCTTTGGGTAAAAGAAAAATATTAGAATACAGTTAGAAGTTACAATGTGTCTTAAGGCTTCTCTTGTTACAAAGAGACATCGTGACTATGGAAGTTCTTATAAAGGAAAACACTTAATTGGGGCTGACTTATTGTTTCAGAGGTTTAGTCCATTGTCATCATGACAAAGACATGGCAGTGTGGAGGCAGAGATGGTACTGGGTCAAGATCTACATCTTTATCCACAGCCGTCAGAAACTGTCACACCGAGTATATACATGAGATCTCAATGCCCACCTCCATAATGATACACTTCCTTCAACACAGCCACACCTGCTCCAACAAGCTACACTCCTAACAGTGCCGCTACTGCTACCTATGGGTCAAGCATCAAAACACCTGAGTCTGGGGTGGGGTATACCTATCCAAACCACCATACATTAGGAAAATGGCAGTAGTAAGTTCTCATCTAGGGTTACGACCTCTCCAGCCAAGGATACTGAACGTGTTTACTGTGCCGGAAATGAGTTCCCTCCTACTGAGTTGGCCTTAAGTCCTATTAGACAACTGTTGGTTAGCCCCGAGACAAATGTGCTACTACGGCACCCTTGAGAATATCTTGCCATGTTAGTCGTGCTGTGGCTTACAGGCTTCGCAATTGGGTAAGAATATCTATTACTTTTCTCTTCTGGGAGCTTGCTTAGCAGCTCCTGAAACTCTGAGACCAAGTTACCAAGAAACAGACTTCCTGTAAGTTTTGTGTTAGAAATTTGTGGTGTCTGAATTCAGTAATAGGGCACTACTTTCAATTTCTAAAAGGCAACCACAAACAATGACAATAACATATATTGATGTGGGGGTCTCTAGGACACCCCTAATCAGCAACTTGAATGGAGGGATCCCTTCCTTTCTTGGCACTGGGGTTTTCTGTCTCTGGTATTAGAAGGGGGAGCAAATTCACTTCACATGATGTAATTCCATTTAAAATATACTATTGTTTATATAAGTATATAATGTGTATTTTAAGAAAGATTATAAAGTTGTGTATCTCACTGTGGTCTTTTCAAATATCCTTAGTGTTATTTGTCCTTTCTTAGTATAGTAAAAATATAATAATAATAATAATAATAATAATAATAATAATAATAATAATAATAATACTCCTTCTGTGTTACTATCCTCCCTCCCCAGGGAAGTCCCACTGGTTTTTCTCCTTTACCCCCATTATACCAACTGTATTCTACTATACTCCCCTCAAAAGTTCCTTTTCCCTCACCTTCCCACCATAGTCTCTTTTGTGGGTACTCAAGTCTAAGGATTTGGAACTAAAATCCACAAATAAGAAAGAACATGCAGCAATGTATGTAGTGATAATTAATTTGTATTCCAATAAATAAAGCCTGCCTGAAGATCAGAGAGTAAAACAGCTGCCCTGGTCAGCCTTACAGACCAGGCAGTGGTGACACACACCTTTAATCCCAGTAGCCACACTGGTTGCCATAGAAACCCGGTGGTAGCTGTGCACGCCTTTAGTCCCAGAACTGGAGAGTAATATAAAATGAGAAGAAACAGCTCTCAGTCAGTCTCATTCTGAGATTCTTGGAGACAGGATCACCATTGCAGACTGAGGTAGAGGTAAGAGCCAGTGGCTGGCTGTTTTGCTTTTCTGACCTTCAGGTTGAACCCCAATATCTGTCTCTGGGTTTTTCTTTTTTTTTATTTATTTTTATTCTTTTTTAATTAAAATTTCCAACTGCTCCCCGTTTCCCATTCCCCTCCCCCTCCTCCCACACATTGCCCCCTCCCCCCACTCCCCTCCCCCATCCCCACTCCTCTTCTCCTCCCCCCAGTCCATTCCCCCTCCCTCTCGATACTGGAGATCAGTCCAAATTCCCTGCCCTACAGGAAGACCAAGGTCCTCCCACTTCCATCCAGGCCCAGGAAGGTGAGCATCCAAACAGGCTAAGCTCCCACAAAGCCAGTTCATGTATTAGGATCGAAACCTAGTGCCATTGTCCTTGGCTTCTCATCAGCCTTCATTGTCCGCCATGTTCAGAGAGTCCAGTTTCAACCAATGCTTATTCAGTCCCAGTCCAGCTGGCCTTGGAGAGCTCCCAATAGATCAGTTCCACTGTCACAGTGGGTGGGTGCACGCCTCGTGGTCCTGATTTCCTTGCTCATGTTCTCCCTCCTTCTGCTCCTCATTTGGACCTTAAGAGCTCAGACCGTTGCTCTGGGTTTTTCTTAATCATGCCACAAATGTATTTCTGGCTCGGGTTACCTCAGCATAACACTTTCCAGTCTCATTTATGACATGAATGTTTCACTTCTCTTTATGGTTGAGGAAAAGGATCCTATGGTGTCTGTGCCCACCTTTTCATAATCTCCTCAGCTGAAAGCCACCTAGGCGGCTTCCTCTTCCTGGGTACTGTGAGCAGAGCAGCAGTGAGCGTGAACAAGTATGCACCTCTGTCGTAGGCTACTCCATCATCTGACCGGATGTCAAAGAGTGGCACAGCTGGCTCATAGGGCAGATCAACGTCCAGCTCCCTGAGGAGTCTCCCCACAGATCTCCATAGCGGCTGCACCAGTTTGCAATCCCACCAGCAGTCGATAAGGGATCCCATCTCCCTGTATCCCTTCCAGCGTGCATTGTCGGTTGACTTCTTCATCTTGGCCATTTTGGCTGACATGAAACAAAAATCTCAAAGTGGTCCTAATTTGCCTTTCTTTAATTGTTAAGAAGGGTGAACACTTTAAGATATTGCTAGCCAGTTTTATTTCTTCTTGTGAGAACCCAAATTTCAGATCCTTAGCCAATTTTTTTTATTTTTTTATTGTCTTTTAGTTCTTTGTATATTACAGAAATTAATCGTCTATTGGATGTGTAGCTGGCAAAGCCCACTCTTTGGGCTTCCTCTTTATTCAGCTAGTCATTTCTTTAGCTGTTCAGGAGCACCTTTGGTTTTATGAGGTCTTATTTGTCAATTGTTGGTCTTCATTCCTGAATGAGAGGAGTCCTATCCAGAAAGTTCTTTTTTACACTGATCTCAGAGAGGCCTGTGCGTTCTTTGAGAAGTTTTAGCCTTCCAGGTTTCACGCTGATATTTTCATCCATTTGGATTTGTGTGTGTGTGTGTGTGTGTGTGTGTGTGTGTGTGTGTGTGTGTGCGCGCGTGCAGTGATAGATAGGGGTCTAATGTCATTCTTCTAAACGTGAATCTTCCTGTGCCACCTGTCCTCATTGCATGTATGTCTGTCTGCTTAACTGTAGGCCAGTCTGTGTCAGTGAAGCTATTTGGACATGTGAGCATACAGTTTTCCTAGCATGTCTGGATCAGGACCACACTACGTGAAGACTTTAGCAACATCAGTGCTCTCTCTCTCTCTCTCTCTCATTCTCTTTCTCTCCCAACCCTGAGCAATGCACGGAAAGAGATTATGGAGCTGTGAAAGTGGTTGAGTCAGTGAACTGCTTGTCTTGCAAGTGTGAGGAATTAAGTTTGATGCCCAGAACCAAGTTAAATAAAGCAAAGCACAAAGTCAAAGCTGGCAGCGCTTCCCTGTCATCCCAGAGCTGTGTAGAGAGATGGATGACTGGGGTGTCGTGGGCAGCCAGCCTAGCAGTTCCAGGACAATCAGAGACCTTTCTCAAAAATAAGCTGCATGACGTTCTTCAAGATAGTTCTATGGCATGTACACACACACACATGCGCACACACACATGCTCATACTTACCTGCACACACACGTACACACAGAGGAGATCCATTAAAACTGGAGAGATAAATAAACCATATAGTTCTCCCTAATTTTAAACTTTGTTACTTACCTTGGGACTATCTGCCTCCAGACTGGTGATCTTAATACTTACGCAATCTCCAGGTACAAAGAAGAGAATTGAAGGGTCTTAATTCCAACTTGTCTAATGTTCTCTGAATATTTCTAGCCAGTGTCCTAAATCTGGTGCCACTTTGGAATCTAGGGACAGCAGAGCCTTGTAGACAGATTATGCTAAGCAGGGGCAACTATCTCAAGGGGCTTGAATTATCTTCTCAAGGGACTTGAATGACCTCAGGGTTTTCTCAGACATGAACAGAACACAGAAAGAAATGAGAACTGAAATACAATAATCTGATCAGGACTGCTTCAGAATGCATCGCTCTCACCTAGCCTCAACTCCTCCTGTGTTTAAATCTCAACCTCGTGACAACTCTCAAGGTTTTCCATCTGCCCAACAAAGCTGTGCTGATTGACACCCTTTTCTACCTTGGCTTCTGCTTTCGTTGGGGTAAGTGGTCAGAACAGACATGTTGGGACTCCATAGACTCTGGCCTGTGGCCCAGGCTCCACTTATGTAATCTTCACAATTACCGTGGTTTCTCAAAGCAATTTAATTTTTTTTTAATTTTATTTTTAACTCCTTACTGTGAGACAGGTAGGCTTCAGTTCTTTCTCAGCGCCAGCCAAATATTTTCTTTGGAGGATAATCTTTGTACCAAGAAAGCTCCAGGCTTGACGCATTTGCCATCACTACCAATTTCCCCCTTTTCCTATTTCAACCCCCAGGGAATCTTCAGACCTCCCCCTTGAGAACCGTGGAGTACTTCCAGAAGGGAAATCCAGAAACCTGTGGGCTGTCTTCCAAGACTGAGTGCCCCAGGATTCTCAAGCCCTCAAGCTAGTCTTCCGGCAGTTCTTTCGAACATGATGGAAGTGTTCCAAGAGTCTATCGCCGTGATGCCAGACAAAAAGAAGGAATCCGTGAAGAGAAGGGACACCTTCCACTCCAGGACTCTGCTGGCATCTCCTGTACCTGAGAGTCAAGAACGTCACCAGAGCTAAAATCAAGGTCCTCTGCAGATACAATACTCCCTTCTTTCGTGACATCTCCATAACCAGCACAACGACTGTGCTTGCTTAGAGCCAGGAAGATATCTGACCCTTCAGTTGACCAACCCCCAGTACTCCTCTTTCATCTCTAAACCTGAACATCCTACCTCACAAACAACCTTCAATGTCCACGATGAAAGAACACCCCTGATAGCAGAAGAGTAAGTTAACCCATTTGGGTTTTGACTTGAATTTTAAACGGTGTCCTCATTGAAGCTGCTTATACGTGACACTCTGAGCAGCGTAGCCTGAAAGGCTAGAAATCACTAACTGACCCTTAAGACAATTGGTCTCTGGTGGTTTGAAAGAAAACGGTCCCCCAAAGGGAGTAGCACTACTAGGAAGCGTGGCTTTGTGGAGTAGGCGTGACCTTGTCGGAGGAATTGTGTCACTGTTGGGGATGGGCTTTGAGGTCTCCTATGCTCAGGCTAAGCTCAGTGTGGCCCACAGCTGCTTCCTGTTGTCTGTGGATCAAGATGGAGACCTCTCAGCTGCTTCTCCAGCGCTATGTCTGCCCGCATGCTGCCCTGCTTCTCACCATGACCATCATGGACTAAACCTCTGAAACAGGATGTTAGCCTCACTTAAATATTCTTCTTTATAAGAGTTGCCATGGTCATGGTGTCTCATTAGAGCAATAGAAGCCCCTTCTCTATCCACTTAAATCCACGGCATGTAGTATTATCCCCTGTCTTTGTGTAGAAACATAATTCTGCTGCATCCTTACTTAGCTCCAGTTTGGTTTTTGGAACCTAGATGAGTTCATAGCTTCACCTGGGTGGAGGTCGCTGACCTGAAAACTCAGATAACATGTTGGCTGCAGCACCCGTGCTTCCCCTGACAGCTCTGAGTACCCTGTAGTATATGAGCCCCATCAAGCAGACCTCCACAAGTTGTGAACCTCAGCATCTCTGGATTTCTCAAAATGGTTTCCCTGTGGCCACAGGGGTATGATAGCCTTTCCCCCGCCCCCAGAAGCTGGTAATATTAGCAGGTTCAGATTTTTGTTGGTGGCCAGAGCAGCAATTCTTTCCAAGTTCCTTTATGCTTCATTGCCCAAATCAGAAGAACTATATTGCTTAATTAAAACCAATCTGTAAATTGGCTATATGCTCTTAAAATAACTTCTATACATTTTGCATCTTAGTGTAAACTCAGGTTGAGTTCATAATTAAAATTTTAATATAAGGGCTGGGAAAACAGCACAGTCAGTAAAATACTTGCTGGTCAAGTAAGAAGGCATGAGCTTAATCCTCCTTACCTACATTTAAAACACAATCTAAGCTTGGTGCTGTGCTAGGATAAGCCTAGTCCTGGGAAGAGGAGTCAGGTGGACCAGTAGAGCTTGCCTCGTCAGCCAGCCTAGCCTACCTGGCGACTTCCAAATCAGGGAAAACCCCCTTTCTCAACAACAATCAACATAAATAAATAAATGAATGAAATTAGGTGGGCAGGACGTGAAGATTGACGTCCGAGATCCATATCTGGCCTTTCCAAACACATGTGCGTGCTTGGCTCCCCAACTCACCCCTAACGTGTATCCACACAAACACACACAAACACATACTCACACTGCAAAGTGTGTGGGGGAGGCATGCGCAATATGTGCATTGTAGGAATATAGCTCCACCCATTGGGGGCGTGTTCGCCTCGGGCTAATGTTTACGGATAAATCTGCCGGGCGTGAGCCCAGCAGCCCTTATTCTTTTGCTCCGCTATGCTCCGCGGGAACCTGTGGTCCTGTAAGTCTATTTGCTTATTAAAGCTGTATATATCTATATAATCTGTCTGCATTCATTTGCGCCGCCACATTTATGATGGAGGAGTTAATTTCATTGGTTAAATAAAGAAACTGCCTTAGCCCTTTAATAGGACAGAAAATTAGGTAGGCAGAGTAGACAGAACAGAATGCTGGGAGAAAGAAGCTGAGTCAGAGAGTCGCCATGATTCTCCCTCTCCAGACAGACGCAGGTTAAGATCTTCCCTGGTAAGCCAGCTCATGGTGCTACATAAAATATTAAAAATGGGTTAGATCAATATGTAAGAGCTAGCCAATAAGAGGCTGGAACTAATGGGCCAGGCAGTGATTAAAAGAATACAGTTTCCATGTAATTATTTTGGGGCATAAGCCATGCGGGCGGCTGGGTGCCGGGGACGCAGCCCGCCACTCATATTACAACAGTGCATGAGTGTACTCTCACATATGCACGTCTACATGTGAAGGCCAAGGTTAACATTAGATGTCTTCCCTAGTCATTCTCTGCCTTGTTCACTGAAGCTGGGTCCCTTCAAGAGCTCAGCCCTCACAATTCAGGTGGTTGAGCAAGCTCCCCCAAAGGTTGGCTCTCCTGTTTCTGCCTCCTAGCCATGTGAAACACGCTGAATAAGCCTTCCTGGCTGGCTTTTCCAAAGTCACCAGACTCAGAGCTCTGGCCCTTACCATCCGATAAGCCAATGTGGGGCTCTCTGAGCCATCTCTTCTGCTGCCAATGCTTTCTGATATGATATGCGGACTCGCTGAGAGCTACTATAATGTTTGGGGTTTAATAACAAAAGAAGATCTTGCGAAAATACTCCATGTCAACCTGATTATTTAATATTACTGCAGTATTTTTAGTTTTGCATCCCAGTGAGTTAAGCATGATCAAACTTTAAAGAATATATCATTTACTATAATTGAAACGCAGAAAATATAGTATAAAAGATTATATACTAAAATATTATATACAAATATTAAGTATGCATATATTGCTCCTTCTCATATAGTCTTGCTATTGTTAATCATTTCTGAACTATATGGATAATAACTTCATTGTAGTAGATAAGTGTGTAATTGCCCTCATGTTTAACAGAAACTAGTACTTTTATTATGGCAATTATTATTTTTTGCAATGTATGCTTTCATTCAACTTTTTGTGTGACAGTTATTTTTAGACAGGGTCTCACGTAACCCAGACTGTCTTCACACTTGTTATGTAGAGAAAGATGATTTTGAATTCAAGATCTTCCTGCTTCTGCCTCTGGTACCAGGCTTAAGGCTTGCATTGCTATGCCTGATCATACTATTCTTAATAAAATGGGATATTATGGGGAATTGACAACATAGAATTTATGAACTCATGTCATAGCAAACTAAGCAATATAATAGTACCAATTTCCAAAAATTAACACACCTCAAAATTATCATTGATACTTAAATAGCAATTTACATATACTCTACTTTGATTGATCTATAATCTACTCTCGTTATTGGCTATATAGTTAATTCGTGTTTTCTGCTACCACCAGCACACCAAGATGTTTGTTTTTGCTGCTGTTGTTTGTGTGTTGAGCTTGGGCCCCCTGTGTGGCTCTGGCTGGCCTCAAAGTCCTAGCTTAAGGGACGGGCACCACCCAATGTCTCCAGTTGTCAAGCAGCTCTTCTGCCTCATGTACTCGTTCCTTTAGGGTGAGGTTCTGAAGCTGGATGGTGAGTTCAGGCAGCTATGGCATGCCTTTTTCTAAGGTTTCCAGAGGAAAGATTCCGGGAGAACTTGACAGTGTCTTTTCTTCAAGCAGCAACGTGTGTGTTTGCTCATGCAGGCATGGAGAAGGCATACATATCCAGTCAATACATAACCCGATAGGATTCGATTGCCATTTTATTTACTTTGTTTTATTTTTACTCTGTTGAAGCAGAGTCTCACTGTAAGTCCAATGCTGACTATAAATGTCTGGTGTCCTGCCTCTATCACCTATGTCCCGACATCGTATGCAGCTGCCACCACACCCCACCAATCGTCATTTTAATATGGTTTTTACTGCCAAGTTTTTAATACTTATTCATTTATTATTACTTGTTTGTTTTATGACATGTACATGCTCCTCATATTTGACTCTTGTCTTATTTGTTATTTGCTATTGGTTTGTTCATGTTTCTATGAGACATTTGTGTTCCTTTTTATTTCTTTGTAAGAACCTTTTTATTAAAACCAAGTAAACATTTGTCATAACCATTTAAAATTATTTATGGAGTATGCATTCACATTTATCACAGAGGTCTTGAGTCTCTAGCACTTCAATCGTCTTTCTCCACACGCCACCTCACCCAACTGCATGAAGGACTTGCAGTGGCCACGCATTGAGGACCCCAATATGTTGGGAGGCGAGTCGTGCTAGAGGGAGCACTGTGTGGCCAGGCTGTCTCTCTTCCTCGTGGAGTCTCAGGCATTTCTCCGAAACCGAGAATCTTAAATGTTTATATCCCTGTCTTTGCAATTCTGCTTGCCAGAGAAAGTCAATTATAACTAAAATACGTGTGTGTGGGTGTGTGTGTATAAAATTCTTTATGTGATCATTGCATGAGTTCTTTGCTTGTCATCTTAATTATTCTTTAATATTTGAATAATTGTGGGCCTTATTTCCAAGATCAATAATTGTATAACAATGAAGAAGTAGATACCTTACAAGTGAGCAATATTCAGCATTTTTTTATGTTCTGATTCCTGATTTATTTCTCTGGTGATGGTAATAAGATGTCACACTGTAAATAACAAAGATCAACAGCAATGGAAGATGAGTTTCACAAATTCACAAAACCATTGATAGACATTACTACAATTCTCGAGAATGAATGAAAATATATCTGAGTATCCATGCAAGTGGAATCATGCGTGGGGTTTAAAGAGGAGTTTCGCATTCAGACAAGTCATAGACACTGGCAGGACTGTGCGGGAAGGAACATTTGCACAACCGGTTAAGTACAGAAAACAGCTGGCAGTGACTAGTGCACACAGCGCATTAACCACAAAAGGATGCTGAAACAGTTCTTCATCACCAAGATGAAATACAAATGCTAAGTATTTCTAGAAAGAAAGAAGGAAGGAGGACTGGAGAGATGGCTCATGGGCTGGAGAGATAGCTCAGCAGTTAAGAGCACTGATTGCTCTTCCAGAGGTCCTGAGTTCAATTCCCAGAAACCACATGGTGGCTCACAACCATCTATGAGACCTGATGCCTTCTTCTGGCGGGCAGGCATACATGCAGACAGAACATTGTATACATAATAAATAAATAATACAAAAAAGGAGGAAGGAAAACAGAAAAATTGCCCCCTCAAAAGACCCTTATTTATATAAAATCTGTTGCCTTGGATCAGTTTATTAAGCCATAGCAAATGATAAAATTTGGAAAATATTCAAATCAGTACATTAAAAATATGAAACTATTAAAATTTAGAGGAAGGAAGGAAAATGTGTGAAGGCCATACCCAGTTTATTTAGTTTTTGTGTATATACATGCACACTCATGTCCTAGTGTACATATGCACACATGTACGCAGAGTTCTCAACCCTAAATATTCGCTTTTGTATGTATCTGTATGTTCTGCATGCGCTAGTACACACATACATATTTGCAAGTGGTGGTCAGATCCCACTTATTTTTGTGTGTCTGTGTATGTTCGTGAATTCATGCACACACGTGGAGGTCAGAGGACAACCTTGGGCATTATTCCTCAGGTTCTGTCCATCTTTAAATTTTTTTTATTATTTTATCATTTGTTTTAGACAAGACCTCTCATTAGAGCTCACCAAGAGCACAAGAACGCAAACTATTTATCCCATGACCTGCCTGTCTCTGCTCCCGTTACTCGGAACATGAACATTGAAGGACAGACTGATTATATGGGTTGTGGGGCTCACGTTGAACATTTTCTTGTCTCTGCAAAGCAAGCCTTGGCTCACTGAGCCATCAACCCACCCCTGGGTCATCTACCATGCTGTATATATATATGCATTTCCCTTTAAACTTACTGGTTTCCTTACATAAGAAAGTTTTGACTCGGGGTATTTTATTATGCTTATTTCTAATTATCGCTTTTAAATACTGATGAAATAAATACCTGACACAAACAGCTTCGTGAGGGAAAATTAGACTAGAAAGAGAACTGCTGACTTTGCACATTTTCAGACTTGCTACTCTCTGCAAACTACGTTCCGAAGCACCCGTGACCTGCCCGACCACATGGTCTCAGCTCCTTCAACCCGCTAGCAGAACACTTACTCTCGCGTATGTCAGTGAGGCTGTCTCTCTGCCCCACCTCATCTCATTACCTCGCTCTCGTGCTTGGTATCATCAGAGTTATTAGTCTTACAAGCTAGTACTGGAACTGCTCAGTGTTACTTGACCCGTTTTTAATGTGGTAGCTTTAACGGACTTACAAGTTTCTAGGATTCTTTCCACTTTAGAACAACATTCACGGGGGCTGGAGAGATGGCTCAGAGGTTAAGAGCACTGGCTGCTCTTCCAAAGGTCCTGAGTTCAATTCCCAGCAACCACATGGTGGCTTACAACCATCCAAAATGAGATCTGGTGCCCTCGTCCAGCCTGTACGCAGCACAGAATGCTGTGTACATAATAAATAAAATCTAAAAAAAAAAGAACAACATTCATGTTTGGGTTTTGTTTTTTGCAAGCGTGCATATGTGGGTATCTCTGTGTGTTCACGGCTGTCTCACCAAAGGTTACGAGGTTTACCTAGTTTCACATTTTCTACACAGTAAGTTTTGCTGTAGTCAACTCTTTCCTCTGTTGTCTTCCGAGGTGGCCTTTTTTGGGTGCTGTTGGATGAGCTCGCCTCTGCCAGGATGGCCATTAAGATCTGTCTGTCTTCGTGTTGTGTTTTTGTTCCACAGCGCACTTCCTCCAGTTACACCGTTAGCCTGTCTGCTGATTCTGTGTGGGTGTGGGGAGCTTCAGAAGTGCTGTTCCTCACCTGCAGCCCATTGTCACAGCAACAGGCATCGGCCAGTCCAAGGGGCTCATTTGGAAACACTACCCCTTGCTGACATGGCCAAGGATCCCCGAAACTTCGTTCTTAGTATCTCTAGCCTGGTCCCTCGGCTCCTGAAGTTTTACCTACCTCAGTTCTGATACAGCACCTAAAACTTGGCAGAGGGGCCTCTCCAGATGTCTTCTCTTAATTCTGTTTCCTTACTACAACTTCCCATCTCTAAGGAGTCCTGATAAGTCTGTAGAGTTGAATTTACATTTATTTTTTTAGAAGAAATACCACTTGTATAATAATTTACTTAGGTCTACAATTTACCATTTTAAAAGTGTGTGTGTGTGTGTGTGTCCACTTGCATACCCAAGTGCATGTCTGTAGATGCCAACAGGAGATAACTGGGGTCTTTCTCAGTTGCTTTCCATCTTAACCTTTGACACTGGGTCCCTCACCGAACCTGTCTCATCAACTGGCTAGATGAGTTAGCCCAGGGACCTGTCTGTCCTGTCTCACCTAAGCTGGGATTATAGGTACCATCACCATGAATGTGCACAGTTTGTCTAATAAAAACAAAGTGGGTTCTGGAGATCTAAACGGAGATTTGGATCTTCTTTGGATGATACTTTCCTGGCAACACTGGATTGGTGGAAATCTCTCCCCAATCCACTCTTCCCTTCTATGAAAATTTTAGTCTTTAGCTCAAGGGTTCAATTATAGTCTTCAGTTGTGCAAAGCACCCTTGTAATGTAATCCTTAGTGGGGTTTGGGTTTTGGTAAACCATGGTTGCTTTGTATTACATCCTTGGCTTAGCTGTCTGTACAGGATTTGGCACTCTAGATTCCTGCCCTGGACACTGGTGCTGCCGTCCTTGCTGTGGGGCATCACAGAGAGAAACAGCCTGAGTCCACTTCTTCATCTTATATCCTTTCTCTTTAACGTCTTCCCACCATCTTCCCACTCCAACTGCGGCAGCAGGATTTGGGGACTTAAAGGCAACAAATCTAATAGTTCCTGTCAACTCTGTGTATAGAGGAGCTACAATGGGGTTCTAGAGTTTGAACAGACATCTCTCTTATATTGATGAATTGATGGATAGATTTTTTTGCCTTTTAATAAGCAAGCATATTGCACACACACACACACACACACACACCACACCCTTAGTGCCAGGACTAAGACTATGGTTTTGCGCACTCCAAATAAGGAAATACCCCGCTACTGAGATATAATCTGAGCCTGTTATAGTCTAACATTTTTAAATGAAGTTTGACATTTATTGAGTTATACTTCACAGTGGCAAGTCACAGACTGTGAACTCTGTGAGGGGTTCACATTGCTTGTTTTGTTTTTG